>NC_140581.1:239472143-240672143 GCF_964204655.1 Triturus cristatus | reverse complement strand
CGCTTTCGGAGGGATTATAGATGTCAAATACATCAGTAAGGCAATTATAAATATTTGCCACTAAATCTTCTTGTCCCAGTATGTATGCCCATTTAACGGACCGACGATTATTACTTAATATAACATTATCTGGGACAGGTTGGTGTCCTCCCTCATCTACTTCCTGACCCAGTATTAAGCTCTTTGCAAAGCTGACTTCCAAGGAATGGTGATCACTATCAAATCTATCTTTGACCATCAAGTCTTTTGTATATGGCCACAAGTCCATGGAAATAATAACATAATCAATTAAACTTTGGCAATTGCGTCTCGTGAAAGTGGGTACCTTGGGACTGTCAGAAGGAAAACGCCCGTTACATGCCCTCAGTCCATGGCTTACCAGTACCCTTGTAATTTGAAAAGCTAGGGTAGAACCTGCAACTGTCGCATTACTAGATAAGGATGGTATGCCATTAGCACCATCTTCATCCTCATACAATTTATTCATTCCGGCAATGGGTTCAAAGTTGCAGTTCATATCCCCACATATTATCGTGCTTGCTTCCGGGTCCAACGTATCCAGTATTGATTCTAATTTGTCAATACATGGTGACTCCTTATATGATGGGCATGGTTGATTATATATATTAAAAAGATGGATCATCCGATTATCAATGGTAACCATTTTTAGACCGAGTATATCTAAGGAATCGGTTCTTAATTGCTGTATGGCTATATTAATGGACACACTAACCCATATTATTAGCCCTCCTGATGGACGCCCTCTTACTGATGGAACTGCTTCCAACTGATACGTTCTATATCCAACCCTATGCCTAGCTGTCGTAGCCCATGTTTCTTGTAGAACGCATATTTCAAAGGAGTTTATATAAAGGTTCCATTCGGGGTCACTTGTTTTTGAACCCACTCCTGCAACGTTCCATGAAACAATCCTGGCCATAGAAGGGCCTTGATTTGAGCTGCAGCTAGCAGCCGATGAAGATTTACCTAATCTTCTCGGTATGTCTGATCTACTGCTATTAGGATCGTTTGCCTCTTGATGCTTTGTTTGTTCCACTTTGAGTGTGGATTCAGGAGCTTCCAAGGGTTTTTTTTTAGATATAGTGTTTCCCCCCTGTATACCAGTTGATAGTAATTGAAATGAACCATTTGAATAATCAGGCGTCCTAAGGGGACTTATTAAAGCCACGGGTGAATTTACGGGTAAAACAAATGTACAGAGTGTGGATTTGTGTCCTTCCCCATGTACTTGGAGTCAATCAATGCCCTCCAGTCCACTAAACCTATTGTAACAAGAAATTAAAGGTTGAGTGTACTGTGGGCCCATCCATTCTCTGTGATACTGAGAGTTGGCATGTTGTGGCCTCCCTGCCCTACGTTGTATTAAAGTCCAGCCATCATCCCCCTCCCTTCCCCATCTTTTAGGATATGTGTTCCCGAAAGATTCACACCCAATTCCACCCCTATCTGGATTTGAGTCCCTTAACCAGCTCCATGCATTATCTTGGTGTTCCATTGGTGGATAAAAATAAGCCATGGGTCTTGCTACAATCAGTGAACCATTATTCCTTGGGACTCCCGAACAGATATGTCCTACTGACCGAGGGTCCTCAAATGATACAATCACACAGTCCCCTTGTATTTTTTTCCTATTATGGCCTACCCAGGGGACCCTCTCTACCATTAAGATATTGCTTCTTATTGTTGGTGGTAGTGGATGATTGTTATTCAGCCAATGTGACACTTTGTTTTTGAGCGCCACATAAGGTTCTAAGACTGATGAGCCTAATTCCGGAACCCCAGTTAGAATAACTACATAATCACATGCTTCAGGAGGTAAATTAATATTCCTGCGCTTTTCTGTGTGCGTGATGACGTTATTGTTTGTAGAGATACTACAAGGAGTCAACTTTTTAGCTGTTTCACATGACGTTATGGACTTTGCACTATTTTCATCTACGTCAATAATGATAGGATTGTTGATAGAGACCTTTAGGGCTGTATTCCTTTCCTTTTCTATGTCATTGTCAAGTATTTTTGGTACCTGTGCATTGATAATAGGGGCTGGAACCTGAGTTACTTTTTTGTGATTGCTAGTATATTCATCTTTTTTCTCTTTCCTCAGTTCTATAAGTTGTTTTTCTATCCCGATTAGTCTTTCTTCTATAGGAATGAGCAAGGTCTTGAATATTTTTGACAAGGTCAATATAAGGGAATCTTCGTTCCCTATGTTTATGCCTATACTTTCAGCTGATAGATTAACAGATAAAATGTCAGCTAAGGAGTTATCTAAAAAGCTGTCATCTACAATATTCATGGGTAGTGTCTTAGGGGCAACTCCTCCTTTCCCCGGTTCTTGGCCCTTGCCTTCCCTTGACCCTCTTGCATTAGATATATTATTTTCTTTGCACTTTCCTGACTTAGAAGCCTTAATAGATTTAGTAGCGGGATATTTTTTATTTAATCGTCTACTTGTTATTTTTTTGGGAATTGCTCCCTCCCTTATCCCTTTTCTTGAGATATTATTGTTTGCTGTCTGGTTTTCTGTCTGAGGGGCTAGCGAGATGCTTTCTATAATAGCCAAACCCTGTGGATCAGGAGTATTACAATCTTGAGTATCGGAGAGTGCCATTGTAATACCGTGAACCTCTGCATTAATATGCCGTGTGTTAGAATTGGTAGTAATATTCTCAAGGGTTCGCGTTGGGGTGCGAGCTGTAGCAATATGGCCCATTGATGACCTTTTTGCTTGGGCAAGATCTTGGGAGACCCTCCTTTCCATAAGGACAATACCCTGATCTATCAGTGTATTTGTACGAACTATAAAATCATCTAAGGTTCCAGTTAATTTGGAACTACCTGACATAGCTTTACTACTTCTGGTTTCACGTGACATTTTATCAATATGGTCTAGGTAGCTACGCACAAATGGATAATGACGAATTTTTTTATACTTGTTTAACTAATTACCATAGCATTTATAATAGTTAGTCAATAAAATTCCTATTACGGCAATGGATGGGGGATAATAACATCTATTGTGTATGTAAAATTAACCCACATATACATATAACACTATTGCCTAACTGTCCGAATAATAATAATAAGTATTAACAATGGTGTGCTTACAATGTCCTGAAGTTTATCCGACGAAACGACCAACGTCCCTAGCCCAGTCCAGTCTCCTCAGGCCTCTGAGGGCCTAAGAGGGCCCGCCCTTTGCCCGGGCTTAGCCCGGCGCCGCCCGCGCGCGTCCCGCGGTGCGGAGGGCAGAGTCAGTTTCGTAGCGCCTTCTGGCGCGAAAAAGCGGCACTTCCGGGATGGCAGGGATCTTGGGATATGTAGTTTTCACTACTCTCCCCCCACACGGCGGTCGCGTTTGTCCGGCGACGGCGGGAGGGAGACTCGCAATCCACAGGCTCAGCTCCTCGGGATGTAAGGGCAGGTAAAAGCACACCAAGGCACCCTCTAACTCGCTGCAACAGCCCCCCTGAACACCTCCAAAAGGAATCCACTCTCCTCCTGTTCAGAAAGCAGCTCAAAACGCTCCTGTTCAGAGAAGCTCTAAATATGGTTTAAATTCCCGTTTCACGCATTGTTCCTGACTCCGTCTAGTAGCTCTGCCCACTCTCCCCTGAGCGCTAAGAGACCTTCAGGTGATTTGGCGCTATATAAATACCAATTAACAATAACATTAACATATATTGTTGCCTCTACCCAAACTTACCAATCTTTCGGAAGGAATGTCCAATCAAGAAACTCCAGGTTCCAATATTGCATGGTGATTTGATTAGCCTATTGTGCTCGTTCAGAGTTATCACAAGTCATATACAACTTATATTTGACTGACATTGCTCCAGCCTACACTGGCCTGATGTGAAATATGGTGTGGTGTGGTTAGATAATGTATCTTGTCTACAGATAGTTATTTTGTTTTCAGGAGGCAGATAGTTTGGTAGGTTAATGTGCCTGCTGCAGAGGGATGCAATACCGTAACTAACAGTAGTGTGAATCTGAAATGACCCAATATAGCCTGCTGTGTCACATAGGGTTGTTATAACAGCCTATCTTTAAAAAATGATTTAATATCTGGATAATCCTGCCGGGGTAAAAAAAACTGAGATTCTTCTCCTTGAACCAAATATTGTGAAAACCATAATCAGGGCATCTGAGGATGAAATAACTTGTATTATAATTGACCTCTCTAGAAATGTCCTCAGAACAGCGAATAACATTTTCTGATGCTTGTTTATTGTAAATTAAAATGTGTAGTATGAGTCAGCTTTTTTTAAATGTATTGACTCCTTTGAAATTCTGCTTTATCTTTATCTAATGTATGATCATAGCAGATAAGTGGCTATAATGAGGTTTCTGTAGTTAATGTACTAAATGCATAATATTTGGGGTAGTGTTTATATTGAGAGATGTGTGAGAACACTGGGTGATAGGAATTTTATGGATCCTCACAGATTCCGGAATTTCCTTTCTCACAAATATGAGGAAAATCTGTGATTTCCAAACTCTTGTGTATGCAGGACATTCTCTGTAAGAAAAAGTATTGAGATCCACACTTCTGGGATATAAATGCCACATTACATTAACATCTTTGTTCCATGATTGTTGAAGACTTCTCCAAATCCAGGAGACCCCCAGGATGGTAGGCTTCTGGGAAAGGGGAACAGCTAAATGCACTGAGGTCAAGGAAAGGTGGCAGGTGCTGCTAATGGCCAAGTAAACCCAAGAGATATTTTTTTTTGCCATACATGATGTATTGAGAGGGGGCCTAGAAAGAGAACAAAAATTTTCAGAAGTTCAGAAGTACAAAAGGGTTAGAGAAAAGAGATTCTGTAAAAGGAAAGAAGATTAAGAGAAAGAAAGAAGAGTGCGAATAAAACGCAAGACAGAGAAGGACACACAGGAAGGGCTCTGAGCTGATGCCAGCTTATAAAGAAAAAAAAAGCACAAGAAAAACTTGACAAGCTTTGCATTACACAAAGCTTGAACAGTTTAGAAAACATACAAAGCTGCAAGTGAGCCTACAGCACAAGTTTACATCCTTCTATTACGAATCCCATCTAATGGATAGGATTTAAAGTTGGATTGTGAAAGCTTGATTGAGTGGTTTAATATGTACCTTAAACAATACACATATTCCATCATATAAAATCACATTGAGAGCACCCTGAATATCGAGACCAGAATATCGATGACACTGAATATCGAGGACAGAATATCAAATTCAAAATATCAACAGGTAAGTATAGCTTTTCTATACCCTAATCCACATATATGTACCAATGCAATATATAACTTAAAGGTATGTAGATGGGCAGTTAGGAATAGTAAATCTATACATGCCCATACCATTCAATATTCTGTCCTCAATATTTTTGTATCACAATATTCTGGGGGTTGTTATTTTAGTAGTACAGCCAGTATTTGGGGATTTTGTACTCAATGCAGATAAGACATCCTCATTGTTTTCACCAAAGCAGAAACAACCTCTCTCCCTTTGAGACCTCTTTTCACATCTGGACATCATTTTAATGTTTAGGTGTGTCTATCTCCCATATATCTATAGGAAAGCAAGACCCATACTCTCTTTGTGTAATCATGTCATAGCATTGTCCATGCAATGTATCCAGCCTTTTGTGCTTGGTAATGCCACCCATGAAAGCTTTCCCAAGCTTAGCTCCAACTAGAGCAGTCCCAAAGGTAGCAGTAGTTACCGGGATTAAGCACACAGTTGGGTCTTCCTGGATTACGACAAAGGAAAGGTCACTATAATTAACTCTCCAACACCCCATAGAAACAGCACCAATGGGCATGATGTAACACTGTGGGAGGCAGAGTCTGTATAGGTTAACTGCCCACCTTGACAGATTTTGCATTCTTAAAACATTTCTATGGCTGAATTATATTTTAATGATGCTCACACATACTTTCTGTTTTCACCTGTTCCCACTCTTCTTTGGTCAATAATATTTCAGATTCAATCGTTTTTATTGCATTTTCTTGAAACGAGGCAGAGAAAAGATAAACCAACATAACTGTTGGTGAACGCAGACACCACTTAACAAACCCTGCATATCTCCCCAAAATGCCCACTCCCTGGTATTGGGCCACCCACATAATTACTCTCAGTCTTCTGAGGGCACTGAGGGGCTAAATTCTGGGTGCAATGAAGGATCAAGGACCGGGAGCTTGCAGCATTTGTGGGCTATCTCAGGATATCTCAGCGAGGTAGTGGGCCAGCTTCTCATACCACAAGAGATGTTAAACCATATGGAGCCAAAGATCATAAGTTGGCCTAATGAATTGCCCCTATAAAGGAAGGATGGTGTGTTTAGCCACCAACAGAAGGTTAGAGATGCGCTTACTAGCTGTCGTGTGGGATAGGTAGAAACCCTCCGATGGCGTTCCAACCATAGCAAGCCAAGGAAGTTTATCAGTCTCTTGACCTTGGATCTGATAGATGGCATGAAATACTTTATCCCCGACACCCGCCAAAAAAGGGCAAGACCACATGAGATGTAGGAGCGTGCCCAAATCCCTGCCAATCCGCCAGCATGCATCATAGCAAGTGGGATCAATGACATAAAGCCAGGTGGGGGGAAGGTGCCAGTTTACACAGGATTTCCCTGCCTTGCGCGTGGCATGCACAGTTATTGGCGTGGAGTAAAATCTTGTGCCATTATTTGGGATCAAGTGAGATGCTGAGATCTTTTTCCCATTGTGTTTGAAAAGACTCTTTACATTTGGGTGTTGGGTAATTGAGGATGTTATAGATTTGGGAGACCAGGCGCTTGGTCATTGTAAAGTGTTGAAGTAATTTTTCAAAGCATCCTAGTGGCGCCAGACTTTTTGGAGGTTGCGCAACCCAATGCCCAATTTGGAAGCAATGGAAGCGTTCAGACTTAGGGATCCTATAGTCATGCTTGATATCCTCGAAGGACTTCAGAGCACCATTTGCGTAGAAATCTCAAAGCAGGAAACAGCCCGTAGTTCTTCAGATTTGAAATTCACGAGTAGACATGCCAGGAGTTAAGTTTGTATTATCTACAATGGGAATGAGTGGGGAGGGAAAGAAGTCAGACTTTTCTGTCCGCAACGAAGCCCCACACAGCAAGCGTAGCTTGTTAATGGGGGAGATGTACAATAGCTGACCTTGCACACTTTTGGAGACCTATGGTATTGACAGATAGATTCAGAAGCTAGATTTTGATCAATAACACACCACTGCTTATCTGTTTTTCCTTGCAATCGTACAATCAAGTAGTGTAATTGTGAGGCCTGATAGTAGAGAGTGAGATTTGGGGCCCAGCAGCCCACCTTCCCTGCTATGATGCATGCATAACTTTGCAGGCAGCAAGTCCTGATCAGCCACGTGCCCACACATAATTCATAGAAATCGCTTCTAGGTGGGGGATATCTTATCTCCTTGGAGGAAGGGGCATGACTTGGAATAAATACGTAATGTGAAGTATCAAGGTCATTTTGAGTGTAGATATGCAACCTATACAGGAAAGAAAACGAGTTACTTACCTGTAACTTTAGTTATCCAGTATTGGCAAAAAGAGTAGTAGATGAAGACACTGCCCTTGTGGAATGAGCCTTGGGTCTCGCAGATAAAGTATGTCCAGCTTTATTATGGCAGAATTGAATAGTAGATGCAATCCACCTTGCAATAGTGGATTTTGTAACTGCTGTTCCAGGCTTTTGACCACCATAAGAAATAAACAATTGATCCGACTTTCTGATGGACACAGAACGTGAAATATACAATTTCAGACATCTTTTAACATCCAAGGTATGCAAAGTCTTTTCAGCAGAGGAAGAAGGATTGGGAAAGAAGGAACGCAGTATAACAGGCTCATTGAGATGGAATATAGAGGGAACCTTCGGAATAAACGTTGGATTAGTTCTGAGGAGGACATAATCGTTGGTGGATTTCAAATAAGGTGTTTGATAGTGAAAGCCTGGATTTCGATGACCCTCCTAGCAGAGGTGAGTGCCACTAAAAGTGCTGTCTTCCAAGACAGGTATTTGAGATCAGCCTTGTGAACAGGCTCAAAAGAATGCTTCATGAGTTGTTGTAACACCAGATTAAGCCTCCATTCTGGAGGAGGGGCTTTGACGGGTGGAAAAGTTCTGAACAGCCCTTTTAGAAATTGTTTGATCAAGCGATTAACCAAAGGAATGCAGCTCCTGCAGAACGTCTGTAGGTCGAGATGGCTGCTAAATGCAACTTGACAGAAGTAAACATAAGACCAGACTTAGATAATGAAAGGAGATAAGGCAGAACTTTATCTGGAGAACATCGTACAGGATGTAAATCTCTGTCAGCACACCAGGCACAGAATCGTTTCCATTTCAAAGCATAAGCCTTTAAGGTAGAAGGAGCTCTTGCCCTAGCAAGAATATCTCTAAAATCTTGAGGTAGATCTATCTCCTTGAATTCTGTGAATCCAGAAACCATGCATGAAGATGCAATTGGACTGGACGAGGATGAAGTATCTGGCCCTTGCTCATTGATAACAAGGTCGGAACTGTAGGAAGGCGGTATGGTCTGCGTTTGGACAGTAGGAGAAGCTCCATAAACCAATGCTGACGCGGCCACTGCGGAGCAATGAGAATTATGCAACATGGTTCCATCTTGAGCTGGCGTAGAAGTCTTGGGATCAACGGAAAGAGGGGAAATGCGTACGCAAAGATCCCTGTCCATCTCATCAGGAAGGCGTTGCCCCACGAGCCCTTCTCCGGTTCCCAACTGGCAAAGAAGGGGCACTTCCGATTGTTCTTGGAGGCAAAGAGATCCAGATTTGATTTGCCCCACATCTGAAATATGTGTTCCACGACTGATTGATCCAACTCCCATTCGTGACAGAACTTCGAGGTCCTGCTCAGAGTGTCCGCTAAAGTGTTGTGAATCCCCGGCAAATGCTCCACTTTGATCGTGATATTGTGAGAAAGCAGCCATTCCCAAATGCTTTGAGCTTCTTGAGACAGAATGTGAGAACGGGTACCTCCTTGCTCGTTTAAGTAGTGCATGCAAGTGGTGTTGTCGGTTCTGATCAGAACTGTTGACCCTTGAAGCCTTGGGAGAAAGGACTGCAACGCCAGGAAAATGGCTTGAAGTTCTAGGAAATTGATATGCATCTTTGTCATCGCAGCGGACCACCTTCCTCGTATACAAAGATCCTGAAGGTGTGTACCCCACCCTTCTAGGGAGGCATCTATAGTGAGGATTAAGTCCGGTACGGAAGGCAGAAAAGTGAGCCCGATTGAGACATTCTTGGAGCACAGGCACCAGAAAAGCGCTTCTCACATAACTGAAATAATTTCCACTAGGTCATCGAACGACCCCGAGATCTGCAGGCACTGACTGTCTAGTTCTGTGAATCGGCCGCGTCCTTAGACGGGTGTGAGGTACTAACAGAATTGCTGATGATAGTATTCCCAGGAATGATTTGATGATTCTCACAGAAGCGAACCTTCTTTTTAGGAGTTCTGATGCAAGAGAAATGAGATGTGATTGCCTTTCTTTAGACAAGAATGCCTTGTCCCGGGTAGTATCCAGCACTGCCCCTAGAAATTGAATTCTTTAGGAAGGGCAAATAACTGAATTTTGAATGTTCAGGGACAGCCCCAGGGATTGAAATAGCTGAAGACATGAGGACGTTGTTCGAGAAGCCTGCCGAAAGGAAGGAGCCTTTTTTAGCCAATCATCCAGATAAGAGAATAATTGTATGTCTTGAAGTCTGAGGTGAGCCGCCACCGGAGCCAGGAATTTCGTGAAAACTCTCGGGGTTGAGCGCAGGCCGAAGGGGAGGACTTTGAATTGGAAATGGGCACCTGCCACAGTGAAACGAAGCAATTTCCGATGCTTGAGGTGAATGGGGATGTGGAAGTATGCATCCTGGAGATCCAAAGTTGTCACGAAATCTGCACGGTCCAGAAGCTGAAGGATTTCTTGAAGGGTGACCATGCGAAAGGATTTCTTTTGATGATATTTGTTTAGCTTTCTTAAATCCAGGCTAGGTTTCCATTCCCTTGACTTTTGCTTTATTAGAAAAAAGCGGAAATAAAACCCTTTCCCCACTTGAGAGCGAGGCACTCTCTCAATCGCTCCTTTCGAGAGCATGGTTTTTGCTTCCTTCCTGAGAAGAGCAATATGTGGAGGATGTTTCTTTAAAGGTGAATGAGGAGGGGGGGTATTGACAAATTCCAGGGTATGCCCAAATTTGAGAATATCCAAGACCCACTTGTCTGTGGTTAATCTTTTCCAATTGTTGAGATGTCGGGATACATTCAGAATTCTTTAAATAAGGTTTTGCAGATCTGCTGCAGGTGCTAATAAGTCGTCACTGTTTTCTAGCAAAGTCCCTGCCCTTAGGTTGACGTCTTCTATTCTGCTGTCTATAAGTGGCAGCTGGAGGGTTTCTGTAGGACTGCTGCTGTTGATAATGATATCTTCCCTGATTGCCTTGGTTTTGGCATCTTTGATAGCCACCACAAAAGGAATACGATCCTCTGCCCCTAGATCCCCGAAAAGGAGTCTTCCTATATTGTAAGGTGCCAAGGGCTCTGGCAGTGTCAGTATCTTTTTTGATGTAGTGCAGAGCCTCATCTATGTGTTTTCCAAATAACATATCACCATCGAATGGCATGTCCAAAAATCTTCGTTTGGACCTCAGGGTGAAAGGTGGTAGATTTCAACCATCCCTGACGTCTAAGGACTGCTGCTCCGGCAAGTTGACGAAAGCCCAAGGAGGCTAAGTCCATAGAAATATCAATAATTTCCGATGCAGCTCTTTCTCCTTCAAGAAGAATTTTCTTTGCCCCCTGCTTCTTGTCATCAGGTAGGAAATCAAGGTATGGAGAAATGACCTATTATAGATGGCGGTCATATTCCCCTAGAATCGCCAAAGAGTTTGTAGCATGAACTGAAGCACCCTCTATGGTGGTGAAACGCTTACCAATGTTATCAAGGCGCCTCCCATCCTTATCCGGCGGTGCTGTCACAGGAATGGATGGATTCCGAGCCTTATGCTGAGCCGCCTGTGAAATAACGGAATCTGGTCTAGGATGTCCGGACAGGCAAGCAGGAGCATTATCCGGTGCTTTGTACTTTTTATCGATTCTAGGGAGAATCGCAGGCACTGAAAATTGAGTTTTCATTATTTTAGTCCCTTCTTCCCAGATATGATCTATTATAGGGATAGAACGCACAGACTTCCTACTTCGGTCCTTAAAATCGTAAAGGAAACAATCTGTTTGCTTCACAGATAAAGGAAGATGAAACCTGGTTGCTGCCCTTTCCATAATTGCGTGAAAACCTCCAACATCTTCAGGAGGGGAATCTACTGCCTGAGGAACTGGTGAGGATGGCGTAGGAATCAAATATTCATCCCATTCATCCACAGTTGCGGGTGAGTTTGGTAATTCCCCATCTTCAGCCACAGTATCGCCATCATCATCTTGGACTAAATGTTGCGCAGATACAACCTCTGAGGTACATTGATAGGGGCGGAAGGACTTGCAATCTGCAAAACCGTAGACGTAGTAGGTTGTGTTGGTACAGGTGCTGTTGGTGGAAAGTGTGTATGATAATCCCTCAACATAGCAGTCAGATCCTGCATCAAGGCTATAGGCATCTGCACCATAGGTTCCTGCTGAAATGAAGCCTCTTGAGTACCCCGCAGAGACTCACAAGACTCATAGCACTCTTCCTCATCGTCATCATCCTGATACTTGATCCGGAGTTGAGAAGGGTTACGTGCTGGGCTAAAAAGTCCATCATCATCTGACTCCTCCAGATAGTGACAAGGAGGCAAGGGTGAAATATGAGAAACGTCCTGGTAATAGTTTCTTGAAGATGAGAATGACGACGATAATTTTGATGTCAAAACTGGTGTAATCTGTAAAGATGTAGGTCTTTTACGCTTCAGCTTTGACAAGATATACACAGGCGGTGAATCAGTATTAGCCAAGATAGCCATAACAGAAGCTACCGTCGACGTTGTAATAGTCAACGTCGTTGATGGAAAAACCATCGTCGAAGCCGCTGCCGTCGTCGATGGTGGACTCGTCGACGGGAGTAGTATCGTCGTCGACGGTGGACCCGTTGACTGGAGTAGTATCGTCGTCGACGGTGGACCCATCGACAAGATTGTATCGTCGTCGACATCCAAAGTGTCAACGGCATGTGTCCCCTCGATGACGAAGTAGGCGTCGACGAGATTGGTATCGTCGACGGCGATGATATAATCTTCGACGGTGCTGTCGTCGACGAAGCGATCGTCGACGACGGGATTTTCTTCGTCGACGTTGAGGAATCACTTACCATCTGAGGAGAATTCATCGTCGACAGTGCTTTTTTCGACGTCGACGGCATCCTGACAGTCTCAGAATGAGTTTTCTGCTGTTTTGAGGCAGTTTTTACTGAAATCCTATTTTTTTCTGTAGATTTCATCTCTTAAGAGAATGAATGCTTCTCTTTTTTAGAGGAATAGTGACCAGTCTCAGAGTGAGGCTTCTTCAAGGTCCTACTCTGTCGCTCAGGAGGATCGCTAGATCTATCCCTCTTTTTGGCCAGAGGGGTGGACGCCTGAGGACTCTGCCATCATCTCCTGAAACAACATCAGATGTAGCCTTCAACTTCTCCAGCCAAACCAGCAATCTTCCCTCTCTGTCCTTCAAAGTCTTGGCAGGGAAGGTTCTACAAATCCTACAGTCTTTAACCTTGTGTGCTGGGTAAAGACAATAAATACATTCCTTGTGGGGATCCTCAAAATTTTGTCTCTTCCTCCCACATGAGGAATAAGGCAAAAACAAGCTTTTCTTTGATGAATCAGACATAGCTACTCACAAAGTTCAGCCAAAGGTGAAGAAAAACTGAGCAGAGCTCAGGGAGACTCCCTGTCACACGACGTGCGGTAGAAAATCTGAGGGTTTACCTCTCTGCGGAGGGTTCTAAGAGGGTGCTGCAGCCTGATTGGCTGTGTTCCAAATTTGGTTCTTTTTACAAAAGGACTCAGATAGGCTAATTTAGTGACTTTACTGTCCATAGTAGCCTATTGTATAATGTTTTTTATTACTATTATGTATATGTTTTATTGTACCGCGAGACTCCCACTTCGTCGGCGGGGATGATTCTAAGCATGTGAATCTATGAAAGATACCCCAATACTGGATAAGGGAAGGATTCCTCTGTGCTGTAAACGAGGTTCTTGGGCAGTATTACCGAAGTTCCATGGGGGCACAATCGGTGTTCGCACCAGCTTTGTGCACCACCAGGTCACTTTGGTGTTACAGAAGGAGACCCCGACGCTTGTACGTCCCCTTCTGAAATAACGTTAGCGCTGGCACACATAAAGCGCCAGCACTATCTTCAGAGGGCGTTCCCTTATTTGCATGGGGTCGTGGCCCCATACAAATGAGGGAATTTCTTTGCCTCTGCGCATTCGCCGAATTACAGATGTGGGCGCAGTGGCCCAGCGAAATGGTGTGACAGAGTTTTTATCAGCTAACGCACGGCCTCCGACTAGGACTAGACCTTCCGATTCAGTCATATTTACCTGGAGGCCTGACACTCCTCGAAACTCCTTCAACAGAGAGGCCAGGTCCTGAAGTAATTTTCAAGGCTTGATGAGGATAAGGAGGTCATCTGCAAAAGTAAACACTTTAAAGGTTTGGTGGCAGAATGGGATACCATGCATTTGTGCGTGGTCTCTAATCTGAAGGAGGGGCACTAAGATAAGGTCAAAAAGGAGTGGGGACAGGGGACAATCTTGCCGGTTGTCCCAATGTATAGATATGGGGTCTAACACCATTAACTCTGATCCTAGCTGTGGAGGTGAGCACCCAGGCTTAACTTCTGCAAGACATGAAAGACATACATCAATCTACGTTATCAAATGCTTTTACAGCATCAAGGGATAAGAGGATTGTCCCTCTACACTTTTTCCATGCTATAGTAATCAAGTGCAAGACATGTTTGGTTTTCTCACTGGTAGCTCTGGAGAAGACATAAC
This sequence comes from Triturus cristatus, assembly GCF_964204655.1. NCBI lineage: Eukaryota > Metazoa > Chordata > Amphibia > Caudata > Salamandridae > Triturus > Triturus cristatus. Next base: position 240,658,107 of record NC_140581.1, on the reverse strand, counting down.
CATCATGGTCGAGATGGATCAAGTCAGGAAGAAGCCCATCAAATCTATCGGCTAGCAGCTTAGCTAGAAGCTCGAGATCCAAATTACGCAAGGCGATTGGGTAATAGAAAGGGAAAAGTGCCGGATCCTTGCCCGTTTTAAGGACCAATACAATAAAAGCCTTAGTCGGGCTACTGGTGGCACCCCGGAGGCAATTAAGTTTAATAAAAAGAGCTGTTAGGATGCGATATGAAGAAGTTTAAGAGCAACTTTTGTAGAATAGTGCAGTAATTCTACCCGGTCCCAGGCCGTTAGTGGGTTTAAGTGGGTTAATGACCCCCATTACCTTGGTAGCAGCAATAGGTTCATCCAGTTCTGCTGCAGACGTAGTGGAGAGGTGAGGGAGAGGGATGGAATCTAAATAGGTGCGTCTTGAGGCTCTGGGAGTGTGACATGTCGCATACAGGGACTGGTATAAGGAATGGAACGCCTGGGGTTTACCTTCAGTTGCAGTATATGTGGTGCCATTGCTGGCTTTGATGTCCTCAAGTCTCTGAGTCTGTTATGCCTGTTGCATTTGCACTATCATGGTGCTTGGTGTGTTCGAAAGGATCCCCGAGTCTGGTGAGGATGTAATTGTCCTTATCCTATTACAATGTGTGGAGTTGACCTCTCACCACAAGCACCTTCCGCTACAGTTTATTGGAGGGAGTGCATGTAAGAAAGTGGCTCTGTATATACTGTTCCCAAATAGGTACAGTGTGCACAGAGTCCACAGTCCCCAGAGGTTTGGCAGAGGCTAAAGTTAAATATAACCTTACTCTCTAAAGTGGTAGCTTGGTCGAGCAGTAAGGCAGTATCAGAGGACAGTGCAAAGCATTTGTTGTACACACTCAGTCAGCAAATGGTCTCACACAATCAAGAACTGAACTCTAGGCCAATGGTTTTGTATAAAAATATATAGTTGCTTTATTTTAGAACCAACATTAGGTATCAAAATATAATTTCTCAGAATGAGATGCTTTAGATAAATACTTTCAATATGCACTAGACTTTTGAATGCAATAGACACAGTAGTTGCAATAGGCAACACAATTTCAAACACAATATAACATTGAGCTCAACGGGAATTTCTAGTTAAATGCAATTGATTACTTTTCTTACCACAGGACTGGATCCTAGATTCAGTCCTGGGACATCTCCTGTAAACAGTTAAGTAAAAACGTTTTGGTTAGAGTTGTGATTTTTAAGGAATATTATTGTATTTTAAAAGTTGACACTTGGAAACTTTTGCACATAGAATCACCAATGTTATCCTATGGGAGGAAATTCACTTAGCAGGTAAGTGGGGTTATTGTTACTTTTTCTAACTCAGTGTTGGATCCTGGATCCAGCACTGGGACATCTCCTGTAAACAGTTGAAAGAATGTGTTTTTGTTATACAGGCGATTTTTAACGAATATTTGTAAGTTTGCAAAATCAACACTTAGAAGAATTTCTTGTGAAAACCAGGCAATGTTATCCTATGGAAGGAAAATCAAGCTATAGGTAAGTACGGTTGTAATTACTTTTCAGGGTCAGTGCTGGGCACCAAGATCCAGCACTGGGATCTCTCCTGATAACAGGTGAGTAAATTCGTTTTCGTAATTCGGCTGATTTTAGATGAATATTTTAAAGTTTCAAAATTCGACACTTAGAAGAATTTCCAAGTGAAACCAGTCAATGTTAGAAGAATTTCCAAGTGAAACCAGTCAATGTTACCCTATGGAAGAAAAGTGAGTTATCGACTTTTGGGTAAGTACTCGACTGGCAGAGTTAAGGTTCTGGGCATAGACTCAGGGGTCTCCCAGGGTCAGGTAAGTACAGTTGTTACAGCCTCAGCGGCACAGGGGCAGCCGGGTGCAGAGTGAGTTGGGCCCAATGTTATCCTATGGGAGGCAGGGGGCCTTTGGTTGGTGGCTGCTGGCTAGCAGGCCACGCGGCTGTGGGAGCTGGGCTCCTTGTCACTTGCTGAGAGCAAACGGGGAAGTAGATTAGAGTAGAAGCTGCACTGCCTGGGGCACTCGGGCGACTGGGTGCAGGGTGCTTTTGAGCCGTCGGGCGCTCAATGGATTTCAATGGAGAAGCTCAAGGACGAACAAAGGCTGCAAGCTCGGGACGAAGATTCTTCAGGTGCGACCACCACTATGAGAGGTAAGTTGGGTAGTTAGAGGATAGGTAGGTACCCAGGAGTTGGGCACAGGGGGCCGCAGGGCGTCGGGTGCAGGGGTGCCTTTTGGTGTCGGGAAATCTCACCCTCTGCTGGTCGCGATTGGAGGGGTCCCTGGTTCTGAGGCTGCAGGCATCATCAGGAGCGTCGAGGTGGGTCCTTGGGTGCTGGATTCGAGGTCACAGTCGCCGGGGGGACGTCCTCGTGGTCTTTGTTCACTCCAGCACAGGCCAGGTTTGGCGGGTGCAGAGGGTGCAGGGTTCGCGGTTCCTGGCTGATGCCAGGGGTCAGTTACTTGCTTTGAGCAGTACCACTGCTCGTGGGAGTCCCAGGTAGTTAGAGTCACAAGATAGTCAGATCCTCCGGGGTTTTTGAGGTTGCTGACCACTGGAGATGCCGGGGTTTAGCAGGAGCAGGTACGAGGGTCGGCAGGCCGGTAGGGCTGGGGCCAAATCAGTTGGTGTCTTCCTCTTGTTAGCAGCTGCACAGCAGGTCTTCTTGTTCCTTGTTCTTCTTTCTTGTTTTGGAATCTGGATCTGAGGAAGGAAGGTTCAGGGTGCCCCTAAATACTAAATTGAGGGGCGTTTACAGGTAGGTAAGGGGCAGGGACCAATGGGTCCCTTCCCTGGGGTGGGTACACCCCCTATCCTGCCACTCTCCTGTGGGAGGGGGGCAGTAGCCTAGTCCTGATTGGGCAGGGTTTCCCATCTTCAAGATGGCAAAAGCCCGGAGTTGTGCTTCACCTCGCCTCCCCCACCTGAGGGGTGGGGTTGGCAGAGGCTGGCACACCCCCTTTCCTCACTTAGCTTTTCCCGCTGATCTTCCCGCCAGAGAGGGGGTCAGAACCGGTGGGGGCCAGTTGCTGAGTACAGCAAGTGGCCTGGAGAAGCTCACAAAGGCGGCATGCCTTTGAAGCTTCCCCTGCCCATCCTGGGGGAGGAGACCTAGCACCTCGCCCAGGATGAGCATTGTTGCAGGCCCAGGAGAGCGGATGGCTCTCTACCCAGGGGTCCAGCAATATGTCTGCTGTGTGGCAGCCTAGGCAGCCCCTCAGACAAGATGTGGATTGTAGGTTAGGTTGAGGGGGCAACTCTAAGTTGCCCTCTGTCGTGCATCTTACAGTAAATCCCACACTGGCATCAGTGTGGGTTTACTGTGCCGAGAAGTTTGATACCAAACTTCTCAGTCTTCAGTGTAGCCATCATGGTGCTGTGGAGTTTGTGTTTACGACCTTCCAGCACCATATACTCTTAATGGTAGCACTGCACTTACAGTGCCCAGGAATAGACCTGGGTACTGTAGGGGCCCAGGGCTCATGCACCTGTGCCCACACCACTATCATAGCGCACCCAGCTAGAGGGGTGACTGAGGTATGTCAGGGCAGTGTGTCTTGTGGGCATGGCACACAGGGATGTGTGCCACGTCGACTCTGTGTTTTGTTCTGCACCAAGACACTCAGCCTGCAAAGGCAGTGTGTGTGTTTCAGGGTACAGGGCCTCTAAGGGTGGCACAATAAGTGCTGCTGCCCTTAGGGGCCTTCTCTGGTCACAAGGCCCTGGGTACCTAGGGTGCCATTTACCAGGGGCTGACATGTGACTAGAGATGCCAATTGGTTTTTGGCTGTTAGGCAGTTTTTAGGGAAGGAACACAGGCCCTGGGCACGTGATTGGCAGGAGCCCAGGGCACACCAAGGAAAAGTGCATCAGATATCAGGCAAAAAGTGGGGGGGTTACTGCAACAGAAACCCACTTCCTTACAGTGCATTTGTGCTGCTGTTCAAGGTTCACCAACTTCTTAGCCAGGTGGCTTCCAGTAAGCTTGTGCTTGAGTTTGAAGCCTTTAGATCCTCCCATACCACCTGTATGTTCATTTCTCTCATATCACTGAGGTTAGATATTCCGCAAGTCTTTCCTGAACTTCAGCCAGGACCACCAGTTACAGGAGGAGGGAGTCAATCAACCTCCAGGAGCTCCTGGAGCGCCTAGCTGGGGGTCCCAATGAACGGCGATATCTACAGGGCCACGATTTGAAAGAGTCTGGGGAAGTTGGTCAGCCTCCAAGACAGAGTGCTTGAATCTTGTGTCTAAAAAGAGGAAACCAATTAGGCATATGGTTGGATTGTGAGAGGGTGTTGTGTGTGTTGTGCATCTATTAGTCCTAGTTCAGCAAGCCAAAGTTGTCGCTCAGGAGATAAAGTAGGGGTCCCACCATGATGCTGCTGTGATTTATATTGTGTTGCACTAGGGCCCATATAAAAGCCTCCTCCAATTATCAAAGGGCCCTTTGCGAGGGCCATAATGGTCCATAATGAACCCTCAATAATTATTAGTGGCCGGAGTTGGTGCATAGACAGAAGATATGTAGTTTGGCTGGGTGTCCCAAAAACCATTGACTGTCACCCACCTGCTATTTTTATCCCCTTTATGATTATGTTCAGTGAAGCCTGTGAGATTGGGAATAAGAACTGCCACTCACATTTTTGGGAGCACGAATTTATGTAAATGAAGTTGACGGGCCCGATTCACAGAACAAACTTAAGACTAAATCCTAAACTTAGTACCAATCTGGTATTCACAGAATGCACCTAGTACTTCTGGTATTCACAGAATGAACTTACTACTTTTGCTATTCACAAAATGAACTTAGGACTTTTGCTATTCACAGAATCCATTTACGACCACTAAACTTACGTCCGCACTCGGGCCGGAATTTCCGCACCCGGAGCGGAATTTCCGGGCCCGGAGCGGAAAGTCCGCACGCGGGCCGGAAAGTCCGCTCCGGACGCGGAATATCCGCTCCCGGGCCGGAAACTCCGGCCTCGGGCCGGAAATCCCACTCCCGGGCCGGAACATCAGAATTGGGACCAGACTACATTAACTGTTGCCATTGATCATTTGAGCCAAGGGGAAATACCTGTTCAAGTCCCTACCATCCCCCACCATGCATCAGCTGACGCACTCCAGCCAATCCCAGCCAACAGCTCCAGTTAGCCATCATGTTGCTAGTGCCTACCATCCCCCACCATGATCCAGCTGAAGCCAATTAACACTCATTGACCAGCAGCAAAAAACATTTAAAAGCAGCACACAGTGAAGGAACAGGTTTGGCCACACACAGTTTGTATTTGCAAGCAGAGACCGGCTAAGAAAAATGGAGCTCCTGAAGAGAAAGAGGAACTATACAGCAGAGGAGACCACCATGCTTGTGGAGTTCATTGTCAGGCACCACAAACGCCTCTATGGACTCCCACCCTACTGCACCAGTGGGACCCAGAAGGCAGCCCTGTGGCAGCAATTAGCCACTGCTGTCACAGCATTGGGGGAGGAGAGGCGCACTGTCCAGGACCTTAAAAAAAAATGGCAGGATGAGCGGCTGAGGGTAAAGGAGAAATACTCCAGGATGGAATTACAACGGATCCTCCCAGCCGCACACTCTGGACCACGCATCCGCCTCACCACACAGGAGGAGGACATCCTGACAACCATACACCCCCACTTGGTCCATGGGCTGCCTGTCAGTGACGTCCGCTACGTGGTACCAGGTAAGTGGGTTGAAAAGATAAAGTGCATGAATAGAATGTCTGTGTTGCACTGTCAGTGTGAATAAGGAAGTAGTCCAAAGTGTATAAATTAATCCGTCAGTCAGAGACTCCTGTGTCACCCTCTGTATGTAGCACTACAAGTCCCACAATCCTTAGCGATGGAAATGGCAAATCCCTCCCCCACTTCTGAAAACATGGCCACTGTCCAGTTGCATTAATACACCAGCCCGCTAAGTAGCAATTGACAAATAACGAAAGAGATGCGCCAGTAACAATGCCACACCCAATCCAACTCTTGTGCAACCGCGGATGCGTCACATTTACAATGCGGTGCACTGTGGCGCTGGGATAGACAGATGGGTGTCGCAACTGATGGCATTAGGGGGATGCTCTGCTGGAGTAGTGTTGCAAGTGTGACGCAACTCCAACTATGTCCATGGACCGCCTACACCTAACGTTCAGGGCAACTCATTACAGGTGCTTCAAGCTGGTTTAAGTTTGCATGGCAACACCCTATGAAAAGTGACTACGTGAAATGCCGTCAATTACAATGCATCACTTGTACGAGGCATAACCAAATAAACACACACCCTGCCTACATCACAGCTGATGCATGTTTAATGTTGCGCAGGACCGCACACCGTGAGGCATCCCCATAGATGCATAACATTGTGAATAAGTCTAAATGTGTCACCTGTATTACCCCACCGCTGTGTCACAGAAGTGACGCAACTGCGGTGTAAATGTATTACAAGGGGCGTGGAAACATGCCACTAAATCTCTAAGAAGTAAATCACCCCGTGCAAGCTTAAAGCACAAAGCAGAAGGTGAGAGAACCATCTGGTCCAAAAGTCAAACACCTATTCTGTTGTACATTTCCCACCCTGCCACGCCACTACGACCCCAATGCACCACTGCTCCTACCTGCCCAGTCAGCAGCAGTACTGCATAACACTGTTAGCATGCAGAAGAAATGGGGAAATCACAGAAATGTTCCACAAGCACATATTCCAGATGTTTAGTTTTCTCTCTTCTCACCCATTGACACATTCAGCCAGAGCACAGACAACTGCCGCAGCAGAGGTCCCTGCATCGACTGGGAGGCATCGCCACCGTACACCCTCACCGACTGGTAAGTCAAAGTGGCCAGGAGATGGTCAAAATGCATACATTGCCAGGAGTGACCGAGGGACATGTAGTGCCCACATATGAAAGTCAACCAGAGATGTACAAATAGCTGCATTACTATTGGAGTAGTCAATGGACATCCACCTTTAGCTAATTATAATTGTGAACAGCTGAAGACAATATATTACATGTCTTGGCTCATCAAACCTTCGAAATTGCGGAACATGACATGTTTTACAGCAACAGGCCCAGACCTGGGAATCCAATCCTGTTATCGAGTGCCACAACTACTCAAAAGGGTGCCCTCACTATGCTGTAATGGTGTCTGTAGACGTAATCAATCAAAGTAATTGACTGAAATATGGCAATGATGAACAAGTGAGATCCCAGGGTCATTAGTATTGACAATGCATACACTGTCCAACTTTGAATGTTTCCAATATAGATCAAATTCCCAGTCCACACAGCTGGTCATGTACCACTTACATTGTCTGGCTTTTGTGTTGCCCATCAACAAAACACGATAGTGAACCTCACATCAGGATCCGTAGACATGTCATTGTGATATAGGTTGCATCCAGGTAGTGGGCCCATTCGAAGTTATGTGGGAGCAATCATGATATTACGTATAACACACTAATGCAACGCTGGTGCCCACAACTGCTTGTGCTCATCCTTTGTGCCAGAAATCTAGTGCATCACATGTGGCTGCCGGAATGTTAAGTAGCAAAACACACTTATCATTGTAGGTACAACGAGGTCCTCCCAGAATCAAAGACACACACTGACTTCTGCTACAAGGTTGGCTGTGACATCTGTTCAGGGCCCACACACTGTTCCCGTGCTGGGCCAAGGGAGGGGAACCCAAGAATATATCAGGCTGACTGCTCATGAAATGTGCCTTTCACGTCCGCCGTATGTTGCATGTGTATTACAACACTGTTGTTCTGCATCACAATATGCTCACATATGGCATTTGAACCCATGCAAGATCAGACCCTGGTGGCTAATGAAAGGATGACACAAAATGTATGCCAAGTGAGTGCAGAATGGACATTTAATAGTACCATGAGTCATATGAAGTGACCAAAACACAACCGGCTTGCAATTCAATGATAGGAAACACCATGATGAAAATAGCATGGCTGAGGCCAACACTGATGCCAGTAGTGTACCTTTGAGATTAATGTAGGAGCTGCTAAGGTGAATCTTCATGCAGTTACACCTGCTAAATGACTAGGCAGAAGTGCAACACGCTAATCCAGTGCAGGCAGAAGGCATCAAAGCCTCTCAGCCTATCCGCAATGTGCTTGCCTCCTCTCCTACTGTATTCACATGTATAGGTGAGTGTTTGACAAAAGAGGTTTGGATGTCTGCTGTACAAGACACCAATCGTCGTCAGCTAAGTAGTATCATGATCTGGGAAATAGAGTACGCAAAGAGAGGACACTCAAAGGATGGACATAAGACATCTGTGTTCTCTCATACAAATATGTGTGACTTCATGCGTGGGGAAGCACAAATGAGCAACATCATGTCCCTGACTATTGTAAATCTCACACATGAAACCCTTTCTGACTTGACAACAAACAACATGAGACTCTGGAAATATGTAAGTCTGAATGGCAAAGGTGATAGCAGTGTAATGGGGAGGAATCCGGGTCATTTATCCCTTCCTATCAGTAATCTTCTCATACATGTGTGTCTGTTGATGTGTCATCTGATTGATGTCACTGCTGTGTGGAGGGAACGGCTGGCAACTGCTGCATGTGAGCAGGTGCCCAAATGTAAAGTTCAGGAGCTAAACATGCTGCACATAGTTCTGGATTACCCACAAATGGTCATTGAGAATGACATGTTGGCTCAGAGCTACCATCTGTGCTTGCAAAATATAGACCTGTATGTCTTATCACAGCTGCTGACCGGATTACACCCCAGCAGCAGGCACCATCCCGGGGACTGAATGACATCCAACCCTCGCGCAGCCGTCCTTCAGGTAATTCTAGCATGAGGTGTCTGTTGATGTGTCATCTTATTGATGTCACTGCTGTGTGGAGGGAACGGCTGGCAACTACTGCATGTGAGCAGGTGCCCAAATATAAAGTTCAGGAGCTAAACATGCTGTACATAGTTCTGGATTACCCACAAATGGTCATTGAGAATGACATGTTGGCTCAGAGCTACCATCTGTTGTTGCAAAATATAGACCTGTATGTCTTATCACAGCTGCTGACCGGATTACACCCCAGCAGCGTGCACCATCCCGGGCACTGAATGACATCCTGGCTGCAACTGTTCAACCCTCGCGCAGCCGTCCCAGGTTATTCTAGCATGAGGTGTCTGTTGATGTGTCATCTGATTGATGTCACTGCTGTGTGGAGGGAACGGCTGGCAACTGCTGCATGTGAGCAGGTGCCCAAATGTAAAGTTCAGGAGCTAAACATGCTGCACATAGTTCTGGATTACCCACAAATGGTCATTGAGAATGACATGTTGGCTCAGAGCTACCATCTGTTGTTGCAAAATATAGACCTGTATGTCTTATCACAGCTGCTGACCGGATTACACCCCAGCAGCATGCACCATCCCGGGGACTGAATGACATCCAACCCTCGCGCAGCCGTCCTTCAGGTAATTCTAGCATGAGGTGTCTGTTGATGTGTCATCTTATTGATGTCACTGCTGTGTGGAGGGAACGGCTGGCAACTGCTGCATGTGAGCAGGTGCCCAAATGTAATGTGCAGGAGCTAAACATGCTGCACATAGTTCTGGATTACCCACAAATAGTCATTGTGAATGACATGTTGGCTCAGAGCTACCATCTGTGCTTGCAAAATATAGACCTGTATGTCTTATCACAGCTGCTGACCGGATTACACCCCAGCAGCATGCACCATCCCGGGGACTGAATGACATCCAACCCTCGCGCAGCCGTCCTTCAGGTAATTCTAGCATGAGGTGTGTCACTGGCTTCGACTCCAAAGCCATGACAGAGATCCTGATTCCCCTCTGCATGTAATCAGCAGTTGTTGTGTACAAAGTGAAATACTAATCAGGAGTGTCATGTGCCTGTCTGACAATTGGTGATGCAGATAATTGAGAATGTTGTCACTTCCCTCTACAGCTGCTGGTTCAGGGACAGCTAGGCCCGTGAGGAGACAGGTCCAGCAGGTGACACTAGGGGGGAACACCAAGGGACAGAGAGTTGTGGCTGGAGCTGGTGAGTTTGCCTGTATCTGTGTAACACCTCAGTGCTATGGTGTGAGCTGTCATTTGTGGTGGTACCCTACACAGGTCACATGATCCTCATCTGTTGATGCAAAGTACAGTTGATACAAACCCTTGTGTTGCACCACATGTCATACCAGGTCAATCCCTAATACGGTTGCAACCTCTGTTCCAGGGGATGCTGATGACGAGGGTGACAGGCCTATGACCAGTGCGGGCCGACGTGGAATCAGAGGGGAGAATCCCCTGATCCTCCAAGCTGTGATGTCGGCTGCAAGCACTGCTCAGGCGGAGGAGGAAGAAATTCCTGAGGACCTCTACTTGGTGGATGATGAGGACTACATGTCTGACGATGAAGATGCCAATGCGCGATATCGTGCCAGATTGGCTAAATCGGTCAGGGCATCAACTCCTCTGCCAAGCAACGTCCCTCCGCCTCCTCCCAGGCATACCATGGCCTGTCCCCAGACTCGAGCAAACCAGCCACAGCACACACGCATCACAACACAGACATCACTCCCTCACAGTCCTCACGTCCAGGAGCAACATGGTGGTTCCCCTACCCACTCTTCCCTAGACAGTGTATCCCTGCCATCCTCTCCACCATCTGGGGGTAGTACCAGCCCTGTTGTGCTGCTGGAATCCCCTGGGCACCATTCACCTGCCCACAGGCTCCCACCTCCCACCCCACCCCCTGCCGTAGGACCTGCACATCCCATCCATGGCAGACAGCTGCAGAGAGGGCCTGCACCTGGCTGTGATGACCAGTGGGAGCAGGACTTCTTCCAACAGCAGAGCGATGTGAGGCAGGACATTAGTGCCATAGGGGCTACCCTGTCCGCCATGTCGGACTCCCTGCAGGACATGGTCCACTTCCCTCAGGCGGTGGAGAGGCTGAGCCAAGTGTTGGATAGGACTTGGCAGGACATGTCCAGAAATATGCGAGACATGCTATCCATCCAGAGGGAAGAGAGTGCAAGACACCATGCCTTGGCCATGAAGATGATGGAGGGCATATTGAGAGTGAGCCAACCTTTCCCTTCACGGTCAACGCAGGGAGGGGAGCCATCATATCTGCCCACAGGACAGCACATCCCCACACCTGTACCAACTGCACACCAACACAGCAAAGGGAGACATCCACACCAGCGGCCTGAACTGGCACTCCCAACACCACCCCCTGTACAGGCACACCCACCACCTGCACAACCACCACCACCACCTGTACAGTCACTCCCGCCACCTGCACAACCACCACCACCACCTGTACAGTCACTCCCGCCACCTGCACAACCACCACCACCTGTACAGTCACTCCCGCCACCTGCACAACCACCACCACCTGTACAGTCACTCCCGCCACCTGCACAACCACCACCACCTGTACAGTCACTCCCGCCACCTGCACAACCACCACCACCACCACCTGTACAGTCACTCCCGCCACCTGCACAACCACCACCACCACCTGTACAGTCACTCCCGCCACCTGCACAACCACCACCACCACCTGTACAGGCACTCCCACCACGTGCACAACCTGCCCTTGTCCAGGCACAACCATCAAGTGTGCATACACCATCTGCCCCAGCACATGTGGATGACCCTGGACAGTCCCTAGGACAGTACCCACCTCCACGTAGGCGGCGAGCCAGACCTGAGCACTCGGAGCGGTCATCCCCCCCCAAATTGCGGATTCGCACTCACCAGTGACAGGAACCCAGGACAATGTGATCACGTGATTGTGTGTGCACCAAATAAACACCTACCAAAAATAAAAATCTGTTGTGTATCATGTCCTGTGTAACGTTGCAGGTGGCCTCGAGATGTGAGAAGGTATGTGTGTGTGTGACACAGTAACAAGTGTCACCCATCATTGCAACCAGCCATTATGTGCATAGCAGATGACTCACCAAATATGTGTCCATATTCAGAACCAGACATTCAGAATGAAGTCAAACAAGTGGAAGTTATTAGTATTCCGAATTGTATTTTAAGAAGGTACAAAAGAACAACCGTCCGTTTGGAAGGGAGAAAGGAAAACAAATGATGATCTTAATGCAGAGGGAGATGGGAACCAGAATTGGGGTGGGGCAAAAAAAATATAACACGTCAGGGAGCGTCAGGGAAAACAGTCTATTTACAAGGGGAAAATGAAATAATTGTTCACGTCAAAAGTCCAGTGTCCTTCTGGTCATCCTCTAGGACCACAATGTCCAGATCCTCAGAGTCCGATGCAGGCACACGTCTGGTGGGTGCAGGAACAGGCACCACTTGGGTTCGTGCCACACGAGGAGTACGGGGGGAAACAGTGTGGGCCAACGGACAGGGGGAGACATTGACAGTGGTATGGGAAGGGATTGGGGAGACAACGGACGAGATGGCTGCGGTCAGTGAATTGATGCTGGTGGTGAGGGTGGCCATTGTTCGGAGCATGTCCTCTCGCATCATGCGTACCTCCATACACACTTGTAGCTGGATGCGAGCGGACATGTCTGGCTGACCCTCACACATCCACATCAAGTCCACTGGCACAGCCACAGGAGGAACAACACCGGGAGGGGCCTAGGGGGAAAAGGAGGGATGTGGTGCCTGAGGTCCGGAGCCAATGATGTTGGGGAGCTGGCGGCTACGATGAGGGGGACTGGTTGCAGGGAATGCAGCTGGGTCCCCCGATGGAATGGGGAACTCTAGAGGTAGGGAGGGGCTGATGGCAGGCCCAGATTGTTTGTTGGCCTGCCCCGAGGACACCTTTTCAGGGACCACAGGTGAAGAGTCCTGAGGAGAGTAGCTCTCCAACACCTCATAGTCCGAGGTGTCGTGTTCACCCCCCCCCCCCCGATTCAATGTCTGCAGCCTCCACCCGGGATGTGGCACCAGCATCAGGGTGTTCCTTGTCAGTCCGGGTGGGCGCAATCTCCTTGCCTCTTGATGTTGAGGGTCCCTCCTCATCCTCCTCTTCCTCGCTGGTGGAAAGAGGGTGTAGCCGCCGCCGCACTGGTGGCCTCTTGCTCCGGACCTGGTCCTGCTGCCCTTCTGTTTCGCCAGCTGTGCCTGCTGAAATGTAAGCAAAATCTGAATGTTATGTTTGTGTCATGCAGGACGAGACACATTCATAGGAGCCAAGGTCAGACTTATTTTCCTCTGATCACACTCAATAGTTGTCAGTGTCTATGAGCTGACATTACGTGTATGTTCACCGTCATTTACTGGATTGAGTCTGACATGGCCATCTCACGTGGATGTGTGTGGCTTACACAACTGTATTGGCCAACCCTCAACCTGGCATTCTGGTGATCTGTGTGTCCTGCCACAGCTACATGTGCAGGTTCCAAAAGCAGTCCACCAATGGAGAACATGAAGTCCCGAATCTCAGATTATGGCCATTCATAGGGAGTCGCAGCTATTGAAGGTCTGGACAAGTGTCATCTGCTTTGTAGCATTGTATGGGACACGACAAGTGGCGAATGTGGGTCACACATGCACTGAGGCTCTGGCCTATTTCTGTAGCTAAATTGTGAGTCTAGCCTTTGGCTGTCCCCACACATGTACTGACAATCCAGTGGCACATATTGGCTTTGGTGACTGATATGGTAATGCAGTACACCGCTGAACACTGGGGGAATTTAGTGACAGCTACCTGTACATGTGAAATGTGAAACAGGCCACTGAGGCTGAGACGTCTGTCAGTGGACACCCCTTGCAAATTTAGAAGCGCTTAAGAGTGATGCAAGGATGTCAAAGTCTGTCTTGACTCCATGGCACATGATGTTTTGTCACAATTGGAACCCAAACTCTAAAAATGCAATGCAAGTCATAGCATCCAATACCCTTTGGCCTGCCATGCGCACACTGGACAGTGTCTGTACCATTGCTCATCCAATGCACACATGATTTCCTAGTGCCAATTGTAGTGGTGCGGGAAGAGCTGATTTCAGTACAAATGAACAATTATGGCTCATTTAGCCAGTTGTCATGACGAGACTCCAACTCCCAAAATGCACTCTGCCCTGTACAGTCCATATGCCACAGTGTGCCTTTTTAAGCTTGGTGACTGCTGCATGGACACGGAATCTGTGAATGGAGGCATCGGACACACAATGGTACAGCACTGTTTCACTCACATCATACTCCCAGACACATTTAGCATATGATGCACTTACCATGTCCCTGCTGCTCATGCTCCTCCAGCTGAGCATGGAGGGTCGGCCAAGCTGATCGCAGGACCCTCCTGTACAGTGGGGATAGGCGAGGACAATGCACATGGTGCTGGGAAGACTGGCCCACCAGCTCCTCAGCCTTGTGCCAGGCCCACCGTTTTAGGTCCTCCCAGCGCTTGCGGCATGCCCTCGCACTCCTGGTGTGGACTCCCACTGCACTGCAGCGCTCGGCGATGTTGGCCCACAGCCTGGCCCGGGCTGCATTGCTCAGCTGGTGTTCAGGGTCCCCATATAGCTGAGAAAATTTGGCCAGCACCCCCTCAGCCAAGATGTCCAACTCACTTTCAGTGAAAGGGGGTGCCTTCTCTTCGTAACCCTCAGCCATTATGGGGATAATAAGAAGGATGAGAGCAGCAGGATGTCAGAGGATCTGTCTGTGATAGAGGATGACTCAGAATGAACACAAAATGGCTGCCAACTATTTCCTGTGATGTATTTCCTGCCTCCCACTTCCTGTAAAACATTTCCTGAATGAAATTATGTGTTCCGGGTCATTTTCGGAGTTTACGGCCCGTGAGCGCAGTTTCCAGTTCCGGAGCGGGGGGTCCGCACACGGGCCGTACGCTCCGTAATCGGAGCGTCCGCACACGGGCCGTACGCTCCGTAATCGGAGCTTCCGCTTTTTGGCCGCAAACTCCGAAAATGACCCGGAACATATAATTCCATACAGGAAATGTTTGACAGGGAGTGGGAGGCAGCAAATACATCACAGGAAATAGTTGCCTGCCATTTTGTATTCATCCAGATCCATCCACAATCTGGAATCACATCTACTGCCATCCTGCTGTTCTGTTGTGGATAAAAAAGAAAAGACAGTGCATGTGAGAATTATTTAAATGTGACAAGAGGGTGAAGAGACCATTTCAAGACATTTCTGCAGTTTCTGTTTCAGTTTCTCATGCTTTGCATTATGGTACATGTAGTCCATATTAGGTGCTCATTTGCAGAGTTGTGTGATGTGTTCCGGAACATTGTGTTTGAGAAGTGTGGATATATCACAGACACATGGGGGCAGATTTACGGCTTCTGGCGCATCTCTGCTAATCAGCAGAGATGCGTCAGAAGAGTTGCGATGCATCTGCCCACCCGTGCGCCAACACAGATGCGCCGCATTGACAATTCGGTGCACCGTGCTGCTCGGATGTGCAGATGCATGACGCATCCCCCGTTGGAAAGGCGGCGCATTGCTGGAGTTGCGTCGCATGCACAACGCAGCTCCAGCAAGGCTCGGGGGTGCCCTATCCCTATGATGCTGCGTCAATCCTTACGCCTGCTTCAAGCAGGCGCAGGGTTTTGACGCAGCATGGCCTTAAAAGTGACTGAGTGAAATATTGTAGATTTCAGCCAGCCACTTTTATGAGGCGTTCCTGCGCCGGAAGCCCCCCCCTGCGCCAGAACGCCTACATGTGGCGCAGGCCTTTACAACGTGACGCATCTCCCAGATGCGTCATATAGTACATACCCCGCAGCATGGCGCTGGCTTTGCACCGCCGCTGCGTCATAAAAGTGACGCAACGGCAGCGTGAAAGGGCCGCAAGTCCCACATTAATCTGCCCCATGGTGTCTGATTGACCCATTGCATCACTCACGTCGTGGGCGCATCATTTGTGGGGGAGTCACATCTGTTGATGGCACAGGGCCGACAATGCTATGGTTATGGCCCATGTATCATCTTGCATCTGCGGCTATAGATTCTTTCGGGACATCCACTACACTGATTGCTGACATGGGCACATGTGCTGATGCAGGCTCAACCTTTTGACTACTGTCAAGAGCTGTGATTAACATGCAGTTAGTGTGGCTTGCAAAGTTGCCTCAGGAAGGAATTTATTGACACAGTCGTGTATATCCAAGTTTCATCATTGGCAACAGACAGCAATCCACATTTAGTCCATTCCACTACAGGTTGCTCATGTGAAAAATGTGGCAACAAGCTGCTCACGGACTTGCATGCCCTGACCTCGGTTATGTGCCATGGCCC
Organism: Triturus cristatus; assembly: GCF_964204655.1. Taxonomy (NCBI): domain Eukaryota; kingdom Metazoa; phylum Chordata; class Amphibia; order Caudata; family Salamandridae; genus Triturus; species Triturus cristatus. The sequence goes on along the minus strand of NC_140581.1, from coordinate 240,641,821 downwards.
GGTTTCCCAGATTCATAGGTAGCCGAGGTTCCAGCGGTATCTGTAAGCCATGCGTTAAGGCAATGTTGTGCAAGACACAACAGGCTAAAATGATCTTGCACACTACTTCTGGGGAGTACTGCAGCACCCCCCCTGTACGGTCGAGACATCTGAATCGCGACTTCAACAGACCAAAAGTGCGCTCTATGATGGCTCGAGTCCGTATGTGTGCCCTATTGTACCTACGCTGTGGTACAGTGTCTGCACGCCTGTAAGGGGTGAGGAGATGTGGGGTGAGTGCATACCCAGCGTCACCTGAGTAGAGGGGAAAGGGCAGTTGGTTAGATTTCCCTCTTTGACTTGCACAGGACATGATCTATACTGTATTACATGCATTGTCAGGTGGGCCCTGTATCTAGCTTTATGATTCTTATAGTACAATGGTTAATTTTGGGGGGCATTCAGACATTTCAAAAACACATATTCCTCCTTTCTAACGCTTGGTACTTACCCAGTAGCCACATGTTGCCAAATTCTTCCGCAGCCATCCGCCAGGCAAGAGGTGACATGCGGAATATGAAGCTGTCATGGGTACTGCCGGGGAACACCGCATGCACATCAATGAACCTCCCTCTGGCATCACAGACAGCTTGCACGTTGATGGAATGCCATCGGTGTCTGTTGCAGAAGATGTGTGCAATGTGGCAGGGTGGCTGAAGGGCCACATGGGTACAGTCAATTGCACCCAGCACACGTGGAAATTGTGCAATGCCAAAGAAATCTCGTGCTGCCCTTTGTCTCAGGGCCAGTGTCGGTGGCATATGTATGTGGTGGTGGGATCTTGCAGTGATGCATCGCAGTACCTGATGCAGGCACCGCGACTGGCTCGCCTGGGATATGCCCACATGGTCACTGGAGACCCTTTGGAATGAGCCAGTGGCGAAGAAATGGAGCGCTGATAGGATCTTTAGGTATGCTGGTATTGCATGTGAGCAGCAGGTCACGGAGTCAAGTTCCTGCTCCCACTCACATACCATATCCAAGATGATTTCTGGAGGGAAACGGTACCTGGCCCTTATATCTTGACTGGACATTCCAAATAAGTTGATCCTCTGTCTGAAGACCCTCTCTGCTCTGGCTCTCCTCCTCCTCCTCCTCCTCAAGTGGTTTTGCTGCATGGCAAGGGGCAGTGCAACAAACACATTCAGTGACATGTTGAAAGGGTTTGTGTGTGTCTGCTCTGCAGTTATACGTGCTGCCGAGCTAGGATTGGCTGGAGTGTGTCAGCTGATGCATGGTGGGGGATGGTAGGGACTTGGACAGGTTCACCCTTGGCTCACATGATCAATGGCCACCAAACCGGATTTTCCGGCCCGTTATCGGAACTTCCGGCCCGGAGCCGGACTTTCCGCCCGTAGCCGGACTTTCCGGCCCGTAAGCGGACTTTCCGGCCCGTAAGCGGACTTTCCGCTCCGGGCCCGGAAATTCCGCTACGGGTGCGGAAATTCCGGCCCGAGTGCGGACGTAAGTTTAGTGGTCGTAAATGGATTCTGTGAATAGCAAAAGTCCTGAGTTCATTTTGTGAATAGCAAAAGTAGTAAGTTCATTCTGTGAATACCAGAAGTACTAGGTGCATTCTGTGAATACCAGATTGGTACTAAGTTTAGGATTTAGTCTTAAGTTTGTTCTGTGAATCGGGCCCGACGTGTATGCACCCTCAAGAGATAGGTCTCCTGCAGTAGGTAGATGGCAGCACCAATTAAATGATGTTCCCCAAGATATCCAGTCACTCGGAGGGGTTGAGACCTCAAACATTATATGTCACAACCTTTATCAATGGAGGATCAGTGATCATTCAAGAGCGATAGGGTGGGAAGATTTGCTGTTCTCTCCCCAGGCCCGGACCTGACATGCAGCTGCAGTGGAGAATGGTCTCCTGTGCTGAACCTCCCACTGCCATTCCTACTCCAAAATGTGTAGAACAAGAAGATGTAAACAAAAACTTTAAAAAGAAGAATGAAACAAAACATTAAACAGTGGAGTCCACCCTCATTGTGGGCCGATATCATCCTCTACACTGGGAAGGGTCGGAGAGGGGTTATTAGGTATGTAAACGTCGGTCTAATCCCTAGTCCCCTACCCGGTCCTGAAGAGATAGAAAAAAGGTGATGCAGGACCATCCGCGCAGCAGGGCAGGCTAACATGGATTAAAAAAGGGAAAATTCACTGAGAAGATCCATCACTTAGTCATTGTCCTGGGAATAAATGAAGTAGGTGTTGCAAGAGCTGAACCTTGCTGGTTTTGATTTCTGTGAGGCTGGGCCTGTTCTGTCTTGATTGCTCAGGCACTGTGCGCCACTCAGACTCTTGGGATCTCCGTGTTCCTCGCACCCTGGGAGCCACATCCTCCGCAGTCTCTACAGGCAGACCCAGGATCTACTTTGATCGAAGTGTGTACGTCCCTTCCATAGGAAGATGATGCCAATGGGTTTTATGGGTGACAAAAAGTCTGTAAATTTTGCTCAGCTCAGACAATTTACATGCAGGTAGTGTAGAGTGGTTCTCCCTTTACTAGGATCAATATCAAAGCCAAGTTCATGGAAGAAAGGATGGTCTTATTTGTGTAAAACTTGGACAGAATGCATTTGCTTGAGGGGGCACGTGGGCACAGGTGGAAACACTGCTTGGCTCAGGCTAAATCCTGAAGGACCGTGGAGTGGGATGTGGTGTATTTGAAAAACAACATACATGTTTGTGGCACAATGTGTTTTTCATATAAGCGAACTAAAATTACTTATTCAGATGTAACTCCTTAGGAATGCATTACAGTGATGGCAACCAACTTGGTGCCACCTGTTGTGACAAAGTTTGCTTGACTCGGCAATTTACATACAAGTAGTGTAAAAGGATAATCTCTATATTAGGATCGATATGAAAATTGGTGAGCAATGTTGATTTTCATGGAAAAAAGGATGGTTACTTAGTCTCTGTGCATTTAGATCCATAGGGATTAATTGGCTGGTGGGTGGCCCAGTGGCCCACGTTTTGATGGAAACATTGCTTGGCTCAGGCTAAATCCTTATGAACTTGTATGGGGTTGTGGTGCATTTAAAAAAAATACATATTTGTGAGTCAAAGTGATTTTTCTATAAGAGACCTGCAATTACTTATTCAAACACAATTGCTTAAGCATACATTGAGGTGAGGGTACCTCGTTTGATGCCAGCTTTTGTGACAAATTTTGCCAGTTCAGGCAATCTACATAGAAGTACTATAGAGAGATTCGCCCTTTATTAGAATCACTATGAAAATTGGTGACCCAAGTTGATCTTGATGGGAGAAAGGATGGTCACTTATTCATCTATAACTCCATTGGAATGCATTGACTTGGGGGTGGCACATGGGGCACAGGTGGAAGCATTGCTTGGCTCAGGCTAAATCCTTATGGACCTTGTTAGGGGATGTGGTGTGTTTAAAAAACATCCTACATATTTGTGAGCCAATTTGTTTTTCTTTTAAGAGAACTACAATTAGTTATTCTGATGTAACTCCATAGGAATGAATTGAGGCGAGGGCAACCAGATGGTGCTCGGCTCAGACAATTTATATACAGTTAGTGTAGATGGGTGCTCTCTTTATTAGGATCAATATGAAAATTGGTGAGCCAATTTGATCTTCATAGGAGATAGGACAGTTACTTATTCGCCTATAACTCAGTAGGAATGCACAGGCTGGTAGATGGCTGAGTGGGTGCCTGCTTTGGTGGAAATGTTGCTTGACTCTGGCTAAATCCTTATGGTCTTGTGGGAGGATGTGGTGTGTTTAAAAACATCTTACAAATTTGTGAGCCAATGTGATTTTCATACACAAGAACTATGATTGCTTATTCAGATGTAACTGAATAGGATTGCATTGAGGTGAGGCCAGCAGTTTGGTGCCACCTGTTGGGACACATTTTGCTTGGCTCAGACAATTTACATCCATGTAGTGTAGAGGGGTGCTCCCCTTACTAGTACCAATATGAAAATTGGTGAGCCACGTTGATCTTCATGATAGAATGGATGGTTACGTATTCATGTATAAATGCATTGACTTGAGGGTGGCACAGGCATAGGTGGACACATTGCTTGGCTCAGGTTAAATCCTTATGGAGCTTATAGGGAGAGGTAGTATGTATGAAAAATATCATACATATTTGTGAGCCAATGTATTTTCCTATAAAAGAACTACACTTACCTATTCAGATATAACTCCATAGGAATACATTGAAGTGAGGGCAACCAGTTTGGTGCCACTTGTTGTGACAAATGTTGCTTGACTCAGGAAATGTACATATAGGTAGTGCAGAGGGGTACTTTTTTATTAGGATCAATATGAAAATTGGTGAGCAAAGTTGATCTTGATGGAAGAAAGGATGGTTACATATTCGCCTATAGATCCAAGGAATGTATTGGCTGGTGGGTGGCATAGTGGGCCCATGTTTTGTGGCAACGTACCTTGGCTCAGGCTAAATCCTCATGGACTTTGTAGGGGGATGTGGTGTGATAGAAAAAAAATACATATCTGTGATTTTTCTAGAAGAGAACTGCAATTACTTATTCAACCATACTTGCATAGGAATACATTGAGGTGAGGGCACCCCTTTTGGTGCCATCTGTTGGGACTAAATTTTCTCAGCTCAGACAATTTACACACAAGTACTATAGAGAGATGCTCCCTTTATTAAAATCAATATGAAAATTGGTGAGCCAAGATGATCTTGATGTGAGAAAGGATAGTTACTTATTCATAACTGACTAACATATTCACCACAAATTACTTTCGTTTTTCACTATACTAATTCACCATTATTCCTTTAAGGGTTCCAGTGTAGCGTGCTACTCACCGAAAAATCACTTCCACACCTCGTCAGGGTCAGTAAGCGCTAAATAAATGCAATTACAATACAATACAATATAATCTATAACTCCATAGGAATGCATTGGCTTGATGGTGGCACAGTGGGCACAGGTGGAAACATTATTTAGCTTGTAGGGGGATGTGGTGTGATTGAAAAACATCATACAGATTTGTGAGCCAATGTGTTTTCCTATTTGAGAACTACAGTTACATATTCTGATGAAATGCCCTAGGGATGCATTGAGGTGAGGGCAACCCGTTCGGTGCCACTTGTGACAAATTTTGCTTGGCTCAAGCAATTTACATGCAGGTGGAGAAAAGTCCCTAGGTTCCGTATCCATGTTACATAGGCCCAACTTCATCATGGCTCATGGAGGTGGTCATCTGCCCACTTTCAAACAATGGGAGTCGCCATCTTTCCCGATTTATGCAGAATCATTGTCATGTCTGCCTCAGATGCAGCCTTTGACCGTAAGTACTGTGAAAGCGTCAAGTCATTCGATTAATTACATAGTTGCAATACGACATTCATATGGGTCAAATCTAGTCTTCACCATGTCAAGCTTTAATAAGAACACATAAATGTGTTGATGGAAACATTCCTTGACTCAGGCTAAATCCTTATAGACCTTGTAGGAGGGAAATCAAAATACATATTTGTGAGCAATTGGGATTTTCCTATGATATAACTGTAATTACATTGAGATGAGGGGCCCCTTTTTTGTGCCATCTGTTGTTATAGATGTTGCTTGGCTAAGTCAATTTACATACAAGTACTATAGAGGGATGCTCCTTCTATTAGATTCAATATGAAAACTGGTGAGCCAACTTGATCTTCTTAGCAGAAAGGATTGTAGGAAAGTGGGTTTATGTTGCAGTGCCCCCCACTGTTTGTCTGGCTTTTGATGCAACTTTGGCTAGAGAGTACTGAGCCCCTGCTAACCAGGTTCCCAGTACCAGTCGTCTTTGACTAAAAACTATACCACAATTGGCACAACTTCTGTAACCCCTATAAGTCCCTAGTAAATGGTACCCCTGATGCCTGGGTCATGGGTACTGAAGAGGGTCCTCAGGGGCTGCAGCACTAGTTGTGCCATCCCCGGGATCCCTCACCAAGGCTATATACTCTGCCATTGCAGGCCTCATGCCTTGGTGCAAAGAAAACCAAATAGTCGACATGCACATGATCCTGTGTGCCATGCCACCCTTACACTGCATACAATAGGTAATTCCTCCCTAATGAAGCCCTAAGGCAGGATGCACTATATCCTATGTGAGGTAATATCAGCATGAGCCGATGTGACCCTACAATATTCAGTCAATTCTTGGTGCTGAAAGTAAACCGGGAAGCCATAAAGAGTACATGGGCTGGATACTCGTCAACATGATTTTCCTGGCTCAATGATGGCTTCACTGATTTCTAGGATGTTTGGTACCAATCATCTTGTCTTAATAAATCTTTTCTGATGCCAGTATTCGATTAAAAATACATTCACACAGGAGACCCTGCTAGATGGTCCTCTGAAACCTACCAAAAACTGGTGGTGTCCCTGTCTAGTTTCAGCCATCCTGCCATCACCGGATATGTTTCTGGAACTCTGGATAGAGAGCCAGTGCTCTCTGGATCCAGAGACAATGCCTGCACTGGGTAGAGGTGGTCACACCTTTCCCCCCTGCAGTATCTGCCTAGCAGAAGCGGGAACTTCAAAGGACATGCCACCTTTGAACCCTGCCCCAGCCTCTGCTGTTAGAAGCAGATGTTGACCCTCCCCACCCCCCACCAGTCCTGCTGTACTTTTGGCAGGAGGCCTGGTGGGAAAATTAGGTAAAGTAGGAGGTGGGTCTACCTTCACCCTGCACCACCCCTCAGGTGGGGCAGGCAAGTTAGACACCACTTTTCAGTATCCGCCATCTTGGGAATGGGGATTGTAGCCTATTATTAGTCAGGGATATGCCACACCCCACGTGGGATTGGCATAGAGATGGTGTTGGTAGCCTATAGGTCAGCAGCCCATTGGCTACTTCTTGACCTCCCCTCTAACGCCCCCTAAATTCAGTATTTAGGGGGATCCATGTGAACCTGATTTTAGATTCGACAGACGCAAGAAGATAACGGAAGAAGACTGCTGCAGTTCAAGAGCTGAGATCTGACACCGAAGAAAATGGCACAAACCCCCACCACTGCCAAGGACTTGACCTTTGCAACCTGCTGTCTCTCCTGAAACCTGCAAGGCCTCCAAAACACCCCAGAGCCCTCCAGTCTTCTGCAAATTGCCAAGAACATCCCTTGGAGCTTGAGGCTCTAATCCCCGGCAAAGAAACCACTGTGGTTGAGGACCGTCACACTCCGTGTTGACCTGACTCACCACTTAAGAACGAACTTTGCAGCAACAAAGGCTTGTTGGTTCACCAGTCCGGTGGAATTGACTCCCGCACGCCTCCATGAACTCGTGGGATCGTCTCAGCATAATGACCAATGCTGGAAACAGCCTTGTTTCTGAGAGCCCGTACCCTCTTGCCAGTGGCGTCGACAGCGTAAAGCAGCAGCGTTGGCACGGCCCCTTCCTCCTTGATAGTTTGCCCTGCATCTCACCTGTGGCCTGACCGCCGCCGGTGACCTCCGAAAGCAGCATCCATGAACTCCGGTATTCCCGACCCAGGTACGACCAGCCTGCCTGCTGTACTCAAGTCCTGGGCCCCCAAAGACCTTCATCCCTCCGGTAAAGACAACCCCTGGCCTTCCACGGGACCAGGGTCATCCACAACTCTGCGGAAGAGTCCTCCTTCCAGCGACCGCAAGGGTAACCAAGCCGGCGGTCCTCTGCCATCTGAACCTACACCACCTTCCAGCGCCCGCTGGGTTGACGCTGTTCGGATTCCATTGGCTTCCAGTGACCTGCTGCCGGCGACCACGACGGTAACTGTGCTGGCAGTCGACTGAACTCCATTAGAAACTATAAGCTCCACTGCTTCACCACCAACTGGAATTGTAAATATTTGATGGTATCGACCGCTGAGTCCATACTTTGAACTGCATAACATTTCCTTCAATATTTCAAGCATCTTCCAACCATTTATTAGAATATTGAGAGTGTACTAAGTATATTTCCGATTTGAAGTCTTGCTTTTCAAATATATAAATATATGTAAAGAATCTTGTTCTTTTTATACAACATTGGTCTCTGATTTATTCTTGAGTGTGTGCCTCATTTATTATCTCTGTGTGTACCACAAGCGCTTAACACTGTCCTCTGATAAGCCTCACTGCTCACCCACAATACCACAAAAAGAGAGTTAGTATTATCCCACTTGTTGCCTCAAGCTTCCTCTGGGGATTTCTCGCCTCTCTACATAGTGTACTTTATTTTAGTACACTGTACAGATAGATGGTATTTTACAAGGATGGTTACTTATTTGTCTATAACTCCATAGGAATTCATTGGCATGAGGGTGGCACAGGTGGAAACATTCTTTGGCTCAGGCTAAGTCCTATTGGAGCTTGTAGGGGGATGTGGTGTGTTTGAAAGATTTGTGACCCAATGTGAATTTCCTATAGTAAACATATGATTACTTATTCAGAGATAACTGCTTAGGTATGCACTGGTCAGAACTCATATAGTGCCACAAATTATAATTGGTTCAGACAACTTACATACAGATACTGTAAAGGTGTGGTTTATTTCTAAAGATGAATATGAATTTTGAGGGTGGCAAAGTTGCCTCATGTTGTGGTGGAAAGGTTGCTTGTGTCAAACTAAATCCTAATAAACGTAATAGTAGTATGTGTTGTGTTTGAAAAACAAGATATTCATAATATGACAAAGCAAAGTCCGATAAAATGGATTTAGCTGATGTGTTTAAGGTTGTATTTTACATAAAATGTAATCTGGTAATAAAATGATGGCCGAATAAGATGCTAACTTCCACTAGTGAATACAATTCTGGCTGAATAAGAGGCTAACTCCAGCCTGCTGATAAGATGTTGGTCGAAATAGAATCTAATCTCAGCCTCATTCCCTTTACTGAAAAAATCAAATTACGAAAAATAAATGGTTTTGTTGATATTTCCCTGTTGGATAACACTTTAAGTACGGATGTTTGTCCCTCGGTTTTTGCCTGGGTTTTCGTGGGTTCCTCCCCAATTCACCCCGGGCGCCTATATTTTTTGCTGCTCTTACGTTTTCTTGTACAAAGAGCAACTGGCAACTTTTTTTTCCCTGGCAGACCATAACCCGAATGTTGATTTGCCTTTTTTTGTGTTTACAAGGTGTGTCTCCGTTATCTTCATTCACTCATGCCTCCCCAAAATGTCAGTTAGCTAAATGGACGGAACACGAAAATAGCATACCAAAATAATGTTTGATGATTGACACAATATCGAACTTGCCCAAAATCAAATGCTCAATGTTCCCACAGCCTTTCTGGAGATGCCGTCGGAACAAGTGGCCCACAATGACACTGAAATAACTTGTCTCACATATGCTTTAGAAGCCACAGGGTACTCAAGCGTTAATATTTAACCCGAAGGATAATGGGGCGAGCAATTAAAAGGCTTACTCAGGGAGTTGCTGTGCTGTTAGTGTCTTAGAACTCAGAAACCATCTTTAACTTAGTTAGATAAACTACTTTATCCTACACACAACGGGCAAAATATACTGCACAAATCAATAGAGTTTATTATTTTGGGGGGAAATATTAATACTATGTGAACTAGACAGATCAGGCGTCACAGTATATAAAGTGGTACAGCTGCAGCCCTTTCCTTGACCCTGAGGATCAGTTCATATGTTTTATGCCACTGTTATCAATTGCTATGTCAGGCCAACCACAGATTAAAATATGTAATTGGAAGTCTACTCTAGCAAGGCCATCAGCAGGGCTGTTTACCTCATGATGCAGTGCAGGGGAACCTTTTCGCGATCGCATTGGTCTTCTGAGGCTGTTTGGTCAGTCTCTTATCCTCTACTTCTGCTGGCTTACAGATCTTTCACAGCTGAGCTGGGTGAAATCACAGATGACACACCACGGTCATACACACAAACAAAATCTTCTGCCCAGACATGAAGAATCCCACCAATATATCCGCTAAGTAAGGGAGGTGTCCACTGGCCAATGAATTGTGAGTTCATAGGGGGGCTAAAGTTGTCCCCGTGGTCAATGGGGCTGCACTGTATTCAGTTATTTTGGCCATAGAAAACCCCCAGCCATGGTTGCAGTCAAACAAGTCTTCAGCAATTTGGGGGGTGGGTGGTGCTCCATTACAGGAAGCCCTGGACCATGCAGAACTCTTTACTTGGTTAATAATTAGTTTCAGTTAAACGCACCGTTCCCATAAAACTCTCATGGCCAGGACGGAGGGCCGAGATGCTCTCAAGGTCTGATTGGATGTGGCTTCAACAGGCACTTCAGCAGCCAGGAGCACAGGGGTCACCATGGATCATTCCATGATATTATCTCCCTGTTGTAGGAAAGTGCCCCTTTTTGCATGGTTACCCCCCACTTTTTGCCTAACATCTGATGCAATCTGACTTGAGGTGCCCTGGGTCCCTGCCAATTATGTTCCCAGGGCCTGTGTTTTTTCCCAAAACTCTACATTTGTACCCACAATTGGCACATCTCTGGCCACATGTAAGCCCATTCTAAAAGGTACCATGGGTACCAAGGGCACTGTGACAAGGAAATGCTTCTAAGGGCAGCAGCAGTTATTATGCTACCCTTAGAAACCCTTTACCTTAACTCACACACTTCCATTGCAGGCTGCATGTTTTGGTGCAGAGAAAAGTGAAGAGTTGACATGGCACACATCCATGTGAGCCATGCCTGCAACCCACAGCCTGAGGCCTAGGTAAGCCACCCCTCTAGCAGGGTCCACTAGCCCTTAGGTGAGGGTGCAGTGGCATGAGCCCTGTATCCCTACAGTCTCTAAGTCCATACTTAGACTTTGTAAGTGTGGTAAAGTCATAAAGAATATATGGTCTGGGAGTTGGCCATTATGAACTCACCGCTCCATAACGACTTTTCTAAAAACTGGGAAGTTTGGTAGCAAACTTCTCAGCACATTAAACCCACACTGATGCCAGTGTGGAATTTAATGTAAAATGCACTCAGAGGGCATCTAAGAGATGCCCCCTGAAAAAAGACCAGCCCTGGTGTGGTTCCCGAATGGCTGCCCACCATTTGCCACCACCAGACAGGTTTCTTGACCCCTGGATTGAGAGCCTCCGCTCTCCGGGTCCAGAAACAAAGCTCATCCGGGGTCATGCCTCCTTCCCCAGTATGGGCTGGGTCCATGAAAGGGAAGCTTCAATGGCCTGCCACCTTCTGGAAGCTGTCTCTGCCTTTTGCTGCCCCCAGTAAATGTCTCCCACTGGTTCTGCCCCCCCACTTTGGGCGGGAGAATCTGCGGGAAAACCAGGCTAGGAAGAGAGGTGAGCCCACCTTTGCCAACCCCACCCTTCAGGTGGGGGAGGTGAGGTGAAGCCCACATCTCAGTCCCCTCCATCTTGAAGATGAGAGGCCAATTAAGGAAATGCTCATGCCCCCACCCACTGGCGGGTGGAATAATAGGGGGTGTGCCCACCCATTGGTCCCGGCCTGCACACCCCTTTAACAACTCTAAATTTACTGTTTAGGGGCAACCCTTAACCTTGCTTCCTCAGATTTGAAGAAGAAAGAAGAGTAACGGAAGAGCTGTGCTGACCCAGGAAGAAAATGACACCAACTGCATTGGCCCTAGCCTTACCGGCCTGTCCCGTCTACAACTTGCCTACAGCAAGAACCCCGGCAAGCCCTGCATTTGCCAGAGTCCGTAGGAGCTGCCTGCATTCAACTAACTGACTCTGTCTCATTTGAGCACCGGATTTGATCAAGCCAAGACTCACCCACAGAATCCAGATCCAGGCGGCTCCGCGATTCTGCACCACTCTGCACCCGATGCCCGTGGCCCGAGTTAAAGTGGCCAAACACCACGAGGAGGTCTCCCCAGTGATCCTGACCTGGGAGTTGGTGATCCCCAACCTCCCTTAAGCTTCAAGACGATGCCAGCAGCTTCAACCTGAAGGGTCCCCCTGACCGCTACCGGAGCTGGTAAAGAAACCAGACGCCAAAAGACACCCCTGCACCCGACGCCCCACAGCCTTGGGTAGCCCAACCAATGGTGTCCAGGCATCTCCAAGAACCCAACATACCTCTCCAGCAATTGGTTTCCTTCAGGAAGTCTCCCTGTGCGTACCTGCAGCAATTTGCCAAACCGAAGGTCTCCATTGGAAATCACAGGGTCCCCAATGTCTTTTTGCCACCCTGCACCCAGCTGCCCCTGTGCCACTGGTGGTGCAGCTCCTATGCTGATTGTTGGCCCCTGCAGTGGAGACCTTAACCCTAGGAGCTTTGCTCCCAAACCCCTGTGGCCTGCTCACAAGCAGCCCCTAACCGAAGGCCACCTTAGCACCATTGGCTAACCTTGGGCCCCCCCTGCACTCTGCACCCGTCCGACCCAGTGCCGCTGGTGGTGCAACTTGAGTGCCTACCTAGACCATGGGGAATCTTGTTGTTAACTTCCAAAACTCCCACTCGTAAGTCGAATAGCTCTCTGTGAAACCGATAACCATTTTCTCCCATAGGGATCAATGTTATGTGTTTTTGCCCCTAAAAATGTTCTGTGTTGAACTGATGTTTGTCTCTTCCTCTCACACCTGTCTGTACCTAGCTCTCCAATGTATATCGCTACATCTTTCCATCTCTCTCTTTACTTTTCTTTCTCTCTATAGCTATCTCTCTCTCACACTCACACACAATAAACACACTAACCTTTTCCTCTGTGCCTCACCTATCTGTTGTGTCATCTTTCCCTTTTCTGGTCTCTGCTGCTCCTGTGTCCTCTCTTAACATTTCTTTTTTCTGTCCTCGCTGCTGTAATTTCCTTCTCCCTGACATGCCCTGAGCCAGGAGACATCAAGACACCTTTTTACCGGACCCAACCAGCAACAACAAATTATGTTGCAAGTTTGCTCTTTTTATTTTAAAGGCACCGGTTAAAAAAGATTTTGTCTACGTGCAGTTCCGTTTCACTGCTGAATTTATTTCTGGCAGTCACTTGTTAGTGTTAAATGCAGGTCAAACATAATTTTACAAAAAGCACCTGAAACCTTGTTTTAACGCTTCTCTCAGTGGCTGTGTGATCTCTTATGATAGTGGTCTCAAGGACAGTGCTGGGGATTGCAAAGAACATACCAGGGGTCGCAAATGTGACTGCTAAATGACAGTCATGCATATTTTCCCTGTCCCTGTTCTGAGATGCAAAACTTAAATACAATGGATTGTGGAGGAAAAATGTGCACCCCTTCTAATCCATATTCAGACACTACCTCCTGTTTCCACCCAATATGAAACTAGAACAGACGATCCAGAGATCGCAGAAAAGCTCCAAGGGAATTGTTGGTCAGAAACGTAAAAGTGAATATGTTGCTCAATGGCAACTAGTTTACCATGAAGCCCTTTCTATTTGCAATTTTTTCAGAGAGATGATAAATTCATGATTAATGGACCATTGTGAAACTGTCCTCGCCATGTACTTGTGGGAAAGAGAGGGGAATGTTTTAATAAACATGTTGACAGCCTTCTTCATTTCATGCAGCAGCAAGGAAACTCCTTTGAAATGACTGAGTCTGTGTGAATATACAACTTTGTGACCAAACAATACGTGGATAATGATATAAAGACATGTCTACTAGATGTCCTGGAACATGGATCGAAACTATACGCAGAACTGAAGCAGGAGAAAATTGTATTGAAAGAGAAAAAGCTGTTTGACATAATCACTAAAACTAAACTTCCACACTTTAATTGCTATATTAAGAGTTTAGTCCAATCAGCCACCACAAAACAGGTTACAAAAAAACAAGTTTCGCACGTGCACAGAGAGATGGATGTAGCAAAAGCAAGAGGTGAATTTATCAAGGACATTCTGTCACATGAACTTCTTCCAACAAATGCATTATTTGATGGAGATGCTGCAACCAAACCAGTGAAGCACAAACTCACAAAAGAGCTCGACAAAAATCTTTCACCTGAAGAATTTCAATTGGAAAAGGTGTCCTCATTGAAAACTGCTGTTGCTGTGAACTATGTATCACAATCGGGAATGGCCAAGATTTTGTCCATGCAAAACTTCGGAGAGGTCATTCAGACAGTCCTACAGATATCAAAGTCAGTGTGCACCTTGCAGGAACTGCACATCGTCTTTGACAGTTATCTTGAACTCTCTGTCAAAGAATGTGAGAGAATCAGATGAACGTCTACAAGTGGAACAATTGACCTTGCCTGCATCAAACATTTTACACCTGTGTCAAGGGGAACTTGGTGCCTGCAGAGATATATTCAAAAGCTATAGGCCATATTGTTCAAGAATTCAACAGCAAATTGGAGGAAGCTGACCTTCGTGTTGTGCCACATGTTAACTCGTCTGCTCGAAATGTTTCGAATCGAGTCATTGTACTGTTAAATGACACAGATGCTATTATTGTGCCACTTAGATTTGTTGCAATGTTTTTTTGGGGTTTTTTTGTCCTCATAAATGCCACCAGTATATACTCTAGATGGGAACCCCGTGTGCCTTTCACATTGTCAAGTTGATACCACCCTGGACTCAATGTGTAACAGTCAGGGGTCACCCAGAGGTAGGCTGTTTCCTTGTCCCACTCCCCTGTCCTATGATGGAATACCTCGGACCTGGGGAGGACAGGACCGACACAAACCTCTGGCATAATCATCGGACCATTATATCGACAACCAGGCCACCATTCCGACCACACATTGTCTGTATTCTCTACTTGGCACGCCATGTCCATCTTACTGACTTCTATGATGTTTCGTAAACAATCAGTAAACCTGGGGGGGGGCGCTGACTTCCATTCTTTACAGATCTCTCTCCTTGCTATAACCATCACATAGAATATGAATTGTGAGGAATAGTTATTAACGTTGTAGCCAGGTGGTAAGCCAAAAAAAACTAACCTTGGAGAGCATGTAATAGTGGTTGTTAAAACCTTCCCCAGGAAGTCCACGATCTCCTTCCAGTATTCAAGAATCTTTGGACATTCTAAGAATATATGTATATCGTCGGCTGCCAGGAGTTTACAGCGTGGGCAACAATAACTCTCAAGTGTGACCCCGGACAGTTTAGCAGGGGTCCAGTACACCCGATAGACCGTGTACAGATGGTTTCTCCTTAGATTGGCTGGTTTTATTAGGCTCTGGGACAAAGAGAAAGAATCTGTCCAGATCTTACTAATTGCTTCGGGACTATCTGATATCAAATTACCCCAAAGACTCGCCAGCTCACAGTTTAACATTTCTGTTGCCCCCATTAAAGCCCTATACCAAAATGAAACCTCTCGTTTCCACCCTCCTCCCCTGCAGACAGACTCAAGGATCTCAAGGTTCCTCTCTCGCTGTAACATCTGTCTTGACCACCAGGCGGAGAGTTGGTAAAACTTAAATCTCGTTAAAGATCCATTTGTCAGTGACACTAAGGAATCCCAATCCATGAGACCCGAATTGCCCCAGAGATCTCCCCATCTCCTCACGCCAGCTGTTTTTAGAGGCTGGGACAGCTGGTCCTGAAGGTACTCCGGAGTGCCCGGGGAGTCCCAAACTGGGGCATTAGTATGGTAATATCGGATTCCCAGAGCTCTCCGGACATATACCCAGTTCCTAAGGGCAGCCTGCAGGATCTTCAAGCGGACTTTTTTATAAAATTTCTGGTCGCCGAATTTGAATAAAAAAAACTCCTGTCCCTGTGGTAAATCGTGGAGCAATGCCTGGAATAGGCGGACCTGTGAAGTTGAGTCCAATTTATTGGTCAATAATCTAAAATTTTTAAAATGAAAGGCATGACAATACATGCGTAGGTCAGGTAAGGCTAGACCCCCGATTTTTAACCCCCTCCTTAGCTTTTTCCAGGCTATCCTGGGAGATTTACATGCCCAGATAAAGGACCCGATCTTACCTTGAAGGCTCTTAATCTCTTTCTGTGGAAATGATAGGGGGATGGAGTTATACAGAAACGTTAATTTGGGGAGTATAGACATTTTAATGAGGTTAACTCGTCCGTAGATATTTAATGGCAGACTACCCCATCTTGTTAATGTTTTTGTAATTTCTTTTGCTACTGTCTGCCAACTAATTTTCGATATATTTTTCAGTTCATGGGTTAAATTAATTCCCAAGTACCTCATTTTATATTTTACATTTTGTATAGGCATAGTATTATTCCAACCCATTATTTCGGTCTTCACCCTACTTATTTGATATCCGAAAGCCTTCCAAATTCCTCAGCTAGATGAAACAGCCTAGGTATGGCGTCCGCGTGATTGTAGGTATATAAAAGAAGGTCGTCTGCATACAGAGCGGCCTTAAGCTCTAGGTCTGCTATTTTAAAAGGTTGAATTACATGATCAGCCCTAATACAACAAACAAAAGGCTCAATATAAATGTCAAACAAAAGGGAGGATAGGGGGCAGCCCTGTCTCGTGCCGCGAGATATTTGGAACCAATCGGACAGGCCGTTATTAACCAAGACTTTGGCTCTAGGACCCTGATATAAAGATTTCATTCCCTCTATAACCCAAACCCAGCCATAGTGGCCCACAGATATTTCCAGTTTACCTGGTCAAAGGCCTTGGCCGCGTCTATTGCAATTAAAGCTAATGGCAGCCCTCTGTCTTCAGCATAATCTATGGCTCCAATCGCCTGGAAGGTCAGCTCATTCAGCTGCCTCCCCGGGATGAACCCTCTTTGATCCGGGTGGATTATAGATTTTATAATTTTGGCAAGCCTAGTTGCCAGGATCCCAGAGTAAAGTTTCAGATCTGAATTCAAAAGAGAGATGGGCCTATAGGACTCGATTTTTTGGGGGTCCGTATTGGGTTTTGCGATAAGAGTAATCGTAGCTTCAGCCCAGGTAGGGGGGATGCTGTGGCCGTGAATCAATAAATGGTTAAAAAGTAAAGTAAGCACAGGTACCAATTGCTCTGAATAATCAGTATATACTTCGCTTGGTAACCCGTCTGGGCCCGCCGCTTTCCCCCGCTTTATTCTCTTAAGTTGAGCTATTACTTCCCCTTCCATGATCTCACTCTCTAAATACTTCCTGTCTATTTCTGAGATTTGGGGTCAATTTCTCTGACTTAACCAAGACTGAGCTTCCTCTATCTCAACACTCTCATCTCCCGTATATAGGCCTTGCATGAACCCTCTCGCTTCCTCCCTAATGTCCCCATCCTCCATAATTGATATACCTGTCTCCCTTTGTGTTAAAACTTTAATATTGTTCCTATATCTTTCCTCTCTAGCTTTCCAAGCGAGAAGGCCCCCACATTTCTCCCCATACTCAAAATTCTTCAGCTTACTGATTTCCCATTTTTTCCTAATGTTCTTATCGTCACTGACTTTAAGAGATAGTTGTAGTTCGAAAAGCTCCTTTTCCAATTCAGAAATCTTCTCTCTATCTGAGACAATGGCCACTAGTAATTCAAAGTCTTTTTCAATAATTGCTTTCAAATCATCCTGCTTTATTTTTTTTAATAATCTTTCTATTGTGAGCCATTAAAGAACTCAACACGCCTCTTAAAAAAGCCTTATACGATTCCCACACAGTCTGAATGGTGGAGGAGCCAATGTTGATATTTAGGAATTCGATTGTTTTTTCCCTCACTTCTACCTTTACTCGATCCTCTAAAAGCAGTGTCCTCTCTAGTGTCCATCTAGTAACCGGAAGTCTAGAACTTAATGAAAAAACCATTTCAACAACCGCATGATCTGATATCCCTACTGGGATATGGGAAAGAGAGGTTATGTCTGTGAGCAAATGTTAGTCTACCAGGAAGTAATCTATTCTAGAGTAGTGTTTATATTTCTTACTATAAAATGTGAACCCCCTAGTAGGACCAAATTTAGCCCTCCAAACATCCAACAAATTAAAGTCTTTCATCATAGATCCCAGGACAGAAAGTGATTTAGTAGGGGCATGGTATTTAGCCTTTGAGGTCCTATCCAAATTAAAATCCAAAATAAGATTAAAATCCCCCTCCAAGATCACGGGACCTGGGGTCACTAGTAGACCTGCTATCAATTTCAATAGAGGACCAGGATTGTCATCATTTGGGCCGTAATATACTGCACATATGTAGTGGATGCTATAAATGGAAAGGGCTGCCACAATCCATCTACCAGTTTGATCTGTTTCAGTCTTTATCAGCCTTATCCCCCTATTTGCCCTAACAATTATCGCAACCCCCCTAGTCGCCCCCTTCTGTCTGGAACACACTATCTCCTGCACCCACCCCAGTTTCTCAAAGAGTGGCTTACATTCATTCAACTCAAGGTGTGTCTCTTGTATTAACATAAGGTGGGCATCGGTGTTTCTTAAAAATTCACAGACCCTAGATTGTTTCCTCTTTTCACCCATTCCATTCACATTCCAGGAGAGGGTTTTAATACTTATTGACCTACTCATGACCATACTCTGCGTTTTCTCTCATCCTGGGCTTGTGATTTTTCCTATATATGAGGACTATTATTTTTGCTTTTTCACCCACTACCCAACACCCCACCCCTATCCCTCCCCTAAGGAACCCCCCCCGACATACCGGACGATGAAAACCGCCTTTAGGACTCCGGGAGAGCTGCCTTTGAGTCTACATACATCAGCGGGATATTTTATTATTGCTCCAACTATAAGAAAATTTAGTGAATAAGTGTAAAAGTGCTACGTGACAAATTAGGGTTTAAGTTTTTATTTTAGAGTTATTTTTTTTTATTTTTTTTTGCTTTTACTGTTCCTTTCTTTTCCCCCCTTTTCCTATTAGTTACATAGGCTCCATGTCCCACGTACCCCTATGTGTCCCAGTATGGCCTGTATTACCTCCAATATTGTATACCTTCTTTAATCCATGCCTCACCCCCCTCTAATTCCTTGTTTACCGGGTTTAATTTCCCC
Source organism: Triturus cristatus (assembly GCF_964204655.1). Classification (NCBI taxonomy): domain Eukaryota; kingdom Metazoa; phylum Chordata; class Amphibia; order Caudata; family Salamandridae; genus Triturus; species Triturus cristatus. Next base: position 240,622,947 of record NC_140581.1, on the reverse strand, counting down.
CTACCCTGTCACTTCTGTCTCATCAAAATTAAAAGATCGTCCACATCCGTGATCTGGGTACAGATGTACATTTTATTGTTCCACATGATCTTTAGAAGAGCTGGGAATTTCATTTGTACTTGGGCTCCAAATGATCTTAATTCTGGCATTCTGGTACCTAGCTCCCACTGCCTCTGGGCTGTTCTTCCTCCTATATCAGATCTAATGAGATATGGGATTGCTCGATAGTGAAGGTCCGATTTAGAGAGACTTCTCCCCAAGATTAATTCTTTGATATTAAAAGTCTGAAAATTCAGCAAAATTTTCCTTGGCGCCTTTCTGTCTGTGTGTAACTTGAAGGGGTCTCTATGTACCCGTTGAATTTCGGCCTCCAAGTCAATATCTGGACGGTCTTTTAAAACACCGTCTCTTAACAGATTACAGACAAACCTCTTAATGTCCTCCAGCTCCGCTCTCTCTGGTATTTTTAAAATTCTCAAGTTGTTTCTTCGAGCTTGGGTTTCCAGCCTCTCCACGTCCGAAGCCAAAGATCTATTCTGTATTTTCAGAGTTTCAATATCTTTTGAGTTCCCCTGGACAGATTTAGTTAAGGCTACCACTTCCAGTTCCAGTTCACTGGTCCGGGAGATAACATCATCTAATTTAGATTCCAATAGGTCGAACCTGTCATGAATCGCCCTTTGGTTGCCCTCCGAGATCTCAAATTTAGTCATCAGATCTCCCCTTAGGGACTGAAAGAGGGAACCCAGCCTGTCCACGTCCAAACTCTCCAATTCCCTTTGTTTCAATGTTCATAAATCAAGGATTGTCAGAGTAATGGATATGTTATGGAATGGGTGAGAAAAGACCCTTAATCCCACTTCCTAATCTGTACAAGAAACTTGATCCAGAGATGCCCAGTGCTGTTATCAAGGCACATATTCTTACGGGTGATGACACTATGAGCAAAATTGGAACAAAATTTGGAGATTTAACTGCTGAACCTGTGAAGTTTCTAAAAGGATTTGCTGAGACAAAAGAAGAATGTGACTAAAAAAACATAGAAAAATACATTGTGCGTGTGTGGAAAATGAGTTCTGACTGTCACACGTTTGACAATCTTTGATACAGTGAGTTCAAGAGATCAGTCCGGCTAAGTGACCTTCCACAGACGTCATATTCTATGTCTGGACACATTAAAAGAGCGTTCTATTTGATCAGAGGATGTGTAAATGTTTTGGATCATGCATATGTAGAGAAAGATCCGTGTGAATGTAGTTGGGAAGATACTGATGGGGTGCTAAAACCTAAGAAATTTCTAAAGCTCTACCCATAGAACTTACATGTACTTGCAAAACCTGTGCTACAAAAAGATGTCCCTGTCGATATGCTCTTCTCAAATGTTCAACATTCTGCAAATGTACCACGGGCGGCTGCTGGAACAAATAAAAGTGAACTATGAAAATGTGTATAAAACAGGAGTGATAAACATTATTTTTTTTTCATATTCAGATCATAAACATTGTTTGGTGTATACCTAAAAGGATTAAAACCATTATTATTTGTTTCATTTCTGTATATGTCGCTTCTTCCTCTATTATAGCCACCATTTTGGAAAATGGCGGCAGGGTTGCTCTGAGGAGTTAATTTGTGTCTCTATAAAACTACTTGACTCCCAAAACCTAGGTTTTGACACCAAAATAAAGTATATAGGTCTCATGGTTCCTGAAATATTACATCACCACAGCAACACATTCACAATTTTTTTTAATTTGACCTGGATCAGCAATGTCTACCCAAGCTACATTACTTCTCAGATGATCCAAAAACACAAATCAAAAATGAAAATCTCTGGACAACAATTTTTTCAAAGAGGTATATCAGGGAGCCAAGATTATGAATTCAGCAGGGTCTTTCTATTTAGCCCAAGCTAGGGGGTGCTCTGTTGATGTTGCCATGGTGTCATGTTCCTTAATTTGCCGGGTCAAGCTATGAAAGCAATATATCGAAGTGTCCAGTAGACTCTTCTGGTCACAGAGATTTACCTAACCTAGTTTGTCGAAAAACAACTGCACTACAGGACCAACAACTGAGCCATGAATATGTGGGAACCCTTATGCGTTCTTCCATTTTCCACTTCAAGGGAAGTGTCTTCAAATACTCATCTTCTTCAAGGTTAACCTTTTTGCTTTATTCGGTCAAATATAAATGCAATACTGTGATTAATCTCTATAAAATGAGTTCAAACTATTCCTTTTTTTAGAACTTATCAATATTTGTCGCCCAATACATGTATACTAATATAAGTTAGGACAAACAAGTTATAGAAATATAAATTAGTACACGTTAATAAAATAGCAGCCATAACCAATATATTCAAAACAAATCAGCTACTTTTACAATCATAAAACTGTGCATGTTTTACTGTTCATACTATTATTGGGGTAATGGGCTTTATTATTGAAATTAAAATCGATCTTAGTCACCATCAGTCCTGAATATTCTTAAATTTAATAATAATAATATTTAATCCATTCAAGTCAAATTAGTATCGGTTTGTTCAAGCCAACTTGTAAACATGCCCAAATAACTAGCTAATGGAGCAAAGGTACTATTTGTAAAACCACCACCATAAAAATCAACAACAGCTCTGACTGATCCCAATCAAAAGGTACATTCTAGGCAGTTCATCCATACCAGCACAAATGTGTAATATGAGTATTAAACCTTTTCGTTATCCCATAGTCTGCAATTGATTATAGAGTGACTAGTTCTTTTCCAATAAGTTTTAATTTTGTTGAATATTTAAATGCCTGAACCATCAAAATCCAAAATGTATTCTATCTCTAGACTTTTCTTTATGAGTAGAGGTTTTCCAGACCCTTGTAGAGTGTTAATCAAAATAAAGATAAAGCTGGTGTTTGCTAAAGATCAGCGATTAATAATCACAACAATAAAGAGCTCCCCATAATGGACGGGACAATTGTTTTATGCTACTTTTCAGCTTCTGTCGGGGGGGGAGGGGTCTTGATACGAGAAACTCCAGTGGTCCCCTGTCTATTAGAAACACAAAAGATCGACATGGAGGAAGGATTGTGTAAGTGTCAGATTTGCTTAATGGTAGCAAAGTGCTTCTACTACTCCAACTCATGTCCAGTCGCACACTTGAACACACAATCTATGATGACTGCCAAGGCTCTCCACAAACCATTCTTGATAGGAGGGGATTTGAACTTAATGACTGATACTGCAATACACAGATCCCTCCCACAGTACCTGGAGCACCTGTGCAGAAAACTGCAGATAAGTTGGGCGCATAATTTGGGTTTGTCAACTGCCAGTACTATCTTGAGCACCTTTAGTGTGAACACTTCCTAAATCTTCTAACAGTTTATCTATTTGCTCCTTAGCCTCAGGTTTCAGGATCATGCCAAACAGGCTATGATGATAGCATCAAAGAATGTCCATTCCCCTTTCTATTGTTTTCCCAAGATGACATTGATATTCAATACTATTCTGTGTTGAAAAACAAAGCAGTTACACTTTCTGGCAGTCATAAGCAAAACGCACACTATGAAGAGCCTGAAGCTCTCTGGTGCCCTATTCTGGGTGTGGGCCTTATTACAAATGAATTACATCCTAATGTACTTGTGATGAGAGGACGGAATATCCATCACATTTGTGCTGAAGTACCCATCTACCAAACTCTAACTCAGGCCCTTATCCTGACGTAATCATAGTTATTCTGGTTCCTGAATCCATAAGTAAACGCAATGCATGCTTATCTACATTTCTAACTGCTTCAGGATCAAACAATTCATTTGTGTCTTCAGAATCATTTCTTCAGAATCAAAAAGCACAAGATCCTTGGCCATTGCACTCATAGTTCCAACCTCTCCATTACTTACGTCTCATTCTTATTTTGTTTTTGACTTTCAGAACCTTTAGCAAAATGCCCTGTTATTCCACATGATTTACACTGAGCATTGTTTGAAGTAAACCCCCTGCCCTGAGATTTTGCGGAGGATAACCTCAATGGAAACATATATTCTTCTGTTTAAAGAAAATGCTCTTATTGTTAGTCTGATATTATGTTCTTACCATCCTACCATTTAGTGATAATTTTACTTCAGTTATTAACATTCTGGCCCTAATTAGGATGAGACTCTGCGTTTTTGCCATAGGGATTACGATGTCAGTTTCCGACAGGCTTTCCATGTCGGGCTTTCCCACATGGAAAGTCTGTTAGAAAGTGACATTGGGGGCCCCTAGCAGGGCACCATTCACCCTGCTTCCTCCGGTTGGGGGCAAGAGGGAACCTATGGTGGCCCCTTGTTAATCCCTGCACCGTGTGGCAGGCACCTTGAGATGCAGAGATGAACAGATTCTCCCATTTCTCTATGGGACCTTGTGTTGCGGCCAGTTTACAGCCGCAGCACAAGCTCCCATAGAGGAATTGGAGTATGCGACCACACCATGTGCGGTCGCATTGTAATGCTGCAGTCGGGACCGTCGACTGGAGGTCGGCTGCCGACTCCGCAATGACATCACATCCGCCCGACATCGTAATTAGGGCGACTGTGCTACACAAAGACTCATAGATGGATTCTACATAAACAATAATTTGTTGTACTTTTTTTAAATTAAACTATCTAATAATATCTGGTCTCTTATTGGCTGTGATGTGAGTCTTTCAAACCTGCAGTCAGATGCAAGAATGCAGAGAGAAGTTGACAACTCCTGCAGTGGGGACTATATGATATTCATGTGGCACATCACCACCAATCTGGGTTTGATATCAAATTGAGACCCAAGTCTTTTTACAGTTTCTATATACTCTTCAAATTCTTCCTTATTACTTTATTCAGTCTACAATAACTGATCTAAAAGAGCCTACCTGTGAAATCCCATGTTATGTATGAACAAAAATGTTTTTCTCTTTCTACTACACCTGATTCCTCTCTTGTATGCAAATAACGTTAACCGTTTTGAACTCAAGTTTTAATTGTATGCTTGGATTATCAGCTAGAAGTAAATGAGGTGGATTGATGATCTGCATGATGTATTTCTACCCCACAAGTCAAAATTATCTTCAAGTGGAGGCATAACTAGGCCTGGGCGAAGCACTACGCTACGCTCGCGTAGTTTGCGAAGTTCGCGCTACTTCGCGCTACGCGAACTGCACGAAGCACAGTGCGAACACGCGTAGCGTAGTGTTGCGTAGTGCTGCGGTCATTTTTTGCTTGCTCGCGGTCCTCAACGTCAAGTTGGCGACCGCGAGCAAGCAAAATGACATCCTGGCGAGAGTTTTTCCTTGTTCGCGATCGCGAGCATGGAAAATAAACCTCCCGGCGAGATTCCCAACGCGAGAAGGTCAGGTTTCTCATTGCGAGGGGTCGCGTATGCTCGCGACCGCTCGCGATGAGAAACTACCAGTTCGCGTTGAGAAAGCTGCAGCTCGAGTAAAAATCTACTCGAGCAGCAGAAAACTACAGCTCGCACTGTGCAAGATGCCATTTTCAATGATTGCACAGTGCCGGTTGCTTGTCCGCACTGTGCAATCATTGAAAACAACATCTTGCACAGTGCGAACATGTTACTTCGCAGTTCGCGAAGTGCTACGCGTAGCTCGCGTAGTGCGAACTTCACTTTGCGTAGCTTCGCGAAGTGCTACTTCGCGAACTACGCCCACCCTTAGGCATAACCAATAGTACACGCAAAATATGGGACTCATAAATAGAACTTTAATTAGGAACTTCACACACTTTGAATTGAAATCCCTGAAATATGGTGACTCTTGAGGTTCTGTAATTCTCAAGACTGACTCCATTTTATATTGTGCCACCATTTTTTGTTGCCCTCACGTAGGCCTGTGAAGGTAGCCTGGCGAACAAAGTGGCCTGGCCTTCTTAGTCTTTGTATACATTAACTAGGTTTCTTTCTGACTCTGGAATGAACTGTAAGAAACTGACCTCTTCACCTGAAACTGACCTTGCAAAGCCAATTTCCCTGATCGATCTTTGGGCATCTTTTAACTTCACATTATTATTATTTTTTTCACCTATCACACACGAGAATTCCGTCTGTTTGATATTTGCGCTCCGCTGTAACGAACGCGTCGAAGCACACCAGAGGTGCAGTCGGCACCCCTGGTGGAACCCTATGATGAAGCATGTCACCGACTAGGTCGGTGAGTGAGGGTTCTACGCATATATCTGATTGATCTTTCGGCAGCATTTCATAATTTACATATGCATGTATATGTGTATATATATCCGTATATGTATGTATATATGTGTATGTATGCATAATTTTACTACTGGTATTTTTCTGCTTTTTCTGTACACACTCTTTTGTTGTTTAAAGATGTACATCTTTGAGCAACAATTGGTTGAACTTGCTCTGATACTAAATTTCACAGATATGATATTTTCATACTGTGAACAAGACAGACAACACTTCACCAGTGCATCATGTCTATTTGGCTATAATAGTATTGAAGAAAAATAAAAGAGATATACAGGATCAAAGTGTGTCACCTGCAGTTAGTCACATTACTGCTCTTTCCCCAAGGAACAGGCAGCCCTAGATTTATGTTTCCTTGATTGGACCAAAGGATGAAATTATAGATCTGTGACTCTTGTACAAGGTGACCTAATTTCTATATTGCATTAGTTAATCATGTTCTGCTTCCTAAGTACCAGGTTTCATTTTCCCCGGGGAAGGAACTGGAACAGTAGCCGAGATTACCGTATATGGTTAGCGGCCAGCGGTAGAGTTAAAATTTGTGTAACTTTGGCCTTTTGTGTATCACCCGTACTCTTGGTGTTGTGTCACATGCCTGAATATCACCCAAGTAATTTCTTGTCCTTCCTATAGATTTTTCTTTTGCCGCTTCTCCCCTGATCCATGTCACATTGTGCCTTCTCCCCTGATCCATGTCACATTGTGCCTAGTTATTGGGAATTTTAGTTGTGTCCTAGTCCCATTTCCCTTTTCCGTATTCTTTTCACCAGTCAGCCCATTTATTATTGTTGGTGTATTATTCAGGTTCACACTTCCAGACTGCAGTGATGTACCAGGGAACCCCATATTATGTATCATTCCCTTTCGTATGACCAGATGGGTTTTTAAGGGAGGTATCTACATGTCCCTGATAATCTGTATCATGTGCTTTCTCTTTTGAAGGGTTCTAGATAAGGAATTTAGGAACACCTAGACTTAATTATTGAGGAAAATATGTGTTTACCCCATTAGACAATGCCACTATGTGTGAGGACATCCATTCAGATAGAATTCCCATGTAACTATCTACCCCTAGATGGTAGAGGATATGCTCTCACATTGAAGCCACTCCTTTGAAAATTGCAGGCCACCTGCTTGCAGTCCCCTTGTTAAATACAATGAACTGTTTTTGTACTGAATTTGAAGGAAACTAACAACTGTGTCACATTTCCTACGTCACTAGGTTCTGCGGTATCAAGTCATAATAACCTGCAGAACGCTGATTTAAGCCTAATTCCCATCAGTGACAGCTACAAGATGAGGGCCGGAGGTCTTGGCCCTACAGTCCCAGCACCCAGAAAAGTAGCAATGCTGGACAGTGATCGCCAGCGCGCCATAAATGGTATCTCCAAAGCATCGTGCTTGCTTCATCAGAAGGCGTTGAACATCAGAAAAGAAGGAGGAGCTGTTGATGGCAGGGTTGATTTGAGCCTTGAGTTTTCTACCTGTCATGTGCTGGTAGCCTCTGACAGTGTGCAGTCCCTTGAACCCCTTGGCCTGAGTTTTGGCCACACCCCCCCCCCTTTTTCTTTGCTCCAATGGAAGGGCAGTGCACCGGAGGATCTAAGATTGACAAAAGGCACTACATTATGGTGCCCATGAAAGAGCAGCCTGAGCGTCCTTTGACACTGAATATTGAGTGTTGGAGCCTGAGAATGTAGACCCGGGTCTGCACAAGATGATCTGTGCCCATGACCAATGAAGAGCACATTATTTGTAGTGTCTGCCGCAGAGGAGAGACACTGGTGCACTGCCTTGAGACATTGGACTTTCGAGTGAGCTGTGAGTGTTTGCCAGGAGGGCACTCCAACTAAGCAGTACTATTTTCATGAAGAGGCCTGAATCGAGAGGCCCAATGGGGAAGAAGACAATGGAAGCAGATTTGATGGACGATAGAAGCCTGCCAGAGAGGCTTGGAACGGACTTTGGGCACAGTTGCACAAGCGATTCCAGTGCAATTGTATAAAGTAAATGTTAATTAAGTTCTCATTTGACTGAATTGCCATGGAAGAGGAAGTGGCTCCGCCTCTAGCATCCAAAAATGGTCCACCAGAAGTGAGTCTTTGTGCTAATATGTGTGTTTGGAGACCTGTCCAGAGAGAAGTAGAGAATAATAAGATGATGTTACAGCAACACCTTGACGACCTAATGAATATCGATATAGACCTAGATTCAGAATAACATGAGTCTTAGGTTATTGCCTACGTAATGGCAAAAGGAGGGTCTGAGGTTCTGTAATTCTCGAGACTGACTCCATTTTATATTGTGCCACCATTTTGTGTTGCCTTCACGTAGGCCTGTGAAGGTAGCCTGGCGAACAAACTTAGTCTATGTATACATTAACTAGGTTTCTTTCTGACTCTGGAATGAACTGTAAGAAACTGACCTCTTCACCTGAAACTGACCTTGCAAAGCCAATTTCCCTGATCGATCTTTGGCTGAGATTGCCAATCAGTGTTCAGGACATCGTTCACTTTTAGTTTCCTTGCACATGCCTTATCTTGTTCATCATCTGTTACTGTTTCTTTTTTTATGTTTCTTCATTACATGGGTTATGCTTTCAATTATAGGTTTGTCCGGCTTTTGGAGATTGAATTTGGGACATTCCTAATGATTAACTTTTGGGTTGGGATACTGTACATGTAATCATGCCATGCCCTGCAGTGCCATCTAAATCAGATTAACCTTTGTGAACTATGTAATTATAATGTTTTGCCCATATCCCGTTAAAACCCCAAAGGCTACTCACCTGCTGACCCTTAAGATTTTCCATTTGTTTAGAAATGTAATTGGTACAACTCCCTTACATGCCTGGGGCAGGATAAAGAGTATATAAGACGTGAAGTAAGACCATTCTATGGACTACCTCATTCAGTTGCTACGGCTTCTGTGTGACGTAGTCACACTCATTTGAGTTTAATAAAAATGTTCTTTTATATTTCAGCTTCTGTGCCAAATTCTTTATTATTGGTTTGAATGGACTAAATATCAGTGAGACCTCTGAGAAGGAGTTTATATTTCTTCACTCTCATTAATGTATGGTGGGTGTTTGGACAAAATATTGAGTTGCAAATATCAGGAGACAGAAATATCGAGAAAATAAATATTGTGATGCAAAAATATCATAATGCAGCAAAAATGTTATCAAGAATATTGATTTTTTCAGTTCAAGTAATATTAAGAACACAGTTGTTAATAGTGTGCTATTAATTATTTAGTTGATTATTAATTATGTACAATTGTGTAATAGTCATATATTTTAGTTATATTTTAGGTGCAGGCTGCTGGGTTTACAGGTGTAAAGGTAAAATCAATGAATTATTAATTTATTAATTATTGAGTTGATTATTAATTATGTACATTATGTAATACTAATTTATTTTAGTTACAGATTAGTTGCAGGTTGCAAGGTTTGTATGGGTATAAGGTGGGAAGTTGAGGAATAATTATGTAATAATAATTATCAATGTATAACTAAATATTTAATGAATTAATAATTATGTACAATTGTGTAATAATTATATAATTTAGTGATATTTTAGGCATGGACTGCTAGGTTTGTAGGGTTATGGAGTGGGAAGTTAAGTAATGATTAATTAACACTTAATTATTAATTGTTAATTCATTTTGTAAAAGATTATTAATTATGTAAATTGTGTTATACTTATTTAATGTAGTTATATTTTAGTTGCGGGTTCTACATCATAGGGATAAAGAATGGCAAGTAAAGTAATAATTACATTTAAAACATTTAATTGAAAAATAAGTATAACATTGTTTATGAATTTTGTATATTGTTAAATTGTTTTTTTAAAAGAATATATATATTATGTTAAGTAATAATGTTTATATTAAGAATATTATATGTTTTATAAATTAATAGGGTTATTCAAATATATAATGTGTTTGAAGTGAAGTAGTTTACCTACAGTTGCTTAGACTGGAGTTGGAATAATAAATCTTACCCCTCTGAAGTCCAACACTTCTCCTACGATTGAACAGACTGGAGTGGGAATAGTAAAGCCTAACCCTCCGAAGTCCAATGCTTTCCCTACTGTTGCACAGACTGGACTGGGAATAGTAAATTCAACCTCTCTGAAATCCAATGCTTTCCCTACTGTTGCAGACTGGAGTGGGAATAGTAAATCTTACCCCTCTGAAGAACAACGCTTTTTCACCTGTTGCACAGACTGGAGGGGAGTAGTAAATGTGACCCCTCCAAAATCCAACGCTTTTCCTACTGTTGCACAGACTGGAGTGGGAATAGAAAATCTTACCCTCCGAAGTCTAACACTTTTACTAATATTGTGTTGTCTGGAGTTGGAATAGTAAATCTAACCACTGTGAAGTGCAACACTTTACCTACTGTTGTGCTTTTTGGAGTGGGAATGGTAAATCTAACCCCTCCGAAGTTCAACCCTTTCCCGAGTGTTGAATAGACTCGAGTGCGAATAGTAAATCTTACCCCTCCGAAGTCCAACACTTTCCCTACTGTTGCACAGACTGGAGTAGGAATAGTAAATTTTACCCCTCTGAAGTCCAACGCTTTCCCTACTGTTGCAGACTGGAGTAGGAATACTAAATCTTACCCCTCCGAAGTCCAATGCTTTACCAACTGTTGCACAGACTGGAGTGGGTATAGTAAATCTTATTTCTCCAAAGTCCAAGCTTTCCCCTTTGTCATATAGACTGGGGTGGGATTAGAAATCTTACCCCTCCAAAGCCCAATGTTTTCACTGCTATTGAGTGGAAATTGTAAATGTAACCCCCTCCAAAGTTCATCCCTTTCCCATTGGAGTGGGAATAGTAAATTTAAACTTCTCTGAAGTGCAACACTTCCTCTACTGTTGCCCTGGTTGCAGTGGGAATAGTAATTCTAATTTTAAGTAAAATTGAGGAAGGGGGTGAGCCTGAAATTTTCCAACACTCATGGTGGCATACCAAACTAAGGTCCCGAATGACTATTATTTAGCATGGGAGCTCATATGACAGCAGTGTTCATCAAAATATATTTTGTCCCGGAAACCTGAAATGAGCACAACACAAAATGTCTTTTCGTCACAAAGCATCAATCTGCACTATTATCTATGCGAAGGGGGTGTAAGATGATGGGAATAAAGCAACGACCCATAGATTTTCACACAAAGCCAGGTCTACTAAAATAGCATGATCTGGTTTTGCATGCAAGCCTAATTCCAAATAAAATAAGTCACAAAAAGGGGACAAGTGGAATATTTATCGATATCTGCAAAATTGCACCTTTTGTGCAGCATATCCATTGAACCACTGTGTATAAATTTGGACTGGAGGTTGTACCTCGAGTACAAATTTCACTCAAGAGCCAAAGCTCAATGCTTAGCATTGATCAAAAACTTGTATTTTAGCATAGCCTCTTTGTAAATATGGCACTGCACACTATTTCACGTCAGAGCTTTTTGTGTAAATTTGAGGAAATCTAGCCTCAAGAGATGATGCAATGAGCAGGAAAAGGTTGTCTTAAGGAATTGAGAAGGTTGAAGGTTGTTTACTGGTGGGGCGAGAAAGTGATATTATGAAAAGATAGGCCCAGTCAATCTTTTTATGTATCGAGTTCTCGCCGTGACTGCAGAGTCTCTTAAACTTACTATTAACTCGTTCTTCGTAAATAGCAAGAAAAAGACCAAACTCACACAAAAGCCTAAGTTTACCATTGGGAATCAGGCCCTACGTGGCTTAGATGTTATAATATACCTTGGAATGATGTGGTATCAGAATACTGTAGTCATAATTTCATGAGACAAAAATATTGGGGCTGATTCATAAAAGCATTTATTAGTATTGGAAGCAGTACTAAAGGAGTACTCTTTTACCTACGTTTACATGCCTTTGTGAATTGACCCAGAAACATCTCAAGGTACAATGGGAACTCAGTTCTTTCTATTTGCACAAATGTTATATGAATAATCCCTGAATAATCCTATTTTCAAAGTTTTGAGGCAAAGAGTATGTAAAAGAGTACTGCAGGAGCACTTCTTAACCCTTTGCGTGCGTCGTCAGATGGCCAGGAGCCCTCTGACGTCACAGTGGGCGTGTGCGGTAGACGGCTCCCGGCTGTCCTAGCACCCACCCACGGGGTAAGCGTTGGCGCTCCCCCCTTGGGTCGCCCACTAAGGTGCCCCCACCAGGGGATGGCAGGGGAAGCCCTTCCCCTGCCTTCCCCCGCCCCACCTCCACATCTTCTAACGACTTCAGTGTGCGAGCCGAGCTGACGTCATTAGAGAATTCCAAACGCGCTGGAAGCCATTTGCTTCCAGCGCATCGGTAATAGAAAAGGTAAGTTTCTCCTCGGGGAAGGGGGGTATTTAAACAAAAGAGGCATCAGGGGAAAGGAAAGGGTTTTCCTTTCCCCTGATGCCTCTTTTGAGCATTCCTGCTGCACGATCGTGCGATCATGCAGCAGGAATGGCCACTAGACACCAGGGATTTTTTATTAAAAATGTGTTTAACTGTTTGCGGGGAGCGGCCCCTTAGGCAAGGGTCGCTCCGCTTCTGGGGGCAATATGTTTTGGCTGTGTCTGCCCCCAAGGGGGCAGCTCTCGCCTTTTTTTTTTTTAAATGGCTCACTAGACCACCAGGGATTAATTTGTGGGGAGTGGTCCCTTGGGCAAGGGTTGCTCCCCCTTGGGGGCAATGTTTTTGCCTGTCAGCCCCCCTGCGGGGGGCAGATCTCGCCATTTTTTTTATTTAGTGGCCCACTAAACCACCAGGGATTAATTTGTGGGAAGTGGCCCCTTGGGCAAAGGTCGCTCCCCATTGGGGGCAATGTTTTTGGCTGTTTGCCCCCCTGTGGGGGGCAGATCTTGCTATTTTATTTTTGTAAGTGGCCCATTAGACCACCAGGGATTCATTAGTGGGGAGTGACCCCTACAAGGGTCGCTCCCCTTTGGGGGCAATGTTTTTGGCTGTCTGCCCCCCGGGGGGGCAGAACTTGCTATTTATTTTTTGTAAGTGGCCCACTAGACCACCAGGGATTCATTTGTGGGGAGTGGCCCCTTGGGCAAGGGTCACTCCTCTTTGGGGGAAATGTTTTGGGCTGTCTGCCCGCCTGGGGGGCAGATCTCGCCATTTGTTTCGTAAGTGGCCCACTAGACCACCAGGGATTCATTTGTGGGGAGAGCCCCTTAGGCAAGGGTCGCTCCCCTTTGGGGGCAATGTTTTTGGCTGTCTGCCCCCCTGGGGGGCAGATCTTGCCATTTAAAAAAATCGGCCCACTAGACCACCAGGGATTTATTTGTGGGGAGTGGCCCATTGGGCAAGGGTCGCTCCCCTTTGGAGAGCATTAATTTGGCTATTTCTGCCCCCCTGGAGGGCAGATTGGCTGATTTTTATTTATATGGCCACTAGGCCACCCGGAATATTTTTTTTATGTTGGGGAGCAGCCCCTTGGACAAGGGTCGTCCACCCCCCCTTATGGGAGGATGATTGTGGCCATTTCTGCCCTCTTTGGGTGGCAGATCAGCAGTGTGTTTTTAGGCCCATCTACGCCACTAGACACCAGGGTTTTTAAAATGGTGTTGAGGAGTGGCCTTTTTGACAAGGGTTGCTCCCCTTTTACAGGGGTGAATATTTTATTTATACTCTTAGGCCCACCTACCCCTGGTGGATTGTGTGTGGACTGGTGCATTATTTGCATATGTGATTGTAATGTTTTTCTCTCCTTTTTATTCTAGTGTAATGCTTTTGATTCTTGTTTGCGGTTTCGGCAGTGGTTGTTCTGCAGTTTTGCGTAATTGCATTTATTTGGTAAGACATTTTTTTTGTTGTGTTTACTCCAAATGAGTATTATTGTCATGCATGAATGAATTTTTTGTAAGTGGTGTCATAATTGTGGTGCTTATAGAAATCTTTTAAAAATCGAGTTGCACTTTACTTTCCTCTGACTGGGAATTTTGATGTGTGGTGGGTGGGGGGAATCGAACCCTGAGAAGGAGGAATCGGGGGGAAATCGGAACGACCCGCCGTTTTAGTCAAGGCGTGGTCTAGTTGTTCACCCTGGGGCCTTTAAAATGGGACGCTGCGCGAGCGCGCTCGAACCCGTGGTAGTGCAGACTGCTGCACCTCCTCGCTGCTGCTGAATTATTTGCTTTTTGCACATAGTTTTGAACTCTGTGACGCTGCTGTTTTAATTTTCTCTGGTGCTTTTAGAAATCTTTTAAAAATCAAGTTGCACGTTACTTTCCTCTGACTGGGAATTTTGATGGGTGGTGGGAATCGAACCCTGAGAAGGAGGAATCGGGGGGAAATAGGAACGACCCGCCATTTTAGTCAAGGCGCGGTCTAGTTGTTCACCCTGGGGCCTTTAAAACGGGACGCTGCGCAAGCGCGCAGCGGACGCGCGCAACTGGCGCGCAGCTGGCACGCCTAAGGCAAGCCCATCTGCGCCCGTCAGCATCCCAGAGGCGTCCGGCCCCAGAAACGCTGTTTCTTTCACAAAAAGGAACTTGTATCCAAGGGACAGTCGCTTATGCTACAGTAGGAAATGTCTGTTGGCAATTGGAAAGTGTGTGAGCTGCCGCCCCCACTTATCTTCTGTTGCCGACATGAAGGATCTTAAATGTAGCGTCTGTAATTGGGTAGCATCTTCCCCCCAGACGCAGGAAGATTAGCGAGCCCAGGAACTCTTGGCACACGTCCCCCTTTGCTGCAGAATTCCATGGCCAATAACGACTTAAAAGTTATGCTCCTAAACACACGCTCTATGAAACAGCACGAGTTCCAAATCTTTTACGCTCTTACTGAGCTTCAACCTGATGTTATTTTTCTGACTGAGACACTATGTCAAATAAAGAAGACCCCCTTGGGTATCTTAGATAGCATGCATCCACTCATCCACATTCATTCACAAGAGTCAGGTATTAGCACCAATAGGAGTCCAAAAATAGGTAGTGTATGTAGAATAATCAGTATATTTATTTATAATCATTAAAATCGTTAAAAAACATTAAAAACACTTGATCACAAAAAATCAATAAGGGAGGCAAAAAAACTGAAAGGGAAGTACACAAGCAGCCAAATCTTGTAATGTAAACCTATCAGGCACTTGGGGAAACAACAATCAAAAACTGACAAGATCAAGGGTACATATTTCATCAATGTGTCACGTTTTTCTTGTATGATTATATCCCAAGGTATTAATCTTTGTGCCTTAGTGGACCTAGTTCTTTATCGGTGTCCAAAAGCGTTGTGTGGATCCTTCCCATACAGTCTGTACAACAAAGCGGCGCGTTTCGGTGGTGTCTAGTAATTCCCCACCTTCTTCAGGCTAGCACAAATGCTTGTAACACAACTCCCTCAACAGATAAATTCTGGAAGATTAAAAAGATATATATAAAAAAACATGTACTTTATGTCTATATATACATACACATTTATCAAGTAGATTGTTTAACATGGTAATGACAATTCTTGATTGGATTTACATGTTTATATGTCGGGGCAACATACAACCTAACTTAAATGTAGCCGGAGCAAAAATATCATCTATTTTCTTAAATGTCCGTGTGGCCACGCATACATCGGTGAAACAAGCCGAGAATTACGTGTTCGCCTCCTAGAGCATAGATCTGCTATTAGGACTAAAAAAATGAATGCCCCTCTAGTCTCACATTTTCTAGAAATGGGACATCGTGAAAATGACCTGTCCTGGTTTATCTTAGAAAAAATCACACTCAACAAAAGAGGAGGCAACATGGATGACAAAAGAAAGGCCAGAGAACAGTGGAACATCTGCATATTTAACACGATAAGGCAGGGCCTCAACTCACGTGAGGAATGGGAAAAACTCATAAGATAAAGATGCTCCATAAATTAAATAGGGCCCACCTAATTCATGTGTCTCTCGCCAGGTTCAGCTTGATGGATTAGCCACCATAGCATTACCTTGTACAATAGTAATCTGTCCTGCTAGTACTCATATTTACATGCAGGATATCACGGACTCTCATACCATAAACATAGGTAGACAGGTTGCTTTGTTATACTTCACGGGAGTTCCTAACTCCATATGAGATATGGTTTAGGCTCTTTTGTGACAGCACCAGGCTATAATAACTCAATTCTAGGACATTGGATTTCATTATTGTCTTTCCTTTTTATGTTAACTACTTGGCGGCAATCCCAGGCAACACACTCATAGATGAGCCTGTTTGAATCCTAAATATTGAGTGTTGGAGAAGCTTTTTCCTTGCTAGACTACTTAGGACCACAAGTGATCAAAGAGATGTCGCCTGGATAAACATGGCACACTTATGTTAATACAAACCTCCAGGCTATATAGATAATCGATATTATTTCCAGTGGAATTATAGACATTATTCTACTTATTTACATGTACCGGTCAGTGGATACATGATTTATCCATGTGCAGTATGTGGTTCGCTAACTAGCGCTGATCGCTTTTTGATGGCGTCGCCATACGCCAACATGGGGAGATCCATGGCATCGTTACTTATATTTAACCTGGACCCATTCCAAGATGGCGGCCAGTTTTCAATGGATGAACTCGATCCTTTCACGAGCAGTCCTATGTTTGTTGCCACGATATAAATCTTAATTGGAACCAATTACGGCTTTAAATAACGGTTCCGCAGTGAATCCGGCACCACGGAACAATCGCATGGAGAACAGAGGCAAGTCGTGAGACTTTTTCAGTCCCGGTAAGTTTGCTTCGCTACTCTGCTCGCTTAATACTGCAGGCGTAGGACATGGTCGCACACGGATGCCTTCGAGCGGGACGGATTGTTCAGTCAATTTCTTTTCGTCCCCACCTCTCGCCTGTTTTTTGCGTTAGTCTCATTAGCAAACTGGCCTTGGTTTGTGAGCATTGGGCTTCGCCAAGTTTGTAATGATGTTAGAGCATTTAATATCCCCGTAGGATCTTATGTATAGTTGAGCCAGCATGGGCAGACTCGGTCAGCTCTGGCGGTACCCCGCATTTTTTAATGCATTAAATTAACATTGACCGCGATAGCGCGAATGAATTCAGACTTAGGTGTGTATCTAAATTCCAAACAGGAACGGAGGTGAACGCGTACACTAATGGATTGGTCGTTACATTATAAAAACATTTAAAGCGGGTTTTAATCATATATCTAGCACGGTAACCGATTGGGTACGTCCCGTTTCCCTGTAGATAACCAGCACTGCTAGAAGATAAACAATTAGATGCGGTGTTCCTCCAGACGACAGCTGGGCATTTAAGGAGCCCATAGCCTCTGTGGGCCTCACATCCTGAAAACAACATATAAGGTACTTCCCTCATTTTTATTAGAGGGGTGGTTCTATTTCTATTCTATTCTATTTTATCTTAACGTAATCAAATACAGATAATTAATTAGGGTTCTTTGCCTTTTTTCTCTTGGTCTGCCAGAAAATTCACGGCGGACGGCACGCCTTGACAATTTTATCCTGTACATAATACTGGTGCCATTTCGAAAGAATATACAAGGTATTGAATTAAATTAGGACCAGTTGGGTCCCGATAGATAAAATCGCATGAATAAATATCTCTAATGCACATTTATTATATATTTCCTTAGGGAGGAGATTACCCCCCCTTTTCTATTGAGAACTGAATGCCACAATAGACTCGGCGGCTGATAGATGTCACTAATGAAGTAGTGACAATCTTAATTCACGAGTACATCCCTTATTAGGTGGGTACTTCTCTCTAAAACTTGTGATGTTTGAGATTTGTATGAATGAATTTAGTGGAACCATGGAATTGGATGAATGTTGCAGAGTGCTAGGTATGACACCACAATGGAGGACGAGAGTTGGGTTTTGACAATCATTGGTTTCAATGACGAGGTCTCTACATTTAAGTTAGGTTGTATGTTGCCCCGACATATAAACATGTAAATCCAATCAAGAATTGTCATTACCATGTTAAACAATCTACTTGATAAATGTGTATGTATATATAGACATAAAGTACATGTTTTTTTATATATATCTTTTTAATCTTCCAGAATTTATCTGTTGAGGGAGTTGTGTTACAAGCATTTGTGCTAGCCTGAAGAAGGTGGGGAATTACTAGACACCACCGAAACGCGTCGCTTTGTTGTACGGACTGTATGGGAAGGATCCACACAACGCTTTTGGACACCGATAAAGAACTAGGTCCACTAAGGCACAAAGATTAATACCTTAGGATATAATCATACAAGAAAAACGTGACACATTGATGAAATATGTACCCTTGATCTTGTCAGTTTTTGATTGTTGTTTCCCCAAGTGCCTGATAGGTTTACATTACAAGATTTGGCTGCTTGTGTACTTCCCTTTCAGTTTTTTTGCCTCCCTTATTGATTTTTTGTGATCAAGTGTTTTTAATGTTTTTTAACGATTTTAATGATTATAAATAAATATACTGATTATTCTACATACACTACCTATTTTTGGACTCCTATTGGTGCTAATACCTGACTCTTGTGAATGAATGTGGATGAGTGGATGCATGCTATCTAAGATACCCAAGGGGGTCTTCTTTATTTGACATAGTGTCTTTGTCTGGTGTCCTGTTCCCCTTGGTGTAGTGGGACCCCTCTCTTTTGTTTTTCAACTACTTAGCACAGTCCGTGTGACTGGAGAGCCAGGGACTCCGTCCCTTTCCCATTATTCTTTTATACACTGTTGTGTAGTTTGGATCCTAATTAACTTTGATAAATGGATCCTTTTAAAACCTTTGGGTTTAGCGAGGATCAATACAATAGAATCATCAATAGTAATAAGAGTAATAAAATCACAGTGGTGACTGGGAATGGTGAAAAATGGGGTTCGCTTCTTAATTTAAAAAAGAAGTTGATAAGAACAGAAGCCCACGCAGAATTTTTAATTGAATACGTCAAATCTGGTGTAATACCGATTGGTCTCCAGATTCGCAATGAACCGGGTTTATTCATTGAGAATAAAACATTTTTAGAAACTTGGACTCAAATATCAAATCGCTGCAGTCGCGATTGGATGCTTCTCATTATCGAGACTGCCCAGGAAATTATCATAATAGAAAGAGAAGCTATTGCCAAACTAGAACAGGAATTGTCAGAAAAAACAGCGCTGGGGGATGCTAAATTAAAATTGGAGGAGATTAACAAGGATGTGGATGGGTACAGAGATTACCTTACCAACAAAAAGACCAATAAATTGAAAAAAGATATAAATAGATTTAGTCAGGAACTTGCATACCCTTTCCTCAAAGATAACTATTATGACCAGAAAATTGAACCCGGATGGGACAGAAATTACTCTAGAAGACCGAGATACACACGTAACAACAGAAAACAAATTACATTTTCAGACACCACTGGATCTAGCAGTGATGAGGAATATACACATAGGGAAGATAGCGCACGAGGACCCATGGAACAACAGGGGACTTTTTTAGAACAACGACACAGAAGAGGCAGATTCAATGGGAACCAAGCAGGGGGTCAACCAGTTCGGAACCAACCCCAACAGGAGTATATGCAAACCAGACGCCAGAGATACTGGCGGTAGATAAAATGCCTATCATCAATCTATCCAACAGAACACTAAACAAGAATGAAATCGAAATATTGAGCAAGGGGTTTAGTTTTGTCCCCACTCCAACCACTAATAGATTTCAACTGGAAAGGGATTTACGATCCTTTTTTAGAAAGATTAGGTTAAGGAGGTTTTTTGAAGGCAAACCAATGAGTGAGTCGAATAACGTGACAGGACTAAAACCTAAATCTACATTTACGCCCTCTTTAGGTTCAGTGGGACACAACATAGAAACCTTCGAGAGAGTTGTGGAGATTGAGGTCCAAAATATCCTTAAAAATGAATTTACTCAAACACACAATTTAAATAGGGCTCAACGAATAGCTATTAGTACTCTTAAAGAGGATCATTCCATCACGATCAAACCCGCGGACAAAGGGGGTGGGGTCGTGGTATTTGATACACAAGACTATGACGAAAGAATGTTAAGCCTACTGAATATTGAGGAACATTATGAAAGAATTCACCAAAAGGAGATTATCGATCTCTCCAAAAAATGCAGCGACCTTTTAAAGGTAGCTAGAGAAGAAAACTGCATATGTGAACAGGAATACAAGTTCCTACACAACACCAACCCTAAAATCCCGGCCATATACGGTCTTCCGAAGATCCACAAGGACCCCCAAGATCCCCCCATGAGACCTATTGTCAGCTGTTTGGGTTCTATTCTAGAACCCTTCAGCAAATATATTGACTTTTTTCTAAAGCCCATGGTCAGCCAATTAAAATCCTATGTCAAAGACACTACCCACATTATAGGCCTGGTTGAGAATAAATTGTTCTGTGAAGAAACTCAATGTCTTGTTACTCTCGACATTGAGGCTCTTTACACGAACATACCGCAACAATCTACTGTTCAGGTCATTGAAGAGATCCTCAATAACACAACCATTGAGGGAGTCAACAAAGAGTTCATTATTGAATGCACCAATTTAGTATTGAAAAACAACATCTTTCTATTCAAGGACCAACTATTTCGCCAGAAGAAGGGGACCAGCATGGGCGCAACCTGTGCGCCCAGTCTGGCATGTCTTTATGTGGGACATTTTGAAGACAGACACATTTACAATCAAATGGCACCATTTTATGAGAACATCAGCGAATGGCATCGTTTTATCGACGATGTATTCTTTATTTGGACTGGCCCAATTGAACAATTAGAAGAGTTCCTGAGTTGGTTGAACCTAGGGGACACAAACTTAAAGTTTACTGGACATTTTAGCAAGACCAGTGTTGATTATCTAGATATCACGATTGCTGCAAGGGGTGGCATATTGGAAGTAGAATTATACACCAAACCTATGGACAAAAACACTCTTCTTCATTACTCCAGCTACCACCCCCTATCTCAGAAGAACAATATTACGTTTAGTCAGTTTCTCAGGCTAAGGAGAAACTGTACTGAGTTGGATGATTTCTATAAACACTCACAGGTCCTTAAAAAGAAATTAGGTGATAGGGGCTACCCCAAGAAGCTGATATCCCACTCCTTTAAAAGAGCGCGTTTCTATAACAGAGAGGCTATGTTTGAACAAACCAAAAAGAAAGAAGACGAGATGACCAAAATTGTCTTTGTGAGTCAGTTTTATGGAATCAGCAATAAGATCAAAAATGTCATCAATAGACATTGGACCATTTTGAATAATGAGGAGACCGTGATACTAGAGAGACCAATCTTTGCTTACAAACGTAATACTAACTTACGCAATCAATTGGTCCATACGTATAGAGAGGCCAGTAACCAAAAACAGAGAACGATTGACAACTCCAAACCCACAGGCAATGTAAGATGTGGTAATTGCTCTGTGTGTGCAGAATGCATCGTGGCCAAAGAGATTAAGCACAATGGCAGAACGATTGTGACACACACTCTCAACAACTGCCGGAGCAAAAATATCATCTATTTTCTTAAATGTCCGTGTGGCCACGCATACATCGGTGAAACAAGCCGAGAATTACGTGTTCGCCTCCTAGAGCATAGATCTGCTATTAGGACTAAGAAAATGAATGCCCCTCTAGTCTCACATTTTCTAGAAATGGGACATCGTGAAAATGACCTGTCCTGGTTTATCTTAGAAAAAATCACACTCAACAAAAGAGGAGGCAACATGGATGACAAAAGAAAGGCCAGAGAACAGTGGTACATCTGCATATTTAACACGATAAGGCAGGGCCTCAACTCACGTGAGGAATGGGAAAAACTCATAAGATAAAGATGCTCCATAAATTAAATAGGGCCCACCTAATTCATGTGTCTCTCGCCAGGTTCAGCTTGATGGATTAGCCACCATAGCATTACCTTGTACAATAGTAATCTGTCCTGCTAGTACTCATATTTACATGCAGGATATCACGGACTCTCATACCATAAACATAGGTAGACAGGTTGCTTTGTTATACTTCACGGGAGTTCCTAACTCCATATGAGATATGGTTTAGGCTCTTTTGTGACAGCACCAGGCTATAATAACTCAATTCTAGGACATTGGATTTCATTATTGTCTTTCCTTTTTATGTTAACTACTTGGCGGCAATCCCAGGCAACACACTCATAGATGAGCCTGTTTGAATCCTAAATATTGAGTGTTGGAGAAGCTTTTTCCTTGCTAGACTACTTAGGACCACAAGTGATCAAAGAGATGTCGCCTGGATAAACATGGCACACTTATGTTAATACAAACCTCCAGGCTATATAGATAATCGATATTATTTCCAGTGGAATTATAGACATTATTCTACTTATTTACATGTACCGGTCAGTGGATACATGATTTATCCATGTGCAGTATGTGGTTCGCTAACTAGCGCTGATCGCTTTTTGATGGCGTCGCCATACGCCAACATGGGGAGATCCATGGCATCGTTACTTATATTTAACCTGGACCCATTCCAAGATGGCGGCCAGTTTTCAATGGATGAACTCGATCCTTTCACGAGCAGTCCTATGTTTGTTGCCACGATATAAATCTTAATTGGAACCAATTACGGCTTTAAATAACGGTTCCGCAGTGAATCCGGCACCACGGAACAATCGCATGGAGAACAGAGGCAAGTCGTGAGACTTTTTCAGTCCCGGTAAGTTTGCTTCGCTACTCTGCTCGCTTAATACTGCAGGCGTAGGACATGGTCGCACACGGATGCCTTCGAGCGGGACGGATTGTTCAGTCAATTTCTTTTCGTCCCCACCTCTCGCCTGTTTTTTGCGTTAGTCTCATTAGCAAACTGGCCTTGGTTTGTGAGCATTGGGCTTCGCCAAGTTTGTAATGATGTTAGAGCATTTAATATCCCCGTAGGATCTTATGTATAGTTGAGCCAGCATGGGCAGACTCGGTCAGCTCTGGCGGTACCCCGCATTTTTTAATGCATTAAATTAACATTGACCGCGATAGCGCGAATGAATTCAGACTTAGGTGTGTATCTAAATTCCAAACAGGAACGGAGGTGAACGCGTACACTAATGGATTGGTCGTTACATTATAAAAACATTTAAAGCGGGTTTTAATCATATATCTAGCACGGTAACCGATTGGGTACGTCCCGTTTCCCTGTAGATAACCAGCACTGCTAGAAGATAAACAATTAGATGCGGTGTTCCTCCAGACGACAGCTGGGCATTTAAGGAGCCCCATAGCCTCTGTGGGCCTCACATCCTGAAAACAACATATAAGGTACTTCCCTCATTTTTATTAGAGGGGTGGTTCTATTTCTATTCTATTCTATTTTATCTTAACGTAATCAAATACAGATAATTAATTAGGGTTCTTTGCCTTTTTTCTCTTGGTCTGCCAGAAAATTCACGGCGGACGGCACGCCTTGACAATTTTATCCTGTACATAATACTGGTGCCATTTCGAAAGAATATACAAGGTATTGAATTAAATTAGGACCAGTTGGGTCCCGATAGATAAAATCACATGAATAAATATCTCTAATGCACATTTATTATATATTTCCTTAGGGAGGAGATTACCCCCCCTTTTCTATTGAGAACTGAATGCCACAATAGACTCGGCGGCTGATAGATGTCACTAATGAAGTAGTGACAATCTTAATTCACGAGTACATCCCTTATTAGGTGGGTACTTCTCTCTAAAACTTGTGATGTATGAGATTTGTATGAATGAATTTAGTGGAACCATGGAATTGGATGAATGTTGCAGAGTGCTAGGTATGACACCACAATGGAGGACGAGAGTTGGGTTTTGACAATCATTGGTTTCAATGACGAGGTCTCTACATTTAAGTTAGGTTGTATGTTGCCCCGACATATAAACATGTAAATCCAATCAAGAATTGTCATTACCATGTTAAACAATCTACTTGATAAATGTGTATGTATATATAGACATAAAGTACATGTTTTTTTATATATATCTTTTTAATCTTCCAGAATTTATCTGTTGAGGGAGTTGTGTTACAAGCATTTGTGCTAGCCTGAAGAAGGTGGGGAATTACTAGACACCACCGAAACGCGTCGCTTTGTTGTACAGACTGTATGGGAAGGATCCACACAACGCTTTTGGACACCGATAAAGAACTAGGTCCACTAAGGCACAAAGATTAATACCTTGGGATATAATCATACAAGAAAAACGTGACACATTGATGAAATATGTAACCTTGATCTTGTCAGTTTTTGATTGTTGTTTCCCCAAGTGCCTGATAGGTTTACATTACAAGATTTGGCTGCTTGTGTACTTCCCTTTCAGTTTTTTTGCCTCCCTTATTGATTTTTTGTGATCAAGTGTTTTTAATGTTTTTTAACGATTTTAATGATTATAAATAAATATACTGATTATTCTACATACACTACCTATTTTTGGACTCCTATTGGTGCTAATACCTGACTCTTGTGAATGAATGTGGATGAGTGGATGCATTCTTTATTTGACATAGTGTCTTTGTCTGGTGTCCTGTTCCCCTTGGTGTAGTGGGACCCCTCTCTTTTGTTTTTCAACTACTTAGCACAGTCCGTGTGACTGGAGAGCCAGGGACTCCGTCCCTTTCCCATTATTCTTTTATACACTGTTGTGTAGTTTGGATCCTAATTAACTTTGATAAATGGATCCTTTTAAAACCTTTGGGTTTAGCGAGGATCAATACAATAGAATCATCAATAGTAATAAGAGTAATAAAATCACAGTGGTGACTGGGAATGGTGAAAAATGGGGTTTGCTTCTTAATTTAAAAAAGAAGTTGATAAGAACAGAAGCCCACGCAGAATTTTTAATTGAATACGTCAAATCTGGTGTAATACCGATTGGTCTCCAGATTCGCAATGAACCGGGTTTATTCATTGAGAATAAAAAAAATTTAGAAACTTGGACTCAAATATCAAATCGCTGCAGTCACGATTGGATGCTTCTCATTATCGAGACTGCCCAGGAAATTATCATAATAGAAAGAGAAGCTATTGCCAAACTAGAACAGGAATTGTCAGAAAAAACAGCGCTGGGGGATGCTAAATTAAAATTGGAGGAGATTAACAAGGATGTGGATGGGTACAGAGATTACCTTACCAACAAAAAGACCAATAAATTGAAAAAAGATATAAATAGATTTAGTCAGGAACTTGCATACCCTTTCCTCAAAGATAACTATTATGACCAGAAAATTGAACCCGGATGGGACAGAAATTACTCTAGAAGACCGAGATACACACGTAACAACAGAAAACAAATTACATTTTCAGACACCACTGGATCTAGCAGTGATGAGGAATATACACATAGGGAAGATAGCGCACGAGGACCCATGGAACAACAGGGGACTTTTTTAGAACAACGACACAGAAGAGGCAGATTCAATGGGAACCAAGCAGGGGGTCAACCAGTTCGGAACCAACCCCAACAGGAGTATATGCAAACCAGACGCCAGAGATACTGGCGGTAGATAAAATGCCTATCATCAATCTATCCAACAGAACACTAAACAAGAATGAAATCGAAATATTGAGCAAGGGGTTTAGTTTTGTCCCCACTCCAACCACTAATAGATTTCAACTGGAAAGGGATTTACGATCCTTTTTTAGAAAGATTAGGTTAAGGAGGTTTTTTGAAGGCAAACCAATGAGTGAGTCGAATAACGTGACAGGACTAAAACCTAAATCTACATTTACGCCCTCTTTAGGTTCAGTGGGACACAACATAGAAACCTTCGAGAGAGTTGTGGAGATTGAGGTCCAAAATATCCTTAAAAATGAATTTACTCAAACACACAATTTAAATAGGGCTCAACGAATAGCTATTAGTACTCTTAAAGAGGATCATTCCATCACGATCAAACCCGCGGACAAAGGGGGTGGGGTCGTGGTATTTGATACACAAGACTATGACGAAAGAATGTTAAGCCTACTGAATATTGAGGAACATTATGAAAGAATTCACCAAAAGGAGATTATCGATCT
Source organism: Triturus cristatus (assembly GCF_964204655.1). Taxonomy (NCBI): domain Eukaryota; kingdom Metazoa; phylum Chordata; class Amphibia; order Caudata; family Salamandridae; genus Triturus; species Triturus cristatus. Next base: position 240,596,714 of record NC_140581.1, on the reverse strand, counting down.
CTCCAAAAAATGCAGCGACCTTTTAAAGGTAGCTAGAGAAGAAAACTGCATATGTGAACAGGAATACAAGTTCCTACACAACACCAACCCTAAAATCCCGGCCATATACGGTCTTCCGAAGATCCACAAGGACCCCCAAGATCCCCCCATGAGACCTATTGTCAGCTGTTTGGGTTCTATTCTAGAACCCTTCAGCAAATATATTGACTTTTTTCTAAAGCCCATGGTCAGCCAATTAAAATCCTATGTCAAAGACACTACCCACATTATAGGCCTGGTTGAGAATAAATTGTTCTGTGAAGAAACTCAATGTCTTGTTACTCTCGACATTGAGGCTCTTTACACGAACATACCGCAACAATCTACTGTTCAGGTCATTGAAGAGATCCTCAATAACACAACCATTGAGGGAGTCAACAAAGAGTTCATTATTGAATGCACCAATTTAGTATTGAAAAACAACATCTTTCTATTCAAGGACCAACTATTTCGCCAGAAGAAGGGGACCAGCATGGGCGCAACCTGTGCGCCCAGTCTGGCATGTCTTTATGTGGGACATTTTGAAGACAGACACATTTACAATCAAATGGCACCATTTTATGAGAACATCAGCGAATGGCATCGTTTTATCGACGATGTATTCTTTATTTGGACTGGCCCAATTGAACAATTAGAAGAGTTCCTGAGTTGGTTGAACCTAGGGGACACAAACTTAAAGTTTACTGGACATTTTAGCAAGACCAGTGTTGATTATCTAGATATCACGATTGCTGCAAGGGGTGGCATATTGGAAGTAGAATTATACACCAAACCTATGGACAAAAACACTCTTCTTCATTACTCCAGCTACCACCCCCTATCTCAGAAGAACAATATTACGTTTAGTCAGTTTCTCAGGCTAAGGAGAAACTGTACTGAGTTGGATGATTTCTATAAACACTCACAGGTCCTTAAAAAGAAATTAGGTGATAGGGGCTACCCCAAGAAGCTGATATCCCACTCCTTTAAAAGAGCGCGTTTCTATAACAGAGAGGCTATGTTTGAACAAACCAAAAAGAAAGAAGACGAGATGACCAAAATTGTCTTTGTGAGTCAGTTTTATGGAATCAGCAATAAGATCAAAAATGTCATCAATAGACATTGGACCATTTTGAATAATGAGGAGACCGTGATACTAGAGAGACCAATCTTTGCTTACAAACGTAATACTAACTTACGCAATCAATTGGTCCATACGTATAGAGAGGCCAGTAACCAAAAACAGAGAACGATTGACAACTCCAAACCCACAGGCAATGTAAGATGTGGTAATTGCTCTGTGTGTGCAGAATGCATCGTGGCCAAAGAGATTAAGCACAATGGCAGAACGATTGTGACACACACTCTCAACAACTGCCGGAGCAAAAATATCATCTATTTTCTTAAATGTCCGTGTGGCCACGCATACATCGGTGAAACAAGCCGAGAATTACGTGTTCGCCTCCTAGAGCATAGATCTGCTATTAGGACTAAGAAAATGAATGCCCCTCTAGTCTCACATTTTCTAGAAATGGGACATCGTGAAAATGACCTGTCCTGGTTTATCTTAGAAAAAATCACACTCAACAAAAGAGGAGGCAACATGGATGACAAAAGAAAGGCCAGAGAACAGTGGTACATCTGCATATTTAACACGATAAGGCAGGGCCTCAACTCACGTGAGGAATGGGAAAAACTCATAAGATAAAGATGCTCCATAAATTAAATAGGGCCCACCTAATTCATGTGTCTCTCGCCAGGTTCAGCTTGATGGATTAGCCACCATAGCATTACCTTGTACAATAGTAATCTGTCCTGCTAGTACTCATATTTACATGCAGGATATCACGGACTCTCATACCATAAACATAGGTAGACAGGTTGCTTTGTTATACTTCACGGGAGTTCCTAACTCCATATGAGATATGGTTTAGGCTCTTTTGTGACAGCACCAGGCTATAATAACTCAATTCTAGGACATTGGATTTCATTATTGTCTTTCCTTTTTATGTTAACTACTTGGCGGCAATCCCAGGCAACACACTCATAGATGAGCCTGTTTGAATCCTAAATATTGAGTGTTGGAGAAGCTTTTTCCTTGCTAGACTACTTAGGACCACAAGTGATCAAAGAGATGTCGCCTGGATAAACATGGCACACTTATGTTAATACAAACCTCCAGGCTATATAGATAATCGATATTATTTCCAGTGGAATTATAGACATTATTCTACTTATTTACATGTACCGGTCAGTGGATACATGATTTATCCATGTGCAGTATGTGGTTCGCTAACTAGCGCTGATCGCTTTTTGATGGCGTCGCCATACGCCAACATGGGGAGATCCATGGCATCGTTACTTATATTTAACCTGGACCCATTCCAAGATGGCGGCCAGTTTTCAATGGATGAACTCGATCCTTTCACGAGCAGTCCTATGTTTGTTGCCACGATATAAATCTTAATTGGAACCAATTACGGCTTTAAATAACGGTTCCGCAGTGAATCCGGCACCACGGAACAATCGCATGGAGAACAGAGGCAAGTCGTGAGACTTTTTCAGTCCCGGTAAGTTTGCTTCGCTACTCTGCTCGCTTAATACTGCAGGCGTAGGACATGGTCGCACACGGATGCCTTCGAGCGGGACGGATTGTTCAGTCAATTTCTTTTCGTCCCCACCTCTCGCCTGTTTTTTGCGTTAGTCTCATTAGCAAACTGGCCTTGGTTTGTGAGCATTGGGCTTCGCCAAGTTTGTAATGATGTTAGAGCATTTAATATCCCCGTAGGATCTTATGTATAGTTGAGCCAGCATGGGCAGACTCGGTCAGCTCTGGCGGTACCCCGCATTTTTTAATGCATTAAATTAACATTGACCGCGATAGCGCGAATGAATTCAGACTTAGGTGTGTATCTAAATTCCAAACAGGAACGGAGGTGAACGCGTACACTAATGGATTGGTCGTTACATTATAAAAACATTTAAAGCGGGTTTTAATCATATATCTAGCACGGTAACCGATTGGGTACGTCCCGTTTCCCTGTAGATAACCAGCACTGCTAGAAGATAAACAATTAGATGCGGTGTTCCTCCAGACGACAGCTGGGCATTTAAGGAGCCCCATAGCCTCTGTGGGCCTCACATCCTGAAAACAACATATAAGGTACTTCCCTCATTTTTATTAGAGGGGTGGTTCTATTTCTATTCTATTCTATTTTATCTTAACGTAATCAAATACAGATAATTAATTAGGGTTCTTTGCCTTTTTTCTCTTGGTCTGCCAGAAAATTCACGGCGGACGGCACGCCTTGACAATTTTATCCTGTACATAATACTGGTGCCATTTCGAAAGAATATACAAGGTATTGAATTAAATTAGGACCAGTTGGGTCCCGATAGATAAAATCACATGAATAAATATCTCTAATGCACATTTATTATATATTTCCTTAGGGAGGAGATTACCCCCCCTTTTCTATTGAGAACTGAATGCCACAATAGACTCGGCGGCTGATAGATGTCACTAATGAAGTAGTGACAATCTTAATTCACGAGTACATCCCTTATTAGGTGGGTACTTCTCTCTAAAACTTGTGATGTATGAGATTTGTATGAATGAATTTAGTGGAACCATGGAATTGGATGAATGTTGCAGAGTGCTAGGTATGACACCACAATGGAGGACGAGAGTTGGGTTTTGACAATCATTGGTTTCAATGACGAGGTCTCTACATTTAAGTTACGTTGTATGTTGCCCCGACATATAAACATGTAAATCCAATCAAGAATTGTCATTACCATGTTAAACAATCTACTTGATAAATGTGTATGTATATATAGACATAAAGTACATGTTTTTTTATATATATCTTTTTAATCTTCCAGAATTTATCTGTTGAGGGAGTTGTGTTACAAGCATTTGTGCTAGCCTGAAGAAGGTGGGGAATTACTAGACACCACCGAAACGCGTCGCTTTGTTGTACAGACTGTATGGGAAGGATCCACACAACGCTTTTGGACACCGATAAAGAACTAGGTCCACTAAGGCACAAAGATTAATACCTTGGGATATAATCATACAAGAAAAACGTGACACATTGATGAAATATGTACCCTTGATCTTGTCAGTTTTTGATTGTTGTTTCCCCAAGTGCCTGATAGGTTTACATTACAAGATTTGGCTGCTTGTGTACTTCCCTTTCAGTTTTTTTGCCTCCCTTATTGATTTTTTGTGATCAAGTGTTTTTAATGTTTTTTAACGATTTTAATGATTATAAATAAATATACTGATTATTCTACATACACTACCTATTTTTGGACTCCTATTGGTGCTAATACCTGACTCTTGTGAATGAATGTGGATGAGTGGATGCATGCTATCTAAGATACCCAAGGGGGTCTTCTTTATTTGACATAGTGTCTTTGTCTGGTGTCCTGTTCCCCTTGGTGTAGTGGGACCCCTCTCTTTTGTTTTTCAATTTTTCTGACTGAGACATGGCTAAACGAAGGCTCCAATCCTACTATTGCGAAAGCCATTCCCACCGGCTATCTGTTACTAAGAAAGGATAGGCCGGGTGGTCGGGGTGAGGGAGTAGCCATTATTTATAAAAATGCGTTCTCTTGCACAGTTCTACCCACTCTAGAGGTGGAAGGTGCAGAGAGTCTCGGCTTCCTGCTACTGGTATCTGCCCACCAGTCAATTGCAGGCACTGTAATTTATCGGCCACCAGGGCCGGCGACCCGTTTCCTGGAGTCATTAGGCAACGTTATTGCACCTATTGTTGCAAAATATAAACAATGTCTGGTACTTGGGGATTTTAATATCCATATGGATCAATGCACTGACCCTGAGCCTTTGAAACTGTATGAATCTCTCAGTATGCTAAACCTGACCCCTTATGTTCTCTCCCCCATGCATGAAAGGGGCCACATCCTTGACCAGGTTTTTTCAATGGACAAGATTGAAATGGACCGCCCTGCCCTATTGTTTGGTCAGACCATTGCCTACTTACTTTCAGATTAAGCAAAAAATCCCCTCAGCCTCAAACGCAATGTACGCCACCCAACAGGAGTTTTAGACCTTTTAATCAGATGATTGCAGCTGCACTAGTTAGTGCAGCTAAAACTCATCCTATCTGTTCTAGTGGCAACTTAAGGAACGATGTATGTTCACTAGAAAGTTGGCTGGAATCTCGTGCGAATGAGCTTGCCCCTCCTAAGTCCCGTGCAGCTAATGGTGCCAGAGCCTTAGCCCCATGGTTCACTGAGACTCTCAGGAAAAGCAGAAGTATCTGCAACCGTCTGGAGAGAGTCTGGAGGAAGAATTTTAGCTCCGGGGATAAATTAGCGTATAAAGTGGCATTAAAAGCCCACTACGCTAAAGTCCACTTGGAAAAAAAGAACTTCCTGTCCTTAAAAATAGAGAAAGCAGGTAACAGAAGTAAGGAACTGTTCAAAATTGTTAAAGATTTCTCCTGACCGTGCGCTACAAACAGTCTTTTTACCCCCACAAATGAATAGACGATTCGTATTGCACAATATTTTTATGCAAATATTACTACCATTCAAGCTTAGGGAAGCACCCACTGCGAAGGCAGCCACTACTAGTAAGCTGCCCCTTACTTTACCCAACGCTGGTGGAATCCTATTGCACTTTCCTCCAATCACGTTGGATGACTCATTGAAGATAATGAAGTCACTAAAATCAAGCTCCCCCTCGGACCCCTGCCCTGCGAAAATATTGGCATCTGTTGCAGAGGTGATAAACCCGGCTGTCAACAGGGTTCTGAACCTCTCTCTGGCAGAAGGAGTGATGCCGGATAGCTGGAAGCATGGGAAAATCCTCCCGCTTCTAAAAAAATCTTTCGCCAACGCTTCTGTAGCCAGCAATTACAGGCCAATTTCGTTGCTGGTTTTCTTCTCCAAGGTCCTGGAGAAATACGTAAATAAGGTTGTCGCGGATTTTGTCGAGACCAATTGTATATTACATCCTAGCCAATCAGGATACCGAGCTAATTTCAGTACTGAAACAGCCCTTCTGGAAATCTCTGAATCTATTAAAACCACACTTGATAAAGGAGGGAAGGCTGTTTTAATACTGTTGGACCTCTCTGCAGCTCTCGATACCGTGCCCCATGCCCTCCTTTTGGGCAGACTCCAAGGATGTGGTATAGAGTGCACGGCTCTGCAGTGGTTCACATCTTACCTGGAAAATCGTCAGCAAACAGTCTGCTCTCCCACTTTTGCGGCCGCTATCCTGCCACTTAATGTAGATGTTCCACAGGGATCTATCTTAAGCCCCACTCTGTTTAATGTGTTTATGGCCCCCTTGGCGCCGTTGACAGAACAATACGGCACCAAAGTCATATCTTACGCCGATGACACTCAATTGTTCACGTGCGGTAAGGATGAGGCCCTGAATGGGAATGAGATAAACACCTGCCTGTCAGCAGTATTTGAGTGGTTTAAACAGAATCAACTACTGAGCAATTCTGAAAAATCAGAAATTATCTTTTTTGGTCACAATCCGGGGGATGAGTGGCGTGAATGGTGGCCACAGAATATGTCCCCTCCTGCTAACTTAGCCACAACCGTTAAGAATTTTGAGGTGAAAATGGACGCGGACATGTCCATGAAATCCCAGGTCCAGGCTGTGGCAGGCACATGCTTTGGCCTCCTGAAAATGTTGAGAAACTTCCTCCCACTACTCCCGGTTTCCCACAGGAAAACAGTAGTACAAGCACTGATTCTGTCCCGCCTTGATTATGTAAATGTTATTTATGTCGGCCTTCCTGACTATCTTCTTAGCCGTCTACAGGTGGTGCAAAATGCCGCGGCAAAAGCCATACTTATGGTGGACCTCAGGACACACATGACTCCTCACCTGAAGTCCTTGCACTGGCTTTCAGTACGAAAGAGGACACATTTCAAAGCCTTGGTGCTGACGTATAAGGCCTTTCACAATATTAGGGCCTTATATCTGAGAAACAGATGCCAGCATTATGTTCCATCCAGAAGTCTGAGGTCTTCAAATCAGCTTCTCTAGCTGATCCCAAGGTTCTCCCGCTCTCGTCTGGGCGGGCGTTCCTTCCAGGTGGTAGCTTCTCGGCTCTGGAACAACCTGCCACCAGCCTTACGTCAGGTGCAGGACCTCCTCAGCTTTAGACAGGGATTAAAAACGTGGCTTTTTTCTCAATAGGTCAGCAGCCCTGGGGCTGCCTGCACGGCTCTGTCACTGGTTTCTCTTTTCCTAGCGCCGGGACACTCCAGGGGGTAGCCGTGCGCTTTATAAGTGCCCAGTAACATTAAAATTAACATAATGGCAGCATATTTAGTTAGTGTTTTGAGCATGAAATTCTTTGCGATGTGTTTTGCATTGTCTTATGTGTCATTTTCTTTTTCTTTTTTAGTGGGATATTGTTGATCCTTACTGAGTCTGTGCTTCTGGCAAGTGAGTGGTATAGTTTTGGAGTATATAGGTCTTTGTGATAAAGACACATTTTGTTTATTGCTTATTTTACAAAGTGTTTGTTGTTGTTGACTTGTTTGACAAGTTACCTTAATTAGTAAGGATTATGGCTAGCCGTAGAATTACTGCTCATTAGGTGGTTGGAATCTTCCTCTGAGCAGGATTATGAGACTGACAGTGTGTCTGAGGAAGAGGAGGGAGTGCAAGATTCTGGCAGTGAGTTTTCTGTCCACGAGGAATCATATGATGATGAAGCTACTCTCAGTGCAGATGAAGCTACTCTCAGTGCGGATGAAGTGCCTGTTTTTGAGGAAGACACTGATGTGTCGATGGTGCAGCAAGAGACATCGGTATTGCAGCCTGGGCTGCAAGGCTTCCTACTGGAAGTACTGGACTCTGGGGTGATCCAAACATGGGCCAGCCAGTGTTGCCTGCCTTTAGTGGTGATGCAGGGTGTAGAGTGGATTGTGAAAATGTTTTGCCTATACAGTTTTTTCAGTTGTTCATGGATGATGTATTTTTGGCTGAGATTGTTGAGCAGACTAATTTTTATGCTGAACAGTTTTTGAGGGACAACAGTGCCAGACTTAGGGCCCCACTCTAGATCTACCCAGTGGACTCCCATAAACTGGATGAGATGAAGAAGTTTTTGGGTTTGATTTTTTTGATGGGCTTGATAAGGAAGCCATCCATGGCTTCATATTGGTCTACCAGCCCCTTGATGGCAACTGCCATATTTCCTGCAATTATGAGTCCTGATCCGTATTTACTTTTGCTTCGGATGCTGCATTTTGTTGATAATGATTTGGCGTTGCCATGAGATCACCCTGGCTGTGACCGTCTTTTTAAGATTTGGCCTGTTCTTGATCACTTTGTGGATCGATTTTCAGAGATCTATACTCCAGGGAAAGAAATAGCTGTTGATGAGTCTTTGGTCCTGTTCAAAAGCTGTTTGGTTTTTAGGCAGTACATTCCTAGCAAGAGGGCATGTTATGGAACTAAGATGTATATGTTGTCTGAGTGTAGGACAGGATACGTCTATAATTTCCAGGTGTACACTGGTAGGGATTCCACTATTGACCCCCTCTGGTTGTCCATCCACTTTTGGAGTTTCTGAGAAAATTGTGTGTGATCTTGCTAGAGGACTGTTTAACAGAGGCCACCATTTGTACCTTGATAACTTCTACACTGCTGTGCAATTGTTTAAGGAATTGTTTAAAGTGGACACTTTTGCTTGTGGTATAATCCGCTCTAACCGTAAAGGTTAACCAAAAGAGCTTGTTTGCAAAATGATTCAGAGGGGACAGTGCAGTGCCTTGTGTAGTGGGGAACTGCTAGCTGTTAAATTTGTGGACAGGAGGGATGTGTACATGCTAACTACCATTCATGATGAGAGTACTTCACCTGTGACTGTTTGGGGTCAGGTTGCCTATGTGCATTGTAGACTACAATAAGCACATGCGTGGTGTCGATAGAGTAGATCAGAGGTTGGAACCTTACACTGCTGTTCGTAAGGCTTACATTTGGTATAAGAAGTTGGCCATCCATCTCTTCAATTTAGCAACTTTCAATGGTTTTGTTGTGTTCAATGAGTGTTCTGCGTCAAAGATGATTTTTGTTCAGTTTCAGGAGTCTGTGATAGGCAGCCTTGTTGTTGTGGAACAGGCAAGTGTTCCTAGAGTTGGAGTGGTGGAGGATGTGGCTAGATTGAAAGAGCGCCACTTTCCTGATTGAATTTCTCCCACGCCCAAAACAAACAATCCCTGTAAGAGATGCAGAGTCTGCTTGCGAAGAGGTATGCGGAAGGAGAGTCGAATGTACTGTGCTGATTTTCCTTCTAATCCTGGGCTCTGTGTGCCCACATGTTTCTGATTGTATCACACTCAAAAGAGTTTTTGGGAGCAACCGTGAGTCTAATAGTGTACTGCCTGGTCTGTAATGTTTTATATAGTTGTTGTTCAGTTTCATGTTTGGCAATAGAATGATGTCTTTAGTTACTGGTGTTGTTTTTGTAGTTATAGTTTTGTATCTAGTTGCAATTGGTTTGTGTTTTCTTGTTAAAAAAAAGTTTAATGACGGTGTGCGTTGACTGGCGCTTGGCTGGCAGTGTGTGTGGATTGGAGCATGGATGGTGGTGTGCGCGGATTGGCGCTTGGCTGGTGGTGTGAGTGGACTGGCGCTTGGCTGGCGGTGTGCGTGGACTGGCCCTTGGCTGGCAGTGTGCGTGGACTGGCGCTTGGCTGGCAGTGGGGGTGGGATGGTGCTTGAATGGCGGTGTGCGTGGGCTGGCATTTGGCTGGCAGTGTGTGAGTAGTGACTTGCAGCTGGTCATTACACACTCTGCTAGTCAAACGCCACTGCAGACACTGTGTCAACCACCAGCCGGTGTGATTGCTGTGTCAGTCATGTGGGCGTATGAAAGTGATGGGCCCTTGAATGGCACTGTCTGTTGATGTGAATGTTGTAATGTGCTGGGCCCGCGGCTGGCAGTTTGAATGGTCTTGTATGTCATGTATGAAAGGTGTGTGAATGGCCTCTAAAGAGGTTGGAGCCTTGCCGTGGCTTTACAGCTCACGAGCTGCGAGTCATTGGTTCAGGTTTTTAACCTTTTAAATATTAACAGTGCATTTCCTTTTTGTGAAATCTCTTGTTAATAGAATTTTACACTCTAAACCTTCACTCACCCTCGTGCCAAATCCAACCAGTATGTGTGAGTACTTAAGGAATTGTTCATTTTGAAGGAATATTAGTTTTTCCTGTCTCTCTCTGCCAGGGTGTACATTGTCTCCACATTGTCTGTGGATGTGAGTTTTGTAATGTGTTGGGGCCGCAGCTGGTAGTGAGAAAGTGTGTGTCAAGTATGAAAGGTGTGTGAATGGCCTGTAAAGAGGTTGGTGCCTTGTCGTGGCTTTACAGCTCTCAAGCTGTGTCATTGGTTCAGGTTTTTAACCTTTTAAATATTAACAGTGCATTTCCTTTTTGTGAAATCTCTTAATAGAATTTTACGCTCTGAACCTTCACTCACCCTCGTGCCAAATCCAACCAGTATGTGTGAGTACTTAAGGAATTGTTTTTGTCTCTCTCTGCCAGGGTGTACATTGTCTCCACATTGTCTGTGGATGTGAGTTTTGTAATGTGCTGGGGCCGCAGCTGGTGGTGTGAAAGTGTGTGTCAAGTATGAAAGGTGTGTGAATGGCCTGTAAAGAGGTTGGTACCTTGTCGTTGCTTTACTGCTCCCGAGCTGTGAATCACTGGTTCAGGTTTTTAACCTTTTAATAATTAACAGTGCATTTCTTTTGTGTGAAATCTCTTGTTAATAAAATATACATTTTGAACCTTTCACTCACCCTCGTGCCAAATCCAACCAGTATATGTGTGTACTTGAGGAACAGGTAGATAGGCAGTCATATTTGTCTCATTTGTCTTTCTGTCTCTAGGGAAAATTTACCAACTTTAGATATTTCTGTAAATGTTTAAATAAAATGGGGAGTGCTGGGTGGTGTGCCTCTCATGGATCCCAACAAGTTTTTTTACTCACAATACCATGCAAACCTCAAAATGTGACTACAGTCACGAATTTTCCTTGCATTACTGTGTCATAATATTCTGTTGTCAGAAAATCCAGTTTTCCTACCACCCAGTATTCCCCCCAGGTCTCCCGATAAAAATAGTACCTCACTCGTGTGGGTGGGTCAAGTACCCGCGACATGCAAGGGCCCAAAACCTATTGAGGCGACATCAAAATGACCTACCGCTAAACAACCTGGTTTTGCAAGGGGGGTCCACTGGCGTTTTGGCCCCGGGCTCTGCGGCCATCTTGGGAAACTACCAAACCCACACATTTTTTAAAACCAATCACCCGGGGGAGTCCAGCGAGGTATGGCTTGCGTGGGTCCCCCAACATTTTCCTACCCAGAATCCCCTGCAAACCTTTAATTTAGCTGAAAAAAATCACTTTTTCTCAAATTTCTGTGCGGGAAAGTGCTGGAATCTGCGTGGATCTACAAAGTTCCTCCCACCCAGCGTTTCACCAGGTCTCCCGGTGTCCGATTTCCAAGAGCTTGCTGTGACTCACTCTTGTACTCCTGGCTTACTCCTGAATTACAGGATTAAAACAAGAGTAATCTCGAATACTCCTGGCTTCCCTTTGGAATTCAGGAGTAAGGCCTAGGTGCTGCAAGAATAAGTCATACATATTTGTTGCAAAATCCTTGTGAATCTCGTCCGCTAAAGGCAAGTGCCAAACAAGAAAAAGAGAACTGGTGGACAATAATCAAATCGAATCGAATCTTGCAATGCTCATGGTGTCACAGGAAGGGATGTAATATTAAATGGCATCACATCCTCATAGTATCCATGAGTTTAGTGGGGTAGCCTTCCTTCCAATCTCAGATATTATTTTGTGTATACATCCAGGGAGCATTCCTTCCAGTCACCTATATAAGAATATCTTTGTACCACTCGGGGATTGTTATTGACTTTAATCCTTCATTTTATATTTTACTATTATTAAACATAGGCCTATAAAATTGAATTAGGTTTAGTTGGTTGAGCACTCGCTACTCGGATCTGACACTGACTTGGAGGTCACCAGTTCCCGATCCCTACGTGGCCAGACTACACTAAGTACAGCCACGAGTGCTCTTTTACACAGAATAACAATAAGCACATAGATAAACGCTTCCTAAAGTGGAATATGTTAAAGTTCTAAATCCATAATTAGTTATCATTATAAGAGTTCTAGTTTTTCTCTTCGCTGTGAAAAGTATAACACTTTTGTGTCTGCAGGCAATTTTATGTTTTCAGTTCTGATTACTGTTTGCATCACTCATATTCTCAAGCATAAAATTGGAATTAGTTGGTGGCTTTCTTACAGGTTGGGCTGCCAGCGACGTGCGTCTGCACAATATCAGTTCTATTGCAAGGGATGGTGTACTGGTGCACCATTAGAACAAGCATTTTCAATGCAGTAGGTCTCGCATTTACGAGCATTTAAGCTTTTATTTATGTATTTTTAAAAGCAACACATATATAAAAGTGATTATTATTTTTAATGCCAACAGCGCAAACTCTCACAAATGCGCGACCACTTTAATGGTGGGAGCGCCCCTCCCTTTGGACTCTGGTCGCTGTATTCAGGTTACAGTGAGCAGCGTCTAAAGAAAGGGGCGCGGCCAACATTAAAGTTAAAGCGCGTATGGGCCGCTTTCACCCAAAGTTTTAAAAATTCCTTCATTTAGAAAAGTTCTGTTGCACACCCACTAAAGTGAAAGTGTCCTGAGCTGTTAATTAAATAAATAAGCGAGGCCACTAACGTGAAAGAGGCCCGTGCAGTAAATTAAATACGTGTGGCCGCTATAGTTAAAGTGGACCGTGCTGTAATTTAATTAAATACATTACTAAAGGCGTGTGGTGTGCTGCGATGTTGTGGGTGAAACAGGAATCATTAAAGAAAATAGTGCTCACTGTCTTATAAAGCAGACCGTGTAATGACACAAGTAAAAAGTCCAGAATTTATGGGAGGTTATAAATGCAGACAAGGCAGTACCAAGAAGGGACTATTAAGCCTATTTTCAAATGAAAAGCAACGATTTCGCAAGGACAGTAACAGGAGCCAATTGAAAAGATGGGCATGAAATGGCCAGAGCTTCTATGCCTAACCTCAATACAGCATGCCTCGCAGAGCAGCGCATGCGCTGCCCAAGCTTGACCTAAAAAAACACCAATCTTTATTGAAACCTTTAGAGCAGGGTAGTCCATTGAATGTAATTAATTTTTGCACGACTCATAACAATGATTTATGCAGTGGGATGCTTCGGCCCCAAGTTCATAGTTAACACGTATTATGAAAACATTTAGTGGTAAATTAAATTAACAAACTAAGGACGCGTTTTAACTACCTACGAAGCAGCAGTAAATAGTTTTAGTTAGCAAACCAAAAACAAGTCAAATTGTCATAACTAAAATGAGGAAATACAGCTATTTTTTACTTCAGCATAAATGCTAAGTGACCTAAGTTATGTGCGATACCACCATCACCCCGTTGAGGCTTTCCATTCACAGAATATTACATTTTCTGACTTGTAGTCTTGCTTTTACCATCATAAGTAAAGGGTGAAAATTGTCAGTACATCGAATGCTGCTGGTTGAAAACCTAGGACTTAGTAAAACTGTCACAGAGCTTTACATTTTTAACTGCCCCGTATTCTGCTGTGTTCAACCTATTAGGGTGACTTGTCGCGCTTAATAACAAACAATAACATAACAGAAGTGCCTGATTAGTGGTTATATTTGTCTGTATGTGTATCTATTTGCAGTGCCTGTCTGTGTACATGGAGACCTGTTGAAACGTCATCAGTTCACAAATTGTTACCTGTGTTCCAAACAAATACCTCGGACACATTTAAAAGAGAAAAAGGCTGAAAACATCTTCATTGTTTTACAAAATGTCAAGTGCCCGTAGCTTATCCTGTCCCCATGGTTTTAGGTCGAGCCTGGGTAGCGCATGCGCTGCTGCGAGGCATGAGGTACTCAGGTAGGACGTGAAGCTCCGCCCACTCTCTGCCCATCTTTCCAATTGGCTCCTGTTGCTGTTGTTTCTAAATGGTTGCTTCTGATTTGTTAACAGGCTTGTTAGTCCCTCCTTAGTAACGCCTTGTCTGCATCTGTAACGGCCCATCAGGACTGGACCTTTTACGGTGTACTTACTGATTAGCTTATATTAGACCTTCTGAGAACTCTTTGCTCACTTTATCTAAAGAGCACTGGTGGGACACCAGCTTTAGTAATGGCGGACGCTTTTTTAGGTCTCGCCTAGCTATTGCGTAGCAATCGCTATGCAAGACTCTAGTAAGGGGCTCCCAAAAGTGCTCCCAAAAGTGGATTGCATGGCGAGCACGCGCACAATCACGTGCATCGTGCCGCCATGCAATCCACTTTTGGGGAAGCGTTTCAGCCCACTGGCGCGTGCACTGGCGATGGGCGTGCGGTGAAGCGCACAATGACGAGCAGAGGCGCCATATGGCTTTCCTCTCTCGTCATGGTGCGCGCACATCGCACACCACTCGCCAGCCAGCCTGCTTTCGCTTTTGCGCCTCAGACTTGTTTATTTCACTAATACGGAGTTTGAGCCACCCATGGAAACAGGTTGCTTTTTTTGACAAGTCACTCTGCCTGCGTAATTATCCTTCCGATGATTATAGCTGAGCTAAACTTTGAACAAAATGGAAAAATAAATTATCTTCAATTTGTAAATTGTAGTCATGACATTTTGTTCTTTATTCTTCAGATTATCAAGGAAATATTACAAGAGGGTTTGCTGCCAATTTTATTCGGTGTATCTAACTTTAAAGAACCACAGCTTCTAATAGCGCTGCTCTGGCACGGGCTCTGTGCACGTGGAAACGGCCGCTGACAGTAATTGTAAGGGTAGATTTATTTATAAGACGTCAACGTGATTTTATCTCGGATCAGGAACATGTGTTCCGGCATCAGCGTTTCCCTTTTAATGGAATGTTCAGGATTGTTCCACACAATTTATTCTCCATGAGGCAGCGGCATTTCCAAACCCAATGAAACCCTGGCCTCACCTGCGCAAGGCATTCACACTACCCATATACGTGTTCATATACAGTACTCACACCCCTACTTACTTACTGCACTCAGAGTCGTCCGCACACCATAAACTCACAGTCCTGCTCACACTCTATACTCACAGTCCCCGCCAAGCGCGCGCGCCTTGCTCCGCCGGGCTTGTCTTGTTGTTTTGTGCAGGTCTACAAAATAAAAACCTGTAAGAATATGCAACTAGCAAAATGGAAGCTAAATACACATTAGAGAATAAATGAAGGTTATTTATCTCAGGAGTTTTGTGCTGTGTGAACCGGTCACATTCTGGCCACCTCATGCCATAAAAACACCAAACAGCACTAACTAGTCAGTTTCTTTGGACACAAAATCAAGAGCCTCAAAAAATCCAAGGAATTATAGTTCATCAAACGAGCGGCACAACACTAAATATCCATACTACCCAATTAGCTCACGTCTGTAAATGTATTCAGATTTTAAAATAAATTATTTTTCAATGAACAGTCGGGTCCAGAGCAGATATTGCTTCGATACTTCCTGAAAAATCCATCACATTTACAGACCTTCCGACCGCCAGGAGAAGTGGGCTCGTTAGCAGAACATCTTTTCAAAGGGCAGCCCAATATTTTCGGCATAATGAATGACATTGAGAGTGTTGGCCTGTAAAGTGATTAGTTAAACAAGCATTTGCAATGCAACAGGTCTCGCATTTACGTGAGTTTGAGCTGTTGGCATTGTAAATGACAATGCCTTTTATTTATGTTTTGGTTTTGGAACATAAATAAAACACATTGTCATTTATAATGCCAATAGCTTAAACTCGAGTAAATGCGAGACCTATTGCATTGCAAATGCTTGTTTACAGTGTGTATATAAAGCGCTCTGATACTTTCGGGTCAAGCTAGCGCTACATAAAACTTTTAAAATAAAACTAAAATAAATAAATGGTGAAAAGGAAAGTGGTGGTGAAACCTGGGGATTTGCAGTGTTTAAAGGCAGCCACTGATGCACTCAATATGTACAGCTGTGTCAAAAACTAACGCTCGCTGCGGGAGTCAGAGGGCTCAGCCAAGCGCGAAAAGCACTGAGGACACGGGAGGGTGGAGGGGCAGAGGGAGGGAGCCTGGCAGAGAGGGCGAGCAGACTGGGAGTGGGAGAGAGATGACAGTGTCCATAGGGGACGGACGAAAGTCATTAAGGATTTAGGTGAGGTCTGGAGACAAGAGAGGCCTGGAGAGAGAGAGAGGGTGGGGAGAGAACATGCTGGCAGGGGGAAGAGGCGGATATAAAGGCACTAGTAAGGAAGGGGAGGCGTCGGCAGGGGAAGCAGATGCTCAGAGAGGCATACAGGGCATAGTAGAGGCAGCGGTCACAGCAAGAGGTACAAGAGGCCCGAAAAGCAAGGTGACGTAACGTCCAGGACTGCCGACTGTGGCGCTGGAGAACCAGATTCGAGTCTGGGCGTCCTCTGCTCAACATCCTGTGATTCCAAGCAAATTACTTAATCTCCCCCTTTCTACCAAAGAATGAATGTGTCCTTGTGTAACATAACTGATGATCATGTGCAAAAACAAGAAAAGAAAGGAGGCGGAAACATCATCAGGCGGTAGAACGGAAATGCTGAATCAGAAGAAAAGTTGGAAGCAGTGTACCGAGAAAGGAAACAACCAGGTGTAGTGGATAAGGAGTAGTTTCTTTTCTGTAACTCCAGTTCTGTAGTAGGGGTTTCTCTGTTATAGTCATAATCTAGTGAATAGTCCCGCCCATGTGCGTGGACCCCGGAGCAATAAAAAATAATCTCTAAAAGGTGACAAATCATGCAGACCTGCATACACCTTTAAGAGAGAATTTAATTTAAAGACAGATAATGCAGCCTATACCCACAGGCTACACTGTCCAGTACTTCAACTAGAATTCCACCAACATCCACAAACAGCACTGCCTGTCTAGTTTTTCTCCACATAGGAAAAAACCCTGCCTCTACCAGCAAAAGCCTCTGGAATGATAGAGAGGAAGGAGTGGACAGACAAGCCCCATAGGCTGCCATTATGTGGCTTAGAACAGGATACTGTGCCTTTAAGAAAACTTTCCAGATTTCCAGAACTTTCCCCAGTATCCCAGAATGCCCAGCAGGTCCCATTTACTTTCAGTTCTTTTTGAAGGCGTAGCACGCCAGACCTGTAGCATTCTTCATATGAATAAATATCTCTCCACCGGGGAGGAGGGCGGGCGCTTATGACTATAACAGAGATACCCCTACTACAGAACTGGAGTTACAGAAAAGAAACTACTCCTTCTGTAGTAGGGGATCTCTGTGTATAGTCATAATCTAGTGAATAGAATGGCAAGCCCATCACTACACAACAGCAGCGGTGGAGAACAAACAAGACAACCCACTACTGTGCGAACAAATTTCGCAGTGAAGCCTGCCCAACCTGAGCATCTGCCCTGGCATCCGAGTCCAGACAGTAATGCGCAGCAAAGGAATGGACCGACTTCCAAGTGGCCGCCTTGCAGATTTCCGCAATCGGAACATTACGTAGCAAAGCCGTCGTGGCAGCTTTGCCCCTGGTGGAATGAGCCTTAGGTTTACCCCCTAAGGTCTTATTAGCCTTTTGATAACACAATTGTATGCAGGACACAATCCACCGAGAAATGGACTGCTTAGAGGTCGCAAGACCAGTCCTGACTGAGCCATAATTAACAAACAATTGGTCAGACCTACGAATATCCTTGGTCTTATCCAGATAAAATTTCAACACCCTCCGAACATCCAGGGAATGGAGAGACCTTTCCGCTGGCGAAGAGGGATTCTGAAAGAACGTAGGTAAAGTTATAGTCTGGTTGACATGAAAATCAGAGATAACCTTAGGAAGAAATTTAGGGTGAGTACGCATCACAACCTTAGCAGCATGAAAGACAGTATAAGGTTCTTGACAACATAAAGCCTGAAGTTCACTCACCCTGCGGGCCGATGTGATGGCCACTAGGAACGCCGCCTTCCAGGATAGGTGCTGCAACGAAGCCTTGTGGATGGGTTCAAAAGGCTCCTTCATCAGTCTGGACAGCACCACATTCAAGTCCCAGGAAGGCGAGGGAAGTCTGACGGGAGGAAACACTTTCTTCAAGCCTTCCAAAAAATCCTTGACCACAGGGATCTGGAAGAAGGAAGTCTGTGAAGGGCATTTCCTGTAAGCAGTCAAAGCAGCCAGATGAACCTTAATGGAATGGAAATTAAGGCCAGACTGCGCCAGATGTAGAAGGTATGGAAGGATGACATCTTCCTTACATGTCGTCGGATCAAAGTTCTTGGACTTACACCAGATACAGAACCTCTTCCACTTGTAAGCATAGGATGTCCTAGTAGAAGGTCGCTTAGACTCCTTCAGTATGTCCATACAATCGTCTGGTAGATTCAGATGGCCATATTGCACTATTTCAGGAGCCATGCCGCCAAACTCAAAGACGAGAGGTTGGGGTGCACCATCCGCCCCCCGAACTTCGTGAGAAGGTCCGGCCTGCACGGCAACCGCATGTGAGGAAGGAGAGACCGGTGAAGTAGGTCCGTGAACCACCACTGCCTGGGCCACTCCGGGGCGATCAGGATCATCCAGCTTGATGAGCACTGCCGGAATCAGGGGAATGGGTGGAAAAGCGTACAGAAAGCTGTTCGACCAATCGATCCATCGCGCATTCCCCAGCGTCCCCCGTTGGTAGTACCTGGATGCGAAGTCTCGGCATTTGCTGTTTTCGGCGGTGGCGAACAGATCTACGTCTGGAGTCCCCCACCTTGCGAAGACTTCTCCTAGTACTTCGTCGTTTATGACCCATTCGTGGTTTTCCTGAATCAGCCTGCTCAAGGCGTCCGCCTGAGCATTCTGCACCCCTGGCAGATGCGTGGCCGTAATCGTCAGTCCTCTGGCCAGCAGCCAGCGCCAGATCGCCTGCGCCTCCTGCGACAGAGTGCGCGATCTCAAACCCCCCTGCTTGTTGAGGTAATACATCGTAGTTGTATTGTCCGTCTGTATCAGCAGCGAGTTGGTCTGGAAGGACGGAAGGAAGGCCTTCAGTGCCAGGAAGACAGATCTGAGTTCCAGGAAATTGATGTGGTACGTCGATACCAAAGCAGACCACTTTCCTTGGATCTGCAAGTCCCCGGAATGCGCTCTCCAGCCCTGGAGAGACGCATCCGTCACGACACTCGTCACGGGAATGTCCTTGTGGAAGGGAACCCCCTTGAGGAGGTTTTCCGCCGAGCACCACCACTTCAGAGACTGAAGAGCATGCAGCGACAGACGTATCTCGTCGTCCCAAGAGCCTGTCCTCTGATCCCACTGATCCTCCAAACACTCCTGCAGTGGTCTCATGTGTAGCCGAGCGTGAGGCGTGAGGAAGATACAGGAGGCCATCGATCCCAGCAGCGAAGACACCTTCCTCACTGTCGTCGATGGAGCAGTCCTGAGGTCCTGAGCCTTCCGAAGGAGTGATAACCGTCTCTCCTCCGAAGGAGACACGCTTGCTGACCGCGTATCGATGGAGGCCCCCAGGTACTGTATGCACTGGACCGGAGTTGTGACCAATTTGGACATGTTGACGTGTAACCCCAGCTTGTGCAGTAGCTCGCACGTCCATCTGAAGTGTTCCTGCGCTTCCGCGAAGGATGATGCCTTGATCAGCCAATCGTCCAGATACGGGTAGACAAACACCTTGTTCCTCCGCAGGTGTGCCGCCACCACCGCCATGCACTTCGAGAAGGTCCTGGGCGCAGACTTTAGCCCGAATGGCAGTACTGTGTATTGATAGTGATTGGCGCCGACTTGGAATCGCAGGAACTTCCTGTGCTTCCGTGCTATGGGCACATGGAAGTACGCATCCTGTAGATCTATGGCACAGAGCCAGTCTCCCCGTTGCAGCTGAGGGTAAATCTGGTGCAACGATAGCATGCGAAACTTCTCTCTGCGAATCCATTTGTTTGCCTGTCGCAAATCCAGAATGGGCCTGAACTCGTTCTTGTCCTTCTTGCGAACGAGGAAGAACCGAGAGTACAGACCTCTTCCCCTTTGAGACAGAGGTACCTCTGCTACCGCCTTTTTTCTCAACAAGATGTCTGCCTCCGCCTGGAGCTCTCTCAGCTGGAATCGAGAGCTGACCGGCGGAATCGCTGGAGGCGGGCTGATAAACCGAAGACTGTATCCATTGCAAACAATATTCAGCACCCACTTGTCCTGAGTAATTTTTCTCCACTCTGCCGGAAAAAATTGAATGCTTCCCCCCACTGGAGTGGGTAACGGTTGAGGGGGAAGTAGCCGCTCAGGACCGAGACCCGGCCGGGCCCTTGGTCGTGGTAGTAGCCTGCAGGCCTCCTCTACCCCTCTGGCGCTTCTGGAAGGGCTTGCGGAACTGCTGCTGTTGTTGCTGCTGCTGTCCCGAACCCTGCCCACGCCCTCTGCCCGAAGACCCGAACCTCCTCTGGAACGGGCGCTTCTTCTTTTCGGCCTTCTCCAACCCGACGGCCGTCAGGGTTTCCGCCTCTGCCTTCATGCGGGCCATCTCATCGTCCGCATGCTTCCCGAACAGGGTTTCCCCCGAGAAGGGCAGGTTGCCCACTCTTTGCTGCGCCTCCGGCTTGAGGGACGTCAGGCGCAACCACGAATGACGCCGTTGGTGGACGCCATGACAATAGGCGTGGGCGGCCAATAAGGATACATCCGCCGCTGTGCTGATCGTTTGGTTCGAAACCAGCATGCCTTCGCGCACTGTCTCCAAGAAGTCCTCCTTCTTGTCCCGTGGCAGTAGGTCTGCATATTGCTGCAGGGACTCCCACAGGGCCCGGTCGTAACGGCCCAACAAAGCCCCTGCACTCGCCGCCTTCATGGTGGTGGGGGCGGTCCCACACACCTTCCTGCCCGCAGAATCCAGCCAGCGGCTTTCTTTGTCAGGCGGAACCGTGGATGACGGGGCGGTCGCATGTTGTTTTCTTGCCGCCGTCACGATCACCGAATCCGGCTTCGGGTCCACTCTCAAAAAGGAAGGATCCGACTCCGGGGCCCTATACTTTTTCATGAGCCTGGAGGGAGCGGCCTTCGTCGTCGCGGGAGTGAGGAACAGCTCCAACGCGGGTTCTACCAGTCCTGGTACAAGAGGTAGTAGGGGGCGAGACAGGTGTTTCTTATGAAGCGTCTTGAATATCACGGACGTCGTGGGTGTTGGAACCGTCACCGTGATACCCAACTTTGCAGCCCCTCTCAACAGCACCTCTTGGAACGAGACCAAGTCGTCCACCGGAGACACCCTAGTCCCCGGGGAATCGGACAGCGTCGGGGAAAGGTCTCTGTCCGAGGTGCGCGTGTGCGACCTGGACCTATACCTCCTACGGCGTCGTCTTGAGTCCGACGACGATCGTCCACGGCTCCGTGACCGTCTCCTCCTGTGAGAGCGGGAGCGCGACCTCTTCGGCTTCGGCCTGTCCGCCGGTCTAGCCGGTCCAGGCGACCGCGGGCGTCGAGGCTTCGGGGTCCCCTGCGGCGGAGTCGGGTACCTTGGAAGGGAAACCGACCGTGGGGGAACCGGTGGCGGACCCACAGGAGTGCGTGGCAGCGACTGAGGCTGGGGCGGCGGAGGCAGCGTCCGCGGCTGAGGTGGCGGTGGTGGCGGTGGCGGAGGAGGCGGCGTTGGTGGAGGTGGTGGAGGAGGAGTCGGCAGAGGCGGGAGAGGAGGCGTGTACACCACCGAGTACACCGATTCCGGTGACTCTCTCTTCCTCGACGTCGATCTTCTCCTCGACGTCGACCTTCTCCTCGACGTCGATCTTCTCCTCGATGTCGATCTTCGCCTCGACGGCGACCTGTGCCTCGACGGCGACCTGTGCCTCGACGGCGACCTGTGCCTCGACGGCGACCTGAGCCTCGACGGCGATCCTCGCCTCGACGGCGACCTTCGTCTCGACGGCGACCTTCGCCTCGACGGCGACCTCGAGCGTCTCGACGTCGATCTCCTTCTCCTCTTCATCGACGGCGATCCCTCGACGGCGAATGCCGACGCCGGGTCCGATCTCGACGACGGCCGCTGGAAGGGGCCGAAGACGGCGTCGTCGCCGACGACGCCGACGTAGTCGACGGCGGCCTATTCAGGTCCCTCGACGGCGATCGTCGACGCCGCTTCTCCCCAGAGCCCTGGGGAGACGGCGAACAGACGGTGGTCATCCTCCTCGACGTCGCCGTCGACGCCCTCGACGGGGAGTGGGAGCGCTTACTGGTCTTCCTGCCCCTGGGGAGCCCCCCAGGAGCCTCAGTATGGGCCAAATCAGCCCCTCCAGACCCACCTGGTGCCTTCAGTCTTCTCTCCTCCAGAACTTGAAGCCTGATTTTCATTCTGTCCCTCAGGGTCCTGGCTGAGAACGAGTGGCAGATGGTACAGCTTTCAGGCACGTGGGACTGGGGAAGGCAACCTATGCACACCTCGTGTGGATCAGTTTTAGCCTTCTTTCGACCACATTCCGGGCACTTGTCGAACAAGCCAGGCATGTTGACAGTACCAGCAACTAAGCACAAGAAAAAGTGACAAAAATTGCCAAAATCTCAAATAAACCCTTGAAAAGGGGAGAGCTCAATGCTCCAGGGTCCTGCTAGCAGGAGCCGGAAAAAAGAACTGAAAGTAAATGGGACCTGCTGGGCATTCTGGGATACTGGGGAAAGTTCTGGAAATCTGGAAAGTTTTCTTAAAGGCACAGTATCCTGTTCTAAGCCACATAATGGCAGCCTATGGGGCTTGTCTGTCCACTCCTTCCTCTCTATCATTCCAGAGGCTTTTGCTGGTAGAGGCAGGGTTTTTTCCTATGTGGAGAAAAACTAGACAGGCAGTGCTGTTTGTGGATGTTGGTGGAATTCTAGTTGAAGTACTGGACAGTGTAGCCTGTGGGTATAGGCTGCATTATCTGTCTTTAAATTAAATTCTCTCTTAAAGGTGTATGCAGGTCTGCATGATTTGTCACCTTTTAGAGATTATTTTTTATTGCTCCGGGGTCCACGCACATGGGCGGGACTATTCACTAGATTATGACTATACACAGAGATCCCCTACTACAGAACAAGGAAATATGGATTGATTATGCAGAGGGAAGAGTAGGTTACTGGGTGCAGTGAAGGAGAGTAGGTAACGGGGTGCAGTGAGGGATCGAGGAAATGTTGGGGTGTAGAGAAACGTATGGGTACCATTTTAAAAAGGCACGTACAGTGTATGAAGACTGAGGTGGTGAACTTGCATGTAAAAGGAGGACACACAATGTGCAGCGGAAGGGTGGGTGGAGTGTGTATGGAAAAAAGACGCCAGGATCAGGGGGCAGGGTGGGGTGCAGAGGGAGGGTCCACTCATTGTGCAGCTGTGGCAGAGTGAGACTGAGAGTTGTGCTGCGCAGGGAGTGAAGAGGAGTGGGTGTGAAGAGCGCACGATGGGGAGCAGTGCAAACGGAGGGGCGGTGTTTCAGGGAGGTAGGGGCAGGCACAATGGGCCAGTCACGCAGGCTGCCAAATGCTGCGCGCGCCTGTGTGAAAGTGATCACGATCGCGATCACACATCAAAGCGGCCGTGCAGCCGCGAAAGTGAAAGCAAACGAGTGCTTTCAGGCCTCCAAATGGTGCGCGCGCCCGGCCGACGCACATGCACTGTATTTGGAGGCCTGAAAAGCCACTGTTTGCACTGCCAAAACTCGCTTACTATAAGTCTCGCCAGAGCAGCGCTAAAGCGCTGTCTCAGGCGAGACATAAATAGTAAGAACGCTCCACTTGCCGCACCGACGGATACTTATTAGAAAAAAAGCCTATAATTCTTGAAAGTTTTAATAAATAATGCCCAGAGGTTCTATTTTAGTAAACACATGTTGAAAAAAAATTAATACAAACAACTGCTCCTGATTTGACTAGTGCTTTATTAACTGCGCACCACTGTACCAGCACTACTGGCTTTGTGAATAGTTGTAAATTGCATAAGATAAATAAGCAACAACTACAAATTCATTGTATATAATATGGAAAATGCGTCCGTTGTTATGTGTTAGGGTGTGGCGTAAGGCTAGAGGTGCCGCCTTTGGAGCAGAGAAAGTAGGTTCGAGCCTGACTTCGGCTCAACATTATAAGAGCTGCGTACACAATCATGCTCACTGAAAACAAGCACTTATTGCCAGGACACAAGTCCTAAAACGAGCGGTGTTCAGAGAAAGTAGGTTCAAGCCTGACTTCGGCTCAACATTATAAGAGCTGCGTACACAATCATGCGTACACAATCATGCTCACTGAAAACAAGCACTTATTGCCAGGACACAAGTCCTAAAACGAGCGGTGTTCAGGAACAAGCAGTAAGGGAAATGGTTGAGAATGGAGGAGGGGTGGGGCGATGAGAGGCTGGGACAGGATAGCAAGTATTTAACAGCGGGAGCGGGTTGATTGGGGGAAGGGGGAGAACCCAGCTGCTGAGCGCGTTCGGAAAGGCAGAGGGAGACTTTTGTTTGCTTTTTGACTAGTTTGTATCTTTGAGGGAGAGATAGTTTATAAAGCGCCAACAGGAGTAACTCTTTGCGTGAGGCGCATAATGTGAAATTACTGTGCACAGTACAGACATACACAATACACGAAAACACTGCCCGAATACACTTGATAGGCACGCAGACAAAGTGCATCCAGGCGCATACACACACATACAAAGAGCTGAGTACACAATCATGCTCACTGAACACAAGCACTTATTGCCAGGAAACAAGTCCTAAAACGAGCGGCACTCAGGAGCAAGCGGCAAGGGAAATGGTTGAGAATGGAGATGGGGTGGGGCGATGAGAGACTCGGACAGGACCGTAAGTATTTAACAGTGGGAGGGGGGGTGATTGGGGGACGGGGGAGAAACCAGCTGCTGAGCGCGTTCGGAAAGGCAGAGGGAGACTTTTGTTTGCTTTTTGACTAGTTTGTATCTTTGAGGGAGAGATAGTTTATAAAGCGCCAACAGGAGTAACTCTTTGCGTGAGGCGCATAATGTGAAATTACTGTGCACAGTACAGACATACACAATACACGAAAACACTGCCCGAATACACTTGATAGGCACGCAGACAAAGTGCATCCAGGCGCATACACACACATACAAAGAGCAGAGTACACAATCATGCTCACTGAACACAAGCACTTATTGCCAGGACACAAGTCCTAAAACGAGCGGCACTCAGGAGCAAGCGGCAAGGGAAATGGTTGAGAATGGAGATGGGGTGGGGCGATGAGAGACTCGGACAGGGCCGTAAGTATTTAACAGCAGGAGGGGGGTGATTGGGGGACAGGGGAAAAACCAGCTGCTGAGCGCGTTCGGAAAGGCAGAGGGAGACTTTTGTTTGCTTTTTGACTAGTTTGTATCTTTGAGGGAGAGATAGTTTATAAAGCGCCAACAGGAGTAACTCTTTGCGTGAGGCGCATAATGTGAAATTACTGTGCACAGTACAGACATACACAATACACGAAAACACTGCCCGAATACACTTGATAGGCACGCAGACAAAGTGCATCCAGGCGCATACACACACATACAAAGAGCAGAGTACACAATCATGCTCACTGAACACAAGCACTTATTGCCAGGACACAAGTCCTAAAACGAGCGGCACTCAGGAGCAAGCGGCAAGGGAAATGGTTGAGAATGGAGATGGGGTGGGGCGATGAGAGACTCGGACAGGGCCGTAAGTATTTAACAGCAGGAGGGGGGTGATTGGGGGACAGGGGAAAAACCAGCTGCTGAGCGCGTTCGGAAAAGCAATAAATTGTTTGCCAGTCTGAAAGAAAAGAGAAAACAAGACAAACGACATTAGCAGAGCGGTCCGTGCCCAGAGGAGGCGGTGTCCACAAGCAGGGGTCACCAGGGGTCACCCAGAGAAGTCCGCAGAGAGGCAGAGTCTGGATGTCTGAGGGGAACCAGAGACAAAGTAAACAAGCAAGAAGGGGGTGGCAAATGGTGTGCACTTTGATGTCCTCAGTGGCCGCGCGGCTCACTGAGGACATCAAAGCAAGTGATCAGGCAGTGCTTTTCAGGCTGCCAAATGGTGCGCGCGCCCGGCGCACATGCACTGTATTTGGAGGCCTGAAAAGCACTGTTTGCACTTCCAAAACTCGCTTACTATAAGTCTCGCCAGAGCAGCGCTAAAGCGCTGTCTCAGACGAGACCTAAAAACTAGT
Source organism: Triturus cristatus (assembly GCF_964204655.1). Classification (NCBI taxonomy): domain Eukaryota; kingdom Metazoa; phylum Chordata; class Amphibia; order Caudata; family Salamandridae; genus Triturus; species Triturus cristatus. The sequence continues at coordinate 240,570,440 of NC_140581.1, read as the reverse complement.
CCGTACACTGCATTTATTTAGAGAGAATCGTAAAAAACGCTTTTAAAACCGAGGAATGTATAAAGTTGCTGTTATAGCATGTGGTTTGAACTGAGTGCACTGACTCAAACGGAAAACTGTACAGCCCTGATCACGGCCTCCGGAAGTTCACGGGTACACACAGGACACTCACAAACCAGGACACTCACTGGACTGGGATATTGACAAATAACTGTGCCTCGGCATATACTGTGACGTTTGAACATTACATGTGGATTTCAAAGCACACTCCATTAGTCGAAATATGAAAAATCTCACGAAAGGTAACATTCATCCGTTGTTTCAGCCGAAAAGGCAGGCACGTGTAATAACCAAGTATAGTACATGGCCAGTAAATATGAACAAGCATATCACAGAACATGTAGCTTGCCTAGAAACACAAAACAAGCATTGGCATAGCCAATAGGTCTCGCTTTTGGGACCTTATAAGTATTTAGTTATGCAGCACAATATCCTTGGTGCAATAACCAACTATTGCATAGCTAAAAACTTATAAGGTCCCAAATGCGAGACCTATTGGCTATGCCAATGCTTGTTTGTATTTAATTGCAGAGCGCTATGCACTTTTACAATAGGGCCCCACGCAGCGCCCGATAATTATCTTTTTATAACTCTCCGTCCCCGTTCCACAGCCATGTACATAGTGTCTCTATGTTTTTTCTTTGAACAGCACGGCGTGCCCCTGGATTTATTTTTAATAATAATGGTGGGCATGCCCTTTCTATTTCCCCTCAGCTTCCAGCTCGTTGGCTACACGCATGCGTACTGTGACGCCGCTGTAAATTCTCGAGCTGTTTTGCAGCATACTCCCTTCTCACCTGCTTGCATATCTGCTAGATGACTGCCACTGTCTCAGATAGTGAGAAGATCAGCGAGCTGCGCATCATCAACCTTAAGTCCGAGCTCAAGCGTCGTGGGCTGGACATCATGGGAGTCAAGACCGTACTCATCTCTTGCCTTAAACAGGTGAGGCACTGTTACAGTCCTTATGCACATTTAACAAAGTGTGAGGCCACACGTTCGCCTCCAATAGCGGGACCATATGGGTTTTGTGATAGTTGCAGGCTACATGTACTTCTTTGTGGTGCGTTTTTATAGCCTTTAACCAAAGCGCCATGGTTACGCTACATTTGTCACCATATAACTGCGATCGGTGTACGTGTATCTGATACTGGTTGCAATGCAATAGGTGTGGCATTTGCAAGAGGTTAAGCTATTTGCATTGTAAAAGACAATGCCTTTTATTTATGTTTTAAAAACCAAACATAAATAAAAGGTAATTTACAATGCCAATGGCTCAAACTCGTGCAAGACCTATTGCATTACAAATGCTTGTTCTTTGTATACTGAGAGTTAGAAGTCCTGCTTTTCTAAAAGCCAAAAACTACAGGCTCTAAAATGTAACAAAAAACAGGACTGATTGAGCTCGTCAGCCTGACGCAAGACAATTTGAGACCTCTCTGATAACATATCGTGCCCAATTACTGCACGTCGACTTGTGCCCCTTGTTGGATGTATGTGCCCTCAGTGTACAATTCTATGTACTTCTAAACCGCAACATTTCATTTGGTGTCCTCCTGATGTACAACGTCCAGTGCTCGCCTCTTGTACAACGTCACCTGATCCTCTGATACACCGCATAACTAGAAGCAAACCATCCAGTGCTCCCACAAGGCACATCACACAGTGCTCAACTGAGCATTCTCCTAAGTGCTCCATCAGGCACACTATCCAGTGATGCACAGAGATACATCCTCCATGAGGCACACCACTCAGTGCCCACACGAGGACATTATCCAGTGATCCACTGCTCCACTGAGATACATCACTAATCCTTCCCTCGTGTTCATGACCATTGCTGCCCTGCTGTAGATTTGTATAGCACTATATACCCCTGGACTTGAGATAACGGGAATATGGAGGGAAACTTAGAATGAAGAGGATCTAATTGCTTTCTTGCAGGTCATACATTGTTCCATCTTCGTCTGCTGATTGTGACGCTGTGCACCCTGCTAATTGAAACTATGTATGCGTGTTGATCTGTAGGCACAGCAGCCTGGACTATTTTGTACAGTCCTCTGCATGCGTTTTGTGTGTTTGTGTCCATGCACCAATCAATACCAAACATACTGGATTTCGCAGTTTGTCAAGGTTTGTGAAGCAATAGCATTAAAAGAGCACCCAGCAAACAGCTGTGGGTACCCTATTGATCAACTTACATTTATAGGGCCCTGAATCCTTCTCCCTCTGTATTGAACTAAGAGGGACAGCATATGCGCAATGGGTCCATGGGGGTGTTGACAAATTTAGCCCGAGCAGGTGGAGTAGCCCAGTAGTCACATGTTGGCCATCATCATCTGTGGTCAAGGGCAGTGGGAAGGGTCTAAGGCTTCAAAGCCTAGGGCTGCTAGTGATTACTTCTCCTTTTGTTCATAGGACAGGTGGCATGCCAGTCGTTGGGGTTAGCATGAATTTTTCCCCTCCCTCCCTCCCATCCAAGCAATTGGTATTGGTTTTGTTTAAGATTTAGCCTTTCGGTTAGGCTTGTTTTGGTGAGACGGGGCAGAGGGTATGTAGAGGATACGATTTGGTTGTCACCGATGGGCAGGTGCTGCAGGCATGGTGGCGGTTTTTAGGTTTCGCTTAAACTGTGCTTGTGAAATCACTTGGAAAAAAATAAATCTTGAAAGGAGCTTAGAACTCCGCTCCTTACTTACTTGAATTTATTCCAACGTTGCTCTAATGTACGTGCTTCTGATTGGCCAGGCACATCATCTGCTTTTATTTCCTGCTCTGCTTTGCTTTTCATGCTGTGGCATAGAGCCTGGGCCAAGTACAGCTTACCGTCACTGGCCAGTGTCTTTCTACTGGCTACTCACTCTGCAGGTACTTTTTCTTTTCATTTACAAAAGAGCACTCCATACGAGTGCCTTTGCAGGCAGTCTCTCTCCTCCCATCTTGTTCTCGCCCTCCTCCGCAGTGTTCAAATTACGCGCAAATCACTTAATGCCCGCATTTGTTGTTGGGTGCCCGTAGCCTCAGCATCGCCGGTCGCTGTTTGCCCCTGATGAAATCCCATTACTGTGCACAGATTGCCGCCTCCTCCCAAGCTCACCTACTGCCCTGACCCTGCTTTTCCTTTTTTTTTGCAGTTTTATGTAGCACGAACACCACCCGAAGGTATTGGAGATCTTTCCATGAGCATCAGTTACTTTTCTTTCTCGGACTCCAAAGTGAGAGGATTTATATTACAATCTTGCTGGATACTGGGGGTAGGAACGTATTTTCTAGCACACAACACATATGAACTGTGTAAGTATTTCAGAATACATCAGAATTAGGAGTACAAATGAAGCAAATTTTTGTTATTTCGGAAGTGGTTGGAAACAAATACTTTAATATGAAAAATGTGAAATAAAAGTGGGCAAATGGTGCATTTTCAAGCAAATTTGAGACTATGAGGTTGAACACAGGCCCCTGCAGGGGATGCCTTCGTCCACTGAGCCACCAGACCCGGCATACACACACATCTCTCTCTCTCTCTGTCTCCGTCCCTCTCTCTATCCCTCCCTCTCTCTCCCTCCCTCCCTATACGTCTCCCTCTCTGTCTCTCTGCCTCGGTCTGTCTCAGTCTCTGCCTCTGTGTCTGTCTGCCCCTGTATGTTGCTGTCTCCCTCCCTCTGTCTCCCTCTCTGTCTATCTCTGCCTCTATCTACCTGCCCTTGTCCCTGTCTGTCCCTGTCTCCCTCCCTCTCTGTTTCCCTCCCTCCCTCTCTCTCCCTTGGTCTCCCTCCCTCGGTCTCCCTCTTGTCTGTCTCCCTCTTGTCTGTCTCTCTCTTGTCTTTCTCCCTCTTGTCTGTCTCCCTCCCTTTGTCTCCCTCTCTCTGTCTCCCTCTCCCTCCCTGTCTACCCCGGACTCCCTCCCTCTGTCTCCCACGTTTTCTCTCTCTCTCTCTCGGTCTCCCTCTCTCTGTGTCTCCCTGAGGCATAGTGAGAACAAAGCTTTCAAAGGAATGCCTCTTAATTAGCAGCAGTTATGTGCTAAGTGCCCGTTAATACCAGTGTCATCCCGCGACACACCCGCCATTTGCAGGTGACACAGTACTGTGTCGGGACACACAGTTTTGAAAGCTCTGCACTAGGTGATGTCGTTTCCACACATTTTTGTCTGAGCACTGTATGGTTTTATTATTAAAACAGTATGCCTGCTCAAATGTAATTGTCATTTCAATTGAAAATATGTTGTCTGTAATGGCTACCACACCATGCATACTCCATTCTATGCCACTCCACTCTACTCTGCACCACTCCACACCACTGCACTCTACTCTGCACCACTCCACATCACTGAACTCTGCACCACTCCACGCCACTGTACTCTATGCCACTGCACTCTACGCTCCTCTACTCTACCCTGTAACACTCTACTCTATGCCAATGAACTCTTCACCACTCTACTATACACCACTCTACTCTACACCACTTCACTCTTCGCTACTACACTCTACAATACTCCAGTCTAGGCCACACAAATCTACTTCGGAACAACGCCACTATGCAACTCTGCAGTCTACACCACTGCACTCTATGCCAATATTCTCTAAACCAATGCACTTTACTTTGTAACACTCCCCTCTATGCCCCTGCACTCCACACCAATCCACTGTACACCTCTCTAATCTATTCTGTACCACTGCACTCCGCACATCTTTACTCTATGCCATTACACACTATGCCCCTCTACGCAACTGCACCCTACCCTGCACCACCCCACTCCACACCACAATAGATTCTACACCACTCCACTCTATGCCACTACACTCTACTCTTAATCACTGCACGTCAATGCACTCTACTCAACTGCACTTTATGCCACTGCCCTCTACTCTGCATCACTGTGCTCTACGCCACTGCACTCCACTCCATGCCACTGCACTGACACTCCACTCTGCAACACTGCACTCTGCCAGTGAACTCCTCTGCACTACCTGACTATACACCACTGCACACTATGCTACTCAACTCAACTCTGCGCCACTGCCCTCTGCATCACTAAACTCTATGTCACTCCACTCTATGCCACTGTAATCTAGACCACTGCACTCTGTCCCCGCACTCTGCACCAATGCACTCTGCGACACTGCATTGTACTATGTCACTGCATTCTATGTCACTGCATTCTATGACACTGCATTGTACGCCACTGAATTCAAGGTCAGTGCACTAAATTGCACTGCATTCTATGCCACTATACTCTACACCAGTCCACTCTACTCTATGCCACTCCAGTGTGTGCCACTCTATGCGACTCCACACTATGCCACTCAAATACACAGCACTCTCTGCGACTCCATAACACTCTTTTCTACTATTCGACATTCCACTCTAGGACACTCTACACCACTAACATTTAGCTATGCTGAACTGCAGCCATGCTGGTGTACAATATGGTTAAAACACATTGGCAAAGCCAATAACTCTTGCATAGGCGAGACCTACTGGCTTTGTCAATACTGGTTTACTTTTTCACATGCAGCCATACTCATAAGTACGCTTTCTCCCTGCTGCGGAAGTACTCTGCTGTGCTCCTGGAACTGTGGGATTCGCAATAGGCGCTCCTCTAAAGGTAAGCACTGTCATGCCTGAAGCAGCGTGGAAATATAAAAGTGAATGGCTCTGAATCAATACTTGCATAAGTGTGGGAAACAAAAGCGGTGACCATTGATGGAACAGTTTAAGGGCCCTAGTATCGACGGTGGCGGTCCCAGCGCTGTGAGCTCGGCAGTCCGACCGCCATATTACAAGTTGGGAGGATTGGCTTTGAGAAGACCACCGCTGGACCGCCAGCAGACTGCCAACAACCAGGTTTGCGGTCGGGAAAAGGCCACCGCCACAGAGGAGCTGCACCGCCATGCATATTACGAGTTGTCTGTTCCACGAGCAGACCACAGCTGTCTGACCTCCAGCTTCAAGGTGGGGGTGAGGAAGGATTTGGGTGCGTACTCACCCCTTTCTTCTTATTCCAGGCAGATTCCAAAATGGATCCCTTTCTCCATGTCCCCCCTTCACAGCAGGCTTGCCACCCCGAGGATTACAACCCTGTATGCAGTAATCGGCAGGTGAGTCTTTTTCAAACCATATACCCATTGCCAGGACTGCCCACATATGGGCCGAACTCTAGTACTGGGTATATGGTAATGTCCCACATATATCATGCCTGTGTGCATCCGACACAATAGTACTCACCACCGCTGCAAGATGCCCGCTTCCATACCGCCGGCTTGTAATACGCAAGTATTTGGACCTCCAGCGCTGTGGGCTGCTGGCGTACGCAGTCCTGCGATGGTCAGACCGCCAAACTCACAATAAGACAATAAGTATTAACGGAGTTCATGTATGTTGACAGCTGAAAAACTGTTCACCCCCGACTGAATCTCCTCAGCGAAAATAGTTTCTCCTAAACCACTTTCATTCCATCAATGCAAGTTCATTTGCTTCTTTTATCTGCCAGCAGGCCCTGTGTCCCCCTCTTAGTAGGTTCCTCCAAACTCGTTTGGGGTTTCACAGGATGCTCTTTTATAGTATGCTCGACTGACCTGGGGCCAAAAAAAATTGCAAACGTTTTTTGCTTGGAAATGTTTATTAACCGCAGCAATGGTATAAGCCGCATTAGAAACACTAAAGGGCCAGGAGGGACCGTGCTCCAGCTCTGTGTGGAGCTGCCATTGGCGACAGTGAGGACCACACGCCGGGGCTATCCTGATGAAGAACTACATACCCTTTTTGCCGGGCTGCACATGGCATGACCCCCTGGGTAGATATGTGGTGCTAGCAGGAACATGGTTGGGTTGGCCCCTGAATCTCTGCTCCACATTATGTACCACCAAGACTTCATGCAGACACCTTTCCGAAGCTCAATAAATCACTGATTGATAGGACCTCAAACACCATTCATCGCAATACAACCCGATGCAGCACCTTGCAGCTCCTGATCGATGGCAATCAAGCACAGTCGATGCTTTGGCACTGATAAAGTTAGACAGTTCAATGCAATAGATAGACTTACAATGCATCCTATGGAGGAAAGCAATGTTAAACAGTTTGCAGGTAAGTACTCTACTTACTTCCCCAGGCTTCGGGGGGTTAGGACAACACAGGGCAGGGTTCAAGACCAGGTAGGTAATTCACTACCAGCGGCACCGTGGCGGCCGGGTGCAGAGGTCACTGGACCCAGTGTTATCCAATGGAGCCGGGGGTACCTTAAAGAAGCAAGGTTTGCAGATGGGTACCCGCGGTCTTAGGGCAAGTGTCCCGGGGGTTGATGTGAGCACAGAGGGGGGCCACGAAGCAGCAACAAAGCTACAACAACAACGGCACAGGGGGACACAGGGGCGGCCGGGTGCAGTGTGCAAATCAGCGTCAGGCACCCAATGCTTTCCAATGGAGGTCGTCTGTTTCAGAAAGATGCTGCAGGCTTGGACCAGGAGGCTGGATGGAGGCAATCAACAGCTGGGCAGGTAAGTTGGGTAGATGGGGGACACCTGGGCACCGTCAGCTGGGTTCCCCAGAGAAGGAGAGCGAAGGATGCAGGGGGTATCTTTTGGTGTCAGGTTTTCTCAGGCGGTTCCGGTCGAGGAGACCCTTCGAACAGAGGCTGCAGGTGCCGAAGGGGGTCGCCCTGAAGAGGTCAGTTACCGATGCAGACGAGGTCAGGATCGCCAGGGAGACATCACAGGATAGGCGAGTCACTTGAACTCGGGCCATGGGTGTCGGGTGCTGGCTGGGCAAGGGTCGCAGATTCGCCTGGATCCGGAGTCCTTGAAGTTGGTCTTTCTTTGTTGGACAATCAGTGTCCATGGAAGAAAAGAGTCTTTGTTGAAGTCAGCTCAGATCTCTGGAGAGGTGCTGGCTGCAGGACACGCCGGTTTCTTCGAGCATGGTCGCTGTTGTCTTTTCCACTGCTGCATGGCTCTCTGGTCCTTCTTTGTAGGTCATCGTAATCTAAAGAACAAGGTTCAGAAGAGCCTTTAAATACTAATTTTAAGGGTGTTACTGAGGTCGGGGGTCCGACCTAGGTGCCCCCTACCTTTGGGGAGAGGGGCACAGCCCTGTTCCTACTGGCCTAATTGTACAAGTTACTTACCTTCAGTAACGATTTATCTGGTAGAGAGAATTCTAGCTGCAGATTCCTTAACGTAGAATTATCCCCAGGCGTGAGACTGGACCCGGAAAATGTTCTTGTCCCAGCATCTCTGTGCGCCAGGGGCGGCACCCTGCGACTCCGCCTGCCGTCTCCCCCCCCCTCCCCCCCCCCCCTGGAGAGAAACCAGCTGGAGGGAAGCAAGGGCACGCAGCAACCAACCATCCCTGTATCAAAAGAAAGAAGGGGGGGGGGGGTGGAACCATAAAGCAGAACCGGACAGCCTGACCGGTAGGAAGCGAAGAGGACACCCACAGAAGACAAGCAACCCAGAGGGGGGGCGAGTGTAGAAACCGAAGCAGAGGGTCCTCGTAGAACAGGGAGGAAGTGCAGGTCGTAAAGGAATCTGCAGCTAGAATCGTCTCTACCAGATACATCGTTACCGGAGGTAAGTAACTTGTACATCTAACAGAGACTACTAGCCACAGATTCCTTAACGTAGAATAGATACCCTAGCCATACCCAGAATGGAGGAGGGCCTGCGAGAGAGCCTCCCCAGCAGGAGAGACACAGGGCCCCAGCAGGGGACATGTCACAGGAACCAGAAGGGAAGGCCAGAAGATACCACGCCCAAGTAAGGGAGGGCCGCCCAACACTCCGCAGGGGCAGACAGCGCCCGAAGGACCACAAGGAACAAAAGAAGCACCTTAAACCCCAGGGAGAAGAGGCAGAACCGGAGGCAGGGCCCACCATAAGAAGCACATACAGTGATGGGAAACAGCCGAACAGGCAGGAACCGTGCCACCGCCAATAGCGCAGGCATAAGAAGAAAGGCACAGATGCACAACGCCCCGGCAGGGGCACAAAGGAACACATGAAGGGTCAGGACGGTGGACCAGAACAAGCAGGCAGGCGCAGGCATTCACAGCCAGCAGCAGGCAACACCACGAAGCAGCGCACCAGACCAAGCCAGGCGCAAGCCGAAGACAGAGGTCGGGGGGGGGGGGGGCAGGACACACCCTAAGGGAGGGGCCGGTGCCGAAACATACACAAACCCACGACAGAAGTGGGACCAGGCAGAAGAAAAGGAGAGGACGGTGGACGGGCCCAGACCGTCAACCAGAACACAGCAGCCAAAGTAAGCCAGCTCCTCTGGAACACCAGATAGAGGACCAGGCCGAAGCGCCGGACAGAAGGGTGGAAGCGCCACAACACCATGCCGCAGACAGCAGGCCAGACTGGTCGAATAACTTAGCGAACCTGGAGAAGGACAGACCTGGGCACAATGCAAGCCGTGCCAACACCACAGCAAAGAGACCGCACCAGCGATATACCATAACGCCAAGGAGACCACGGAGCCCGAAAAGGGTGACCACACTGCCCCAGCACATGACAAGCTATGTAATAGCTACAAGTACCCCACATATGGTATGTTACGTCCCAAGAAAACATGGGAACACCTCTTAGGAAAACATTCCGCAGCAGAGGACAAACAGAAAAGCCTGCGGGTAAAACCGCAGACGGCTTGCCAAGCAGCCAATAAAGAAGACACAAAAGGTCTAAGACCAGGACCTATACAGGCTTACCAACAGCCAAAACCACAAGGCAAAAAAGGGGGGGCTGAACCAGCAGCCAACAGCACCAAAGGGCCAACCGAAGGACCCTGAAGGCACACCAACCACACAGAACACACAACCGGGACTACTCGTTACTAGGCCTCAGAAAACAACGGAAGAACACCTCCCAGAACACAGACCGACATCCAGGTTCACTGAGGAGGAGGGAGAGGGGGAGGGTGAGGAGGAGGAGGACGAAGCCCCGCAAGGACCCTCTGAATGGCAGAATCCGCAGGGGCTTGAAACAAAAGAGCGCCATCGAAGGGGAGGTCAACCAGCGGCTCCCTAACATTCTCAGGGAAGACATTATCCCTCAGCCAAGCATGGCGACGGAGTGCCACTGAAGAAGCCATGGTGCGACCAAGCACCTCAAACATTCAGAGCCGAGCGAAGAATAAACGCCGCCAGCTCCCGGCCATCCAACACATGGTGCCGCAGATCAGCGCAGGCAGCCTCCTGAGAAGCGGAAGACAGAAGGGACTCTGCCGAATCCCACAAGCAAGAAGTGGCTCTGGCCAACACACAAAGCTTGTTCAGCGCCCGCAAGGCAGCACTGGAGGAGGCGAAGATGTTGCGCCCCCGTGAATCTAACCACCGGGCCTCCCATGACGGGGGAGACAACACCGATGGCAAGGAGGGAAAGACAGTCTGCAAAAGAGGGCCCTTGGTAAAAGGGTGGAAGGAAAGGCAGACAGGATCATGCAGAGCAGGACGGTGGCGGTGCAGAAGTGGCTGGGGCACCGGGTCCCCTGTGGCAGAATTATGGAGCGAAGCTTCGACGGAAAGAAGCAGCTCCCGTCCACCAGAGCCCTGATGGAGAACCTCAAGCAAATGATCCGCGGGGAAATGGGCAGCCAGGTCGGAAGGAAATGCCAAGCTCGGAATGGGGGAAGGTTGTTCGACGAGTGGGGAACCTGAGGCACCTCTGGGGAAGACTGCGGGCGCGGGGACAGCAAAGAGCCCTCCTTGGAAGATGCAGGGGAAAAGGCCATGACGCGGTGTCCCGTCCCCGGAGAAGAAGAAACAAACAGTGGCCGAACCTCTGGAGAGGAGGGAGCGTCCAAAGACGAATCAATGACCCGACGCCGGCACGGCCCCGTGGAGTCCGCCACCGGCGTCAGCTCAACGTCGACTGGCACCGAAGGGGACGCCGAGACGACCTCTGCCATGACTCACGCAGCGGGAGAATGGAGTGGCGTCGGAGCCGGGGCGGCCAAAGAACAGCGCCGACTCGAGCTCCAACGAGGCAGCCGCCTGCGGGGAGACGAGGGGGGCCCGGGGACGCACCCCGGCCCCTAGCCATCCCCTGCGGCGCCGCCAGGGACTGCAGACGCCTGAGCCTGAGCAGCGTCAGCTCAGACTCGGACAAGACTGCCGCCTGCCCAGAGGACGGAGGTGGACTAGAGGACGAGCTTTGAGTCCCGGCAACTTCCTGCGACACCACAGGGACCCCCACTGGGGTTTGCGGCGAGGCAGAGGCGCCGTGGTCCGAAGGAGGGAACCCCGTAGGGCCGCACCCCGATGACACCACAACTCCAGAACCTGGAGCCGAACCTGTTGGCGCCGGAGCCGCCGGCGACGCTGCACAAGGCTCCGCACATGGCAAGGGATCCGCAGACGTCCCAGGAAGAGGAGGAGGAGGAGGAGCCAAAGAGGCATACAAGGCCGCCGCATAGGCCTCCATTTGGGCTGTGGTCGCCCCCACGCCGGGGAATGGCGGGTAGGGTGGCGATGCACGAGGCCGCACAACCCGCGGAGAACCCGCGCCCCCCATAGGGCAGGGACCGGGCCTTGGGGACTAACTGCGACACTTACCAACAGGTGAGCAACACCCTTGCAGCCTTGGAGAGGGACGATGTCGGAGACGGAAGCGGCAGTTCTTGAACCTTTCAGCGGGGGACGGACACGGCGACGACGCCGACCTGGACATGCGGCCGAGAGGAGTTTCATCTGGTGCTCCTGCCGGGACTTCGGCTTCATCTGCTGACAAGCCTCGCAGTCTGTGGAATCGTGGTGCTCCCCCAAACACTACATACAAATGAGGGGAGGGTCCGTCGCCGACATCTGGCACGCGCGTCTTGAAGCCCGAAGGCATTCGCACACTGTTCTCAAAGAAATGCAAAGCGTGAAAAGAAGGCCTGAAAACAGGCCAGGAACACGATCCGGATCCGCGTTGTACGCGGAAAAGAAGGAAACTGACGTCAGTGCGCCGGGGTGGGGCTTATGTGACATCGCTGACGTCACGCCCGCGGAAGACACTGGGCGGAGTCGCGTGGTGCTGCCCCCCAGCACACAGAGATGCTAGGACAAGAACATTTTCCGGGTCCAGTCTCACGCCTGGGGATAATTCTAAGTTAAGGAATCTGCGGCTAGTAGTCTCTATCAGATCTCCAATTCAAGATGGAGATTTTTTCAGAGAGGGGTTTACCTCAGCTGATGGCCACCTTTGGAGTGTTCCAGGCCAAGAGGGCCACTCCTTCGCTGCCTACTAATTTTCCGGTCTGTCCTACCGCCAAAAGTAGGGCCTCAACAAGGGGGCGGGCATCTTCACTAGTTTGAGCTGCCCAAATCAGCATATCACAAGGTGAGAGCCTTTGAGTCCAACGGCCAAGTGTTGCTGTTCCTACCTGGCTGAGGTGTGAAGCACCTCCAGCCAGAGCAGGCTTTGTTTCTGACCTCCGAAAGTTCAAAGGCTCTCACACCATGAGGTCAAAAACCTGTCTGGTGGTGGCAGGCTGGCGGGGACCAGTCAGCCAATACACTAGAAGTTCTTTGTTATTCAGTGGGCATCTTCAAGATGCCCTCGGAGGGCATTTTATAATAAATCCAACACTGGCATTAGTGTGGGTTTATTATACTGAGATGTTTGGTACCAAACTTCTCAGTTATCAGTAAAGCCAACATGAAGCTGTGGAGTTCGTGTTGACAAACTCCCAGCCCATGTACTCAAAATGGCTTCACTGCACTTACAATGTCTGTGAATGGCAAAGACACTGTAGGGGTGTCTATTGCTCATGCAGCTACGCAAAGCGGAATGGGCCCTTCTGGAAGCTTCTGGAAGCTGCTTTTTGGCCTATACATAGGAGATCCTAATGCAAAGGACTATCCACCTCCACAGAGTACTTTTCTGCACTGCCTTAATTTCCCTTGCTCCAGCAAACCCCATAAAAAGCCATTTGTTCAACTGATGGTCTTTGGCCCAATGAATGTAAAAGCACAAAGCTTTTTAGGGGGCGGGCCGATGGAGTCTCTCCTCCTCTTTTAAGGGGTGAGGCAGGCCAAAGAATGTTGGGAGTGTGACGGATCAGCAAACTTGAAAAGAAGTATACAGTCATCTGTGGAATGCTTCAATTAATCAAAGCCATTATTATTTCCTCTAGCCGCATCGCAGTCCATTGTTATTTTGCACACAATGCTACCTCAATTTGAACCCAGCCTTACACAAAACAACCTTGACCCTGCTCAAATAGAACAATCCAACTTTTGACAAGAAAGCCACCATGGTCCTCAGCATCAGTTTGCCTGGAAAAAAGGGTGTAGGACAGAAGGAACAAGAACCTGGACCTCACTCCCAATGGTCGAAAGTGACAGAGACAAGGAAGACAATCTTTAGGGTCAGAAGGCAAAATGAGCAGCTGTTCATCAGCTTGAAGGAAGTGCATATGAGAAATGTCAGGGCCAAATTATATCCCTCTGAGGCATCACAAAGAGTCTGGAAGGGAACATGCGTGTCAAACCCTTAAGAAAAACGCACCACAACAGGTGATTTAAATAAAGACAGTTGGTCTGGTAAACACTAAAAGTCAAAAGGGCCTTTAAACAACATTTAATAGAGCCCACTGCAAAATCTTGAGGGGCCAAAGGCAAAACAAATAAAATTTCGAACCATTTGGCTTGCAAAGAGTCTACCTAAAGACTTAATTCCAGGCCACAAATTTGTCTAACGGTCCGATGTAAACAGTGGAGCTGCAGGACGGGTACATGAAAATACGCATCCTGCAGGTCCAGGAATACAATCTAGTCCCCAGATTCCAAGGCTGACAGAACCTGGGCCTGTGTGAGTATTTTGAAGGTGTCCTTCCGCAAGAAGATATTCAGAGAGAGTATAGATCTAAAATAGGACAAAGGCCTCCAACATTCTTTGGCACAAGGAAATAATAAAAATAACAACCTGCACCTATTTCTAGTTTCCGGAACCCTGTCAATAGACCGTTTCGACATTAGAGCTCCCACCTCTTGCAGTAAGATGGACTGGTACTCCTTTGAGACCCGCTCTGATGCAGAAGGAGGCTATGGCAGGCTGGAAAAGAACAGAAGGGTATAGCTCTGCTGAATGATCTAGAGGACCCATCTGTCATGTGGAAGAAAGTGCTGGCTCACGCCTCCCACAGGGCGGTTGTGCTCCACTAAGGGGATACCAAAGTGGTTTAGATGGTGATGCCACAGAAGGGGGAACTTGTAAGATCTATGCCCCTGATACCAGTCACAGGCCACAAAACATTTATGATGACTGCAATTGGGGCAGGGCCCCCCGGTGATGCCTGTGTGCCAAAAATCTAGAGGAATCTAGAAAAAGATGGAGAAACTGTCTGGCAGGGCTTGAGAAGCCCAAAGAAAGCACTGTGGTCCAACTTTCCTTGAAGCATTCGAAGGAAGTCAGCTTTTTCTCCGGACTGGTGGGATCCATCAACAGGCATATCCATAAGGGATGCCTACATATCTCCTGAAGAACCTGTGGATTGCACCCACACAGGACAACAGAGCATATTAGTGCCGACTGTTCACCCGAAGCAATCAGTAGTATTCATGCTATCACGAATGACATATTTGGCCACTTTGACCATCTTGAATGGTTTGAGCCAGGGAAGCCCTAAATTCTTCTGGGACCACTGACATGATCTCGCTGGCCATATCTCTGATGCTGTGCTGTGATATCACCCTAGGCTCAGCTCTCCCATGCTGCAGCACCACTCTTCTTCCTCCCCATTTTTCTTAGCGCTTTCTCCTGATTTTCCCTCGTTTTTTACTGCTTTCTCCTTCCTTTTCCCCATTTTGAGTGTTTTCTCCTGCTTTTGCCTCATTTTTTTCTACTTTTTCATTTTTTCCCCCCATTTTTAAGTGCTATTTGCTGCTTTGCCTATTTATTTTTACTGCTTTCTCACCTCCATTTTTCTGAGTGTTTTCTCCTTTTGTATAATTTTTTTACTGCTTCCTCCCTCCTATACCCCCGCTTTTTCTCCTCATTTGCAGCTCCTGCCTGGCCCCTCCCACCGATCCTCCCAGGACCTACTGAATGAAGACCACAGCACGACCCCATTGAGCAGGCTCCAGACCCAGCTCTCCAATGCAGATGCACTGCTCTTCTTCCTCGCTGTTTTTTTCTGTTGCTTTCACCTCATTTTTTTCTTTCTCCGTCCTTTTTCTTGGTTTTTCTGTGTACTTTTGCCAGCCAACCATGTATCAGTGAAAGCCCACGAACTCGTCTATAAACGGAGTGGAACCTTGGTCGATATCAAGATTGATCAAACTCTGGGTCAGACATCAGAGTTGGCACCAGATCCACTTCTGGTGGTACCAACAGAGATACTGGAGCCGGAATGAAGGTTGCCACCGAAGTCTGTGTGGAACCCAAGAGGGGCACTAGGGCAGAGAGGTAATAGGACTGGAGGCCCCTGCTAGTCCTTGGGGCCCAAAGGTGCATCAGAGCAAGCAAGGAGAGTCCCAAAAATAAGCAGCATGGACTACTTTAATGCCTTGATAATCGGCTGCATTGTCGATGGCCCAAAAAATTCAGGGTGAATCGGGATCAAATTCAGAATCTGCTGCAGAAAAGGGATTCAGGAACAAGATTGATTGCCACCTTGACACCCACGCAACTTCTCTTTAGCTAGAAAGTGGTGGGATGGGGGTCGACTCCAGCTGTGCCTTCTTCTGTTTTCTCTTCAATTTTGTCTTTGACTTACTGGATGATTTCAACCCTGAAGAAGACTTGTCGCAGGATAGGCCTCGCGAGCAGGTCTGTGCTGTTGACGTGGAGCAGGAGCAGGACTTATGAAAGGTCTGTAACTTCCTCCTATGTTTGATGGCATAAAACTTCAAATGATCTATCCGTTTAAAAACAATACAGTAAATGTATACTATCTCAAGAGCACAAATTTAACAAACCTACCACAGCTAATCCACAAGGAAAACGAAAGCACCTAGTACCAATTCAGCCACCGATCTGTACTTGAACGGAGCCGAGATATGGTCAACATTTTTATACTGTCACTATTTCTTAATAATTGTTTTTGTTACCCGGCAGACAAACTCAATCTATCAGGGGGTTCTACACTACATTACGAAATACATAAGCATTGCTGTTAGAACACCCAACCTTCAAAAAGGTACACATCGTGGCACATTCCTTCTAGGGTAGTGCAACCAGAATTTGGAACCCTTTACCCCCAAGCCTACCCAACCAGAATTTGGAACTCTTTACCCCGAAGCCTACCCACAACCACCTAGCTTGCTACTTTCGAAATTGATCTGAAAGCCCCCTTCCTTCAACGATATTTTAGGTAAGACACTGCAACTAATCTTGCCATCGCCCAAGAAGGCTCGGGAAAGGGTGCAGCACAACCCCCTCCTCTGTTCAATTGTGTTTGACCCCAGGGGATGGGGTCCCTGGGCCTTTTAAGGTTTGGGGGTGTTATGCCCCCCTGCCTTTTATTGAAACTGGACCCAGGGGATGTGGTACTCTCTGGGCAACTAATGCTTGGGGAGGGGGCTGCGTGCCCATTCCACTTAATATATATGTTTCGGCCTCTGGGGATGATGGGGTCCCTGGGGCCGAAGGCGAACCCTACGCCTTGATAAGGCTGTGCGCGGTGTGGGGCTGGCAGCCTACTGGAGGCTTGGACAGAGGGCCTCGCGGCAGGCCAAGCTCATTGGCAAACCATCCACTGCACACGGCCAAAGGCTGTGCGCAGCATGGGGTTGGCAGCCTGCTGGGGGTTTAGCAATAGGGTATAGCAGAAGAAATCAAATCTTTCATTTTCAGTTCTGATAAAAACCAAATTGCCTGATCATGCTGTTAAACTAGGCCAAACTGAGTACATCTTCTTTAAGCCTTCATTCTGTTTTCTGTAATCTTACATGAAGTGAATGTCTGATCAGAAATAAATGTAATCGTATCAGTGGCTTTCAATCTCACTTTTAATTTACAAATCACAGAAAAGTGTTTGTTTAGCTAACAATTTCAGATCCAGCTCACATTCAAGCCCTGTGGTCAACCTGGCTGCTGAGCACGGCCAAAGGCTGTGCAGGGTTGGCTGCCTGAGGGGGTTTGCCCCAGGGCTTACCCGCAAGCTAGGTCCTGCAGCCAACCCCCCACACATTGCCAAGGCTGTGCACGCTAGGGGGCCTGGCTTTACTTATGGTACTAAAATATTACACGTTAAAATAAATTTAGAAATTCATGGGAAAAAACAAAGGTTAAAGTAACGCTACTGTTCGGTGTGAAAAAACCCATCTTTTTTTTAAAATAGAAATTCAATGTAAACCCAAAGGTTAAAGAGATGGTATATTTAGGTGAATATGCTTGAGATAACATTAACATTTTGAACTACAAAAAACGCATAAATTCACCAGTCTTAGTCAGCAGAGCTAACTATAACTTGCACCCTTGCCATGCACTGCTTAGGACCTCACATATTACATCACTCATAACATGTTCTATAACATCATTTATAATATCACTGCTAACATCATTGATGACACCACTGATGACAACATTGTCCAAGGATTTTTTGTACACATTGCTCTTCTACAGGGTATGGTACTAGAGCTATGATAGTAAGTGCAAAATAGCTCAGAATAATAAGAAGCATCACTACTACTATCATACATAAAACCCATTGGTGAAGCAAGCGTGTGTTATGTGTAACAATGACCCAATACACCATACACTTCATGGGTTGCTGAGTTCATGTGGACTATCAACCACAGATAAAAGGGTAACATGTACTGCACACAGTGTTCAATCTGTATACAACCGGTCAGGGAAAACCATGTTATTATTACAAAACCAAAGCTTTACTACAATCTTTACTTGTACCAAACCCCTAACAGTCACTGACACTACATTGGGAAATGAAGTGGATACGAGTAGAAACGTGGGTACTGTAAACAGTGTTTACTAAATGACAGTTTACTGTGTTCCACACTGTTTGCAGACAGTGAAGCTCTCATGACATACACCAATTAAAAAGTATCCACTACGAACAGTGTACATGTTATGCAAAACTTGTCCAAAGACAGGCTAGTCACTTAAAATAACCTAAGTGTCAAGGTGCTAATAAGCATACTATCTGCAGCCTTCATAAGATGGTGAAACTTTTACAGATAGCCCATCTTGTGAAATCAAACATACACAAGTACAAAGATTAGTACCTGTTGCACACAATCGTCTACGTTACGTAGAAATTCTCGGGCTGAGACGATTCTATCTAATAACTTAAGGCTGCTTAGAATACTTAGTTGTAGTATCTTTGCCCTGAGGTAAGCTTTTTCTGCAGAGCCACAGAACTTGTGAGGAACACGCTGAACACAAGTTCCTGTAAACAGGGCAACTCTTCAATACAAAGCTTTATAACATGTTCAATACCTCTACACACGTATGATGCATTGGAAGCACATGCATTTTGTAAACACAACCATTAGCTGGACACAGCATGTACAAAATTATGTAGAAAAGTCATAGTAGTTACCCACCACTATGTAAACAATAAAAGAAACTAACACACACATTGGATGCTGTCATCAGTGATGTAATACATTTTGACACAGAACATGTCATGGGTGATGGAATATTTAAGGTCATAAGCAGTGCACGTGGGGGCACAAGTTATAGTTAGCTCTGCTAACTAAAACTGGTGAATTTCTGTGTTTTTTGCTTTCAAAATGTTAATGTTGTCACGGACATTTTTACCTAACTATTAAGTCCCTATAACCTTTGCTTTTTTCAGTGAATTTTTTATATATAATCTACTGGCGGTTGCCAGTAGATACTTATAGTTAGGACCTATTTTCCATAGGAAATTCGCAACATTCTATTGGGAATATCTTTGGCGCCGGTTGACGAATCCTCGCAAAAGTTTCCAAACTTTTGGCCAGCTCCGCTCCGCTCCTACCCTGAAAGTTTCGTGGTGATCCGTCAAGCGGGGGCCGAGAAAAAAGGGGGGTCCCAAAACGCGTTTTCCTCATGCAATTTCCCATAGGATCTGTTGTCGCAGCTACAGCCCGAACCGCTGAACGGAATGACACCAAATTTGGCAAAGAGGTAGTCCTCAGTTTGGATTCGTGCCTTTTGCATATATGGTGTGAATCTGTTCAGTAGTTCCTGAGAAAATGAAGGTAAAAAAGTTAGTGATATTAATGGCCGGGGAGGATCCGCGGTCCGTACCCGCACCGTAAGCGCACCCGCCCCAAACCGAGCGTGCACCCTCCCGATCGTGCGCTGAATGCTAATTGGCTGTCGAGTGTCTCTCTACATTCGAAACCAGGAACTGTTGGCGGCCATTTTCTGCCTCGGTAGAAGCGAGGCTGAAGAAGCAAGGGGAATAAGTGTGTAAAACATATAAAGGGGGCAGAGTGGAAATACTCTGACCCTCTAGAGGTGCTTAGGGGGTCCCAGAAGGACCCCCTGGCCCCCCCCCCTTTTTTAAAAAAAAAAAAATACGGTGAAATGCGCGCACGGTGCGCGCATCCTCTCGCGTAGGGATCAACAACGGTGCGCGGATCCAAAAACATTGAAAAAAATATATAAAATAAAGTTTTGCACTTATAGCTAAAAAAGTATTTTGAAAAATATAAAAAAATATGTTTGAAAAACCCATTAAGTTCAAATAATATTTTTTAATTTTTAAAAGAATTGAAAAAATACATTTAAAAATGGTGATAAAAAAGTATTTTAACAAAAATGTAATTAATGAAATGACACACTGAATTTGAAAAATATAGATATCCAATCAAAATCATTAAACATGATATCTTCAGAGATAAGTTAAAGATAGGAATCAGCATTTAAAAAAACCTTAGAAATTCACTGAAAAAAACATAGGTTTCAGGCCTGATATAGCTAGGAATTAGCATTTAAAAAACCTTTGAAATTCACTGAAAAAACCATAGGTTTCATGCACGTTATAGTTAGGAATTGGCATTTAAAAAACCTTTGAAATTCACTGAAAAAAACAAAGGTTTCAGGGGCGTTAAAGTTAGTAATTGGCATTTAAAAAAACCTTAGAAATTCACTGAAAAAAACATAGGTTTCAGGCCTGACATAGCTAGGAATTAGCATTTAAAAAACCTTTGAAATTCACTGAAAAAACCATAGGTTTCATGCACGTTATAGTTAGGAATTGGCATTTAAAAAACCTTTGAAATTCACTGAAAAAACCATAGGTTTCAGGGGCCTTATAGTTAGATGGACATTTCCCTCGTACAAAACCCTAGAAATTCCCCTGTTATAGTTAGTTCAGCTAACTATAACTCGCGCCCCCGCAATGCACTGCTGATGACGTCACATATTACATCACTCATGACATGATCAGTGACATCACTGATGACATCTCAAATGATCATCACTGATGACATCACTGATGACGTCATCCATGTGATAAAATAGTGCATCTTCTCACACCCTAATATAACCTTTGATACACCGTCTCAAAATTTCAGACTTCCATTCTCAAAACCATAGATACTCCAATACCAATAACTACATACACACTCATTGACTCTTAGGTCTACACACACCTCCACTCACTCACCTGTAGAGTCACTCATACTTACAGTCACTCAGTACAGGACTATCATATGCATTTATATACCTATATAGACACTCAGACACCGCCAATCATCCATAGACATACTCACACACCTAGTCAGTCATGCAAATAATTAATCACTCCCATTTACTCACCTATGCAGTTATACACACACACAAGTTCACTTACTCATAAAAATAGTACCACATTCTTACGCTCTTATACAATCACTGATACAAGCTCACACTCATCCATACAGCCACTCTCACAATCACACACTCTCACATTTACCCACTTATATACTCTTACACACATATACTGCCTTTCACATATGTAGTTACTCACACATGTACCACTGAGATGTACATTCAATCACTAACACACCTATACATACACTCACCCAACCATACAGTCCATCACAGATACACTCCTAAAAACATGCACCCACTGAATCACCCACTCACACATCTAGTCACAGAGTCACACACACACACTACCCACACAAACACTCAGGCACCCATACAGATACTCAGACAACCAATCAATAACCCATATAGACACTCATATAGCTATTCAAAAAACCATGCAGCCACTTATACACCAACACACAGACACATACAGACATTCACAGTTTAGTCATTAGTCTGCAGTAAGATACATTTAATGACTCACATAGAGTCAGTTACGCATCTAGAAAATCATCCATTCACACACTTGTACACCCACTTATTTTTCAACAGGCCTTTCCCTATATATATTAAACATAATAAAACTGTTCAGAAACACATACTCAATGGATGATGTCATTTGAGATGTCATCAGTGATGTCATCAGTGATGTCACTGACCATGTCATGAGTGATGATATATGTGACGTCATCAGCAGTGCATTGCGGGGGCGTGAGTTATATTTAGCTGAACTAACTATAACAGGGAAATTTCTAGGGTTTTGTACGAGGGAAATGTCCAGCTAACTATAACGCCCCTGAAACCTTTGGTTTTTTCAGTGAATTTCAAAGGTTTTTTAAATGCCAATTCCCAACTATAACGTGCATGAAACCTATGGCTTTTTCAGTGAATATATATATATCTATATATATATAAACTTTGCGGGAGGCGCTTGGTTAATCCTGCCGCATCTCCAAAGCAAAGGGCGCGTCGTCTTGTCGGACCAACCCAGCAAGGTCCGTAATGAATTGGCAATATTCCTTAACAAGGAGTGACGACGCCGTGTCTTGTGCTGAAAAATAGATTTATTTGTCAGTGCTGGACGCGTTTCGCCTGACCGGCAGGCTTGCTCACCAACATTTTAAATAAAGTTTTTCGCCATTTTAAATGTGCCAGAACTTAAACAGAGGTCACATGGTGAACTACATACACAGTGTGCTGGAAAAAAGACTCGTAGTTTTTTATCTACTATCATTATAAATGAATTCACATTTCTTTTCTGCAATTGTATTACATCAAAAAATATCAGTCAATTGTGTAAGTACACCTCAGATGAATTTGTTCTCATAATTAATCATTGAATAAAAATGCTAAATACACTTATTTTATGCAAAACGAAGCGTATTCGTCTCTGCACATCGTGCTCTAACCATTCTAGCCCCAGTGGGCAACAAATGATACAGTTACCGTCAATCATAATATCCTACAACGGCTCAAAATATCAACTTGTTTTTATACGGCTAGTGCCTATAAATCAACACTTGGTAAATGCAAACATGATACAGTCATATTCCGACTGATAAATATATATTATTTACATGTTTTGTTACAGCTGGTATACACATTAGGCACATTTAATTTTGGTAGGTGTTATGAGGGAGTCACATACCACTAGAGTCACAAAAAGACTGTAGATAATTGTATCAATTATGGCCCACTTGGCCAATTTATCTGAGGTGTACTTACACAATTGACTGATATTTTTTGATGTATTACAATTGCAGAAAAGAGATGTGAATTCATTTATAATGATAGTAGATAAAAAACTACGAGTCTTTTTTCCAGCACACTGTGTATGTAGTTCACCATGTGACCTCTGTTTAAGTTCTGGCACATTTAAAATGGCGAAAAAACTTTATTTAAAATGTTGGTGAGCTAGCCTGCAGGTCAGGCGAAACGCGTCCAGCAGCTGACAAATAAATCTATTTTTCAGCACAAGACACGGCGTCGTCACTCCTTGTTAAGGAATATTGGCAATATATATATATATATATATATATATATATATATATATATATATAGTAACTATAACTCGTGCCCCTGCCATGCACAGTATTGTAATTTCAGATGTTGAGTGATGTAATATGTGAGGTAATGAACAAGTTACTTACCTTCGGTAACGATATATCTGTAAGAAACATTAGTTAGATTCCTTACCTTAGAATATCCCCAGGCGTCAGGCTGGATCCGGAAAGATTTTTCGTCAGCAATACCCTTGCGCGTCGCTAGGCGCCGTCTGCGGCTCCGCGTCCTTCGTCGTGATCACCAGGATGACGTCGTCGGAGTACTTAAACGCCGCCCTCACGCTGTGACGTTAGTTCTTGAACTTAGCTTTCCGCGCCAGGAACGCAGAGCCATGCAAGAAACCGACACTGGTGCCATGAATCTAGGGCACTGAAAGGGATGACCTTAACCCTAGATATCAGTTCGCAGAACGAGGAGGATGGGTGGGGCGGTAAGGAATCTAACGAATGTTTCTTACAGATATATCGTTACCGAAGGTAAGTAACTTGTTCATCTGAAAGAAACACGTTAGTTAGATTCCTTACCTTAGAATAGATACCCCAGCAATACCAACACCGGTGGTGGGTCTGCGAACCAAGATCACACCAAGAAGTCCTGAAGAACTGAACGGCCAAAGAATCCGTCTCTCTGGACTTGGCAGTACAGGCAGTAATGCTTAGCAAACGTGTGCAGCGAGGCCCACGTTGCTGCCTGACAAATGTCCTGCAGAGGGACTACCCGTCCCAGGGCAGTAGTAGCCGCTGTGGCCCAAGTGGAATGGGCCCTCAGCCCCACAGGAGGATCCTTCTTAGCCAAGGAATAACAGGCCTTAATGCACAAAACGACCCACCGAGAGATGGTCCGCTTGTGCACTGCCCGCCCCTTCTTAGCGCCCACGTAGCCAACGAAGAGTTGGTCGTCCACCCGGAACTGTTTGGTGCGGTCCAGATAGAAGGAGAGCGCACGTTTTGGGTCCAGACGGTGGAGCCTCTCTTCCTCTTTCGAGGGATGCGGAGGCGGAAAGAAGATGGGCAACGTAACAGACTGGCCAATGTGAAAGGCAGTAACCACCTTAGGGAGAAAGAAAGGACGAGTCCTTAGAACAACCTTGTGCTGATGGACAGAGAGGAAAGGAGGTTTATAAGAAAGAGCCTGGAGCTCACTCACTATTCTGGCAGAGGTGATGGCAACCAGGAAAGCAGTCTTAAGAGTCAGAAGACGAAGAGGGCAACTATGAAGTGGCTCAAAAGGAGCGCACATCAGGTAGGTTAACACCAGGTTCAAGTCCCACTGAGGCATTACGAAAGGGACAGGAGGAAACATGTGAGTAATGCCCTTAAAGAATCTAGCAACAACAGGGGACTTGAAAAGAGAAGGCTGATCAGGAAGCCGCAAAAATGCAGAAACAGCTGAAAGATATCCCTTGCGGGTGCCCAGAGCAGAGCCCTGCAGGGCAAGGGAAAGAAGAAAGAGGAGAACTTCAGAAAGAGAGGCGGAAAGGGGATCCACAGCCTTTGCTGTGCACCATGCCACAAATTTGTTCCACCTGCAGGCGTATACCGTTTTAGTGGAGGGACGCCTGGCTGCCAGAATGACATCACAGACTTCAGAAGGCAAGTCAAATGGCATCAACTGTCGCCACTCAATCTCCACGCATGGAGGTGGAGGCTGGACAGGTTCGGGTGGAGGACCGTCCCATGCTGCTGCGACAGAAGGTCCTCCTGAAGAGGCAGTCGAATCGGGGGATCGATTGACAGACTGAGTAGCTCGGGATACCAGTACCTTCGTGCCCAATCCGGAGCCACAAGGATGACTTGAGCCCCGTCACGCCTAATCTTCTTCAGCACTCTGGGCAGAAGTGGTTTAGGCGGAAAGGCGTACAACAGACCGCAACTCCACTCACGACGAAAGGCGTCTCCGAGCGAGTGCCGCCTTGGAAATTCCAACACACAGAACTGATGACATTGCGCGTTCACTTTGGTGGCGAATATATCTAACCAAGGCTCTCAGTAACTGCCAAAAGAGACCTTGCGCCACGTCCGTGTCCAGACGCCATTCGTGATCCATTATGCACCTGCGGCTGAGTTTGTCCGCCCTGGCGTTCAGAGAGCCCGCCAAGTGTTGAACCACCAGGGTGATGCCCTGATGTTCCAGCCATGTCCAGAGGCGCAGAGCTTTCTGACAAAGGGTCCATGACCCCACCCCGCCCTGTTTGTTGCAATACCACATGGCGGTGGTGTTGTCTGTGAACACCTGCACTACACTTCCCCGAACAGAGGGAAGGAATGCCTTCAGTGCAAGCCGGATCGCCCGCAGCTCCAAGAGGTTGATATGGAGCCGGGACTCTGCCAGAGACCAGAGGACTCTGATCTCCGCCTCTCCCATGTGGCCCCCCATCCCAGGAGGGACGCATCCATCACCACCACATGCTCCGGTTGGGGTAGGGCCACTGACCCAATCACGGTCCGTGAGCCACCACTGCAACTGTCTTGCGGTGCCCTCCGAGATCAGGACGTGGTCGGACAGGTTACCCCGATGTTGAGCCCACTGGAACTTCAGGTCCCACTGCAGAGCCCGCATCCGCCACCTGGCGTGATGTACCAGCAGGATGCAGGAGGCCATCAGACCCAGCAGCCGCAGCACCAACCTGACCGAAACTCGGGATAAAGGCTGAAAGATCAGAATCAGAGCCTGAATATCCTGAACCCGCTGTTCCGGAGGATAAACCCGAAACAGCGCCGAGTCCAGAACCGCTCCAATGAAAAGAAGCTTCTGGGAGGGACTCAGATGTGACTTCAGCACGTTGATGGAGAACCCCAGCAAATGCAGGAGGTCGGCGACGACTGCCTGGGGTGAGCCCGCCTTCAACAACCAGTCATCGAGATAGGGGAAGACTGGAACCCCTAATCTGCGCAGATGAGCTGCGACCACCGCCATCACTTTCGTGAACACCTGAGGGGCACTGGTGAGGCTGAAGGGGAGCACGGTAAACAAAGTGCTCGTGGCCTACCGTAAACCGCAGGTAACGCCGGTGGGCCGGCAGGATGGGGATGTGGAAATATGCATTCTGCAAGTCCAACGCTACCATCCAGGCTCCAGGGTCTACGGCAGCCAGAACCTGAGCTAAGGTGAGCATCTTTAACTTCTCCTGCCGGAGGAAGGCGATGACGCTCCTGAGGTCCAAGGTAGGGCGTAGGCCCCCTTTGCCCTTTTTGGGAACCAGAAAGTAGTCATAGTAACACTGGGCCAGGAACGCGCTCGATGGCCCCCTTGGCCAAGAGGGCCGTAACTTCCTCCTGCAGAAGTTGCAAGTGATCCCCCGGACATGCGGTGGTACTGCAGTGGCATGGCTGGAGGGGGTCGCCTCGAAGGGGAGGGAGTAGCCCCTTTGGACGATTTGCAGCACCCACCTGTCCGACGTGATGGTACGCCAGTGGAGCAGGTGATGGCGAACTCTGCCTCCCACTGGCGTGGAATGGGCCTGAAAGGTCGGACTAGGAAGGCTTTGAGGCAGATGCTGCGGGTGCAGATGTGGGCTGACCAGCTCTCTGTCCCCCTGCTCTGCCTCGGCGGTATCCACGTCCGCGACCACGTTGAGGCTGGTTCTGCAGCCTGTGGCTAGACGGACGTGCGGGGGCGCCCCTTCCTTGGCCACGAAAGGGGCGAAAAGTGGAAGTTTGCGGGCGAGGGGCCGAGAGGCCCAAGGACTTGGCTGTAGCCCTGGAGTCCTTAGAGCCATCCAGCGCACTATCCGCTTTGTCGCCAAAAAGGCGACGGCCATCGAAGGGCATGTCCATGAGGGTGCTCTGGACATCCCCGGAGAAATTCATGGATCTCAGCCAGGCGTGGCGATGAATCGCCACCGTCGTCGCAATCGCCCTACCTAGCGAGTCCGTGGTGTCAAGCCCACATCGAATCGAGTACCGTGCTGCATCCCGCCCCTCAGCAAGAGCCTGGGCTAGCTGTGTCCAGGCCTCCTCCGGACACTGGGGCAGCACGTCCGCCACCGTATCCCACGAGGAGTGGGTGTAACGGTCCAAAAGGCACGCGGTATTAATGGACTGCAACCCCAAACTGAGGGAGGAAAACTGCTTCCTCCCAAACTGTTCCAACCTTTTGGATTCCCGATTCGGAGGAGCGGACGGGAAGGCGGTCTGGGACGTAGAGGCCTGGATAACCAGGCTCCCAGGGGTGGGGTGCACCGACAGAAAGCTGGGATCGCCCGGTGCAGGGCGGTGGCGCTGGGCCACGCTCCGGTCCACAGGAGTGACTGTGGAGGGCTTGGACCAGGTGCCTTTCAGAACGTCCGTCAGTGCTTCATTGAACTGCAGTAGAGGCTCCGAAGAGCTTACTGGCGGTTGAACCACTTCAGTGAGGAGGTTAGTCCTCACGGCCACTGCAGGAGCTCCAGATGAAGGGCTTCGGCAGCCCTGCGCAGCACCACAGAATAGGTTGCACCCTCCTCCGTAGCCACGGAGGGAGGAGAGATGAAGCCAGTGTCAGGGGAGGTGTCGAGACCACTGGCATCCCCCAGCTCTTCTGCCCAGTCCTGATCAAACTGGCACTGCTGTGCCAGAGGGTCCTCAGACCCCTCCCAGTTGTCCCCATCATCTGACTCCTGGTAGACAGGTTGAAAGGACGGTGCCGGGTGGTAGATGAATTGCTCATCCATCGGCGCCGGAGACGGCGCCGCTCCGACGCCGGACCAAAACTGGGGACGACGTCGTCCGAAGACGGCGCCAGGGGCGGCACCATAGGGGTCGGCGTCATAAGGTCAACCGGTGTTGACCGGGATCCAGGCCTGGATCCCACAGGGGCCTGCGGCATCGGGACCGAAGTAGACGATGGCACCGGGGCCGAAGCCGCCGGCTCGCTAGGCCTCCCAGTCGGACCTGCGGGGTCCGAAGGCGCGCCGGCAGGCCTTGACGGCGGAGCGAGACTCCTCATGGCCACGAGGAAGTCCAGAATCTCGCCCGGAGTCGCATTAGGCCCAGGGACCGGAGGGTATGGGGCCGGATGCGACTCCTGCGGCTCTGATGGAGCCGCGCGGGTGGTGCCAACCAAACCCTCAGCCGAGTCCAGCGAGGGGAGTCAGAAGAGCGATGTCGCCTCTTCGACTTCCTTACTGTGCCTCGACTTACCTGAATGCGAGGACTTCGAACCCGACGAGCAGTGATGGCAGCGGCTCCGCGACCGGTCCCTCGACCTCCTCCTCAACCGGGACCTTGAGCGGCGCCGGAGCCAACTGTCGGATCTCGAGGAGCTTGCGGGACCGCTCCTTCGAGGTCAAGGCCCGGCAGTCGGGGCATGACTCGGCATCATGGTTGGCCCCAAGGCAGTAGAGACACTGACGGTGGTGATCCGTAACCGGTGACAGGCGGCGCACGGCTTGAAACCAGGCATCCCTACCGGCACCAGGAGTCGAGGTCGACCCGAAAGATGAACCAAAAAAGTCCAAAAAGTTTAGTCAAAAAATGACTAAAGGGTTTGCTCTTCCCGGATCTGCGCTTACTGGCGCGGAAAAAAGAAGAACTGACGTCAGCGTGCGAGGACGGCGTCCAAGTACTCCGACGACGTCATCCCGGTGATCACGACGACGGACGCGGAGCCGCAGACGACGCCTAGCGACGCACAAGGGTATTGCTGACGAAAAATCTTTTCGGATCCAGCCTGACGCCTGGGGATATTCTAAGGTAATGAATCTAACTAATGTGTTTCTTTCAGATTAGCAGTGCATAGCAAGGGCACGAGATTACTATAACTGGTGATTTTCTGGGGTTTTGTTGATTTAAAAGGACAAATTACTTACCTTCGGTAACGCCTTAACTGGTTGAAACATTATCTATCTGCAGATTCCTTAGCTTTGAACTTCCAGGCGTCAGGCTGGATCCAGAAGATTTTTGTTAGCAGTGACCGCATCATTAATATAGTAGCTACTCCGGCACGCTGACGCCAGTACTTTTCACGACTTTCCACGCCAGGAGCGCGGAGCCATGAAGTGACTGACCATGGTGTGAAAAAAAGAGCCAGGCCCCTAAAGGGGAGCTGCACTGACACTAACAGACAATCCAGCAGTGCGGGGAAGATGGGTGGGTCGGTAAGGAATCTGCTGCTAGATCATGTTTCTACCAGAGAAGGTGTTACCAAAGGTAAGAAGCTCAACTTGTCGATCTGATAGACATCTAGTCCCAAATTCCTTACCTTTGAAGAGCTACTCAAGCAATACCTCCACCACAGGTGGGACTGTGGAAAAGCTTTAAACCAGGAAGTCCTGTAAGACAGGGCGGCCAACCAGGCCCTCCTTGTGAACCTGTGAATCCAGGCAATAGTGTTTGTCGAACGTGTGCAGAAAAACCCATGTGGCTGCTTGGCAGATATCAGAAAACAGGAACACCATGCTGGGGGGCTGTGGTGGCTGCTTTCGCCCTGGTGGAAGGGGCCTAAGGCCTTCGAGAGGCTGCTTCTTTGCCAAGGCATAACATTTTGATACAGAGGATAACCCATAATGATATAGTCCTCTTTTCGACAGCATCCTCTTTCTTTGCTCCCACATACCCTATAAGATGGTGATCATCCACCCGGAACTTTGAGCGGTCAAGGTAGAATGACAAGGCTCTTTTTGGGTCCAGGCGGTGGAGACGCTCCCCTTCTTTGAAAGGGTGCAGAGGAGCAAAGGAAGTAGGCAAAGTAACGGACTGTCCCAGATGGAAGGGAGTTACAAGTGTGGGCAAAATGCCCTAGACCTTAGTACCACTTTGTCCGGGAAGACTGTCAGGTAAGGAGGCTGTGATGAACGTGCCTGTAGTTTGCTCATCCTCCTGGTAGAGGTAATTGCCACCATAAAGGCTGTTTTGATAGTGAGCAACCATAGAAGGCCATTAAGAAGCAGCTCAAAAAGGTGTGCACATCAAGAAAGTAAGGACCAAATTAAGATCCCATTGCGGCATAAGTAAGGGAGAAGAGAAAGTGGGTTAACCCCTTCAAAAACCTCGGCACCAAAAAAAAAAGTCTGTCAAAAAATGACAGGCGGTAAGCTCTCTTTGACGGATCTGCGCTGGATAGCACGGAAAGTAAAGAACTGAGGTCAGCGCGCCGGAGTGGTGGTTGTATTGATGACGCGGGCGTCACCATGATGATGAACATAATGCTGATGTCATGTGGAGTCGACCGGTGCGCAGCGGTACTGCCAAGAAAAATCTTCTGGATCCAGCCGGACGCCTGGAGTTTCAAAAATAAGAAACATGCAGCTAGATGTCTCTATCAGATCACTATGTTTTAACTGACATTTCATTTATCCATAAGGCCCCTTTAACCTTTGTTTTTTTCAGGGAATTTCTATGGGGATTTTTTAACGTAAAGTAAGCTGTTCAATGATTGTGATAAAATATTTTAAACAAAATGTTTTTTAGAAAATATTGTTTTTTTAACATTTTCGGGCAACAAAGTGCAGCTACAAAACCAACCACTAGAGGCCCCTGCACTTCAGCTGAACAGCATACAGCTCCATATCGGAGTGCTTAAAAAAATATATGGTATACTCTTCTGGGGTCATCGATTCAAAGACACAGGAGACTTGCTGCATTTTCTTTAATGTTGTTAGTGGGCCGCTGCATTCCATGAAGCCACCCCACAATATTTTTTAAAAAAAAGTTTGATGGTGCCCCTGTCCCTTCCAGGGGCACCACCAGCAAGAAAATATAAAATGTAAAAAAGCCATGGACTCCTTGCCTGAACAGTGAATAATAAATGAGCGGCTCCTGCTTCAAATCTGCCTTTTGTGGGTTAAAACAAACACCAGAAAGCCTAAACACTGGCTTCAACAGCTCTGCATTCTCTCCTTATCTTTACAAAGCACATGAGAGACCCTGGCTCACGCAAAAAACAATGGGAATTAACATGTACATGTAAGCTGATGATACTGAGCTGCTAGTACAATTAGGTGGCGATTTAACTTCAGCCACTCTTTACAGCAATGCATGGAATTGGATGGTCAGTAACATGCTTAAATTAAACGGACAAAACTGAGGTCCTAGTGGTTAATGGGAAACACACCTTTGGCTATATACCTACTGCTCCCTAAGGATCTCCCTAACCTGAATACATTTGTGAAAATTGACTAAGATTTGTCCAAGAATGATCATGTAGCCTCAGTGTATTCTACCTGCTCCTAACGCTTACAATTACTGAGAAAAATCAATACATATTCAAAATGAGGCAGTTTGCTTTGTCATCAGAGACTCAAGCTTCTCTCATGCCGATCGCCTCCACTATCAGAGAACATGTTCAATTTAAACTGGTCTGTACTGTTCATAGAGTCTGGCATGAACTGTCTCCAGCATTCAAAGAATAAACAAGTAACATGATACTGTACCACAAGAACATTGCATTCCACCACAACTAACTTATTAGTGTTGGCGCTATGTTGTCAAATAAAGCACTTCTGCAGGGTCGGGAAGGTGTTAAACCTCAAGCATGAATAAGGCAATGTGTCCCTAAGCAGCACCCAAATACAAATCAATAAAGTAGCATTTCAAGGAAATAAATCCTCAAGAGTCAGAAGTAAAATGAAAACCATAAAGGTTTATTAAAATAAGTCAAGGGCAATACAAAAGGTAAAAAGTAGATACATAATAAATCAGTATAGGGAATTAGTAATCAAATGAAGCAGTAAACAACAGGAAGTCAAGGCAAAAAATATTTTAAGTCAAAAACATAAAACAAACAGCCAATGAATCAGAAGCCTGGCTCACCTCCAGAGTTCTTAGCTAATATATAACCGAATTTACCACGG
The DNA here is from genome assembly GCF_964204655.1 of Triturus cristatus. Lineage (NCBI taxonomy): Eukaryota > Metazoa > Chordata > Amphibia > Caudata > Salamandridae > Triturus > Triturus cristatus. The sequence goes on along the minus strand of NC_140581.1, from coordinate 240,538,815 downwards.
AAGTTAATAGAAATCGCAGTCAGCATAAGGTGATCAAATGTAACAAAGAGTTGATAAATCACAATACAGAATTATACGTCATCTAATGCCTCCATTCTATCACCAGCCCCCTAACTGCATAATAATGTGTCCTATTCTACTCTAATGTCATTGCATGTGGCAGTACAAACTAGTTACAAAACAATGGAAGTTACAAGGCAGGAAAAGCCTTGAATGTTGCAAGCTTCTGAAATGTCAGAATGGCAATACAAAGCATTACATGTGCACTTTTTGGTTCCATGCGGTGAACAGAAGAATGAAAACATGGCTGCTTCCAAAAATAAAAAAAAGCAGTTGAGACCTTATTTGGGCCTCGGTGTGTCCACACAGAAAAAAACTGTTCTGTTAAGTGCAATGTTGTCATTTTAATGCAGATGTGTTCATAATATCCAAAATAGCAAACATGTTTTTATTCACTCAAATTCAGATCTGACCTTAGTAATCCCAAAGTCAGGCCTTCTAGACCACTTCTCAGGTTAGGTTCTTTATTCTACTGGTCTAGAGCCACGAAACCTATGTTGAACAAGCGTTCTTTAAGTAACCTCTAAATGATATAACATAACAAGGGATAAGACACTGTGGGCCTCATTGTGATGATGGGCAGAAAGCAACCGACCAGCGGTGGGAGGCTTTCCGTCTGACATAATAGATCTCCGGTGCGACCAACATATTAGGATGACGGTGGTCGGAGTTAAATCTACAGCGATTCCGACGTGCTCAAGGAGCTAGTCGGTGCTTCAGAAAGTCATCACATTCCCATGATGACTACAGTTGCTCCGTTAGGATTACAATGTTGGTTTCCAACAGCCATTCAATGTCGGCCTTTCTGACATAGAAAGAATGTTGGAAAGCGACATTGGGGGCCCCTAACAGGGTCCAATTTCCCCTGACCCTCCGCAATGGGATGCCCCCTAAACATCCCTGCACCGTGTGGCAGGCACTGCATGGTGCCTGCCACGCGGTGCAGGGATTTTCAGAAACATCCATTTTTAATGGAAGCTTGTGCTACAGGCTTTTTCTGCCCGCCGCATAAGCTTCCATTCGAAAATGGATGTTTGCAACCGCCCTATGGGCGGTCGTACAGTAACCATGTGGTTGGAACCACTGACCTAAGGTTCCAAACCGCAACAGTGTTGTCCGCAAGTCATCGTAATTGGGCCCTTTATGTTTGCATTTTGCACTATTGCAAATAAGACAAAGTAGCTTTTCATTGGTAGCACTTTTTTTACAACATAATTCTATGTGCTATGACTTGTAGCAGATGTACGTCTCCTATAGAATTAACATACCAATTAAGCAACAAAGCATTCTACAGCATTGGAGTTTTATAATATATTGTGCAGAAGAAGAGAAAGAGGAAAATGGGGAACGTGAGGATATTCCCATCATTGGTAATGGACGACAGAGGAGAGATAAGGTACTGTGATGAGGCTTGTAGGAAAGTCGGGGCAGCGAGGAGTGTTGCAGAAGTGTGCAAGGGAAGGGGTAGAAGCAAAAAGTACATCTCAAAACTATTAAGATTATATTTTTTTTAAAGTATAATCACACATTCGAAAAAGATTTTAATCACTTTTTTTTAATTCAAAGTAACATACTAAACTCCGTGTACAAATTTGACAGCAGACATCCATGCTCCACCTACTGACCACCCTCACAGTTACAGCTCTACCTCACAGAGCCAAAAAAGAGAAAGGGCAATTTGAAATGTAAGACCATTTCGATATCAAATTATTCTAGTCACTTTGTGGACTGGTGAGAGCTTAATTAGATAGAACTCATTGAATATCTACGCAAGAGTTGATTTAGTACATAAAGTTTTATTAATGAAGTACATGTTTGATTATAAAATGATTAACTCAAGCACTATTTTCTAAAAGAAGGGAGCTTTCATCATGTTTTTGCAAGTCTATACATTACCAAGAGCTATATGTATATGATACAGTGCTGCAACTATTTTACATACCCAGATATGTTATGTTACCAGGGTATATGTAGAGCGCACAGCTATTCGGCTGAGTGTCCCAGCACATACAGTTGGGTAGGACTACAGCAGTTGCTTATGATTTGCATTTCTAGAAAATCTCAACATCACACTGAATTTCCAATACACGTGATGCGATCTCCGTGTCCTACACTCCCCTTAAAGGTCAGGCACAAAGAAACACACTAGTTGTAGTGAGGGGCATGAGATGGCAGAAGACATCAAATCTTCCATTTTCAGTTCTGATAAAACAACTTGTCTGATCATGCTGTTGAACTAGGCCAAACTCAATACATCTTCTTTAATCCTTTATTCTGTTTTCTGTAATCTTACATGAGATGAATGTCCGATCAGAAATAATGTTAATATTATCAGTGGCTGTCATGCTCACTTTTAATTTACAGATCACAGAAAAGTGTAGGGTTAGATGAAATGGTTGTCAACCAATAGTTTGCAAATTCAAATAAGAAATCAGATTAAAGTACAATTGCAGATTGAGGGTAAAACCTATGACAAGTTGTTTGTTTAACTAACAATTTCAGATCCAGCTCACAATAAATCTCCAGGGTTCTTGTACTACGCCAGGTACATTGCCGGTCCCTCTGCCCCATCCATCCTACCAATCGTCCAGTATAATAAAAAACAAAGGGGATGGGGGGGGGGGGGGGGGGGGAGGACTCCATCACTACATTGTCAAATAACAATGGACCTCATCCTTATGTGAACTAGGCTTAACCAACAAGCTGTGGAAATATTTGCACATAACTTTCTACATGGCATACATCATAGTGTGGACTATGCCTCATTTCAATCAAAATAACATTTTCCAATAGAGGCACCATATCTTTACCAAACACTCAGATAACGCACATTGTTGAAGTGTGTAGTAGGGAGATAACAGTAATATTTTTGTAGTCTACACCCACCTATGGTGTAAATGCAAGCCTGTAAACAAGCATCTTGGAATGTCAGCATACAAAATGGTGAAAATGGATGGCTTTAGTGAGGAAATGCAACTCAGGGCATCCTGCACTATCTCATACTTAATTAATGGATAAATATTTAAGATGTCTCACGTAAACATACCCGACCTCTATCCTGAAATCTTTAAAATCACTATGCATGAATCAATATCCAGTTTTCACCGGATGAGGGTAGGGAAGTAGGTGAATATTCATGATGGTTACACACAAACAAGTTTCACTCGGTGCAAACTTACTGCACAATATTAACCTTTACATGTTTTTAAAAAAAGATAGAAAACAAAAGTCAAAGTAAAAAGTCCTTTTAAAACTTCTAAAACGGAGCACGCATTGTGCATGGTTTACAGATTTTTTACAGCATCATCAATCTCGGATATCTGTTCCTTCAGCTGATTCCACTGCTCTGGGTTCAGAGAAATCCCTGTAATGCAACAAAGAAACTAGTTTAGGTTTATATAATTAAGGTTTGTTTGAACATATAACACACTTAAGCAACACTGCAGAGGAAAACAATGAACCGCGCAGTACTTTAATTTTACATTGCTCTATAAAGCTTGCCAGACATGAGGAATCAGACTACAAATTCCAAATATAGAAACGTATTACCTAGCTACAATACAGAGCACATTGAACACAATGTGGGTAAAACTTGCATCAGTTCAGTAAAATTCTCATGAATACACGAAGTATAATCCCTCGTTACACTGCACATACTGCTCTGTGGTGCTTACAGATTTCAGAAAGTAAATGTCTATATTTAGCATGATCAAGGCAATTATTTTGGTTTGGTCCGATGTTACGTTTTTGTTTTACTCTGTGCACTGGAACACTGCTGTCCAATGCCCAGTGAATGAGGTCAGACCCGTGTAATATGTAGATATTGTCTATACTCCTAATTGGCACATTCAAACTCGGACACCTTGCGCTGGAGGGGATAAATCAATCAAGCACTACTCTGGAGGCGAAGATAGGCGCGGTGGGATCCGAAGTCATGTAACTGAGTCAAGACTTGCGTAAGGCAGCTGACCGGATCACAGAAGCACAGACTAGGTTCTCCACTATTGAGAATGCGATATCTGAGATGAAAAAAAACAACTTTCACACGTATCCTCTGTTTCCAGGGGCCTAGTCGTGAGAGTGGAAGAAGTGAAAGGGCTGGCCCACCAAAATAACCTTCGTTTCGTGGGTTTCCCATAAGGCTGAAAAGGATTCTCACACGAAAGTTCCTAAACCAATGGATCCGTTCTACCATGCCCGCTGCTTCCTTATTCTCCTGTTTTGTCATTGAGAGAGCACACGGAGCTCTGGCTAAGGGACCACCCCTGGGGGCGCCCACCCGATTGCATGCATCCTCAACTACCTACATAAGGATGCTATCCTCCGTCACGTTTGTTCGCAGGACTCACTCCGGTTTCACTCCGTCACGTTTGTTCGCAGGACTCACTCCGGTTTCAATCTCACCACATCATGCTATTCCTGAATTACAACAAGCTAGTCCAAGACCAAGGTCACTCATTCCTCGAAGAAGAAGCTCCGCAGCCTCAACATTTACAATATGTTGTTGTTTGATGCTAAACTCCAAGTGATCTTTGAATCCAAAACCTTCTTCTTTGAGACTCCGAAGTCTTCCAGTGGACCGACCAGCCGTGTCGGCTTCGACCGCACCCCTACCCATTTGACAAATGGTGTTGTGTATTTTCTTGAGGCCCAATGCGTTTTCTCTCTTATGTTAGCCTAACTGCACGTAATAGCCAGCATTTGCTTTGCCACGTTACAAAAGAGAACACCACATTTATTTTTCAAATAGGCTGCACATGTTTTGTTATTTGGATCTTCTGCTAGAATTAAGATTGAACATTTCATACAAGGTTGAAAATTATTGTGCTCTGTTTTCTCGGTGGTCGGACACTAACACCTAAATATAATAGAAAAATCTAGTGTAATATTGACATCGACATTACTTTGGAGTGATTATTCATGGACATTTTTGGGGGGAAATTAGTGCATTTTCACTCCTATTCTTTGTGCCAGCAAAGGACTAGTATCTGTGCTTTTCAATCTGCATGCGGCCACACATCAGTATTACTTTCTTGGTGATAATTCATGGACATTTTGTTATTTTGATAATTCGTGCATTTCCACTACTATTCAGCACACCATAACAACAGAGCGCTAGTAGCGGAGTTTTTTTCCAATAGGCATGTCCGCTACGCTATGTTAGAGTAATGACATGACTATGCTGCCGGCCGTGGTATGGTAACTTCTGTGTGACTCACAAGTGGAAAGCATTTTTGTTACTGTTAGAAAACACATTTTGCTGTTGGCCGATTTGTGCTTCTACCAAAACTGCTGAACTTGTGAACTTCATTTATCAGAGAGATGCCGCTGTGTTGCAAAGGCCTGTTTATTTCTGAGTTAACCCCTTCTGTGCTCACGACGGCCGGGAGCCGTCATGAGTCACAGTGGGACTGTGCTCATGACGGCTCCCGGCTGTCGTGACACCCACCCACGGGGGACGCGCTAGCGCTCCCCCCGTGGGACACCGATCTCCCGGTCTGTACCGGGGAAGGGCTTCCCCTGCCTCCCCCACCACGTCAATTTTAAAAAGGCATCGGAAGAAAGGAAAGGGTTTTCCTTTCCTCCGATGTCTTTTTAAAAAGCATTCCTGCTACACGATCGCGCTGGGGAGCGATCGTGCACCAGGAATGCTTTATTTTTTTATTTGGCAAATTGTGTCGGGGAGCGGCCCCTTGGGGGTGACTTGTATGTCGTTGGGTCCGCCCCCCCTTTGGAGGGCAGATCCATTAATTATTTATATAATTTTAGGGTGTGTGTGCCCCCACTGGGCCACCAGGGATTTTTATTTATTTTATTTAAAGCCCAAATTGTGTCTGGGAGTGGCCCCTTGGGCAACTCCCAGACTTGGGTCTGCCCCTGATCCATTATTTATTTTTATAATTTAAAGGTGTGTGTGCCCCACTGGGCCACCAGGGATGTTTTTTTGTGTGTCGGGGAGCGGCCCCTTGGGCAAGAATTGCTCCCCTTAGGGGAGCAATTATGTCGCGGGTACTTAGGCCTCCCACACAAGTGAGGCACCATTTTTACCGGGAGACCTGGGGGAACGCTGGGTGGTGGGAAATTTGAGTGAGCCTGGTGATGCCACAACTTTCCCACACGAAAATGTGTGAAAAAAGTGATTTTTTCAGCTAAAATTGAGGTTTGCAGGGGATTCTGGGTAAGGAAACGTTGGGGGATCCATGCAAGCCATACCTCCCTGGAAGCCCCCGGGTGTCTAGTCTTCAGAAATATGCGAGTTTGGTAGGTTTCCCAAGGTGCCCGCAGAGCTAGGGTTCAAAAACGACAGCTAGGCAATTTGTCAAAAAAGGGTAATTTTTCACTGCGAAATTGAGGTGTGACCACGTTGCGTTTTGCGCCGTTTCCGGTCGCGGGCACTAGGCCGACCCGCACAAGTGAGTTACCATTTTTCTCGTAAGACTTTGGGGAATGGGGGGTGGGTTGAAATTTGTGGATCCACGCAGATTCCAGAACTTTCCACCACAGAAATGTGGGGAAAATGTGTTTTTTTGGACAATTTTTTAGGTTTGCAAGGGATTCTGGGTAACAGAACCTGGTGGTAGGCAGTCAAGGCACCCCATCCTGGATTCCCCTAGGTGTGTAGTTTTCAAAAATGTATAGGTTTGCTATGTTTCCTTATGTGCCGGCAGAGCTAGTTTTCAAAAATTACTGCTAGACACTTCACAAAAAAGGGTAAATTTTCATTGTGAAAATGTGGTGTGTTCCCTTTGGGTTTTAAGCCATTTCCTGTCGTGGGCACTATGCCTACCCACACAAGTGAGGTACCATTTTTATCTGTAGACTTAGGGTAATTCAGATTTGTAAAGCAACTGTTATTACATATTGATTTTTGATGCATTTCTGCCTTCCAAAAGAAAGACATTGTGTAAAAAAGAAGTCATTTTGAAAAATGACCGATAATTCTCATGCTAGTATGAGTATTCCCAAATTCGAAAATGTGCATATATGTACTTTTTCTACACTCTATAATTTGTTCCCATTGCAGAAATACATAGGTGTCTTTCATACCGATTTTTCCATGTATACATTTTCCCACAATAATTGCTATACTCCCGGAACATAATAAAAAACCATTGCACATTGCTGCTCAGATTTTTACTCTGGGTTCGTCGGGTTCTTGGTGAACCTACAAGTCCTATATAGCCCCACAACCAGGAAGGTCCAGCGGATGTAACGATATATTGCTTTCAAACAGCTGTCATAATTATAAGAAGTTACAGGTAAAAACGTTGACACAAAAGGCGGTTTTTTTCAACTAATTTTCAATTTTTCCTTTATTTAACTGTTAGTTTCTATAAAGAAACCTTGATGGATCTACACAAATGACCCCTTGCTGAATTCAGAATTGTATCTACTTTTCTAAAATGTATAGCTTTCCAGGATCCATTATTGCTTTCACACCCATTTCTACCATTAACTGGAAGGAGGTTGAAAGCACAAAAAATAGCAAAAAAAGGCTATGTCCCAGAAAAATGCCAAAACTGTTGGTTTTCTGACAAAAGTCTGTCATTCCCTAAAAGCTGGGAAAACGGTGATTTCAGCCCCTCAAACCCTTTTTTGATACCATTTGCAGAGAAAAACCCAGACGCTTTCATATGCAGCCCATTTTTCCCATTCCCCCCCCCCCCAAAAATAAATAAATTGCTGTATTTTGGCTAATTTCTGGGACCCCAACAGGGGAATCCACAAACCCTGGGTACCTTTAGAATCCCCATAATGTTGGAAGAAAAGGACGCAAATTTGGAGTGGATACCTTATGTGGTCAAAAGTTACAGGGGCGTAAGCGCGCACTACCTCAAATAGCCAAAAAAAGGCTTAGCACAGGGGGGGAAAAGGCCTAGCAGCGAAGGGGTTAAACTTAAAATCCGAAAGATATTGTAACACTTTGCTATCTCAGTGGAATAACTGAACTGCATTAATCAAATATTCAACCGCTTCCTAACCGCCATTGTTTCCTCGTGTGCCTGTTTACCTGTATCCTGGAAACGCGAACGCTCCACTCTTCGCGTTCGTAAATGTAATCCATCGGAGATTCTATGTCCGTCCACGGAGACTCAGATTATGCTCCTCTTTACTTTACTGGCAAACAGCAGCCAATGAACAACTTTAAACTGAGCATACCCTGGAAGTACAACCCCCTACATAGTATGCACCAATCATTATCAGTCCATAGTGTATATATGGTCCATCATGCAGAAACCACTTCCTCTTTCTTTGCTGCAGCAGCAACGAGTTAAGTGTTTTGCATGTTTCATTCTTTATGTATTTCATGCGCGCTTGAAAAAGTTACATTTGCTTTGTTGCCTTGTCCGCGCGCTGTCAGACACTGTTCTGTTATTTTATTGGAGCGCATCGGCGTTTGGTGTGACAGTTTTCAGCGCAGTGGAGCGGGAGCGAGGCAGACGCGCGATGCGCGCTTGTGGGGCGGCCAGGCCTCTTTTGATTGCCACAACGCTCGCGCATGCGCAAGAAGCCGGATCGGAGATTTCAGTCCCGATCGGCTTCTCACGCATCAGCGAGCGCGGCTGCTCAACCCTCAGCCTCTTGAATGCCCGACGGGGCGCATAAACGTTGCAAAGGCTCTGCCTTAGAGGAAGTTAAGGGTAGCTCCCTCCACAGCAAAAATAAGAACTTTTGGGCAGTTTTTGGTTTTGTTAGGTAGACTTAGGGCCAGTGAGGCATACTTTCACTTTCAGGGACAGCGTAGTCAGGGCTTTAACTAGCAAATTTATATTTCATCTTCCTGCCAGTGATCACCCTCGGGTTCTTCCCCCCCCCCTATATCTCCTCCACACCTCCTATTATTCGATGGCATACTACGCCGAGGAGGCTGACCAGTGGGCTGATTATTATAACTATGGTGACTATGAAGCGGTGCCCCAAGAGCACCAGTTGGCGGAGCAGTTGGTAGAAGCCCTGGATACCCACGTCCAGGGCTCTGTGAACAGGGCGTTAATTAAGGCTCTACAGCCGTATGGTGAACCCCTGAAGAATTATGGAATGCCCAGATGCAGGCAGCTTTAGGCACAACATCTAGACACCCCTCTGGGGGAGCATTGCGCAGGTGGCGTCCGTCCTTGATCATGGTTCCTACGGCGAACCCTTTCTGTCCAAAAACTCCACCCTGTTGACAGGGGACACAGAGGAGTCATCTCTACCTGCCCCAGACACCTCTGACACTGACAAGGACACGATAGCACCGCATAAACCGGCAAAAAAGAAGAGCAAAACTCATCATGTTTCCACACCTCCTCCTATAAAAAATCTCCTGTTTGATCCCTAAAACATTATCCACCCACGTTCCAGACTGGGTACCTTGTGTGGAAGTAGCACATTATGTCCAGGAGAACCTTCGCCAAGGGTTTGAGAACACAGTGAGTGCCACTTTACGTTCAGAATGTCCTAGACCAGCCTTGACGGGTAAGGTGGCTGACACCCCGGAATTGGACCCTAACATGGCCTCTTTTCTAAAGAAATTTTCTAAGGACCCAAAGAAGGGTCTGGATAGAGCCTGGAGAGGGTGCCAGGATACACTATTAGATATCTCTGGCCCAATTACTAAGATCCTGGATGCGGCGGTGCACGCTAAAGATACTAAAACGCCGCTAGATGTGACGGAAATTTTGGAATGGGCTCAGAGGGCCCTGTGTTTTTTGGGCAATGCCAATTGCGCAATCTCAACAGAGCGCAGGCGGTCATTTTTAATGCGCATAGACCCCCAATTGGCAGACATGGCATCCACGGAAGCTGGCACTCTGGCCAATGGTCCTTTGTTTGGCGACAAGTTTGTGAGGGAACTAGGCAAGTACGCCGCCACTTTCTCTGCTTTGGATAAAGCCCAGGCCAATATTAAGAAAGTTTTCAATGCTGACCTTTTTACCAGGGCCGGTCACTACATAGGTCGAGTGCCCGGTCGTGGACTCAATCCGGCCTCCAGAGGTTCCGAGCAGAGAGGCAGAGGAGGTGCCCAAAGGTCCAACTTTTACCCCACCAGAAATCGTGGAGGTCGTGGCAGATTCCAGAAAGGAGGCTACTGAGGACAGGGTAGCGGCAGAGATTCCTCCTATTCAGGTAATTCTGCCTCAGTGTGGAGATGTCAAGGTGGAGGGTCGGATTGCTTTGTTTAAACACAAATGGAGAACCCTAATGTACGACCCTTGGGTACTGCAGACAGTACTCGGTTTTCAGATAGACTTTTATGCCACACCTCAACAAATACACAGGCCGCAACCACTACATTTTTCCCGAACAGAGAGATCTTTTATAGACAGCGAAGTGGCAGCTTTGATGCAGAAAGGGGCAATTGTAAAAACTACGCCCCACCCTCATGGGTTCACCAGCACAGTGTTTCTTGTTCTGAAGAAAGATCAGGGTTTCCGTCTGGTATTGAATCTCAAAGAGTTCAATTCTTGGGTAGTGTATCGCCACTTCAAGATGGAGGGCATACACTTACTCCGGAACTTGCTCTTGGAAGGGGATTGGATGGTAAGGCTGGACCTCAAAGACGCTTACTTAGCGGTCCCTATTTTCCCTCCCCACAGGCATTTTTTTCAATTCCAGTGGGGAAACAACTGGTACGAATTCTCCGCTCTGCCATTCGGACTATCGTCCGCCCCGTGGTGTTTCGCCAAACTCCTAAAGCCAGTGATTCAATTCTTAAGAGAGGAAGGGGTCAGGCTTATAGTCTACTTAGACGATATCCTGATAATGGCTCAGAGTGTGAACACAGTTCTTCAACATCTAGCATTGACGACACAACTCGTACAGGAGTTGGGGTTTGTCATCAATTCCGACAAATCGGTCGTAACTCCTGCTCAGTCGATGGAGTTTTTGGGGTTCCAAGTGAACTCGGTGACGGCACAGCTTTTACTTCCACTGAAGAAGAGGGTTGCCATCAAGAAGGAGTTGAGGAGAGCGCTGTCCTCTCAGACCATTTCATTACGGACATTAGCCAGGTTAGTGGGCCTGTTAGCCTCGTCGATCCAGGCCATTTTCCCAGGTCCCCTTCATTACAGGGCACTCCAACGATTAAAGATCTTACACTTACGCAAGGGCCTGAGTTACACAGAACAGATTCTGTTGAGTCACGAGGCCAGGACAGAAATTTCTTGGTGGTTGGAGCACATGGATGCGTGGAATGACAAGGCCATTTTTGCGTCAGTCCCATAAGTGGTGATAGAATCGGAAGCCAGCAGATGGGTCTGGGGAGCCCGGTGTGGTTTGGTGGAGACGGGGGCAGATGGTCCCCGGAAGAGCTGCGTCTCCATATATATTGTCTGGGACTGCTGGCGGGTTCTTTTGCGATCAGGACTCCCCGCAGAAAGCCAGCTGTTGCATTCTCTTGAGAATGGACAAGGTCTCAGCAGTACGGTATATCAATCGACTAGGGGGCACCAGGTCACGACTACTAGTGGAAATAGCCAAGAATTTTTGACATTGCTGTCTTCTCCACCACATTTCAGTGACGGCGGAATACATTCTGGGCAGCTCCAATGTGGTGGCGGATTGGAATTCTCTTTTTCTTCGAGATTCCAGCGACTGGTGTCTTCACCCCAGTATTTTCCGACAACTCAACATCAAGTGGGGTCCTTGTGTGATAGACCTCTTCGCATCCAGGCTCAGTACTCAACTGCCTCTGTTTTACAGTTGGAGACCATATCCTCTGGCGAGCAACTCGGACGCATTCCTTCAGTCATGGACGACGGACATGCTGTATGCATTTCCTCCGTTCGCCATGATTCCGAGAGTGTTAGCGCAGATCCGCAGACAGGGAGCGGAGGTCATGTTGATATCCCCATGTTGGAGAGCACAAGCAAGGTTCCCAGCGGCGCTGGCTCTCTTGTGCGTCTCCAATATGTCTGCTGTCGTTTCCTGAAATCTTGGCAGATCCTCTGGGTCATCCGCATCCTCTGGTTCTTCAAGACCAGTTACCGCTCATGGCGTGTGAACTTTCCGGAGACGTTGGCAAGTGCTGGGAGTGTCGTAGTACACGTTGTTTTTCTTATCCCAATCATGGGTCCCAGCTACGCACAAGCAATATGAATCAGCTTGGCGTAAGTGGGTTAGTTGGTGTACTGAACGGCAAGGGGATCCCAAGGCATCCAGAATCCATATGATCGTTAACTTCCTGTCTGAGATGGCAAGTACAGGGTTACCCTGTAGGACGGTGAACAATTTTAGATCTGCTATCTCAGCGGGTCATCCCCATGTGGATGGAAAGCCAGTGGGGGAACATCCTTTGGTCTGTAAAGTGGTGAGAGGTATGAGGTTGGTAAACCCTTCAAAACCAAGATATTCACAGCTGTGAGATGTGGATGTAGTGCTTTGTTTTCTTAGGTCTTGGCCAGCTAATGAGGGTCTATCCCGTAAGCAATTATAAGCTAAATTGACCTTATTGTTATGTTTGATTTTATGTAGACGTGTGTCTGATGTACGGGCTCTGGATTTAGCGGGGAGAGTATTCACTCCTTCGGGGTTTCGTTCACAATTTCGAGACAAACTTAAACCAATTCTAGGTGCATTTCCTACCCCGCTTTTCGGCATCATAGTAAATTGTGTGTTGTTCAAGGTTTAAAATGTTATGAGGATTGTACACGTGGAGTTTAGAAATGATGTCGCAGGACAGTTGTTGATACCTTTACAGAGACCTAACCGACCAGTCACTGCCGCAACTTTAGTCAGGTGGGTCACTTGGTTATTGAACTTGGCAGGCATGGATACTGTAGCTTTTGGTGCTCATTCAGTGAGAGGAGCTATGGCTTCCAAGGCTTTTGCTACAGGCACTCGTCTGGAAGACATTATGGCTGCGGCGGATTGGTCTTCTGATACTACTTTTAAAACGTTTTATCATAAGCCGATTGTTGATGTTGCTATTAATGTGGAGGGACAACTTTAAACTAGCATAATCTGAGCCTCCGTGGACTGACATAGAATAAAAATTAATTCTAGCTAACGCGACAAGAATTTTCGATTCTATTAAGGCTATGATTATCCCACCCTCGAAACTGTGTTTTCACTATGATGTTGGACTTTGTTCATATTGCTGTTGATGAAATTTTGTGTAATGTAATTTTCTTGGGTTTCTTCCCGCCCATTCTGTTGAAGCATACATTCTCTGAATGGTATATTATGACATATATTCTCGTTTCAGGAGAACAGAACAAACCGGCATAAAGGGCTCAGATGACTTTGGCTCTGCATCTGGAGTGACAGTTCCATGGCCATTGTTGGGACTCACGTCGATGGAGGAATCGGTGATGTCCAGTGTTCGACAGTCAAGTTTGTGGACTGTGTTACAAGTTGTTTGCAAAGAAAGAGGAAGTAGTTTCTGCATGATGGACCATATATACACTATGGACTGATAATGATTGGTGCATACTATGGAGGGGGTTGTACTTCCGGGGTATGCTCAGTTTAAAGTTGTTCATTGGCTGCTGTTTGACAGTAAAGTAAAGAGAAGCATAATCATTGCATTTGTGTCCTTAATAGAATCGAAAACTCTTGTTGCGTTAGCTAGAATTTTTTTTATTCTTCTTCTAGGATTTCGATTTGTCATCTCGTTACGTTATGCGAAACGCAGCGTGGGAGACTTCTTCAATTTCATCTTTTCACTATGCTTCATAAAAACGGCATTATTACACCATGACAACATCTGAAACATTATGTTTCACAATGCGGTTCATCGATCTTTGAGCAGGTGTTCACGATGCAGACAAGAGACTCTCACTGTGAAGTTTTCGCCTGAAGAGAAGAATTCCTTACGTCGATCGAATTCAAGTAACATTTTTGGTTGTTTCTGACACCACAGTGCCATCTAGTGGTTTTGCTACAGTAACGCTTTGACTTAACATTTTTCTTTCAGCTCTGCATTATTGTGTACTCTTATGCAACATCTCTTTGATTGTTCACTTTGGAGTAGGTGAATGTTGTACATTTTACATCTATTTATTTCATTTACATATGTTTCATTATTTCTCTTTTTACAAATAAGCAACGTGTTTTTAACATTCATTCTCTTTCAGGATTAATTTTAACAAACCTTTTAGATGACGTCTTTCCTATTGGTCACCCTGTTATTCATTAATATTGTGGATTTACATCATTCAAGAACTCAGAACTGTAGTCATATTGCTGTGTTTAAAATAAGCTTTACACACTTTATTCTATTGACTTGTTAGACACAACTTTCAGAACATATTTTTCTTCACAGTGTTCTTAGCTATATTCTCACGTTGGTGTTTAGAAGATATACTATCATGCAAAATGTGGCAACTCCTCCATTCTATCTTTCCACACCTGGCGTTCAAATGGCAGAAGTGGAAGAAAGTTTTTGAGAGGTACGCCAAAGTTTGTGGCACTAATCTTAGTGCTGTGAGGAGGACCACTCTTCTCCTTCATTGCCTCGGCTCTGAGGGACAAGAGGTGTTTGACCACTTGCCAGATGTAAATGATCAAACCCTGAATGAATACGAGGTTTGCATTTTGAAACTTGATAAGCACTATTTACCTAAGGTCAGTACCATTCTAGAACGATATCACTTTGGTAGAAGGACACAAAATAAAGGGGAGTCCGTCGAAAACTATGTCACTGCTCTTAGGAAGTTAGCATCTTCATGTAAATTTGGAGCTCCTCTTGAAGAAAGATTCAGGGACCAATTCATGTTGGGGTGCAATGTTGAAAAGGTTAGAAGTGATCTATGGCAAAAGGATGAACTCACTCTTGAGGAGGTTATATCTATTGCCAAACAGATAGAACATTCTTTAAAATGTGTGGATATAATTACTAAACGTGAGAACAAAGATAACACTATTCATTCTGTTAAAATCAATTCAAAAGAAAAAGATTTTAAGAAAGATACTTTAGCAAAGGCACAGAAGAAAAATGTGAGAGATGTAAGACTTAAGTGTTATAGATGTGGGAGTGAGAATCACTTGGCTAATGATAAAAAATGTCCTGGACTTAAGGCGACATGTTCAAGCTGTAAAAAGGTAGGACATTTCAACTCTGTTTGCAAAGTCAAGAAAAACAAGGGAAAGGTCCTTGGTATTGCATATAACAGCAATAGTGATAGTGATGATGAGTCGGACTGTTACTGTGGACAAATTGTTTCTCAGGTCTCTGATAATCGCAAGAAAGGTCCCTTGGATGATATATCTGTTGAAGGTGAGTTAACTAGTGTTTTGTTTGATTCGGGAGCAAAAATCACAATATCAAAACAATTTTTTTATAAATAAACTTGCAAAGGATGTAAAACTGCTTAAAGCGGACATAAGACCTAGCGCCTATGGGGGAGAACCCATAAAACTATTGGGTAATTTTTCCGGGTTGATAGAGTACAGAGGCAGATATGTTTCAGGAAAAATATGTTTCAGGAAAAATATATGTTTCACATAAAGGTGACAGCATTCTCAGTTGGTTTCACCAGAAAGATCTTGGAGTGATGTTAGATCCTAACAGTGATCCTCCCATTATCTTGAGAGAAGGTATTCAAATTAATGATGTATTGGCTCAGAATTGTGATGGTGATTTTGCAAATCTTCTCAAGGGGGGAGTTTCATAATGCTTTTAAGGATGAGTTGGGCTGCTTACATGGTTATACTCACAACATAAGGTTAATTCCTGGGGCAATACCTGTAGCTGGCAATGTCCGCAGTGTGCCACTATCAGTGAGGGATGATATGAAAGGGGAACTTGAGAAACTAAAAAAGAATGGCATAATTAAGGAAGTAGAAGGCACTAGGTGGTTGGCGCCAGTGGTAGCCGCTCGAAAATCAAATGGAAGTCTTCGTCTATGCATCGATTTGAGAGAATTAAACAGGTCATCACAGATAAGTATCCGCTACCAAAAATATCGGATATGTTAATGCTTTTACAGGGAGCTAATGTTTTTTCTACCGTAGACTTAAAATCTGCCTATCATCAGTTAAAACTGGAAGATAAGTCCAAAGATCTAACTGCTTTCATCACGCCCATTGGCACCAACAGGTTCATTAGACTACCTTTTGGACTGGTGTCCGCAGCATCTGTATTTCAGAGAGCGTTAGAAAGGGTATTGAAAGGAGTTGTGGGTGTGAAAATATCTCAAGACGATGTGCTTGTTTATGGGAAGAATGAAGAAGAGCATGATGCGATACTCAGGGAAGTTTTTAAGAAATTTCAGGAGTTAACGGTGAGAATAGACAAATGCAAATTCAAATTCAAAAGGTCATCCATAGATTACCTTGGACACACCATTTCTGGTCAAGGTGTACAACCCAAGGCTGAACTTGTAAATACCATTTATAATCTAGCTTCCCCTTCCAATAAGGAAGAATTAATGACATTTCTTGGGATGTCAGAATATTATAGCAAATTTTTGAAGAATTTTGCTGGGATGTCCGGAAATTATTATGCAAAGGTGTGGACTTCATCTGGTCAGATGGTTGTGAAAAAGAATTCATTACGGTCAAGAGTATGCTCATGGAAACTCCCAGGTTAAAGAGTTTTGATCCCTCTGAAAGAGCTGTCCTCATTACTGATGCCAGCATGAAAGGTTTGGGGGCTGTGTTGCAACAGAAGGATGGGGACACGGAGAATGTAATCTTGTTCCTATCACAAAGTCTCAGAGGTGCAGAACTACGATATTCATTCATTGAAAGAGAGGCCTTAGCTGTGCACTGGGCCATAAAGAAACTCAAGAATCTGCTATGGGGTTTGAAATTTGAAGTACGGACTGATCACAAGCCATTATGTCAAGTTTTTAACAAAAAAGCGATTGATGCTATTTCAGGAAGAATCTCTAAATGGGTTGTAGCTCTTCAGGGATACACTTTAAAAGTTGAGTATTTACCAGGTGCCAAGAACAGTGTTGCAGACACATTGTCAAGGATGGTGGTACAAAGTGATGATAGTGCCAATACTGAAGAGGATCACCTTAATGAATGGGTTTGTACGATTGAGGCAGGTGGAATGAAGGAAAGCAGATGGCGAGAAGAGTGTGCTATTGATAAAGAATTTCTTGAGTTAACCTCATTGAATGGATGGAAAAAGAAAGTGGAAAGAATTGATTGGTGAAGGCAAATTATCTGAGAGTGAAGGCCTTATTTTTAGGGGGGACTAGATTAGTTCCACCAACTGCACTTTGTGAAGAACTTCTTGAGATGGCACACAAAGGTCATCCAGGCATGTCTTATACAAAAGAGAGATGAAGACTTACATATTGGTGGCCAGTAATGGACTTGCATGTGGAACGACTTGTGAGGGATTGCATACCTTGTTGTATGAGTGAGAAATGTCAGAAGCCTGGGGTCCAACCCATGGTTATTAGGGAACGGCCTAAGAAACCATGGGAAGAGTTGGCGTTTGACATTTTGGGACCTATTTGCGGTAGTGGTTGCGATAGCTATGTCTTTGTGTTGATTGATTTACATTCCAGATGGCCAGAAGTAAGAATCATAGTGTGCATCAATACAATGCATGTGATAGAGTTTCTCAGGGAGGTTTTTGGGAGGGAAGGCCTTCCTGGGGTCATATTAACTGATAATGGAACGCAATTGGTCTCCAATGAAATGGAGGAGTTCTTGTTGAAGTGTTCCATCAAACATAAGAGGTGTGCCCTATACCATCCCGAGAGCAGTGGCATGGTGGAACGCTTCAACCGTGTTTTAAAAGAGACCATTGATTTAGCCAAACAAAACAGTTTAGATTGGAAAAAGGAAATTATCAGGAAAATTGAAATTTACAGGGTTTCTCCCCATGCCATTACTGATCGCACCCCTTTTGAATTATTTTAAGGAAGAAGTGCCAACACATTGGTTGCTCCTTTCTGGATCAATGACACTGAATCTAAAAGAGGTGTGAAGGTCTCTGATAGTGATTGGTGGCTCAAAGAAAGTGTAAAAATAAAGGCACGTAAAATAGGGTATGATCAAAGAAAAGCAGTGGAGGTTACTTCTGTGAAAGTGGGTGACATGGTCATGATCAGAGCTCCGGTTGGTAGGAAAACTTCCAATCCGTTTCAAAAACCTCATAGGGTTATCAATGTATTGACGAATGCTATCAAGACTGAGGATTCGCGCATTTGGAACCTAAACAGAGTGGTTGTTATTAGGAATAGAAAATAAAATGTTAATGTAGATGATTTTTCCTCATTTGCTTCTCGATCGAGTTCTACAGTGGATAGCAAAATTGATTGTGATTCAAGAAGCAAGAGGATCTCCAGATTACCATTGAAGTTTGATGACTATCAGATGTAACCGGTTTCATTTTGTGCGGTCTCTTCATAATGTTTCGTAGCTTTGTTTTGTTTTAGTCT
The DNA here is from genome assembly GCF_964204655.1 of Triturus cristatus. Taxonomy (NCBI): domain Eukaryota; kingdom Metazoa; phylum Chordata; class Amphibia; order Caudata; family Salamandridae; genus Triturus; species Triturus cristatus. Next base: position 240,520,423 of record NC_140581.1, on the reverse strand, counting down.
TGTATATAGGGGGTTGGGGGGTGTAATATTGTGAATTTACTCAGTTCATATAAGTACTTATCACTGCAGTCACCTTGCTTATGTTTAAAGGTGCACCATGGTGATAGAACCTGGTGTGGTGATGCTTCTGTAGTTTTCTGTCAATTGCACCTGACATTGGCTGCTGGATGGATGGGATCACTTTACTGGAATAAACTTAACTTCAATTTTAATACCTGGAGGCTCTTCATCTTCATTTTTAACTTGAATTTTACATCCAGACGCTGTTTTGTACATGCAATTTTCATCATAAAAGCTTGTCCTTTTGCAAAGAGACAGGACAAATTCTCACAGAGCAAAGGTCCAGAGACAAGAGAGAGCTCCGCTGCCGGAGATGTACAACAACTACCTTTGTATGCCAGGTATGGGGTCACCCATTAATACCAGACATCTATAATATAACACTGTTTCTATAGTGAGGGTAGGCTTGGGCAGATCTGTCTTTCAATATGACAGGGCTTTTCATTGTGTACAGTCTGTTGATTATGATAATCACATTTTTGACCTGCATATGTCTTTTTTTTGCAGCGCAGTTATTACAAAATAGAGCACGATTGTTTCAATAAATATTGTAAGCTTTTTTCGTGTCTCTTTTCTGTTTATTGTGGATATGTATGAATGAAAGGTGATAGCCCGCCACTACCACCGCGATCGCTGAATGTTGTGTTCTGGGGTGCCAATTTACTGGTTTCTCTGGAAAGGTTAGGAGAGCAAATAAGGCACTGTGAGCTGGTCTGGATTTGAGTCTATAGGTGCTGATGTGGTATGGTGACTCAATTCCTACATACTGATGTTCTGTGGTCCTAGGCATAGTTCTGTTTCTAAGCAGAATTCCTGCAACAACGGCATCCCTCCGGGGTTTGACTGATGGGCCCTCCACGACGCACGAGAAACAGAGGAAGGCACAGGAACCGCTCACTTTCCTCATGGCGCAGGAATCCAAGCATCTCAGCAGAGACCACGGACCCCCACAGACAGACCTGGATTAATATGCGTCGTCAATGGACAGTTTGTTGGGGAACCCCTGACCCTGCTGAATGATTACGCACTGTCCCCACTCACCAGCTCCTTCCCTGAGGACTCTTGCGGTGGGACCCTTGGTGGTGAGAGGAGATTGGAAAGCCGTGATACAGCAGGACATGGATAGGTATCGGGGGCGGGGTTAGGGGGGAGAAGATGGCCTCACAAGTTGCCACACCCTAATACAACCATTCTCAAAGGTGTTGGGCCTAGCTGATGTGTGGCGGGGGTTCCACTGAGAGGACAGGGGCTATACATTCTACTCAGAGGTACACAATACCTTCTCCCGCTTGGATTATTTCCTTCTCTCGAAAACTGACCTTGATAGAGCTCTGGGTGCACAAATCATGCCTCAAGGGCTGTTGGATCATTCCCCAGTAACTCTCACCTTGGGTACGGCCCACTCAATGCACTCATTCCACTGGAGCTTGTCTACATGGTGCCTTCAGGATGTGGCCCTCACCTCCCCGATAACTCACAACCGCCACTCAGTACAGTCCCTAGGTATTTTGTGGGAGGCCCGAAGCCGACATTGAGAGGTAAGATTATTAGTTACCTGACTGCATAGAAATGTAAACAACAGGAGATGGCCTAGGAACTGGAGACACAAATCCAGGTTAGGAAGACGCTACACCCATGTCCCAGACCCCAGGCTCTTCAAACAAACTTCATGGTGAATACCAACTGGGTCTCTCTTGCTCGATGAGGTCAAGACAGTGTAGCTGGCCTCCTAGTCTCAGCTCTATCAATGGGGGGACAAAGCTAGTAAACTACTCCACCATCTCTGCTCCTATATAAGACATCATTCCCATATCCTTTATTTGTTGGATGCTGCGGGCTCCAGGGTCTTTTGGGATGAAGCTATGGCAAACTTATTTGCACATTTCCACGCAGACCTATACGGTCCGTGCGACCATCTGCCTGACACGCAAATCAATCAGTTTGTGTTAGACCTGCCCCTCAGGACCCTCTGGTTGACTGACAGTATAACACTTGAAGAAGAACTGACCTCTGAAGAGCCAACTATTGACCTGGGTGAGCTCCAATCAGGTAAGACGCCGGGCCCAAACGGTTTCCAGTATGAGTTCTTTAAATTATTTGCAAGCAAGCTCTGTGAAACCCTGATGGTAGATCTCAAAAGAAGTGGCTAACAAAGGAAGATTTCCACCTGAAATCCACAGGGTGCCTTTCACACTAATCCCGGGACAGGCGTGTCTGCTACTGGATTTGGGAGGTTTAAAGTTGTCAAAATGCCCAGCAGGACCTTCCGGGACGACGAGAGCTCGGTGGCGGAAGCCGTGACAGCCATGGTATATTCAGAGGAGTCAAAGAAGCGGAAAAAACACAAGAAGGAAAACAAAGAGAAAAAGTCAAAGGAACATAAAAAGTCAAAGAAGTTAAAACATCTTAAAGAAAATAACTCTGACGACCTTAAAGCTCCTAAATCCAAGAAGATGAAAAAAGAAAATAGCAGCTGCCAGTTGGAAGATCAAAGTCCCCAAGGAACAGATGTAAGCATTGGAGTCTATGAGTCCAAATCCTTTTCAGATTCTGGTGAAGAAAGCAGAGAGTATAACAGTGGTATTGAGCAGAAGAAGAAAAAAAAAAAAAAAAAGACGGCAAGTCAAAGGAACTTGTAGATGAGAACTTGAATGTTGGAAATGCCATAAAGCAAAGGAAGGAGAGTACTGGACACTTGAAATGTGAACGTTCTAAGCAAAGTTCAGTCATCAATGGATCCCCGCCACTATTAGATTCAGCAGATAAACTCTCATGCACAGAATATAAAAGTGATAGCGAACTGGAGCTAACAGCAGAGCAGGAGGAAGGTGCATTCTCTAATTTCAGTATCTCTGAAGATACCATCAGTCTTCTTAAAGCAAGAGGAGTAAAACATTTGTTTACTGTGCAAGTAAAGACATTCCATTCGGTGTATAGTGGTAAAGATGTTGTCGCTCAAGCTCGAACTGGGACAGGGAAAACTTTCTCTTTTGCTATTCCATTGATTCAAAAACTTCAAGGAGTTGGCCAAGATCGGAAAAGAGGCAGAGCCCCCAAGGTGCTTGTTCTTACTCCAACAAGGGAGCTAGCCATTCAGGTGTCCAGAGACTTTAAAGACATTACTAAAAAACTCACAGTTGATTGTTTCTATGGTGGCACAGCATATCGTGCACAATTTGATAGCATTCTAAATGGCATTGACATATTGGTTGGTACACCGGGCCGCATCAAAGACCAGTTACAGAACCACAACCTTAATCTTTCACAACTAAAGCATGTTGTTCTTGATGAAGTTGATCAGATGTTGGACATGGGCTTCGCTGAACAAGTTGAAGAGATTTTAAGTGTGGCGTACAAAAAAGAATCTGAAGATAATCCTCAAACATTGCTTTTCTCTGCTACTTGTCCACAATGGGTTTATGAGGTCGCTCGTAAATACATGAAATCAAAATATGAACAAGTTGACCTTGTTGGAAAGAGGACTCAAAGGGCTGCAACTACTGTAGAGCATTTGGCCGTTGCCTGCCATTGGTCTCAGAGAGCCGCAGTCATAGGTGATGTCATTCAGGTCTACAGTGGAAGTCATGGGCGTACCATAGTATTTTGTGAAACAAAAAAGGAAGTCGGCGAACTGACTATGAATTCTTCCATTAAACAGGATACTCAGTGTTTACATTGTGACATTCCACAGAAGCAAAGAGAAGTGACTTTGAAAGGATTTCGAAACGGCTTGTTTTAAGTTTTGGTTGCAACAAATGTAGCTGCTCGTGGATTAGACATTCCTGAGGTCGACCTTGTAATTCAGTGTTCTCCGCCAAATATGTTGATTCTTATATTCATCGTTCTGGACGCACAGGCCGTGCTGGGCGCACTGGGGTTTGCATCTGTTTCTATCAGCGTAAAGAAGAATCGCAGTTAAGATATGTAGAGCAGAAAGCAGGTTTGACATTTAAACGAGTAGGTGTACCTTCTGCGGCTGATATAATAAAAGCTTCAAGCAAAGATGCTATCAGATTCTTGGATTCTGTGCCCCCTTCCGCCATTGAGCACTTCAAAATATCTGCAGCGCAACTGATAGAGGAGAAGGGAGCAGTGGAGGCTTTGGCAGCGGCATTAGCTCACATTTCTGGAGCCGCTGCCATAGAACAGCGGTCTTTGCTTAACTCAGACGCGGGCTTTGTAACCATGATATTGCAGTGCTCAACTGAGATGCACAACATGAGCTATGCCTGGCGAGAACTGAAGGAGCAATTAGGCAATGAAATTGACAATCAAGTGAACCGAATGTGTTTCTTGAAGGGGAAACTGGGTGTGTGTTTTGACATCCCCACAGCTGATCTAAAAACGATTCAGGAGCGCTGGAAAGACACGAGGCGATGGCAGTTGACTGTTGCAATCGATTTACCAGAATTAGAAGAACGGGAAAGAAGTTTCTCCGATTTCAGAGGTCGAAGGCAAGGCGGTGGCTTTCACAGGAATAACACATTCAGAAATCAAAACAGGGGCCACAAAAGAAGCTTTGATAGTGCATTTCATTAGCAGTCTGTTCCTTTGAATGAACACGACTATTCATTTTTATGGACAGAAAATCTGTTACATTTCTATGGTTTTACCACTTGCTGCATCCCATGATTATTACCATTTTCTGGTATTGTCTGATCTCTTTATAAACAAGGAGGCCAAGACCCTGGCCAAGGCTCTAGCCAACCACTTGCTTATGGTTATCCCCAGGGCTCGAGTCAGGGTTCCACGCGGGTGGACGTCATCCCCCCACTTATTTTACCGGAAGCTTGATAATTGGAGCAAATGGAGCCACAAATTCATTAATTGGCCTCTCTGGGGCGAGATCGGAGCTCATTGAGAACGCTGCTCACGCGCTGGCTTCTCTGATGCAATCGCATCTAAGGGGTGAGCGAGGGGAGGCAATGAGTCTGATGGTGCAAGCCACCTTTCGTGATGTCACTTCCTGTCGTGACATCGGCGTCCCCCCACTTCTTTTTTTAGGACTTGTGCCCTGGTTATCCCCTCCCAGGTCCACTGTGACGAGGTGGGCTTTATGCCCTGGACAGCTACGAGACATAACATCCATAGGGTATATAATGCAGTTGCCCTGGCAGACCACCTAGAGGGTCCATGGGCAATACTGCAGATATCGAAAAGGCATTTCACTCGTAGATTGGAGATACTTATTCTCACTCCTTCACCGGCTACGCTTTGGACCTAAATTTCAGAAATATGTCAAACTCCTCTATACATGTCTTACAGCCCATGTATAAGTGGGTACTGCCCTCTTCGGCCCCTTCCCCATTTGACGGGGCACACACCAGGGGTGTCCATTTTCCCAGCTGCTCTTTGTGCTTGCCATAGAACCGCTGGACGATGGATGGAGGTCCTGAAGATTGAGTTGCGCACTACTCTAACGACGCTGTCATTTTCTTGAGCTAGCTAGAGAGTCTGACACCCGTGTGCTCCAAATCTTTAGAATCTTCTGTGAGACTTCGGGTCCCTAAGGCAAAAGGACCTAGTCTATCATCTTACCGGTCGCTACCACGTTCAGAACTTAGAATGGGGTTCCAAGTAGCCACATGCAGCTTCAAATATTTGGGAGTACACATCTCCCCAGACTCTTCCCGAGCCTGGGAGTTGAATATCAGGCCACTTCTTGATGTACTGATGGCAGACGTTAATACCACCCCTACATAGCCTTCACTAAATGTTTCAAGTCCAGATAACGACGGGGGGATTGCCTTGCTTGACACAGAGTTCTATAATCGGGAATACATCTACTAATTGTCATGAATGGTGGCATGGCACCCAAGACAACCCCGGGAAGTGGGAGCTCCAAGGCATCCCAATCCAACACTTATTGTACGGAGGATGAGAGCAGTTTCCACTACCCCCAGCAATGCGGGTGGTGCTATGAAGCTGAGAGGGGGCGCTGACGAAGACGGAATGGAAACAGCCCCTTACGGCACATACCCTCACTATGGGTTGGTGCTTCACTCCCAGAGGTGCTGGCTCTAGAGGGCTTCTCCACTTGGAATACTATAGGTATTTCGACTCTGGGGGATGTCATGGAGGATGTCCCACTAAAATCATATGCCATCCTCCAGAGCAAATTTCATTGACATCACAGTCAATTTTATGCTACCTCCAGCTGCGCCATGCCTTGACCACCGCACATTAGCAGGCTGGAGACACTCCCTGAATATAACCTTCTTCAAAGCCAAACTACTCCTCAGGGGAATTAGTTACGCAAAAATCACGCGGGTTTATCGGTCCCTGGTTCACCACATGAATGCTTAATTTGCCACACTGCGCGAGGCCTTGCAGAGGGATATTGGGGTTTGGCGGAAGAGGATTAGGCAGAGGCTAGGGAGTACCCGCAAGGCACAGCCACTACATCTCAGCTGCAGCTCATACTGCTGAAGTACCTTCACCCCACATTTGTCACGAGCTCTGGGTAATGTGCAGGGTGCCTCCCCCTCCTGTCTTCACTGCACAGAGTCAGAGGGTACCTTCCTGCATAAGTGTGGAGCTGTGCAGACATAGAAACATACTCAACTCGAATTCTGGACTGTTTGGGCAGGGTGTTGGGATGCTCCATTCCACAAGATACCAGGCTGATCTTTCTCCATATATCGAGCGATTAGGAGGATGACAGATATACGACCACCTTCCGCTAGCTCAGCCAGACTGTAGTGAAACGAGATAAAGCTCGCCACTGAAAGGATTCCACATGGCCCCCGATCGCAGAATGGAAACAGGGCTTGGACTGGTGCTTTGACAGGTAAGAAACTACACGAAGCCCAGAGGTGCCCCCAAAAGAATGTAAAAATTTGGCAGCGCTTGGTGAACTTTAGAGGCGCTCCCATTGAGGAGATAAGGCTCGTAGATCTAGCAATGATTTGAACTTATGGTGGTCCGAATCACTGCCCGGGCCACTGGCATTACTTTGAGACTCACCGCCTACATGATTCAGGAACCCTTTGTGCTATTGGTGGGTGAGTGAAGTTTGGGCGGTGAACACTGAGCCTTGTTACGGTTACATGTTTACCACGTTGTGGTATTATAATGTTTTTCTTTCCTTCAAACGAAAAACACAACAAAATATGTTTAACATTAGAATTGTTTCATGTACTATTTTCTTTTTTTTTTTAAAACACGTCCTTTCAACGAGAATGCCCTAAATGCTATTTTCACTGTAGCATGGGCAGAACAGTTTTTGCGTGATAACAGAGGAAAGGATGCTTATTTCGCTGGCCAAACCTCTAGGGTGAGAAAGCAAAAGACACACAATTGATGGACGGAATGCAGAACAAATCAAAACATTCACCCCCAGTCAAGAGATCTGGGTTAAATCCATCATTCTTTTGCTCACCATGCCACCCCAGTTTAGACCTGGCCATATGCAATCAGTCTTGACCCTGTGCCTCATGGGAACAGTCCAGCCCGAACTGCCAAGCTAGGTCCTCCCTGGACCGGAAAAGAGCATGTGCGACCCTTGACCTTGGTTGAGGCCGGTCGCTCCCCACGCCGTGCAGCTCCACCTGATGGCGCCCGCCCCTGTCGCTGCTGAGAGTCTGTGCTCCAGGGTTCGAGACCTCCTTGGGCTGCTGCTTGCCGCTTGGTATTTCTGGACAGTGGTGCTGTCGTGTTTACACTTGTATTTTCATTTGTATTTCATTGTATTGTATTTTTTGTTACTTTGCCTGTTTTGCCCTTGCTCTGTGACTGCCCATTCCACCGCTCTCGCCATCCCCCTCCCGCCACTGCCCCCTGCGTTCCCACCCCCTTTTCTCACTTCCCTTCGCCTGTCCCGCCGTTGCGTCCCCTGCGGCCCGCCCCCGGCTCCCATTGGCTGTTTCCCACCCTCCTCCCAGCTGATCCTCCCTCCCACCTCCCTACTTATGGAGACCGCAGCGCGGCCGCACGCAGCGGGCGCGCCAGAAGCAAGCCATTCTGCGCCCGTCTGCGCCTGCACCGCGTCCTGCGCCGGAACCCCTGGACCCCGCGAACGCCACAACACCAGACTCCGCTACAACGCCAGCACCCTCCACACACACAACACCGGACGAAACCACACCTGCTTCCAGGCCGCCCCGAAACGGACCCTTCTCCTGCCGCACCTGCAGCCTCAGCTGCGACAGAGCCACCAAACCTCCTAAGACTGAACCCAACCACCTTCGCTGCATACTCCTCAACACCCGATCCGCACGCAAACACGCCGTCGAACTCTGGAATCTGCTCGACTCCTCCGCCCCAGACGTGGCCTTCCTGACCGAGACCTGGTGGAACGACTCCTCGGCACCCGACATCGCCATAGCCATCCCGGACGGCTACAAAATCACCCGTAGGGATCGCGCCAACGGAATCGGAGGAGGCATAGCCATCGTCCACAAATCCACCCTCAAGGTCACCACCCACGCAGATGACACCCTCTACTCCGCCAAACACCTGCACTTCCGGATCCACACCGACCCCAACACCACCCTCAGAGGAACACTCATCTACAGACCCCCCGGACCCCGAACTCAGTTCGACGACTCCATCGCCGACCTCGCCAGCACCCACACACTCGCCTCCACGGACTACATCCTCCTCGGGGACCTGAACTTACACGTCGAGAACAACAACGATGCCAACTCCACAACCCTGATCGACAACCTCGCCGGCCTCAGACAGCTCATCACCGCACCCACCCACACCGCCGGCCACACGCTGGACCCCGTCTTCTCCACAGGCACCCACGTCACCTTCAGCCACACCGCCGAGCTCCACTGGACCGACCACCACTGCGTCCATTTCACCTTCAACAAACCAACCACGCACCACCACACCCAACCGATACCTCGCCGCTGCTGGAGCAAAGTCACCGAAGACCAGCTGATCACCACCCTCGCCCAGGACCCACTCACCGCACTAACCCAGACACCGCAGCCCGCAATCTCAGACAGTGGATCGACAAATGCACCGACACCCTCGCCCCGCTCAAGAAACCCTCCAACAGCCACACCAACAGGAGTGCCACCTGGTTCACTAACGAGCTCCAGACCTCCAAACGCGTATGCCGGAAACTAGGGAAGATATGGCGCCACGAACGCACACCGGACAACCACACAGCCCACAAGGAAGCCACCCGCAGACATCACCACCTCATCAGGTTAGCCAAGAGATCCTCCTTCAAAACCCACCTGGATAACAACGCACACGACAGCAAAGAACTCTTCAGCATCGTAAAGGAACTCTCCAACCCCAGCGCCAACGTCAACGACATCCCACCCTCACAAGAACTGTGCAACTCACTAGCCGTCTTCTTCCACCGCAAGATCGCTAACATCCACGACAGCTTCAACACCACGACCGCCCCACCTACGCCAGATCCCACCTCCTCTGAGAGCACCTCCTACACCACCTGCACCAACCACCTGACCTCCTGGTCCAACGTTAACGACGACGAGACACGCAAGGTCATGAACTCCATCCACTCAGGATCTCCGTTAGACCCGTGCCCACACCACGTATTCAACAAAGGAGACGCAGCCATCGCACCCCAACTACGGAAGTTCATCAACATCTCCCTCGAAACAGCTATATTCCCAGAAAGTTGGAAGCACGCCGAAATCAACGCTCTCCTCAAAAAACCCAAGGCAGACCCCAAGGACCTCAAGAACTTCCTTCCCCATCTCCCAGCTCCCTTTCCCGGCGAAGGTCATCGAGAAAATCGTCAACATGCAGCTGACTCGCCACCTAGAGGACAACAACATCCTGGACCCATCCCAATCCGGATTCAGGCGAAACCACAGCACCGAGACTGCACTCATCGCCGTCCCAGATTACATCAGGCACCATCTAGAAACCGGCGAGACAACAGCCCTCATCCTCCTGGACTTGTCAGCCGCCTTCGACACGGTCTGTCACCACACTCTAAAGACACGCCTCCTAGAAGCCGGAATCCAAGAAAAGGCCCTTGACTGGACCACGTCCTTCCTCTCCGGCAGAACCCAGAGCGTCCGCCTCCCACCCTTCCGATCTGAAGCCGACATCATCTGCAGCGTCCCTCAGGGCTCATCCCTCGCTGAGCCCGACGCTGTTCAACATCTACATGGCCCCCCTCGCACAAGTGGCTCGCCATCACGACCTCAACATCATCTCCTACGCTGACGACACCCAGCTCATCCTCTCACTCACAAAGAACCCACACACCGCCAAAACCAACCTCCACGAGGGTATGAAGGCCGTCGCCGACTGGATGAGGAAAAGCCGTCTGAAGCTGAACTCGGACAAGACGGAGGTCCTCATCCTCGGACCCACACCCTCAGCCTGGGACGACTCCTGGTGGCCGACCACACTGGGAGCAGCACCGACACCCACCGACCATGCACGCAACCTAGGATTCATCGACTCCTCCCTATCCATGTCCAAGCAGGTCAACGCCGTCTCCTTCTCCTGCTACAACACCCTCCGCTTGCTTCGCAGGATCTACAAGTGGATCCCGACCGAAACAAAAAGGATGGTGACGCAGGCCCTCGTCAGCAGCAGGCTGGACTACGCAGCCACGTCACCCCCCCGAGAGACCTACACTGGCTCCCCGTAGACAAGAGGATCACGTTCAAGCTCCTCACCCACGCACACCAAGCACTCCACAACGGCGGACCCGCCTACCTGAACAGCAGACTCAGCTTCTACTCCCCCACCCGCCAGCCCGGCTCCGCCAACCTCACCCTCGCCTCTGTCCCCCGCATACAACAAACAACCTCTGGTGGCAGATCCTTCTCCTACCTCGCCGCCAAGACCTGAAACACCCTCCCCACCCACCTACGGCAGACCAAAGACCTCCTCACTTTCAGAAGACTCCTCAAGACCTGGCTCTTCGAGCAGTAGCGGCAACCCCCCCCCCCCCCCCCCCCCTCCCCAGTGCCTTGAGACCCTCTCAGGTATGTAGCGCGCTTTACAAATTCCCTGATTGATTGGGCACAGGGCCTCTGTACAAGGGAAGTAAGTTTCTACCAGGTTTCATGTAGGTAGACAGGGTCACTCTGGGATTGTTTGCAATAGAGCACACAGGAACTGCTGCAAAAGTGGGCATGGTTACCCCTGGGAACTTTTCCCTACTGGTTAAGGAGAGGCCAGGAGGTACCCTACCCACAGGCCAGTGCAAGGCATAAATGTGAACAGAAGACAAACACCTGCTGTTGAGACCTGTAAGGATGACCCAAAGGGCTGGACCTGCTCCTACTTGTACCCAGAGCAAAGAACTGGACACCAAGGGTCAGTTGGCTACAGGGACACAAGTGGTTCCTTAACCCCTTCGCTACCAGGCCTTTTCCCCCTCCTGTGCCACGCCCTTTTTTGGCTATTTGGGGTAGTGCCCCTGTAACTTTTTGACCACATAAGGTATCCACGCCAAATTTGCGTCCTTTTCTTCCAACATCATGGGGATTCTGAAGGTACTCAGGGTTTGTGGATTCCCCTGGAGGAGTCACAGAAAGGAGCCAAAATACAGCAAAATGTAGGTTTTTTGGGGGAAAATGGGAAAAACGGGCTGCAAATGAAAGCATCTGGTTTTTCCCCTGCAAATGTTATTAAAAAAGGGTTTGTGGGGCTGAAATCACCATTTTCCCAGCTTTTAGGGGATACCAGACTTTTGTCAGAAACCCAACATTTTTTACACAGTTTTAGCATTTTTCTGGGACATAGCCTAATTTTGCTATTTTCCAGTTAATGGTAGAAATGGGTACAAAAGCAATAATGGATCCTGGAAAGCTATACATTTTAGAGAAGTATACAAAATTCTGAATTCAGAAAGGGGTAATTTGTGTAGATCCATCAATGTTTCTTTATAGAAACTAACAGTTAAATATAGGATAAATTGAAAATTTGTTTAAAAAAAGCGCCTTTTGTGTCAACGTTTTCACCTGTAACTTCTAATTTTGACAGCTCTTTGAAAGCAATATACCGTTACATCCGCTGGACATTACTGGTTGTGGGGATATATAGGACTTGTAGGTTCACCAAGAACCCGACGAACCCAGAGCCAAAAACTGAGCAGCAACTTGCAATGTTTTTTTATTATGTACCGGGTATATAGTAATTATTCTGTAAAAATGTGTACATGGAAAAATCGGTATGAAAGACACCTATGTATTTCTGAAATGGGAACAAAATATAGAGTTTAGAAACAGTAGATATTTGCACATTTCCGAAATTGGGATACTCATATTAGCATGAGAATTATCGGTCATTTTTTAGAATGACTTCTTTTTTACACAATGTCTTTCATTTGGAAGGCAGAAATGCATCGAAAGTCAATGGGTAATAACAGTTCCTTTACAAATCTGAATTACCGTAAGTCTCCCGATAAAAATGGCACCTCACTTGTAGGGGTAGGCATAGTGCCCACGACAGGAAATGGCTCAAAACCCAACGTGAACACACCACATTTTCACAATGCAAAATTACCCTTTTTTTAGCAAAGTGCCTAGCTGTAGTTTTTTAACCATAGCTCTGCCGGCACCTAGGGAAACCTAGCAAACCTATACATTTGTGAAAACTAGACACCCAGGGGAATCCAGGATGGGGTGACTTGACTGCCTCCCACCAGGTTCTGTTACCCAGAATCCCTTGCAAACCTAAAAAATTGCCAAAAACAAACACCTTTTCCCCACATTTCTCTGGTGGAAAGTTCTGCAATCTGCGTGGATCCACAATATTCCACCCACCCCGCGTTCCCCAAAGTCTTCCGAGAAAAATGGTACCCCACTTGTGTGGGTCGGCCTAGTGCCCGCGACAGGAAACGGCGCAAAACGCAACGTGGATACACCTCAATTTCGCTGTGAAAAATGACCCTTTTTTGGCAAAGTGCCTAGATGTAGTTTTTTAACCATAGCTCTGCCGGCACCTAGGGAAACCTAGCAAACCTATACATTTTTGAAAACTAGACACCCAGGGGAATCCTAGGATGGGGTGACTTGACTGCCTCCCACCAGGTTCTGCTACCCAGAATCACTTGCAAACCTAAAAAATTGCCAAAAAAAACACATTTTCCCCACATTTCTGTGGTGGAAAGTTCTGGAATCTGCGTGGATCCACAAATTTCCACCTACCCCGTGTTCCCCAAAGTCTTCCGATAAAAATGGTACCTCACTTGTGTGGGTCGGCCTAGTCCCCGCGACAGGAAACGGCGCAAAACGCATCGTGGACACACCTCAATTTCGCAGAGAAAAATGAACCTTTTTTGGCAAAGTGCCTAGCTGTAGTTTTTGAACCCTAGCCCTGCCGGCACCTAGAGAAACCTACCAAGCCCACACATTCCTGAAAACTAGACACCCGGGGGATTCCAGGGAGGTATGGCTTGCGTGGATCCCCCAACGTTTCCTTACCCAGAATGCCCTGCAAACCTCAAATTTAGCTAAAAAAACCACATTTTTCACATATTTTTGTGTGGGAAAGTTGTGGCATCACCGGGCTGACACAAATTTCCTACCACCCAGCGTTCCCCCGGGTCTCCCGATAAAAACTGTGCCTCACTCGTGTGGGAGGCCCAAGTACCCGCGACAGGCAAGGGCCCACAACGTAGTGAGGCGACATGAAAATTGCCTACCTCAAAACGACCTGGTTCTGCAAGGGGAGTTACCTGGGTTTTTGGCCCGGTGCTCGGCGGCCGCCTAGGGGAACCTACCAAACCCACACATTTCTGAAAACTAGACACCCAGGGGATTCCAGGGAGGTATTCTGGGTAAGAAAACATAAGGGGATCCACAAAAGTAATAAGCCAATAGACTACCCTGGGTGTCGCGTTTTCAGAAATGTATGAGTTTGAAAGGTTTTCATTGGTGTCAGCCCAGCACCGGGCCTAAATGCCAAAGAGACCCACATTGCCAAAATGAGCACATTTTCTAGTTAAAATCTTGATAGCTCCAAGTTGTGTTTTGGGTCCTTTCTGGTTACGAATGATAGGTCTAGTCACACAAGTGGGGTACTATTTGTATCGTGAGGGAAAAGAGAATAGTACAGCATGTGTTATCAGTTGAATATCTCTCCATTTTTGGCTTTCAAGCTTAATTCAAAGTACAAGAAAGAACCGTGTTTTGCAAAATTCCCCTGAATCACAGGAAAGTATGGGTAACTCTGAATTTAAAGTTGTACAAATAATCACTATTCCTAAGCCCAGCATTGTGGACACATTAAATAAATGCAGAGGGTAATGTGGCGGACGCCTTTCTATGTTATCAATGTCCTGTATATTACTTTGATTTGTGAAAATCTTTAATAAACAGGATTCTTATTAAAAAAAAAAAAAAATGCGCAGGTTTCCTTCATATCCCCTCATTAGAATACACCCCATGAATTGATGCATGATCAATACTAGTACGTAATTGGGTATTTAGTAGAGAGTGGTGGCAGTCCCACTCACATAATAAACACAATCCTTGTTAAATTAACCTGTGTTTAACCTTCTGGTAGCTTGGTAGAAAAGCATTCAGGATTAACTTGAAGGAAGTGTATGCCCCCCCCTTTTTTTGTGTCACGCACTCATGGTCCTGACGAAAGCCTCTTGAACATTTCTGAAGGCTGAAACTAGTAGACCTACACCCTTTTTTTAAACAAATGAGATATAGAGGTTTCATTTAAAAACTTCCAGTATATCCCGATTACATTTTTTACTCATGTCCTAGGACCCTTTAATTAAAACTTCCAGAAGGGAATTTCCTAGAGACATTTTTAGCACATAATTTCACCGCACATAGCACTGTACACTTTTCACAAAAAAAAACCACTCCGCTGTAGTTCAGGCGTTGAAGCACAGCTGGATTACACTCGGTAATCCAGCTGGACCCCGATGATGAAGCATGCCACCTACTAGGTAGGTGGGTGAGGGGTTTCCTTAACCCCTTGCATGCCCGCCCCTTTCCCCGCCCAGTGCCGCGCTTTTTATTAGCGGGCGGAGTTCATGACGAGCTGGACTCTTCATGGGCACAGCGCCACCGCAGCCCATGACGAGTCCAGCTCGTCATGGGCACTGAAGGGGTTAAACAACAAACCGTTGTTTACGCTCCTCCTGCGTAGGTACAGGTCACGAACTACGATCCTCATACCTACCAAGGACTTGTCCAATTTGTTTATTCAGTGACTACCCAGGGAACGGGACAAGTAGCCTTTCTATTTTTCCTTACTTTGAAGTAAAGTATTTATGCTGCACACAAACAGTAATAAAGTAAAAACTCAACAAAAGAAAAATCCAAACCCAATTTAGAAAATAGTACAGTTTAATAAATAAAACCCTTCCAATTAGTATAACCGCAGGTAAGAATTTATAAAGATTTTAGTGAAATCTGGCGCTAAAAACAATAAAGGGCCACATGAAAACAATGTAATTGCGATTTCCTAATTGCAATTCTTACTGATGCGCAGGTTAAGAAATCGCAATTCGTAGTATAAGAAAACGTAAATGTTTTCAATAGTAATTACTAATGGGTCACAAATCGACCTACCTCATGAATATTGATGAGATATGTCACAATTTGCAAACCATTACGAATGATAGCCATCACAGATGGTGGCATGCTTGCGTGAACAGACTACCGTGTCTGTGATTGCTTTTTAATTAAGTAAAATCAATGCAGCGAGTTTAAAAAAAAAAAGAAAACAAAGCGTTTAAAAATAAAAAAAATGTGACTTTGAACTGTGTGACCACTGCCTGCTCTTATATATTGTTATAACATTCCCAAAAGAAAAGGAGTCCCGTGGGGACCCCTTCCAATTTGTGAATAACCACTAATTTTTTAGTAGATGGTAAAAAACAAGCATTTGCAATGCAATTGGTCTCGCAGTTACGAGAGTTTCAACTATTAGCATTGTAAATAACAATGCCTTTTATTTATGTTTCTAAAACAAAAACAAAAATCAAAGGCATTATTATTTGCAATGACAATAGCTCAAACTCGGGTAAATGCGAGACCTATTGCATTGCAAATGCTTGCTGTGGATGTAAGCGGCAAGAACTGCTAGCAGTTAGTGCGCGCAAAGTGACCTTGTGAGATGTAGACGCCACAGTCATTAATGTGAATGGTCTTAATGACATATCCTTGAGGTTATGACGAGTGACAATAACTAACGTTATCACTGAAAATATCTTTGTGTCTTCGTTATTGGTTGCTGGAAATCAACATGTACTTCGTATGAGTAATTCTCTCTGCTGTGCGTATATATATATATATATATATATATATATATATATATATATCTTATGAGGTCCCAAGGGTTTCTTGGACGAGCAGTGCTGCGTTCCGGCAAACACAGGAACTCTTCAAAAGAGTTCATTTCGGACTGCGGACGCCCGCTTAGTTTAATAGGAGCTCATTATTATTTCAAGACATCCACATATTAAGCCACTGTTTGGACCGAGTTTTTCATCAAAGAAACTGAGGCTTCTGTGCTTCAGAAAGCGAGGCATGCACCCCTGCCCCGTTCCCGTGATCCCGACCTCACACACCATAAATCTGACCCTCGTGTTAGACGGTAGTTCATTCAGCCTCCATCCTCGGGGCAAAGCATCCAGCCTCGTAACCCGTTCCACGAGACAGCACTGAGTGAAATGTAATTTCCTTGTTAAAAGTTTCTGTCCTCCTACTAGTAGGCTGGATATGTGCCACCACCCTTCATGCGCCTGGCAAGCAACTCTCCGGAAACAAAGCCAGCAAAACATATGAGTAGGCATGTTTTGGCAGACCAGATATTTCTGTGTGAGGCGGGGGGTACCGTGTAACTTTCGGCTTGGTCACGTGCTGGGCGAGGCATGCAGTTTTTGTATTGCAACTCTGGCTCCGCCTGGGTCCAGTTTCGGTGGTGTACACATTGCAGGGAGAGGAGCAGCAGTTGTGCTGACACATGGAAAACATGTGTCAGTGCAACTCTGATCTATGAACAGCATGTGTCAGTGCAAAGTAGTAAGCGAATTAGTGTGTGATAGAAAGGTGTGCTGAACCCCGGTTTCAATGGTGCTTGAAGCTAGGGCCGTCAATGCGCTAGTAACATTCATTTACATTTTCTCTGGCATATATGACACCACAAAAAGCTTGCATGTATACTTTGGCGTATAAAGCCGCTGATATACCGGTGAGGATTTACCTTTGTTCTCTATACTTCAGGACTCGCCGAAGTGAATGCTACTGGTTATGCAAATGGCTCCGACACTGCTGACGCCGTGCAGGGTCTCCGGGAGCTTCAGAGGTTATCTGAAGCCGACGGTGGGGGAGAGGGAGGGAAAGTGAAAGCACGCCATGCGCGCGTTGTGCTGAAAGGACGCAGGGAGGGAAAGTGAAAGCTCGCCATGCGCACGTTGTGCTGAAAGACCGAGAGACGCCGTACGCGTGCACATGTCCTGTCGGAAAGCGCGCCATGCGCGCATTGTGCTGAAAGTCCGCGAGACGCCATATGCGTGCACGTCTCCAGTCCCCCTTCGGAAGCAAAACCCACAACAATAGATCTCGCCAAGGCGAGCATCGCATGCGCTGCGTCGCTAGGCGAGACCTAATGAATGTTTTGCAATAAGACATTCATAAATATCACTGCAATTCGGTATTTGGAAGGGACGCCCTAAACACGCCCCTTACAAATATAGAATTGCTAAACCAAATTGCGATTCGGTAACAGGCTAACAAATTGTAATTTGGTATGTCTACATATGCAAAAGCATTTTTGCTGTTGGAAACATTTCTAACCGCAAACATGGCCTAAAGTGTCAACCATGTATATCTGGCTGCACAAGACCAGGTCAAAGACAAAAGTTAAGTCCGGCCAAGATGGAGAGCGGGTCGGATGCAAGGGGTGGATTGGGCACGGTCTCTGCTTACCTCAGACTTCAGCAAAGTTTTTGAGAAGGTAAGAATCCAGTGGGACAAGGCAAAATGGCTGTATCTGAAAACGAGTCATCAACGATGGGGAGCCACTGGACGAGGTCTCGGTGAAGCAGTCGATGAGTTAAGGTAACACTATGAATAGGAGAAATCAGGTCATCATCGTTGGTGGGGTGCTACTCGTTGTCGAGACCGGTGAGGAGGTCTACCTTCAGATTTAGACATTGTTCTGGAGCTCAGATTCATCCAGCAGGACAAGGCTGCTAGCTTTAGAAGAACAGGGCTCCACGAGGCTGGATACCGTCATTAAGAGGTCCCACTGAAGAGGATTTTCTGCTGCAGAGAAAAGATTAGCGGCAGCTGTGGAAAATTCAATCCCACCAGCAATGTACTTTTGTCGGATCGGCTTGCAGGTAGGTGCCTGACGTCTGTCAGTTCCCAGAGCAATGTTTGAAGGAAAAAAAATGTAAGTCCCAGGTTTCGGTAGGAGGAGGTCACTTTAGAACCACACCAAGGGGTTAGGATCTGGAGGGCACCACTTAGGGTCCAGGACTCATTCCAGAAGGGACCAGCAGCAGCAGGCAGGCAGCTTCAGGACCTTGTTGTGTCCCTGTAGATCACACAGGAGGCCAGCCAGCTATCACTTTGAGTCACTCTGGTGGTCCTGGGTTCAAGGAGCAGGTCATGTCTTTCTTTCTACTGCAGCATGGCAGTCCTTCCAGATTCAGTGCTGACCTTCAAGCAAAAGGGCAGCAGTGCAGTCCTCCTTCCGCGTCTGCCACAGGTCCAGAACTGACCTTATTTGGGGTCTGAGACTGCCACCTTTTATCCCTAGTGCCAGCCTTTGTGTGAGGGGGAACCCCTGGCCTTCTCCCCTGTACTTCCTGGCTTTAGCTCCCAAATGGCTGGGGGGACAAAAGGCTAGTGTCAGGTCCTTTGTGTAATTCAGGACTGGGCACAACTTCTCCCCCAGCCATCTTGCCAGGATGGCCTGTCCGGTCACACCTAAACCCCTTTTGTCCCTACATCTGGAAGGAATGCACATCCCAGAGCAGGAGAACCATTCACAGTAATGTGGCCCAGGACACGGACAGTAGAATGTGTGACTTTACTACGCATACATTCACCACGCATGGCTTTACAACACGGTTCTTACAACGACCGCGTTGTTACCACGCGTGCCATTACATCGCAAGTTGTAACGACCGCGTTGTAAGGCCATGCACTGTGGAAACAGCATTGTAAACGCTGTTTCCCCTGGCAGTAAGGCAAAATCTAATTTCTTTTGCCAGGTCGAAATAGTAGTTTAAAACTGCACTACAGGCAGCGGTGGCAGGCCTGGGACATGCTTGTAAGTGGGACTTTAGTGGATGGCACAATGAGCGCTGCAAGTACACAAGGGCTTAGAAGTAAATTAAATGTGGTAATTAGGTGTAGGCCAATTCAACCATGTTTTTTGGGAATGAGCACAAGCCCTTTCGCACTGTTAGTAGTGGTGAAGTAACAAGTCCTAAGGCCAACAAAATGAATTCAGCAAAACAGGAGCAGTGAAGGCAATTTGGGGTGTCCAGTCTAACAGTACAAAATAATTTATTTTTTTTAAACATTATATGCTGCAGCTCAGTTATTGACTCTGGGTATTGCATGTTTCTGGACAAGCAACAAGCACTGAATTGCTGCGACAAAAACGGTCCGACAGCTGTAATGGTATATTGCTTTTGTTAATCGGCTATCACAGCAAAAAAAAAAAAAAAATACAGGTGAAAAGGTCATCTATACATATTTTTTCTACCAATTTTCAATTTTTTTTTTCATGCAATGATTCTCTGGGAAACCTATGAACAATCAGCACAAACGAGTACTTCCTAAATGTTGCCTACCTTTCAGAAATATATAGTTTTCCAGGGATACCCATGGGTTTCACACTATTTCTACCACAAACTGTAAGTAGGTAGAAACCACAAACAGTCTTTTTTTTGTTTTGTTTTTTAACCAATCTGCATGTGCCTAATAGCTGGGAAGAAAACGGTCTTAGCACAGCAAACCTTTTGATGATGGCATTTTATTAAAAGAAATATTACAAAACAGAAAACCATACAATTTTTCGCCTCACATTTTCCCATCATTTTTCAAAACAAAACCCAAAGTTTTGCTAATGTTTGCAATTTTCTCGGTTTCCTCCAGAACTCACAACCCCTAGATAGCTTTAGAATCCCCCAACAAGTGGGGAAAGGGACACAAATTAGGCCTCAGGCTCTTTTGTGTAAAAACGTAAGGGTGGAGTGCTCTAAACATAAATTAACAGGCTCAACATTAAGGATAAGGGTAAAGGCCACATTAGTTAAGGTGTTAAGCATGTGTACCAGAGTAGATTGTAATGTAGTTGAATGAACAGCTTGTACACAGTGTGTTCCCCTGCATGCACAATTCACGTTAGGCACACAATCATATGTTCAGACATTTATGTTTTAAAATTTAGGATTCTTTGTATATTTGTTGGATATTACCATCTTTTGCATTGTGTACCTTCAGATTTTTACCTTGACTGTTTGTGCTGATTGTAGAACTCTGGCCTCTTCACCCGTACTAACCAGCGGGAAAGTGCCTGGCCTCCCGCTTTAAACATAATCAAGCAGCATATCCCTAATTGGCATATTTCACTTACCTCCAAGTCCCTTCTATATGATAAAAAGGGTTCCCAGGGTCAGTAACTTAAATGTCACAAGTGAACTGCAGCACCCATTGTGCCATCTACCACATTGATAATGTAACCATGACTGCAGGTCCATCACCTCTATCTAGCTTGGCTGTGCATGTTTTAAAACTGAAAATTTGACCTGTCAAAAAACCCTTCTTAACAGGCCTTAGCCTTCCTTCGAAATGTTAGTCACCTCTAATATCGCCTTACTTCCCATAAGTGGGGGTGGGGTGTTACATGGTATATAAAAGTAGGACAGGTAAAGGCTTAATGTTAAACTTGTCCTTACAGTGAATAGATCCCAAAAGCTAATTTCACTGTAGCAGGGTTCGCTGTTACATAGGAAGGCATTGTGATACAATATTAAATGTAATAATGTTATCTTTGGCTAGGAACCGACTACAAAATTATTGGACTTACTGAAATACTCATTACAAGCCAAATTCATTGCTAAAGTCAGATTTGTAATAAATATTTTGGAATAGGTACTTTTAGAAAGTTTCCTTTTCCCTGCCTAAAGCCTATAGAGTCCCATTGGCATGAGCTTCACCTATCACCTGGAAGTTGAATAGCTCTTGATGAGGTGTGAACTTGATCACAGAGCTGAGACAAATGCCTTGGGCATGGAGAGGTGATCTCTTTCTGGCAGGATGACCATCTGGGCTGTGCCCAGGAACTTGAATAACTTCAAAGAGGACTGCCCTGTCATAAACAAATGTTAGGTGACACCTGAGCAGGGCCTTCTGTGCCCTTCCTCCAGTCAGCCAAGCACCAATCTCAGTGGGAGTGGAGCGGACACCAGAAATGTTTTAGTGACCACAAATGAGAGGTTGCTCATTTGCCTGGTCACACCGAAGGGTGGCCACAGGAGCTCTGCACAGGGGAAAAACTTTTCTTCTATTTTGGTTGTAGGTAGTGAGTAGCACTGTGGGATGGTCTGCAGTAGGGCACACAGGAAATACTTCAAAGTGGTAAGAGTCATATGTGGTAACTTTTAACCCATTGGTTAGGAAGTGACCAGAGTTTCCCCACCCACAGGCTGGTGCCATGCATAAAATTAGCATTTCCAGTTGCCTACTCGGACACTTTCTGGACCTGTGGAAGAACATAAGAGGACCGGTCTATCTGTCTGTAACTAGAGAAGAGCCTAAAAGATTGGACATGCTCTCTCTCTCTTGCACCAAGGACAGAAGTGGACTCCAAGGGCCATAAGGCTGACCTCCTGTTCAAACTCAAGGACACAACAAGCTACAAGAGGACTTTTTCTGCAACTGCCCAGCTGACCACTTCCAACTGGACCTGCCTTGGACCCTGCTGCTGGCCTCCGCTACTTTACACATTGCTCCTAAGTTAAGACTGTCTCCTCTGTACCATAGCTGCCAGGGGGTTGAGCTGAAGTTAATTTAGCAACTTAAAGGGTTCACCTTAGCATGGGTTGTGGTTATTATTTGAGGAGTGTACTCATGCCCATCAGCTATTACCCAAATGTCTTATAATATTGTATGGAATACACAAGCCATAGTTATAGGACATTATAATGAGAACTATTCTCAGGGTGGTCTTGTATCCCAGACTTGCATATAGAGAGACAAGCTAATGTTTCAGTTGCATAATATGTACGTCAGTGTTCAACTTTGTTATATTATAATAATAAACACTATGGTTTGTATATTTTTTTCTTCAAATGTTCTTATACATCCCTACATGGGGAGTGTTTCATTGGCATTATCCTATATACCCTGTCTGCATTCTCAGCCTTAGAAAAGTGATCAATGTAGAGAACGTTCTCTGTGCAAAAAGGCAATACACACTACAGTTAAAGCCACATTCCTAATTAAGATGGAAGCGTCTGAAAGTCATTACACATCATCAATAAAATCATTTGCTGATAATGTTGTTGTTTCATGGTCTATGGTATCCATTGTATTATGCTTCCTGATTTAAGTAAAAGAATTGCCGTGGTGTATCATTCAACAGTAATGACTAAGTCAGATTTAAGCCATTGGGTCATGATTACGCAGTGCAGACTTCAAATAACTGCCCGGCATCCATTTATGCATTACATATTTTACTTAGCATTCACAACCTCTGCTGTAGTTATAAGTAATACGTTTATTTATGCCCGTCTGCTTTCATTGTTTGTCGTTGATGTGCACCAGATATCATCACCACCTAACAGAGTGGTAATGTACTGTGTTGGTTTAGATGCATTTGACATGAAAGTTTACATTTTTATATGATCAACACCTATTTTTACCTCATGGTATATTGCTAGTGCAATTTCTTATTTTTGAGACAATCCACTATTTGCAAATGCATACCAGATTAGAGAGTTGCAATTTGGTAATCATGATTTAGATTTGCATTTTGTGACTACCAAAACTATTTAGTTTGCTATGCATTTTTTGCGATTAACTCATTTTAGGAACTTTGTACAATATAATATGCTGTTTTGCAATTTGTAAACTAGTTTACAACTTTGTGAATCGTGAAACGTATAGATTTGTGCTAACGTTATGAGGCATAGACTGTTAAGAGCTTAGTTTAGCATTAATCCTGTATGGAGGTATTTTAAATAAAAATAACTTTTATTCAGCAAAAGAGTTCTTTATTTATTTGATGTCATTCTGATATATACGTATCCTGGCTGGGTTTGCACAGTTTTGCAACAAGAGAGGCTTGGAGTTCAACTTAGCCAAGACCAAATTTATGGTCTTTAATCCCCCGACGAGCACGCGCCCAAACCCCACTCTCAATGGTACCCTCCTTGAAAAAGTGAGGATATTCGATTAACTGGGTATCAAACTGACCGAGCAATTTGGGTGGGGCCCCCAGATGGCCAAAGCTAGACTTAGGCCAACTCAAACAGTGGGCGGGATTATGAAATTGTTTAGAACATCTGTACATAAGCCAGCAGCTCCTGTGGTGGAGATATTTAAGGCCCAAGCAAGGAGGGCTACACTATATGGGGCAGAGCTTTGGGGGCACTGTTCTACCTCCGATCTCGTCAAGCTGGAAAATAATTTCATGAGACAGCTTATAGGCCTTCCATGCAGCACACCATTAGTTCCCATCCGTTTGGATTTGGGCATGAGGCCAATTGATGAAGAGATTGCCCTTAGGCCTCTGACCTTTTGGCACCGGGTATGGGTAACCCTAGAGTTGTCCTCCTACAGAGCCGAGCTAAAAGGAGCTTCTGCCAAGATTAAATCCTAGTAAATTACCGTGGCTGACCCACATTAGGAACTTTTCCGCTAGGCTTAGTAGGCCAGAGCTATGGTCATCCCCAGAGTTTTCCTGTGCCTTGACATCTAGGTCGGACCTCGTAAAACAATATAGGCAATCCAACCTATCGTCCCTACAAGAAAGTGCCAAAGAGGGCAGGCTGACAATGGAGTTCTTACAAATCAAAGAGGTATATAAAAAATAACTCTTTTTGGATGTAATCTACCCCCCATTGGCTAGGAAATTGTACTTACAGTTTAGATTGGGGAATTTACCACTGGCAGTGCACACCATCCTATGGGCCCCTGAGAACTTGAGTGTGTGTCCTGTATGTAAATCAACGGCTGAGACTGAAACACATGTACTGTTTTTCTGCCCTGCATATGTTTTGCCCGCAAACGTTGGATTATCCAATTATGCACAAACCTAGGGTTTGTCCGCTGTCAAGAGGCCCACAGAGTGCTAAAATATGATACTGATCCTCCAATTTTATTTGCCGTATCGCGTTTTTTAACCCCTTCGATGCTCATGACGGAGCGGTTCCGTCATGAGCATCGGTTGGGCTGTGCTTATGACGGAACCGCTCCGTCATGAGCACAGCCCCTGGGGGAAGCGCTGGCGCTCCCCCCCTGGGGCATCGATCGTGCCCCCACAGAGGGGGATGGCAGCGGAAGAGTTTCCGCTGCCACCCCCGAGCCACCCCACGCTTCCCCATGAGGTCAGCGCGCACAGCGCGCGCCGACGTCATCAGGGAGCGCTGGGACGCCTGGAAGCCATTTGCTTCCAGGCGTCCCAACAAGGAGCAGGTGAGTTTTGTGCTCCGGTGGGGCCGCGGGGGGAATTTTCTTTGTGATTGAGGCATCGGGGAGAGGAAAGAGTATTTCCTCTCCCCTGATGTCTCAATACAGTGCATTCCTGCAGCACGATCGCGCACAGCGTCGCGATCGTGCTGCAGGAATGCCACCACTAGGCACCAGGGATGCTTTTAGTTGAAAGGGAAGCGACCCCTTGGGCAAGGGTCGCTTCCTGGGCCTCCATTACAGTGAAAAGACTTTTCTGCCCCCTCTGGGGGCAGATCGGTTTCGTTTTTTTCGGTTTCGTTTTTTTGCCGCATCTGCTCCCGGGGGGGGGGCAGAAAAGCCCACTAGACACCAGGGATGTGTGTGTTTGTTGTAGGAAGCGACCCCTTGGGCAAGGGTCGCTTCCTGGGCCCCCATTTTTTTAGTCAGACTTTTCCCAGGGGGGGCAGAAAAGCAAACTAGACACCAGGGATGTGTTTGTTGTTATAGGAAGCGACCCCTTGGGCAAGGGTCGCTTCCTGGGCCCCCATTACAGTGAAAAGACTTTTCTGCCCCCTCTGGGGGCAGATCGGTTTTATTTTGTTGCCGTATCCGCTCCCAGGGGGGGGCAGAAAAGCCCACTAGACACCAGGGATGTGTTTTTTTGAGTAAAGGAAGTGGCCCCTTGGGCAAGGGTCGCTTCCTGGGGGCCCAAATATTTTTCAAGACTTTTCTGCAGATCGGTTTCGTTTTTTTGCCGCATCTGCTCCCGGGGGGGGCAGAAAAGCCCACTAGACACCAGGGATGTGTGTGTTTGTTGTAGGAAGCGACCCCTTGGGCAAGGGTCGCTTCCTGGGCCCCCATTACAGTGAAAAGACTTTTCTGCCCCCTCTGGGGGCAGATCGGTTTTATTTTGTTGCCGTATCCGCTCCCAGGGGGGGGCAGAAAAGCCCACTAGACACCAGGGATGTGTTTTTTTGAGTAAAGGAAGTGGCCCCTTGGGCAAGGGTCGCTTCCTGGGGGCCCAAATATTTTTCAAGACTTTTCTGCAGATCGGTCTTTTGTGTAGCCGTTTCTGGTCCCGGGGGGGGGCAGAAAAGCCCACTAGACACCAGGGAATTAGTGTAAATAAAAATGGAAGTGACCCTTGGGCAAGGGTCGCTTCCAGGGTGCAATTTTTATAATATGTATTTGGCCCACCCGCCCTGGGACAGAGTAGCCTTTTTTTTTCCTGCTGTTTTCTGCCCCACCTGGCACACAACCCGATTGACCATTTGGGTAGTAACATAGCATGTTATAATGTTTATTGTTATATTTTTTGTGAATTGCAATTGCAATGTTTTTTTTTTTTTACTGTTTTGTTCTAGGTGAAGGCTTTTGCTCTTTCCAGTTTGCCGTTTCGTTACTGGTGGTTCTGCTGTTTGTGTAGTTTGGTAAGAGACTTTTCTTTGTGCAATGTAAATGTGTTTCATTTCTCTGCATGATTTTTTTTGCAAATGGTGTAATAATAGCAGTATGTTTGGTTTTTGAGTGTCAAAAACTGTTTGCATTTGTGCTCGATGTGTATTTTGTTGTCTTGTGAGTAATTATTTTTTTTTTTTTCCTTCTTTCTAGTCGGATATCGTTGGTTTTTGCTGTGTCACTGCAGAGTAGGTTCTGGTGAGTGTAGCTGTCTCTTGTAATTGAATTCTATAGCTTTTGAGTACATTGATCTTTGTGATAAAAGGTACACATTTCTTTACTTACTTGGTTTGCACATTGTTGGTTGTTGTTGACTTGTTTGTGCAGTCTTCTATCTTAGTAAGTATAATGGCTAGACGCAGGATTACTGCTCAGCAGGTTGTTGGTTTGCTGTTTGAGTCTTCCTCTGACCATGGTCCAGAGACTGACTCTGCATCTGAGGGAGAGGAGGCAGGGGACAAATCTGGCAGTGAGTTTTCTTTCCATATGGAGTCATCGGATGATGAAGATACTCTTAGTGCGGATGAAGTGCCTGTGTTAGAGGAGGAGACTGATGTGCCGATAGTGCGGCAAGAGGCATCTGGGATGCAGCCTGGGGCTGCAAGGCTTCCCGTTGATGTAGTGCGGTAAGAGGCTTCTGGGCTGCAGCCTGCGGCTGCAAGGCTTCCCGTTGGTGTAGTGCGGCAAGAGGCATCTGGGCTGCAGGCTGGGGCTGCAAGGCTTCCCTTTGAAAGTGATGACCTCTGGGTTGCCCCTGGCATGGTGCAGCCGGCATTGCCAGAGTTTACTGGTGTTCCAGGGTGTAGAGTGAATACTGAAAACTTTTTGCCAATACATTTTTTTCAGTTGTTTATGGACGATGTGTTTTTGGCAGAGATTGTTGAGCAGACTAATTTGTATGCCGAACAGTTTTTGAGGGACAACAGTGCCAGTCTTAAGCCACACTCTAGAGCTACCCGGTGGACTCCCACAAATTTTGAAGAGATGAAAAAGTTCTTGGGTTTAACTTTTTTGAAGGGCTTGCTAAGGAAGCCATCAATGTCTTCATATTGGTCTAGCAGTCCCTTGATGGCAACGTCTATTTTTCCGGCAGTCATGAGTCGTGACAGGTATTTGCTTCTGCTTCGGATGATGCATTTTGTTGATAATGGTTTAGCGTTGCCACGAGATCATCCCGATTGTGACCGTCTTTTTAAGATTAGGCCTGTCTTTGATCACTTTGTTGATCGATTTCCTGAGATCTATGCTCCTGGGAAACAAATTGCAGTGGATGAGTCTTTGGTGTTGTTCAAGGGCCGCTTGGTTTTTAGGCAATACATTGCTAGTAAGAGGGCACGCTATGGAATAAAGCTGTATATGCTGTGTGACAGTAGGACTGGATGTCTCTTACTTCAGGGTGTACACCGGTAAGGAATCCAGGATTAACCCCCCTGGTTGTCCGTCCACTTTTGGAGTGACTGAGAAAATTGTTTGGGAACTTGTTAGAGGATTTTTTAACAAAGGCCACCATTTATATGTAGATAACTTCTACACTGGTGTGTGGTTGTTCAGGGAATTGGCCAAAGTGGACACTGTTGCTTGTGGCACAATCCGCTCTAACCGTAAAGGTTTCCCAAAAGAACTTGTTTGTCAAAAGCTTGTGCGTGGACAGTGCAGTGCGTTGCGTTGCGAGGAGCTTCGTGCTGTAAAGTTTTCAGACAGGAGAGATGTCTACATGCTGACTACCATCCATGATGAAAGCACTGCACCTGTGACTGTTTGGGGTCAGGTCGCTGAAGCGCGCAAACCTGTGTGCATTTTAGACTATAATAGGCACATGGGTGGTGTTGACAGAGTAGATCAGAGGTTGGAACCTTACACTGCTCTTCGTAAGGCTTACATTTGGTACAAGAAGTTGGCTATCCATCTTTTCCACTTGGCAATGTTTCATTCTTTTGTTGTGTTCCAGGATTCTTGCCCTGAGTCAAAGATGACTTTTGTTAATTTTCAGCAGTCTGTAATAGGCAGCCTTGTTGTAGTGGAACAGGCAAGTGTTCCTAGAGTTGGAGTGGTGGAGGATGTTGCTACATTGAAAGATCGCCACTTTCCTGATCACATTCCTCCCACACCCTCAAAAGATTTTCCCAGTAGGAGATGTAGAGTCTGTTGGCGAAGAGGTACGCAGAAGGAGAGTCGTATGTACTGCCCCGACTGTCCTTCTCAACCTGGACTGTGTGTCCCTGCTTGCTTTAGAGCGTACCACACGCAAAAGAAATTTTGGGAGCATTCATGAGTGGTAAAGTGAACTGCCTGGTCTGTATTCTTTGGAAAATTTGATTCTCTTTCAAGGTTGGTGTTAGTGCAATGTATTTAGTTGCTGATTTTGTGTTTGAAGATTTGTATCCATTTGTGATTTGTTTGTGTTTTTTTTCCCTAAAACAATTCTAAATGTGATGGCGGTGTGTGTAGGCTGGCGCTTGGCTGTTGGTGTGTGTGGACTGGCACTTGGTTGGTGGTGTGCGTGGACTGGCGGTGTGCATGGACTGGCGGTGTGTGTGGACTGGTGCTTGGCTGGTAGTGTGCGTGGACTGGAGCTTGGCTGGCGGTGTGCGTGGAATGGTGTTTGGCTGGCGGTGTGCGTGGACTGGTACTTGGCTGGCGGTGTGCGTGGACTGGCGGTGTGCGTGGACTGGTGCTTGGCTGGTGGTGAGCGTGGACTGGAGCTTGGCTGGCGGTGTGCGTGGACTGGTGCTTGGCTGGTGGTGTGCGTGGAATGGTGCTTGGCTGGCGGTGTGCGTGGAATGGTGCTTGGCTGGCGGTGTGCGTGGACTGGTACTTGGCTGGCGGTGTGCGTGGACTGGAGCTTGGCTGGCGGTGTGCGTGGATAGGCGATTGGCTGCCGGTGTGCCTGGACTGGCGATTGGCTGGCGGTGTGCCTGGACTGGTGCTTGGCTAGCGGTGTGCGTGGACTAGTGTTTGGCTAGCAGTGTGCGTGGACTGGCGCTCTGCTAGCGGTGTGTGTGGACTGGCGCTCGGCTGGCTGTGTGTGAGTAGTGACTTGCTGCTGGTCACTATACACACTGCTAGCTGAGTGCCACTCCACACAATCCATTAGCTTGTGTAGTTGCTGTGTCAGGAATGTTGGCGTGTGAAAGTGATGGGCCCTTGAATGGCGCTGTGTGCTGGTGTGAGTTTTGTTATGTGATGGGCCCGCGGCTGGCGGTGTGAATGGTTTTGTATGTCTCACACGTATGAAAGGTGTATGAATGGCCTGTAAAGAGGTTGGTGCCTTGTCGTGGCTTTACAGCTCACGAGCTGTGAGTCAATGGTTCAGTTTCTCGCCCTTTCAATTATTAACAGTGTTTTTCATTTTTGTGAAATCACTTGCTAATACAATTGTATATACTGAACCATCACTCACCCTCGTGCCAAATCCAACCAGTACGTGTGTGTGTGCTTGAGGATTAGATGGCTGTGCAGTAATATTTGTCTTTCTGAAGCAGGGTGTACCTTGTCCCTTTTTGTGAATTTTGTAATGTGTTTTGCTTTTGTGCCTGGTGGTGCGAATGGTCTTGTTTGTATCATGTATGAAAGGTGTGTGAATGGCCTGTAAAGTGGTTGGTGCCTTGACGTGGCTTTACAGCTCACGAGCTGCGAGTCATTGGTTTGGTTTTTTGTGAATTTAATTATTGACAGTGCATTTCATTTTTGTGAAATCTCTTGTTAATAAAATTTAATACACTGAACCATGACTCGCCCTCGTGCCAAATCCAACCAGTATGTGTGTGTTTGAGGAAAAGATGGTTGTGCAGGAATCTTTGTCTTTAGTTTCTCTGCCAAGGTGTACTTTCCATGTAAGAATAACCCACCAACTGTAGATATTGTTTAAAACCCTTGGGAGTTCATGGTGATGTCTCTCTTGTGAAATAATTTTTTTTTTCCCCAATGTCCTGCAAACCTCAATATGTCTGCCACATTTTCATTGCAATATTGTTCCAAAATTCTCACGCTGTAGAAACAAACCAATAATTATGTCTAAACTATCTGGTTTTGCAAGGGGGTCACTTTGGTTTTTGGCCCGGTGCTCGGCGGCCATCTAGGGAAACCTACCAAACCCACACATTTCTGAAAACTAGACACCCGGTAGCTTCCAGGGAGGTATGGCTTGCATGGATCCCCCAACGTTTCCTTACCCAGAATCCCCTCCAAACCTCAATTTTTGCTGAAAAAAATCACTTTTTTCACACATTTTGGTGTGGGAAAGTTGTGGCATCTCCAGGCTCACACAAATTTACCACCACCCAGCGTTCCCCCAGGTCTCCCGGTAAAAATGGTGCCTCGCTTGTGTGGGAGGCCCAAGTACCCGCGGCAGGCAAGGGCCCAAAACATGGTGAGGTGACATCAAAATGGCCTATCGCAAAACCGCCTGGTTTTGCAAGGGGGGGTCACTTTGGTTTTTGGCCCGGTGCTCGGCGGCCATCTAGGGAAACCTACCAAACCCACACATTTCTGAAAACTAGACACCCGGCGGCTTCCAGGGAGGTATGGCTTGCGTGGATCCCCAACGTTTCCTTACCCAGAATCCCCTGCAAACCTCAATTTTTGCTGGAAAAAAAAATCACTTTTTCCCCACATTTTGGGGTGGGAAAGTTGTGGCATCACCGGGCTCACACAAATTTACCACCACCCAGCGTTCCCCCAGGTCTCCCGGTAAAAATGGTGCCTCACTTGTGTGGGAGTCCCAAGAACCCGCGGCAGGCAAGGGCCCAAAACGTAGTGAGGCGACATCAAAATGGCCTATCGCAAAACCACCTGGTTTTGCAAGGGGGTCACTTGGGTTTTTGACCCGGTGCTCGGCAGCCATCTAGGGAAACCTACCAAACCCACGCGTTTCTGAAAACTAGACACCCGGCGGCTTCCAGGGAGGTATGGCTTGCGTGGATCCCCCAACGTTTCCTTAACCAGAATCCCCTGCAAACCTCAATTTTTGCTGAAAAAAAATCACTTTTTTCACACATTTTGGTGTGGGAAAGTTGTGGCATCTCCGGGCTCACACAAATTTACCACCACCCAGCGTTCCCCCAGGTCTCCCGGTACAAATGGTGCCTCACTTGTGTGGGAGGCCCAAGTACCCGCGGCAGGCAAGGGCCCAAAACATTTTTTTGATAGGCAATGTGGATTTCGCCTCACTACGTTTTGGGTCCCTGCCTGCCGCGGGTACTTGGGCCTCCCACACAAATGAGGCACCATTTTTACCGGGAGACCTGGGGGAACGCTGGGTGGTGGTAAATTTGTGTGAGCCCGGTAATGCCACAACTTTCTCACACCAAAATGTGTGAAAAAAGTGATTTTTTCAGCAAAACTTTAGGTTTGCAGGGGATTCTGGGTAAGGAAACGTTGGGGATCCACGCAAGCCATACCTCCCTGGAAGCCGCCGGGTGTCTAGTTTTCAGAAATGTGTGGGTTTGGTAGGTTTCCCTAGATGGCCGCCGAGCACCGGGCCAAAAACCAAAGTGACCCCCCTTGCAAAACCAGGTGGTTTTGCGATAGGCCATTTTGATGTCGCCTCACTACGTTTTGGGCACTTGCCTGCCGCAGATACTTGGGCCTCCCACACAAGTGAGGCAACATTTTTACCGGGAGACCTGGGGGAACGCTGGGTGGTGGTAAATTTTTGTGAGCCCGGTGATGCCACAACTTTCCCACACCAAAATGTGTGAAAAAAGTGATTTTTTCAGCAAAAATTGAGGTTTGCAGGGGATTCTGGGTAAGGAAACGTTGGGGGATCCACGCAAGCCATACCTCCCTGGAAGCCGCCGGGTGTCTAGTTTTCAGAAATGTATGGGTTTGGTAGGTTTCCCTATGTGCCGACAGAGTTAGGGTTAAAAAACTACAGCTAGTCACTTTGCCAAAAAAGGGTCATTTTTCACTGCAAAATTGAGGTGGGACCACGTTGCGTTTTGCGCCGTTTCCTGTCGCAGGCACTAGGCCGACCCGCACAAGTGAGGTACCATTTTTCTCGTAGGACTTTGGGCAACGCGGGGTGGGTGGAAATTTGTGGATCCACGCAGATTCCAGAACTTTCCATCACAGAAATGTGGGGAAAATGTGTTTTTTTGTCAATTTTTTACGTTTGCAAGGGATTCTGGGTAACAGACCATGGTGGGAGGCAGTCAAGTCACCCCATCCTGGATTCCCCTGGGTGTCTAGTTTTCAAAAATATATAGGTTTGCTAGGTTTCCCTAGGTGCCGGCAGAGCTAGGGTTCAAAAACTACAGCTAGACGCTTCACAAAAAATGTGTAAATTTTCAGTGTGAAAATGTGGTGTGTTCACCTTAGGTTTTGAGCCACTTCCTGTCGTGGGCACTATGCCTACCCACACAAGTGAGGTACCATTTTTATCGGGAGACTTAGGGTAGTTCAGATTTGTAAAGCAACTGTTAATATCTATTGATTTTTGATGCATTTCTCCCTTCCAAATGAAGGACATTGTGTAAACAAAAAGTCATTTTGAAAAATGACCAATAATTGTCATGCAAGTATGAGTATTCCCAATTTCGAAAATGTGCAAATATGCACTGTTTCTAAACTCTATAATTTGTTCCCATTTCAGAAATACATAGGTGTCTTTCACACCAATTTTTCCATGTATACATTTTCACACAATAATTGCTAAATACCCGGAACAAAAAAAAAAAACATTACAAAATGCTGCTCAGTTTTTTACTCTGGGTTTGTTGGGCTCTTGGTGAACCTACAAGTCCCATATATCCCCACAACCAGGAAGGTCCAGCGGATGTAACGGTACATTGCTTTCAAAGAGGTGTCATAATTAGAAGAAGTTACAGGTGAAAACGTTGACACAAAAGGCTGCTTTTTTTCAACACATTTTTAATTTTTCCTATATTTAACTGTTAGTTTCTATAAAGAAACCTTAATGGATCTACACAAATGACCCCTTGCTGAATTCAGAATTGTGTCTACTTTTCAAAAATGTATAGCTTTCCAGGATCCATTATTGCTTTTCTACCCATTTCTACCATTATCTGAAAGGAGGTTGAAAGCACAAAAAATAGCAAAAATAGGGTATGTCCCAGTAAAATGTCAAAACTGTGTAAAAAATGTTGGATTTCTGACAAAAATCTATCTTTCCCTAAAAGCTGGAGAAATGGTGATTTCAGCCCCACAAACCCTTTTTTGATATCATTTACAGAGAAAAACCCAGACGCTTTCATTTGCAGCCACTTTTCCCCGTTTTTCACAAAAAAAACAAAATTTTGCTGTATTTTGACTAATTTCTGGGAACCCTCTAGGAGAATCCACAAACCCTGGGTACCTTTAGAATCATCATGATGTTGGAAGAAAAGGACGCAAATTTGGCGTGGATACCTAATGTGGTCAAAAAGGTACAGGGGCCTAAGCGCGCACTACCCCAAATAGCCCAAAAAAGGCTTAGCACAGGAGGGGAAAAGGCCTAGCAGCGAAGGGGTTAAATGCTATGTGGCACATTAGGAGAGGGCTTTTAAAGCAATCATAGGGAAGGATCTAATGGCCAAAATCATTACAAGCTATATTTTGTGTGTCTTCAAAATAACGTTTAACAACTTTTGTCAAATTTGGTAAATGCGTTTTAATGACTGCTTTTATGAAATTTAAATCCCTGTGTAGTTGTCAGTCTTTTTATACAAATGCATGGGATGTAAATATTGACTAGCCTGTGCAAATATTTGTGGTTTTGTATCTTTTAATGTACTTTTATGGCACGAGTGGCCGAAATAAAGTTCTTTGACTGACTGACTGATATATATTATATGTAGGTGCATTTATCTTCATTGATTATAACATCTTGCTATCTGGGCCTCTGAAATCTCAAACTTGTACCACTAGACTATTTCTGTTTTTCCTGAGAATCACTGAACTGATCACGAGCCATTTGATATTAGTCAATGGCTTGGAATCTTCTGTCACTGGTGGGCTCTTCCACAACTCATTAACAATCACCAAATTAAATTTTTCACAATCTTGTGAACTACCTTTTCCTTCACCACTATGCAACTACTCAAAAAAGATCTTACTATTCGGAAACAGCATCTTATTTTTGCAAATATACGTGTCGACTGTCCTAGTTTTGTTGCTATTAGTCTTTGGTTTATAACAGTCCACCTTTGCAAAAAAGCGATCATTGAAACATTTAGATTGTACTTCAGTTCGAACCAGCTTAATAGGTACCTAATGAATACCAAAAGGGTTCTAGATGCCTTCGCTTAGCTGCATACTAAACCTACATTCTCTTCCACGAGAATCTGGATTAAAATCATAAGCACTAAATGGCCCTACCCACGTGCGGGATCCCACAGCACTTTACTGAAAACATATATAAAAAATGTACATTTGTACATCTGTCCAAGTCTTATGAGTGAGACGTGTGGTTGTTAAAGTTTAGAAATGGCCAACTTTCATTTATTTTTCATTTAAAAAAGGTCCCCAATTAAATTAAATAGTGCCTGCATTTACAAAATTAACTAGAAAATATTTTTCACAAAGTTTGTTTTAAAATTAAGAAAGAAAGGGAAAGAAGGGCAAGGTTTACAGATATGCAGCACAATACATGAAAGCAAAAAATGACAGTGCTTTATTAGGGCCTCAAGCTTCTTTTTGCGTCCCAGCTTGTCCCACAGGTGGCAGTTAGGTCAGGTTATGTTTTACGGAATCAAAAGAATCCTGGGTGTATGAAAGAAATGCTGGACTTTGATATGGACCCCTAGAAGAGAACAAGGATTACATGTAAATACATTTTCAGTCTCTTCTAGGGATTCTTCATCAATAGTCAAAATCAATGAATACAGTAGCAAGCCCATCCATTTGAACTTGTGGACAAGAAAGAAAAATAGCATTCATCCTTTGAACATCAACTATGTTATGTTATTCAATATTTGTATAGCGCATGATCGCCGCGGCACCCTCCCCACTGGCTTCATTTTTATTCCGTGCCCCACAGACGCGCTGGCACACTTGACTCCATTAATGCCACTACAGACGCATAGTACAATATTTGGAAGCGGCAGGCGGCCTCTAGCCTATATTCTCCACTTGCTCCAGTTGAACTGTGTTTTTGGTTGCCAGTGCTCACTGAGCCAGAGGTGCTTCGCCACTTTCGACACTTGATAAGTTCTGCAAAGGCGACCTTTTTGAGGATGGAGCGGGATGGGGTTGGGAAGACTGTTTCGGACAGAAGGAAGTCACCCCTCTGGTGACGTTCCATTATTATAGGGTTAGACACGTCCTCTGCGATATGTTGGGGGATGAACTGACTGAACCACCAGAAGTTGCTTCTTTCTCCCTCCTTTTCAGGCGGAGTCTTCCCGGAAGGTAATCTCCAGTATTTACACTCTAGCACAGGAATATAGGAAGAACCACTTCACTAAAGCCAGGCTCGACTGGCAAACCGATCTAGACATCGTCTTAGATGATGACACTTGGCGTTATTGTTGTGAGGCTACACGTCGCATCTCCCTGAACGGATAACACCATCTTATACATTTCTAATTTATAAACAGAGTATATTATACCCCGATCCGCCTACATAAATATGGCCTCCGAGACTCGGCAAAATGTGAGAGATGTGGTATGGATAAGAACTTTTTTTTCTCTTCTTTTTTCTTTTGTATTTTTTTTTTTTAACAATTTTGTATTTTTGGGGGGGGGGGTTTCAAAAAATTAAAAAAAAGAACGAATAAAACAGGAAACATTTGGAATTACTTATTCCAAAAACAAAAAAGCAACAAAATTAACAACGATGGTTGCGTAGCACAAACTGCATCCATCGACTGCTCACCGAAGCATATAAGTTTCTTACACTTCACGCAGTGTTACTCGAGAAAGGCGAATTCTGGCCTAATGTCCATTGCAGGTGTTCCCGAGGACGCTCCAGATGTACGTGCCACAGCAGGTGAGGGGTTCAAAGCAGCTCGCCTCATTTCCTCCCGAGCAAGATTGTGAGGATGTGTGGTCCGGAGATGCTTGTACATAGAAGCAGTGCCACAAGAGTATTTTTTTTCACTGTCTCTTGACAGGACTCGGTGACAAATTTTGCACGTCACCTTTCTCGCATTTACTTTCTTCTCTCCAGGTGGAAAAGTGAAGAATTTCCACACGACAGATTCCGGCCTCTGTGGACGTGGTGCCTCCTGCAAGAATTCTTCTTCAGAAGATACTTCCTCCTGCTGCTGCTGCTGCTGTCCAGATGCCATTTTGTTTGATATTTTTTGAAAAACACCAAAAAAAAACAAGCAAAAAGGGTTCTTGTAGGAAAAGAGATGTCTCTCTAAAGATGCTCCAACAAGAATGATTAAAATGGGTAAGTGACAGTGGGAAATGTTATGAACAAATGAAATCTTTTTTTTTTTGAGGTCACATGGATCCACGCACTCTGCGCTCACGAAGCACGCACCCGACGCAACTTCGCAAAAAAATATTTTTAAACATAATATAAGTTTATTAGAAGTACAAATATATTATTTTTATGAATATCTTAGATAGTCTCTTGCTCTAATATGTATATTAAACACACATACATATCATTTTAGAACATAAAAAAATTTCGCGGGAGTCGCGCCCCCCAGCACGTATATGACGTTACGCGGGACCCGCCACCGCGGAAGCATCGCGTACCATAATGCGCATGTGTCGCGAATGCGCGGGAGCAGGAGTCGCGGACTGGTCACATACCAATCGCGCACATCGCGTAATATTAAATGTATATGATGTAACTGAAAAACACGCAGCCGTCGCTCACCGTACGCGGATCCTTCACGACGTTTCTAAAATGGCGGCTAGAATCCGCACACCCACCGTGATGTGTATGCTTTGGGTGCGCGACTCCGAAAAAAAATTGGGAAAAAAATTAAAAAAGAAAATAATATAAATATATTAAAATAAAAAAATAAAACAAAAAAATTCAAACAATATTCCAGTTTTGTTATTTATTTTTTGCAATTTTCAGAAAAATATATAATGTTATTTAATGAATAAAATATTGATAAATAAACAGTTAAAAAAACAGTAGAAAATCAGACAAATAAATAGGTATAACTACTATTACACTTAAAATATCATTTAATGTTTCTTCCTCCTCGGGGGGGGGGGGGGGATTATGTTGGTGGGGGATATCCTCCTCACGGTTGTTGTTCTACGGCATCATGACACTTTTGACCTGCCCTCTTGTCCGCTTTCCCGATGTCTCTCTCCTTGGGGAGGTCCCGCGCCTGCGTCCCCCTTAGCTTTAATGTTGGGGCCTCGCTCTACGGGCGCCCCCCTTCCGCGTGCCCTGCGTGCCACTGGCTGGGGCTATGGCTGACACTCCCATTCCTAGGGCCGCCATGCGTATCTTGTCTTGGAATGTCAACGGCCTTCTGGACCGTTTTAAACGCATGGCGGTCCTCAAGTATGCGCAGCGCATGGGAGTCAAGGTGCTTCTCTTGCAGGAGACCCATCTTCTTGGTAATAACTGTCCCTTTCTCGCCCGTTACGGGTACGATAGGGTGTGGCACTCAGGTTTTGCTAGGGGCTCCCGGGGGGTGGCTATCCTGCTCAGACGGACTTTTCCCTTTGTTCTAGCCCAGGTGCATCTCGACTCCCAAGGTATGGCTGTTGCTGTGTGTGGCACTCTCGAGGGACGACCACTCACCCTGCTATCCCTTTATGCGGCGCTGTCCCTGTTGCAAGCCGCCCTCTCATACACCGCAGACTTACTTCCCACACTCCCGGCGGGCGCACTCGTCTTGGGGGGGGACTTTAACGCTGTCTACACGCCTAGTATTGATGCGACGGGCCCGATCTCCCTCGCCAGAGCCGCTCGCGCTAAGCAGCTGTCGAGTTGGGCCGAGGCCCAGGGCCTATGCAACGTGTGGAGGGTTTGGCACCCACAGGCTCGCCAGTACACCCACACCTCGGCGGCGCACCATTCACATGCCCTGATTGACTTGGTCTTCGTCCCGTCTACCGAATGCGTGGGGGTTCAGGATGCCCGCATTCTTTCTAGGGGCCTCTCGGACCACTCGCCGCTGCTTCTGGCCCTTGGCCCGCCTTCCTTTTCCGCCCGCCCGGTGTGGCGCCTGAACGCCTGGTTCCTTCAGGACAAAGACTTTCGGAAGTCGGTGGGAAAGGAGATCTCTAGCTACTATCACCACAACGTAGGTTCTGTTTCTTCCTCGGCCGTCCTTTGGGAAGCCGGTAAGGCGACTATTAGGGGGGCTGCCAGGGGGCTCGTGCAGCAACAGCGCCGGAAACACCTCCAGCAGCTCACGGCGTGTGAAGCACAGGCCTTGGAGCTTGAGCAAGACCAGGAGGCGTTGACGGATGCCACGCGAGCGCGGCGGTTGGCCTTTCTGCGGGACGAGATACGCATGCACTCCATGGAGGCGGCGAAAACTCTCTGGCGCTCCTCCGTGGCTCGGGTGTACGGTTGGGGAGATAAGAACGGTACGCTTCTCCACCGGCTGGCTACGTACCCCCGGGCCAACCGGATTATTCCTGCCATTGTGGGCCCTACCGGCGAGACTCACACAGTCTCCGTAGCAGTGGTACAGTCCTTTGCCGATTACTACTCCACACTGTAACGGGCTCGGGCGCCGGGGATCTCCCTTGCGGAGCTGTTGGGGGCGAGTGGAGTGGACCTGAAGTGCTTGGGACGGGAGGCTGGTGAGACCCTTGACTCGCCTTTCACGCTGCAAGAAATCGACGAAGCAATCAGCCACCTGGCTCCCGGGAAGACCCCGGGTCCGGACGGCTTCCCACAGGAATATTATGCCCACTACCGTGAAACCCTCGCTCCGCAGCTTCTGGACCTCTATGCAGAGGTGATGGAGAGGGGTTCGTTCCCACCGGAGACGGACACGGCTACGATAGTCGTTCTCCCCAAGACACAGCCCCCATCACAGTCCTGCTCGGACTATCGGCCGATATCTCTCATCAATACTGAGATTAAGATATAAGCTAACATCCTGGCGCAACGGATGCGCCCGCATCTTACCTCACTGGTCCACCCGGACCAATGCGGATTTATGCCGAACCGATGGACTCGGCACTGCCTGCGGCACCTGCATCTCGTCATGGCTCACCGGGGGCACCTCTCTCCTTACCTGGCCCTGTTGCTGGTCGACTTTGAGAAGGCCTTTGACTCGGTGGGGTGGGGTTATCTCGAAGAGGTCCTGGAGAGGATGGGGTTCGGTCCCTAGTTTCGCGCCATGGTCCGGGTCTTGTGCGCGGCTCCTGGGGCCCGAGTGTTTGTGAATGGGGCTCTATCCCGCCCGTTTCCCATTGGGTGGGGGACGCGGCAGGGTTGCCCGCTCTCGCCCCTCCTCTTTGCCCTGGCAATGGAACCCCTGGCCGTTCTGGTCCGGTCGGACCCTTCTCTTCGTGGGTGGGACTGGCCGGGGATGGCCCCTGATAAGATAGCTCTGTATGCAGACAATGTCCTTCTTTATCTCTCAGATCCAGCTGTCTCCGGTCCTCTTGTTCGTCGGATTCTTCGCCGGTTCGGTCAGGCGTCGGGTCTCCTTCACAACCCCAGAAAATCGGTTCTTGTTCCGCTGCACCCGTCTAGAGATTGCTTTGACTGGCAGTCTGACATTCCCCTCCGGAGACTCTCCTTTAAATATTTGGGGATCTGGGTCACCCTTCTTCGGAGCTCTGCTGGGCCCTCAATGTGGCCCCCGTGGTCAATAAAGCCAGATCTGACCTGGTGAGGTGGCAGTCGCTCCCATTGAACCCACTGGGGAGGATTGCACTCTACAAGATGATGATCCTCCCCAAGTTCCTTTACATGCTGCAAAACCCGCCCTGCTCCTTCTCCCGCCCTTGGTTCCGGGGGTTGGATAAGATGGCGACCAAGTTTCTCTGGGGGGGTGGTAGATCCCGCCTGGCCCTGGACCGTTGTCGGATCCCGTCATATGACGGAGGTCTGAGCATGACTAACCTTTACTTGTATTATCTTGCAACTCAGCTCCTGGTGGCCCATGATTGGTTCTCGGGCGGGTGGGATGACCCGGCCTACAGGCTGGAGGTGCAGCTTATGGGGTTCCCCTCCATTCAAAATATGCTCTACGAGGCGGTGGTTCCTCGGTCACTCCCGGACGTTGTACGGGCCCCTTTCTTGGCATGGCGTGCTGCCTTACGGCATACCCGTTGGTCGGGGAAACTGACTCAAGTTACACCGCTCTGGCACGGCACTTGGTTGCGAGAGGTAGCGGGGTTGGGAGGGTTTCGAGCGTGGGATCTCCTTGGGATCTCTCGTTTGGGTGACGTGTGGCGGGGAAGCCACATGTGTTCCTTCCAGGAGCTCCAGGATCGGTTCTCCATGCGCCCCTCGCAATTCTATAAATATCTCCAGCTGCGCCACGCGATCCAGTCTCATGTCCCTCTAGATTCAAGGATCCCTGACCATAGCCCACCCGAAGCTCAGGTGATGTTGGGGTATCTTGGGAAGGGGGGAATCTCCCGCATCTATCGGACCCTGGTCAATAACACCCCGGTGGATTGGGACGAAATGAGGCAGCGATGGGAGGCCTGGGTGGGACCATTGGATGAAGCTGACTGGAGGAACGCCCTTATGGCACCCAGGACGATTACCTCATCAGCCAGGTTGCGGCTCATCCAGCGTTATTACCTGCATACTGCCTACCTGACCCCGGTACACCTCTACCGTGTGGGCCTCTCTCCGGATGCCTCATGTGCACGTTGTGGGGCAGACCCGGCGGACTTTTTCCACATGGTATGGACATGTCCGCGCCTGGGGAACTACTGGGGCGAGATTGAGCTTGAGTTAACTGAGACCCTGGGGTGGGAGGTCCCCCATGATCCCAAATTGGCTTTGTTGGGGATAACGGACGGATTGGATGGATCCCGCAATGAGAAATCTTTCCTAACCACTGCACTGGTAGTGGCTAAAAGGGATATCGCTGCCGCCTGGAAGCAGACCGACCCACCCAAATGCGCTGCATGGAGAAGGGGGGTGGACTGGTGCGCGACGCAGGAGCGAATGATGTATACGGCTCGGGGTTGCCCCAAAAAGTTCAGCAGAATATGGGGGAAGTGGCTAGGGGGACTAATCTAGGGGAGTCGGTGCGGGTGGGGGGTGTGAGGGGTCCGGGGAGGAGGCGGGGGGGTCTTGCTGTTGATTGTCACTGATTTCGGGATATGTCACTTTGATGCTAGTTCAATTGGACTGTTGTATGTGTATTTAAGTGTGTTTTTTCACAAAATGAAAATTTGCTTATCAAAAAATAGTATTTAATAAACCTTTGAAATTCACTGAAAAAACCATAGGTTT
This sequence comes from Triturus cristatus, assembly GCF_964204655.1. Taxonomy (NCBI): domain Eukaryota; kingdom Metazoa; phylum Chordata; class Amphibia; order Caudata; family Salamandridae; genus Triturus; species Triturus cristatus. Next base: position 240,479,035 of record NC_140581.1, on the reverse strand, counting down.
TAGAGACTTTATAGTTAGAAATCAGCATTTAAAAAAGCTTAGAAATTCACAGAAAAAACCATAGGTTTCTGGGGTGTTAGTTAGCTGGACATTTCACTCGTACAAAACCATAGAAATTCCTCTGTTATAGTTAGTTCTGCTAACTATAACTCGCGTGCCCACAATGCACTGCTGATGATGTCACATATTACATCATTCATGACATGGTCAGTGACATCACTGATGACATAATCCACGTGACAATCTGATACACCTCATCATACACTAGTATAACCTTTCATCACTCACTGTAACATACAGAGTACCATATTTGAAACCACTGACACACTAATACCAGTTACTACGTACCCACTCACTGATTCCTAAGTCTACACACACAACTAACCATTCAACAACAGAATCACTTATACATGCAGTCACTAATTAATAGAACACTATCAAATGCACTTATACACATATATAGACATTGACACAGCAATCATCTTAGTCGGTTATGCAGTCATCCTACTCACTCATGGAAAAAAATAATCACACTTACATTTACTCACTTACACAATTATACACACAACACCTCATTTATTCAAACACATAGGGCCATATGTAGGTAGCTAAATACCGGTCGGTAATGGCCGAAATTCGGTAAATATCCCGTTACCGACCGGTATTTAGGCAATTGAGATGTAGGAGTCCAAAAAGAAGGATTCGGTAAATATGAATCGGTAAATACCGATTCATATTTACTGAATCCCAATATACCGATTCATAATTACCGAATTCATATTTACCGATTCGGTAAATATGAAATGGTAAAACGATACCCGAGATGTAGGTAAATTCGGTATTTACGAATTCCATGAAATTCGGTATTTAGGAGTCGGTAATTAACACAGATTGAAATCAGGTGGTAAACAGCCACAGTGCATATAAGCAATCCCAAAATGCAACAGCGTGAACACCATGGCCGCTCTGTATGGGATTGCAAGGCGCCTACGTCTACAGGCAGCAGGTCTGAGGATTTGGAGACGGGAGTAACGCATTTACAGACAGCGCATCACACTCTTCCAACAGACTGAGGGTGAGATACATGAAAGGTACAGGCTACACCCCCAAACCATCATGGACCTGATAAGGGACCTGCACCCACTCCTGGACCAGCCAACAAGGGCGCATGCCATACCACCACATGTGCAGGTGCTCTGTAGCCTACATCTACTAGCATCTGGCAGTTACCAGGGGGTGATAGCTGCGGTAAGCTGGGTATCCCAGAGATGCCTGTCCCGTTTCTTCAGGAAGTTCCTGGATGCCATGATGCAGAGAATGCAACACTACATTAGCTTCCCAAACACACAGGCTGAACTGCAGAAAACAAAGACAGACTTTTACCAGATGGCACACTTCCCGCATGTCATAGGCTGTATTGATGGCACACACATTCCAATCTGCCCACCAGCAGCCACTGAGCACATCTACAGGAACAGAAAGTCCACCCACTCCATAAATGTGCAGGTAATCTGCGATGCAGGCAACATAATCACTGATATCGTAGCTAAGTTCCCTGGGAGCACCCACGACGCCTTCATCTTCCAGAACAGTGGGATCTACACACGACTGGTTGCCGGAGAATTTGGAGAAGGATACCTGCTAGGTAAATCACTGTGACACTCCCTAATACTTATCGCAAATGAATGTGTATTGAGGCATGTGACTAAAGCTACTCTCTTACTCACCTAGGCGATAGTGCATATGCCGTGCGGTCATTCATCCTCACTCCCTACCTACACCCATCAACCCTGAGTGAAAGACGATATAATGTGGCACACAGATCAACACGCAACGTGGTGGAGCGCACGTTTGGACTATTGAAAAGCAGGTTCCGCTGCCTCCACAAAAGCGGAGGCGCACGCCAGTACACACCCTTTATCTGCTGCAAGATCATTGCCACTTGTGCAATGCTGCACAACCTTGCCACGAAGACAGGTACAGAGGTGGAAATAACAGATTTTGAGGACAATGACGATGAGTCTGCACAGCCAGAGCCCAACGCAGCAGGAGTGGCAACAGCAACAGATGGGAGAGAGAGACAGGCAGAGATCACATGCAACTATTTCTAAGTAAGTAAGGGGACACAGCCAGTAGTTGTATGCCATGACGTAGTTTTAATCATGCGGCACTACGCCACAACACAATGCCAAAAATGGCCCTATCAAACATGTGAAAACAAGAGTTTGAAGTCAAGGGTTACTTCACCCAACTGTGTCCTGCAATTGTGTGCAGCATCAGTGTCAGCGCCCACGCACTACAGTGCGGGATGCCAGGGATTGAGTCTCCTCACTGGCTGTGGTACCAGTGGCAGCCCCATGCCGTCTGTTGCTCCTCCGCGTGTATGTGACAGGGGGGTAATGCTGCTCCTACTGGTGGTGTCTTCGCTGTCCCCAGCATCCACAGCACCAGTTGTGGCCGACTGGCTTGTTAGCAGCACCTCAAGTGCACTGGTCACCCTCACCATCCCCCTTGACACATCATTGCTGCAGTGCGCAAGCCCCTCCTGCATTGCCACGGAGCGCCTGCAGAGCAGCGAAGTGGCAGTTGCCAGGCGGTTCACTGCCCTTGTGTGGTGATCTTTCTTTTGCCTCTCCTTGTGCAGTGCAGCTCTGTCCTCATCCATCTTCGTGCACCGCAGCATGACGGACTGGGACATGTCCCGCATGCCCGCAGCCATCTCCCTCATGCCCTCAGCCATTGCGCTTATGCCCCTGTCCATATTGCCCATTGTGTGATTGAGGCCCTTCATTTGGCGCTGGCCTGACAAGATTGCCTTTCCTTGTAGGCGCTGTACCTTGACCATGGTGGCCTCCAGCCCTAAGAACACCCCATTGCTCTCACCCTGTGGAGGTGGACTGCACACCCGAGCCCTGCGGCGACGTCTGGCACCTGTGTGTGCTCCCTCAGAGGCGGAGTGCACACCGGCATGGCAACCATCCAGTGGCACAGTGGATGTTTCCGCAGCCCTCGAGTCTTCTGATGAGGACTCTGAGACATGTAATATTGCAACAGCACGCCTTCTAGACCTGAACAATGCAGGTGGTGTCGATGCGGGTGAGGCCAGCTGGAGTGGCGATGCTGGATGTGGTGGCGAGGCTGGCTGTGGTGGCGTGGCTGGCTGTGGTGGTGTGGCTGGCTGTGGTGCTGTTGTCTGGCCAGAACTTGTGGTGGTCTTCTCTGAGCTGTCCTTCCGGGGGGCCCTCTCTCCCTTCTCCTGTGCAGTCCTGCGCGAAGTATCGCCTGTGGACAAAAATTCAACATCAGCTCAGTGTACCTGCAGCCCTGCATTGCTATCATCATAATAAATTTCTGTAACACTCTCTCATTGTCCTATGCCTGCTTATCGCTAATGTGTGTAACATGCCTAGTTGTTCTGCGCAATTTTTGTCATGTTTGGGGTTTCACAGACTACATCTCCCATAATGCATTGCTGGTATGCACTAACACCTGTACCGGAGTAGGATTCTCATTGCCCAATTGGGGATTTCGGATAGGGGTAGGGGGGGCACAATGCTGTGCATGCGTCTTACCTTGTTTTGTGGCGGCTCTGGCAGAGCTGTCTGCATCCCCAATCCCCACGACACTTTCAGGCTCAATTGTTGACTCCACAAGCTCCTCAAGTTCTGTCAGGGCAGGTGCCCTGTTCCTTCCTCCTCCTGTCCGGCTGGCCTCTTTCTTCAGTTCCGCCATCTTCCTCTTTGTGATGATACGGATGTCGTACCATCGCTTCTTGAGGACATCAATGTCCCGGGGGGTCACTCCCATGGAATTCACCTGCGCCTGGATTCCCAGACAGATCTTCCTTTTCTCCGATTCAGCCACTTGCAGTGACTGTTTTCCGAACAGCTTATGGTGCTGCTTTACCACCTCCTCCACAAGTACCTGCAGTTCCTTTTGGCTGAATTTAAGTTTTCTCTTCCTTTCCCCTCCATATCTCTCTGTGTCCTGGCTGGCCATTGTGTCAGTTTCTTGTGCTGAATCAGGCACTGGCTCTGTTCCTCTCCTCTGCACTCCCAGCCTCTCCAGAGTCTGCTGATTGTGTGCACCTGCCTGGGTGTGGCCACTTCCTGGTTGGGTGGGGTTAGGTTTGCACAGGATTGGCTGATTCCTCAAATGATGTGTATTTGATTTTGCGATTCGGTAAATACCGATTCGGTAAATACCGATTCGAAACTCCGGTCGGTATTGTGGATTCGGTATTCATTTACCGATTCGGTAATTTTTACCGAACTATTTGGTACATAGCAAATACTGATTTCTAAATACCGATTCGGTAAAATTCGGTATTTAGGAATCGGTATTTCTGGCCTACCTACATATGGCCCATAGTAACTCATAGTTAATATGTTAAACAAGCATTTGCAATGCAATAGGTCTCGCATTTGCTAGAGTTAGAGCTATTGGCATTGTAAATGGCAATGGCTTTTATGTATGTGTTTTGGTTTGGAGTGGATTGGATGTATGTGGATTGTAGTGGAATTATGTGTGTTGAATTGGAATTGTTAGTTGTGGAATTTAGGGTGAATTGTGTGGTATGCAGTGTATTTGTGTGAAAATTGTGTGTCATAGTGTGCAGTGGAATTATGTGGATAGTAATTATGTGGTTGTGACTTGTGAGTGTACTGGAATTATGCGGAGTGGGATTGTGTCACGAAGTGTAATTATGTGATATGGTTGGGTTGTGGAGTGGTATGTACTGTAGTTTAATTATGTGGTGTGCTGTTGAATTTTGTGGCTTGATGTGGAATTCTGTGGTGTGGATTGGATTTATGTGGTGTCTTACGTATTTGTAATTAATGGTGGCCCTGCCTGCCTATTTTCAGTAGAACACATGCTACATTATATCACCGCCTTTTGCTGGTGTGGAAAAACTCACCTTAGTGAAAAATTATTTGTTGTATGTGCTATAGCAAGATAATTCAAAAAGAAAGAAGGGAAAATGCATTTTTTAGAGAGCGAGGTATTTTGGGAAAAAGAAACGGGTTCCGAAACCGTAATTGGCACACTTATCTTCTAAACACCATGAAGATATGTGGCGCAGGCAAAAGCTATAAAGAAGTGCCACGATGCTTAGAAAGATTTCTAGTGCACGTTTAATTTTACTGGTGCAGTCTCAATGTCCCAAAACGCTGACAAAAAGACAGCCCAAAGGAGGACACATGTATAAATAATTTACAGACTGTGTAAAAAAAAATGTCCTGAAAACAATATACAATAACTTACGTTTTGAAGTCATCCAAGGGGGGCTGGTGAAGGTGGACTTGTGTCACAGCCGGGATCCACAAGTCAGCATGAGAGGATACTTAATCACCGACTTAGTAGGTCAAACCAGTCCGAACGGGAAGGAAAAGAATGCAGCTTAAAAACTGAGCAATGAAAAACGCTTCCAACCTAAAATAGGGAGCTCGTGTTTCATAATATAATGATGGAATGTAGCAGGTAGCTTAGAAAGTGTGAAGGAGCGACTCACTTAAGGCGCTATATTGGAAATGGCAAAAGCTAAATACATCAGTATACGGTGAAATAATTTTAAAAATATATACTTTTTGTTGCTCCAGCTGTACAAGGAAGCTCAGGTGCTTCTTGATTACATGTAAGAAAGTAACAATCTGCATAACTAAAGAGATTTCAAACAAAAAAATGTTTGTACTGCAATTTAGCACCTATTACAAGGCGACAGGGGAACAAGGAATGGGATGTATTAAATAGGTAGCTTAGAAAGTGAATTCTCAAAAATATATAGGATGGCGAAGGGTCAAAATATATTATTTTTTTAAAGAACTCTGATAGTGGCAGCGGTGAGCCAAAAGCGTGATATGAAATCCTGAAGTGCATGGCGATTAACCTTGGATGGGACACGTTCACAGGTGTGAGGGGGCTGCCTTAATCGCCCATTGTACAAGACCGCAGGATGTCTCGTGTTGAGGAGTCTGCAGCAGCTCGCAGTGTTTTTTTTTTACTTTGTGCTCAGCCTCGTGGGCAGCCAGCCCCTTGGCGGCTTGCAGGCTTGTCGATGAGCTCTGCTCTTCATCATGTCTGTTGCTGCTGCTGCTGCCTGCCTGCCTGCCTGCGAGGTTACTGCCAGCAGCTACAAGCAAATGCATTCAAACATATACACACATACATACATACATACATACAGGCGGGTGCGCAAACACACAAGGTAACATGCACGCAATCACACACCAGAAGCTCAAACATATGCAGAAAACACACACACACACACACAGACGTGTCACACACACAGGACAAAAGCCAGTGATAAAATAACAAAGCCTCGTTAACACGTGAATAGTCTTTTAACGACCTGTGAAGTACTCGGGTGCAGCTGGTAGCTTAAAAACTGTCTGTGTGTGCGCCCTGGAAGCTGTCTCAGCTCGGGCTGACACACACGACGGGGCGGGGGGGGGGGAAGAGGGGTGTGGGGGGAGTGCTGAAGCCCGTTGAGCCCAATGGGCATTGCATGCCTGAGGGGTAGGATTACATGGAAAGGGGAGATTTAAGAACAGAGGTTGAAAGAAGTTAAGAGTGACGAATAGAACAACGGCAACCCTTACATGGAATTTCGAATCAAGGGGAGTTGTTAATACACCCCAAGGCTGGCATTGTGAGCAAACTAAACACACACTCGGCCACTCACGTAGGAAACACGTTGCCTTTTATTGCTGAGGCAGGAGCCACACCAGAGGCGCCAGCAGTACAAAGTGCAACACGCTGGGCACAAAGCCTCTCGTAGTGTGGCTCCGCCTCCAAGAGGTTTTAGGCAAACACCCCCTGTAAGTTTTTAAAGTGCAGTGTTCAGTAAACAACCACCCGTGAACATGCATGAGGAAAGGAACGGCCTCTGTTTACCTGGCTCCGTTTCTTCTGTCTTTCTCCGCTCTGCCATGTTTTTAATGTTTGTCTGGAGAATGACGTGGAGCTGACAACAGAGGAGGGCGGCCGAAAGTTTTGTGAATGGTCTGCTGCAACAGTAAAGGCGCTTCACCTAGGTCTGAAAAGCACCGCTGATAGAAAATATATAAAGGCGCTTCGGCATGCTGTATGGGGAGGCGGGAGGGGTCTGAAAGCGCCGCTGGTATGAAATAAATAAAGGCGCTTCGGCATGCTGTATGGGGAGGCGGGAGGGGTCTGAAAGCGCAGTTGGTATGAAATACATAAAGGCGCTTTGGCATGCTGTGTGGAGGAGGCGGGAGGGGTCTGAAAACGCCGCTGATATGAAATAAATAAAGGCACTTCGGCATGCTGTGTGGAGGCTGCGGGAGGGGTCAAAAGCGCCGCTGATATGAAATAAATAAAGGCGCTTCGGCATGCTGTGTGGAGGAGGCGGGAGGGGTCTGAAAGCACAGTTGGTATGAAATAAATAAAGGTGCTATGGCATGCTGTGTGGAGGAGGCGGGAGGGGTCTGAAAACGCCGCTGATATGAAATAAATAAAGGCGCTTCGGCATGCTGTGTGGAGGCTGCGGGAGGGGTCAAAAGCGCCGCTGATATGAAATAAATAAAGGCGCTTCGGCATGCTGTGTGGAGGAGGCGGGAGGGGTCTGAAAGCGCCGCTGATATGAAATAAATAAAGGCGCTTCGGCAAGCTTTGTGGAGGAGGCGGGAGGGGTCTGAACGCGTCGCTGCAACAATCGTATAAAAGAGTTCTCCACAGCAACACATTAAACATACAAGCGGACCGAAACAGTAGTTAGGCGCTGCTGCTTCCGGACTAAACGGAAGTCAGTCTCACATCAACAGCCACTAAAAAGCCAGATGACAACAGCTATGCCAACGTTAAACTAATGGCAAGCAGCAACAGAAATACCTGGCAGTGGGCGGAGTTTCAGCCAACATACGAATTACTTGATGCCTCGGAGAGGCAGCGCATGCGCTGCCCTTTGCGAGACCTAAAAATCACCATTACAAGTATACACTCATTCATATAGTTACTCTCACAATCACTGACTCTTATATATACTTATTTATATATACCAACTCTCACATACAATGCCTTTTATTTTTTTACTTTGTTGAAGATGTACAACTAAAACATATATTCGCTCAGCAACACACAAATAAATACACTCAGTCACCCAAACAACTGTTTCCACATGCACTCTTAAACCTACACACCTAGTCAATCAACCATTCACACATCTATGCATAGTTACACACACCCCATCCAACCACACACAAACTCAGTGCCCCATACAAATACTCCCCCAACTAATCAATAACTAATATACACAATCTTGTAGTTAGTGACCAACTGATGCAGCATGTTATACAACAACAGAGACAGTGATGCATACATTCACATAGTTTAGTTACTAATCCGTGTATTAAGTGAGACACTTAAATTTCAAACTAAACCACATTCACTGGATGATGTCATCAGTGATGTGATTTGAGATGTCATCAGTGATGTCATGAATGATGTAATATGTGACATCATCAGCAGTGCATTGCGGGCGCGCGAGTTATAGTTAGCAGAACTAACTATAACGGAAGAATTTCTATGGTTTTGTACGAGTGAAATGTCCAGCTAACTATAACACCACTGAAACCTATGGTTTTTTTCTGTGAATTATATATATATCTCGCACGTCTCGTCCCCGAGGGGCCTCCTCGGTGCTAGAGGTAGCTTAGAGTTAGGAGCTGCTAATTAAAACATCCTGGTTTTAAGCGGTTTCTTGAAGCCAGCAAAGTCCGTGCAGTCCCTAATGGTCAAGGGGAGTTTGTTCCAGTGGAACGGAGCCAGGTAGGAAAAAGGCACGTCCTCTGTATTTTGCGAATTACGGATGCGTAGAGGGCAGAGAAGGAGCGGATTGTTTTGATCTCAGGTTCCTGTCAGGGCAGTAAGGTCTCAATTTGTCTTGTAAGTATTTGGGTCTTTTACCGGCCCAGGCCTTGTGTGTCAAGGAGAGAAGTTTGAAGATTGTTCTCTCTCTTTTTATAGGGTGCCAGTGGAAGGCTCTAAGCAAAGTAGCAGATCGAGTGCTCAATGGCTGTTTATTAATCAGTCTGGCTGCAGTGTTTGAACAACCTGCAGCTTGGCATGGAGAGATGCGCTGGATGCAACAACTTACAAATTACCATAGTCAAGGGGACTAATAATCAGGGCCTGGACGAAGGTCTTGCGAGAGTCCAGTGACAGCCACTTGAAGATTCTTTTGAGGAGGCGCATTATCCCGAAACATGTACCACATGTTGAAGTCACATGGTCCTTCATTGAGAGCTTGTTGTCAAAGAGGATGTCCAAGCTCCTCACCATGCTTCTAGGAGCAGGGGCCGGGCCGAGCCGAGCTCCATCGGCCAACAGTACTCATCCCAATGGAGATGAGCTTTTCCAAGAAGTAGTATTTCAGTCTGGTCTCCGTTCAGTTGTAGACAGTTTGAGGACATCCAGGTGGCGAGGTCCCTCATACAGGATATGAAATGCTGTTTAACATCCTCATAATCCTGTATGAGAGAGATGACCAACTGGGTTTTATTAGCATAAGAGAATATCTCAAAACCATAGGATTGGACTAGCCAAGCAAGGGGGAGACATAAATATTGAAGAGAATTGGGCTCAAGGCAGAGCCCTGAGGGACTCCCTTGTTCAGACATACTGTGGTGGACTGGAAAGATCTATCTTTTAAGAAGTGAGTCAGCCAGTGTAAGGCATGCCATGTATGCCTATCTCCTGCAAGTGTTGAATTAGAATAGGGTGTGATACGGTGTCAAATGCCACTGACAGGTCTAGCAGGACCAGCATAGCTTTGGTTCGCCAGTGACCAAAGCAAGACTGAGAGAGTCTGTCACTACCACAAGAGTGGTCCCTGTGCTGTGTTGAGGGCGGAATACTGATTGTGAGGCATCCAACAAGGAGTGAGTCTCCAGGTAAAATCTCAGCTGTTTGTTTACATGAGAATCCAGCAGTTTGGCCATTAATGGGAGAAGAGATATGGGACAGTAATTGACTGGGTCAGAGGGATCAAGGGGAGTTTTTTTCAGAATGGGTGTAACAAATGCAGCCTTCCATTCCCGAGGGACAGAGGCTAAAGACCAGGATAGATTACACAGAGATGCGACTGAAGGTACCAGTGAGGAAGCAAGCATGGTAAAAATATGGGGAGGGGTGGGGGACTTTAGTCCGCCAGAGAGCCAGATTTAATTTTAGGTAAAGATCTGACAAATGGATGTGTGTGATAGGTTCAAATGTCTCCAGTGAGGCCTGAGTTTTGCTGTGGCAGAAGTTAGCCCATTCGTTGGCGAATGAAGTAGGCGTGTTATTATGAAAGTTGCGGCGGTAGATGTTATCTATCTTGCTCACAAAATGGGAGGCTAGATTGTCACAGAGGGTCTGGGTGGCCAATAAATTTGCAGTACATGCATGAGGATTGCTATGCTTTTTAACTACCTTAAAAAGATCTTTGGCAGAATTATCTGCTCATGCAATTCTGTTGATGGTATGTGCTCTGCGTGTATTTTGAATCATGGTGTGGTAGGATCCTAGCAATTGCTAATAATGTTGTTTGTCTAGGGCATCTTTAGTGTACCACCTTTTATGTTTCAATCTCTTGTACTTTGTTTTGGCGGTTCTCAAGTCAACAGTATACCAAAGGGCGTTTGGTCGCCTTGGTCTATTGATGGGAGGATGAATTGGAGCCACTGGAACCATGGAGTTTGAATACAAAGAATAGTGTTTGTTAAGGTTATGTATGGTTAGGTAGCAGCTGAGCTGGCAGACTTTCCCTTGGTCAATAAAATTCACTTTGTAATGTATCAAGTAAAACAAAACAAACAAAAAAAAAAAAAAAATCAAACCAAACTATTAAAAGTGCAAAAAATTGTACCTTTTCTTCCAGGTTTCATTTCTCCTTCTTGATCCATCCAGTACTCGCGGATATCAATTAGTACTTTCCCTTTAAAATCTCGAACGCTGACATACCTCATTTTTCCAATCTAAAGAGGACAAAGACATTCGGTAATGTACTCAATTTGTAAGACATGTAATATAGATCTAACCACTCAAGATGAACAAAACATAGAAGATGTCACTCAAACTCGAGTAAATTTACCAAGAACAAAATATTGGCGATACATCATACTTGTCTTTAACTGAAAGAGGACGATCTAGTGTCTTTCATCGGTTAAACACAAAATGCATTTTCCAAGTACAGTTCTTTTTATCAGTGAAAAAAAAATTAACAGCTTTTAAATCTCCCATTCTAAGTCGAAAACTGCCGCACTAGATAAGGTTACTTTAAATATCGCGCAAAAAATGAAACTATACAATTGAACATATCTACATCTATTGAATGAAAGAGAAAAGAAATTAACCATGAACAAAACCTTTGAAATCTGAGACTGCTTTAAATTTGTAAGCTGTGTATTACCCATTAATTAGTTGGTCGAAACAGTAAAGGAAAACCATCTCATTTAGTTCTATGGGGTTTAAGTCATCAACCGTAAGAGGCATTAGGATGATTTAACAGATAGCCACTAAAACTTAGACTGCTAACTGTAGAAAACAGCTTCAATTGTGCTTTCCTTGACACTGTATACAAACTTAAATACATTTGACTTTGTTGCAAAAGCTCTAATTGTCACTTGAGAGGTGACATGGTCTCATGAGTATCTAGAATAGAATCATGCTGTTGCAGACAAGTAACTTTTCCCTTATCAACTTATTATAGCATCACGTTGTGCACCGATTACATAGCTCTGTTCCCCACACTATAGCAATGCCACATGCAAACAGATCTATAATAAAAATACAAGAGCTCACCGCACATCGTGTGTAATCTATTTGCTGATGTTTTAATACCAGGGAGAATCCTAGGCTTTTCTAGAATTCAACTGGCATGTAGAATTAGTGACTAGGAATAAACATTGGGTTAGTGTTGACGACAGAGCTGGTTTATGAGGTTTCACTGTCAGAGTCTGAACTATACTCACCTATTTTGGGAGATCACAGAAATGAATGAAGTGACTGCCAATGCCAAGTGCTAGGGGATCATTTGCAAAATGTTTCAGGAGGTGGTGGCATCAATCTAGTGAGTACTGTCCTTAGGTGCCATGTGGGTAGCAGGGTATGGTGAGGCGTGTGTTAACCAGTTTCAACACCTTCAAAAGTCCATGACTCCAAGTAAGCTGTCAATGCTGCCAAACAAACTCCAATAGACAGGTGACTAATGCACATAAAACAGATGAACAAAATATTCAAAAATACATTGGATTGTGGTCACGAAAAAAAAGGAGCCTTTGCTTGAAGGAGTCTTTCAGTGTGGTTATAATCAAGTCGTTTCTTTCTCAAAGCAGACAGCATTAAAATGTCTCAAAAGCTTTTTTAAAGCCCTTTTAAGTTCTTGATGTGTCTACATCTTTTCAGCATAGGCAGCTAATAGTAAGGTCGGTATAACCACTGGAACACTATTTGGAAGTCTTTAAACAGATCAAACGCTTAGTTTGATTCGCATCATCTTCTGAAACAATGGTAGGGCCCTTGGCAAACTTTGTCTTCTGGAACCAAATGTAAGCATTGTATTGAATAGCCTTGCCATGATGAGCAGGTTTAGAATGCAGAATGAAACACAGTCATAGTATTTTGGGACAGAAATGCTCTGCATTGTGTGCAGAAAGATTTCCCTGCCCCGAGTGTTTGACTGTGTGAATCTGTTATCCTGGTTTTTGATTTTTGCCTTACCCGCATGCCCCTTGACAAGAGTGAGGCTCTGGGCTTGTTCTGTAATCTGGAGGAGTGCAACAAGTGTGGACTACTGCATAGCACATGGAGCAATGGTGGCAGTGTATCGCGCTTTGTGAATCCATATTTGGGGGCAGACTTTGCACTGGAGTGGAGTGGAGTGTAGTGGAGGATTTCTGCCCCCTCATATAAAGGTTCCGCTTCTATGAGCTAATTCAGATCCTAGCGCTAATACCTCATCTGTATATGGTGCAGGTTTGTCTGCATAGCCTGCATGGTGTGTGTGAGTGAACCAGATTTCTGGAGGCCTATGAGATCCATTTTGGAACCCCAAGCCTACACTTGTGCACAAGACAGGGGTGAGGTTATTTTCCAGACATGAAAGAAAGGGTATTGCTTAAATTCCTGAAGCAGGAAGTAGGAGACCTAGATAATCAACTTGGGAATGAAAAGACAAGGTTTCTTTAGAAATTCTTTTAGGCCTTTTGCAGGGAGCAGATGCGGATTACTCTTTAAGCAGCTCTACCATTTGGTAGATGTTCAAGGTGAAAGATGGGACTGCAGTCTCTGTTGTTCAAGGTCAAATGGTCCCCTTGGGTAAGGCCAGCCTTTTGTCTTTTGCCCGACCACTTTTCAATTCGGCTTATGAAAGCCAGGTGCAGGATGCTCACACCTTTAGTGCCTCTGCTGAAAGTAGTATTGGCTTGATATGCCATGCTGTGAGTAGCATCACTACACAAAAGCTGTGTCAGGAGACAGCAGCCTCAAAACCAAAGAGGTTCTCAAAGTGCAGACAGTGTATCTACAACTCCTGTCTACTCTGACTGTATAAAAGTGGGACACCTGTTGTACCAGTTCCAAGTTCACTATGACCAAGGAAGGGAGAGCTCCGATGAGTCCAAAGAAGTCTGCTGTGCAGCCAGAGATGGTGTCTGCCCAACAGCGAGCTCCTAGAGTTAAAGGGACATCACCTACTTCTACCCCTTGCTGCAGGAGCTATTATCCGTTCTGGAGTGCTTAGAAGCTAGCCAGCCTGCCTACTGGAGGGAAGGAGGCGGTCATCTTAGAGGGGTGGCATGACCTGTGCCACTATGGCTGAACTGGCACAGTGGCTGAGGTCACACTGCGTTCTTCAACAGAGGTGTGAAGATTGTAGCAAGTCCTGAGTAGCGGCACCTGAATAGTGACTCTCTGGTGTGTCCCCAGCCACTGAACTTGCAAGTGTCACAGCATGACCCAGAGCTGCTGTGAAACCAAGACTGCAGCATGCCTGAAGCCGTGGTCAAACAGCGGAACTAAGAGGCATGTGCAAAAAGTCCAACTCTGCCCGACTATGCAGCACCAATCCGGACACAAACAGCCCATGTGGGGCTGCAATGAGCACCTGCCGGACTAATCATAAAGAGGATCCAGATTTTCCCTACAAAGCACTCTCTGACCAAAGCGGCATCGCCCAATGCACCCATAGAGGATGCGAAGGAAAACTGCAGGTTCGTTCTTAGTACAGAAGCTGGTGAGCGAGCAAGCTCCAGAGAAGTCAAGCGGCCTATGAAGAAGCACCAGCCTCCATCACAGACTGAGAAAGACTTGAGGGAGGGAACCAAGAAAGAACTGTACAGGACTGTGTCTTAACACTAGAGTATGGTGGTACTCTGCACATCAACTTAATCACGCTAAGTACCCGCCCTGTGATGGGAACCATCTGGACCATGAGGGGGGAGAACCGGTGTCTGTAGCCGGAGAAAGCGCTAACTCACTAAGCACCAGGACACTAAATTGCACTGTGTGCATAACTTTATGTTCAGTATTGAGTTTTAGACTGAAAAGGGCTTTCAAGAACAGGGTTGGAAAATCAGTTATTATAAGGATGCATGTTTGATGAATGCTGAGCTTGAGCACCTCCCACACTACCTCCCTGAAAAGCCTGCGACTGCTCGCCATCGCTGCCACCAAGAGTCAAGTGCTGAAGGAGTTGTACTTGGGCCAGTCTGCAGAGCGATAATAGAACGGACCCTGGAAAATCAGTGGCAAACAACCTCGACCCCAATGTTTATGACCCAGTAGCCCCTGTTTGACCTGCAGCCACCAAAACGGGGTCTGGCATGGTCCCAATCCTATCATAAAGAAACTCTGGGCCAGAATTAACAAGGGCTTGTGTTGCCCTTGCGTGGCAAAGGTGACACAAGGGCAACACAAGCCCCCAAGTGAGATTTACTATGCCACGCAGAGCCACCTTACATGGCTCTGTGCAGCACAGTAAATCTGGAGTAATGCATGGCAGCATATCACTACCTTGCATTACTCTGCCCGGAGAAGGCATTTCAAGGGTAGAGAATGAGTGTTCCGACACATCGACTCAAGGTTGCTGGCACAATCCCAGATCTACTAACACCAGTAAACCTGGGAATGTATCAAAATGATCCATCTTCCCAGGGAAAGCGCAAAGAGACGAAATCTGTTTATTTCTCCTCATTTTTTCCTCTTTCTGCAGGTGCGGCTTTCTGCAGCTCACGCAGAAAGAGGAAACAACCATAGAAGATTATCCCTTCCTGCACAAAAACAATCCTGGCTGTAACACAGGCACCCTTATATCATGGCACATGTGCCTGCATTGGCACTGTGCAGCCACAAGTGCGCCAGCAAAAAAGAAGAACAGGAGTCCACCGATTCTTAGTAGATATAGCATATTTCTGCCCTCTCCATTTGACGCAGCACACCAAGTTGTCTTGCTCCGAAGGCCTGGGCGTAGTTCGCGGAGTTTTGCTGTGGGGAACTCCACGAAGTTACAAACTCTGCGAAGTTCCGCGAGTGGCGAAGTGCAGTGCGAACTGCAGTTTGTGTTGGTATTCCGGCCGCTCGGGTAGAAATTCTACACGAGTGGCAGCTCGCGAACTTATTGTTCGCAATCGCGAGCAGGGAAAAAACTTCCCTGCACATCGCGAAGCAGAGTTTTCTGAACTCTGCGAGCTCCGGAGAGTGCGGAAAACTCCGCAACCTCCGCGAAGTTCCCTGCCCAGGCCTAGTTCCGTTGCACAAAATATTTGTAAATCTGCCCTCAAAAATTAGTAAATCTGCCCCTTCATATTTTTTTCTCTATTGTTTATGGTCTTAGGAGACACAAATTAAACGGCTTGTGTAGAACTGACCCATGTATTCCGATGGTTACATTTCAAGCAAAACTTAAACAGCAATTTGTTCACTATCGACCCGAAAAGACAGATAGAATCCATAAGTTACATAAATTTGAGTTATTACGATGATGATGATGAAACAATTTTATAAAACGCACACATGCTCCAAGGAGTGTCCCGGCACTAGTCCACGAGCAAGCCAGATTACATGGTGAATAAACGCGTTTTTAATCCCTTCCTGAGAATGGGTTCTGACGTTTCTCGTTTGAGATGTATCAGGAAAGTTCCATGCAGAAGTTCCTAACATGGAAAAGGAGCGCCCTCAAATCCACTCTCGGCACTCTGGCTAGAGCCAGATGAGAAGACCATAGGCTCCACGTTGGATTGTAGAAAAGAATACCGGAAGCCAGATATCCCGGACCAATATTGTGCAGAGCCCAAAACATCATTACCAAGGCTTTAAACAGAATTCTCTTCCTCACTAGGAGCCAGTGCAGAGAGGAAAGATGACTCAAGATCCTTGCTTTCTTAGGTAAATTCAGTAAGAGGTGCACTGCTGCGTTTTGCACCATTTGTAATCTATGGATGGCATATTCTAGCAGGCCGAGATAAAGGGCATTAGCGTAATCGAGGCGAGACGTTATGAGAGCCTGGATAACTGTTTTCCTGGCAGTAAAGGAGAGAAGAAACAGAATTTTTTTTTCAAGGCCCTTAATATGCCAAAACACATACCAGTCACTGCACCTAATCTAGCGTTGGAAAGATAGGCACCTGTCAAACTTAACTCCCAGAGTCCCGGCTGTGTTTGTATGGGACACAGGAGAAATTAAATCATCTTGCCAACAGCAGACCAATCGGAGGGCGCAGAGGTGCCAAAAAAGGGAATCTCGGTCTTGTCAGTACTGCACACCAGCTGATTCTGATGTAGCTAGGCAAACAATATTGTACGGTAAGATTCAATAGTCAAGACCCAGAACCTTTCCCTCCAAAAAGGAGAAGAGAATCTGTGTGTGATCTGGATATGACACAATCCTAGGACCAAATGACTCAACAACTAAAGCAAGTGGTTAAGGTACACAACGTAGGGCTAAGGGCCGAGCGCTGCGTAACCCCGACAGAGATAGGCCTCTTGCCAGAGGCAAACGGGGGCAGCCAAACCTCCTGTTCTCTATTATCTAGAAAGGAGGATATCCAACTGAGAGCATGATTCTTCACTCCGATTCTAGCGAGACAGTCTAGGAGGAGAGAATGAGTGACTGTATCGAAGGCTAAGTTTCGAAGTCCATACCATTAATTGATGAAACTCCAGTGAGCACCAATGTACTTGCTCTACCCCTCACAGCACCTGTATTACCAAAATCAATGAGAGACACCATGCGTTTTGAATCAAAATTGTCATGAGTCTTCCTAACAAGATATACTTCCATGCCAAAACTTGAGATGATGGAAGACTTCCAACCCCATCTATGAAACAGACATCACGGAAATGATTATCAGGTCTAAACCTTCCTCACACATAGCTGACCCTATTCCCGCTCAACTGGTTAAAAAGCTCAACCTCAGCCTAGCCCCTCTCTGGGCCAAGATTATAAATAGCTCCCCAAGTACTGGAATCATGCCAGACTGTCTAAAAATCACCCAAGTCATGTCATGCCATTATTTTTTAAAAAACGGGCTCGGACCCAAACAACCCCAACAACTTAAGGCCGGTCTCCAATCTCCCTCCCCTATCCAAAATCCTGGAAAGAGGAGTTCTCCTCCAACTTAACCAACACATTGACAGCTAAAACCTTCTAGATACTCACCAATCAGGCTTCAGAAAAGGTTGCAGCACAGAGACAGTGATCCTGAATGTCATAGATGATGTCTACAAATCACTTGATGTAGACCGTGGCTGCCTACTCATACTCCTTGAACTATCGGCAGCCTTTGATACGGTTGACCACACTCTGCTCATAAATGTACTCAGAGAGAGAATTGGTGCAGATGAGGTGGTCTTACAATGGTTTACCTCCTTCAGAGCCGCTCCCAAATAATAAAAATTAACAACTTCACGTCTGACCGCCCCATAACCAGAGGAGTCCCACAAGGATCAGTTCTAGCCACATCAATATTTAACATCTACATGGAGCCCCTCACCTCCATACTCAAAAAAGCCAACATCCCCTTCCACCTCTGTGCAGATGATACCCAGATCTAACTAGAATCATCCTCAATTGGAGACATTCAAAAATTAAACAACACTCTACGAGAAGTCCAACACTGGCTATCCCACAACTACCTAAAGCTCAACCAAGACAAAACAGAAATCCTTTTCATATCCAACAAGGAGCAGACCCCCCTAGTCACAGAATGGCTCCTAATTGCAATCTTACCCTGGCAGACTCGGCAAAATCCCTAGGAATCACTCTGGACCCAAGCCTAAACATGGACAAACATATCAAGAACTCAACGAAGAGCGCATTCCTGAACCTAAAACTACTCAAACAAAATAAAACCCTTCATTCCCCACAACGACCTTAAACTGGCCACACAATCCTTGGTTCTGTCCAGATTGGAGAACGGGAACACAACACTCACGGGCACTGCAAAATCTCACTTAGCTCCCCTCCGAGCAACTATAAATGCAGCTGCGAGGATGATCACTGGAGTAAAGAAATACGACCACATTTCTCCCTCTCTAAGAGAACTAGAATGGCTCCCAATCGAAATGCGTGCCAACTTAAAGACTGCTTTCCTCACACATAAAGCTCTTCACACCGGTAAACCGGCATACCTTGCTCCCAAACTCAAGAAGGGCAGGGCAAACGAGGAACCTCAGGAGCACCAACACCCTTCTTCTTCTTATTCCACCAAAAACTCGCAAACAAAAAACTCTGTCTTGCTCCTTCTCGGGAAATGACCCCAAAATTTGAAACTCCTTACCAGTCCACATCAGGACTAATCCCTCCTTCGCAAACTTCAAAAGCCAGCTCAAAGACCTCTTCCTCAACCGTTCTCATCTGAATGGAGAGATGCCTCACAATGTGACAGACCTCTACCACCAAAGGAATCCTGTCCAGAGCAGAACATAGACACTTCAACAAGAGAGTTCTCCAGCGCCTGTGTTTTGACTCGCTCCCTAGAAAGCCTGAACAAGAATCGACACAAGACAATGCTGTTTATTGTAATACTGTATAACTATAACTGATTGCATCACGAAATATGTTGTAAAGCGCTCTGATACCGTCGGGTCTGGCTAGCAATATATATAAAACTCTGAAATAAATTATAAATAATTAAATAACACACAGACAAGTGAACCTAGAGGAGGTTCACAATGTTCTGCTTGCCTCCTCTGTGGATTAATTAACATAATCCTCAGTTCGCCAAAAAAAGAAGTGAACCCAATTAAACCAGAGCTTTTCTAAGTCTAGCACACCCTCTGGCAGGACATCAATTTGCTGCACTCAAAAAAACTTTTCAATAATTATATTGTAAGCCAGAAGCTTTAAAGAAAGTAATTGGTGTCTTGTTCCTGCAGCAAGAAAAGGTAATAATTAGAGGTGTCATTATCTGTAAAAGGAAGAAGTAGAAGGACTGTGACTTGTACATCCTAGAGTTACTGTACCTGTCTCTTCAATACTGCAAATCGCTGGTGTCACACTCTGAAACAAAAATAGATAACTATCACAATGTGTGAGAAAGTGCTATCTTTCTTGCCTGGTATGCCCCCACTTTTTGCTGAATTGCTGAATGTACTTTGACTGAGTGTGCCCTGGGCTCCTGCCAATCAGGTGCCCAGGGCCTATGTTCCTTCCCTAAAACAAACCAAACCCAAATTGGCAAACCTTGGCCACATGTCAGCCCCTGGTAAATGGTACCCTAAGTACCCAGGGCTTTGTGACCCAGGAAGGCCTCTAAGAGCTGCAGCACTCCTTGTGCCACTCTTAGAGGCCCTGTACCCTTACACACACACACACACTGCCTTTGCAGGCTGAGTGTTTGGGTGCAAGACAAAAACAAAGTCGACATGGCACACATCCCTGTGTGCCATGCCCATCACATACACTGCCATGGCATACATCAGTCACCCCTCTAGCTGGGTGCCTTATGCCAATGGTGTGGGCACAGGAGCAAGAGCCCTGTGCCCAGGTCCATCCCTGAGCCCTGTAAGTGCAGTGCTGCCATTTAAAGAGTACATGGTGTTGGGAGCTCGTCAAACACGAGCTCCACAGCACCATAATGGCAACACTAAAGACTGGGAAGTTTGGTATCAAACTTCTCAGCACATTAAACCCACACTGATGCCAGTGTGGGATTTAATGTACCCAGCACCCCAGAGGGCATCTTAGAGGTGCCCACTCGCACCTAACCTACAAATCCACGTCTGCTCTGAGGCTGCCTAGGCTGCCACCCAGCAGACATGTTGCTGGACCCCTGGGTAGGAGAGCTCCTGCTCTCCTGGTCCTGCAACAATGCACATCCTGGGCGAGGTGCTAAATCTCCTCCCCAAGGATGGGCAGGGGGGAGCTTCAAAGGCATGCCGCCTCTGTGAGTTTCCCCAGGCCCCTGCAACCCCCCACTCTGGCGGGAAGCATTGGCCGGAAACCCCAAATAAGGACAGGGGATGTGCCAACCCTCAGGTGGGGGAGGCGATGTGAAGCACATCTCCGGGCTCTCGCCATCTTGAAGATGGGGAGCCCTACCCTATCAGGACTAGGCTACTGCCCCCCTCCCACAGGAGAGAGGCAGGATAGGGGGTGTACCCACCCCAGGACGGGGACCCATTGGTCCCTGCCCTTCACCTACCTGTAACGCCCCTAAATCTAGTATTTAGGGGCACCCTGAACCTTCCTTCCCCAGATTCCAGATTCGAAACTACAAGAAGAGCAAGAAGAACAAAGACCTGCCCTGCAGCTGCTAAGAAGAGGAAGACACCAACTGCTTTTGCCCCAGCCCTACCGGCCTGTCGACCTTCGAACCTGCTCCAGCGTGGCATCTCTCGTGGCCAGCAACCTCACCAACCCCGGAGGACCTGGCTACCTTTTGGCTCTAAGCCCCTGGGACTCCCATGAGTAGAGGCTCTACTCAAAACCTATCTCTAACCCCTGGCAGCAGCCCGGAACCGCGAACCCAGCACACTCTGCACCAGCCGAGCCTGGCCAGTGCCGGAGTGAACAAAGACCCTGAGGACGACCCCACGGCGACTGTGACCCCGAGTCCGGCACCCAAGGACCTCCCTCGACATTTCTGAAGAAGCCTGCAGCCTCAGAACCAGGTGCCCCCCCAACCACGATGAACTGAGGGTAAGATTTCCCGACACCTAAAGGCATCCCTGCACGCGGCGCCCCACGGCCCCCTGTGTCTAATCCCGGGGTACCTACCTATCCTCCAACTACCCAACTTACCTCTCGAAGTGGTGGTGGCACCTGAAGAGTCCTCGTCCCCGAGCTTGCAGTCTTTTTCCTAACCGGAGATTTCCCATTGACATCCATTGAGCGCCCGAAGCCTCAAAAGCACTCTGCACCCAGCCGCCCGAGTGGCCCTGGCAGTGAAAACTCTACTCCTTCCTACTTCCCCACTTGCCCTGAGTCTAGGATCCCGTCCTGGAATTCCAAAAGTAATCTAAAAAGTAATCTGTTGCAAATAACTTGAATTCATCATTGAGCTCAATGTATTGTTGTGTTTAAAAATAGAGTTGCCTACTGCAACCTCTTGTAACGGTTTACTAAAATCTATTGCATATTGCAAAAGTATTTATATGAAACATCTACTGTTGAGAAAGTATATTTTAACTCCAAGTGTTGGTTCTAAAATAAAACAAGCATATATTTTTTTATATATAAACCATTGGCCTAGAGTTCAGTTATTGAGTATGTGAAACCATTTGCTGACTGAGTGTGTACAACAAATGCTTTACACTGTCCTCTGGTACTGCCTTACTGCTCGACCAAGCTACCACTTCAGAGAGTAAGGTTATACCTAACTTT
Source organism: Triturus cristatus (assembly GCF_964204655.1). Lineage (NCBI taxonomy): Eukaryota > Metazoa > Chordata > Amphibia > Caudata > Salamandridae > Triturus > Triturus cristatus. The sequence continues at coordinate 240,457,212 of NC_140581.1, read as the reverse complement.
AACCTCTGTCAAACACTGGGGGACTGTGGACTCTGTACACCCTGTACCTATTAAGGAACAGTATATACAGAGCCACTTTCTCACACAATTTTAATAACACATTGGCGCCAAATATATGCAGAAATCTATAATTCTTCAGGTAATAACTCCCAGGCTATTTTAGAAAGATTTGAATTGATCACATATACTCAAGTACTGAAACTCTTAGCTATAACAAAATCCGTCTCTCCAGTAGACCGTTGCCCCCCCCCCCCCCATATCACAGCCATTGGTGCTGCTCTTGCACCAATGGTTGCATCTCTATGCAACCTATCTTTGTCGTCAGCCACGGTGCCCAAGTATTGGAAAGCCGCCTTTGTTACACCTATTTTAAAAAACTATCGGCCAATCCGATGGACGTGGAAAACTACCTCCCTATTTCTCTCCTCCCCCCGAGTAGCAAGTTGTTGGAATCTCATGTCAATATACAACTTTCCATTTATTTAGAGACACATCATTTGCTGGACGCCTCTCAATCGGGCTTTCGCCCCACTCATGTTACAGAATCGACCCTTTTAGCAGTAGTTGACTTGTACAGACTTGTCTTGGATGCAGGTACACCTGTGATGCAGGTTCTTCTCGACCTGTCAGCGGCATTCAATATCCAGATTCAGCGTCTGCTTGAGATGGGAATTCATGGCAAGGCATTGAATTGGCTAACTGACTTTAAGGACAGGATTAAAAAAAATTACGTTTGGTCCTTTCCAATTCAAGATTGTCTCTTGGAAGGGGAATGCCTCAGGGCCCAGCCCTGAGCCCCACATTATTTACTGTCTACATCTCCCCCTTCGCTCAGCTGGTTGAGTCCTTTGGCTTTCAAATATCATATGCGAACGACACACAACTGGTCATTGCCCTTGGACCAGACATAGAGAATGTCAAAATAAGTTTTACTACATGCATGAGAAACATTACTACATGGATGTCCCTAAACTGCCTTCAGTTGAACAGGGATAAAAACAGATTTTATTGTTTGGAAAGGCACAGTCCCTTGAGACAACTGATTGGTGGCCCCTCAAGCTCGGCCCTGCCCCCTTTCCTAAAATTACAGCAAGAAATCTAGATATTCTGATAGAAAACAAACTATTGATGAAACAGAAGGTGATAGCTACCCGTGGCACGTGCTTTGGGGTAATGCGCCTCCTTAAGAAGGTATTCCAGTGGGTTCCGGTGTCCTACCGGAAGACCCTAGTCCAGGCACCCATAATCAGTCACCTGGACTATGGAGATGCACTAACCGCAGCATCCAAAGAATCCCTTCTATTGAAATTACAGGTGGTGCAAAAAACTGTTGCCCAACTGGTTAATAAACAGCCACCGGGCACACAAGGCCCTTCAATGGCTGCCAGTAAAAAAAAGAGCAAGTTTAAACTGCTCTGTCTGACCTTTAAAGCCAGGTCAGGCAAAGGACTGAGATATCTGCAGGATAAACTAGTCCCCTATATTTCCCAAACAAACCTCAGATCAAGTAACTAGCTTCTCCTCCAACCCACAACGTATTTGAACTCTAAAATATGGTGGGCAATCATTTTCATATCTTGCTCCCCATAATTGGAATAAGCTCCCCTCCTTCATATCAAATGGGCATGCACTGAGTTTTCAGGCTTTAAAAGACATCTTAAGACCTGGCTCTTTTAATGGTAGACTGCTAATTGATCTGCTATCCAAGCTCCGAGATGCCCCTTTGAGGTCGAGTCGTTGCGCTTTATCAAGTTATCGTAAATAACATAGTCTCGACAACCCTGAACAACTAAATGGTGGACGCACCCTGAAGATGTGCCTTGTTAACATCCCGATAGAAGCCTGGACATAGAAAGGAGCATGACACAAACTATCCATAAATGTCAAACTCTTAGAAGTTTCCAAACGCCTCTAGTTCAACCATTAAGGAAGCTTGGAGAATCCAACATCATAAGTCAGGAAACAACAATAAAGGTACTTTTCTACTATTACACCATTAACATAAACAGAAGTATCCAAACAAATCATCTAATAAGAAAAAAAAATTAAAGTTTGAGCCACTTCAATGCTCACTAACTAGTGTACTACCAATGATGCGAGATTCTAAACTGCATCTAGAAAACAACTGCAGAGTAAATCATAATGAACACAATGTTATTTGCAGACTATCCTCAAAGCCATACATTCAAACCTGCACTGGTGATATTGCAGGGGAAAAGGTGGTCTCTGTATACTCCATGCACAGCGTATGATGTACACATAAAACACAATGCCTAATCACCTACTTTTACACCTAATGTTTAGCCATAACCAACTTGCCTGGAACATATTATCATCTGCTTTGTTGCTCTGCTTGGAAGCAGCTGATGATCCTTTAGAACTTTCCCCAGTCTTCTGTTTCTTTGCAGGCTTCTCTGGGGGTGCTTGCTTTTTTCGTTTTGCCTAAAAAGACAGAAAAGTGTTGTTGCCAAGTCCCAAAACGTATAGCAAATAAAAAACGAACTAGGTAAAACACTGGTAAACTTTTACAAATGCATTTTGAATTTAGTCTGTACTACTACCAAGAAGCCACCCCTGGCTTGTATTCACCTAACATTTTTTAAATATTATTTAAAGTTTTTTACAATATGAATATAACAATAACAGTAGTTGCCACAGCATTTCCCTCACCAAGAACAAACACAAAGAATCCAGGGTGTCTGCTGTATAATCTCAGGTTGTTAGAATTATTACACTCCATCCACATCATTCTGGCTTCACTTGAAATATCATTCCTGTTAATGAATGGAGGAAAGAACACCTCAATGCTCAACAGCACTCCCATACCACATCGATTCTTCCACCTCCAACGGTAATTCCTCATCTCCCAGCAGCTCAGTCCAGACCCAAGTCCTCCCCTAAATTTGCCATACATTCTGGCGTTATTAATATGCAGATCCTCAGCTAACGTCCTTCCCCTTAAGCCCTTACCCACTACACCATTCTGCCACTCTATGTACCTATCCAGCCAACTGCTATACGCCAACACCAGTGCTAGAAATGTATACTGCATTATCTTTGGCTTCGTTGGGGTCTGCAAAATTTCCCAATAGCCATTTATTTTGGGTAAGACACAAGGGGCCCCTGGTTCTCTTTTCAGTCTCACGACCACCTCTTCTCAAAAGAGTGCATTCGGGCCACAGGTCTATTTCCAAAACAAAAACAACACCCCCTCCCCACCTCACCTGAGGCATGTAACTGACCTGCCATGGTAAATTCTGCGCAAATGTGACTGGAGCTTGGTAAATGCAATAGAAATTGAAGTGCGAGGAAATTGAAGGCTATCAAATTAAATATTGCATCACACACGAACCCTATTCATCAAGGCACACATTTCTTCCCACTGTTTTTCACCAGGTTTCCTCCCCCCACCCGTGTCTGCTTCCCTGGCCGGCTTAGCCCTAAACAGAGGCCCTGCTCTATGCGCTTTTATAGCCTTGTTCATTAACGTTACCATATGATGGCTAATGCCCAATTGCAAGATAGTCTCTAAGGTAAGGTTCCAGTGGGAGAGAGAGAGCATTAGGAAAATCTATCCAGATTTCTCTTGCGGTCCCTGATCACTTGGGGTACTTCAAAAACTGTCCAGGGCCTACCCGGAAGGGGTCTCGCACCTCTTGAAATGTAATGAAGGCCTCCCCAGATACATTTCTCAGGACAAATTACAGCGCCCTGTCGCCACTGAGCCACTGTCATAGCCAAGTCTATCTGTTTAAATGGATATAGGACTCACAAATCAGGCACACTCATTAAAGTGGGACGTTTCAGGACCCGTTTGACAACTATCTCCCATATCCTACCCGTCTGGCAAAAAGAGAAAATCTCCAGGGATATTACTCCCACACATGAAAAATTCTAGGAGTAAGGTATTCCCATTTGTTCCGCCAAACAATCGTTTGTCCCAGTCATCCTCTGTAGTGAACCACCTAGAAGCATGCTGAATGCGTACCACATAGTAGTATAGTTCCAAATCTGGAAAGCAGAGTTCACCGTCCTTTTAATTCAAATTTAATACGTCAAGAGCAACCTTGCTCATCTTCTCAGCTCAAACCAAAGAAACCAGCTAAATATTCCGTGTTTTAAATGCGTGGGGTGGCAATGGACAAAGAGTTTTGCATGTTGTAATGACAACGCGGCAGATACTCCATCTTTGAAATTGTAACTCTCCTCACAACAGAGAGGGGTACTGTTATTAATGCTTGTAACCCCTTTAGGAACTTCCTCATGATGAATCAATATTGATTTTCAGTATTTATTGATTATGTGTGCCACCATGATCCCCAGGTATCTAAACTTGTTAACCCTGCACAACTCCAGCTCAGGTAGCCCTGCTAGAGCAGAGTTTTCAGTTTGAAAATAACTGGGTTTTGAAGCTCTGGTATGTCTATTTGTTATATTAATTTACTAATTAATAATTATTAATTATTTGTCTTGTGTAAGTGTTTATACTTACTAATCAACTCGTTTGTTTTAACAAGAGAGAATTACACGTGGGAATGCATAAGTGTGCTATTTAACAATAATGTGCATGTTTTCATGTTTAAACGTTGCTGAGTGCTGTTTATTTTTAAGCACGAAACGCTTTTCGAATTAATGCTTTTCTATGTTGCAAGAGCTAGATAATTGCATACACATAAGGGTATTAGTGGGGTTAACACTGTTCAATCACTATGCTGTGGTAACGTTGTTTATGTCTCTTTTAATTAAGATCTATTGTGGCCTATTGTGGCCTAAACAAAGATGGCCGATACGTAAAGCCTGGCCTCGAGTAGAATTTGTGACGAGAGAGAGCCTTGCTGAATATGGTCCTGAAGTCAGCTGACCACAGTCCTTGCTTTGCCTGATTGAAATTTTCCGTGAGGACAGCAGCAGTTTTGGGCGATCTCCAAATGAAATGAAGCGTCCTTGGCAGCTTTGGGAAACAAAGGAGCTTTAAAGAAAGACTCTGAACTGTGATCTCATTGCCGAGGAGACGTGGAAGTTATAAGATACAAATGTATTTTTTGGTTCCTGTTCCGTTATGTTTATTTTGTGATTTTTCCTGAGCGAAGATTTTTAAATGTAGCGATGCTACATCCTTTCCTTCTCGCTTTGCTCAGAGGTTTGACGGAAGAAGTTAATTACAAATTATGTTTTTCTTTGTTCGACTTGCTATAAGAATTGTTAGCCTAGAGAGGGCTTTGCCACTTGCCATTTGCCTTTTGCCGCGTTCCGAATCTGCGTTGGTGAGGATCGTTGCTGAGAGGACTTCGTCTTGAGAGACTTTACCGAGAGACTTGTCCTGACCCGTTCTGACATTTAGCTAGAATAGGTAACTATGAGAAAAATGATTTATTCTGATTGATTTCCTTTGACTAATTTTAGATAAAGCAATATAACTTTGAATATGGTGTTGGTTATTATTTCTCGTCAATTATTGAGTATCCTATTTTGATTATTATTGTATGGATTGTTTAGATTATGTTTAAGGGCAGTCTCAATAACCAGATCTTATCGACCCAGATATAGATGCAGGGTGTTTAGGAGTTTTTCTTTCCACAGGTTATTGTTGGTAGAGTATTTGAGTGTATGTTAGTGTAATGGGCCCTAGTGTATGAAGAATGTATGTGCGTGTAACTGTGAGATTACTCTATCTGTGGAAGTAGGGATATTATATACATCCTGATCTCTATCAATTTCCTGGTAGCAGAGTAGGATGGTTATTGATGATTGTCTTGATCTGATTAGATTACATATTGATTATTGATTATTGATGTTGGTATATGTACTAATACTATATGTTGGAGTTGTCATGTTGAGTTATATGTAGTGCTTCTGGAATTTGGAAGCTGGTAGCAGTTCCGTAGTAGGGCAGAGGGAAGTATATGCTGCTCTCGGGAAAGACGGGATTGTTGGTCCTGTATGTATGCAGGAAAATTCACATTGTCTGGGTTCGGAATCAGTGACATTATTGTATGTTACTATTAGAATATATTTCTGGTATATAAGGAGTGTGTATGGTAGTGAAGGTTATCTGTGAAACTCTGGTCTTAAGTCCCAGGGATCCGTAAGGTTTACCGTTAAAGCTTATCGCGGGAGGAGTAATAGGTATTCTCTGAGCTTGTTTGAGGAACTGGGCAGGGTAAACTGCTTGGTTAACGTGTGTTATAATTCTGTAGTGGAGCAGATTGTTTGCTGTTCTCGGGAAGCAGGATTCTGTGTGTATGTACTATATTTTCTTGTATGAATGTGAGTGAATGCATATACATTTAGTTGATTGTAAGACTCTTTGGATAAGTCCTAGAGGAAACAGTTAATGAATGTATGTTAGAAGGGCAGAGTAGAGGGAAGTGCTACTGTGTCAACGAGAGGTTCTTGTGAAATAGATTTCTTTTACTATTCTGTGGTTAGCGAAGCAGACAATGGAGATGTTTATATGTCGTAACTAATAGATTTTGTAGAAATTTTGACACAAAGTCTACTGAAAAGATTTTGTAAAGGAGGGGTAGACGAGTGACAGGAGACAAGTGACTGCAGCGACTGTTGACGTCAGGAAGACCGCGCTCTGATTGGATAATAGATCAGAATAGTGTTCGCGCTGGGATTGGTGCGTTGGTGTGAGCCGCGCAAGGATTGGAAGAGCTATTCTAGTGACGTAGACGCTCCAGGATTGGTGCGTTAGTGTGAGTCGCGCTATTATTGGTTGAAAATCTGTATTGTATATTTATAATACGGAAAAGAGTAGAGAGCTTTGGTAAAAACTAAAATGTATTACCAAGAAGAGAAAAAGAAGAAAACATTCTTTGGAAAAATTAAAAAGTGGTTTAACAAGGATAAAGATGTTAAGACGAGAGAGGGTGAATTGTTACCTCCACCGAAAACACCTGCACCCTACATGGCTGCAAGATATGGGTATCATACCTGTATATGGTTGGAGAATTGGGTTAGGTATACTAAAGAGGATGGTGTTCTAGCATTTCCAGAACATGGTTCATTTAATTTGGCCGTGTTGAGAAATTTACGGGAAAAGATGTTATGTCTTGACCCGAAACCAAGACCTACACAGTTTGAGGCTTTAGTGGAATGGGAAGAGGAAGTACATGAGCGAGAAAAACAGAGATCTGGTGGACAGTACAGGTACATGTTTGGGAGGAGACATGATCGTGAGACTCATCATGATCGAATGAAAAGGTGGCGAGATGCTAGTATGTCAGAGGGATTATATCCAATGAGAACAGTTGAAGAAGGAGCAGAGAGGGTTCCTGAGTCAGAAATGAGAAGATATGGAGTTAATGAATATGAGGATGAAGTCTTGAATGACATGATTTACGAAAGACCACCTCCATATAGACCAGAACCAGAAGAGAGTACACCAGTTGTTTCTCCAATAAGAGATACAGTTTGTATCATTGAGACAGAAAATGTGACACCCGAATCAAGAAATGGTAATTCTTTCAGGGAGAAAGTAAATCGAAGTGGTGACGAAAATGCAAGAGAATTAGCTAGAACTACAACAGAGCTGACTGAAAAGATTAGGGAGTTAACGAAAAATCTAGAAGCTGTTACGGTGCCTGTAACAATAGGTCCGGTTATGCCTGTGTTTGACAAGCAGAGAATAGGTGAAAATGGTTTAGTGATTTCATATGTTGGGAATAATTTGATAAGTTCAGTTGGTCCTTCAGGAGATTCAGGAAAAAGGACAGAAAATAGTGACCTGAGACAGTCCAGACATGATACATGTAGTGAAATATTAGATGCTAGTGAAGCTAGTTGTTCAGGGATGCCAATTTTAGAACCGCAAAAGAGAGTGGTTCCAGTGAGGAAAACTACTGCAATAACAGCTGAAGATTTGAATGATTGGATGAAAGTTCTTCAGAAAAAGGATAAAGATTCGCAAGCAATTGATGTGGCTAGGTTACGGGTAGAATTAGAAGAGCTTGTTACAGGGACAGTTCCAACAGAAATTCTTAAAAGTCATCATGATGGTGAACTAATGTTTATGTGTAAAAATATTACCTGGAGAGCGAGAAATACACATGACAGGTTAAGAGCAATAGCGAATGAGCAGGGAGTTGACATTGATAAGGTTAAAGCTTTGCAAAAAACCTACAGGATGGATTTTTCAGAAAAGGACATTGAAAATTTGAATGCAACTGGTAGAACAGGACAGATTAAAGAAATGGTTGCATTATTGCGAAGATGGGGAGATGTAGAAAAATGGAAGGATAGGTGGTATAAGAAAAGAGAGGAATCTGAAGATAGAACAACTTATTCAGCTTTTCCAGTGAGAGAAAAAGAGAAATCAGTGGATAATTATCCTATGAGAGAAATACCTGGAGGAGGATATGTACATGTTCCATGGACCAGACAGGATATTTTATCATTTACGAATGATTTCCCTCGATTGAGAGAAAAGCCCGTCGAGTGGTATAGGCAGGTAGATAGGTTTGTGAAATTGTCAAAAGTGCTGTGGATTGACCTGAATAGTCTGTTTGATATAATTGTTCCAGCAGATTTGTGGACTGAGTGTAAAATAGTTGTGAGTTGGCCTACTGAGGAATATCCAAGAGATCCAAGAACAGGAGCACCAGATCCAGAGGTAATGAGAAAGTATGATCAGGTGATGGTATACCTGAAGAGTAAAGTACCTGCAAAAGAGACAGATTGGGTAAAAATAGATAGAATACAACAGGAAGCAAAAGAATCAGTTCATGCTTTTTACGAGAGGCTGATACTGGCGTTTAAACAATTCAGTGGAGATGAACACCTGGGTGACAAAGATTTGAGTCATTTTGTATACAGATTTGTATATGGCCTGAGACCTGAAATTGGTGAGAGAATTCGTGAGCATACAGTGGATTGGCAGAGTAAGAAAATAGATGAAATTCTGAGACATGCTAAATACTTCAGTGATGAAATTGAAGCAAAACAAAGAAAGCTGAAAGAGAAAGCAATGTGGGCACAAGTGAAAGTTGCAGAAAGACAGGAAGCACAGTTGATGGAACAGGCGAATAATCCAGGAAATAATGCAGGGAATAGACCTAGATATGCAGGGAAAGGAAAGGGGAATCTTGAGGAAACGAAAAAAAAGTTTCCTTGTCACAACTGTGGCCAATTGGGACATTGGAGGAATGATTGTACGAATCCACCATTAGTGAATAATGAGGGTAAAACCTTAAATCAACAGGTGCAGAACGAGGGGAATAATCAACAGCAGCAACAGCAGAAAGTTGTGAGACAGCAGAGTCAAGAGCCAAAACCGCCCTTGCCGCAGAATAGAGGAGCACAAAAGTATAATCAGGATTCGGGATTCTACAATGATGAGCAGGTAAACAAACCAAGGCGTTCTAATCAGGTACAACAGTACTTGTTAAAGAATGAAGGGAGTGAATCTGAGGGTGATTATTGACGGTGCCGAAGAGAGGAGGAAGAGTGCATACTTGGTGCAACTCTAGAAATAGACCAGGCAGGACCATTTGTGGATGGGAAAATAAATGAAGAAGGTGTTACTTTTTTAGTAGACACAGGTGCGACAAGATCAACTGTCAGGTCAACAGATATTAGAAATCTTCCTCTCTCGGAGGAAGCAATCCAAGTAGTTGGTGTAGCCAATACACAAATCAGAACACGTCTTACGGAACCAGTAAGAGTACAGATAGGGAAATTTTCAGACATGCACAGATTTATTGTCTGTGACACGAGTCCAGTGAACCTGTTAGGTAGGGATCTGTTATGCAAGATGAATTGCACAATTTTCTGTACACCGGATGGAATAGCTTTTGAAACACCAGATGAGGATGTTTTGTACAGAGTGACTCTAGACAACAGGGAAAGTGAGTTAATTGGTGCATTTGCTGTGTTTGATCCAGAGGATTTGCCTCGAGAGCTGAGGGACACAGTGAAAAGGACAGTTTGGGATTTTACTGGAGAGGATGTGGGATTGATGAATAATGTAGATCCAGTGAAAATTGCAGTGAAAGAGGGAATTACATATCCTAACATTCCTCAGTACAAAATGACACCAGAAATAATTGAGGGAATAACTCCTATAATTGAGAAAATGATTCAGCAGGGAGTCCTGAGAGAACTACTGAGTAGTCCGTGTAATTCACCGATAATGGGGCTAAAGAAGCCTAATGGGAAATTTAGGATCGTACAGGATCTGAGGAAAGTTAATCAAATTGTGGTGGCATGTTGTCCTATTGTGCCAAATCCATCAGTGATCCTGTATCAGATTCCACATGATGCTGAGTGGTATACAGTGATTGATTTGTGTCATGCGTTATTTTCAATTCCATTGCATCATGACAGCCAGCCGATTTTTGCATTTAGGTTTGGCCAGCGTATTTTAGCATGGTGTCGAATCCCACAGGGGTATACAGAGAGTCCTTCGATATTTAATCAGTTGTTGAAAAAATCGTTGGAGAGTTTGATCATGCCTGAAAGTTCAGTACTAGTGCAATATATTGATGACCTACTTGTGGCATCAAAGACACGAGAAGCTTGTGAAGTAGATACCATAGCTTTACTGAATCATTTGGCAGATGGAGGGTTAAAGGTATCTCCAGCCAAATTGCAATTTTGCAAGAAAGAGGTGCATTATCTTGGACATAATATTGAAAAAGGTCTGAGAAAAGTGACTGATGACAGAATAAGAATCATCAGGGAAATAAAAGCTCCAAAGACCCAGAGAGAAGTGAGGATGTTTCTGGGGATGGTGGGTTATTGTCGTCAGTGGATAATTAATTTTTCGCTGATAGCAAAGCCACTGATTAAACTGACAAAAAGTGAGATGACAGACCCATTGGAACTAGATGGGGAACAAATGGCAGCATTTGAAGAGCTTAAAAATAAAATGTGTGAGGCTCCAGCTTTGGGTATGCCTGATTACGAAAAGGAGTTTGAATTGTACTGCAGTGAGAGAAATGGATGTGCACTTTCAGTGTTAATTCAGAAACATGGATTACTGAGAAGGCCTATTGCGTACTTCTCATCGACACTTGACCCTGTAGCTGTGGGTTTACCAGGTTGTCTAAAATCTGTGGCTGCAACATGCAGGAGTCTGGAACAGAGTGAGGGAATCATAATGGGATATCCTGTAAGGGTATTCGTACCTCACAATGTGGCAATTCTTTTGACAAGAAGCAGAACTCAGTATATGTCACATAGTCGGTTGACTAAATATGAGAAAGTGATTCTAGGAGCATCAAATGTGACTCTTGAGAGATGTGTAAATGTGAATCCAGCGACACTTTTGCCGGATATTGAAAATGTGGGTGTGAAAACAGAAGATGATCATGATTGTTTGGATGTGCTTGAGTACTGTACAAAACCGAGACCAGACATAAGGGATCTTCCCTTACATGAAAGTGATCATGTGTTGTTTTTTGGATGGTTCATGCCTGAGAAATGATGATGGTGTGCTATGTGCAGCATATGCGGTGTGCAAAGTTTCAGAGGTTATGGAAGCATCACCATTGAAAGGAGTGAAATCTGCACAGGTTGCTGAATTGGTGGCATTGACAAGAGCTTGTGAAATTGGGAAAGATTTGAGGACGACTGTGATGACTGATAGTCAGTATGGATTTGGAGTGGTGCATGATTTTGGCCAGCTTTGGCTACAAAGAGGTTTCTTGACATCGAGTGGAACTCCAATAAAGAATGCTGAAGCAATTGGGAAATTACTTGAGGCGATACAGCTGCCTAAGGAGTTAGCAGTTGTAAAGTGTGCTGCCCATGGACAAGGGGAGGATTTTATCACGGTTGGAAACCGGTATGCAAATGACATTGCTCAATACTGTGCAAAATCGAATCAGTCAATTAATAGGGAACGAGAGGGGGAAATGTCTTTTTGCTCTGTGATGTTTACTAATGCCTTAGAGACATGGGATGAAGTGAAGCAGTTGCAGGATGAGGCAGGAGAGGAAGAGAAAAAAGATTGGATTAAGGCAGGATGTGCCCCAAGAGAAAAAGACCATGTTTGGGTCTATAGGGATGGCAGACCAGTAATGCCCAACTCCATTTTGTCGTCAATGGCAAGGATGTATCATGGCCAGGGACATTTGGGAAGGGATGCGATGATAAGGTCGTTCAAGCAGACCTGGTACAATGCAAAGTTCAGGACAATTGCAGAGAGCATCTGTCAAAGGTGTTTGATTTGTCAGCAATTTAACACTGGGAAAAAGACAGTGGTGAGTCTGGGAACAATAGGCAGAGAAGGAGGTCCTTTTACAAGAATGCAGATTGATTTCATTGAAATGCCCCAAGTGAACAGACTGAGATATGTACTAGTTGTAGTCTGTTTGTTTTCAAGATGGGTTGAGGCCTATCCGACTAGGAGAAATGATGGAGTGACAGTGGCAAAATTACTGTTAAGGGAGTTGATTCCTAGGTACGGGTTTCCAGTGACGATTGAGTCTGATAGAGGTGGACACTTCTATAATGAACTCATGAGTTTGATTTGTGAAGCATTAAGCATACAGCAGAAGCTACATTGTGCATACAGACCAGAGGCTTCTGGTGTGGTTGAGCAGATAAACGGCACAATCAAGAACAGGATTGGTAAAATGTGCTTAGCCACTGGCATGAAATGGCCGGACGTCTTGCCTCTAGTACTAATGACTATTAGATCTACTCCAGATAGAACTACTGGTTTAAGTCCGCACGAGATAATCATGGGACGTGCAATGCGCCATGCATTTGTACCTGTCAATAAGTTGATGACAATAACTGATGACATGATTTTGGATTACTGTAAAGGCCTGGCTGACGCAGTTCATTCTGTGTTTCACCAGGTTGGAGAAGAAGCTACCACACTTGAGAAGAAGCAAGCTCATGATCTGAGTCCAGGAGACTGGGTGAGGATTAAGGTGCACAGAAGAAGAAATTGCTTAGTTCCAAGGTGGGGAAGACCGAGACAAGTCATTCTAACAACGACAACTGCAGTGAAGTGTGCTGGTGTGAAAAACTGGGTGCATGCGAGTCATACTCAGAGTTCCAAACCCAAAAGAGGGAACTGGTAAAGAGTATTTTGAAGAATCAGATTCCAGTGATGATGAAGACCCAGAACCAGTGAGAAAAGAAGCAGAAAAAACTCCAAGAGAACCATTGGGAGTCTCAGAAAGGAGATCAGATTCTGTAAGAGAGCCTGAAATTTCAAAAAGCAGTGAAGAAAAAAGAAAAGAAAAGAGCAATTCCACAGAGATTACTCCTGAATCAGAAGAGGAGGAGACTGAAGAACCACTTGAGATTATACTTGAAGAAGCAGGGTCAGAAGAAGATAGAGAGGGACAGATTGCGGAAGACCCCCGAGGAGGTGTAGGGAACTCTTCTAATAAGCTAGGTGAAGGGACAAGTAGACAGCAAGAAGATTGCGTGTCGGACACCCGAGGAGGGACAGGAGTAGGGAAGTCTCAAATAGTGGTGAAAGAAACTGTGGAGGAAAAGAAAACTGCTAGAAAACGAAAACAGAAGGCACTTGAAACAGAATTGGATGAGAGTGAGAATGAACAAACAGAGGGTCGAGTTCTGAGAAAGAGAACTTGGATTGGAGAAAGAAACAATAAAGAAATTAGGCCGAAGAAGGTGATAAAAGGAAATCGTTGGCCTAACAACAGAGTAAAGAGATTGAGATACAGAGTAATAAGAACAAATTCATCAAATGCTGAACAAGTGAATGAAGTATCGAGTCAAAATGAAGTAAAAAGAAAGGAGCAAGAAGAATCAGGAGAACCTGAGGAAATAAAAAGAATAAGAAGACCCAACCAAAAATACAGATCACCGGAATGGTCTTATGTGGCACTGTCTGAAGAAGGAGAAGAAGAAACAGTGACTCGAGGTAATCCGGAGGGGATCTTGAGAAAAGTGGTTGAGGAAAAAGAAGGAATCTTAAAAGTTATTCTGACTGACATTGGAGAAGAGTCAGATGCACAGGATGTTATTGATGATTTGATACAATTTGATGTTGCTGAAGAAGAAGGAGTGAAAACTGATGAATATCCAAATTGAGTGAACTGAAAAATCACTTGGAGGAAAAGTGAAAAGAGAAAGTCTGAAATTCAGTTGTCTGAAGTAATCCAAAGCATAATAGTAGTGGAGTAGTAGAGGCTAAGTCAAAAGACAAGGTCAAAGTAATAAAATGGCTAACATAGAGGATAATCAAAGTAGATGTGCCTTCTTTAAAAGATGGTGTAGAATGTGCTGCTGCTGTACTGGATTATTAATGCTACTATGGGGAGTTTTAGTTTTATTAGTTACTTTTAAAGTTACATTTGAGATGCATACAGAAAATATGACAGATATAGAGAAGAATTCGCAAAAATTAGTTTTGAATAGAATTAGTAATACTTACATACACAAAGATAGGTCAATAAATAATTTTTCTAGTAATGTTTTTTCGAAGTTGTTGTACGAATATGTGAAAACAATGGAAGTAAGGGATTGCTACGTTTGTATGCATCCGTTTCAGAGGGTGTTACTTATCATCATTTGCCAGCTACATATGGTATTTCATGTAGTATATTAAGTAGTGTTTTTTATTTGTTAGGGAAAGTAGATTATAAGATGTCTAACAGAGATAGTATTTTTGGGCATTTGCCAATGAACAAAGAGCTGAATCCAGCTAAAGAAGCTAACACTTTTGGTGAAATTTTTATTGAAGAAAAAGGATTAACATTAGATTACATTTTTAAGAATAATTTAACTTGCAGTCTGAAAGAAGAGGAGAAAGCTTTCCTGGATATGGTAGAGGAAAGGAGATTGAACATGCATAAGAAAGCAGGGAAATATGAAGTGAGTGAAACAATTTGGGACATTGAAATGGGAAAAGAATTGAGAAATGGGGCTAGTCCAACTTTAGCTCTAGATGTACCACAAAAGGGTAAACTATGCATTACAAGAAGGAAATCCCAATATGATACATATTTTGTTGGGACTAGTGAGTGCCATGATACATACTTCATTGCAACAGGTTGGGGTTTCAGAGGTGGAGAAGATACAGTTTTCCCAGGAGTGTATTATGTTTGTGGGAACAAGGCTTATTACAAGTTGCCTGACCATTGGTATGGCACGTGTTATGTGGGTTTGGTCTTTCCAAAGATTTTTCATATAGATAAAATAACAGATGTAGAACATATTAATTTACTAATGCGTTTCAAGAGAGAAACCTGGTCTGAAATTGTGGGTGATATTTTTGGGGTTTTAATTCCAGCAGTGGGAATTTCTTTAAATGCTTATGGAATTCGGAAACTGTCAACAGTGGTGGATCGCTTATCGACAAATACCGCTGGGGGGTTTCTTTTAGTGAATACGGAATTAAGTGCCGTACGTGCCATGTCAATGCAAAATCGACTTGCCCTTGATATTTTATTGGCCAAGGAGGGTGGAGTTTGTGGATTACGGAAAGTTCAACATTGTTACACTTACATTCCAGATGAAAGCAAAGACCTGAAGGTCTATATCAAAAATATTACTGATTTGCATGAAGAATTAGTACCACTTGAAGCTGAGAGTTTATGGACTAAAATAGCTAATAAAGTGATAGCTGTTAAAGATTTTATTGCAAAAATAGTTAGTACTATTATAGGTAGAATATTGTTTCCTTTAACTTGCATAATTATTGCTTTATTGATACTGAGATTAGTGTGTGTGTGTTGTAAAAACAGGGGAGGGAAGAAATTGGATAAAGAGAAGAAAAACAAAAGGTTGAAAAGAGAACCACAAGAAATTGAATTAGAAGAATTGAGGGAGAGTGTTTATTTGGAAACAAAGAGGGATGATGAAAGAGTGACTGGTGTGTAGTGTTGTGTAATGAGAAAAAGACATTTCCGATTTCTCTTAAAATGGGACTAAATTTTCACTAATTTTTTTTTGGGGGGTTTATTTGGTGATAAAATCACCAAAGGGGGGATTGCTAGAGCAGAGTTTTCAGTTTGAAAATAACTGGGTTTTGAAGCTCTGGTATGTCTATTTGTTATATTAATTTACTAATTATTAATTATTAATTATTTGTCTTGTGTAAGTGTTTATACTTACTAATCAACTCGTTTGTTTTAACAAGAGAGAATTACACGTGGGAATGCATAAGTGTGCTATTTAACAATAATGTGCATGTTTTCATGTTTAAACGTTGCTGAGTGCTGTTTATTCTTAAGCACGAAACGCTTTTCGAATTAATGCTTTTCTATGTTGCAAGAGCTAGATAATTGCATACACATAAGGGTATTAGTGGGGTTAACACTGTTCAATCACTATGCTGTGGTAACGTTGTTTTTGTCTCTTTTAATTAAGATGGTCTATTGTGGCCTATTGTGGCCTAAACAAAGATGGCCGATACGTAAAGCCTGGCCTCGAGTAGAATTTGTGACGAGAGAGAGCCTTGCTGAATATGGTCCTGAAGTCAGCTGACCACAGTCCTTGCTTTGCCTGATTGAAATTTTCCGTGAGGACAGCAGCAGTTTTGGGCGATCTCCAAATGAAATGAAGCGTCCTTGGCAGCTTTGGGAAACAAAGGAGCTTTAAAGAAAGACTCTGAACTGTGATCTCATTGCCGAGGAGACGTGGAAGTTATAAGATACAAATGTATTTTTTGGTTCCTGTTCCGTTATGTTTATTTTGTGATTTTTCCTGAGCGGAGATTTTTAAATGTAGCGATGCTACATCCTTTCCTTCTCGCTTTGCTCAGAGGTTTGACGGAAGAAGTTAATTACAAATTATGTTTTTCTTTGTTCGACTTGCTATAAGAATTGTTAGCCTAGAAAGGGCTTTGCCACTTGCCATTTGCCTTTTGCCGCGTTCCGAATCTGCGTTGGTGAGGATCGTTGCTGAGAGGACTTCGTCTTGAGAGACTTTACCGAGAGACTTGTCCTGACCCGTTCTGACATTTAGCTAGAATAGGTAACTATGAGAAAAATGATTTATTCTGATTGATTTCCTTTGACTAATTTTAGATAAAGCAATATAACTTTGAATATGGTGTTGGTTATTATTTCTCGTCAATTATTGAGTATCCTATTTTGATTATTATTGTATGGATTGTTTAGATTATGTTTAAGGGCAGTCTCAATAACCAGATCTTATCGACCCCGATATAGATGCAGGGTGTTTAGGAGTTTTTCTTTCCACAGGTTATTGTTGGTAGAGTATTTGAGTGTATGTTAGTGTAATGGGCCCTAGTGTATGAAGAATGTATGTGCTTGTAACTGTGAGATTACTCTATCTGTGGAAGTAGGGATATTATATACATCCTGATCTCTATCAGCCCCTCCCCTCGACAACTGGACAATTATCTCTGCCTAACAAAAATGAATGTGTCCATTTGTAACGAAACTGGTGCTCCTGTAAAGCGCTCTGATACCTGATTAGTTCGCCCTATATAAAACTCAAAAAATAAAATAAAAACAAAAAAAATCTTAACATGAAAAATATAATCCTATGTTTGTTCATGCGAAGACCTGCTACGTTGTGCCACTACATCTCTAGGTGGCCGCATGTAGAACAAGGCATCATCGGCATACATGATTCACCTATCATTCGGATTCCTCCAACATGCAGAACTCTTGAGAAACGAAATATAAGTACTTATATTCTAGATCTAACCCATAAATTTCATAAAAGGAGGTGGATTTGTCATGCAACTTGATAGATATACATGGTATGACCATTTGCAGAGGTTCTGTGGCAAAAGGTAGGACCAGTGTGCATTGTACCAATCCTGAATCTCAATGCTCGAGAAATAAGAGCCAGTGGCAAGTGTAAGGATGAAAGCCTCCAACCTTTTTTTTTTATCCTTTTCTCCAGTGTTTTTCTTTTTTTTTTGGCAATTTGCTGGGATCCTCATCCCTAGGGCCCGACAAACTGCAGAACTTGTGATCCTCAGGGGCACCTTTGTTGCTTTCCGGATTATGGAGAAACACTCTCCGTCTCTCCTCACTCTCTGTAGCCATGTGGGGGTGTGTGTAAGGAGGACAGTTTGCAATCCCCATTAGTGTCCCTTTCATTAAGATTGCCATCCATTGATCATATACATCTATTTGAAACCGTAAACGCAAGATGGGCAATAGCTTCCATCGCAGAGAAAACACAAGCACTCTACTACTACTCACTTAGTCCTTTGCTAACTCCAGGACCTCTTGGAGGAGAACACACAAAGTTTCCTGCAGTTCCCTGCTAGAGCAGGCTGCTGAAGAGGCTGTATGGCCAGTTGCCTATAGGCACAATGATCAGTGCAATTCATCTGGAGAGAGATAAAGTGTGCCCTTCCCAGAAGCGCCACCCCAGCTTAGTTGGATTTCGAACTAGAAACCTACACTAGCACTGATTTGCAGAAAAAGCTGAACTAATGCCAGGGACTGGCCATATATGCTGAAGCTCCACTTGAGCTTGAAGAAGGCAACAGATCTCGAACAGACTTGCATGGACCTTGGTGTGGTGTTTCCAAACGTGGAGTCAAGTACTGTCCATTTCCTCTTGGGTTTGAACATGCCTGACACTCTGCACCAGCCCTGCTACTACTGACTGACTTCTGGAAGCTTCCATCAAGCCTAAAGAGTCCAGACATAGGACCTTCAGGCCAACATAAGCCTATCGCTAGAATCCAACATCTCTTAATACGGGCGAGGAGAATATTGACTCAGCCTCGTGATCACACTACCTCCTTGCACAACCTTTTGTCATTTTACCTTGTCTTTTTGTGAAGGGGTCCAGTACCTAGACAGCCTATTTGCAGGCCAGACTAAGGAGACCCCAAGTAGGACCACAATGATCCTACTGTAGGTCCTTTGCCTGTGATTCACACATCGTTTGTATCACAGCATAAGACAGCAGTCTGCCTTCGAGTCTGATCACTACCACATGGTATACTGCCCCCGACCATGAGTCACTAGGACTCCCAGGTTGCAAAATATGCACTTTTTCAGCAACAGGCAACTTTTAACTCTAAACTGCAATATAAACTAATCTCCTTAGTCGCTTTTTCCTCTTTTAAACCAAAAGACAATTCGTTTGCACTTTGCTAAGGTACTATTTCATCAACTTATACTTTGCTGCTGCGTTTTTATTTTTGTTGAGCCAAATTTTAGTTTTTGCACTCACGAATAGCAAATATTTTCAAACCAATTACGAGGTTACCAGGTTTTGGCAGGAGGTTTGTAATACTAGAATTTTACAAAACGGTGTTTTCAGCGAGTAGTAATCCCAGAAGGTACAAATTTACAAAAACTGTGAAAGCCATTCATTTTACAATAACGCCACCATATTACATTTGCACTTAGATATCTTGAACAGAGGGTAATGTATAAATATAATAATTCCTTTGTTGTGTATCTGACTGTGCGTTTTGCTGTACACAATACTATATTTGTGGAAATCTTATTAAAGATCTTAACGTTTCATGTCTTGCCAAAAACGCAGAATTCTGGCTGAACATTAACATCTTTATTGCAACTGTGAGAGCTCCACTCAGCCTCACACCACCTTTCAGCTTCACCCTGACTGCATGTTCACTTCTCTTCTACAATGAAAATCAAGTAGGCTTTGTAGGCAACTGTTCTTTCATAGATTCTTTAGATCCACAACCTGTCCTGGTTTGTGGAGTACGGTACATCTCACTTTTGATGTTGCTTCGTTGTCCTAGAGATCTCACGAATCAGGGAAACAAAGTATGAAGACTAGATGCAATATTCTGCCGTGGGTTGGTGAATCCACAGTTTACTAAAGTATTCACCTACAAGAATAAGGCAAATTACAAGTCCATCTGGGAGCTCACACAGAACTACGCTGGAATTTTGGTTTCCAGAGCTCTTCACTACAACGCAGTGTTCATATTATAGGATGTGGCTTACAGTTTTTGTCTGTGACTTATTCAGTTCAAATGATTCAAATGCAAGGATAGATAGCATATACTACCCCTTAATTTTCAATACAGAAAACTAAAAATGCAACAGTACAAGAACATTTTGGAAAATTTAAATTGGTCCCAAGCACAGAACAAGGCACTCAATGCTGGCAAAAATAGTAAAGCAACTGCCACATCTCTTCGAGACAGATCCAGGGTACAACTCATACAGTGATAAAAAAAAGAACCAAGGTGAAACTACAGCCAATGACTTAATGCCTACTAGGGTGAAAGAAGCTCATACATGTGCATGCCAAAACACATCTATGGGAATAAGGCAACTACTTGGCTACATCTTCAGCAAGGTTTTACAATAATCACATATGGTGGGCAAATGGGGATGTAGAATCCATTGAGAAGTTCATAGCGCTGCGTGCAATAGTCACCTTTTTATCAGCCTCACTGCCCGAGTCACTTTCAACTGAGCTTGAAGTGTCGAGTTCCTTTGATTTAGGCATGCTGAGGGAAGACAAAATAATAGAATAGGTTGTAAAAACTTCAAGCAATCGTATAAATCATACAAAACAACAGCATTCATCATACATTTACTTTTGTGAACGAATTTGCAATTTTAAGTTCAACAAAGGTATTGTGCCTAAAAAGTAGGCCAGTGCCCTCTAAGACCGAAAGGCATTTGCCCTGATTTAACCTGCACAACAGAACGCAAAGACAGTGCTTCCGCCCGCCACTAAGATCTACATTGCTCTGAAGCACAGCGAACAACTGGGAGCATTGGGCTTTGGTTTAACCAGTGCTCCTAGTTCCAAGGAGCCAGGCATTGAGTAACCACGTAAGTATATTAACTGCAACCTTATGAAAGGTAGGTAGCAAACGACACAAGTGGAACTCCCACAGCTGACCAACCATGTACATTCTAGCTCATAATTCTATTTTAGTTTATAGCCACAATTGTATGCATCCTAATTACATCACATTCCGCACTTACAACACTTAATGATGGTAACAATTTACACTTTAGCACACACTCGTAGACAACACACACCTATGGTTAAATCCTCTCTAACCACTAACTGATAATTTATCATCAATCCAAATCCTACAACTACATTGTACTTAATTCCAACTTCAGCCACTCTACACAATCAAGCCACTTAACCTTAGTTTCCCATAAGCCTTAGATTCAGCATTGGCACCGTATTTCACTTTTTGTGCAACTCTTAAGCAAGATAACTTCTCAACCTAACTCCCATCCTCCTCATCTGACGTCCCATCACCTGCCAATCTTTCATGTGCATCGATAGTTGGGTCTATACAAATGCTAATACCAAATTAACATAAAATGGCATAACTTGAAAACATGTTTATGCGTAGTGGTTTTCCTTACATTAACGTAAAAGGGCTATGACCAGTTAAGGTTTAATACAGTATTGTATTGTGAGACAGACCCTTTGCAATCTTACAAGTATAAATTCAGAATAGAGTTTCTGTCCAGTGATCAAATAGGGCATATGAAATGGCACTTTAAATCAAGTATGCAGAGAGGCCAGAATACTAAGATACAACAAATTGTATTGTAAATGTTAGGTCTTGGATTAATTTCACACTGTGAGTTCTCGAATATGTTTAGCACTAATAATGTATAATCTATTTTGGGAAGCGAACAACAGTCTTACCTTAAATGCTTCGTTATATCTCTCATTTTATCACATTTAGCTAATCTCGCTAGTGTACTGCTCCTGCTCTCCAAGAAAGATGGGCCCACAACGTAGTGTTAAGCGGGGATTTAAAGAGGGCAAGGAAGCTGGTCTCCCAGTTTGGGATGGGTGATCAAGGGCAGCTGCACCCAGTTCAGCATATGACCCAGCATAGAGTGCAGTGGTTCCCCAGCCACTTGCTAGGGGTGGGGTGTCCCTCAGGGGAGAAAGGCCAATGGTCTGCAGCAGAGACTACATCCTCCGTATCAGCGCAACCGGACAGGGCCAAGGAGACGGCCATCAAAGGTAATGTTGCGACAGCCGCTGCTTTGCCAAGTATGGATCTGGGTGAGACCAGAGTGGGATTAGTTGGGGGCGGGGGAGTTCATATCCCCACAGACGCAAAGCCTGACTGCACCTATTCAGAATGGACCTCAAGACCTGGCTCTTTGGATGACCACGGAGCTGCTCGAAACCCCCCAGCGCCTTGAGACCTCATAGAAAAGATATGGAATGGTGCGTTTGTGGAGATATATAATCACATTATTGAGACTCCAATGAGGATGGATGCTAAACGTTGTAAGGAGTGTTCGCATTCCAAAGGTTGCTCTCATTCCCCGTGCAAGCAGAAGGTAGGGGAAACAGAATTCGGTAAAATGTTTCACTATCTTTCATTCAGTCATGGTAGAGAAGTTCCCTGAACTGGGGCATCAGCTCTCTTGTGACCAAAACAAAACTGTCTGTGCGCATGATGAATTTAGGAGCAATCACGGAAAGATTATGACGGGTCATTTAGTAGGAAGAAAGTAACCTGCAAAACACTGTATTGGGAGCAGACTCACGTAGATTCTTGGTTATGCCATGTGATGGGTAGGAAGCCAGAGTCCAACGTACCTCAGTCTTTTCGGGCAGGGCCGGGCCAAGGGACGGGGTAAAACAAGGGAGCTTGCTGGGACTATAACAGAAAAACGTGCACAAGACCACCTGGGACCTATACATTCACACACAATTATTCCTTTTGTGGCATGCCAGCACAACAAGAGTTCAAGTGCTTCAAAAAAACATAGAAAAGGGTCAGAGGAAGCAGCCATTCCCTGTCCGTTTTCCAGAAGGCCCAATCTCCGGTTAACATTCAGGATTTGACCCATTGGCTTAACTGTTACAGTAACCCGAGGGCAGAATAGGCACTTTGGATGGCTTCACTTATGGTTTCATGATTCCTCCTGAGGTGGGAGTGGGTGGGGGGGGCAGCCTAGAGGGGGTCTGCTAAATAACATTACTTTTAGGGCAAAGCATGTCCCAGGGGTACTCAATAATGGTGCTGATGTTTTGTCTCGACTAAAGTTGCAGGAGTTCAATCCAGTTACCATCCAGAGAAAGCAGTATTCCCATTCCCGGATCGTCTTTGGAGGTTTGGTGCCCCATTCTAACAGACTTTGAGGCAGCCAGCTTAGCTACTACGTCGAGGATAGACTAGGAGGGGGCATTCCTGTGATATCCGCATTTTTCAAGCCATGGTGTCATCTGCAAAAAGAACAGATGATGGACGGAATGCTGAACAAATGAAACAAACATTCACCCCCAGTCACAGATCTGTTTTAAATCCACTTTTTGGTTTTTGTCCACCAGGCCATTCCAGTTTAGACCCAGCTATATGCAAATCAGTCTTGACACTGCTCTCCATGGAAACAGTCCAGCCCTGAACTGCCACGCCAGACAATCCCTCGGCCAGAAACAAGCAACATGGGACCGGTTACGGGGTATCACCCCTCATCAGCCATGCTAACTTGAATCTGGTGGCGTAGAGAGCATGGGACCCACGTCTGGGCATACCCTTCCCACTTAGGCAGACAAATTCAAAAAGAACAGATAATGGACGGAATTCTGTACAAATCAAACACTCACCCCCAGTCACAGATCTGGGTTAAATCCATTGTTCGTTGGTTTTTTTTTTGCACTCCACATAATTATAGTTTAGAATCAGCCATATGCAAATCAGTCTAGACCATGCTCCCCAAGGAAACAGTCCAGCCCAAACTGCCAGGCCAGGTCCTCCCTGGACCAGAAACAAGCATCCTGGGACCGATTTTGGGGCATCATCCCTCATCAGTCGGGCTTACTTAAATGCAAAGGCGTAGCGAGCATGGGACTTCCACTGGGAATACCCTTCCTACTTAGGGTGACATTTTGGAGCAACCTTTCTGAGTAGCATTCCTGGCAAAGCTAAAAGACGGAGGGACAAACAGTGGCTTACGCAAACAGGTATTTTCTGTGTAAAGTTGGGTGGGCACAAGGACTGGTCCTATGCATTTCCCATCAAAAAAGCCTTAATGGGCTGGCAGAGGATGGAGGGAAAGCGGAAAGCCAACTGGCCTGCAGAGACTGGTTGCCCTGGGTTCAAATTTGCCAGAGGTCTGCCATTCACAGCTGTTTAAGGTAGCATGTTTGCCTAGCCTTTTATGGGGCTGTCCGAATAGGGAAATTGGTGGCCCAGTCTAAGAACATTTAAGGGGCCTTTTAGCTGGAAAGGTTGAGTTGGTCTGGGGGATCGTTGGCAGTGATTTTGAGATTTTCGAAAACTGACCAGTTGAGCAGGGGGGAGCATATAGTTAGGCATAGGGCCCCGGGCTTCCACTGTTGACTTGTGCAGTCTCTAGTAGATAACCTGGAGCTGCGTCCATAGGGTCCAGCCACAGTACTGTTCCTCCATGCCGATGAGTCCACTGTCTCCAGACATCAGCTCTATAAGAGAATCACCATAGCGGCAACTCGGAGCAACCCATCTCTTGTAAGCTCGCAATCTTTCCGCATAGGGACGGCCCCTTATGTGGCAGGTCGGGTCTGGACAGCCAGCAGGTGCAAAGGATTTGGAGATGGCGTTCAGTTGCATTTGCTATGACTTCTAATAATGCTTCTCTGCCTTCCTCTGTGCAGTTGCTATGCCCACGAAAGAAGTGCTGACACAAGTTTGGAAGAAGCTGCATGGCATCTCTTTTTGCCTATAGCCAGTAACAGAAGTATACACTACAACCTAATATGAGAATTGCAAAATAGGTGGTCATCCTAGCTCGGGTTGGGACCTTTCATTAACATGGAGCTGAAGATGTGGTCTTTTCACTCTGTACAGTCCCCCTCTTGGTGGGGGCAGCAGTGCTGTTTCTAGCCTCATAGCTTACACCACCCACAACAACCCCCTGAGCGAGGATAATGTGAATGTGCCATGGTGGTGCCTGGAAGCGAATTCCTTGGCCTCAGTGTACATGCCACTTCCTGTTCCTGGAAGCAGACATTAATGGGACACAATGCCATCACTCACTCTGCCTGATAATCCAACTACCTAATGGCAGGCCTTAGGCTGACCCAAAATGTGAATGACCCTAGTAACAAAGCCAGATACTCGTAACATAGCCAGTGACTGTACACCATTGACTATGCTATTTATGCTGATGTAACACGTAAAGGACACTCCAATCAACTAATGGGGGAAAAGCCTGGCCCAAAGCCTCATCTCTGTGTATGTATCATTGTGAATTCTTTTTGTTATTGATTACATCAATTTTGGACGGAGGGACAGCAAAGTCTGTCTCTAGCCCAGACCTAAAATTTGGATAAACGAAGAGTTTCAATGTAGCTTTTGCTTGAAAAAAGTGCAAAACTGGCGGTAGACAGGGTTAGAAAGGTGTAAACTGCAGTCGAACAGTTGAGGGATGATCTGGAGAAACTGTTGAAAATGGGTTAATTCAGAGGTCTTCAAACGTTTTTCCTCTGAGGCCCCCAAAGCAAAATGTTTTGAATTCGGCCACCCTCCAAACTTTATTGCAAGGATTGGGTAGGGAAGGGGCAGGGCAGGATGAGGGGACGGGGTTTATGAGATCAATTCATGGATACTTTTTCTAGAGCTCATAATCCACAATAAATGTGAGACTTTTAATTGGACAAATTCAGTACAAAAAAAACAGATAGTTATAAGGAGCAAAAAACTGTGCTCCCCATAATTTGTCTGTTGTGAGGCCCTCGCACTTCGGGCCCCAATGGCGCTGCAATTACTGCACTCAGGATAGCTGCGGCTCTGAGTAGCAGTCTATATCCTCTGCCTCTTTGACCCCCTTCTCCACCATGCCTGGGCATCCCTCCAATATTGAAGCAGGCTCTCTGTCCCCTTTTTTTCTGCAGTTTTATCTAGGACGGGCTAGGTCCGAGGGCACTAGAAGTTTATATGCGAACCAGCTACATTACACATGGTCAGATTCATTTTTTAGGCATGGGGAGATTAAGTAATTTGCCCAGAATCACAGAATGTTGAGCTGATACCGGGATTTGAACCCGGTTCCAAAGTCGGCAGTTCTTGCTGTTAGGCCACATCTCATCCCTTTTAGAAAATAAATTAGCTCTGGGTTGTCCCCAACTTTTGCAGTAAAGGTGCTCTCAGCTTTATTGCTACCAACGAAAATTAGCCCCATACCCTTTTTTTAGGTCTCGCCTGAGCCAGCGCTTTAGCGCTGCTCTCGCGAGAGCTTTAGTAAACGGGGGGGATTTGGAAGTGCAAACTAGTGTTTTCAGGTCTCCAAATACAGTGCATGTGCGCCGGGCGCGCGCACCATTTGGCAGCCTACGTGATCATTTCGCGGACGCTTTGATGTTCTCAGTGAGCCGCGCGGCCACTGAGAACATCAAAGCGGCCGCGAAAGTGCACACCATTTGCCAGCCTGCGTGCCTCTCTCCCCTTAGAGGGCGCGACGTGCCCTACCCCCTCCCTTATCCCACTTCCTGCTTGTTTCTCTTTCTCGCTCTGGTGTATTTCGCCCTTTTCCACGCGCTGTCTCGTCATCCTATTTTTATTCTCTTGCTTCCCTCTTCCTCATAGTCTCTCACACATATCATTCCATCTCCTCTCGGTCTCCCATCTTCATGTTCCACCCTCTATCACACCCATCGCGCACTGCCCCCCTGCTCCTGCTCTTTGCGTTCTGTCACCCCTCTCCTCCTAGCTCCCCTCTCCTCCTAGCTCCCCTCTCCCCGCTCTCCCCTTGCGCACACCCCTCCTTCCGCGTCTCTGCACATCTCCCCGTCTCATGCTTAACTTCCTGTGTCACTCCTGTCCTGTCGCGCAGACAGCGATGAGCTGCTGATATCCCTGGCCCTATCTCTCTCTCTCTCCAGCAACCGCAGCCCTATTGGAGCCTCACCCCCTCCATTGCAGGGTGATGCTGGCAGTATTATTGTCCTCACAACGAATGCCTCCTGTGTGTCCTGCTGCAGTCTCGCTGTCTAGTTTTTAAACACTGCTTACGAGATGCTCTGTTGCAATCTCACCATCACCCCTCTGCCTAGCTGTTTACAAACTGCCCCCCCCCCCCCGTCTTTTAAATGTCTCTTTTGGAAGGTGTTTTTAAAGTTGCTCTGCAACCTTCCTCACTAACGCCCTCTTCTTTGATTTCTCCCCTCAGACCTTCCTATAAACGCTTCTCCCGCCCATCTGCTCCTTTCCAGGCGCATCTCTTCTTCGTCTCCCCCCCTCAATCCCTGACGGAAACTCCTCACGCAACTCTCTGAACCTCGCTTAGTGCACTGCTGCTTCTTTCTCTCCTCCACATCACCCCCGTGCCCCCCCGGACTCCTGCCTCCCCATCTTCACCTTTATTTCTATAATCCTTATTCGCCTTTCGTCTCCCCCTCGCCCCCTCACACCCCACACTGTCCGGTCAGCCAGCAGCTCTTTGTTCTCTCCCTCTCCCTTCTTCACGGCCCTCCCCAGAGCTCTCACGATCATGTATTCACTCACACCTACCCCTGTACCTACGCACCTGTTCTCCTCAACTGTTTCTTTCCCTCACTCTGGATTCCTCAATCTCCCCATTGCACCCCCAGACACCCCTCCGTTCACCGAATTTGCTTGCTCTCCCCCTTCCCCCCCACGCTGTTTCCCATTCCCTGGAATCGTACTGCTCTATAAACTGTTCTTTAGCAATATTTTTATTAAGCATTCTGGCTCTGAGCTGTTGGCGCAATTCAAATAAAAGCAGGCAGTAATTATGCAAGTGTGGGGCAAGGGGCGAACGCAAGAAGGCGACGCTAGGGTTTTTTTTATTGCTCATGGGTTTTGTCTCTTCAAGTGGGCAGTCGCCTTTTTTCCAGCTTTCTTTGCAGGCCGTGTCCTTTAACACATGTGCTGTTACTAGCAGGGGGCTAGTTTTCATGTATTTTCTACTTATTTCCCCTTTCATATATATATTGTTATCTGCCTTTCGCACTTCCTCTGTCATCCTTTCTCTGCTCCTCTGTTTATCTCTTTACACTCTTCCTCTCACCATTTCCCCTTGCTGCTCTTTTTTTATCTTTGTATCTAGTCCTCTGCGGTTTCTCTTTCTAGCCATCAGCCAGGCACTCAGCCTCTATTTCTTTTTATCCCTCCTGTGGTCACTCTGTTTCTGTCACTGACACACACACTGACACACACACACACACACACTGACACACACACACACACACACTGACACACACACACACAACTTATAAGAACCCAAAGGCGAGACCTATTGGCTTTGCCAAGGCTTGTCTTTTCTTCTTAAGAGAAAGGTAGTCATAATTGTGATCCACCGCATCCCTCACACTCCTGGACCCCAGCGCTACTACACCTGCTTCACTAATGATTGCTACTGCTTTTCGAAGTGGGCTGTTTCCACTGCCCTTTGTTAAAAACGTGGGCTTCGTTCTTGCACCATCCCACTCTGATGTCCAACCTAAGGGGTTTCCTCTACTTAAATGTTCCCCTACCGTGGGCCCTTGCTCTGAGGCTCAATGAAAGACTGGCACACCAAGTTTGCACTGGCCCGTCATGCAAGCAATGTGAGATAGTAAAACAGCCATATTTGGGATTCATTCAGGGCCATTCAAATTATGCAATTTTGCTGCCACTGTGTTTATTTTGCATACTTATGAATTTGCCGTATTTGCCACATAATCCTTCACCTCCTGCATAATCTGTAGATTTTAACAAAAAAGTTACTAAAAACACTGCAACACATGTTGCCGCACACTAAAAGGCCCTTCGCAAAGGTTGACTTGTCACCTTTCTGTGACTTATTGCTATATTTGTGTTGAACCAGTATTATTGAGGTGAAACCTATGCTCAGACAGTGTTAACAAATGTAAAAATTACAAAATAATGAGGTAATACTATCACATACTGTATTTGTCCTTCCTTGCCTCATAATTTAATCAACTATGCTAGTATAGACTGATTACTTATTACTAAAATATACAGATATAAACAGGGCCAATAGAATTATGCGATTGTGCGGTCGCACTGCTTTTCACAAAATGATAGATTTGCCGCATTTGCCACGAGTCATTGGCTGCTGCATAAATTGCAGATTTTAACAACAACAAAAAAATGTGTTTCTAGTTCAACTGGTTCAAAAGTTACTAAAATCGCAGTGTCACGTGTTGCAATTCAGTAGAAGGCCCTTTGCAAAGCTTGACTGGTCACCTTTCTGTTGTTTATTGCTATATTTGGGATTTGAACTGGCGTGAATGCGGTGCAACCAATGCCCAGACAGTGTTAAAAACTGTAAAAATGACACAATAATGAAGTAACATTATGACAAAATGTGCCACATTACGCCGCATAATTTACTCGCCCATGGCCCATAATTTGGCCCTCACCTGTCACATAATTCCAGTAGCTCTGGTTATAAATAATGATTTACATATGCTCAGCACTTTTTCCACAGGCTGGACCTCACAGTACTATCATATCACAAATCATTATTCCCAACTGTGCCAACCAGGATTCAATTCTGTGACTCTCTGGTCACACACAAACATCTGCAGTGATTGCATATGGGAGAGGACACGTCAAGTCCCTCCCGCCAAGTCAATATCCCCAAGTCCATTTCCCACAGCTCCTCCCGCCTCAAATGAGAGAGTCTGAGACCCAATTTTGTTTGGTTAGAGACTGTTACCATCTCAGGACATATTTTATTTATACTCCTTACATAAAATTCAGTAATCAGTTAAACACAGCACAATCCAAAAATGTTACATGAGTTTACAGCCATGTGATTTAACATTCAGCTATACATCTTGTCACCTAACCCCTCTAACAAATAGTTTTCTGTTAAGTCATGGTTGACTCATTCCCAATCACCCCTGCCCGTCCCAGGGTTTTAGCTTGTGTGGAAAATTCATTCCCTGAGCCTCTCTTAAATGAGGTTCCTGTGAGCTAGCCAAATTTAAGTCAAATGCGGAAGGCCTGCTTGCCCCAGAGCCTTGCATCTCGGGCACCCCCACACCCATCAGAGAGCCAGCCTGTGCAAACAGGCCGTGCCTTGGTCCCCTGGCACAGACTGCACTCACCAACCCCCAGAGGGATAAGGTCTCAAAAGCACCACCACGCAGGTGTCGAGCTAGGCTGGGGCAGTGGAAGCGACCTTCTGAACTCCTCCACTGGCAGCTTCTCTACCGAATGCTGCAAGCACACCCCTTTGAGGTCCCAGTGACAAAGTACGCATGAGTGTATTTCTTGGTGACCTGAAAATTCCTGCCAACCATGAACTCACCCCACTACAGGCCAGTATGTTTCACCGACCGTCTGGATCCCCCCCACCACCTAAGAGACAAATTGACACGAGAAATCGAACAGGTTACCCACGAACATGGCATTGCCTTCAGGAGACAAATGCTCTCCATCTGGAAGAAAAAACATCTCTCCCTCTGAAGCAGCCATGGGGGATCCAGTTCAACATAAACGATCTCACCAACTTTGAGAACCATCTGTTCAGGCGCTTGGTGGACTCATCAGTGATGTCATAAATTATATCATAGAACATGTCATGAGTGATGTAAGATAGGATGTCATAAGCAACGCATGGGGGGGCGCAAGGTATAGTTAGCTCTGCTAACTATATCTGGTGCGTTTCAGAGTTTTTTAGTTCAAAACGTTAATGTTGTCAGAGACAATTCCTCTAACTAGAACGTTACTTTAACCTTATGTATATAGAACACACACCTACAAGGTTACCAAAAAATCGGGACAGGCCAAACAAACATAGAAGTAAGCCCAAAGGCTTTAGTCCTACTTTTATGTCTGGGCTGTCCCGGTTTTGTACTCAAAATCTGGTCACCCTAGCTTTAAGTTATACCCACACGTTATGACGGCGTCAATTCTTGCCTCTCTCTGCTCTAGCTCCGATGCCGTCACATAGCACATCCAGCCCAGTAGCTTTAACAAGCATTGAAAATGCAATAGGTCTCGCCTTTGATTAAGTTAAAGCCATTTGCTTTGCTAATGGTATTGTACAGCAAAGCAAATGGCTTTACCTTGATAAAAGGCGAGACCTATTGCATTTTCAAAAAACTGAGAATGGACAAGTGTTAATTCTTACAGCAGGAGGTGGAATATTTAGGCTACACTATTTGTGCCCAAGGTATAAGGCCAAAGGATAACTTAGTGAAAGCCATCAGAATGGCGTCAAGACCACGAGATGAGGACAAACTGAGGTCCTTTATGGGTCTTGCGGTGTATGGCACTAAATTAGTGAAAACATCTGCTGACTAGACAAAACATATGAGGTCATTGTTGAGAAAGGGCAAATCGTCTGTATGGCTGGGTGAGCAAGAACAGGCATTTGAAACAGTTAAGAAAGACATAGTGAAGGCAATATTTCTAACAATTTGATATTTTAAAAAAAACTGGGTAACAGGAGATGCAAGTGCTCTTAGTGTGGGAGTAGTCCTTCCCAGATGCATGGAAAATACAGTGGCTTTTGATCCCGGTCATTGACAGATGTAGAAAGGAAGTACTCTGTCATCGAGACGGAGGACTTAGCCGCTGTTGGCCCATGCAGTACTTTAGGACATATGTACAGGAGATAAATGTGACCCTAAGAACTGACCACAACCTTTTATAGAAGGTGAGGTGCCAGTACCTTGACGCAAGAGGGACTCTAGGATGGCATCGGGCACCAAACGCGCGTGACCCTTAAGCAATCCATAGATAGGGTATCTCTAACTGATGGAGCGCTGACTCAGGTTAGAGCCTTAGGCCTCACGTATATGCATGGAATGCATACATAGCTATGCAGGGATACGAACTTAGCCCTGAAGAGGGTCTCAGACCCGGTCGGTCTCTTGGTGTGGGCTGAAACATGTTACCACTGGAAAATTAGGGCAAGTTGAGAATTTAAAGCTCAATTAAAACTCTGGGACATATTTTAATAATACCCCTGGTACCCTACAAATATGGAATCCTTTTGGGTATACCGGGAGGTATTTTTAATATTCCCTCTTTTATCTGGATCCCTGCATTATCCCCAAAAATATTATCCAAGTACTCCCATTCTTTTAGTTGAGTCCACCCTGGTGGTACCACCCTAACCAGGGTGTGGATAGGCACCAATGATGAAGCATGTCACGATTAAGTGAGTGAGGAGTTTATTCCAATATCTTTGGATTCCTAGGTAGGACTGTGAAGTGTTGGCCCAACTGGACACCGTCCTTTTCCCCTTCTTTCGCCCAGTTGCCAGTGTTTGAATTAATAGTACACAATTGACAACATGTGATATGAAATTGTTTTTATCACGAAATTGAGTGATTCATACTAGAACATCTTTATACAACTAGCAAATCAATGGAATTGTGGAGAAGGCAAACAGATTGGTCAAGAGTATAACTGAATTGGGCGTAAAGGGCAAGCTGAATGTTGAGAAAGCAGCTTTGGAGGCTATACTGGCACATTGCGCATGTGTCACCAGTGTGACAGGTCAAATGCATTTTATATTGATGGAAGGGACAAACCAAATTGGTTCCATGTTGGAATAGGCAAGCTGTAGAAAAATAAGACATCAGAGAAGGCAGAGTGGTTGAAAGAGACTGTTGGCTAGACAGTGATGATTAAAGTGAAGCAGGGAATATTGGGTGTAGGTCTCTCAAAATTAAGGAGGACCTTACCAAGTACGTATAGTGAAGGGTAATTATGTAATACTGTCATATGGACAAAGATGGAACAGAAAAGGGTTGGGTATAATACAGTTCTTCTGTTACAGTTTTGTCAGGCATAGTTGCATTCCCTTCAGGCTGTAGTATGACTGTCTACAGTTCAGGCACGCCAAGGTTATGTTCTTTTTAAAAAAAAAATCTTAGTCACATATAAACATGTCTCATTTGCTTTGCCTTGCTTTTTTCCCTTCATTTTCTTTTGCTATATTTGCTTGAGTAATTATACCGTAATCTGCATACTCAATGAACATATATGTAAAACCCTGTCAGAGTGCCTTTTCAACTATAAAACACCTCATAAAAATAAATTGTATCATTCTAATCACAATGCAGAAGGATTACCACAAGTATTATCAATAGAAGTATACAAACACTATGTGATTGCCAGATCTCATATGATCTTATTTATGTAGTATAATTGCTCAAAAACCCAAACATTTTCTTAGGTAAAAGTATAGCAGTGCATGCAAATATTCAAGCAAGCATTTATCACTAGGAAAGCATTGCTTTTACTGTGAACGCCTTCTCTCCAAGATGTTTGCCGCATTTAGCAAAACGTTACTGCCACATAGTCAGAGACACTGGAATTATGTGATTCTGCAGCTGTACATTTGTTTTGAATAGCTATAGATTTGCCGCATTTACCACATAATCCACCGTCTGCTACATAATTTGAAAATTAAGATAAAAAAATGTGTTTCTAGCTCATAAGGATCAAAAGTTATTAAAAATGTTGCAATAAGTTCCGAAGCAGTGGAAGGCCCTTTGCAAAGGTTAACTGGTCACCTTTCAGTTGCTTATTTCTGTACCTGGTTGTTAAACTGGTACTAATGATGTGAAATATTTGCCCAGAGTATTACATTGGCTAAATATTATAAAATAATGAATACTACCAATAAAAAGCAGAATTATTCCGCATAATTTGCCTTTTCTTGCCACATAATTTAGTCAGCCCTGCCGCATAATTCCAGTGGCTATACACAACATTAAATAACATTTGTGCACTGGAATGTAGGAGGCGGAATGAATTAATTAAAGTCTGCAGTGTGAGGATACAATTTGCACAATTACAACACAGATAGAAATGCTCCTGGGCAGGACAAAACAAACGAATATTGAGGAAAGCCAACAAATCAAGAGAAACCAAGCAAGTTAGATAAAGCCATCCATTCATTGCAAGGGTCTGACCTAAAGTCTTCTACAAGTACATGATGTGCACTGGAAACAATAGGTCTGCCTACAGAAATGAAACGGAGAATCGTAAAAAAATGAAAAAGTGTGGACTTATTGAATGTTAGAATTAATCTCAGATACATTTATTTCACCCTTCGCCATTCTACTCTATTTTTTTCAACTATCTGCACACCAATCTTAGTTTGACTACAATGGCAGCAATGCAGCTCGAAAAGATGTGAATATCTCCCTGGGCGGTTATTGCTCTTCAAGTACTAGGCGGTAGAGAAAGCATCCAAAAATAAAAAGCAACAGATTAGTTAAGATGAGTCCGTCGGGGAATGGGTGGTATTTAGCAAGAATACCTTGAATGTGCCTACAGGGTATGGGCTCCGATAATGTAGTCTACAGCTCAACTGCCAGGGCGAAGACTTACAATGTGAGTGACTGACAGGTGGGGTGGGGTAGAACGTTCAAGATGAGTGGGAGGGTAAGACCCCGGGGCAGTGACAATGGAGACATCACACCTACATACTGTACAGATCACGCGCTAGTCCAGTTCGAGGCAAACACAGAAGATATATGTCCAAAAAGGACAAAGAATATAGCACAGCTCCCCCTCTTCTAACAATATAACATGCACGATGAATAAAGTAATAGAACGAAGAAATGAAAAAAAAAATGTGTGCAATAATTTAGCTTGAATTTAACTAAGTTGCTAGAGAACAAGCGCGGCCAGTCATGGGACATGAAGGGCTCTTAATAGGGCGGACAGAAGATGTGCACGCGTGGACTGCCTTTACTGGCGGTGAATAAAAAAGTCCCCAGTGTATCACGCCGCCAGTAAAGCAGCCAATCCCCGCGTGCACATCTTCTGTCTCGTTTGTCTCCCCACGTGCACGCTGGAATCGTATCGATTCCAAAAGGCCTCTGCATGGCAGAGCAACGCATGCGCTGCTTTCGCCAGGCTGAGACCTAAAAATGTGCACATACATTTCTATTCTTTCACTTTAAATGGCAGTCCTCGAGTCCTCCGATAGATATAACCTAGTTGTGGACTCGTTCGCCTCATTCATCCAGAAGAACCTCATATAACTGAAATCGATACTTTAAAATTATGTTTGCCAGACTTGAGAGAATTTAGCATGAAAAGTATAATAACACGTGTAGCATGAGAGGCTGACTTATCTTCAAACGTCAGAAAAACCTCTCTTCTTTTAACAGACCCCAAGCCCAGCATTGCAGCTCTCCTAACGGCTATCCTCGAGGCAATGCTCAAGCCTCACCAAATGCCTTTTTAATCGGCACCATGAAAAAGAGATTTCATTTACTAGTGTGTCGGTGCCCGGCCTAAACTGTTAATTCCATAGTGTCTCTTACACCAAACTGAATTCTTAATAACTGGTGAAAAAACATATTTTCTTTTTTTATGACATTTATCAAATTTTATCGCCATGGAAAGTAGATAAAAGAAGTGTAGCCATGAACAGGGTTTTCCGACAATTTCTTAAGTAAAGAAAAAGATCCAAACTTGATTGTGCAAAATTAAGAAATAATCCTGTTTCAAAGCAGATTCATGAAGGTAAAGGAATACATTTATTGATCCGGTCATAACTAGTAGACAACTTTGCAAGCAGATAATGAATGAATTTCTAAATGTTCCCTATCCTACAGGTTTCTAAATTTTTTAATACCACATGCCATAATGGGACAATGTTTTAGGTATGCATGCACATTGCCTTCTAGAAATCAATCAACCAATCTAACTTTATTCGGTCTAAAAAACAATAAGCCATAAAAGTACATAGAAATATTGCACATAGCTATAATCACACATACTTATTAAAAAATAATTCTACATTAAAAACAGTTATAAAATTAGTGCATAAAATACTTTTAGGGTTCAACAACACATCAAATAATACGTTAAATAACCAAGCTTTAAATAAGCAAAAAGGTGCAAGTCGAAGTCAGGTTTCACTGCTCCATTACAGTATTATAGGCAGTAGTTGCAGTTAAAAGAGCATGAGGAAGAGATAGAGCGAGAACAAAAACCTCAAGTAGGGTCCGTCATGTGCTGCTACCATCCCCCAGGAGTTAAACACAACATCTCTGCCCACTCTACATACTGAATCATAATGAGCGTAAAATCCTGACAGACTAGCCCATCATGGTGTGTCTAACCCTAAGTGTTGCTTACAAAAAGGCACAGACGGTGAAATATTTTCGGGTGAAGACAGGGATTGTAAATGGAGGAAAGCTGGTCTACAGCGATGGAGGCCTAGCCTCCGTGACAAGGGTCTCAAAAAGTGCTTTCGTGCTAGGCTGTGCAATTTACAGAAGAACATTGTTAGAAGGTGGTTCTGACACTATGGGCCGCCCGGATTTTTCGCTTTTTGAGCACCTAATTGTTGAGCTTTTACTGTGGGGGAGCCTCATAAGTTGGGACTCACTCACAGTGAACTCAGGATGTAAGGGACAGCATGGGGATCTTACTGGTGTTCCCCTGGCTTGCCCAGGCCACTGTTCAGCAGCTGGAGTAAGGGACACCGGGCTGGTTACATGCGGACACAAATGTTTACATGTGTGTGCACACGTGTACGGGCTGCGCAGGGGAGATTCCTAGCCTGCGCAGTCCAGGAGCAGCTACAAAGTGAATGGTGTGGCAGGACTTGTGCAGTATTGGGTGGCGACATGGAATAGGATGTATACACTGGAAATAAACATGCCAGGGAAAGTCAGTGTGTCTTACTGTTTTTTTCACTTCATTATTCCCCTATGGGAATGTGGAGCCAGGGGCTAGAAAAACTTCCATTAGGCCTACAGATTCCAGACACGCACTTAAGTCCAATGTAGCAAATGTGAAAAGAAGTATTCTGCAGAGTCCAAAGTCATATTTGTACTGCTTTTGGGTCATCCAGAACTGTCATATTTCTCTGAGCCAGCCATGATCAGACCCAGGCTGAGGGCTGAGCTCAGCTGGATGGATTGATAACCTTTCTTCCACAAGCTAGGGCATCCTCTCCACAAAGAGAAGATGGGTGGGGCTACAGGCTCATCCATTAGCAGCTGTCACTGGGTGCCAGGCACCAGGCTGCACCAAGGAGGGAAGGCAGCGTGGGGGATGAGGCTTCAGAGACATGTGGCCAGAGACACTGGACAACGCCATTTTGAACAAACTCAGAGGCTGGACAAGAAGGAGGGAGCAGGGGCAGGGACGTGATGTGTTGCTGTTTGATAGGACCAACAGAGACTTATTGCCAGCCCCCTACTCAATTTTTAAAAAGTGCTTGCACAGGAAGAGAAGCTCTCTCTGGGGTGTGGTCTGCTGAGGCTGAAGGTGCTGGAGCCTGGCGCAATGGGCAGTTGGAAGGAGAGACCCCCTGACTGCCCCCATGACCCTAACAGCACCAGAAGAAGAGCCCAGGACCGGTGCGCAGGAGCAGTGGCCTCTGCGCAGGGAGAAGAGAGGCCACGGAGGAGAGCCAGGCGGAAGGCACGAAGAAATCTGCCGTTTTGGTGCCTGGTGGCCCCCAGAGGAGGGGGTCACCCTCATGTGAGAAAAGGGGTGCAGGGGGGCTGCAGGAGCACCGCAGCCTCCCCCAGCATAAAGAAGAACAGTCCACCCATAAGTTTCACGGGGCATCTGAAAGAATAACCCCTCAAGGGCTGAGCCAGCCTTTAACACCTTCTAGGCTGAAACTTATGTTCTACGGCTGAGGGTGTATTATGAAGTGCATCATGGAGTGAAGGGCTGAGTTGGGGGATGTCTGGAGAAGGGCATCCCCTGGAGGTGAAGTGGTGTAATTGCACCGAAATGCATTTACTATTGGTTATTTCTTTTTAGGTGGACTGAAAGTCACATGTGTAAAGTGAAGTACCTGTGTAAAGTGATGTTAAGCTAAATGGAGTTATGTTGCTGGACCTTCCTGCTAGGGGGTCTGGCTGTATTTACGTAATCCCATGCTTTTACCTGTGATTCCTTTTAAAGTGAAGAGGCACACTCCAGGAGAAGTGTAGTTGCCAGGAGTACTTCTTTTGAAGGGACTGTAAGTCACATGTGTAAGGAGATGTCATAAGCCAAGTGGGGCTATGTTGCCAGACAGTCCTGCTAGGGTGTCTGGCTGTATATGCGCAATCCTGTGATTTCATCTGTGATGCCTTTAGGGGCTGTTATTGCAATGCATTCAAACGATCAACCAAGGTGATGAGTACTGTCATTCTAAAGTGTGCGTAAACATGGATTCTTGCTGCTGCGCTTAGGTGAAGTCCCCAGACTGCTAGCCCTTAAGATATAGAGGTGCATACTTTATTGTCAGTAGGAGATGCTCAGTCAGGGTCATGTGTCACCAAGGCAGGTTTACCCCTTTTTAATGCTTGTTGAGGTAATGGGGTGGGTCGCCACTGGGATGGTGCCAGTGCGCAGGGCCCTCGCTCCAGGTTATGTTCAACTATCTGCATTGGGGGCAAATTGATGTGCATACATGGGAGTGGTGGTACTAGACCCCACCCCCCCCCTTTGCGGGAGGGGTGGAGATGTTATGCAATGTCACAAAGTAATTCCAACAGCTTATGTATATTTGTAAATTGGTGCATAGTATTGAGAAGTGTGTGTGTTTAATAAATGTACTCTTACTTTTATAAAGCAAAGTACAGACTGGACAATCAATTATTGAGTGTTATTTTTGTGCACCTGCAAATGGCGATTACTAGCCCACACCACCTCCCTTGAGTAAGCCTCAGACTGCTTTGCAACGCTACCCTCTGAGAGTCAGGCGCTACAATTGGGTGTTTGGTTCCCAGTGAAGGACAAATGTTGTCATGTTATTTGTGCAGGCCTCACAGATGCTGCCTCGTTTTCCAACTAACATAAAGTGCATTAGTGATTGTGCAAAATAATTATTACAGATGCAAGAGGAGACTATGTCCCCCTCTGGGTCTAAGAAATGTTTGAAAAGTAAAGACCAATAAATTGTCCCTGCGCTGAAGCAGAACAGAAGTGACCACTCCCATTTTGACAGGTCGAGTGACAGATACAAATGGGGTGTCATCTGTGTATAAAAGACTATAGTAATGCAACACTGAGGGTTTGGATAACTCGTGTTTCAGCCTGATGTTTACACAGTACTCCTTAAATAATGTTTTAACCTCCATCTTGGCATTTTTGGGGTTACAACTGGGTTCGGTAAACCAACAGGATATACCGAGGAATCCAAGAGTATCCCATATATAACTCAGCCAGGGTATTGAACGTGCCTTATCAAACGTGAGGCAATCAGATATAATGTCCTTACAGAGTTTAGCAGCTCGGTTCAACCAAATATTAACCCATAATAAAAGCGGTGCTAGATGAATGTAATCCTCGATAAACCCTGGGTAATGAGACTGGGAGTGGACGGCGGTGTACCTAGCAACCATTGCAAAAAGCGGTTTTCCTCTGCCTGAAGAGAACAGCATTTACTGAAACCCAAACTCCGGCTCCGCAAGTGGCTACACTGATGCATTGCGAGTTGTAAACTTTCAGCGGTGTAAACATTCCCCCTAATTTGCAGTCTAATAAGGTTGCAGACTGTACCCACGGTTTTATTTAATTTAGCACAGACCTGAGCAAGATGGGGAGTCCATGACTCTGTTGAACTGAAATGTAATCCTAGATAACAAAAGTTCTCAACAGTCGTCAAAACGTGCCCATTAATACTAATTTTATTTAGCCTTAATTTGCCCGGGCCACAGGACATGATATGCGACTTCAAATAATTAGTATTTGGATTCAGGTTGTGCATAAAGGAAGCAAAACAGTCCACCTGGTGTCTCAGTGCTTTTGGAGTGAGGGCTAACAATACCGCGTCATTAGCATACAGTAAAGCGGGGACTGGGGAGCCTGCAATTCTGGGTATATCTGTGTGGGAAGTAGATAAATGGGCTGTTAATCGATTGATATATAAAATAAATAATAAAGGTGCCAATATACAACCCTGCCTCACTCCACTCTTCAGTGGGAATTCAGAAGAAAGCTCCCCAAGGGAATTTAAACGAACCCGAGCTGAAAGGTCTGAGTGCAGGCAGTACAAGAAATTTACCAGAGGGGGGTCTACGCCTTGATCCAGCAACATTAACCAGAGTTTGGTTCTGTTCACTGAGTCAAAGGAGGTGGATAAGTCCATGAAAGCTAAGTAGATGGGGAAACACTTGGCCTTAGTGTATTTACAGATGGTCAGAACCAGATTCAGACATTGTTCGTTGGTTCCTAGTTTTGGCCTGAATCTGAATTTGTATGTCCTTGTCAGCTGCCCATTTGACAAAACGGTCATAAATGACTCTACCAATGATTTTAATAGTGCTGTTTATGAGTGAGATGGGTCGATAACACTTGGGCGACATACGGTCACCCTTTTTGAATACGGGTACTATTGTTGCGGTAAACCATGACGGGGGAATAGTTGTAGATAGGGAAGTGTTAAATGTATTCGTGATAAGGGGATCCCAAATTTAAGGTATGGATTTCAACAAATCCATCTGTGCCTCATCTGGACCTGGGGTTTTCCCACCCTTGCTGTGGTGGATGGCTGATTCAACTTCCTGCAAAGTTAATAAAAGTGGGGCAAGAGTTCTGCAATACGTTGAAGAGAGTAGCAGACATAATTGCAGCGTCCTCAATGTGATAGATAGAGGTGATGTGGGTAACCCAGTCCATGCCTGAGCTGTTATTTTGGAGAGGGGGGCTGATGGAGGAATTTCTGGACCGAATTAACTTTACTAAGTCCCACAAGGATTTACTGTCCTTTCCCCAGGACGTGTGTTCCAAAAGTTCCCAATCTTGATCACATATTTCTCCTTACTTTTTGCAAGTGCAGTTTTATACTCAGTGCGTGCCAGGGAGATTTCGGTCTTATTCTTGGGGTGGGCATTTAGGGCTTTCCTCAGCTTCCTATTTGCCGATGGAACAGACCTAGTCGACCCATCTTGGGTCCGTGTTTGAAATACGAATTGGCTTGAGCATAGAGCCCCTGATTGTAAGTATTAGCCTATTATAGTGTGAAGCCATAGATTCCCGTACGTTCTCCGCTAGGCAGTAGAGGAATTTATTTAAGTGTGACTTAAGTAAGGCAGCAAGTGCCTCTTTTTGCTTTTTAATGCGCCAAACTTGTTGTAAGCCATTCGATGAGTGATGCATAATGGAGGCTAGATTACTGTTGCGGGTGAGGCCCTTAAGCTGCAAAAACAGAGGTGCTCAAAGCGTTATGATCGCCCCAATCTGTGGGCAAGATCTCT
Organism: Triturus cristatus; assembly: GCF_964204655.1. Classification (NCBI taxonomy): domain Eukaryota; kingdom Metazoa; phylum Chordata; class Amphibia; order Caudata; family Salamandridae; genus Triturus; species Triturus cristatus. Next base: position 240,416,205 of record NC_140581.1, on the reverse strand, counting down.
CTTTAGGTGAATCAAGATAAAAAGAAAAAATCAGGTCTGACAAACATAGTCTATAAGGGAAGCTCCCCCACCTTCTAAATGACGTCAATATGTTGCATGCTCCCCCTAGGATTTCGAGTAAGTCGGACATATCGTGGGTAGTAAGATATTTAAAAGGCTCTGCACCCCTTGCATCTTGCATAATGTAGTGCCCATTCGTGTCCGAGTCTTGCGACCTGAGACCCCCATTAATCTTAGTGTTAAAGTGACCGCAGAGAAGAAGGAGAACTTGAGAGGCACGGTTGTCTACCTTAGATTGTAGTAGGGGTATAAAATTAAATAGACTGTTATAGAGTGTACAACTAGCATTACTAAAACCATTATTATAAAAATGTATGAAGTAAAAAGCCATGTTAGTCAGCGTTCCGGATCTGCGGATGATCTGAGGGGCGAAATTGAAGTCGCAATTGCAGCTCTTGACAGAAGGCGGGCACCCAGAGGAAGGTCGCTGTCAGCGAGACCTGCGACAGCAGACGGCGTGTGGCGGGGGTCGAGAGAGCCACCGTAGCCAAGCTCCATGCCGAGCTGAATCCCTGACTCCAAGAAGCAGTGGTGAGTGTGCTGAGCCCTACCCCCCCATACTAAGGACCCCCCGGGGGCAATGAGCACGCTTCTCTGCTGAGCTCCTGGCCGAAGGCAGGGAGGTCCGGTGGCAACGGAGAACACCATTCCAGGGGCAGGGAGGGGGTCGACGGGAGTATTCTCGCCCCTGATCAACAGTCACAAGCAAATTTAGACAGGGACAATAACGGAGGAGGGGGCAGTGGCATATCGCCCATTTTTCTCCGCCGGTTGCAGCGAGAACAGCCCAGGGAGAGAGAAAAGCCTGGTGCCTGACCCTAAAATGGTGCCCGGGGAAGAATCGGAGGAAACTCTCTCCCGCCAGCAGTACACACAATAACACCACTAATTAATTCCTGGCACCCTTTTATTCAGGAAAAGCACGCCACATGACAGGCCCCATGGTCCCCTGGGTTAATCACCCTGTCTAATGCTGATCAGCAAAGGCTCAGTCAACAGGAGAAACGGTGAAGAGACCAGGACTTGAGACAGAGGTCTGACAGACCACGGTGACAGGTCCCGTACAAAAGTAGTCGGAGGGGAGGCGGCGTACCGCTTGTGATACCACGAATAGCTCAACGGAGAGGTATGGAAACCAACTGAACTTTTACAAGGAAATCCCTTGCCAGCGATGCACGGTAATCACCTTGGGGAACGCTTTAGCAGTGGAAGAATAACGCAGGCGTCGCGGAGGACCCATCTATGCTGCCCAAAAAACAACAAGGTAACAGAGTCTCGGCCTATTTCACCCCCACAACCACGAAGGACCCTCAATCAACTAGCGAAGGGGCACTCAATATGGAGCTCTCTAAAGATCTTCTGGCCTCCCTAAGAGAATTCAAGCAGGAATTACAGAAGGAAATTAAGCCGATATTGCTCAGTCCCTGGACTCGCTGAGGGTGGATCTCAATGCCAGACTCTCTAGTTTATAGCAGGAAGTTGACTCAGTGGGCACCAGAGTGCTGGATCTTGAAGCAAAAAAATTCAAATCTGGAGAGCTACAGGGAACAGTCCACCTCGATAACACAAGACCTCCAAATGCAGGTAAAGGCGCTGCTTCTGAAAACTGAAGATCTAGAAAACAGAGTGAGAAGGGAGAACATTAGAATTCGGAATCTGGAGGAAGGCGCAGAGGGGCCTGACCTCGAGGCGTTTGTGATAGGCCTTTTCTCTGAAACTCTGGGTACGACCAAGCTGAAGGTCAAAGTTGAAAGAGTGCACAGAGTGGGGAGACCCAATCCAGACAGAAAACGTCAACCAAGAGACGTCCTGGCGAAGCTCCACTCCTTCCAAACTAAAGAGGCCATACTGCTAGCTGCCAGAAAACTTGATGTGGTGAAGTTACAAGGATTCTCCTGTGACTTATACCAGGATATAGCACCAGCAAAACTTCAGCGGCGTCAACAACTGAGGCCTGTTACGGAGAAGCTCAGACAGGACATCACTGAGGGCAAAGAGGCATTCACTCTGCTGGGTCTCACATCCCCAGAGTCTGAAACAGGCACAGACACCCACGCCCAGCGGAATTGTGCTCACAGCGGAGCTGAGAAAGGCAATCAATGTCAAACTCATCGGGCCCCCAGACCACAGAAGAAACAAAGCCTCCATGAGACGACCTGATAGAATTCATATCACAAGAATTCCAACAAAAACAGATGCAAGTTCTGCTAGAGCCCCCCCCCCCCTTAATGAAACGGCCAAGCAAAGCCATTCCGCCAATCTTAACTTATATGAAACCATCGACCCCTCATTCATATCGGGTCTTGCTGGTGATGACCTGCGAAGTCCTCATGACCGTTGCCCCAGCGGTCATCAACGAAACAAGTCATCAGGCTCTGTTATAGAGAAGTAGAGGCTATCCTCTCTTGGAGCTACAATGAATGAACTTCGACATCGGACTATGGTCCAATTCGCCCCACATGTACGCCAGACACCAAGAAGGTGATCTGACTTGGGGACAGGTTGTCCCAATGTTTACTGTTTTGGGATTTTATCTTTTCTTCTTTCTTCCCGATTTGTTTTTTTTCTTTTCCTATTACACCGGGATCAGGGTGAACGGGGTATCACATGGGGAACAGAGTCGGGTAAAACATTCTGGACGAGAGCAGACAAACTAGCTAGCGGGGACAAGCAGTCAATGAGAGGCACACAGGAGAGGCTCACTAGACCCAAAAGATCGCTATGGTAATCTCCACACTATCTTGGAACGTTAGAGGTATGAAAGCCCCATCCAAACAACAGAAGATCTGGAAATACCTCACAGACACTCATTATGACATAGTCGCTCTGCAAGAGACGCATCTCAAATGATCAGAAGATAACAGACTAAAACACAAAGCATTCCCATTGATATATAAATCCTCCTCTACTACAAAACACAACGGGGTGGCCCTTCTCTTCCATGCTTCCTTAAGGTTCCAACTAGTGGAATACAAATCTGACAAGACGGGAGGGTAGTTCTGGTAAAGGGGTGCATTCGGATAAGGCTTTGTACAATTGTGTTGATATACGTCCCTAACACCAACCAGGCAGCCTTCATCCGTAACACACTTTCTTTACTGGGAGGCTTTGCTGAGGGGGAAATAATCTTGAGGTGAGATTTCAATCTCACCTGGCATTTAGGCTCTGATAGCACACACTCCCAGAGAGTTCACATGGGGAGCTTCCCGAAAAACCTGAAACAGATCATCCAAGACTTGGGACTCAGGGACAGTTGGAGGCAGGCACATCCGGAAGGCAAAGACTATACTTTCTTTTCACACGTCCACCGCTCCTACTCAAGACTCGACTACATCTTCCTGAGCCAATCCCTGAATCAGCAGGTTAAAGAGTCCACAATATACCCTATCATCATCTCAGACCATGCACCGGTGGGGATACTCCTAGAATGGTCATGCCCTAAACCCAACTTTAAGAGGCGGTCCTTACCAAGTGCTTTAGTACGCAATAAAACATTACGATACGCACTACACACACATCAGAGATTTTTTTTAATTCAATGACCCTCAAGACACGTTAATGGCGAATAATTGGGACACCCTCAAAGCCGTGGTTAGGGGACACTGTTTGACGCTAATGGCAACCCTCAACAAGGAAAGAACGAAGGAGGAGGAACTGAAAGGAGGAACTGGCCTTGGAGGAGGAACTGAAAGCAGCAGAACAAGTGCATGAGGCCGCCCCCACACTAAACCTTCAAAGAAAGGTCACGGCCATTAAGGGGAAACTTCAGGCAATATACTCAAACAGGGTAGAGCTAACACTTCTCCGGCTTAAGCAATCCTCTTACGCGCAGGGTAACAAAGTGGGGGCGCACTTTGCAAGACAATTACGGATGAAGAAAGAAAAAGAGTACATAGGGAACATACAGGACCCCTCAGGCACACAGATACAGGATGGGGCAGGGAAAGCACAAATATTCAGAGACTTTTATAACGCACTATGCACGGCAGATCGACCCAACCCACAGGAACAAATAGACTAGCTGCACAAGATAGAGCTCACACAGGTCACAGCGGCCCAGAATGAACACTTGGGCGAACCCATTACGGAGGAGGAGGTATAGAAGGCTATCGGTGAACTGAAACTGTACAAATCGCCAGGTCCTGATGGCCTGACGACACAGTTTTATAAAATGTTTAGCACAGACCTAACCCCACAACTGACAGCCTTCTTTGATTATATAGAGATCACCTAACAAGTCACACCTACCATGTGCGAAGCACTTATTTCCGTGATCCCCAAACCTGGGAAGGACCCGCAACAATGTTGATCTTATCGCCCCATAGCACTCCTCAATTTGGACACCTAATTATATTCAAAAATTCTGCCCACCAGACTAGAAAACCTGATGCCTAGCTTGATACATCCGGATCAGTCTGGGTTCATTAAGGGCAGGCAGACGCACAACAATGTGCGTAGTGTGATCCACTTAATAGAAAAGAAATGTTAAAAAACTGATCCCGGCAGTCCTTCTTGGCTTAGACGCTGAGAAGGCATTTGACCGGGTGGACTGGTCCTTCCTCTTTCGGATGCTCCAGATTTTGCAAGACTTTTATAAACATGATAAAGGCCAACTTCGCGGCCCCTAGTGCCAGAACACTGGTTAACGGGATAGCTTCTGACCCTTTTACCCTGGGGAGGGGAACGCATCAGGGGTGTCCACTCTCCCCACTCCTCTTGCGCTTAGCATTGAACCACTAGCTACTAAAATCAGAGAGAATCAGGGGATCTGAGGAGTTCCCTTCGGCTCCCATGATCATAAAATGTATTTATTCGCTGACGACATTCCATTGACCCTTTCGGACCCACGACGATCCTCGACACTACTCAGGGAAGAACTGGGACGCTTTGAAGGCGTAGCAGGACTCCGAATCAACCAGCCTAAATCTTTTATTCCCAAACTTGACGTTAACAGATGCAACAATGGGAGATTTGGTAGCCTCGACCCCTTTCCAGTGGACCAAAAAAGAACCAACATATCTGGGGATAAAACTGATCCCCAAAATCTCAGTGCTTTTTAGTGCAAATTATCCTCCACTCTTATGCCAACTCCAGGCGGATATTAAGCGGTGGGCGCCCCTGTATCTCTCTTGGCTGTGCAGAATACACGCCGTCACGATGGTAGTCCTACCGAAATTGCATCACTTATTCCAAAGCCTCCCCATCAAGCTGGAGAAAAGCTTTTTACAGGGAGTCCAGACCCTATTAAAGAAATTTATTTGGCAGAATAAGTGGCGGAGGCTCCCATTCAATCTCCTACAGAGGCCCTCGGATGGGGGCGGGCTGGCGCTACCCGACCTGGAATTATATTACAAAGCAGCACAACTTAGGGTTATATAATGGTCTCAACGCGAGTCCGACAAACACTGGTTGCATATGGACCATGCCATTACGGGCAGGGTAATATGGGATCTCCTCTGGGAGCCAAAACCTGATCGACTGGCCAACGCCTATATAATACCAGAATGACCCTTAAACCCTGGGATGTTGTACTGAGGCAAACGAAATGGACGACGTTTCCTTCCCCGTTTACCCCCATACACTACAATCCAGCCTTCTCCCCTGCACTACAACCGGGCCCCTTTGATGCGTGGAGGGAAGGAGGATGCCTCATGCTAGCACACATTTTTCACAACTGGGATATACTGACCTTCAAAAATTGCCACAGGGCATTTCAGCTACCGAATTCATAGCACTACCACTATCTGCAGCTGAAGCATTGGGCCATGCAGACGGAGATTAGAGAGGGGGCGACGAGGGAGCATAGGGCTTTGGAGAGATTTGTGAAAGGTGCAAGCTCAGTATAAGGGGCTATCTCTTTCCTTTATTCACTATTACTACATACACTTCCTTCTAAACACCCGCGTCACCTCGAATTTGGGAACGCACACTAAACCAGGAGATTATAGACTCACAGTGGAAGGCTCGGTGGAAGGACAAAGCGTCACAACCATTCACTAAGCCAACGAGAAGCCCACTACAAGATACTTTTTGACTGGTATCCATACCCTACAAAACTAAAAAAGATATTTCCCAACACATGTGATCTTTGCTGGAGGGTGTGTGGCATCCTGGGTGACTTTCGCCACATTTGGTGGGACTGCCCAACAATTCGGCCCTTTTGGTCTGAAATTTTGGCGCAAATTGAGGAGATAGTAGGATATCCTATTCCAGACTTTATGCTTCTCGGCCTCTGGGACACCAGTTTGAAATATCAGATAACAACAGACCAGGCCATAATGTGGCTCTGTCTAGGAACGGCAAAAACAGCCATAGCCGCCACCTGGAAAAGGAAAGACACTCCTGCCATCACGCAGTGGCATGCGCGTCTATGGCAGGCACTCACCATGGAACGACTGAGCGACATATATATATAGAGACGAATTTAAACATTTCGAATATGCCTGGGGCCCTCTAGTCAGTTAGCTCTCTCATGGTCTTCCAGTGACTACATGCTCCACGAGGGTTAGAGCACTACACTTGTTCCAGATCTAACCGGATCTACTCTCAATACCAGAACTCTCCCCGCAGATATAACCCCAATCAAGTCCAACCCTCCGGATTGCCCAGATATCCAGGTACACCAATTGCTTTGGTTCCCCCCTACCTTCTGGTCCACTCTTCTTTTGTTTTTTCTTCTCCTCACAGTTCTGTTTTGATTGAGCACCCTCTTACCTTCTTCCAATAGTTGGGAGCAGTGTGACAATAAACTCACAGGAGGGGGAGGGTTACTAGGGTGATGGAGGTTTGTTGTTTAATTTTAGGACGTATTACCCATTGTTTTTTTTTTTAGTTTTCTTGAACGTCATGTAAGCTTTAAGGTAACACCTGCGCAATTATCCAACGATGATATGACTCTGATAACCCGAAAGACTCTGAACAAAGAAATAGAGTACTTAGTGATGCATACGAGTATAAGATGTACTGATGTTACCAAGTGTAATGTTTACTGTCATTGAAAATGTAATAAAAACAAATTTGAGAAAAAAAAAGGAAGAGGAACTAGATTTAATCTATGAAACCTCTACCTGAAGGCTGAGGCTGACCCAGGTAGCTAATCCACCGTCCGCACGCCTGTTAGTGGAGGGAGTAGCAAGACTTGAATGACAGGCGTAGCCCTCAGAATGTGGAGTAACAGTGAGCCAGGTCTCCTGCAAAAGAATTAGGTCAAACTTGTAAATGAATGCCCTCCAGACTTCGTTATTAATCTTCCCTTTGAGCCCTGCCACGTTCCAGCTAAGGACAGAAGAGTTCTGTTGTGCGTATACAAAGTGTGAGTTGTGACTACCATGGTCCTTGAAGGGAGGGGGGTTACAGTGGTTGTCACTGTAGAATTTTCATTCAAAGATGTAGTACAAGGAGTAGCAGTTGTTAAAACTACTTTAGGGCCTGTGAGTCAGTCCAAATCAGAGTGTGTGTCAAATCTATTAGATGCGGGTAAAGGGCACGGGACAGGAGAAACGCTCTGTGAAGCCTGAGCTACTGGCAAAACATTAGAGAGTGGTTGACTAACTGTAACTGTCTGTGCTAAGTTATCTAGGTGTGTGTTGACATCCCTGTGACAATGAGATGTAGTTACATCATGTGCACAACAGATTGAAGCTGAATTGAGTGGGCACTGCCTATGATCAGAGGGGGGTCTGTAGAAAAAACCTAACAGGACCAAGGAGATGGAGGTAATGGCCAGATTGCTGGGTCTAGAAATAAATAACCGGTAATGAGACAGATCTGGAAGACTGGAATTTATCACAATACAATTTCCATGCAAGTCCGGACGATTTGGCCCAAACCATCCGCATCTCCTTACGAGCAAGATATCATTAGCATGTCGAAATGGCATGCCTCTATATTGTGCCAGCCAGTCTAAGGTTTTGTTGAAGAGCTGCTAACAAGATTCACGTTTGTCGAACACAATGGGGATACCCCTCTCAAGACGACCACGTAAGGGAATACAACAGGGGGGAGATTGATTACTGGTAGTTGCAACTGCGACTGGGAGTGGAACGAAGCCACTCTTCCCTCTAGCTCCCTTGTGTTGTTAATAAAGTGGAGAGTGGAAGTTGGTAATTGGACTGCTTTCTGACCGGTGAAGAGATTTTTATTACTCGAGTGATCAGCCTGGATTAGCAGATTTCTGGGAGTAGACAGGACCTGTGTTGCTAGAATACATTTTTCATAAGGAACATCAGGATTCCAATTCAAGATACAGTGTCTGTTGGAAGTACTAATTGAAGTTCGTTTGGCGGAGCCTGAGAGGTTGATACCAAATGCGACCAGGTTGAACTCAATAGTAGCCAGATGTGAAACCAGAGAAGAAAGTACAGTGTTAATCGTTGAACACATTTTTTCTGAGAAAGTCTTTTAGGTGGCTACCAGAAGGTCGTTAAAGCAATTAATGAGATAAGACTTGTCGACCTGTTAAAGTTGGACTGAGGTTGAACCTGGAGCCTCTGGGGCTTTTGTACTTAGTATCAGGAAAGGTGCTGGCTCGGGCACCGGCTCAGAAACTAATACTTGGAAGGTCTCGGAAGGGGATAAAAGAGGGCTAGACACCTGTTTATGCGCCTTGCCGCGTTTAGCTGTCTTTGGTATTGTTGAAGGCAAGGACTTATTGTTTTTACTTTTGGAAAAAATTGAAGGAGTAGCAGTTGGAGGGGTCAGTGCACGATTCATTGTGGATCCTTGCGTGGAGAGATAATCAGCACTGCTTTGAGGTAAAACTATAGGTGTGTCCAAAGGAGGGCAAGGAGACAGGCCAGGTGGACCCCCATTAAGGCCATCCGACTTGATGGAAAGACTCCGTTTAGTTCTGGCAATTTCATAACTAACGGCTTGTTCAAGCATCCAGTCAATTGAAGTAGGCTTTGAGGTAGGCTTTACAAGAGGAGATAAGATGGAACAGCAAAGCCGACTCAGGGGCTCCGCGACTGCTTAGAAAATTAAATAATATTAACAGAGTAATAATGTGTATACAAATGAAGAATCAAAATGTAAAATTAAATGTTTTAAAATGTTCCATAAATGTGAAGTAAGTTGAAATTGGAGGATAAAAATTGGGTTAGCATCTTCAGATTAATTTGTGTGAGCTGTGTAAGTGCATCTTATAGAATATAGTATTGATGCTAGGCGGCTACAATTGAATTTAGAAAAGCTCCAACTTTTCCCACTAAAATGTTTATTTTGTAATATTTTTTGTGAATTAAATAAAAGATTTGATATTTTGTGTATTGATTTCATGAATGCTTCATTCTGTATTTGTGTGCATTGGTTTGTAAAGGCTTAGCCTGGGTTCCAGGAATGACCGAGTGGGGATCTCCCAATTCCACTAACTATTCAGAGGGGGTCCTCAGAAATCAAAAAATTTAGAACCTCTAATTTAGACTACGTTTATATATATAAAGTTAACTCCTCTATCAAGTGAGGTGTCAGCTATGGGTTACTATAATACTGTTTTGATGTATCCTTCCGACCTCAATGCACTACTTGCATGAAGCTGCATGAGTGACTTCTTTATGAGTATAGCTCTTGCTTCCTGCTCATGCTGGCTCCCTTACGTATCTCGCTCTAACATGCTAAATGTGCGTCAGTACACCTGACCTATTGGTTTTGCCAAAGCTTGTTTGTTACAAGAGGCGGGGCTAGCTCTAGTCTGTCAACAGCAGGAGAATTTCGAGATTATTTGACATTTTCCCTTGACAGCTAACATACAAAAATCACATACAGAACACACCATTAGGGTTTTTACAAGCTTTTATAAAGAAGCACGCCCTGTGTGCATCTTATGCAGCTATCGATTAAGAGCAATAAAACAAATGTATTTTGAGCACATAAAGCAAGCATGTTCCCCTACAACAAAAACGCCACACTACTCGTGGATTTGAACAAACTACGAATCTGACTACGTTATACTTTCGCAAATTATGCTACGAGTTTTAAAAAACGGATTTCGTATGTTAGGAGAGAGTCCTACGATGCCAACTATGGCTTTGAAGTGTAAGTCTACTTACATTGCAAGCTACACCGAACGTCCGTGAAATCAGAATAATGTCGGGTCTCTCCGTCGTTTATCATTTAACGGATGACATTTGTCAGTAATTGCAGTACTTCCAGGTTATATAAAAGCCAATCCAATGTCTGCACATATCTAGGACGTGACTGGCAATAAGAGGAGTCAAAATGTGTAAAATGACATTGAATTGGACAATTGGCGGCACTTTATCCAATCCTGATTCATAGTACTACATTCGGAACTGCTCATTGGCTGTGGGGTACGCAGTTGCAGCTGCTGAATATTTTAAATACCTAAGTCAAACACCGATCCCGACCACGACCTCTTCTATTTGGCGGGCGCCCGCAGTTTGGGACAGGAGGTGCTGGGATGTTAAATAGAGGTCTTACTTCGGGGCTCACCCTATTGCTGCTATCCACGATTTCGGACGAGAGGAAGAAGACGGCGCAGGGGAAGCGCGGGATCTTCGGGCATGGCCTATTTCGAGTCAGACCCCGTTTCTCAGGATCCCCTACCGGACGGCAGAATACCAGCCACCTCAATCCAAATACCTCCCAGGTCCAGACTATGCGGAATTAGGTCATCCAAAATAGTCCAGTTTTTTGGGGGTTTGCCTTCTAGAACACGTAGTCCTCATTTTTTTGTATTAGACAACGTTGTTTCAGCTTTACAGGTGTAAGCTATTCAATACAAGACTCAAAACTCGTGGCTCGTACCAGCTCTCTCACACAGCTCTGTGCTGCTTGCCCGTAGCATAACTGCCAGGGCTTTATATTGCTCTGCGTGACATTTTCATAATTTCAGGGTAATTATGACCACTATGAGTAACGCTTACTCCTGAGCAAAAATCAACCAATGAAGACGAGGGTTATAGATATCAGAAATCATACTCGTTGGGCAACAAGAAACTCTAAGATCCTCTTAAAACAGCTGCAAAGCACCAGAAGTGGAAGGGCACTAATTGATATAACACACCGAGAGTCTGTCTAGGGCACAGCTTTCCAAACTTTTTATGTTGGTGACACACTTTTTTGGAGATGCATCCTTTTGGGACACAGTAAGGCAGTCGAGCGAGCTTAGCAAGCGAGCCTGAACCATTTAAGGAGGGTTCGGGGGGCTTCTCCCCCGGAAGAAATTTTGGAAATAAAAGTGGGCAAATGGTGCATTTGAGACCATGAGGCTGAACACAGGCCCCTGCAGCGGATGCCTTCGTCCACTGAGCCACCTGACCCGGCATACACACCTCTCCCCCTCTCTTTCCCTTCTCCCCCTCAGTCTCCCTCTCTGTCTGTCTCCCTCACTCTCTAACTGTCTCCCTCCCTGTCTCTGTCTCCCTCTCTCTCTCTCTCCCTCCCTCTGTCTCCTCTCTCTCTCCCTCCCTCTGTCTCTCTCCCTCCCTCTCTCTCCTCTGTCTCTCTCTCTCTCCCTCTGTCTCCCTCCCTCTCTCTCCCTCTAGCTGTCTTGCTCCCTTTGTCACCCTCTGTCTGTCTCCCTCCCTGTCTCCCTCCCTCCCTGTCTCCCTCTCTCTCTGTCTCCCTCCCTCTCCTTCCCTCTGTCTCCGCCTGACTCTCTCCCTCTGTCTCTCTCTCTCTCTGCCTCTGTCTGTCCCTGTCCTTGTCTCTGTATGTCGCTGTCTCCCTATCTGTCTGCCCCTGTCTCTGTCTCTATATGTCTGCCCCTGTCTCTGTCTCCCTCCCTGTCTCCCTCTCGGTCTCCCTTCCTCTCTCTTTCTCCCTCTCTCTGTGTCTGTTGCCCTCTGTCTCCCTCCCTCCCTGTCTCCCTTCCTCTCTCTCCCTCTCTCTGTCTCCCTCTCTCTGTGTCCTGTCTCCCTCCCTCTGTCTGTCTCCCTCCTCCCTCTGTCGCCCTCCCTCTGTCTGTCTCCCTCCCCCCTCTGTCGCCCTCCCTCTCTCTCCTTCCCTCTGTCGCCCTCCTCCCTCTGTCGCCCTCCCTCTGTCTACCCCAGACTCCCTTCCTCTGTCTCCCTCCGTCTCCCTCTCTGTCGGTCTCCCTCTGTCTGTCTCCCTCTCTGTCTCCCTCCTTCTCTCCCTCTCTCTCCCTCCCTCTCTCTCTTTCTCCCTCTCTCTCTTTCTCCCTCCCTCTGTCACCTCACCCCAGCTTCCCAGGCACACACACAGCCGCACCTGAGTACTTCGCAGGTCTTTCAAAGACCATTTACTGGGAGACATTATGCAATAGATGAGGCATAGTGAGAACAAAACTTTCAAAGGAATGCCTCTTAATTAGCAGCAGTTATGTGCTAAGTGCCCGTTAATACCAGTGTCATCCCGCGACACACCCACCATTTGCAGGCGACACAGTACTGTGTCGGGACACAGTTTGGAAAGCCCTGGTCTAGGGTCTCTACGTGGGTCTGACTGCTCCGAGACCAATAAGCCTGTCATGACTAGTAATTATCATAATTTATCAGCAGGCTGAGGCAGGTGAGATTCAGGATGTAAGACAGGCCCATAGAACTGAAATCTCTGCTGCCCCAGCCTGCTAATAAATTATGATAATTACTATTCACAACAGGACGTCAGAGCGCGGCTGCAGAAACGGGCAAGCCTCTGAAGATAGAGGCTGCACATTCAGAATAAAGTACTCCTGAGCTTGGATTTTTCACCATCTCTATGAGTTCAGTGAGTAGCATTGGTGGCAGCACCAGACTGCTCTAAAAATGGTTACAGTGTCAACTAGGGTGACCAACTGGCATGGTGGCAAATTCAGGATGATAAGTGTAAAAATTCAGGACAAAGGATCAAAATTCAGGACAAATCTTTGGGACAAAAGGTATGTTTTACACACACATCAGAGTAAGTTGCGCAATAATATAAAAGTAAGTAATTAGACAACCACTTAAGTACAAGTCAAAATAAGTTTATATTAGGTTGAGACAATCGTGCACCTCACGGTTTTTCGGTATGCGCACTGCTTTGAGCAACTGTGCAGGTCTTTTTGAGGTAGTTCATATGATAATAATCTATTTATATGGTTACTGCACTGGGTTGTCCAGTCTGATATTTTGTTTACAACTCCTGGTCGTGAGCAGACATGTATGGTGAGAGAAGAGCTCAGGAAGATCTGCTCGGATAGACTTTGTTACCAGCATCTCATATCTTGAGTGCCATTGTGAGATGTAAAGCAGCAAGCATAGGTGAACTAAAGGGAGGATTACTGTGATGAACCCACTATAGGGAATGCATTATGGGTGTTTCAGCAAGTGGAACTTAAAATATGGAGTCTAACTTTGCTTATGGGTGCTTTGCAGAGAGTTGCACTAGCTAACGGAAGTCCCAAAGGTGCTTTTCCCCTGCAGCTTTCTTAAAGAAGGCACTGTCAATACAATATTACATAGTTTATTTTTGACGCCTTGCCTATTGCTACAAACAAAATGTACATCTCAAGCACAGCTCATGGCACTATGAGGCTCTCCCTAAAACCTTACACCTAAACAAAGTATGCAAACATTCACAATTACTAGTGTAACATTCAAGTAGCAGTTGGGTGTCACTCAAAATGTCATTTGCATGACGTATAGATCCCACATATAAGCACACAGCAAATACAGAATAGTAACACATAGGCAAGGGAGTAGCCAGAAAGTGTAAATACCTCCCACTTTGAACTAAAGCTCATATGGCACCAAGAAAGGAAAAGTAAGTCATTACAACCCTCCCCAGAAGAGCTCTCTTGTCCAAGGATCTAGCCATTCATCCCTCCATCAAACCCCTGATAGCCACCATTTCAAATGTACTTTCTGTCATCTATTAATTCTTTCATCCACCATTCAGTCTTTCGCCATTCATTCTGTCCTTACATCTGTGTTCCCATCCATATCCAAACCTTTTCAACCATTTGCAAGCCGATCAATTGTCTATCCTCCCATCCATCATTTCACTCATTCATCCAGCCACCATCCATCCATCCATCCTTTCACTCAATCCATCCTTTCACTCATCCATCCACTCTTCCACCCATCCATTCACTCATCCATCCAACCATTTACCCTTTCACCCAAGCCATCCTTTCACTCATCATCCACTCTTCCACCCATCTATCCATTCACTCTTCCATCCAACCACTTACTCTTTCACCCATCTAGCCACCCTTTCACTTATCCATCCATCCACCATTTCACTCAATCCATCCTTTCACTTATCAATCACCCATCCACCCAATCCATCCTTTCACTCTTCCATCCATTCACTCATTCATCAAACCATTTACCCTTTCACCCAATCCATCCTTTCACTAATCCATCCACTGGTCCACCCATCCATCCATTCATTCACCCTTTCACTTATCAATTCATCAATCCGTCCATCATTTCTCTTATCCATCCACCCATTCATTCATTCGATCATCATCCACCCTTTCACACCTCAATCTATCCTTTTACTGATCCATCTTTCATAATTGGTGGTGTGAAGGGTGGGAACTCCCAGGACAGCGCACACTACTGTTCTTTCACATCCCCTACTGCTCATCTTTACTGGCACTATCAAATCTTTTCACTGCTGCCTGCAGTCAGTCTGGTATTTTTCTAAATGGCCCTTGTATTTTTATTGGAGCTGTTTGTGTTTATTTTTGTATACAGACAGGCATGCACAAACATTTCTCTATCTCTCTCTTTCATTACAGACAATAAAACAGATTGATTTACATTTCTTTAACAGTTTCATGGCGAAATAAAGCGTTGTCCATTCCTTTCACACTAAAATGAAATGGCACTGGAGAGTAACAAGACCTCACAATTTATCGAACATAAGCAGGTACATTTGTTAGAAGATACGCGTCTTCTTATGAGAGAAGGGCCAGATTATGCTTTCATCTGCCGGGATCCCCTACTTGCATTTTGTCCAGGACCGAAACCTGCAAGGGTACCCCCCCACCTTCACTGTGGGCCCCAACTCCAAGAGGAGACTTCTTTTAACCCCACAGTGCTCTTCTGCTTCTCCTACGTGTGTCATATCTAACCTTCAACTTTGAACTTTACTTTTGGCTCGGCGCCTCAGTGATATTGAGCTAAGGCGCTTTAGAGATTCAGGGTGGGATGTATGCTTTAGCAGCTCAAACTGTCCATTGTCATTCTGTATGTGACAATCGGCCACATACAGAATGGCAATGGGCGGGAGGGGCTGTGAGGAGGAGAGCGAGATGCCCCATCAGAATTACGGACAAAAGGCGTCCGTAAAAGGGATCCTCACAGACAATGGACGTGAGGTCCAAATTACGGACAGTCCGTGAAATTTACGGACGGTTGGTCACCCTAGTGTCAACAGTTTGCACTCACGCCGCATTGGGGGCCTATAAGCTGTCCACCTTAAAGTTCTGGTTACAGGAAGGCACAAGGTTTATTAGAGGCGGAGGGGATGGTAACGTGTAGGGAGGCTAAGAGGCACAGGTGGCTAAACAGGTATGGGGGACACAGGATGGGGTTCTCGCCAAAGAGCATCCAGCTGTTGTCCAACAGGCAGTCCATTATCCGGCAAAACTGTTGCAGCGGTCAGGCAGGAAGGTCTAGTAGCAGCTGGGGTGTGGGTCTTGGAACCGCCCACGACAGCCAGGAGCTGTCTTACTCTCTGCTCTGGGCAAAGGGCCTCCCAGTCCCCTATACTCCTCGCCTTTGGTCTCACTCACCGGGTCCTTGGGGCTGTGGTGTGTGAGGCGCACGGTAACCAGCACTCTTCCACTCGCTTCTCCGTCTTCGTTAATCCATGCCTGGTAAACTTTGTTTGCTTCTCTGTCTGCAGTTGCGGAGCGGTCAAGCTTGCGCTCACATTATAGATAAAATAATGTAATTGAATCTAAGATTATTGAGGCTCACCTGACCTCGATGGACCAGAGTCTTCCCGGGGTCTTGAGCAGGGCACAAGTTCTAAAAAAAAAAAGAAGGGGGGGGGGTACTAACCTAGTTACAGTGACATCACGGCATGCAATATCACGGCACATGACATCACACATGGCATCACAGGAATTGACATCATAGAAAGTGTCATCACAAGCGACGACTTTACAGGAAGTGGCATCACAAGAAGTGATATCAGATCTAAAGCCCTCACATATATGTTTAGCAGGTCTATCATGTGTACGTTTGAGCGCATTGCGAGGATAATAGCACAGTGAGCTATGGAAGATGATATGTGATCTCTACACCTTGCAATCCCCCAGTTTTATGTCACACATCCTATACATTCAATAAACTTATTTATTGTACATGTAATATGCACGTGTTGATGTAAAGTGCTCTGACACCCTGCGTTGGGATGAGTATACAAGAAAAAATAGTGGTTCTTAAATTATTTCAATGCCTCCTCAGGGGAAGAAAGCTCTATATAAATGCAATTTGCTTTGTGTAAATACTGGGAAAGACCAACACATCTGACATTCTTACAGCACATGCATCTCTCCTAAACAGGGACTGAACAAAGTGAAAAGCTGCCTCTCTTAAGTAAGTGTGAAGTGCTAACAAGATGTGAGCCATTGTTTCTCATCCTCTTCATTTCCATCAGGTGTGAGGGTCCTGACTGCTCCCAGCCAAGAGATTTGAACAAAAGGAGGCCCGATGACCCCTCAGATTCGGCCTTTGATAAGGGCCCAGAAGGAGTCTAAAATAAGAAAGCCCCATCTCCGCCTGCACGTTGTTGCTTGTTGCAGACAACTTGCAAGCGCTGCGGAAAGTGTTCCGGTGTTTGGAAATTACACCGTGACAAGTTCAGCACATTATTCATTGGGCCCAAATTCTTGGAGGGTGGATGGTGTTCACCCTGTGAGCAAAGTAGGTGGACGCCGTCCACTCGCGTGTACCCCCGACTCGTGCCCTGGCCTGGTCACCGTGAATGTGTGCCTGCTCACAGTGAATGGTGAGTGCCTGCTCACAGTGAATGGTGTGTGCCTTGGCACAGTGAATGATCTGTGCCTGGTCAAAGTGAATGGTGTGTGCGTGCTCACAGTGAATGATCTGTGCCTGCTCACAGTGAATGGTGTGTGCCTGGTCACAGTCAATGACCTGCGCCTGCTCATAGTGAATGGTGAGTGCCTGGTCACAGTGAATGGTGTGTGCCTGGTCACAGTGAATGATCTGTGCCCGGTAACAGTGAATGGCGTGTGCCTGCTCATAGTAAATGTGTGCCTGCTCACAGTGAATGGTGAGTGCCTGCTCACAGTGAATGGTGAGTGCCTGGTCACAGTGAATGATCTGTGCCTGGTCACAGTGATTGATCTGTGCCTGGTCACAGTGATTGATCTGTGCCTGGTCACAGTGAATGCTGTGCCTGGTCACAGTGAATGGTGAGTGCCTGCTCACAGTGAATGATCTGTGCTTGGTCACAGTGAATGTGTGCCTGCTCACAGTGAATGGTGTGTGCCTGGTCACAGTGAATGATCTGTGCCTGGTCACAGTGAATGATCTGTGCCTGCTCACAGTGAATGATGTGTGCATGTCCGCGGTGCATGGTGTGTGCCTGCTCACAGTGAATGTGTGCCTGCTCTGGGTAAATGCTGTTTGCTGGCTTCAGGTGAATGGTGTTCCTTTGCATGGTGAATGTGCTGTGCCTGCCTCTCACCCTAAGCACATGCCTGCACACAATCTTAATAGACGGCGCTGGAACAAAATCCCGCTCGATAGCAGGAACTCAGAGCTAGACAAATTCCCTCCGCTTCCTTCCACCGAACTGTGTACTGTTTTTACTAACGTCAAAACTTGGCTTACAAATGCAGCTAATACTCCTACCACATTAAAGACTTACCCCATATATCGGTGTACTCCCCAAACTGGCTGGTATACACCGTAACTCACACAGCTTAACCTCTTCGCTGCGGCGCAAATTCCGCCGCCGCGCTCCCGCAGTGCTGACATTCCGATCGCGGGCATGGTCATGACGTCTCCCGGCTGTCGTCCGCACACGCCCATCGTGACTCATGACGGCCGGGAGACGTCATGAGCACGGAAGAGGTTAAACCCCATTGCAAACAGCTTGAGCGTTGCTCGCATAACATTCATGACCCGCTGGCTGCGTAAATAGGGCACTGGCGTTGCTCACACAACATTGATGATCAGCTCCCTGGCAGAGTACGGGAGCCCGAAAAACAAACATTTACAATGCAATGGTCTCGGCATTGTTAAAGTTAAAGCTATTGGGATTGCTCATGACATTATTTTTGTTTATGTTTTTGTTTTTAAAACATTTAAAGAAACTGCATTGTTATTTACAGTGTCAATAGCTTAATCACTCTCAAATGCGAGACCTATTGCATTTGCACCCACACACAGAGCCACACACCCAAAGCCACCCACACACACAGAGCCACCCACACAGAGCCACTCACATAGAGCAACCCACACACAAATAGAGCCACCCATAGAGCCACCCACACACACACAGTTACCCACACACACACAGACCACCACGCATAGAGCCACCTACAAAAAAAGCCACTCACACACACAGAGCCACACACACAGAGCCACCCACACACACACAGAGCCACCCCCACACACACAGAGCCACCCCCAAACAGAGCCACCCCCCCACACACACAGAGTCACACACACAGTAACCTCAAAATTTGACTCATTTACTTTTTGCTGGATCAACTGACAAACCCCTCAACAGGCTCTATCAAGATTAAGAGAAACCTTCCCTCATCAAGGAGCCCAGGGAACTGGGTTTGAGTCTCGGTAATGACACTGAACAGCATTCTGATACCTGATTGGATTCGGGTCAAGTTCGCGTTATATAAAATAAAACTCTACAATATAGGTAATCCAGACAATACTTTTCAAATCTATACATGCATCTTGCTTTTCTTAGGGTGATAGTTTTATCAGACACAATATGTTTATTTTTTTTATGGTAACGCTCTAGTACCGTGCAGC
Organism: Triturus cristatus; assembly: GCF_964204655.1. Lineage (NCBI taxonomy): Eukaryota > Metazoa > Chordata > Amphibia > Caudata > Salamandridae > Triturus > Triturus cristatus. The sequence goes on along the minus strand of NC_140581.1, from coordinate 240,397,219 downwards.
TCGTTAAACTATTACAAAATGAGTCAAAAATGTCCAATCTAATAAATGGATTTCTATTGATGATGGATGATTAGATGAATAAACTGGGTATAACCTCGGCTAACTGAAAGAGAAAATCAAATTACTTCCAAGTCTATAAAACCGAGTTCCCAGTCATAACTAACATTTCCGCTGTATTTGCTGGGCCATATATAAACGTATGCAACATCACTCCAAAATATGCTAATTCAGTATGACAATACCTTACTCCTGCAGGCTCGGTCTTTATGTTGTGTCCTGCAGCCTCGAAAAACGGAGCAGTTCGCTGTGATCTCGCAAGTGAAAGCAGCTCCTGGCGTTGAATACAGACCTTAAGAAACCTAGAAATGCCTGTTATGCACATTTCTTATGAGCTGGCATTGCCCCAGAGACTCGTGTTTTCCAATAGCGTTTCCATCTCATGAAAATCCTTCAGAAGTGCTTCAAATTTGCGAACATGTGATGGTTAAAAATATATATTTCGAGTCTCGGCTGAGACGTTTAAACTTAATCTCCCCGTGTCAAAATAAATGTGTCCGAATCCGAAAAAGACGGGGCTTGTTTGGAGAGACAAAGCTCTTCACCAATGGCTGACCAGCATTTAAGAGGCCAGCCAATGGAGAAGAGGGGCGGGTTCAAGCCCCACTTCTCAAAGTCATTAAATCTCGCGAGTGAGACTGCGCAAGCGCAGCCTTCGCTAGCCGAGACCTAATAAAGGACATAGCAGCAGGGGGTGGGACTGCCGAGCTGCACCCACGCCAATCCTGTGACGACTGCTATGGCCACTGATTGGTCGCAGGTCACAACGTCCACTGGTAGGCGCCCGGCAAGGTTACAAGGCGATGGGGGCAGGGTCAAAGGGCAAAGCATAATTTTGATAGGTAGCGCATTCGCGCGCTACACAAGAATCTGGGGAGAAAGGGTGTGAAGGAAGCCGGATGTGTGCCGAGAGCAGCTGCGAGCCCTGTACTGGGAGCAAGGATAACCTTACCACCAGGAATAAAGTCCCGTAGCCGGGAGTGTTGAAACTACGCGGTAGCCAGGCAAGCCAGCCCTATCGTTGGGAGCGGTGTTGCGAGCAAGTGACGCCCTCATAGAAACCCAGCTTTTGAGCAGGGGGGTTGGAGTCCACCCGGTAAAATAAGTGGGGGGATGCCGTCCACCCACGTGGTACCCCGACTCGTGCCCTGGTCTTGAGAGACTGTGAGCCTCACGCCTGCGACGAGTCTCCAGCAGCCTGGTCCGGTCTCAGCAGGGCATCATGATGAGAGGCACAAGCGGCGGGCTTCAAAATGTAACTTACAAACATAACTTCCGTCCGCGCGTACCGCCCACTAAATTACTTAATGTTTGTCTCAGGCGGCAAATTAACAATGTTGTGAACGCCGTTGCGGTGCTGCAGCCAGTAAGAGCACAGATGAGCCAACCTGGCTGGCACAGCCAGAACCACCTTCTGGCTTATAAGATGTTATAATTCAACACCGGAGCAGAGTAGTGCAGTGCAGTCTGTAGCACACTGATCTGCCAGAGCAGCACGTCCGTGCTTTGCTCAATGAGCGCTAATAGTGGCACTTCCTTCGCCGTTTATCTGCAACCTCAGGAGGCGCTATAAATGCCTGACTGCGCATTTTGGTGTGGTGATGTTGATCGCCAAACCAAAATACGTCAGTCTAACGCCTAATGCGTGGTACTTGGCAGGGCTGCTGTAGTCCGCTACCCTCTGCTGCCTGCCTACCTGCTGCCCTCTGTGCCTCCTCTGCTTGTTTCTTGCTCTGTTTTACCTTTTTTCTGTCCTCTATTTTACCGTTTCTGCTCGTTTTTCTGCCCTCTGTTTCTGTGTTTCCTTTTCTGCTCGTTTTTCTGCCCTCTTTTGCCTTTTCTGCAAATTTTCTGCCCTCTGGCCATTTTGCTAGTTTTTCTGCCCTCTGTTTTGCCTTTTCTGCTTGCTCGTTTTGCTGCCCTCTGTGTTGCCTTTTTCCGCTTATCTCTTCCTTCTTCCCACCTTTTCCTCAGGAACTGGCTTATTTTGACAGAGACCTCGCACCCCAGCACTCCGATACTCCCAGGGGTGACAGTGCAGCACTCTACAAATGCTGGTTGATTGAATATACTAACAAAAAACTTTAAAATTTCAGTGGACCCAATCCATTTGTGCAGTTCTTCTCGTGATGCACAGTAAAATCTACAAAAATAATAAATATTAATTCAGTATATTCAACTTGCCTCGTATGTCAAAAGAGTGATATATCATTAAAATCTTATGTTTTCTGGCCAACAATGTTAAACGAGTAGGCACAAGCTAAATTCATTTACCTTTTAAGGTAGATGTACCGATCATAAGGGAGCATGCAAAATTAAAGTCTGAGGTGAGGTGAAATGTTGCTCCTGGCGGGAACTTACACTGGTAAAAGAATAGGTCTAAAAATTAGACTGGGAATGAAATGATATCAAGTCTAAAGGACTATGGTTCGCCAAAATTTACTCCGTTTGTAAGCGTACAATTTCAGAGCTCTGAATACTACAACCCTGCAATGTATAAAACTGCCTTTTGAGCTAAGAAGAGGTTATGGCAGTACAATACAACATTTTCTAACTGTTTTGTCAAAAGATTTCAATTCTATTAATGACACAGAGGTGTGGATTATGCTTCTCATTCTTTACTGTTTATTTCACAGCAGCCAATCACCACTATACATAAAAAACTACATTTCCCATGGCCCTTGTATAAGCCATTGTCCAACACACCAATCAGCATCTGCATTCTCTATGAAAAGTGCCTCTTTCTTTGCGATCAAAAGCTGAAAAAACCAATGACCTACTTGAACTGTTCATCAACTGTAACTGTTTCCACCGTTCTAAGAAAGGATTTTCCAAACCATCACCTTCTGGTGCAATGGTACACCACATTTTTATCATCAGGCGGGACCTATTCTGAAGAATCAAAAATGTCATAGCTAGCATGAAGGACAATTTCAATTCTATTAAGGACACAGTGGTGAAGATTATGCTTTCAACTGTCTTTACTTCTCACAGCAGCCACAAAAAAAGAACTACATATCCCAAGAGAATAGTGTGAACCATAACACATGAGCTTTAACTAATCGTAACAATCATGACTGTGTTTCTAACCAATCATAATGTCCACAACAGTATATAATAGCACTTAATCTTCCACAAGTCCTCTTTCTTTTTGTAAAGTGCGGCTGCAGAAAGCCATCATCTGGGTGTAGAAGAATTTCCCTGCTTCTCTTCACTAGCTGAAAGAACAGAGGATAATTAACCATACGTTCATATGCAGTATGTATGAGAATAAAAAAACGTGTGATAAATTGCAACAATTCAGAACTAAGAATAGACAAGCCTATAAGACTGTTAATCAAGAACAATTTGTAATAAAAAAATATTTATGCTATCGTTGACCATGAACTGAGAGGTGGGATAATCTTCGCCTCCGCGTCCTTAATAAAATTGAAATTTTCCTTCTCGCTAGCTAGGAAATTTTTCATTCTATGGCAAGATTCGGAGGCTCAATTATGCTTCTACACCGCTTACTGACCACCACCAAGCCTAACTGGGAGACATGCTTGAAATAGAACCTTTTAAACATGGAGTCAGACGGCCAATCTGCTGTGCGTAAGATATCTTCCAATCAAACACCTAATGTGTATGCCTTTAAGGACATTGCACTCTTGGTCATAATAGCCCCAAACAGGAAAGTATTGCTGCCTGCCTCCTTCATCACCCGTTTAACCCATCTATCCATAGTGGGTAGGAAACTGCTTCATGAGGTTTCGTAATTGCAATCAATAGTTGTTTCACTCCCTTGTGTTGTAACTCCCCGACACTCTCATAACTCCTACAAGCACTGCACTACAAATACAACTTGGGTGAATCCGGGAACACGGTGCACAACACTGACGGTGTATTAGTTTTTGAGCGGTTGAAAATAGAAAATATAACTCCTTCCGTAGTAAAAGACCTACCTGTTACATCCAAGGCCTGGATGTCAAAAATCCTTTTTCAGTACATATGGCACAACAATCTGGTCAATTTGGCACAGAGTTGCTTCCAAGACAGATCAGCATTGTCTAGCCATCTCATAAACAAATGTAGCACCTTGTTAACATCCCAGGTCTGGGTGCACGTAGGCGTTGGAGGATTAGCCAGTCTGACGCCTTTCATTAACTTGCATATTAAGGAATGAGACCCGCAATAGGAAGATGTCCAGATGAAATCGCTGACCTGAAGGAGTTGACGGTGAAGTATGCCCCACCTACCTCTGCCAATTTAGCAAAAAATTTTAAGATATGTACAGTGTCGGACCCCACGGGATCCAAGTGTTACACACCAACTGTTCCAGGCAGTTCATGCCAATATATATAGTTTATGGGTCGCTGATGCTCAAGCCTGTGTAATGAAAGTGGAAGTTGTTTTCGAAAGAGCCGGCAAGCTCCAAGGGAGGTAGGTATATTTCAGGCCCTCGCTCCAATCCTGAAGAAAATCATCTACTCCGGAGGCTTCTGGATCTAATCACCATCTGAGAAACTTGCACATTCAATCTCGAAGCAAACAGATCCCTGATTGGCAAGCCTGATTTCTCACAAAATGTAATGGAATACTTGGGGATGAAGTTTCCACTCGCTGAGGTCTGCCAGGAATCTCGAGTTCCATTCCACCATTGTGTTGGTCATGCCCGTAAGGTTAAGTGTGCATACCGAAATCTCCCTGTCCAGGTAGTAAGGGCAGAAGTCCTTGGCTATCTCTGCTAGAGTTCTAGATCTTGGGCCTCCCAGCTTGTTCACAATCTGAACCGCTGAGATATTGTCTATTCTCAACGAAACAGTGCACCTCACTGAATCCTTCACCAAGTTGCAAATTGCGAAGGAGCTCACAATTAAGCACAGTAATACATGACCATAAACGTTTCATTTAGGGGAGATAATCCTCGCCTTCCCTTTTGGAGATGGATGCGCTTCAACTATTGAAGTGGGCTGTAGTGTAATACTCCAGGAAATATGGCTTGGATTGAGGAAGATAAAAGCCTTACTATCCTTGCCAACTGGCTAAGTGAGATGCGGCTGGATGAAATTAAAGTTCTGAGTTCCTTCTGAATCGCTCAGATTTTGGTCGTGGGTATTTCCAGAGTCACCACTGACACATCAATGGTAAACGCAAGGGAGTCCATTCTGTGCTTAAATATCAAGTCTGATTTGAAATTTTTGATCACAAACCCCAAGTCCTCCAATCAATGGACTGCCATCTGGGCTTGATGTAAGAGGTTGTCTCTGTCTTGGGCCATGATTATCATGTTATCTAATTAAATTATCAACTGTGATCGCAGCTACATAACCGCTGGTCTGAGGAGCTTCAAGAAGCACCAAGGGGCAGATGACAGACGAAGGGAAGAACCTTGAACACACAAATTTGAGATCTTCAAAGAAATTGAAGAAACCTGTGGTTGGGTTGAAAAATGGGTATTGCCAAATAAGCTTTCTTCAATTCCAGTCTGAGCAACCAGTTGCCCTGTGTGAGGAGATTCCTCAGAAGATGGATGCCCTTCATCTTGAAGTGATGATATACTAATCAATTGTTGAATGCTCGCAGCTTGTTCAAAGGTCACACCACTTTACCTTTCTTCTTTACAATGAAAATGTTGCTAAAAATTCCTTGGGATGGAGGAAGGATCGTTCTATGGCCACTTTGGTTTCTAGATTTTGAATATCTTAATCTCTGAGAGTGGAAACCTCCTCTGAAAAGGAAAGAGGCAGTGGTTGGAAGGACTGTCTCAGGCTACCCCAAACCTCTATGTGGAAGCCTTGTACTGTCTGAAGTACCCATGTATCTGATGAAATCTCCTCCCACTTGTGTAGACATTGTGTTGTTCTGCCCCCCAGTCTTACAAGGGACCGAAACATGGTTCTCACCTGAGGATATATTGGTTTCTCTACTACTTTTTCTGGAGGCACGGCCCCGGTTGATTCTGGTCTTAGGGAGGGAGAAGGAGGAATTATATCCTCGTTGGTCATTCCGTTTTGAACATCAGGACCCTTGATTCTCTCGGGAACCCTGGTGTAAAAAACGGCCATCCTTTTCTGACCCCTCCAAAAGCGCTACAGTTCAATACCTTTTTGAGTGAGAACAAAAGAAAGCAAAGCTAGCGGTATCCCTCTGGGACAGCACCGGATTCAGGATTATCCCATCCTATCTAGTGGTGATATTCTCATACACCATGAGTGTGCACACTTGATTAGCACCCGCTAACACAGTGCAATTCCAAGTTCTGGAATGAAAATGAAAACAACAGCACAAGTCGCACCACTCTAAATGTCCAAAATTAGTTCAAATCCGTGAGGTTTCTTTTCAAAGCAATCTTCTTTATTTCAATTGTCATATACAATTTAAAACATCCAAAAACAGCCAAAGCAGCCGACGCGTTTCGTCCACCTCGGGACTTCTTCAGGGCTGCAACAAATTTAATAAAAAATACACACAATAAATAACACACATGAGCAACAGGCACAGATTATTAAAATGATACAGTAAACAAACATCAAAGGGACCAAATTTTAAAATGGCCCACAATATCATCAACATTGAGATGTACATTTATTTATAGATGTCAACTACCATCGAATCATTGGGGTAGTTAATGGTTCCTAGTTAAACTTCACATCAATAACAACATAACAACAACATCACAACATCCCAATGATTATTTATAAACACAAATAATTTGGTTCACATATGATAATTTGATCAAAATAGACCTGTGGCAATAAACAATTGAGGATATAACATTTTCTTGGCATAATTGAAGTATCATCACCTAAATATTTGGTTTCATTGGAAATATCCTCACTATGCTCATAAAGAATGATTTGGGGGCCTTACTTATGGTTAAATCTGACAGTTAGATAGCCCTCATCATGTCATCAATGGAGACAATTATTTAAATTGGGTACAGGGAAAAGGGGAGACAACAAAGGTATGTGCAAAGGTTAAGGAAGTAGGATATATACCCACCAAAAGAGTAGTTGTGTTAATCTTAGTGTTTTTAATGTCTTTCTCTGTTTCAATTGTCATGTAGCTGGGAACATCATTATGTGTCACTAGGAAGAAGCCAAAGAGCAGGTCAAGTTATAAACCAGCTGAACACGTTGACAACATATCACCAAGTTCTTAAATGATGGAATGCGTACTCACTTCAAAGGGGTGTGTGTCTTGAGTTCAAATTACAAGGAAAAAATTATTATTCGCTAAGTAGCTAGGTCAAGTCTTGTCCTTCCAGCATGGATCCCATTTATATTCGGTCCAACGATGTAAGTGGCAATGTCGCTCTTAGGGATGCCTAAGGATAATTAGTCCACATTAGAATAAACTGAAACCAGGCATCAAGTTGGTATAATGTAAATGGTGAGAATGGAGAAAGACAATAGTCCAAGTAAGTAATGCCTAAAAAGAACGCTACATACTGGTAGGTAGAGAATTGAACTTGATTAGGAGGTAAAAAATGGCCTCATGTCGCCCACTATATAATGCAAGAAAATGCAGAATAATTTGGAGACTAAATAAACTTATGACGGTACCTAAAACAGCCTAAAACCAAGATGACTGGTTCCAAACGGGACATAGATAGGTATAAAAACCAATTCCATTGTCCCCTTAATAGTAAACCAACAGACAGGGTGAATTCAATTGGAATACACCTCACTATAATCAGTAAGAGGAGCCACATAAATGCTAACAAGCCGGGAAGGTTTCAAAAGCGTGCTCCTAGTAAAACAAGTAAGCAGGACCCGATGTATCAGCTTACCCGATTCCGCATCCGTTTTTGTGAAGAGACGTCACCCCCGTCAGGTTTACTACAAGGCAAGTGGTACAAACTTGCGATTTATATAGTGCTGTGGGTGGTTCCCAATTACTAGCACCTGAGACTTCCCTGCTGGAACGTAGGCGTTCCGGAATACCAAACAGCGATAACAACGGGATAAGAAGAAAAAACGGACGCCATCTTCAAAGAGTGAGCTAATGCATCGAAAATCCGGAGTAAATAGTTTTCATAGACCTTTAGGGATCCCATGATCTACCTTTGATTGCTAATATTAAAAAATATTAAAAAAAGGGAAGTAGTGGGAAACGTCTTAATATTTTCGATCGTGATTCGAAAAGGTGTCATCATTGATAGCTGACCAAGGGTAAGGCATGTAAATCAGCACTAAATAGGAGAAAAGAGCATACCGTTTGTATAGCGCCCACAAAAAATTGCCAATAAGTAACAACTCAGTTCGTTCTCTTAGGTCGTAGGCATTCCTCGGTATAAGAAACAATAGATAACGGAATTGGGGAGAGAAACCGCCATCTTGGCGTGGTAATCTAATCATATTATTGTATGCAAATGCATTGAAAATCGGGAGAAAGTAGTTCTCGTAGGTCATTGAAGATCCCATAATCATCTTATGTTTGCTAATATTAAAAAAAGGGGGAGTAGTAGGAAAGCATCTTAATATATTAGGTCGTAATTCAAAAAAGGGTGTAGTCATCAATGGCTGACCATGGGTATGGCAATGTAAATAAGCACTAAGTAGGAGAGGAGAGCATATCGTTTATAAAGTGCACGTGGGTGTTACCTGTGAATAATACCTCAGCTCATTCTAATAGGTCGTGGGCATGCACAGGTGAAAAGGAGCGATGGAAAGCGGGGTTCAAAAGAATGGCCGCCATCTTTGAGCAGTAATCTAATCTTATTTTGTATACAAAGACGAAAAATACTAATCAATTAATAACGAGAATAAAGCATATCATCCAGTAGTTGCTAATATCCCATTTTGAGGGCAATGAGGGGAGAGAGAGTAACGGCACTGATTAATAAGATAATCAGTTAACCAGTTAAACGTGACTTAGCATGGATAAACAAAAACTATACCAGCAAAGTGACCGCATTGATAGAAAGTCAAAATATCAAAACACGTCATATGATAGACGTCAAGACACCAACAAGAGATAAAGAGATCCGAAAAGATGCAATGTGATGTAGACATTAGTAATCGAAACTGTCAGTAATCTCTTCAGATGATAATTGCAAAACAGAAACCGTGGGGATAACGGAGAGGTCATCAAGTATTTCGGGTACTTAGGATAGTTTGTAAATGTCCAATGTACCATGGGATTAATGAGATATTGTTTATAGAAAATAATGCATTTCTGATTCACTATTATGTCCCATTTCCACACATCGGAGTCTACATATCCAACTTGCTTCATTCCTTCTTAATTCCTGCTCTCTATTACCTCCCCTAGGAGATACCGGTATGTGGTCTATCCCAAAGAACCATAACTCATCTGGTTTGTGATGTTTAGTTTGGATATGTGTGGTGAGGGGATATCTCAGATCCCCATTCCTTGCTGCTCTTAGATGTTCCTGTATTCTAATCCTAAGTTCCCTTTTGGTACGGCCTACGTATATCATATTGCATGGGCAGCCCAAAATATATGTGACAAATTTAGTTTTGCATGTGATAATATGTTTGATCCTATGGACTTTTTCAGTATTGAATTGGAACGTGCGGGTCCTATTTCTTCCCATTTTACATGCACAACATTTCATGCATGTAAAGAAACCCCCTTGTCCTTCTGTCATCCAATTGGGAGTCTTAGGGGATGTAACTAAACTAGGGCAAAGAATGTTTCTTAGGTTTCGACCACGCCTGTAAGTGACCCTTGGGTTTCTTGTAATTTCATCCTTAAGGCCTGGTACTTCCTCAAGTAATCTCCAATGTTTTCGCAGGATATTGAAAATCTTACCACTGTCCCTATTGTAACCAGTTACTAGGGCAGTAGGGGAACTATTCCCTGTCTTATTTCGTGGTGCCCTTTCTTCCAATGTGTTTTCTCGTTTAACCTTAAGAGCCCTACTCTCTATTTTGTTCATAAGGGACAGGGGGTAACCTCTTGCCAGGAATTTTTTCTTAGTTTCTTTTACGTTGTGAATAAATCCCTCTTGAGTGCTACAAATTCATCTCATTCTTATCATTTCCCCAAAGGGGATGTTGTTAACTACATGTCGGGGATGGGCACTGTCGTAACATAGTACGCTATTACAGGCAGTGTTCTTTCGATGAACTGTACTCTGTATTGTATTGTTATGTATAAAAAATTGGATATCCAGAAAATCAATCCTCTCCCTATTCCAATTTATGGTAAACTTCAAATTATATGGATTGTCATTGAGGTAATGATGGTAACTCAAAAGTTCGGGGACAGGTCCATTCCAGATAATAATAACATTGTCGATGTACCTGCCCCAGAATAGTACATATTCCATCCATGTAGTGGCATGTCGGCCCCAGGCATGCAGCCGCTCAAACCAGCCCATGAAAAGGCCGGCGTAAGCGGGTGCAAACCTGGAGCCCATAGCCGTCCCCTGTATCTGTTGGAACCATTCATTGTCGTGGAGAAAAAATTTTTGGGACAAAATTATGTTTGTCATTTCCATTAGCATCTCATTGTGGGACAAGTGGTCAGCAGACCTCTTTTAACAAAAGAGGAAGGTGCACCAGAAAAAAGTCCAAAGCTTGAATGAGTCAGCAGACCTCTGTCCCAGATAGAATTCCATGGCTCTAATACCAAATTCTTTCTTAATGCTGGTATAGAGACTGGTCACATCAAGGGTTGCAAACACCATGGATTCGGACCACTCCAATCCCTCAAATTTGGACAGAATGTCCTTACTGTCCCTCACGTAAGCGGGTAAATTCTGTACCAATGGTTGGAGGAAACCATCCACGTATTCGGATAATCTTTCTGTAGGGGAGTTGATACCGGAAATGATTGGTCGGCCAGGTGGGAAAAGACCCCCCTTGTGGACTTTGGGTAAGACGTAGATACATGGGAAAGAGGGTTCCGTCACAGTCAAATAACCATATTCCTTTTCATCTAAAAGGCCAATTTCCCGCCATTCAAACAATTTAGTATTGATGTAATTACTGTCAAGAATTCCTGTCATGCGAGGGGAGGAAAACGGTAACCAGCGAAAACGGACTACATCTCCCAGGATGCTTAGCGGTTGAGAGGTTATGTAAACAGGAGAGCTGTTACATAACTCAAGGAAAACACGCCCTTATGTAAACAGGAGAGCTGTTATATAACTCAAGGAAAACACGCCCTTATGTAAACAGGAGAGCTGTTACATAACCCAAGGAAAACACGCCCTTATGTAAACAGGAGAGCTGTTACATAACTCAAGGAAAACACGCCCTATAAAGGGAGGAACCGGGAGGTACAACGCTGTTGGATATTGTGTTTACACCGACGTACCTGCTTAGTGAAGAGCAGTGTTCCGGAGTGGTGCTCCAGTAAGGCAAGAACGGAGGTAGGTCGAGTCGTTACTCCCTGGGCCGTGTCTTGCCCCATCGTCACCTGTGAAGGACCCGGAAGCTCTACCGGATAACCATTGAGCTTCGCTTTTTGACTCGGCTGAGTCAAAGCGCAGTGGCGCTTTTGCTGGTTGGAGTCGTAACTCCCAGCCCGACCAGAGATACAGGGACTGCCAGCTGTAAACGCACACCAGGAGGTGTTTGCCGCGTTACAGACTCGGAAGTCCACGGGATCGATCGAGCGGCTGCTCTCGGTTCAGTCTTCTTTGCTTGTGATTGGGGTATCGGTGACGCATCACCAGGAGGTGACTCCGCGTCCCGGTGCAGTCTGAGGAAGAGGTTGAGCGGCTGCTCCCTTCAGGTAGAGACCCCGGCTGGGTGTTTCCCTGACTCCTCGATTCTCCCCAACACTCTTCGTGCCCCTCACAGCCTACCGATTGGCATTGTCGGCCATTTCATTTCTGCCCTCTGTTGGCATACGCCGGGATCGGCGTATATGCAGAGGACGGTTAGGACCATCCGTGCTGTGGGCTGGTAACGTACTTAGCCTGGAGGATTCCAGTGACTATAACCTTTGTTTATTCCTTGTATTATTTTTGCCTTCATTAAAATAACTAAACCTTCACAAGTGGTTGCGTTCTCATTATCGTGTCTGTTAAACGATCCTGAGACGTTCAGGGCGTTACAAAATATCCGACCTTAATAACACTAACTGTCTCCCGGTCGATAACAGACATGGCAACACTTGATGATGTGCTGGCTGCTTTAGCGACCGTGCAAATTGAATTGGCTGCCTCCAGGCAAGAAACAGCCGATGTAAAAGCCAGACTGGATGCTATCCAATTGGACCTGCTCACGCCCAGCACCTCCCTCACGAACCAGACCCCTGCGGTAGTAGTGGAAATGCCGGTAGCCGTCCCCTTGGCAACACCAGAGAGGTACAGTGGGGATCCTAACACAGTGCAGGTATTCCTCACACAAGTGGCGCTACATTTATCGTGCAAACCAAGGGCGTTCCCCACGAGTCAGGCTCGTGTGGCTTTCCTTATATCCTATTTGGCTGGAAACGCGGCACAATGGGCCGTACCTCTGGTGAGCAGGGACGACCCCATCTTATGTGATTGGGGTGCTTTTCGCGAGGAATTCCTGAAGGTCTTCGACAGAAGGGCTGACTCGTACACGGCGGACCGTGAAATGCTTGAGTTAAGACAGGGATCCAACGACCTGGTGCAGTATCTCAACGCGTTCCGAAGGCTGGTTGCGGAAACCAAGTGGCCTGTTGCTAAACAGACGGCGCTCTTCCATCACGGGCTGTGCGATGAGCTCAAGGACGCCGTGGCTCATATTGACCCACAACCCAAGACATGTGAGGGCCTTATCAACCTGGTATTACGGCTGGAACATAGGCTAAGTGAAAGAAAGGGGGATCATGGGAGAAAAGGAAAATTCCTTCCATCCTATGTGACAGTGGGAAGTCCTGAAACTGCCACCGCATCCAAGGGAGAACCCATGGACATCGGCGCAATACGAGCGAGCCTCACAGCCACGGAGAAAGAGTCACGCCGTAAACAAGGATTGTGCCTATATTGTGGCAAAAAAGGCCACTACGTACGTGAATGCCCTGCCAAACCGAAGAAGTCACGTTATCGGGCCAACCGGTCGGTAACAGCCGTGGTGGACGTACCGGCGGAAAACTAGAGGACTCCCAGACCAAAGAAGGGGCATCTCGGAGTCACTCATCCATCCCTTCACTTTCCAACTCGGTCACTAAGGGACAACGACACCTGTTTCTCACGGTGCACGTGGGAGTGCATGACCAGTGGATACCCGTTGTGGCCATGGTGGATTCAGGGGCCACTGGCATGTTTATGGACCACAACGAGGCATGCAGGCTAGGGCTAGTGCTTCTTCCCAAAGCTGTACCCGAAGACGTCTATGCTGTAGACGGAAGGCGATTGGTGACGGGGCCCATCGGGCAGCACACGGGGGTCCTTCCGATGAGATGTGGGAGGAACCATTTGGAACAAATCGATTTTAACATCATCCGAGCGCCCCAATATGGCGTCATATTGGGATTGCCGTGGCTACAGAAACACAACCCCTCTGTGGATTGGCCAACACATCGCATCGAACTGACGTCACCGTATTGCATCCTGCATTGTGGAATAAGAACGGAATCCTTTGACGCAGATGAGAGCGGGAGTCAGACGGTGGCTACAGCGGCAGAAAAAGATGTGGCTCTCCCCCAGGCTTATCACAGTTTTGAGGATGTATTTGATGAGGTGAAAGCGGAAGTGCTACCACCACATAGACAGTTTGACTGCCAGATCGACCTGGTGCCAGGGGCCAGCGTTCCCAGCGGCAGGCTGTATGCCCTGACGGAGCCTGAAAACGTGCATCTCCGGGGGTACCTGGATAAACTCCTCAAGCTAGGATTCATCCGCCCGTCCAAGTCTCCGGCCGCCTCGCCACTCTTCTTCATCCCGAAGGCTAATGGGGAGCTGAGAGCCTGTGTGGACTTTAGGGCATTGAATGCGATAACCGTAAAGAATCGGTACCCCTTGCCTCTCATCAGTGTACTTCTGGAACAGGTCAAGAAAGCTCGTATCTACACCAAGTTGGATTTGAAAGGGGCATACCATCTGGTGCGCATGAGGGACGGAGACGAGTGGAAGACCGCCTTTAAGACCAGGTTCGGCCTTTTTGAGTACCTCGTCATGCCGTTCGGTCTGTGCAACGCCCCGGCAGCCTTTCAGTACTTTTTGAATGAGGTATTCAGAGAGGAGTTGGATATCTACGTGGTCGTATATATCGACGACATCCTCATCTATTCGTCCAGTGTGGAGGAGCACGTACACCACGTCAAAGCTGTGCTCCAAAAGCTGAGGGAAAACATGCTGTTTTGTAAACTCAGCAAGTGTGACTTCCATGTCACATCCGTGGAATTCCTCGGAGTGATGCTGAGTCCAGAGGGACAGGAGATGGCAGAACGAAAGATCAAGGCGGTGAAAGAATGGCCGGTGCCCCAAAGCGTGAAGGACGTCCAAAGTTTCATTGGCTTCGCCAACTTTTACAGGCGGTTTATAGATGGATTATCAGGATTGGTGGCCCCAATCACACAGCTACTGAGGAAGTCCAAGGAGTTTGTCTGGTCCCCTGAAGCGAACACAGCCTTTGAGGCCCTGAAACGCGCCTTTGGTAAGGCGCCGGTGTTGGCTCACCCCGATCCGGATCTCCCCTACGTGGTGGAAGCGGACGCATCGGATGTGGCGCTGGGGGCTATCTTGTCCCAACGCAACCACGACACAGCGGTGCTTCATCCCGTTGCGTACATGTCCCGCAAACTCAACGACGCCGAACGCAACTACCATATTGCGGAGAAGGAGCTTCTCGCAATCAAGGACGCCTTCACCGAATGGAGGCATTGGTTGATGGGGGCAAGACATGTGGTATCGGTGTACACGGACCATCGGAACCTACAGTTCATGACGGCCACGAGACACCTTTCTCCCAGACAGCTGCGGTGGATGATCTTCTTTGCGGGGTTCAACTTCCGCATCACATATCGGCCGGGGACGGAAAACCGGAAGGCGGACGCCCTGTCCCGTCAATCTGCAGTTAAGGAACCATTGCCTGCGACCGAGCATTCCATCATTTCCCCGAGGATGGTATTGGGGGTTATCCAACCGGATACTTTCCTGAGGGGAATAAAGAGAGGGATCAGGTCATTCGCACGGCGGAGGTGGCTCCTCAGTCACAGAGAATGGCAGCTGAAGGACGGGATACCCCTGAAGGGCAGGTGCCTATTGATACCCACGCCTAGGCTAAGGAAACAAGCATTCATCTGGTGCCATGACTCTCCGTGCGCAGGTCATTTGGGCTTTGAGAAAACGGTGGCTAGCATGGGACGGCATTTCTGGTGGCCAACCATGAGAGTGGATGTCAGGAGGTGGGGACAGGAGTGTCCTACGTGTGCTACCATTAAGGCCGACCATGGCCGAACCCAAGAGCTCTTACATCCACTTCCGACCCCGGATAGACCATGGGATAGCATATCACTGGACTTCGTGGTGGGCCTACCGGTAGACCAGGGGATGACGGCAATACTGGTGGTGGTGGATTACTTGACGAAAATGGGGCACTTCATCCCCTGCAAGAGAGTCCCTACGGCCGGGGAATTGGCGTCACTACTCCTAAAGAATGTGGTACGACTGCATGGATTACCTGGGGTGATCGTGTCGGACCGGGGGTCGCAGTTTACTGCGCAATTCTGGAAGACTTGGTGCACTGCGCTGCATGTTAAGACCGCCCTGTCCACCAGCTACCACCCTCAAACGGACGGCCAAACCGAGCGCCTGAACCAAACGCTCAAACAGTATCTGCGATGTTTTGTGGACCAGGGCAGGGAAGAATGGGTCGACTTGCTATGGGTTGCAGAGATAGCCTATAACAACGCCACTCACAGCTCCACACAGTCATCTCCGTTCTATAGCAACTATGGCCAACATCCCAGGTTCTTGCCATTTCTACATCCGTTCAGAGAGGACAGGATTCCCGCCACAGCGGACAGGGTGGCACACATAAAAGACACGTTGATGCGCTCAAGGGCTGTCCTAATAGAGGCCAAGAGAAGATACAAGGCTGCGGCAGACAGGAAGAGAAGGCCCGGGCCACTGTACCGCACTGGAGACTACGTCTGGATATCCACAAGAAACATGAGGTTTCGAAAGAACAGTGTGTTCCATCCCAAGTACATGGGCCCCTATCGAATTACCAAGTGTATGGGTCCCGTGAACGTGAAGGTGTGCTTGCCCCAGTCATTGCGGATACACCCTGTCTTTCATGTATCATTGCTCAAACCAGCACCCTCCAAGCCGTCTGGGACACCTAGGCCGGTATGCGTGGAGTCGGAGGTGGAGTATGAAGTGTCGGGCATACGGGCGTCCAAAAGGCGCAGGGGGAAGCTGTGGTACCTGGTTGCGTGGAAAGGCTATGGCCCGGAGGAGCAGTCATGGGAACCGGCTGAAGGGGTTCATGCTTCGCGCTTGGTCTCCTTGTTCCATCGGCGTTTTCCTGCCAGCGCTGGACCCGTGGGGAGCCGCTGAGAGGGAGGATGTACTGTCAAGAATTCCTGTCATGCGAGGGGAGGAAAACGGTAACCAGCGAAAACGGACTACATCTCCCAGGATGCTTAGCGGTTAAGAGGTTATGTAAACTGGAGAGCTGTTACATAACTCAAGGAAAACACGCCCTTATGTAAACAGGAGAGCTGTTACATAACTCAAGGAAAACACGCCCTTATGTAAACAGGAGAGCTGTTACATAACCCAAGGAAAACACGCCCTTATGTAAACAGGAGAGCTGTTACATAACTCAAGGAAAACACGCCCTATAAAGGGAGGAACCGGGAGGTACAACGCTGTCGGATATTGTGTTTACACCGACGTACCTGCTTAGTGAAGAGCAGTGTTCCGGAGTGGTGCTCCAGTAAGGCAAGAACGGAGGTAGGTCGAGTCGTTACTCCCTGGGCCGTGTCTTGCCCCATCGTCACCTGTGAAGGACCCGGAAGCTCTACCGGATAACCATTGAGCTTCGCTTTTTGACTCGGCTGAGTCAAAGCGCAGTGGCGCTTTTGCTGGTTGGAGTCGTAACTCCCAGCCCGACCAGAGATACAGGGACTGCCAGCTGTAAACGCACACCAGGAGGTGTTTGCCGCGTTACAGACTCGGAAGTCCACGGGATCGATCGAGCGGCTGCTCTCGGTTCAGTCTTCTTTGCTTGTGATTGGGGTATCGGTGACGCATCACCAGGAGGTGACTCCGCGTCCCGGTGCAGTCTGAGGAAGAGGTTGAGCGGCTGCTCCCTTCAGGTAGAGACCCCGGCTGGGTGTTTCCCTGACTCCTCAATTCTCCCCAACACTCTTCGTGCCCCTCACAGCCTACCGATTGGCATTGTCGACCATTTCATTTCTGCCCTCTGTTGGCATACGCCGGGATCGGCGTATATGCAGAGGACGGTTAGGACCATCCGTGCTGTGGGCTGGTAACGTACTTAGCCTGGAGGATTCCAGTGACTATAACCTTTGTTTATTCCTTGTATTATTTTTGCCTTCATTAAAATAACTAAACCTTCACAAGTGGTTGCGTTCTCATTATCGTGTCTGTTAAACGATCCTGAGACGTTCAGGGCGTTACAATTACATAGCGGTCTAATGGGATTAAGGGTTAGTTTCTTGTAACAGGTGGTGTCCGCTAACTGTCTCTCGATTTCTCCCATGTAATCAACCTTATCCATGACAACAACGTTGCCCCCTTTGTCAGCCTCACGGATAACTAATGTAGGGTTAGATCTTAACTCATTGAGTGCCTGATTTTCAGCCAAGGACAGATTAAATGTCATATTAACCGTTCTGGTGTGTGAAGCCTGTAGTTTGTGTATGTCTCGGCTAACCTTCTCATGAAAGATGTCGATATTTTGGTGCGTCCCTGTTGGTATGAATTTCGATTTCATTTTAAGACCACTATTTATACCCAGATCTTCCACTATGTCTAATTCCATACGTAGAGAATCTGTGTCAATTTCAGTCTCAAACTGTATTGATAACATTGATTTCAAAGCATTGAATTCTGAGGCAGTTTGTTGTACACAATCGCGATCAGGTTGTTTTTCAATACATGGAGGCAGTATATTTGAGAAATGATCCTTTAATTTTAATTGCCGCACAAACTTGAAAAGATCTACAAAAATATCAACATCATTACTTGATTGGGTTGGGCAGAAACCTAAGCCCTTACTAAGGACAGAAATTTCACAGTCAGAGAGCACTTTTTTAGACAAATTAACAATTTTCAATTTCTCTATTGTGTTCACATCAGTCTCTCTTAATTCCTGTTCCCTCCTCTCCTCGATCTGGTTGTTCTGTCCGAGATCTCGTTTGTCATGTTTTTGTTTTTTTCTTTGTTCCTGCCATCTCCTACCACCCCTTCTTGTCTTTGGTCCCTCGTTGTGGTTCTTTCACCTACTCTGACCTTTTCCATTTCCAATAAAAAAGGGGAAGGGGATGGGATATTGGCAGCAGATTTCAGTGTTGCATCCTCAAGGGGGGCAGAGCTGACAGAGGATGACACTGAAGACACACTACCTGCTAAGGATGAACCCAGTGTGTCCTCACATTGTCTCTTTCCCTCCCCTGTTACTTTTATATTGTCGTATTTACGAGCAAACGTATATACTCTTCCATCCCTATAGTCTTTGTCATCCCTACGTATTTTTTTAACTTTTTTCTCCTTGAGGTAAATTTGATAATCGTCAAGAATCTTATCTAAGATCTCATAATTTTTCGGCCATCCTTTTCTGACCCCTCCAAAAGCGCTACAGTTCAATACCTTTTTTAGTGAGACCTGCACTTTATCCAGTGCTGTGAATGCCTGGACAAACTTTGCCAGGACGTTGACAAAGGTGTCTCCTTTAGCATCAGGACCTGCCTCCGTAGAAACCAGCTCTCTCAGTTTAGCGTCCTGTCAAAGAAGGGGAGAACAGCTCCGCTGCAAGGAGAGCACGCAATTGGCATTTCCCAAAAGGAAAACTGCATTCTGGGCCCAACCCAAGAGAATCTCTGGGTCAACTGGATCTCCAGTGCGTTTGGAGTCTTCTGCCATTTCCCGAATTTTTGTGACCGGGCCAGCAATATTGATCAACTTTACCTGCCATGAGCACCAGGACCTAACAATACCCCTCTGGGTTTTTAATAAGGTGAACACGATGACGTCCATTTCTGGGGTGGCAGCAACTTTACCATTGATGGAAGGTCTAAGGCATTCTTCCCGAAGGTTGGTACATGCCTCCTCATCCAAGGGGTGTCTGAAGTATTGCTTGAGGTAATAAGCCATCCTAGCAGAAGGTTCGCACTCTGAAGAGTTGGGACGTCACATGTCTTCGGGATCTAAAAGACCTTTAGATAGATCCCAGTCATCAGGGCCTATGACCAAATCGGTCTTCAGTTTCTTTTTTGAAACCTCGGAGGGGGGTGCCATTTCTCGCCGAAGGGGTGTCGTCTGAAGGGAAAAGGCCACTAGGACTCGCGCCCACCTGAGAAAGGCCTACTTGGTAGATTGGAGGAGGTGCCGCAATTTCCCGAAAGACTCTGCCAAAGTCTTAGAGGGTTGGCAACCCTTGGCTCTGATGGGGCCCTCACCTACACCCAGAGGGTGTGTCAGCGGCAAAGTATTTTAAGAACCCTTAGGGTCTTTGGTAGAGGTGCCTTGCAATTTCTGTAAAGTCAACGCCATAGCATTATCCACGCACTTGGAGACCGCAAGGTCTATCAATTCTGCCATCCCTGGGTCAATAGCCCCTAATTGCTCCACCGTACACACGGTAATCTGCCATTATTAAATAGACAAACCTAACTCTACTCCCCCAACAAGATATATGGGGTAAAAAAAACTAATCTCAAGACGTGGTGCGTTACTACCATACTGTTTGTCCCTGAGTCTGTTTGAAAGTGGGCACGTCAGTCAATACAAAATGGCAGATGCATCTCGTCAGGGAAAAACAATCAACTGCCAGACAAGTGGACCCTATTGGAGAGGGCAATAGCCTCAGGCAGGCGTGCTGTGAAGAAAAGGATAATAAGGGAATAAGAAATCCTCTTTCCCTTTTCTGCCTGTTGCTCCCCAGCCACCATCACTAAACATGAAGCTAAAAATACAAAAAAAAACTAAAAATGAATTGGATATAATTATCCTAACAGAAACCTGGCTAAATTGCTTTTCCTCCCCTACCCTTGATCTTCTAGTCCCCCCTAGTTATGACATAATTCGTATGGACAGATCACTGAAACAGGGTGGGGGAATAGCTTGTATACACAGGAACACACTCTCGGTCTCACAATCAGAATCCCCCACTCCAATCTCATGTGAATACCTATGCATCACTATTTCATGCAAAGCCCGCCTGGTTTGCAAACTACATACATTCTACCACCCCCCAGGAGACAATCTTCCATTCATTGAGCACTTAATGGAAATCATCTCTTCCAATGACGACCCTCTAGTGTCCCAAATCTTCCTAGACTTTAACCTACACTGGTCTAACCCTGATGATCATGTAGTGAATTGCCTGAAATCCTTCTTGTCGGATCATGAAGTTACACAATTCTGTGGTAGCTCAACTCACAATAAGGATGAAATTCTGGATCTCATTATAGCCAAAGGTAACACGCTCACTCTGGACTCTATTAACCCATGCGATTGGTCTGACCACTTCTACATCCTCTCCTTCATCAACAGGAAGGTATCGGTAAAGGGGGTCCAGCCCATGAAAACAAAGCAATGGAAAAGGAACCTCCGAAATATAAACACTGAAGAACTAGCTACCCGTTGCAAAAACACCTTGTCCCCACAAGCAGACTTGAAGGATGTACAACTCCTCACTGATTTTTATAATTCCTCTATTTCTAATATCATGGATGCTATTGCCCCTCTACAGCAAAAAACCGCCTCCCAAAAAATTTCCAAACCTTGGTTCAATTCTGACCTAAACTCCGAATGCCGTAAGCTGAGGGCGGCCGAAAGATCATGGAGATCCATGCCTTCCACTGAACATTTAAAGCTGTTCAGAGCTATTAGGAATTCTTACAACAAAAAAGTCTAGACTGCAAAAAACGACTTTTTCAGATCCAAACTCAATCAAGCTAACAACCGCCCTAAGAAACTATTTGAACTCATTAAACAACAATCGGTCAAGGCACCCAACCACCATGACCTTG
The DNA here is from genome assembly GCF_964204655.1 of Triturus cristatus. Taxonomy (NCBI): domain Eukaryota; kingdom Metazoa; phylum Chordata; class Amphibia; order Caudata; family Salamandridae; genus Triturus; species Triturus cristatus. The sequence goes on along the minus strand of NC_140581.1, from coordinate 240,376,060 downwards.
GTGAACGCTCTCCCTCCTGTGACGATTTAGCCGCCTTCTTCTCTCAGAAAACTAGTAGCATCAATTTAGACATTGAATCAAAGAGGGCCCTTCTCCCAATATATAAAGCCACAGCCCTACCTAACCACCAAGAGCCACTCAGTTCCCCTAGTTTAAGCCTCAAAAACAACGCATCCTGGCACACCTTTACTCACCTCAATGAAGATGACATTTACAACACCCTCATTGCAATCAAGCCGTTTAACCACTTCAGCGGCCCTCTTCCCCCTCCCATCTTCAAGGAAATAAAAGCCTCCATCCTCCCCTTTTGGTCCAAGATTGTCAATGCTTCTCTAGTGCAAGGCAGGATCCTGACTGTCTAAAAGCAGCACAGCTCTCCCCTATCCTAAAAAAACCTAACGCAGACAGTTCCGATCTGAACAACTTCCACCCCATTTCCAACATCCTCACACTGGCATAACTTCTTGAAAAATGCGTACTAACCCAACTCTGCTCACACATAGAAAAATTCCAACTGCTGGATCATCATCAGTCTGGCTTCAGGAAAGGACACAGCACTGAATCGGAACTCACGCACATCACGGATGACATCTTAAAATTCCTAGACCATAATGAATTCTGCTTATTGATCCTCCTAGACTTATCTTCTGCCTTTGACACTGTGAACTACATCAAACTACTATCGACTCTGGAACACAGGATGGGCCTTTCTGGGTCGGTACTGAAGTGGTTCACTTCCTTCCTTCAAAACAGATCACAAAGAATAAAGTTGAATCATACTCTATCTCAGCCCCATACAGTATCTAAGGGGGTTCCACAGGGTCCGCTCTTTCACCTATACTCTTCAATTTATTCTTGAAACCGCTAGCAAATGCTTTGTACTCCGCGAACATCTTTTTTCATATGTATGCGGATGACACTCAACTCTATCTGAAAATCACCTCCCCAGAAGACATCATCTCACTCAACTCAATCCTGATGAACACTCAAAACTGGCTCACGGACACTACCTCATACTCAAAACATCCAAAACGGAATTCCTTCTCATCGCTCCGCCTAATCACATTCCCAAGACTTACCTTTGGATGAAACATCAAACAACCTTCAACTGTTCCGCCCACATCATTGAGTCAGCTAAATCGCTCAGAATCATACTAGACTTGCACCTGAATATGAAGAACCATATCAGCAATGCAACCAGGGGAGTCAAACATCAGTTGAGTATACTAAGGAATCTCAAACCATTCTGTGGTGATATGATGTTGACACTAGCTGGGAATGACATGATGTCATGTGGAATGTTTGAGTGGGTTCTGCCCTGGGGTTCTGGGGAGAGCAGTTGGGACTTCGTGCTGTGGCTATGCTGGTTGGGACGGCTCTCTGTACTCTCCAGTAAATACTACTTTATACTAAGAGCATCCTGGTGTCATTGCCTCGTCATTACAGTGGCGACAGAGGATGATGCTACCCCTGCCACGTTTGATGCTGCTGCCACCTGTCTACATTTTGCTGTGAAAAATACGTAAGGACTGCTCAGAGCTTAGGCATTCTATTGTGAGTAATTTTTTTTTATTATAATCTAACGTCGTACGTTCGTGCAGAGAGCCGTGCCCAGATTTAATTTGACCATTCATTTTCCTGGAGTGTTTCAAATTGCGGGAGATTCAAGTAATGAGACGTTGCGCAAGTTGAAATCACAGCGCTGCAATTTTGAAGGGGACTTTATTCATTTCAAGAAAAAAAAAAAAGAAGGAAAATACCTCGTTGCCTGTCTTGCCTGTTGTAACTGTCTTCGCTGTCCCGTGCCATATATCTCGGGCGTCATCATAGGGAGCAGGAGGTGTTCACCCGTCTGTTGTCTCTTCAATCTGATGACGTTGTGGAATCTTCGGCGGGGATTAGTGAAGGAGAATAAAGCGTTCTATTGTCTACGTGCAGGAGGCATATTCAGCTGAGAAGCTTGGGATCTGTCGTCAGCGCGCAACGTTACGTTTACAGCAGCCATCTCAGATTGGTAATTTCTTCATTATCTATCACCAGTAACACGACGTAGTATTCAGCCAAGTGCACCAGAATTTATCGTTTTAAAACAATTGTCTTGCGTGTGTAGGTATTTTTCATGCCTTAGGGTGTGCACAGTTTTTTCTAACTGATCGCAGTGCATTACAATTTATGGAGTAATACTATTGGTTTTGCATTTTTCACAGAGTTCATCACCCCAATGGCGCAATGCTACCATCTAGTGGTTTAAGTGGATATATTTTTTTTTTTCTTTTGTCATTATCTGTGTTCACTGTTATTTGTGAGAGGTGTCAGCTTTGTGTTTCTTCTTAGTTCAACAAAGTTTGACTTTCTCATTTTCTGCTTTCTTGCAGAAGCAGTGAATTTTCAGGTACTATTTTTTTTTTCCTTTTCTCTCTTTTTCTTCTTCTTTATCAGATATATTTCTTCTTATTAATCAATCAATTTCATTCCACAGTTTTTTTTTCTTCTCGTTGAAGACATGCAGAGTGTTATTGCACCAGCGCCTTTCCTACAAGAACCTGGGGACCCTCCTTTGGAATGGAAGCTAGGGTTTAGATCATTTAAGGCGTATCTAGGCGCGATTGATGGTCAAAGATACAGGCCTGAAAGGAAAAAGAACCTAATGTATTACCATCTAGGGGTTGAGGGACAAAATGTGTTTGATCATCTACCTCCCTACGATCCACCTGAAGGTGAAGATCCAGATGAGTTTCAAACAGCGGTAGCACAGTTGGACAAATATTTTACGAAAACAAAGAATATTGTAGTGCATAGGTATAAGTTTTTTACGAGAACTCAGAAAGCTGATGAGAGCATAGATACTTTCATTACAGCTCTAAAAGTTTTGGCTTCTAAATGCGAATTTGAGAACTTCACTTCCCAACTAGTAAGAGATCAACTGGTCGCACGTTGGTATTGTAAAAAGATACAAGAAAGGCTACTAACATGTAAGGATCCTACTCTAGACAAAGCTGTAGATATTGCTAAAAGTATTGAAAGTTCAATAGATGACGCAAAACAGCTTGAAACTGCTCTATCTAACTCTTCCATTTCAGGTGCTGTTTCCACCAAGCATCCCGGTGCAAGTTCTGTAAAACCTCCTATTCCCATGCTTGACAATGCTTTCAGAGGTAATGCTTTTCGTGGCAATTTTAGGAGACCGGGCATTCTTAGAGGTGGAAGATCATTTATACAAGACAGGCAATATAGTTCTAGAATATATTGTTACAGATGCGGTTCTTCTTTACATGTTTCTTCTTTTAAAAATTGTCCAGCCATCAATCAACAGTGTGGGCAGTGTGGAAAAATGGGCCATTTTGCTAAAGTCTGTATGAGTAGCAGAAGAAAAAATGTAAGGTGTGTAATTAACGAAGAAGACAATGTTTATGATGAAGAGGTTGTCAATCAGGAATATATTGTTGTGGTAAAAAATTGCAATAAGGAAAGGCAACTAGACATTCCTGATCCAGAAGTTTTGGTTACGATCGAAACGTGTCAAATTCGACTTCTAGTTGATACAGGGGCTCGCATCACTATTGTGGCACAAGATAAGTATCAAAAGTTCTGGCATCAGAAAAGTCTATTGCCACCGGATGTTCTCACAGTAGCTTTTGAGGGTAGTAGAATTGAGTTATTGGGATATTTCTGGGCCACAATCAGGGTTTTAGGTGAAACCATCAAGGGAAAGGTATATGTTGCAAAAAGGGGGATCAATGTCCTTGGTCTTGTCCATCAGGCAGAATTCGGATTAATCATCAAGCCTGGTTTGGAGAATCCGGTTTTCATTGACAAGCAGTTTGATCAAAGTCATTCCGATAAACATACCTACTCGCTTTCTAGCACGCAATCACTCAATGATTGGGAACGCAAGTTCAACAATGTTTTTAAGAATAGTCTTGGGAAAATTACTAATTTTCAACACTTTATAAAACTAAAAGAGAATAGCACTCCTGTTAAACATAGATTACGCAATGTTCCATTGAGTATCAGAGAGGATCTTTCTAAACACCTGCAAAATTTGTGTGAACAAGGTATAATTGAGAAGGTTGAGTCCACTCTTTGGCTTTCTCCTATTCTTTTAGCTAAGAAAAGGTCTGGGGACTTGAGGATGTGTGTCGACTTGAGGAGTCTGAATGAGGCCATCTGGGTTGACGGATTTCCTCTTCCACGCATTGAGGATCTTATTGCGAAAGTTGGGTCATCTTTATGGTTTACCAAATTGGACCTCAAAGCTGCGGACCATCAAGTCGAACTTCATCCTCAGTCTCGACACCTCACTGCCTTTGTCACTCCTGATGGTGTTTTCCAGTTCTGTCGACTTCCTTTTGGGTTAGCCTCTGCGGCTGCGGTTTTTCAGAGACTAATGACTGAGATGTTTAGACACAACCCCAATGTTGTAGTATTCCAGGATAATACTCTTGTCTTCACTAAGAATGAAGCTGAACATGATGTGGTTCTCAATCAAGTTTTTAGTGTGTTAGAAAGTCGAGGGGTGACCTTACAGAAAAGTAAGTGTTCCTTTAAAGTGAAGGTAATTGAATACCTAGGTCATGTAATATCAGAAGGAGGTATAAAACCCAGACCTGGTTTAATTAAAAGCATTATAGAGGCTCCAGCTCCTCAAAACAGGGAACAACTTATGTCTTTTCTTGGACTCTGTGAGTTTTATGCAAAATTCATGAAAGATTTTGCTAAAACTACAGAGTGTTTTAGGAATCTACTTAAAAAAGGGGCAGAATTTGTATGGTCAGAAGAATGCGAAAAAGGTTTATCCATTAAAAGTCACATTGTCAGTGCACCTGCCTTGCAAGCATTTGTGGAAGGTAGGCAAACTATCATTACAGTTGATGCTTGCGAGTATGGTCTGGGTGCTGTACTGTCGCAATTTGCTGAGGGGAAGGAGTACACAGTAGGGTTTGCATCCAGGACTCTTCGTCCTGTTGAACGAAAGTATTCGGTCATCGAAAAAGAACTGTTAGCCTGTGCATGGAGTGTTGAGAAGTTTAAGTCGTATTTGTGGGGCAGATCTTTTGTTCTAAGAACTGACCATCGACCACTAGATGACATCTTGTCAGGGAAAAATACTAAACGCACCACTGCTAGATTGGCCAGGTTATCGACCAAATTGCTAGAATTTACATTTGTGGTAGAGTATATTCCTGGAGGAAGAAATAGCAGAGCGGATTGTTTATCTAGGCTTCCTATTAATGATACAGATGAGCAAGATTGGGAAACTGATGTAGAGGAATGTTTTGTAGCATGTGTCAATCAAGACATTCCCTCATTTGCAGAGGAGGACTGGGTTACTGAATTCAATAAAGATGTTGTACTCAGTGAGGTTGTTTCATTGATCAAGAGAGGTTGGCCAAGGGAGAAACTGCTTGCTCCAGAACTTCAAATGTTCTGGAAAGTCAACAGTGAACTTTCTCTAGAAGGTGGAAAAGTTGTGAGAAGTGACAAACTTGTACCTCCCTCGTGTTACCGAGATAAAATCATTTTGGCTGCTCATTCGGGTCATCTAGGTGCAACCATTACTAAAAGGAAGGTGAGGTCTGATTTTTGGTGGCCAAGGATGGACTCACAAATTGAGGAGTTGGTTAAACAGTGTGCAAGGTGCAACACTAGTGACAAAGTTTTGGTATTGGAGGGCACTGTTGACTCTCCTGTATCTCCTCCTGGAAGAGCATGGCAGAAGATAGGCATGGATTTTCTTGGTCCTTTTCATGTTCTCCCTGCCAATTCTAAATATTTGTTGGTGCTTATTGATCATTTATCAAGGTGGGTTGAGGTTGAGCCTATCAATGTTCCCAATTCTGAAAGCGTAATCACTTGTCTCAATAAGATTTTCCTTAGGGAAGGTTTTCCGGAGGAAATTCTTACAGACAATGGTGTACAATTTGTCTCAAAAGAAATGGTTGGTTTTTTACGCTCTTGTGGTATTAAGCACACTAGAACTCCTCTTTATCATCCACAAAGCAATGGAAAGACTGAGAGATTCAATAGAGTTATTGTAGAGTGTGTTCAAGCAGCTTTTAGGTCAAAGACTTGCGTTTTCAAAGCAGTGGATGATCTTGTCTGGTCGTATCGCACGTCACCCCATGTAGCAACCAATTTTAGTCCATTCGAACTCATGAGAGGGAGGAAGGCTCCTTCGCAAGTTTATCCTTTGTTTTTTTTTGTTGTTTTTTTTGTTTTTTTTTTTAAACCGTTTATTACAAATCTCAAGAATATACAAATATGGGCCCACAACCTTCCGGCCGGCCGCTAGGAATGGCAGAAACATATGGCATACGTTCATAGAACACTTGGCGTTACAAACGAGCATAAGCAGGAGTCATCAACATCATGGGCCACAGCCATAATACGTCACAGTACGGTTTCATTTTATACAAACAACAAGAAAACAACACCCACAAGGCTACCCTACAGTCGAAAGTAGCAGCACGTGCTCCCCAATGGGGAACCCCAACTATCAGAGGAGTCCAAGGAGGGGAAGGGAAACAGAGCGAGGACTGGGGGAACCCTGTGCCCGGGGCTAGGGGAAGGGGTCAGCTAAGGGGACGGGGCTGGTGAGGCAGCAGGCAGCAATGGTGGCGCGCAAATACTCCCACGGTAGGCGTTCCAGGGGCCCCACACTTTCACCCATGTCCCAGGCTTACCCCTCGCCACATACACCACCTTTTCTCGAAACATGCACCAGTCCATGTGCTCTTTCCAGGCCGACACCGTCGGGGGGTTCTGGGATCCCCACAGTTGCGCAATGTCACGCTTAGCAATCATATATCCCAGAGTCACCCACCACGTTTGCGGAGCCGAGTAGTCAGTTGGTTCCCACACATTCAACAGGCATCTCCTCGCTTCCGGCAGCAGCGCAACACGCGTAACCACTCGCAGGACCTCGTGCACACCGCGCCAGAATCGCTCCACCTTCGGGCATTCCCATAAGATATGCAGAAAGGTCGCCACGGCACCACAACCACGCTTACACAATCCATCCACAGTATAGCCCATGCGCTGAAGCCTTGGCCCCGTCATGTAGACCCGGTGGAGTATCTTGAGCTGGACGAAGCGAAGGCGAGCCGGTATAGCCACCTCCTTCGGAGAGGCCACCGCGGAGATCCAGTCCTCATCGTCCAATTCCAGACCGGCGGCAACCCAAGCCTCGCGAAGGCCAATCAGCAAGCCCGATCGATCATTAATCAGTTTTTTATAAATAAGGGAGATCGTACTGTCTGGGACGTGGCCATCTAGCACTCTATCCTCCAGGGGGGAAGACTCCGGGATGGAGGCGACGTCTGGGAAGACGGAGCCCAGTGCATGACGGATCTGCAGGTATCGAAAGTATTCACTGCCCTGCAACTGAAACTCCGTCTGCAGCATCTCGAATGTTTTAAATCCTCCCCTCGACCAGAGATCCCCCACTTTACTGATGCCTATCATGTCCCATTTCGCGAAGCCCCTCGAGGTCCAGAGAGAGCCCAACTTCTCAGACGCATACAGCGGTGACGCCCGGGTCAAACGGTCCTTCCACCCCATAGCTGCATTAGCCGCATGCCATACTCGGACCATGACACGCGTAGGTCCCGTCAAGCGAGCGTCGGGCGCGCCAGAGTAGAGCGCTCGATTGTAGTCGCCACCGGGCAGTAGCATCTTGTCCATCTCAAACGCCGGGTTCAAGGCGGGCCCATAGAGGCCATGGTTAATTGCAGCTAGCTGGGAGGCCCAGTAATACCGTTTAATGTCCGGGAGGGCAATCCCCCCGTCATACCATGGGAGCGTCAACTTCGCCAGGGCAATGCGCGGCCTCCCGTCCCAGAACAGGCGGCGCTGTAAACTCTCCACCTCACTGAAGTAGCGCGCCGGGACTGGGTCCATAGTGTTCTGGAGAGCGTATAAGAAACGTGGCAACGATATCATCTTAAACAACGCCGCCCGGCCGAGCGGCGAAAGCGGCAGACGCCGCCAGCGCACGACGTCCTCCTTCAAGCGCCGGAGAGGGGGAAGCAAGTTCCGCTCGTAGCGAGCCTCTGGGTCCAGAGTAATGTAGACACCCAGGTATCGAAACCCCTGAGAGGCAATCTGAATCGGACAACCCCGCGGAAGGACAGGAGCCTCCCCAGAGAGCACATACACGCATGATTTAGCCCAGTTGATGACAAGGCCTGAGTTCCGGCCGAATGAACGTAAAACATCAACCAGGACTATGAGTGACTTACGTGGGGAGGCTAGGTACAAAAGGATGTCGTCAGCGTATAGGGACACGCGGTCCTCATATTCGGGGGTCCAACGGAGTCCACGGATGGAGGGGTGCCACCGCAGCCACTCCGCCAGGGGCTCCAAGGCCAGCGCAAACAGGAGCGGCGACAAGGGGCAGCCCTGTCGCGTGCCCCGGCCCAGCTCGAATGGGGCCGAAACTCTTCCATTCACCACCACCTGCGCCAATGGGCCCGAATACAACAATTTGACCCAACTGATGAAGCCCGGGCCGAATCCAAACTTCGCCAACATCGCCCAAATGTATGGCCACTCAAGCGTGTCAAACGCCATAGTGGCGTCTAAGGACGCCAAAATGGCCGGCTCCCGCACGAATGGGACACGTGCGAGCACCCCGTGCAAGCGCCGCAGATTAAGGGCTGTATTGCGATGGGGGATAAAGCCGGACTGGTCTTGGTGAACCAGGTCGCCCACCACGCCGACCAGCCGATTGGCCAGCACCTTGGCGAGAATTTTGGGCTCCGCATTCAAAAGCGAGATAGGCCGATAGGATGTGACCCGGTCCCGAGGCCTCCCCTCCTTGTGGATCACCACGATAGTAGCCAGACGCTGGTCCGGCGGGAGGGAGCCCAGCGAGTGGGCCGCCAGGAACATCGCGCGGAGGTGGGGCGCCAGTACATCTGGTCGCAACTTATATAACTCGATAGGGATGCCATTTGGGCCCATGGCCTTGCCAGAGGCAACCGAACGTATGGCGAGGGCAATTTCGTCGGATGTAGGAGCGGCATCCATCGACACCCTGTCCTCCTCCGAGAGGGAGGGCAGCGCGATATCCCTAAGCAGGGAATGGGAGTCCTCCTCCGAGCAAGGAGATACCGGAGAATACACCTCGCGGAAATAATCCGCGAAACAGGAGACAATTTCTTCTGGCTCGGTGACACTCACACCATCCGTCCTCTCAATCAGCGGGACCACACGATTCACTCTCTCCTTTTTATCCAACCACGCTATCAGTTTGCCCGCCTTATCACCCACATCATACAGTCGCCCCTGCTGCTCCCTACTGAGGCCCCTGGCCGCCTCCGTAACGAGGGCCCTGTAGGCCGCCTGCTTAAGTTGTAGGACATGCAGTGCAGCATCCGTCACTCCGCCCTCTAAATCACCTTCCAATTCAGCAATTTCGGCCTCCACCCGGGTAACCTCCTCCCGCTCGCGCCTCCGGGCATGGGAAATGAGGGACAGGGCCTCTCCTCTGAGAACTGTCTTGAAGGCTTCCCACAAGGAGATAGCCGAAGGGACGGACCCCACATTCTCCTCAAAGTATCGCTGCAGGGATTTAATCACAGCAGCGCGAATGGTGGGGTCGCGCAGGTACCAGGCATTGATGGGAACTACCCTGCCCTCACCCCTCGGAAGGACATCAAAATGGAACAGGAGCGGGGAATGATCTGAGATACCCCGCGCCAGATGGCGCACCTCCCCCACACTCCCAGCATAGGCCGCCGGGACAAGGACATGATCAAGCCGTGAGAGGCTACCATGTGCCCCCGAGTGGAAAGTGTACTGCTGCTGCGTGGGATGTTTTAAGCGCCAGCAGTCCACCAATCCCAGTGTATCCAAGAGGCCAGATAGCCACGCCTGGGCCCGGGGGAGGTCCCTAGGGGGGTGACGATCCAGAGTCCCAGAAACCACCGCATTGAAGTCCCCCCCAACCACTAGGAGTCCCCCCGGAAGGCCCAGGAGGAGGCGCCCCAAGTCTGCAAAAGTGGTCGCCTGTAACCCCGGTGAGACGTATACCGATACAAAAACCACTAATGTGCCTTCCATTCTCCCCACCAAAACAGCATAGCGTCCCCTATCATCATGGCGCACCTCATCAATTTCCAACGGGAGCGAGTTCTTCACCATAATGCCCACACCCCGTGAGCCCGATGTGAAGCCCGAGTGGGCCACCAAACGATAGCCACGCCGATTCATGGCACAAAAAGAGTTTCCAATAAGGTGTGTCTCCTGCAGGAAGACTACATCGGGTGAGATTCGTTTCAAATACTGCAGGACCACACCTCGTTTGATCCTATCCCCCAGTCCATTAACGTTCCAAGACAACAAAGTCAACTCCCTACCCCCCATCACACACAGGAGCCATCAATCGTCCCCCGGAGAGCACCTTAAAAACAATACAGAAAAGGGTTTGCCTTGTGGTAAAAACGAACAACAACACCCCACCCCAACTCCCCCCCCCCCCCAACAGAACTCCCCCCTCCCTGCACCCCTGCATGAGCCCAAACAGCCCCCCCAAAGTGCAGTGTGCCTGTCGCCCCATAGATGATGAAACTAACTAAACCCCCAGAGGAGGAGGGAGAACCCCCAAGAGACCCCACACGACCTCCAGAGGAGGAGACTTACTCGAACAGGCGAACAGTCAAAAGTGACATCAATTTTGTCCAGAGCGAGGCATAATATTAGTCCCTCAGTCCTGATCCGGCGGGCCCTCTCCCCCCACCGCTCCCCCCCACCCCCCCGATTCCGATCCCCAGGCAAGGTATCTAACCAGTCCCCGGCTGCTTCGGGACGATCAAAGAAGTGCGTACGGCCATCCAACTCCACCCGCAGCTTAGCCGGGAAAAGCATAGCGTACTTAAGATTTAGGTCCCGTAGACGACGTTTGACTCCGAGAAAGCTTAGTGTCTGCTTTTGGACCGCCCAGTCAGGATAAAAATTTATGTCCATATTGTCGAGTCTGACCGGCCCCTGTAGTCTGGAGGATTGCAGGATAGCGTCCCTGTCCCGAAAGTTGAAAATCCGGGCGATGAGAGGCCTCGGGGGGGCTCCGGCCTTGGGCCTTCCCCCGGGAACCCTGTGGGCCCGCTCCACCGCGAAGAATTTACTCAGTCCCCGGGGCTGGAGGTGGGTGAGAATCAAGTCCTCCACGAATAGATCCGCCGCCGCCTCCTCCCGTCCCTCAGGCACCCCGAGAATACGGACATTGTTCCTCCGGGCCCGACCCTCAGAATCCTCCAGGCGACGATCCATCAGCGCGCTCGCCTGGCCAAGCCGGCGCACCTCCTTTTGGAGGGCTGCCACATCCGTCGTGAGGCCCGATGTGGTGTGGGCCAACGAATCGACCCGGTCATTAGTCTTGGATAAATCGGCCCTTACCAGGCCAACATCCACAAGGACCGAGTCAATTTTCTGCGCCAGTGTATCAAAACGCTGGTCCACCGAGGCCTTCATCTCAGCGATGGCGCCCATCACGTCTCGCAGGGTCAGGTCCGCGGGCAGAGCAGGAGCATCAGTCGGGCCCTCAGGGGACCTACGCGGCACCTCGGGAGATCCCTTCTGGAGGGTATAGCGGTCCATGCTGTTAGACTGGTGGACTGCGCCACGTCGATTTCACCTTTGCCCGATCTCCATCTTGCTTTGTGGACATGGTTCCAGTCCCACGGCCGTGCCAGGCACGTCGTAAAGGGCGGGCAAGCCGGTTCACGGGATCCGGGGGGGGGGGTCACCACTGGGCCACGGGGCAAGTCACAGCCGGCGGGCCGGCAGGGCACCCCGACGGGGCCACACTACCTCACAGTGCCCCGCGACCCAACCTCGCCGAGACAGCAAGGAGGGTGCAAAAGCGAAAGTGAAAGTGCGGGGTACGCGAGCCGCCGCGCCCAGCCCGCCGCTGTTGTTGACTTTGCCTCCGGATCACCCCACAACTCCAATCCGGGGTCCGGCGTGGAGAAGGCCGGAAATCTCAATCGGTGCTACCGCCGGAGTCCGAGGTCCAATTTGGAAGCGGAAAGCGGGTGCCACCTCAGCTCGGGCTCACCAACACAGTCCCCTCATCTAGGACAGGATATTGTAAGGATATATGTAGGAGGTCGCGGAGGTCCTCGGGAGCCTCGCACCTACGCGGCCATCTTGGTTGCGCGCTAGGCTCCTCCCCAGTTTATCCTTTTTGGATGGTGGAATCTTTTCATCGAGTTAGTGACATGGGGTACATGTGGGATTCTGCTAATAAAAAATCATCAGAAGTCTGTAAAAGAATTGAACCTGTTTCTGAGAGAGATGTCCACAGTATTTGCATTGGAGATTGGGTTAGAGTAAAAAACCCGGTGTCAGTTAGGAAAGGCCTTTCTAAGTTTCTAGATTCTCAGCAGGTTGTGGATATCAGGAAGAATGCTGTTAAATTGGCCAACGGGAATTGGTGGAATACCTCTCGAGTAGCAAAGGATCCGTGTTTTTTTAACAAGAATGGAGAAAATGAGAAAGTTACTCTGAGAAATGATAATTGTATTAGAAGGAGCACCAGAATCCATACAAAATCAAGCAGGTTACAAGATTATGTATAAAATATGTTGTGCTATGTTTATTTTTCTCTCTTTTCTTCTTCATACATTTTATTGTATTATTTTATTGTTACAAATTTGTTTTTATTAAAAAGGGGGGAGGTGTGGTGATATGATGTTGACACTAGCTGGGAACGACATGATGTCATGTGGAATGTTTGAGTGGGTTCTGCCCTGGGGTTCTGGGGAGAGCAGTTGGGACTTCGTGCTGTGGCTATGCCGGTTGGGACGGCTCTCTGTACTCTCCAGTAAATACTACTTTATACTAAGAGCATCCTGGTGTCATTGCCTCGTCATTACACATTCCTTCCACAGAAAGATTTAAAATTGGCGGTACAAGCTTTAGTTTTGCCAAGACTAGACTACGGCAGTTCCACACTGTGTGGTCTCCCCAAACTGAGCTTGGCCCCGTTAAGGGCTTCCTTTAATGCCGCAGCGAGACTGATTACTGGGACAAAAAGAAAAGATCACATTTCCTCAGCCCTAAAGGCCCTAAACTGGTTACCATACGAGGACAGAATTCACCTAAAAATTGCCTGCATGACGCACAAAGCTCTCCACTTCAAGACCTCCATCTATCTGACTCAAAAACTAGAACTATCAGGGGGCTGCAGAGCATCACGAAGTACAAGCACAATGCTCCTGAAACCACAGCTTTTCCACAAAAAGAGATCAAGTAACAGAGCCTTCACTGGCATTGCCCCAAAGATTTGGAACTCTCTTCCTCCAGAAATCCGTACAATCTCCTCAACCGCTTCCTTCAAAAAAGAAGTAAAAACAATCCTAATGCTCAAGTTCCTGCCTGAATAGGCCTTGACTAGTAGACTACATTGCTGCCCTCTATTTGCTCATCTTGATTGGCTTTGGACATGATTATATACCCCGGAATACCATTATTTAGCATGCATTGTACTTATGTATGTTTGAATGTTCTTCACCCATTGCTGTATCCGCCCTAACCTCCTGTGAAGGTTGCAGACACCTACTAGATTATTGCACGCGTCTTGTATTATCATGTAATGAACAAAGGTTTTTGCTTCCCAATATTGTGTCCCTCTCACCCAAAATCGTGAAGCACTCTGATACCCGTAAGGGTCATGTTCGCGCTATACAAAACTTTATAAATAAATAAAAATGAAAAAGAAGACGAGCAACAATAAGAGAAAAGCTGTGCCAGCCACGCCAATCTCAACCTCCTCAGTGAGATGGGAGGCAGCGAGCGGTGCACCTACGCCTCCAACAACAGGCTTAGTAAAGCTATAAATACTGTACAAAATAACACCAATAACTAACAATGTGGTTGATAAGGTAGACGAACAAGCACTTATCTGATGCTTCTGTGAACAGCAAAGAAAGAGGAGTTGTGGAAGATGAAGTGCCATTATATGCTATTGTGGACACAAGGATTGGTTGGAAACATAGTCATGATTGTTACGATTTTTTACACTGTTCTCATGGGATATATAGTTTTTTGTTTTTGGCTGCTGTGAGAAGTAAAGAAAGTTGAAAGCATAATTGAGCCTCTGCGTCCTGTCATAGAATCAACATTGGGTTGTTGACATCTTGTCAACCTGCCACATCAGCCACTTCCATCTTGTGAGGATGTCTAGTCTTGCTTCTGATCTGAACTTAGATCAGAAAACTCACCATAATCTCCATTGCAACAACTATAACCATTACAGCAAAGTAATTCAAGGGCAGGTAAAATTCCAATAAAGCACTGTAATACATGACCATAAACATTTCATTTGGGGGAGATAATCCTCGCCTTCTTGTCCTTAATAGAGTTGAAAATTCTTGACGTAGTAGCAAAACATTTGTTATTCTATATCAGGACCACAGGCTTCGATTATGCTTTTTTAAAGCTTTCCCATCACGACAGAAGCAATATCAGTTATCAGTATACAGTAAAATGTTTTGAATGTAGAATTTGTAGACAGATCTGCAGCCTTCATATATCCTTTCATCTAGAACCCAGCAGAAACGTTTTAGATGCCATAGTATGCAAAAGTGTATCAAAAATGGTGACATTGATGCTTGCCTCCAACAAGAGTCATTTTACCCATCAGGCTAAAGTGGCTGACGAAACTGGTTTGAACAGCTTTTGCAATGCAATTAACAACCGACCTCTACTATCTTGTCTAAACTCCCAAGTACTATCCTCATATGCTTTTAAGCACTGAACAATACACAATTTAGAATAAGACACACTTTTTGTAACAGCCTTGGTACGTCTAGAAATAGCGTTAAAAAACACTCCTTTGGGAGAATAAATCCTGCTTGCTAAATCCAGAGCTCATATATCGACACTCTCTTGCATGGCATTCAACGCAATAATTTTGGTCAATTTGGCTGAAATTTGTTTCTTAGATAAATCTGCATTAGTCGGCTAATTATGAAGAAATCTCAGAATAATATTCACATCCCATAACTGAGGATAACAAGGCAACAGTGGATAAAGAGTTTTATTCCATGCATCACTTTACTTACGAAAGAATGTTCTTCAATATGCTTACTGTATGTTTGAGAATGTGCATCAGAAATGGGTAATTGAAAAATATTTACAAACCTGTACACCAATCTGCTACCAGCCAGTTACGATACAAAAATTACAAATTATACAGGTGCCTCCCCTGGATCCATACCTCACTTGCTACACCAACCCACCCCTCTCTTGCAGGATGAAGAATATTGTTTGTGCGTGGAGCGAGACCAAGACTGTCTGATGAAAGATTCAGATTGTTGTGATAGGCCTGGCAGGAGCCACCGAAACAGAAACTCCACCGGAGAATTGTACATCATCTTTGGGAGTACCAGAAACCACCATTGCACCCTCCAGGTATATATTAAGATATGATATTCAAATTAGGTCTTTGGGGAGACACTGCGAATCACAACATTCGAGTCCCCTATTTTAGAGATGATGATAAACTTGTGATAGACAAAGTCTGGTAGAGTTTCGGGTGGTATAAAGGTAGGAAGCCAGCAGCGGAATAAAAAAATGCTACAGAGTCACTTTGTAGGCATAAGGACAATGCGTCCTTGCAGTGTCCTATGTTGTATTTTTTGAAGAGGGGGTAGAGGTAGAGCTTCCTTGTCTGTAAGGAGCTTATCCAAAGTAGCATAAAGTGCAAAACAGTTCATCACCAGTTATTAATACAAGTAAAATTATCTTTTTGACTCTGGGAAAAGTTGGTCCATGTAGCATTCAAACTGGGCAGAAGGTTTGCTTTCCTGGAAGTGTGCAATTAGTTTGCACCCTTTCTTGAATTACTGGAAGGACCAGTATTTCCCCTTAACAAATTAAAGGCTCGCAGGGGTCAGTGTCAGGGTTGTTCCAGAATTCTTCACAGCCTAGATCACTTAGGGTACGTGCAATGTGTTTAAACCAGGGAGGTTGCTTGAATTGTTGCATTGCCACATTTCGCACAGGACTTTTAAGAAGGTAGCCAGCTCAGTTTTTGTCCATATTTGGATCCAATACAGTCATTTTGAATGCTAAAAGAGAATTGCCAGAAGGCATGCTCCATTCGGTCCTTAATGCAGACATGGGTCCCAGAACCAAGATGTAATATACTCTGTAGGAATTGATTCTCAATTCTCTTAATTTCTGTGGCTGGTTTGTAGCCCCAAAGCTGTCCCATGTAGGCGCCTGCAGCCAAAGCTTTCATTTCAATTGAAGAGCAAGTTCAATTACTCTTTGACCAGATTTGTTGGTGAACCGTAGAACTGCATTAGCGTGTTGGCTCATTGTTGTTTCATATTTTAGTTTCTGCTTAGCCCAGGATAGTTTCTCTGGAATATGACCACTAGATAGTCATAGTAATCAAATATATGGCCCTATGATTAATTTTATCATGGGAAAACATAGACTACCAGTCCCAAAATGCAAAGGTACAACTTGACTTCTCATGCATGGGCCTTGAAAACTTGAGAGCTCTGCATTCATTCATGATTGACAGGTGGCTGGGGCTGGTTGGGCAGGGCTAGCTGTCTTCTGTCTGTTGCGGGACCTGTTGTATCCCAATATGCTCCAACACAGCGAGGCACATGCACATTGATGGCATGCTTGGAACTGGGTTCATGCACACCAGACTCCTTTAGATTAGCTCCATGTTGGTGTCTTCATCTGGGTTAGTGCAGATGGCTCATTACATTTCTATTAAACTTAGTCTTGAACACTGTGAGGAAATGGGGTGTATTATATGATGCAGTTATCGAACCTCACCATTTAATACACATACCAAACACTTTAGGACCCTTGGGTTTTGTCTGTCAAATCCTCAGTTCAATCCTGGGTATCTGTGGCACTAAGCAGCAAGGCGTACACAGAGGAACAAGTGTTGAGCATTTAAACAGCACCAAACCAATTGTAGAAGAAATCCACAATACTCAAGAAATCAGACACCAATTTATAAAACCAGACTGTACTTTCATAGGAATTTAGACACTAGTATGAAAAAGATCCACTGGAAAGTTCCAGAGACATGGATTTTACAAGCAATAATGAATCAATGGAATTTCACTCAACCACGAACAAGCCTTGGCAAAGTCAATGAATTGGGCACTTGCAAACTTTTTCAAGGAAAACTTAGGTTAGTGTCAATGCAGTTGGTTGGAAGTACTTGGGGCACCCAACTCTGTCAGGGACCTGGTCAGGTGTACCAGCAAGGATCTCAAGTGAAGTTACCTTTCCTGGAGGAGCAGTCCTTCAGCAGTTTCAGGTACTTTATCAGTGTTGCAATTGATTCAAATGGAGTGGTCCTGATGCAACGGATGAAGGATGCTGTGGATGTGACACAGTCCTTCCTGCAGAGATTCCTCTGTCCATGAAGGTGATGAGGGGGTCCCACAGAGTCCTCTCTGGTCTGGCTGAAGTCATTAACCACTCGACTACCGGTCACCACGAGATCGCGGTCACAGACCAATCCTTCCTGGGCTGTTAATTTTACATTTGAGAGTCCCAGCAACTCTCGGACACCTCTCCCAGGCTCAGCAAACTCAGGTGCAACTCTGTGCATCAGGTCTTGGCCCTCAGTGCTCGACAGCGAATGTGGTAGCAACTTGAAGACTTTGGGCTACTAACTTTTCCCAGCAGGCTTCTTCAGCTGTTGTGTCTCTGTCCTGCTAACAGGAGGCCGGTCAGCTGGCCCTTGGAGTTCTCTAGACTTGACTGGACTCGGTTCTTTGAGGCGACATCTCCTAGAGCAGGACATGGCAGGCACAGTACCTTTCTTCACAAGCCACCAGGGGCAGTCCTTGTCTGTGCAGCCTTTCTTTGCCGGTCCCTCGGTACAACAGGGCAGTCCTTTTTCAGTCCTTCTTCTGAGTCGTCGAGATCTGAGTTCTGGGTGCCAAGGGTGCCCTATTTATTTTCAGAAAATGCTCTCTGTGTAGGATGCAGTTATTAGCTAATGGGCTACCAGGGTCCCCCCTCCTGATGACCACTTCCTGGGAAGTGTGGTTTCTGGCTACCCCAGGATGCACCATTCTGCCCACTCCCAAGATGGTGGAACCCTTCTCTCTCACTCAGAGCTCCCTATCCCACACCTACAGAGGTGTGGCCTCCAAGGGGTGACACACCGCTGGAAAAAACAGTTTGACAACTGGCTTCTCTCCTGTCCCCAGTGCCAGCTTGACTGTCTAACCAATAGAGCAGCCACTCTCCTAAGGATTACCCATTTGCCCTTCAGAGGAGGTTTCTCCTTTGAAGCTCGCCGTTTGGGCTAACACCGGTGTGGCTTCCTGCAGGAGGGAGTTAACACCTCTTTCCCTTGCAGGCCCCTTTTGTGTCCTTCCCTAGGAGCCGTTAGCACGTCTCCACAGGAGGGCCGAAAGTAGTCTGCAGGACAAGCCCGGTGTACATCAGTAAACAGGCACTGTAAACCTTCGGCAACTAAAGTGTCAACTTCTAAAGTTGCACTTTGCCCACCAGTAACAAATTCGATGTAACCATTAAATCAGATTTAATGCACTAATTCTTTTGATACCAAACACCTTAGTAGCCCTTTTCAGAAGTTAGTAGTCCAATTCAGAAATTAGCAGGTCTGGGGTGCTAGCTGTAACTCTGCACTGGCCAATAGGGCTAATAGCCATTACACAGAAAACATGACATGTAAAAGTGCATGTTTTATTTTTTAATATAAAGCATCCTGCCTTAGGGTTCATTAGGCCTGCCATAGAGGTGACATACATATACGAAAAAGGGAAGATTGGGCTTTGCCATTACTTTAAATAGCAAAGCTGAGTTAGCAGTTTAAACTGCCCTTCCCGTCTGCAGTGGCAGACTCAGAGCCATGTTCTGCCTTGTCCTAATCAGGATGGGACAACAGGTGCTGCTGTCCCAGGTGGAAACTCTAACTTACAGACCCTGATTACCCCTGGTACCATATACTAGGGACTTACAAGTAAGTTAGGCTACGCCAATTGGGGATATGCCAATTAACCACACACCATTTTAAGGGTCAGAGCACATGCATTGAGCCCTGTTTAGCAGGGCTCAGGACATTTCAGAGCCATTACACCAGCACCTAGTAGTCAAAATGGGGTCAAAAAGTTGAGGTAAACCTGCAAAAAGCAGGTTTCCTTGCAAACACGATTGATGACAAACTAAAAATTAATGATGATGTTCAATTTATCACCTCACATAGGGCCATATGTAGGTAAATGTATTTTACCGATTCATAAATACCGATTTTTACCGAATCGGTATTTATGAATCGGTAAGTTATATGTAGGTAATCATTCGGTAATAATTACCGAATCGGTAACAATCGGTATTCAAGAATCGGAATTTACCGATTTGGTAAATACCAAAGTGTTATTTACCGAATCGGTAAATACCGAAGTGGTATTTACCGATTCGGTAAATACCGAATCAGTAGTTACCGAATCGGAAATTCAAAAACACATGACTGGATGAATCAGCCAATCCTGTGCAACCAAACCCCACCCAACCAGGAAGTGGCCACACCCAGGCAGGTGCACACAATCATCAGACTCTGGAGAGGCTGGGAGTGCAGAGGAGAGGCAGGGAGCCAGTGCCTGATTGTGCAGCTCAAACTCACAATGTCCAGCCAGGAGACACAGAGAGATGGAGGGGAAAGGAGGAGAAAGCAGAAATGTTGCCCTAAGGAACTGCAGGTACTAGTGGAGGAGGTGGTCAAGCAGCACCAGAAGCTGTTTGGGAAGCAGTCCCTGCAAGTGCCTGAGTCGGAGAAGCGTAACATATGGCTGGGAATCCAGGCGCAGGTCAATGCTATTGGAGTGACCCCCAGGGACATTGAGGTGCTGAAAAAGCGCTGGTACGACCTAAGGATCGTCACGAAGAGGAAGATGGGGGAACTGCAGAAGGAGGCCAGCCGGACAGGAGGTGGAAGGAACAGGGCACCTGCCCTTACCGAACTGGAGGAGCTGGTGGAGTCCACAATAGAGCCCGAGAGTGTCGTGGGGATTGGGGATGCCGACAGCTCTGCCAGAGCCACCACCCAACAAGGTAAGACGCATGCACAGCAATGTTGCCCCCCCTACCCCTATCCCACATCCCCAATTGTGAAATGAGTATCCCACTCCAGTCCATGTGTTAGTGCATACTGGCAATGCATTATGGGAGATGTAGTCTGGGAAACCCCAACCATGAACTGAATAGCACAGAACAACAAGGCATGGTACACACATTAGCGGAAAGCAGGCAGAGGACAATGTGAGAGTATTACAGAAATGTATTGTGATGCTTGCAATGCAGGGCTTCAGGTACACTGAGCTGATGTTGCATTTCTGTCCACAGATGATACATTGCGCAGGACTGCACATGCAACAGGAGAGAGGGCACACCGGTAAGACAGTTCAGGGAAGGCCAGCACAAGTTCTGCCCAGAGATCAGTACCACATGCAGCCTCACCACCACAGCCAGCATCACCACCACAGCCAGAATCACCACCACAACCAGCATCACCACTCATGCTGGAGTCACCGGCATCATCACCGCCTGCATTGGTGAGGTCGAGGAGGCGTGCTGCTTCCAGGTTGCGAGTGTTAGAGTCCTCATCTGACGACTGCAGGGGGCCGGAGCCAACCACTGTGCCCCAGGATGGGAGCCATGCCACTGTGCCCTCCACCTCAGAGGGAGCACACACAGTTGCCAGACGGCGCCGCAGGTCTCGGGTGCAGAGTCCACCAGCACACGATGAGAGCCATGGGGTGTTCTTGGGGCTCGAGGGCACCATGTTAAAGATACAGCGCCTACAAACAAAGGCAATGATGTCAGTTTAGCGCCAAATGCGGGGACTGAAAGCTACATTTGAAAACATGGACAGGGGCATCAGCGCCATGGCGGTGGGGATGAGTGAGATGGCTGCGGGCATGCGGGACATGTCCCAGTCCGTCATGCTGTTGTGCAGCAAGTATGATGCGGACAGAGCTGCACGGCGGCGGGAACGGCAGAGGAGAGATACTCATACGAGGGCACTCAACCGGCTGGCAACTGTCACTTCGCTGCTCTGCAGGCGCTCTGTGGCTATGCAGGAGGGACTGACACACTGCAGCAATGACGTTTCAAGGGGGATGGTGCAGGTCACCAGTGCACTGGAAGTGCTACTGACAAGCCAGGCCGCCACAACTGGTGCTGGGGATACTGTGGAAAGCATAGAAACCAGCAGCAGGAGCAGCATTACCCCCCCTGTCCCAGATACACGGAGGAGCAGCAGGCAGCATGGGGCTGCCACTAGTGAGGATGCACAATCCGTGGCATCCCACACTGTAGTGCGTGGCCGCAAACAGTAATGCTGCACGGTATAGCCTAAGACAATTGGGTGTAGTAACACTGGACATGCAAGTAGTCATTACACAATGTTGACAGAACGGCTTTTTCTTGGTGTTGTGGCGTAGTGCCGCATTATTAAACTACGTCATGACATCCAACAACTGGCTGTGTCCCCTTACTTACTCAGAAATAGTTGCATGTGATCTCTGCCCGTCTCTCTCTCCCATCTGTTGCTGTTGGCACTCCAGCTGCGTTGGCCTCTGGCTGTCCTGACTCATCCTCATTGTCCTCAAAATCAGTTAGTTCCACCTCTGTACCTCTCTTCGTGGCAAGGTTGTGCAGCATTGCACAAGTGGCAATGATCTTGCAGCAGATGATGGGTGTGTACTGGCGTGCGCCTCCGCTTTTGTGGAGGCAGCGGAACCTGCTTTTCAATAGTCCAAACGTGCGCTCCACCACGTTGCGTGTAGATTTGTGTGCCACATTATATCGTCTCTCACTCTGGGTTGATGGGTGTAGGTAGGGAGTGAGGATGAATGACCGCACGGCATATGCACTGTCGCCTAGGTGAGTATGAGAGAACCATCAGTCACATGCCTCAATACACGATGATTTGCACTAAGTAGAATGGAGCGTCACTGTTACTTACCTAGCAGGTATCCTTCTCCAAAATCTCCCGCAAGCAGTCGTGTGAGATCCCACTGTTCTGGAAGATGAAGGAGTCGTGGGTGCTCCCAGGAAACTTAGCTACGATATCTGTGATGATGTTCCCTGCATCGCAGATTACCTGCACATTTATGGAGTGGGTGGACTTTCTGTTTCTGTAGATGTGCTCAGTGGCAGCTGGTGGGCAGATTGGAATGTGTGTGCCATCAATACAGCCTATGACATGGGGGAACTGTGCCATGTGATAAAAGTCTGTTTTGGTTTTCTGCAGTTCAGCCTGTGTGTTTGGGAAGCTGATGTAGTGGTGCATTCTCTGCATCATGGCATCCAGGAACTTCCTGAAGAAACGGGACAGGCAACTCTGGGATACACCGCCCACCGCAGCTATCACCCCCTGGTAACTGCCAGATGCGAGTAGATGTAGGCTGCAGAGAACCTGCACATGTGGTGGTATGGCATGCGCCCTTCTTGTTGGCTGGTCCAGGAGTGGGTGCAGGTCCCTTATCAGGTTCATGATGGTTTGTGGGTGTAGCCTGTACCTTTCATGTATCTCTGCCTCAGTCTGTTGAAAGAGTGTGATGCGCTGTCTGTAAATGCGTTCCTCCCGTCTCCAAATCCTCAGACCTGCTGCCTGTAGACGTAGGCGCCTTGCAATGACATACAGAGTGGCCGTGTTGTCCATGCTGTTGCATTTTGGGATTGCTTATATGCACTGTTGATGCTTACCACCTGCTTTCAATCTGTATTAATTACCGACTCTTAATTACCGAATTTCATGGATTTCTTAAATACCGAATTTACCTACATATCTTTTCTCGTTTTACCATTTCATATTTACCGAATCAGAAAATATGTATTCGGTAAATATGAATCGGTATTTTAGAATTCGGTAATTATGAATCGGTATTTACCGATTCATATTTACTGAAAACTGTTTTTTGGCCTCCTACATCTCACTTGACTAAATACCGGTCGGTAACGGGATATTTACCGAATTTCGGCCGTTACCGACCGGTATTTAGCTACCTACATATGGCCCATAGTCTCTTGTTCCTTGGGAGGGCTGAGGCAGTGGACTTAACACATGTTTTGGTCCTCCCTTTTCCGGTTCTCATCATGGGTATCGCTGCAAGGAGAGAAGTGTGTTACCTGTAAGGCTGACACTCTTTACTATTTCAGAGAAAGGCATTGCTCCCCTTGAGGATCATCTTAGAAGGGTTGCCTTCTGTCAGTTGTGAACATTTCTCCATCCAGAACTGGAGGGGACAAGATCACCTTTATAAATATAGATACTTTAGGAAGTTGGCTCTGTATATACTATACCAAACTGAGGTATAGTCTGCACAGAGTCCAGTGGATCCCCAAAGGCTTACAGAGGTAAAAGTAGATAATAACTTGATCTCGATATGTGGTAGTGTGGGCGTGCAGTAAGGCTTTATCAGAGGATAGTGTCAAGCATTTATTGTACACACTCAGGCAAGAAATTATGTTACACACTCAAAGACTGAACTCAGACCAATTGTATAAAAAAATATTTCTTTATTTTTTTATTTTTAGAACCAAGCAGGACTTGTTACAGGTAAGTAGAATTGTACTTTTCAAGACAGATTGATCAAAACAAGCAAGCTGAATGAAACTGACTTTGTTACAGGGTTGTAAAATGTTTCAAAATAATAGGTATTTGTAATTACTTTGTGATTACTTTTCAGATTACGCTTTAGAGAATGTTTTAGATTACATTTTCTACTCTGTGTGATATGCCTAGATATCACACTGGGACATTTCCTAGACAAAGGTAAGTAAAACAGTTTTTCATTAAAACACAGTTGCTTAGGTTTCCATACAAACTCAATTCAACACTTAGAACTTTATCAGAGGAAAACTGTCAATGCAATCCTATGGAAAAAAATTAGGTTATCGGTTTGCAGGTAAGCAATCGGCCTTAAAGTGTTGAGTTTCTGGGCTCAGAACAAGGGTACCCCCACGGTCAAGGATGCACTCAAAAAGCACCCTCAGCTGCACTCGGGCGGCCGGGTGCAGAGTGCTGAGGCCCAATGTTAGCCTATGAGTCTAGGGGGCCTTCACTTGGTGGCTGCTCTCGGGCAAGCCACAGGGTTGAGGGAGCAAAGAGATCTCCGAGTTAGCACACAAGGTGCACCCACAGCGGCACAGGGGTGGCCGGGTGCAGGGGGCTGGTTTGGCATCGGGTGCCCTGGTGGTTTCAATGGGAGATCGCCAGTCAGAACATACACTGCAGGTTCAGACAGGGATGCTTCCTGGAGGCAGCCACCAGTTGGAGAGGTAAGTTGGGAAGCAGGGGGTGGCCTGGACACCATCGGTTGGGCCACCCAAGGCCATGGGGCGTAGGGTGCAGGGGTGTCTTTAGGTATCGGGTTTCCTCACCAGCTCCGGTGACAGTCGGGGGGGACCCTCCAGATAGAGGCTGCAGGTGTCGTCTGGAGGCTTCAGGTAGGTCAGGAATCACCAGGGCCCAGGTCAGGATTGCTGGGGGGACCTCCTTGTGGTGTT
Organism: Triturus cristatus; assembly: GCF_964204655.1. Taxonomy (NCBI): domain Eukaryota; kingdom Metazoa; phylum Chordata; class Amphibia; order Caudata; family Salamandridae; genus Triturus; species Triturus cristatus. The sequence goes on along the minus strand of NC_140581.1, from coordinate 240,351,526 downwards.
CGGCCACTCCAGCTCGGGCTATGGGCATCGGTTTCAGAGTGGTGCAGACTCAGGGATTGGGCCAGTGCCAGAGTCCGGTTCTTGAACAAGTCCGGTGCTCATGGGAGACAAAGTCTTTGTAGGGAAGGCAGGGTAGGTCCTCAGGGTTTTGGTGGGCTGCTGGCTGTAGGACACGCCCGGATTCTGCTGGAGCATGTCAAGGTCAGGACAGAACAGGTTTGGGCTGGAGCCTAGGCAGTTGGTGTCTACTTCTTCCTTCAGGACTGTCCTTTGGTCCTTCTTCTTCTTCTTGCTTTTCTGAGGAGGCAAGGTTTGGGGTTGCCCCTAAATACTACATGTAGGGGCATTTCAGGTATATACAGGTTTGGATTAATGGGCCCCTTCCTTGGTGTGGGTACATCCCCTATTATAGATCAAACAACAAAAGAGTGTATCCTGAAACGCAAATGAACTAGAAAAAAGAGCTCACTGTGTTTTAAAAGAACCCTCACTCACCAACCTACTTATTGACATGCTTCATCATTGGATTCCCACTAGAGAGGCAGAGTGCCTCTCCGGTGTGCTACGACGCCTGAATTACAGCGGAGCTGGATTTGGTGAAGTCAGTGCAATTTGTGAATAGTGTAGGGAGTGAAGTTAAAATGGTGTCGCAATTTTATCCAAAATAATTTTCATGGTGGAAAACTGGATACAGTTAAAAAGGTGTGTCGGACGTGTAAAAGCTGGTTATTATTAGACCAGTTACATCCTAATATATGTGAAAGTGGTCAACATGTTTCTGCTTCTAAAAGTATTAGGCAAAGCATTTGTCAGGACCTTAGAGGACTACCATGGCGGTATGCGCTCGCTAAGGCGCACCCTAACCTGTGGAGTCTAGGACCACTTGAACTCACGGTTCTTAAGTAGCCTTCAGGAGTGCCGTCAACAAAGCTCAGAATGTGATTAATTACTGAGTAAAGGAGGCGAAGGCAGGCTTGGTATTAGTAAAAGAAAAAACGTAGGGCTTTACATACTTAGTCAAATGGTGATGACGGGGATAAAGGGAAAAATAATACATTTAGCGCTTACGTGAAGTGAGAATGAAACTCCCGACATGAGTCCTGGTGTGGGGTGGGACTTGTAGTCAAACTCTGAGTGAATAAAAAAGGGGGGTTAGAAAAGTTACCCACGACAGCCTTTTTACCGAATAGATTGTAGCGTGGGCAACAAAAGTGACTTACTACGTCAAAACTTGCCACCGGCTGGACACCTGCACTGTTCCCTCCTGAGGACTCGAAAGACACCGCGTCCTGCATCGCGGGGATATAATATAGGAAGTGCCCAGCTTGTGTGATGGTGTAGTCACGCATGCGCGATGACGTATTAACGTCAGTCCGCTCGTGAATGAAAAATGACTAGCGAGCCTACGCTTCTGCAAAGCAATCCAATGAGTATGCCATAAAACGCCGAAGGCTCCGCGTAAAAGATTCCAAAATTACGGTGGCATTGTAAATAAAAAACATAAATGTTTAATAGCCACAGGGAAAAAGTCAATGTCAAATCCATAGAGAATTATATAGGAAAATAGTTTGTTGGATGCTTTCTCTACAATCCCATATATCTCTATGGTAAGTTGTTTATTAGGTTGTGAAAGTGCTTGAAGTAAAACGTGTTTGACGTTCACTGCCTAGGTACAAAGTTGATTGCTCTAGCAGTGCGTGTTTGACGTTCACTGCCTAGATACAAAGTTCTTTTCTCTAGCGGTGGTTGACCCATATAGTTAATTAAAAACGGGTCAAACCAGACTCAAATAATTGTTGGCTAGTCTAATTAGTAAATGTGATATTGAAATGTGACGAAGGATTAGGGGTAATACCCAATCTGCTAGTTTATAGACAGCAGGAATGTATTGAGAATATCAGCTATAATCATATTTGAGTAGTGCCTGAGCATAATTTACACCCCCTATTATGCCAACCTCCAGTGGGAGGGGGGCATAAGCCTCTCTCTGGTTGGCTGGGTCCTCCCATCTTCAAGGTAGCGGGACTGAGAGTTGTGCTTCGCCTTCTTTACCTGCGGGGTGGAGTTTGGCGCACACCTCTCCTCCTATCATGGTTTTCCCGCCGTTCTCTCTCCCAAAGTGGGGATTAGAACCAGTGAAGGCCAGTTGCTGGGAGCAGCAAATGGCTTGGTCAGCTCACAAAGGCGGCAAGCCTTTGAAGATTCCCCTTCGTGGACCCTGCCCACCATGGGGGACGAGGCTTGGCACCTCTGCCCAGGATTTGCTTTGTTTCAGGACCCTGAGAGCAGGAGACTCTCAACTCAGGGGTCCAGAAACATGTCTTAGGGGTGGCAACTGGTGAGCAGCCACTCAGCCAGGACACTAGAGTTAGGTCGTTTTTCAGGGGACATCTCCAAGATGCCTTCCGAGTGCATTTGGCATTAAATCCTACACTGGCATCAGTGTGGTTTTAATGGGCTGAGGCATTTGATTCCTAACTTCTCAGATTTCAGTAAAGCCATTATGGTGCTGTGGAGTTTGTAATGACAAACTCCTAGACCATATACTCTTTATGGCATTACTGTACTTACAATGTCTAAGAATGGACTTAGATGCTGTAGGGGTACAGGGCTCTTTAACCTGTACCCTCACCAGTGATAGACTGCACCCAGCTTGAGGGGTGACTTGCCTAGACGATAGGCAGTGGGTTGTGGGCTTGGCATACAGGTCTGTGTGCCATATCGACTCTTCACTTTTCTCTGCACCAAAACGCGCAGCCTGCAAGGGCAGTGTGTGTGTTAAGGTAGAGAGCCTCTAAGGTCGGCACAATACGTGCTGCAGTCCTTAGAGGCCTTCCCTTGTCACAGTGCCCTTGGTACCCATGGTAATATTTACAAGGGGTTTACATGTGGCCAGAGAGGTGCCAATTGGGGGTGCAAAGGTTCAATTTAAGGGAAAGAACACAGGTCATGGGTACCTGGTTAGCAGGAACCCTCGGCACACTTAGTCAAAGAGCATCAACATCAGACAAAAAGTGGGGGGCAACTATGCAAAAAGGTGCACTTTACGACAGATACATGTAAACATGTGGCCAGCAAGGGAATGGAGTAGACGTGCCACCTCCTACCCTAAATAAATGCTTAATTTCTACTCCACTGTAAAAACAAAATGGACAGGACAAACCCATATACCTACATGGAGACTTTAGTAGTAAATTGTTATTAATACATAAAAAATACTCTTAAATACATTAAAACGTAGACAATTAGAAAATCATAAGAACATCCTTATACAATTACCCAGTTGTAAAAGAGAATAAAAATGCATGTGTATTAACAATAGAAATAGAAGAACTGAACATGAGGGAATAGATTGACCAGCTGGGAAGGCAACCAGTATAAAATTGTGCAAATGCAGTTATCGCCAGTCAAGAATATTCATACAATTACAATAAGAGGAATGTGCATAGTGCATTGCCAGTGCCAATATATGTCGAGCTCTATCATACATTGGAGTTAAGAATAGCCTTCCTCCTTAAGGCCCAGGCAATATGCAAATATTGGGAGACCGCAAGAGCTAAGAGTTCTCTTGTATCGCTCTTAAATAATCTCTCTGCTTCCCAATAATGCCTTACACCCATAGTATTACATGCTGCCAGCAAACATTTTTTTTAGCTATCCTGTAGTAGGGACAGAATAACAAAAAATGGGATTCTGTTTCCACTATGTTTGGGCAGTTTGAGCAAAAATTTGTCCTGAGGGATACATTTGACTATTTGAAAGTGTGAGATCTTAGGGGCAAAACCCCACACCTATATCAAACATACAAACATTTTGATTGGTGCAGGTATATATTATTCATGTAACGTTCAAACCGTGGCGCACTTTTATGATTAAGAAACTTGCCTGTAAGGGTATTTGTTTTGTACGCTTCCCACGTTTGAGCTATAACTGCCTCCTAATAACACTGTTTGACTCTTGCATTATCACCTTTTACTATAGAATCGTGTGCTGTCCATAGATCGCCCATGCCAATTCTATGTGATAATTGTTGTATGTGTTTAAGCCACAGTGTTCTTACTTTGCTATCAAGGGCCAGAAGGTCTTTGACACACTCTCTATAGGATACCAATTCTTGTGTGGACCATAACCTTACCCAATATAGCAAAGGTTTTAGGACGGCTATTAGATGGATGGGAGTGAGGGCCAAATCTAGACGTAATGGCATTACGGGGAGCTTTGGCGAAGTTTAAAAAGTGTTTTTAAATACCTGTTTTTTGTTTTGGTTAGCCTATCTGCATCGGCATACCCCCAGATCTCGGCTCCGTATAGAGCTGACGCGACAGCCGTAGCTTTATATATAGCCATGACCGGTGCTACTGGTCCTCCGGATGCAGCCTTATGGCGTCTAGCTATGGCGAAAGATTTCTGGTGTAGGGTGGTTTTACTTTTTTCCAGCTGTGGGGCCCATGCTTGAGTGTTACTTAACCTAACCCCAAAGTAGTCAAAAGAATGGACTACCTCAAGAGGGCAGCCCTCTACAGTCACTATACCTCTACACTTCTTATGGGGGTTTATCATCATGACTTTAGATTTGGAGTTCAATTCTAGCCCTCTTTCCTCACAGAAGGTGACAAAAGCATTCAGTTGAGATTGGTGTGCGGGAGATCAGTAGGGTGTCGTCTGCAAACATTAATATTGGAGTTGGTATGCCCGCTACTCTGGGGGCATCATGTTTGCATAGCTTCAACCTCATGGCAGCCCCATTAATAAATAAGCTAAACAATGTTGGGGCTAGGACACATCCCTGTCTGACCCCTTTCTTGGTTTCTATCTTCTCTGTCATATTCCCTGTTGTGTTCCATCTCACCCTTGTATATGTGCTTTCACGGAGGAGCCTAAGTATCCTTAGGAGGTCTAGGGGGATACCATAACCTTCCAGTACCTCCCACATTATGTTTCTGGGGACCAGATCAAATGCCGCTCTTAGGTCAATAGAAGCACATATAGGTGGTCTCGCGACATGGTGATGTATTTCCATGTTATCACCTTGAAGCGAAGGACCTAGTCCAGAGTACTAAATTTTGATCTAAAGCCTGCTTGGGAGTCTTCTAGAATTATATTTTGCTGCATCCAGCCGTTTAATATAAATAAAACCTGTCTGCAAAAGATTTTTTAGGAGTTGTCAAGTAGGCTTATCGGCCTATAATTTGATGTGATAGATCTCTCACCTTTCTTGTAGATCAGTATAATAACTGCTCCTTGCCATGACAGGGGAATCCTATTACTACTTATTCATTAAGCTGTTTGATAGTGCGTTCAAATAGGGGGCTCAGATATCTGGTTCAGAAAGATAAAGGTCTCCCGGAATGCCATCCATTCCAGAGGCCTTGCCCCTTCCTCTTTATGTTATTGCTTTATGTGTTTCAAGGGGAGGAAATATAGGATTCGCTTGCAAGGCTGTGGTGCAGGATGAGGTAATCTCACTAGATGATTGAGCACCGCTACCCTCCTCTGGGGAGGTAATCTCTGGGTCGTTAATTTGCTGCTGGCAATCATAAAGGGCACTAAAGTGGGTGACCCAGGTGTCGGGCATGATAGCTGGTTCTAGGTCAGTTTTATTAATAGAGTTCCCAGCTACTAATTTCCAAAAGTGTTTTTGCTCTCCCTTCTCTAGGGCCTCAGCTAACGTTAACCATTGGGCCTCATCCCATTCCCTTTTGGTTTTGGCTAGGATATTTTTATATTCATGCCTTGTCTTTATAATTTCAGGTCTAGAGCCCTTCTTATTAGCACACAGGAGTTGGAGCTTTCCTAGGCGACAGGTCTTGTTATACCAAGTGGGCGTTTTCCTTTTAAGTTTCCTCTTCGCTGTTCCCTCATGAAACATGGTCTCAAAATGGAGCCTTTGTTACTTGCACAAATGATAAATATTGGTTCCTTACAGAGCTGGAATTGGAAAAAATGTGCTCCAAGAACCCATAAATTGGGGGTCAAGGTGAGGCATAGAAAATGGGGTGAAGTGATGAGGGGCAGAGTCATGAAAAGCGGAGATTGGCAGTCAACTTATACGCTTATGTTTTAAAAAAATCTGTAGCAAACACAAGGAGATGATGGACGGAGTGCTGAAACTTTCAGACACTCACAGATCTGGGTTGAATCCATCATCGTTCTTTAGCTCACTTTGCCACCTCAGTTCAGACCCAGCAATATGCAAATCAGTCTTGAGCCACGTCTGGGCATACCCTGCCAACTTAGGGCGAACAAAGCAAACACAAGGAGATGATGGACGGAGTGCTGAAACTTTTCAGTCACTCACCCCCAGTCACAGATCTGGGTTGAATCCATCATCGTTCTTTAGTTCACTGTGCCACCTCAGTTCAGACCCACAATATGCAAATCAGTCTTTACCCTGTGCTCATGGGAACAGTCCAGCCCGAACTGCCAAGCCAGGTCTTCCCTGAACCGTAAACAAGCATCCTAGGACCGGTTTCGGGCTAACAGCCCTCATCAGCCAGGCTAGCTTGAATCCAGTGGCAAAGTGAGCAAGGGAGCCACGTCTGGGCATACCCTGCCAACTTAGGGCGAACAAAGCAAACACAAGGAGATGATGGACGGAGTGCTGAAACTTTTCAGACACTCACCCCTAGTCACAGATCTGGGTTGAATCCATCATCGTTCTTTAGCTCACTTTGCCACCTCAGTTCAGACCCAGCAATATGCAAATGAGTCTTGACCCTGTGCCTCATGGGAACAGTCCAGCCTGAACTGCCAAGCCAGGTCTTCCCTGAACCGGAAACAAGCATCCTGGGACCAGTTTCGGGCTAACAGTCCTCATCAGCCAGGCTAGCTTGAATCCAGTTGCAAAGTTGTCACCTCAGATCAGACCCAGCTATATGCAAATCAGTCTTGACCCTGTGCCTCATGGGAACAGTCCAGCCTGAACTGCCAAGCCAGGTCTTTCCTGAACCGGAAACAAGCATCCTGGGACCGGTTTCTGGGTAACACCCTTCATCAGCCAGTTTAGCTTGAATCCAGTGGCAAAGTGAGTAAATCGAGGAGCACGATTCACTTGGTGCCAACACTGCCAGCCTGCTTGTTGCACCCAACCCTTGTAGAGCAACCGAATCGTCCTGCTAATTTGCAGACTCAAGAAATCCGGAGGGCTGCCAGTGCTTTGCCAATGAAACTCCTTCGAAGTAGAAGAGCTGCAGCAGGCAGAAAAGAAGCAAGGTCCGGTTTACCGTCCTGCCACTCACTGGTGCTACCAACCCTGCAGCCGCCCAGAAAGAGGTTGCCATGCTATCACAGGTAAGATCCATCTTCCCTCCAAGTGTGAGGATACCAGGACCGTCCGAAACCAAACCAATGCCTGGGGTACTGGATTCCATGCAGCAACCAAGGCTTGTTGTGTCTGATGGAGCGGGTAATACAAAATTTTGTATACCCCCCTATTCTTCATGTTTATACTAATTAGAATAATCTATTAATTATAATACTATTAATGTGTTCGTGTGAAGTTTAATCAACATTACTAATGTACGAAATACATGTGGGATTGGCATTTTGCATGGCTAAAATAATTTGTAATTAACATATGCACGCATACTAATACTAGGAAAAATAGAATATCGCATGATATATGTTGCTTTTGTGACGTTATCGTAATGTTGCACCCGATGACATCAATGGGTGAATATGAACGCTTTAAATGTCGCCATACGCTAGGTAATTACAAGCACATAGGGGAATTAGTGAGGGTTTAACATTTTATTCATTATTTCTATGTATTAATGACTTTTTGTGTTTGTTTCACTTAAGTTGTCCTTTGGGCCTAAAACCAAGATGGGCGCTTTAACGACACGACGAGATGGCCACCATTCCACGAGGTTTCGGGCAAAGTGCGCCTGCGCCAACCACATGTACCATTGGCCTCGACATGACCTAGACTCGATGTACCCAAGCAAGGTCACGACGGGAAGCCTGCCATGTATCTCGACAAAAGACTTTTAGAAAAACTGGATGGAACATGTAAAATGACTTAACCTCCTGAACTATGTGAAACCTCACCGGACGATCCCAACCAACCAATGGGATAAGCCCAAATTCTCTAAAATGTGTCTTTTAGACCTTATGTTCTTTATAAAAGTGACGTTAGAATAGAGAGGTTAGATCTCTCTCCCTCTGCTGCTTGCTCGTGCTTTTGCTGACGAAGACGACGGTGACGCTACATGACGGCTGCGTTCCTGAATCTTTGACAGACTCATTGCTGCCCAATTTCTTGATGAATTAAGGACTTCCTAAAATCTATGGGCACTGAACGATACTTGCACGTCTCTGGTCCTTGACCCAATCTTTGGGACTGTAGCATGCTGACGACTAAAGTCGATGACTTAGAGGACGACTAAATATGGTGTTCTGTGATTTGCGTAATGATTAATAAATTTACTAGATGGAACAAAAATTCTTGCATTAATTAGATAAATAAAAATATTGATTAGCAAGAAAATGTGTTTGGTCGTTTATTGAAAGAGGATAGATCAAGATTTCCTTGAAAACAACCATTCACCTGATACAGTGAGGTGGCTAATCTTAGAAGCCTTTCCCAATATTACTAAACAGAGCCTTTATGCGAAGGAACAGCGATGGATACATCGCTTATGCACCAGCACTAATGGGCTTAACGATGAAATCCCTTGGGGGACAATCAAGATCTGAATATGATATGTACACCGCCTGTTACAACATATAGTAGAGCTGTTTCTACTGGTTGAGAACTATTTTTCCACTATTCTTCTAACATTTTTCTAAATGTGCTTCTAAACCCGCCTGACAAAAAACCTTTCTAACACACAAGCACATACCAGACCTTTGTAATGAGTTTAACATATACCTTTACTAGTGGGTCTAATATATTCATATATATAACTTTTTTTTTGCGATGGTTGGATGTCTGGGTTGTGCACAGACTCACAGTTTACAGCTATTGTTGACATTAACATACAATCTGTTTTCTACAATACTTTTCACCTAAAGTCCTCAGTTGATAAATTCTGTGCATCCCCATTGCGCAAATAACTTTATACAACGGACTTCTGTCATCATTCTCCCATACTCCGCTGTACTAACAATGATCGTGAACCCCAATCCAACATGGCCACCAAAGTGAACCTCCTATTAGCCTTGTAGTGCATCACGTGATCGAGCCACGCGTCACATGACCAGACTCAAAACATAAGTCCTACCTCCCTCTCCACCACACCACCTTCCGGACTCGGTGGAGAGGGTAGGTCGCATTACGGTACTCGAGGAGAAGACATGTAAGTAAACTAGACCAATCTAAATAAGTCCAGACTTTTTTACAAGCTCTGCTAAAGATAACGAGCACTTAGGCCCCAACACCCGCGAGGCTGACGCCGACACTAAGAAAATAACCAAGTTGTACACCGTAGTCTGTTCATTGCATGCTCGTATTAGCCCTTTTCACATATACGTATGCCTGACTGACGCGCTAACGTTGACGAATGCTTTAACGATCGACCACGAACAGTATGAGCAGTACATTGTAGGCCTGCCCCTCCCAACCTCATTCTATTTATAAATGATAATTTCTTCGGCCGCGTATGACGAGGCATAATGAGCACCCAGCCCCGGCAATTGCCGTGTTGATATCTTTATTAACAAAATAGCTATATCGTGGGAATGCTCACGTTAGTCATTTTCACCCACATATAGCACTAAGCGCACTTTCACCTTTTCCCCCATCCATACCATAGGACCATGGCCTCTGTTGGGGAACTAAACCACGTTGTTTACCTAAGTATCTCCTGTGCATGCCATTACTACCCCCTTGGATTGTTACTTTAAGGTGTCACGAGCTCATTTTGCCATATGCTTGAGGTTTTAAGCACCTTAATACCGAGCTCATTTTGACATATGCCTGAGGTTTTAAACACCGAACATGAATACTGGGGGTTACATATTGGGTTCCTCCTCGATCCATACTGAACTTAATGGCTGGTTAGGACAAAACACTATGCGTTGAAACTAACGATTATGTGAAATCATTGACACAAGCAACGATAGTCTTTATTCAACCCCTTTTTTATAATCCCTTGTTGTGCAAGCAATAACAGACGCTTCCAAGAAAAAGCGAATGATTAATTATTACATAACTAGGTGATATTGATATCTTATACTGTTCTAACGGATGTCATGTTATACTTTCTAGCTTTAAGAATGTTTCTCTGGTACTTATCCTTTGTATTCTAAGACAACCGTTTTTTGAGTCTATGCTTGATGTGTATTTCATTCAATACAGTCCTACATTTTTGAGGAAGTCGTACTCGGGTACAGTCCACAGAGTACTGTTGATACCAGGATAGTGACTGATTAGGGTGAGTCACTCATGCACGATTGTGTGCTTCTTTCTATAGATGTTACACACTGGTGAGTAGTCACTATAGCTCACCTAGGGACCCACCACCTCGGCTTTTTAATTCATTAATGTGTATGTGTGTTGCGACACTGCACCATTTTAAGTTATAGAGTGTGTGTCACCCAGTAGGCTTCACCAACTGTTTTTATCATTAGCACCTGCATACCTGCTTGACCTTACCTGTTTGAACATACTTCATTTTCTTTTCAGGTAGCTTCCGGTACCAACAGGTATTAAATACGTAGATTAACTAATAACTCTAACCTAAATAGGCTGCTTAATGTAGATAGTTAATTCTCTTATAGGTCCTGAAGAATCGCGAGTTTAAATTACTCTGAGCGAGAAACATGTTGACCGACCATTGTATATTACATGCCACTACAACAGGAGACATTACACTCGTATAAGTGCCATGTATACACGTTTTTAAATTAAGGTAGGAGGCCATCCAAATAAAATTTACTTTCATCAGGTACTCCTTACCCTATTTTAACTTCACTGTTCCATATCTACATTTGACTAGGCCCCATACCCGCACTTCATCTATACGGCAGTCGGATTGAAGATCTCCGCCAAAGAGCCCCTTTTTAGGGAGCCCGTCGGGCATTGCACCGCCGGCCCGACGAGGAGCAGCCCAAATGATGAAGCATGACACCTGCAAGGGTGTGTGAGGGCATTTAAATCCGACATAAGGGTTTTCCGCAATAACTATACGGTGCTTTTTATCCACCCTAGCCTTTGCGTTGATACCACTCTTTCTCTCTTTCTTTGAGAAACTATAGGAACATCCTTTGCCATTATTGTATCAGGGGCCCCTGTTCCTACTGGACCTCCCATTCTTCTGTGAGTGGAAAACGGCCTCTTCTGTCCCTCTTTTTGCTCTCTAGTTCTGTGATTTGCGTAATGATTAATAAATGTACTAGATGGAACAAAAATTCTTGCATTAATTAGATAAATAAAAATATTGATTAGCAAGAAAATGTGTTTGGTCGTTTATTGAAAGAGGATAGATCAAGCTCTTTGAGTATGTTTTAGCTGGACTAAATCATCAATATCAATTCAACTAATTGATCCATTGGTCACATGGGAGGAGTATCTTAATGTTTAGGTTTATGATGTGTAGTGATAAGGATATCAGTGCATAGAAGTGTAAATAATTTTTTCTCTATAGGTAATAAGGTATTCCTTTCATGTCAGCGCTTGGAACATTCATCTCTCCTGTTAGTGCAGACCAGGGAGAAGCGAAGTGTGAATGTTGGTGATATGGGCCCCGCCAATGATTGTAAGAGTGAATGTGTTAATGTGATATTTGGTTTGTGACGAAGGGACGATATTAGGTACGGGGTTTTATCCTGATTCCCGTTACCCAGGTTTCTGCGCTGCAACAGTTTTTCTGGTAGCAGGATGCTGGTTATTATTGTTTTGGTTTGGTGATTATTGCTTGTACATTGCTTATGGATTATTGAATATTGATTGGTATTGGTTTATGTATTAACACTCTATGTGGAGTCGCATCAGGTTCTATGTTGTTTGTACAGCTTCTGGGATGTAGGAAGTCGGAAGTTTGAAACAGTTCCGTAGTAGAGCAGAGATAAGCGCTGTTCTCGGGAAGACGGAATTGTTGTTGCTCGTAGGTACACGGGGAAAACGTGTAACGATTGGAGTTGCACGACGCATTGTCTGGGTTCGATTCGGTGACATCGCCGTGTGTTGCCATTAGGGATACGCTTGTATGAGAGAAGTGCATGGTAGCGAAGGTCACCTGTGAAATTTTGGTCTTAGGTACCAGGAGTCCAGAAGGAGCTCTGATGACGCTTATCACTGGAAAGGTAATAGGTGTTCCCTAAGCTTGCTAGAAGGATGAAGTAGAGGGAAGTGCTACTTTATTAACGTATGTCATCATTCTGTAGCAGGACAGACTGTTCGCTGTTCTCGGGAAAGACAGCATTCTGTGTGAATGTACTACATTTTCCATATGAAAGTGCGTGAATGAAATAGCATTCAGGTTAATTGTGAAACTCTAGTTTTATTTCTCAGGAGCATTATGTCTCCAACTAGGTGTCTTTAATTCTGGAGAAACGGTTAGCTGATGCTTGATAGAAGGGTGAAGTAGAGGGATGTGCTACTTTATCAGCGGAAGTAACGATTCCGTAGTAGGGCAGAGGTAAGCGCTGCTCTCGAGAAAGACAGAATTCTTGTGAAAAGGGTCATTGACTGTTCTTTGGTTAGCGAAGCGGACAATGATGGCGTTTTTATGTTGTTTCTAACAGATTTGTGAATTGGAAGAACGTAAATGCTTACCAAGAGAATTTTGTAAAGGAGGGGTGAACAGGAGCAGGAGCTGCGACAGCGAGAAAAGCTGACGTCAGAAAATCCGCGCTGGGATTGGCTAGTCAGTGAGAACAGTAGGCGCCCCTGATTACTGGGAGTGGAGAAGTACAGGGTGACATAGACGCTGCTGATTGGTGTGCAGGTGTGAGACACGCTGGGATTCGAGAATTGCAGAAGTGACGTAGACGCTTCGGATTGTTGCGTTAGTGTGAGTCGCGCTACGATTGGTTAAAATAACAGAACAGTTGTAAGGAAAAGACTAGTGATACACGAAAGACGAAATGATGTATTATGATCCACCTGAAAAGGAGAAAAAGTCCTGGTTTGGGAAAATCAAGAAATGGTTTAAAAAGGACAAACCGATTGTGACTAGGGAAGGACAGTTGCTTCCCCCGCCGAAATCGCCCGCATCCTTTATGGTTGCGAAATACGGATATCATACTTGTATTTGGTTAGAAAATTGGGTAAAATACACTAAGAACGACGGATTTTTGGCATTTCCAGAGCATGGTTCGTTTAATTTAGCGGTTTTGAGAAATTTGAGAGAAAGAATGATGAACCTAGAACTGAGACCTAGACCGACACAGTTTGAAGCATTGACCGAATGGGAAGATGAAATGCATGACAGAAAGAGACAGAGGAGTGGCGGAAGGTATAAGTACATGTTTGGTAGATATCGGCATGACACTCATGATGAGAGAATGAGAAGGTGGCGGAATGCAAGTATGACTGATGGTCTGTTTCCTGTGAGAACTGCTGAAGAAGTTGGAGGTAGAAAATGTACGGAAAAGAGACATAGTATAGAATCAAGAGGGTATGGAGTGAATGAATCGGAGGATGATGTTCTTGATGACATGTTTTATAAAAATCCACCTACGTATCAACCAGAATCTGAAATGTTGACACCAAGTGCCCCAATGAGAGAAACTTTGCAAATCATTAAGACTGAACCAGTTCCCCAAGAATTAGGGAAAAATAATGCCATCAGAGAGATAGAGAGAAAATCAGATGATAAAATGAGTGGTGAAAATTCGGCAGAATTAGCAAAAACAACTTTAGAATTAACTGAAAAGATAAGAGAATTGACAAAAAATTTAGAAGCTGTAACTTTTCCAGTGATTGTAGGCCCTGTGATGCCTATTTTTGATAAACAGAAAGATAGTGAACATTGTTTAACAGTTCCTTATAATAGCAAAAAACAAACTGAGAAGCCGAAGCAGAGTCTAAATTAAAATCTGTGGAGACAGACAATGAGCATGATCGAACCAAATGTTTCGAGTAACCCATTTATAGGTCCAAATGTCGCAGAAAGACATACAATGACAATGGAATCAGTATTAGAGACACAAAGGGACTCAGAACAAAGTAATGTAGAGAAACCAGTAGGTCCATCTTCCGAAGAATTGAGTGAATGGTTGAGAAGCTTGCAGAGAAAAGACAAAGAATCCCAATCAATAGATGTGGCCAAATTACGAATGGTACTGGAAGAGTTAATAGTAGGAACTATCCCCACAGAGAAATTAAAAACTTTTCAGGATGAGGAGTTACTGTTTCTGTGCAAAAGTGTAACGTGGTGAGCAAAAAATCTGCGTGAAAGACTAGAAGAAGTAGCAAATGAAATGGGTATAGATATTGAAAAGGTGAAGGCTTTACAAAAACCATATCGAATAGATTTTACTGAAAAAGATATTGAAAATTTTAATACCACAGGACAGATAAGTCAGATTAAGGAGATAATTATTTTGTTGAGAAAATGGGGAGATGTAGATAAATGGAGAAGCAGGTGGTACCGAAAACGAGATGATGCCTCAGATAAAACATTTGCAGCAGTCCCAGTGAGAGAAAAGGAAAAGGTAGTAACAGAATGCCCCATGAGAGAAATTCCAGGAGGAGGATATGTACATGTTCCATGGACTAGACCAGATATTTTGTCATTTACAAATGATTTCCCTCGACTACGCGAAAAGCCTGTCGAGTGGTATAGGTAAGTGGACAGATTTGTGAAGTTATCTAAAGTATTATGGATTGATCTGAATAGTCTATTTGACATAATAGTACCAGCAGATTTATGGACAGAGTGCAAACTTATGATAAATTGTCCAACACAGGAATACCCTAGGGATCCAAAGACAGGAGACCCTGACCCAGAAGTTATGAAGAAATATGAACAGGTTATTGCCTTTCTGAAAAACAAAGTACCTCCCAAAGAACCAGATTGGGTGAAAATGTATAGAACTCATCAGGAAAGTAAGGAGTCGGTACATGCCTATTACGAAAGGCTGATTTTAGCCTTTAAACAGTTCAGTGGTGATGAAAATTTGAGTGAAAAGGATTTAAGTCATTTTGTATACAGATTTGTATATGGTCTACGTCCAGAAATTAGTGAGATGATCAAACAAGATACTGTAGATTGGCAAAATAAGAAAATAGATGAAGTATTGAGACATGCAAAATATTTCAGTGATGAGATTGAAGCAAAACAGCGTAAATTAAAAGAGAAAGCTATGTGGGCATGTGGGATGGAGGGCCGG
This sequence comes from Triturus cristatus, assembly GCF_964204655.1. Taxonomy (NCBI): domain Eukaryota; kingdom Metazoa; phylum Chordata; class Amphibia; order Caudata; family Salamandridae; genus Triturus; species Triturus cristatus. The sequence goes on along the minus strand of NC_140581.1, from coordinate 240,336,247 downwards.
ATAAACAGACGCGGAGGCTGTATGTAATGAGCCAGTTGGTATTTTTTATTGATAAGGTAGGAGGAGTGCTGGTCGGGGCGGGTCTCAGGGAGTCCTGGCGAGGTCTTCGGGTCCCTTCTCGTTCTGCTGGGTCTGGACTATCCTCTTCGGTGAACGGCGTTTCTGGGATGGGCGGTGTGGTTTCCCCAGGGAGGCTCATGAGAGAGACAAGAAAAACAAACAAGAAGCCATCAGGGACTCTGGCCTGTCTTGCCTATCGGCAACCATAGGTCCGTCACCACACCCGGTAGTGGTTTAGGGGAAGTGCAGGGCGTACGTTTTCTATGAGGGTGTTAGGGTTTTTGAGGGGAAAAAAAACACCCACAAAGGTTTGTATAGACGGATTACTGATGCGGGTAGATAGAGGTCAGACCCGACCACCGGAGCACTCCTTTGCAACCTGGGTGTGCTCTCTCAGGGAGGTGCAAAGGTGAAGAAGGTGCAAACACCAAAGAAAGAGAACCGAAACAAAGAAAGGAGGAAAGAAATCGCTGTCCCCGTAACCACCCTCCTCCCCGTTACCCTCCTCTACCACCCGCCTCCCTGTCCCGTTCTTCCCCGTATCTCAGCCGCTCTCCAGCCTCCTCCTGTGGGGTCCACCAGTCCTCACACCACGTCTCTTCCTGGGCTTCTTCTTCTTCTTCGTTGCTCCGCCTCTCCTTGCTCGCTCTGCGTCGCTCCTGCTCCGTTCTGCTCCTCTCCTTCTCCTCATCCCGCTGCTCCTCCTTCGTTCCGCTGCTCTCTTTCTCCCGCTGCTCCTTCTCTGCTTTGCTTCTCTCCTTCCCCTCTCGGCAAAAGTGCGTCCGTTTTCTGTCTCGGTGTCCCTTTTCACCTGTGATGGAGAAGTACATCCGCGTTTAGTCCTTCCCACTTCCGGGTTCCCCCTGGCGGTGTCACGGCTCGGCCGGGTCTGAGTGCGAGGGGGCGGGGCCAGTGTCCGGAACGTTGCAGCCATGCTGTGGGAATACTCGAGGCCGGTCTCCCCGGGTAAGGTCCGCTCTCGGGTTTGTGGGAGGGGTGTGGGCAGAGAAATGTCCGGGGCTCTCTCACAGGGCACAAGTAAAAGTGGCAGAGAGGCAGGAAGCTCAGTTAGCGGAACAAGCGAATAATACAGGCCCCAGACCAAAATTAATTCCTGGGAAAGGTAAGGGAAATTTTAATATAGAAGAAGCTAAAAAGAAATTCCCATGTCATAATTGCGGTAGAGTAGGGCATTGGAAATCCGAGGGTAAATTTCTCCCAGGTACTAACAATTAAGATGCATCATTGAATCCACAGGTGCAGACTGAGGTGAGTGGTCAACCGCAGCGACAGCAGCAGGTTGTTACCCAACTGAATCAGGTGCCAAAACCGCCTATTCCACAAAGCAAAAACTCACAGAAATACAGTAATGAGACAGGATTCTACAACGAAGAACAGGCAACTAAGCTGCCGCGCGCTAGCTCTGTTTCTCAGTATTGGCTACAACGCGATGGGAGCGATTCAGAAGAAGGTTATTGACGGTGCCGAGGGGAGGAAGAAGAGTGCGTACTTGGCGCAACTCTAGAAGTAGACCAGACAGGCCCATTTGTGGATGGGAAGATAAATAATGAAAATTTTACTTTCCTAGTCGATACTGGTGCTACTCGATCAACTGTTAGGTCAGCTGATGTTAAGAATCTTCCTCTCTCGGATGAAACGATCCAAGTAGTTAGTGTATCCAACAGACAGATTAAAACCTATCTTACAGAACCAGTGAAAGTTAGCATAGGGAAATTCTCTGAAATGCACCGCTTTGTTGTGTGCGACACAAGTCCTGTGAATTTGTTAGGTAGGGATTTGTTATGCAAAATGAATTGCACTATATTCTGTACCCCTGATGGGATAGCATTTGAAACCCCTGATTAAAGATGTGCTGTATAAAATAACTATCACAAACAGAGAAACTGAGATTACTGAAGCCTATGCTGTGTTTAACCCTGACGAATTACCTAAAGTATTAAAACAGACCATAAAAGCAGAAGTCTGGGATTTCACAGGAGAAGATGTGGGACTAATGAGAAATGTAGACCCAGTAAAAATAACAGTGAAGGAAGGAATAAGCTATCCAAATGTCCCTCAATATAAATTGCCACCTGAGATTATTGAAGGAATTACTCCTGTGATTGAAAAGATGATAAAACAAGGCATTTTGAGAGAAATAATGAGTAGTCCATGTAATTCTCCGATTATGGGACTGAAAAAGCCTAATGGAAAGTTCAGGATAGTGCAAGATTTGAGAAAGATAAACAAAATTGTTGTATCATGTTGTCCCATTGTACCAAATCCATCTGTGATTTTGTATCACATTCCCCATGATGCAGAATGGTATACAGTGATTGATCTATGCCATGCTTTCTTTTCCATTCCATTACACCATGACAGTCAGCAGATTTTTGCATTTAGTTTTGGCAAACGTATTTTGGCTTGGTGCCGAATTCCACAGGGGTATACAGAAAGCCCCTCAATATTTAATCAGATATTGAAGAAATCCTTAGAGACTCTAGAAATGCCCGAAAAATCTGTGTTAGTCCAATATATCGACGACCTTCTTGTGGCATCAAAAACCCGCGAAGCTTGTGAAATAGACACTCTAGCCTTGCTAAATCATCTGGCTGATGGAGGACTTAAAGTGTCACCATCAAAATTGCAATTTTGCAAGAAAGAAGTACATTATTTGGGCCATAATATTGAAAAAGGACTGAGAAAGATAACAATAGACCGAATCAGGATCATAAAAGGAATGAGAGCTCCCATGACCCAAAGAGAGGGGAGAATGTTTCTTGGAATGGTTGGATACTGTCGCCAATGGATAAGCAATTTCTCCCTGATTGCAAAGCCTTTGGTACGTTTGACGAGAAGTGATGTGAGAGATCCAATTGATTTGAACAAAGAGGAATTGGCAGCTTTTAAAAGATTGAGAGATGGTTTGTGTGAAGCGCCAACCTGATTATGAGAAGGAGTTCGAGTTGTATTGCAGTGAGAGAAATGGATGTGCACTTTCAGTGTTAATACAGAAGCATGGAAAGCTGAGGAGACCAATTGCATACTTCTCATCGATGCTAGACCCAGTAGCTGTAGCCTTACCTGGGTGCTTGAAAGCAGTGGCTATTACCTGTCGGAGTTTGGAACAGAGTGAAGGAATTGTGATGGGATATCCTGTGAAAGTATTTGTACCTCATGATGTGGCAATCCTTTTAACAAGGAGTCGCACTAAGTACATGACACATAGTCGGCTGACTAAGTATGAGAAAGTCATATTAGGTGCAACGAATGTGAGTCTTGTGAGATGCTTGAACATGAATCCTTCAACGTTATTACCGGATGCTAAAAATGTGGAAGTCAGAGACGAAGCAGATCATGATTGTCTGGATGTACTCTATTTCTGTACCAAACCACGTCCTGACATAAAAGATGTACCATTACCAGAAAGTCATTTCGTGATGTTTGTAGATGGGTCTTGTTTGAGAACAGATGATGGAATGTTGAGTGGAGCATATGCAGTATGCACGGTTGCAGCAGTAATGGAAGCATCCTACCTGAAAGGAGTAAAATCGGCCCAAGTAGCTGAACTTGTTGCTTTGACTAGAGCATGTAAGATTGGGAAGAGTGTGAGGGTGACCGTGATGACTGACAGCCAGTACGGATTTGGTGTGGTGCATGATTTCGGCCAAATATGGCTACAAAGAGGATTTTTGACATCAAGTGGAACTCCCATTAAGAATGCTGAGGTAGTTGGAAAATTGCTTGAGGCGATACAGCTGCCTAGGCAATTGGCGGTTGTGAAGTGTGCTGCACACAGTCACTCTGGTGATTACATCGCCATCGGCAACAAGTACGCCAATGATATGGCCCAATACTGTGCACGTAACCAGAATTCAATAAACAGGGTGAAGGAGAAAGAAGTGACTTCTTGCACCTTAATGTTTACTAACACTGTAGGTACCTGGTAAGAAGTAAGGCAATTGCAGGAAGAAGCAGGAGACGAGGAAATGAAACGGTGGGTAAAAGCAGGATGTGCACCAAGGGAAAAGGACCATGTGTGGGACTATCGGGATGGAAGACCAGTTATGCCTGATAGCATGATGTCTGCCATGGCACGGATGTATCATGGCCAGGGACACATAGGGAGAGATGCTATGATCAGGTCGTTCAAGCAGAGTTGGTAAAATGCAAAATTTAGACTTGTAGCAGAGAGTCTTTGTCAAAGATGCCTTATATGTCAGCAATACAACCCTGGAAGAAAGACAGTAGTGAGGCTAGGAACAATAGGTCGAGAAGGAGGGCCTTTTACCAGGATGCAAATGGATTTAATTGAGATGCCTCCCTGTAATAGGTTGAGGTATGTTTTAGTTATGGTCTGTTTGTTTTCTAGATGGGTGGAAGCATTCCCAACAAGAAGAAATGATGGAATCACAGTGGCAAAATTACTTTTGAAGGAATTTATCCCTAGATTCGGGTTCCCAGTAACAATTGAATCAGACCGTGGAAGACATTTCCATAATGAGATCATAAAATTGATTTGTGAAGCATTGAATGTACGACAAAAACTACATTGTGCCAATCGCCCAGAGGCTTTTGGTGTGGTGGAACAAATGAATGGTACTATCAAAAACAGGATAGGGAAAATGTGTTTAGCCACAGGTATGAAATGGCCTGATGTCTTGCCTCTAGTACTCATAACTATTAGATCAATTCCAGACAGAAGTACAGGGTTGAGCCCCCATGAAATCATCATGGGTAGTGCAATGCGTCATGTGTTCATACCAGTCAACAAGCTGATGCTTATAACTGATGACATGGTGTTGGATTACTGTAAAAGCCTGGCTGACGCAGTTCATTCTGTGTTTCATCAGGTTGGAGCGGATGCCACCACCCTTGAAAAGAAGCCAGCTCATGATCTGAGCCCAGGGGACTGGGTAAGGATAAAAGTACACAGAAGAAGAAACTGTCTGGTTCCAAGGTGGGGAAAACCATGACAAGTAATTTTGACCACCACAACAGCTGTGAAATGTGCTGGACTGAAAAACTGGATTCATACAAGTCACACATTGAGAATTCCAAATCCAGTGGATAGCCCAGAAAAAGAATATTTTGACGAATCAGAATCTAGTACTGAATCAGATGACGAAGAGACAAGAACAAAAGAAAACCCTGAAAGGGGGGTATCAGAGTCAAATCTAACTTTCGTCCCCAGAAGTATTTCCTTGAGGAGAAGGCTACAGATTTCTGATACCAGCTCAGACTCAGAGACTGAACAAGGAACTCAACGTTCAAGAAAATAAAAAGACAGTGAAAAGGCAATTAAAGAAATTACTGAGAGAGAAGTTCCAGATGAAAGATTGAGATAAATTCCACCTGAAATAACCAATTTAGATGGACAGGTGCCAGATACAGAGAGAGAGAGGGAAAGATTTCTGCGGAAGACCCCCGAGGAGGTGTAGGGAACTCCAACATCCAGTTAGAGGTAGGGACAAGTAGTCAGCAGGAAGATTGCGTGCCGGAGATTCGTGAAGGGACAGAAGTAGGGAAAACGAAAGAAGTGGTGGAAAAAGCAAGTTGAGACAGAGTCAGAGGAAAGCGAAGACGAAGTACCTGAAGGTCGAGTTCTAAGAAAGAGAGCTTGGAGAACTGAAAAGAATGATAAAGGAAGTTTGGCCGAATAAAATAAAAAGACTGAAATATCGACTGACACGAGTAAATTCACCAAGAGCTGAACAAGTAAATGAAGTAACAAGTCAAGAGAAATCAAAAGACGAAGAAATAGTTGTAATTAAAGAAAGCAAAAGAACGAGGAAACCTACCCAGAAGTATAAGTCGCCAGAATGGACATATGTGGCCCTGTCTGAAGTAAAAGGAGAGGCGGATAGCCAAGGAAATCCGGAAGTGGTTGAGGAAGACGCGGAATCAGAAATCCTGAGAGTTATCATATCCGATATTGGAGAAGAAACGGATGTTCAGGACATTCTGTACTCGGATCACGAAGGAAAGGTGAAAGATGATGAGATGCCAAACTGAATGAGACAAGAAAGCTGTTAATGGAAAGACAATAAAATACGGGAAAAAGACAAAACTGGTAGAACCAAGTAGGTGCTTAGAGCCTTGGGTTAGACAAACTAGTTGTGAAGTAGAAAAGGCTAAGTCAAAAGACACTTTTCATTTTAACAAAAATGGCAAACACAGATAGTAGAAAAGGTAGATGTATATTTTTGAAAAGATGGTGTAAAATGTGTTGTTGTGATTACTAATGCTTCTGTGGAGTATACTTGCTCTAATGATCTCATTTAAGGTTACTATATATACCATAGAAGGATATAGTGAAAGCAAAACTAATATAGAAAAGATTCAAAAGGTAGTTCCAACTAGAATAGATAGAAACTATTTGCATAAAGACAGGTCTATAACTGATTTTTCTAATAATGTATTTTCAAAATTATTGTATGAATATGTAAAGACAATGTACGTAAGGGACTGCTATGTTTGTATACAGTTACCTGCATCTGTATCGGAGGGAGTGACTTATCACCACCTTCCAGTAACTTATGGAATAACATGTAGTGTAATAGCTAGTTTATTTTACCAAACAGGGAAGTTAGAATACTATTTTTCAGATGTAGATAACATATTTTCACAAGTACCATCAATTAACAAGCTAAACAAGGTTAAACCTGCAAAGGTATTAGGTGAATTTTTCTTAGAGACTAAAGAACTAACATTAGAATATATATTTAGAAACAATTTGACTTGCAGTTTAAAGAAAGAAGAAAATAAATGTTTGGACATGGTTGAAGAAAGGAGATTGAAAATGCAAAGGAAGGCATCTGAAGGAAAGATGGAAAAGACAGTCTGGGATGTAGAAATGGAAAAACACTTGAAAGGAGAAGCTAGTCCAACTATGGCTTTAGATTGGCCTCAGAAAGGGAAAGTGTGTATTAGAAGGAATCAAACTGCATATGATAATTACTTTGTAGGTAATAGTGAGTGCCATGATACACACCGAATCATGGGTGGATGGGGATTTGAAGGATGAAATGATCCAGTTTTTCCTGGGTTATACTTTGTTTGCGGGAAAAAGGCGTATTATCGTTTGCCAGACCATTGGTATGGTACATGTTATGTAGGCCTGGTTTTCCCAAAGATTTTTCAAATGGGAAGAGGAGGGGATGGTGTACATAACTTAGGTAGTTATTTAGCACGTAGGAAGAGAGAATCTTGGTCAGAAATTGTGGGTGATATCTTTGATACCAGCAGTGGGAATATCTCTGAATGCAAACAAAATTAGAAGACTATCAACAGTAGTGAATCGCTTGTCAACAAGCACCGCTGGAGGATTTTATTGGTAAACACTGAAATGGTTGCCATGCGTGCCATGGTAATGCAAAATCGACTTGCCCTTGATATATTATTGGCAAAGGAGGGTGGAGTCTGTGGAATGCTGAAAGTTCAACATTGTTGTACTTACATTCCAGACGAAAGTAAAGATTTGAAAATTTATATTAAAAATATAACTGAACTGCATGACGAAATTGCACCACTGGAGGTTGAAGGTATTTGGGAAAACATTGTAAAAAAAATATCTGCTGTCAAAAATGTCTTAGTAAACCTAGGTAGTACATTTTTAGGTAAAACTTTACTTCCATTAACATGTGTGATTTTCCTAGTGTTCATATTAAGATTAGGATGTCTTTGTCATAAAAAGAAGAAAATTCAGAAAAGGTTAAAAAGAGAAAATCTAAGGAGAAAAGATAAGAAACAAGAGAGGGAATTTGAAGAAATAGAACTAGAAGAAGTTAAGGAAAATATGTATAAGACAGCAAAAAGAGAAGAGATTTGGGAGACTGAGTTGTGAATAAAAGCAAGAACTCACTTCAACTCCATGAAAAGTAATACAAAATTGTAATGGTGTGGTGATAAAATCACCAAAGGGGGGGGGGGATTGATGGAGCGGGTAATACAAAATTATGTATACCCCCCTATTCTGCATGTTTATACTAATTAGAATAATCTTTTAATTATAATACTAATAATGTGTTCGTGTGAAGTTTAATCAACATTACTAATGTACGAAATACACGTGGGATTGGCATTTTGCATGGCTAAAATAATTTGTAATTAACATATGTACGCATACTAATACTAGGAAAAATAGAATATCTCATGATATATGTTGCTTTTGTGACGTTATCGTAATGTTGCACCCGATGACATCAATGGGTGAATATGAACGCTTTAAATGTCGCCATACGCTAGATAATTACAAGCACATGGGGGAATTAGTGAGGGTTTAACACTTTATTAATTATTTCTATGTATTAATTACTTTTTGTGTTTGTTTCACTTAAATTGTCCTTTGGGCCTAAAACTAAGATGGCCGCTTTAATGACATGACGAGATGGCCACCATTCCACGAGGTTTCGGGCAAAGTGCGCCTGCGCCAACCACATGTGTCATTGGCCTCGACATGACCTAGACTCGATGTACCCAAGCAAGGTCACGACGGGAAGCCTGCCAAGTATCTCGACAAAAGACTTTTATAAAAACCGGATGGAACATGTAAAATGACTTAACCTCCTGAACTATGTGAAACCTCACCGGACGATCCCAACCAACGGGATAAGCCCAAATTCTCTAAAATGTATCTTTTAGACCTTAATTTCTTCATAAAAGTGACGTTCGAATAGAGAGGTTAGATCTCTTTCCCTCTGCTGCTTGCTCGTACTTTCACTTTTGCTGATGGAGACGACGGTGACGCTACATGACGGCTGCGTTCCTGAATCTTTGACAGACTGAATTGCTGCCCAATTTCTTGATGAATTAAGGACTTCCTAAAATCTATGGGCACTGATCGATACTTGCACGTTTCTGGTCCTTGACTCAATCTTTGGAACTGTAGCGTGCTGACGACTGAAGTCGATGACTTAGAGGACGACTGATAGCCAGAATAGGTAAATATGGTGTTCTGTGATTTGCATAATGATTAATAAATTTACTAGATGGAACAAAAATTCTTGCATTAATTAGATAAACAAAAATATTGATTAACAAGAAAATGTGTTTGGTCGTTTATTGAAAGAGGATAGATCAGGATCTTTGAGTATGTTTTAGCTGGACTAAATCATTAATATCAATTCAACTAATTGATCCATTGGTCATGTGGGAGGAGTATCTTAATGTTTAGGTTTATGATGTGTAGTGATAAGGATATCAGTGCATAGAAGTGTAAATAATTTTCTCTTTATAGGTAATAAGGTATTCCTTTCATGTCAGCGCTTGGAACATTCATCTCTCCTGTAAGTGCAGACCAGTGAGAAGCGAAGTGTGAATGTTGGTGATATGGGCCCCACCAATGATTGTAAGAGTGAATGTGTTAATGTGATATTTGGTCTGTGACGAAGGGAGGATATTAGGTACGGGGTTTTATCCTGATTCCCGTTACCCAGGTTTCCGCGCTGCAACATGTCCAGACACCAACGCCGAGGTAGACCGACCTGCATGTCAAGGGCCAGTGAAAACCACGAGAGTGGCCCAGCTGTCCTGTTTGTCTTAGGTTTCTGAAGAAGAAGAGGGTAAGAGTGAGTCCCCAACTGCTGCCACCTGACACCTCAAAGCACCTCTGCACCCATGCTCCAAAGTCCGCGTCTGGAGAAGGTGACGGTGCCCATAGCGTCTTGAGACCCACAAGAGCCCAGCCCATCCTTGGGTCTGGCTAGACTAGACTTCCAGTCGCCGCCTGCAGCCTCTTTCTGCAGGCACCCTCCAACCACAAATTACTCCAGCACTGAACCCGACGCCAAAAGACACCAGTGCGTCAAGGAGAAGTAGATCAATGGTGTCTGTACATGCCCGAGCATCTCAAGGATCGAGCCCCCTGGTGGTTCCCCCAGACTGTACCCACCCCCTGTCCCGGCTTGTAGTCTCTTTCTGACTGAACTGTTCCACCTTGAAGTAAATGGGGCACCCTACATCGTAAAAATGTATTACTTGAAAAGTACTTACCTGATTCTGATGATCTTGGTATCTGAATTCAAAGAAAAAGAAGTGTTATTTTTATAAATTGTTGTCGGATTTCTTTATTGAGTGTGTGTCTCATTTACTGCCTTTGTGTGTGCTTAGTACTACCCTCTGATATGCCTAACTGCTCACCCAGAGTACCATAAAAGGGAGAATTTGGGGTGTTATGTGCCTCTTTAAACTAGTTGGGGTTTGCTTAGACACTTTATACAGTGTACCTCATTATGGTCCCTACATAAAGAGCCAGCTTCCTACACTGGCGTCTAGATGCAAGGCATCAGATGTATCCCAGCCAGGTTGATACTTGAACAAAAAGAACAGCAGATGGCCATATAAATAAGGCCTATCCAGAAGTGAAAATATGACCGCCAGCTTGCAGGTGCTGCTGAACAGTGGCCCGGTGTCAGAATATTATTCTACAACAAATTTAGCATATTTCACTGGCTCAGACAGATGCCAGATCCAGCTCAGAAACAGCTGCATGAACTGGAATCGGACAGGACCCTGCTTCTTTTCCAGCCCTGGCAAGGAAGTGTATTACAATTTTGACCCAAGCGGCATATGTCAAAGGAGTTCAATTAGGACATAACAGCCTTCTGTCTCACTAAGAGCACTGCAATTAAGGTATTAATAAGACTTGGCAGTACAGTCATGAGAAATTATATTGGAAATGAAGGTATGAAGAAACTACAGTAGATTAATTCCTCCCTGCCTTTATGTAAAGCCCAAAACGAAGGTCATAACATCGACTTTGCAAGATTGGCCCTTCTAAGGACCGACATTGGAACATTATAATAGTTACTCAATATGTTTAAATTGTTACATGGGTGATGAATATGTTTTCAGTTTATAGACTTAATGCACCACAAAGCACTATGTTGTCTTTACATTTTGCACAAATCGTTTCGACTAATTATTGTGATGCTAATATTGTGTAAGCTGAAGAATGGGTCTTTTGTTTCTTCTTGTTAGATTTCTATACGGTCTAAAAAAATATGATCAGAATTGATTTACAGTCTTAAGTGTAATCTCACGATTCACTCCATTTTAATGACCCCTAGAAAACCGCCTTTCCTTATTTATATATTTTCTGCACCTCTGAGTGGTGAGACCCTGCGGAGAAGGGCCAACCGCAGTTCCAGAAGTTGGAAGATTGTGCACAGCAGCACCTCAGACAGAACAGGCAACTGAGCTGGGTACTCAATTCAGATACTTCGATGGGACATAATGTGATATAGCCGGGCACAACACAGCACAACATAGCCAGAAGTGAGAGTCCAGGTCATGGGTGCATAGAGGCACCTAGCCACAGCAATATGAATATTGGCTAGTGGGATGAACAGCATCAGCAAAGAGGGAGCCCGGAAGGATACACTGGTGATTGGGTACCACGCTGGGGTTACCCCTTTCTGATGGTGCAGGCCTGATAGGAGGTATCCGGTGCAAGCAGAGGGTGTGTGTGACTATGGCCTGTGGAGTCCAGTCAAACAGCAGAATTGGAAGCCCACATGGGGCTGGAGGCATGGTGACGAGCTGGGCACAATTGTGTGTTGTGTGGTTAAGCTGAAGCGTCGAGTCTTTGAGTTTGAGGGCCCGAGACAGTGACTGTTGCCTGCAGAGCCCAATAAAATAACGGTTTTGGAAGCCCAAATGAAGCTGGTGGCAGAGTGAGAAACAGGGTGCATTTGTGTTGTTACCCTGGGTAGGCCTGGCCCCTTGATATACCACTGTAAAAAAAATGTTTTCCGAAGATTTTCATTTTTGATTTGTTTTTTTGTAACATTAGAGTAGTATTTTAACTTGGGTAGACATTGCTAATTCGAGCCATATTTTTCCGAACGACATTTTAAAAAATGGGGGATGTTTTGCAGTGATGATGTAATATTTCACAAGCCAGGAGACCTATATACTTCATTTTGGTGTCAAAACAGGTGTTGAGGGTCAAGTAGTTTTATAGAGATAGAAAATAACACCTCAGAGCAACTCCAAAATGGTGGCTCTATAATAATGTGTTTTAGCTATCATGTTGATCATTTATTTTAATATTGTTTTTGTTACAGGTTTTCCATTGATTCAAATTTGTAAACATGAGCAAAGCAGGTGGTAGCAGAGGATCTTTACCTCCTGACAGAGCGTTGCTAACTACAAAATCTGAAGACTCATTCAACAAAGAAAAATGTGTCGTATGCCAAACTAATCTGAAAGAAAAGCTAACATCAACTGCTGCTGGACAGAAGAGAGTTCTTGATGCTGCAGAAATACAGAAAGACGAAGTTCACAAAAGATTGAAACTGATGGGTGAAGATGATCAAATATTTAATCATTGTAACATGTGCTACAAATCATATACAATGGAAAAAAGCCTGGAAAAATTAGTCCAAAAATAGCAGAAACAAGTGAATTTCAACAAAAATCTGAGTCTTTTGAAAATGTGACCACAACCAAGCCCAATGTCCATACACTTAGAAGATCGATGGCTATCCCTCGTACACCTACAAAAACTGACCCGAAAACAGAGGATCTTCAATGTGTTATCTGTGGTTTAGCCAGAACAAGGGCCAAAGGCATTGACGGAGGAACAAAGAACAGAGTATGTGAGTCTCAAAGGGCAAACATGTTTTTTTCTGCAGCTAGTTTCTTCCAAGATAAAGGTTTCAGCCGAGTAGCTGATCTAAATAGCGAGGTGAATGTATTTGCAGCAGATTTATATGCCCACCTGTGCTGCATGAAAGCATGCATGCATTTGAAAATATGATTGTACATTGAGCTCCCAGCAGCAATGTAACCACTAGCCTACAGTTATGTTTGCACTCTTTGAAAAAGCAAATTAAGTTTTAAAGCCACTCTTTAGTGCAGGCTCTGGGTTCACACTCAGTGAGAGCAGAGAAATAATAGTCAACATTGATGAAACTATATTGATCCATAATAATGCAATTAAGATTTTTCTGGTGAGAATGTACAATGACAGAATTTGTTTTTGTCAGTCTAACAAAAAGAATGAGCCACTTATTGTATTCTCAGCTGATTTGACTCCTGAAGTTCCTGCTGCCAAAATAAGATCACAGGATGAGGTAAAATCAGCAGGATCCACGTTAAGAAACACCCTGAAAGATTTAGATTTTGAACTTAATACATTTAGTGATGCCCCAGAGGTCTGCAAATCATGGGAGTCAACATGAATGCCTGATGTTGTCTAAATATTTTTTACATCATTGTTTAATATCAGCAAAGCAAAACTGTTACAGATTAAAGTTCTTGAGTTCGGAACAGAAGCCATCTACATTGATGATGGCTTTGAAGATATAAGCGAAGAAGTTGGAGTCAATCCCATGAACAGACAGGCCCATGGTGTGCAAACGTACAGTCTTTCCAAGTCATGTTTTATGAACTACAGCACGGCAAAAAGAAAACTCAGCTACACATGTTGACTGCCCATGCAATCTATCACAAGTGCATAACTAGAGCGTTAATCACTTCAATGAATAGGATTGGTGAATCAACAAGTTATAATGACATAGTATGCAGCATGAACATTTTAGCAGCTCATGCTGTAAAATCTTGTGAATTTGACAGCACCCCACTTCCAAGTCACTTCACCAGGAAAGGATTTACAAATGTTGCTCTTGATAAATTTGATTTTGAAGAAAGTTTTTCTTTGTCTGGAACATCCAGCACATATGATAATGCCATGGTGCTTTTTCAAGACTGTACCAATGAAGTAGCTGCAGGAAAACAAGCTGCGTCAGGCATAGACATAAACAAACGAAGCAGTAAACTTATAACCCAACTGCCTTGCCAAAGTGTTCAAAATCACTACAAGCCATCAACACATCACAGTCTACCAGAAAGTTTCAAAGAGGCTGAGGACATGGCTCTTCTTCTACCTGATACAGCGGTCCGCAAAGCTGATTTAACTGAAATTATCATATAGCTTACTCAGTGCTGACTGAAGGATGAAGGAAAGCCAGTTCCAATTTGGGCTGGAAATCATGCTCTGATCTCCCAGAAACCCATCCCACTCAAGAAGGTTGGGGTTTTACCAGTAATACCATTTCTGATCACAAAATATGCAACAGTATACACAGCTTTAAAAAAAAATCCAAAATGTGCATTCTCACCTTGAAGACCAGCCTATCCTGAAAGTTTTCTGCGATGAAGTTGTTTTCCATATTGTAGCTGACATTTTTATGAGCAATCCAGTAGAATGATGATCTATATCCAATGATGGACGTTTTCCAGATGACAAACGTTGTGTTGCGGTGTGTAGGTAGTTATCTCAGTAGATGTGGCATAGACAATACACTTATTGAGGCTGAAATCTTTGGAAGCAAAACTGGCCAGTCAGTATTGAGCAGAACTCATTATGTTCATTACAAGGTATACTCATCATATCTGTGGCTATAGAAAAATTGCATATTCGGTTTTACATTACTTATCGCAAAAGTGAACAAGGCACAGGGTGCACTTCATTCAAAAGACATAATGGAAAGCCAGCCCATGTTCAATATACTCAGTTCAAAATTAGAAAAACTGAAAACCAAGTTTGTGGAGTTTGTCAAAGAATGTGAAGAAAAATCAGAACCTTGTAAGTACTGGGGAAATGTTTTACACATGATAGCTCTAGTGAAAAATTTGATGCATAAACTACCTGGGATAAGGGTCCTGGTATTTGGAAAGAGTGAAGATGCTAGAGGTGGAAACACCATACCTCTACAGAAAAGTCATTCAAAGACGATCCAGAGATCACAGAAAAGCTCCAAGGGAATTGTAGGCCAGACATGTAAAAGTGAATATGTTGTTCAATGACGGCTAGTTAACATGAAGTCTTTTCTATTTGCAATGTTTTCAGAGAGAGGACAAATTAAAAATTAATAAACCATCGTGAAACTGAACCCCACCACAAACTTGTGGGAAAGAGAGGGGAACGTTTTAATAAACATGTTGACAGCCTTCTTCATTTCATGCAGCAACAAGTAAAGCCCTTTGAAATGACTGAGCATGTGTGACTACACAACTTCGTGACCAAACAATATGTGGATAACAATATAAAGACAAGTCTACCAGATGGATCAAAACTATACGCAGAACTGAAGCAGGAGAGATTTGTACTGAAAGAGAAAAGGTGGTTTGACAATCACTAAAGCTAAATGTCCATGCTTTAATTCCCATAGTAAGAGTTTGGCCAACCAGCCACTACAAAACAGGTTACAAAAAACTACTTTTGCAAGCACATAGAGAAATGGATGTAGCAAAAGAAAGGGTTGAATTCATCAACAACATTCTTTCTCATGATCTTCTTCCAACAAACACATTATTTGGTGGAAATGTTACATCCAAACTAGTGAAGCATAAACTCATAAAAGAGCTCTAAAAAACAAATTTCCCCTGAAGAATTTCAACTTGAAAAGGTGTCCTTATTGAAAACTGCTATTGCTGTGGACTATATATCACATTTGCGAATGGTCAAGATTTCATCTATACAAAAGTTAGGAGAGGCTGTTCAAACTGTTATACAGATATTAAAGCAAACACAAGGAAATGATGGACAGAGTGCTGAAACTTATCAAACACTCACCCCCAGTCACAGATCTAGGTTGAATCCATCATCATTCTTCAGCTCACTTTGCCACCCCAGTTCAGACAAAGCTATATGCAAATCAGTCTTGACCCTGTGCCTCATGGGAACAGTCCAGCCCAAACTGCCAAGCCATGTCTTCCATGGACCGGAAACAAGCATCCTGGGATCAGTTTCAGACTAACAGCCCTCTTCAACCAGGCTAGCTTGAATCCAGTGGCAAAGTGAGCAAAGGATCCACGTCTGGGCATACCCTGCCAACTTAGGGCGAACAAATGCATTATTTGATGGAGATGCTGCTACCAAACCAGTGAAGCACAAACTCATACAAGACCTCGACAAAAACCTTTCACCTGAAGAATTTCAATTCGAAAAGGTGTCCTGATTGAAAACTGCTGTTGTTGTGGACTATGTGTCACAATCGTGAATGGCCAAGATTTTGTCCTTGCAAAACTTCGGAGCGGTCCTTCAGACTGTCCTACAGATATCAAAGTCAGTGTGCACCTTGCAAGAACTGCACATTGCCTTTGACAGTTAGTTGAACTATCTATCAAAGAATGTGAGAGAATCGGACGAATGTCTACAAGAGGAACAATTGACCTTGCCTGCATCAAAAACTTGACACCTACACGTGCAACTTGATCAATTCTGGTCATCAACATCAAACAAGAAGAACTTGGAGATGTTAACTCACCAAAACATTGCTGATGCTTCTGTGAACACTGAATTTCATATTATTGCAAGCAGAATAATTGTCAATGAGGAGTTGGTGCTTTCAGAGATATATTCAAAAGGTACGGGCCATATTGTTCAAGAATTTAACAGCATATTGGAGGAAGCTGACCTTCATGTTGTGCCACATGTTGAGTGGGCTGTTTAAAATGGTTCCAATCAGGTCATTATACTGTCACATGACACCATCAGAGGTCTTTGCCTCAGGGGGCGGACACAGGTTCCCTAACCTGGGATTATTCGTTCTCTATTCAACCGGCTCCAGAGGGAGATGCGGTTATTCAAAAGGATACTCAAAACGATACTGGGATTAATCCACCTTCAGGCGAGATGACACTTGCAATTATTTATCAGATACTAATGGCACATCGTGAAGAGGCTCGCCATGAGAATGCTCGGCTACAGGGGGTATGCCGCCGTGTTCAAAATTCCATTCGGAGGGTAGTTAAGACATGCTCTGAGATTACCTCGAGAGTTGGGGAAGCAGAAGTGAGGATATCTACCCTAGAAGACGACATGGCAACCCAGAGGAATATAATAGATACAATTCGGTCTCACAGAGATGACATTCATTGGAAGCTCACGGATCTTGAAAATAGAGCCCAGAGGAACAATCTGAGAGTTCAGGGGGTGCCTGAAGGGTTGGAAGGGTCAGACGTTAGAAACTTCATTGTGGAACTTTTTACAGAGGCATTTCCTGAAATCAATCAATGGGACTGGCAAAAGGAAATACAGAGAGTCCATCGCTTTCCATTTAAGATTAAGCAACGACCTGGGCAAGAGGACAGTAGGCCTCGAGCGATTCTAATATGTTTTTTGAATTTTTTAGCAAGGGAGAAGATCTATGATTTGGCAAGACCTGATAAAAAAAAGGGCGGGCAGGGGTTTCGAGTTCTTTGTCAGACCTGTTTGTATCCAGCAACTGTGGAGCGGAGGTGGCAGCTCCGGCAGTTAATGGGGCCCCTGCAGTCTAAGGGAGCTCAAGTGTTTTTGTTGTTTCCCTCAAAACGAAAAATTATTTTACAAGGTCAGACAAGGTTCTTTGCTTCAGAAATTCAGGCTAAGGAGTATTTGGATTCATTGTAAGGTCACAGTTCTTTGCTACTGATTTTTGTTATTGTTTTCAGTGGGGATCCTAGGGGATTTTTTTTTTAGGAAGACACTGCACCATATAGGGAATATGTTTTTTTTTCTTTTTCTCTGAAAAATTGGTGAGGTTCTGGGTTTTTTTTGCTGTTATTTTTCTAGGTGCAGTGCCCACATGGACAATTAAGGGTTCTTTTTGGCAATGATACAGGAGGTGATGGGTGGTTAACCAGACTTTCCATCGAAAGGACAGCGTCCTTATGCCTCATTTGGGGGGGTGTAGGGGGCGAGGGAGGTAGGAGGGGGGAGGGGGGGGAGGGATGGATGGGAAGAGGTCATGGGGGTGGGGGGGGTTGGGGTAAAAAAATATTTAAAAAAACAAGCTGGAATCAACAAGGTAATTATGGTTTTTGTACAATATGTTTTCTTTTTTTAAAAACATGTATTTTTTAGAGGGAGAGTTAATACTTTTTCCCCTTTTTTTTTTTTTTTTTTTGGCTTGCTCCATTTCTTTCAAACGTGAATGGCACAGGATAAAATCCACATAGGGACCTGGAATATCTGTGGCCTCAACGATGGTAAAAAAAGGGCTTTATTCTCAAAAGTTATTCAGGCTTTCCATCTTGAGGTGGTTTGTCTACAGGAAACGCATGTATCTTGGAGTGACCGAGCATATTTAAAAATTCCTGGGTTTGATTTGGTCAGGTTCTCTCGGCAATCCGCTAGGATTAGAGGAGTTGCAGTCCTCTTGAGGCATGGATCTGGGGTATGTAATAGAACCACACAAGACAGCAATGGTAGATGGGTAATAGCTGAGTTGGTGATCAATGGCAGTCCCATAACTATTTGTACAGTTTACTGCTCAAACTCTGATGACCCGGCAGTTCTACATTATTTAAATGTTGAATTGGCTTTTTGGCCTCATCCTATATGTTTTTGTGGGGATATGAATATTAACCTCTCATACTGGTAAAAAACCTAGAGTCTTCAGGGTTCTTCAAGCTCTGGTTCAGGAACATCGCTTGGTTGACTCTTGGTTCTATAACAACAAACACTTAGACGGTTATACATTCTTTTCAGTTCCCCATAACAAGTTGGTTCGATTAGACTATTTTTTTCTATCTGATCAGGTTGTAGAAGCCACATCTATCTCAGTTTTACCCAGGATATTATCGGATCATAATCCTTTGATAATTGAGTGTATGCTGAGGGGTACTAAAAGGGTTCCAAGGATTTGGACCTTGAGAGGAAACTGCTACTGGAACAGTCTTATATAGATCACATGAAGAATTGGATGGGGGAATTCTTAAAAATCAATAAAAACACAGCTCCACACACAATAGTTTGGGATACGTTTAAAGCAGCGGTAAGGGGGGAAACGAAAAGCTTTTAGTTTTTTAGGCAAAAGCTCGCTCAGGATCAGATTAAGCGACGGATTGAGGAATTGGGGATTGCAGAGACTCAATTGACATGTGCAATTAAGGAGGGTCGAGAGATATCAGAAAATCAGTCACAGATAGCCAGATTAAGGGCCTCTCTGTTGGAATTCTTTGGGCAAAATCTTGCTGCAAAATATTTACAATTTAGATCAATGATGTTTGAATTTGGGGAAAAAGCTGGCAGGGTTCTGGCCAAGCGGTTACATGAGAGAGATTTGGCTAACCGTATTATAAAGATTCAGGATTCCCGAGGTTGCATACAGGACACACCGGAAGGGGTTATTGAGGTCTTCAGGCAGTTTTACTGCCGTCCTTATTCAGAGGAAGTTGTTCCTTCAAATTCAGAGCTAGAAATAGAGGATTTGTTACAGGATCTTAATACCACTCAGGTTTCTGTTCAGCAGAATGAAACTCTCTCAGCCCCTATAGAATGGGAGGAGGTGGAGCTGGCAATTAAGTCTTTAGCCAATGGGAAAGCCGCAGGTCCGGATTCCATTCCTCTGGAGTTTTATAAGTTGTTTTGCTCGTAAATTCGGGCAGAGTTGCTGGTTATTTTCAGAGGAGCACAGGGAGGATATATACCAGACTCATGGCGACTAACAACTATAATTCTTATTAAAAAAAAAGGTTAACCTGAATTGGATCCCGCATCGTTCCGTCCA
Source organism: Triturus cristatus (assembly GCF_964204655.1). Lineage (NCBI taxonomy): Eukaryota > Metazoa > Chordata > Amphibia > Caudata > Salamandridae > Triturus > Triturus cristatus. The sequence continues at coordinate 240,316,685 of NC_140581.1, read as the reverse complement.
ATATCGCTAATAAATGTAGATAATAAAATATATTCGAAAATCCTATCCACCAGACTGGCAGCCGTGATTTCTCCTTTAGTGTCTCTACGGCAACATGGTTTTATCCCAGGCAGAGACGCAGCCGACCATGTTCGGCGTGTAATAGCTCTCCTAGATTGGGCTCAGGCCACTCACTCTTCCCTCGGATGGATCCTGTTAGACGTCGAGAAGGCGTTTGACAGGGTCCCCTGGGGGTTTTTATGGGCAATCCTGCGATGGAAAGGGTTTAGTTTGGAATTTCTTCAAGCACTCCAATCGCTGTACATTTCTCCGGAGGCTACTTACTCTCTCAGTCTCAGGGTTGCAATCAAGATCCTTCAGCATTGGAAGGGGCACTTGACAGGGTTGTCCCTGCTCGCCCCTTCTGTTTGCATTATACATAGACCCTCTTTTAAGTAAAATAGAGAAATGGGCATATATATATCCAGTCAGGGTTGCTACAGCAGAGTATAAGGTATTGGCATATGCCGATGACATTGTAGTCTTGACTAGCAATGTGGCATTGGCATTTTTTGCTATCAAGAGTCTTGCAGAACAATATGCCACTTGTCTGGCTATAAACTTAACGTCACAAAGACCCAGGTGATTCAGTCAGCAGCTATGGATCCTTCAGATGCCCCGGTGGTGCAGACCGCGGGGTATTTAGGGGTTAAAATCATGGCGGCAGTAGAAAATATCCCAGATCTGAATATTCTGCCCGTAATCAACGCAATTAATTCCACTTTGACGAGGCTAGACAATCTTCATCTGTCTCTATATGGTAGGGGGAATGTACTGAAAATGTTGGTTTTACCAAATTTCTTATACCTCTTCAGGACCATTCCACTGGAGTTTTCTCATACAAGCCTAGCTCAAGCTGAAAGGTGTTGTAATAGATTTCTCTGGGGTTATCATCGCCCTCGGAGGGCAGCAAAATGGATGTACCTCCCTAGGGAGAAGGGCGGATGGGCAATACCTAATTTAGTGTTGTATTATTGGTCAGCTCTTGTTCAACACTTTGCTATACCACTTTTTGGAGATAGGGCATGGGTACCAGTATGTTGCAGGCCCTCTATTTTTGAGATAGGATTGGGAGAAGAAGCTAAGGGGATATTAGTATGGGTATTAGAGCCCAGTTACTATAAAAAGACAAAGTTCAAGGTCATAATAGCAATGTTTTCACTTTGGCGTAAGATCCGTCGTAAATGTTTGATTTCCAATATCAATTATTACACACCCTTTACTGCGGCAGGACTCCTACCTCCCATCATCTTCCAAGATCTAATTACATTTAGGTGGAGTTCACAGGGAATAAGGTCGTTGGGTGATCTTGGAAGCGAAGGAGTAATGGCCACTTTTGAGTTTCTGAGGGAGAAATTTAGTTTAAATACTCATGATTTTTAAAAATATTTACAGATCCACAGTTACGTAGAGAAATCTAGGGAGCGAGGCTCTGGGTTTTTCAAGAAAAATATAGTTATGGAACTGATAATAAAACGTTCTAGAATAGGTACGTTGTTTCAACATCTACTCTCAGGCTTTCCAGATGACATATTTATACAGAATGCTAAATGGGAAATGAAATTGGGTAGGGCAGATTTAGATATCTCTCAGGCCTTAGAACTCTCAAGCAGTGCCTTTATATCAGGAAGTTTACGGTCTCAAAGCTACATGGCACTGTATGACTTGTACTACACCCCGGCTAAAATTGCTAAGTGGAGAGGTAGAGGAGGTCATTACTGCCCGAGGTGTGGGCTGGTAGCGGCTAATGATTTACATATGTTTTTTTTTTGTCCTAAACTCTATCTCCATGATGTAGAAATTTTTCTAAATTCTAAACTTAATATTTCAGTTGCTCTCTCGGCAGAACTTGTTATACTTGGTTGTGAGAGTAATCATCTGAAGGGGAGAACTAGGTATACAATTGCCTTTCTGTTTATAGCTATGTCCATGGTAAGGCTGTATATAACATCGGAGTGGATTAGCCCTGATGCTCCCACCTTTTTAAATTGGAGAGCAAGGATCTTGGCTATGTATAATCTAGAGTCAGCTATTTTCTTAGGGTGGGGCAAAAGAAGGCGTGAGATGGGGCAACGTATTTGGGATCCTTTGGAAAAGTGGATTAAGGAATAGTCAAAAATTGGTTGGCTATATGTGAACTCGCTTATTCTATTAGTATCGGAAAGTCTATTCCAGTACATGGGTTTGTTTGTTTATATAAGTTATGTAATTTTGTTTTTGCATCTCTATGCCTTATTGTTTATTTATTTTTTTCTTTTCTTTCTTTTGACTTTACCCTCCTTTGTAGCCATTACGGAATGTAATTGTTGGAGGAATTATTGAGTATTGTATGAAACCATGCTTTTTTTTCTTTTTTTTTAACCAATGCTGATTGTTTCAAGCTTCATCAATAAAAAAATGTTTAAAAAAAATTTAAAAAAAAGAATTTAAATTCGAAAAGGTGTCCTCATTGAAAACTGCTGTTGATGTGGACTATGTGTCACAATCGTGAATGGCCAAGATTTTGTCCTTGCAAAACTTCGGAGCAGTCATTCAGACTGTCCTACAGATATCAAAGTCAGTGTGCACCTTGCAAGAACTGCACATTGCCTTTGACAGTTAGTTGAACTATCTATCAAAGAATGTGAGAGAATTGGACGAATGTCTACAAGAGGAACAATTGACCTTGCCTGCATCAAAAATTTGACACCTACACCTGTGCAACTTGATCAATTCTGGTCATCAACATCAAACAAGAAGAACTTGGAGATGTTAACTCACCAAAACATTGCTGATGCTTCTGTGAACACTGAATTTCATATTATTGCAAGCAGAATAATTGTCAATGAGGAGTTGGTGCTTTCAGAGATATATTCAAAAGGTACGGGCCATATTGTTCAAGAATTTAACAGCAAATTGGAGGAAGCTGACCTTCATGTTGTGCCACATGTTGAGTGGGCTGTTTAAAATGGTTCCAATCAGGTCATTGTACTGTCACATGACCCAGATTTGTTGTAATGTTCATAAGTCATGGATTGCCAGAGTTATGGATACGTTATGGAACAGGCAAGAAAAGACACTTATTCCTGCTTCAAATTCTGTACAAGAAACTTGACCCAGAGATGCCCAGTGTTCTTATCAAGGCACATATTCTTACGGGTGATGACACTATGCACAAAATTCGAACAAAGCTTTTGGCTTTAACTGCTGATCCTGTGAAGTTTCTAAAAGGATTTGTTGCAACAAAAGAAGAATGTGACTTTAAAGAAATCAAAAAATACCTTGTCCGTGTGTGGGAAATGAGGTCGAACAGTCACATATTTTACGATCTTTGGTAGAGTGAGTTCAAGAGATCAGTCCCGCTAAGTGACCCTCCACCGATGTCATATTCTGTGCACGGACACATTAAAAGACACCTATCTACTTGATCAGAAGTTGTGTTAATGTTTTGGATCATGTATATGTAGAGAAAGATCCGTGTGAATGTGATTTGGAAGATATTGATGGGGTGCTAAAACCTACGAAATTTGTAAAGCCTCTACCCACAGACCATTCATGTTTCCTTTGAAACCTGTCCTACAAAAAGATATCCCTGCCGATATGCTCTTCTCAAATCTTCAACATTCTACAAATGTACCATGAGTGATTGCTGAAACAAATAAATACAGTAAACTATGAAAATGTGTCTAAGACAGGAGTGCTAAAATGTTTTTTTGATATTCAGATCATAAACATTGTTTGGTGTATACATAAGGATAAAAAAACATTTTTTGTTTCATTTCTATATATGGCTCTTTTTCCTCTTTTAGAGTTGCCATTTTGGAAAATGACAGAAGGGTTGCTTTGAGGAATTATCTTCTGTCTCTATAAGGGTAGTTGACCCCCCAAAACCTATGTTTTGAACCAAAATTAAGTATATAGGTCTCATAGTTCACGTCATCACTGCAACACATCCTTCATTTTTAAAAATGCCGTCCAGAAAAATTCAGCCCGGATTAGCAATGTCTACCCAAGCTAAATTACTTCTCTAATGAGTCAAAAACACAAATCAAAAATGAAAATCTCCAGACAACAATTTTTTTACAGAAGTATATCACGGGGCCAGGATTAGTGGCTGCAGGTCAGGGAGTTTCTGTGGATTGGCTCATTCATAAGATCATGCCAAGAAGGTAAACAACTCTTAAGCATCCCAGACGGCGCAACTATCTTAACACCGGTTGGAAACGGCGATGGTAACAAAGACTTGAAGAGACTAGGCTTGGCCAAAATTCAATTACACCAGCCCCATTTCTGGCATTTTGGTGTATGATTTTTACATGAAAATTATGCCACATGGTGTAATTGGAGATTGTTTGGGTAAAAAATCCTTTAATCCTTCGCAAGAGCACTGAAGAATATGGCTGGATTGACAGAAAGCGAGCAGCACGTTTGCGGTGGATTGTTATTTTGCTTGGTTAGTTCAAAGTGCTCTTTCGTGTCAATTTTGGATGCACTTTATGCGAAAAAAAGCACAATTTCCCAGATTTGCATTTCATTTTGCATAATGTTTACAAAATTTCCCATAATTGCACAAAAGAAATTTATGTAACTTTAACACACCCCTATAAGAGATAAAAGAGAGTGCAAGCCTGTAGACAGAGACAAATTGTCCTCAGATTACAACAAAGATTTGCTGAGGCCCCCGAGAGAGGTCAGGTGGCCAATTTGGGAACCCTAGCAGGCAGAAGGGTTGGGTTCCAACTCTCAGCCAGAACCTTGAAACTCCCCCTATCCGTGTGAGCAAAGGCTGTTGTCATACATGAAGTACTTTGGGGGGGGGAGGGGAACAGAGGCACAGGAAATCAGTGAGCTGAACCTTTTTGAATATGGGACTCCTGTCCTGGAAAGAGGTATGGACTTGCATGGAGCCAAGTCTCCTGATTTGATTTTTTTTTTATTTAAATTGTATAAAGAGCTTGAATGCCCAGGGGCGTCTTGGCACTGCTTTCAACACACAGAGGTCATAAATATGTCATGACCAGTTGTTAAAAAGCCACGTTTTTAATGACTTCCTGAAGGAGAGAAGATTAGAACTGGCTCTGAGTTCCATGGGAAGAGTGTTCCAAAGCCTTCAATGGAACTTCGTCCGCCCCACTGAGCTCTTTTTATCCTGGGAACCGTAAGAAATTTAGCATTGGATGATCTTAAATGTCTTAATGAAAATACCAAATGAATAGCTTTTTCAGAAAATCCAGTTCAATGTTATGCATTGCTTTAAAAGCTATGCATAGAGATTTAAACTGGATCCTTTTGTGAGTTGGAATCCATTGTAATTTAATCAATTCTTGGGAGATGGATTTGTATTTTGGAACACATAAGAGCATTCTTGAGGCCGCATTCTGGAGCACCTGCAGTTGCATCAATACTTTTTTTAAAATGTAAATTAAAAGAGCATCCTCATAGTCCAGTTCGGACAAAGCCAATGCTGTGACGACTGTCTTCTGAAGATCTAGGGGAATGAAAGGACTTCTCTACATTATCATTTTTACGATAACGAATACCGATGATGTTAAGGCATTAATGTGGTACTTGAATATTAATTTGTCAAAAGTGACCCCTAAGTTCTTAGTTTTCTTCACAGGCCATATTGTTTGGCCACCAATTAGGGGTCCAGAAGGAAAAATAATTCTCCGGGAGAAGAACCTCTGTTTTCCTGGAGTTCAACCACAGGCAATTCGCTCTCATCCATTTATTGACTTAAACCATGCAGTTATTAAAGCCTTCTGCTGTTTCGCTTGGATTGCTAAAATTGAAACAATTAACTGGGTGTCATCGGCATGATATGACCGAGAAACCTCAAGATTTTATTAACACAGCCAGTGGTATTACATATAAATTGAAAGGGGTGGGGTTTAGGGGCGATCCCTGCGGTACTCCACATGGCAACCTATAAGGGTCCGAGGAGAATTATCCTAATATTACTTGTTGGACTCTATCTGCCAGAAAAGATATAAGAGTTTTTAATGCTACCCATTTTATTCCAGCATCTGAGAGACAGTTGATTAGGATGTCATGACACACTGTATCGACGGCTGCTGAACAGTCCAATAAATCAAGGCAGTCTTCCCTCCCTAATCCAATATCAACTGTAATTCCTCAGAGGCTGCAACCAGTGCAGTCTCTGTGCTGTGGGCAGCTCCTGTATGCATTCTATTTGTATAGAAGTGGCCACTGGGTTTATTGTGGTTTGTATTCTTTTGGAGATGAGGGTTCTAATGATGGTGCTTACAGAGTTCCCCTTCAATGCCCCCAACCTACGGTAAGGTTCTCCACATGGTATCGGTGAGGCTTGACTCATACATACTAATTATGGCTACCATGTAACAGAAATGTATTACTCTGTATGTGGAGGGTCTCGATGCTTCTGAGTCAGTGTGATGTCTTCTATACAAGAGATGGTTTGTCTGTGTTCACAACGGTTCCCCACTAGTTCTTTTACTTGGGGCCATCAAAAATTAGATGTTGCTATACTGTTAGCCAAATCCACTATGTGTGCAACTGTGAAGGAGGTGGCCAGTTGGGATGTCAGGTCGGATCCTCACGATGGGTTCCATCCCAAACACTGGACAGAACACATTCCTGAACTCCACAATTGCTAACAACGTAATGGTTGCAAAGTGTGAAATGGCCATTGGATTGGACTTCAATTTTGTGGAGCAGGTATAGAACTGGTCAGCCGTAAGATATTGAAGGTAGGACACGATGGGTGAGGATGTAAAAAATATGGCTAACCACTATGATCTTGGTAGATAAATAGTGACATTTTCATCAAGTTGAAACAGACTACACCTTCAACTCTTCTGCAAAAAGGACTAATGCCAGATTAGACCCCCTTTTGTTTTTTAGCAAGTGCCCATTTACTTCATAGAATTAAATGAGCTGAAGTTGGTTGCTTGCAAGCTTAGAACTAGGACAAGTGAGAGGGTGGCAACAGCTTCAGCTGCTACAGGAAGATTTGCATACGATAAAGGCATTGTTGAAGATTGCATTAATCTCTTAGCATGAGCTGAAAGCCATTTTGTACTTGGCAGCCATTTTAGTTAGCTATGTGCTGGCCATTTGCTGTTTCCCTCTCCCAGAGTCTTGCACATGCTCAGATGTGCTTAGCTAGTAGAGTGCACCTGTTCCTAGTATAGAACTGTCAGGCTGTTCTAACTGATGTCAGCAACTTATTACTCCTCCTACTTGTTGACTGTGCAGTTTCTGTATGACCATCTATGTGCATAACTCTTCTCATGTGTACTTGTACCGCCTTCATTTCAGCCCCTGTGTGGGTATATAAGGCCCCTGTTCTCTGTACTCCTTTGAAAATGTCTCATACTGTGATTTGAGAATGCTGTGTGACACATTTTTCCCTCTTTAGAGGTTAAATAAGAAGATGTCTTTTATATTACAGCTTCTGTGCCAATCTCTTCTTTGTTGGTTTAAAAGGACCAGGTGTATCAGTAAAGCCCCTGAGAAGGTTTTGATTTCTACAATTGGTGCCCTCTGTGAGGCTCATCAGAGAAGTGGCTATCCAAGGGAGTGATCCTGATGGGAGACAGGAATCTACTGAGGAGGACAGAACAGGACTCTAGTAAAAAGGTACCCTAAAACTGAGATTCTGTCTCTGCAGCCCAGTATATTTCTGGTCTTCCTGATTGGACTCCTCCAACTGCTTACCACTCCTGACTGAGAACATTTTTGGCGTGAGTATTCTAAAAATGACCGTTTGGTCACTCAGAACTTGGCAGTTAGAATCTGGAAACTTGTGCTTGGTAAGGTCGTTTGTTGCGACGCTTTTTGGATTTGTATGGAAATTGGCCAATATTTGGAATTTGGAAATATGTAAACTGCAGTTTATGTAGGCAGGTAATGAGAAACTTTTGTAAACTTGAACGGCACACTTTGAGTTAAGTGCTACTTTGTGTATAATATTGTATATGCTGCAATATTTTTGGCATGCCTGTTCTTAGCACACATCGTAGAATGTGCTGCTTTCTTGTAGGTACCCTTGGAACTTGTATATAATTAGCCGGCTCCCCTAGAGGGGATACCTAACTAGGTTTAGGTATAGAAACGTATTTCTTCCTTGGTGACTAGTACCCCGAGCAACTAAATAAGTACGTAGAAGGGATCCTGGTCTGTGCACTATAACTTACAACTAGTATTTACAAATGGTTTGGTTTGAGTACAGTCTGTGGGCTGTCTTTTATTTCTGTCTTAAGTGTTGATCTGTGGGTTAAATGTGTGTTTAAATGTTTGTGGTCTGTAATTAGTGGTACTTGTGTGAGTAAGCAGCGATTGCGCTCTTGGTGCAAGAATGGCTAGCCTTAAGTGTCCTGTATTATGTGTATGACACCGTTTTGAAATTGTCTGGAATGAGCTCAATGGTTTTTTTTTGTCATCATTCTGTTATGCAAAACATCATTAAAATAAAATATATTTTGAAAGAATCCAGCAATGAATTATATAATATATGCTAAATAGCTGCACGCTATCATTAAATTGACAGAGTAAGACACTATACATGTGTGCAAATTGCCACAATGTTAAAGATAAAATTAGAATCCACATTGAATAGGAATAAAAAAGCTTCAAAAAACGAAATTGTGTGTTTTGCAATACATAAAATTAAGATACAAAATGTCACAGCATTTATCCTTCTGTATTAGGTATTAAAAGGCATTCACATTATCTGAGTGACTCGGTTGTTGCTGACCTGAATACACATTACAGAACGACAGATTTGTGTTTGCTCGAAGGTTGACTTGAAAGGCGTGTGAATTCGACGCCTTTACGTGTCAAGCAGCTGTGTCAGCACGTGGGTATTTCTGACTCCAGGCCACACAAAGAAAACAGCTGAAGTCACTACCCCTTAAGTCAGTGCAAACACGGTGTAAAATCCTGCATTTCAGACTGCTGTTTTAAAAGTTAGAAATATAGTTTCATTATTTTTGATAAACAGAGGACAGATTGACAGTAGGGATTTCTTTTCTTAATGCCTTTTTAAATAAGGATAAGAGTGGTTTTTGATGTTAAACAATAATGACTGTCCTTTATTTAAAAGTGGCGCAGACTTTCAAGTTAAGCTTCTGTGCTTAGGGCTAAGAATGAATGCGTTTAAATGTGATAGGCAAGGGATGCAGCTTGCTTTTCATATGTGGACTCATCAAAATGATTGGATTTATTAAAAAAAAGAAATATATATATATTTTGATTATATAAAAAAGGTTATTTAAAATAGGTGCCTTAAATTCGTTTTTTAATATTTATAATGCCTAATAATGATGCTGTGACCTCCTAGCATCCAAATTGAATTTAAGCCATGCTATACAGCAATAGGGGGTCACTTACATGTGAAATGTCACTTTACCCAGGCGTACAAAACTCATTTTTAGAAGGGTATACATTATACATTTCTGATGCCACATCTCTGGGATATGTAGAGGACATTCTGGGGATTACTATTATGCAGAAACATTGTAGGATATTCATTTTTAAGTGCCCCCAACATCAAAGTCGAAATTGAGTAAAATTCACTATTTAAATGAGGTCATTTCAATCAGAGCAGCTTTTAAACTGTCTTAGGCTCCAGTAAATGCACATATGTAAGTATAGAATGAATAGCTGACATCTATACTGCTAGACAAGCACTCAGCACACTGCTTACAAATATAAATATGTACAAAAAAACTGGCAGAAGTTATTAAGCTTACCTCTGAATTGCTGGTAGACAGGAATGGAGTGGGTTGTTGAGCTCTCAGTCTCCAGGGTCACTTTGAATTGGTAAAACTGCATGAAAACCTTGCACACAAGATGGAACAGCTGCATAGGTTAAAGGCCGAAGTCCTACATTTAGAAGCCTAGCAGGGCTCAGCGCAACATTTGCTTTGACATTTCGACATTTGAAAGACGAAATGGCAGGGCAGGGACAGAAAGAGGTTTTGCTTACTTTTTTTGGCAAAAGCAAGTTTTTGTTCACTCATATGAACAGATTGAATAATAATGGTATATGTGAGCTCTTATTAAGACAATGGCTCTGCCATATGTATAGCACTAATGCTTTTAGGGCTGAATTAAGGAAGCAATGGGATTTAGTTTGAATTCATGTGCCCTAGTGTTACACTTGTACATTTGCTAAAGGAATATGTTCTTTAGCTAGCTCAATGTGCTATTTAGCTCCTCAGAGTTTGTTTATGCCCAGTTGCTACAAATTGGGGTTGATAGTGTTGACAGAATGAAACCGGTTACAGGTTTCCTACTGTCAAAAATGGGGGGAGGAGGCTAGCCCCTCTACAAATTAAGGGTAGGCAAATTTATGTTTTTTCTGTCTTTTTCCCAATTTCTTTAGAGCCTGTCTAAACTGTCTGTGAAATAGCCATGAGACATTTAATTGGTTATTCAGTAATACGGTTTCAAACATTATTAGCATTAATAAAATGAATAAATAACTTTGCTATGTTACTGCCCATCCTGTCTGATGAAATTATGAAAGGATGAGTAGTCTAGATTGCTGTTTCCTTATTTGATCTTTAAGGGGAACTAGCTGTGGGTAGTTTTTGTTCTAAAATTCTCAGGTGATAACACCACTATTGTTTGTTATTCTCATGCTACATACAGTTTTGCAAGGGCATTGCTAGTTTTTATTAGCTAGTCTGTGTAAATAAACTGACAGTCCTTACTAGAGCTGATGTTGCATAGTTTGGATTGTGAAAAATAGAATGCAGGGAAGAAGCCCATGTGATCCTTAGCAAACATTTTTGAGGACAATATTGTTTTATAGGAGTCTGTTTGTCACAAGATGTTCTATTAGAGAAAATGTACCCATTATGTTGAAGTTTTTAGTTCTTTATGTAATAGGAATCCCTGCTAAATGCGCAGTTTTAGATTTTCCTGTTGCTCCTATAACATGAGAGCATGGTCCTAAGCATACAATGTAGGTGCTTTTATTAAGAGAAATCATTTTAGAAGTGTCTGCAGTCCTGTACAAGTAATGCAAAGTCTATGAGTAAAAGTGTAGAACATTTCCTTTTTTCTTGAGGGTCTTTAGATGATTAAGATAGGAATATACAGATGTAAGGATTTGGAGTATGTCTGTATTGTTTTTCTCTTTTCCTCAGAATTTAGTAAATGAACACAGACTTCCTTGGCTGCTTGGGAGACGTATTACTCTTGTCAGTTCACCAAAGAGTTCCTTTTATACTTGCCAATAGGTCGAGGCTGTTGTTTTTTTTACTCTCACATAGATGAAAGTGGTTCTTGGGTGCCTTGCTAATATATGGGGCGTCCCTAGACTAGGAAGTATTCTCAGACTATCCTCTCTGTTGAAAGATTATTTCTGTGCCTTGTCTAAAGACCTTTTGTTCTGTCCACCAATAGATATTTGCTGCCGTACAACCATTGCCAGAGGGGCGAGGATGTCAGATCTAGCTTGAGGAGTCAGCACCAGTCCAGCTTGAAGTCAAAGTGAAGTTAACCAGCACAGGCATTGCTGGCAACCAGGACCTCAGTGAAGGTAGAAGGCCGGAAGCACTGGGATGTGAAGTGTGTACCCCTGCCATTGTCTTGGGCGAAAGACGGGGTCACAAATCAGAAAGGAGAAATCGTGGATCAAGTTTTTGATGCCCAGCCGAGAGTCACAGACCGACCAGGAAGGCGAGAAAGTTTTTGCTTGAGGTAACCCCCTTTGAAACAAGGGTTGCTTCAGAGATCCTAGCATCAGGCCTCTGAATCCTGGTCCCAAAGGGGCTGTAAAGTCTTCACCTTTGTTGGTCAAGGGATACCTGGGCACACTGAATGTAATCTATGGCCCCAACGAAAGAGCAGTGTGCCAGCAGAGCAATACAGGAGTTAGGGAAGGACTTGAGTTCAGGGTACAGGTCCTGTGTCTGTGGTGCCTGTTAGATTAAAGTGAAGAAAACTGGTGCACTGCCTGAGACAGTGGACAGGATCGCTGAGAGCATTTGCCCTGTTGGGTGATTGCCCTATCCTGAAAGAAGAAACTTTTCCCTTGAAACTGGGCCGTGATTCCCGAGTTGCGAGTTGTGCAGCTCTACCGTGGGAACAACAAGAGCCTGCCTGTGAGGCTCAAACGGACACAGGGAGAAGACACCCCTCTGGTTGGTTGTACAGCGGCTTTAATTTCCCAAGGACTTCTTTTTTGTTGAAAATGTACCCCAGTGGTCGTCCCATTTTTGAGGAAGAGCAGCCCTTTGCAGCTCTTCGTCCTAATTCTCATGGTCCTGTTTGTATTAGGAATAATGTTTATTCTGATAGAGAAAAGTTCCTCTGAGCAGTTGACAAATGCTACGTTACCCTTTCCTCGATTGATACTCTAGCCCTCATAAGGGAAACACTGGAAAAGTCTAGTGAAAATGTTTTTATTAGATATGTGCTGTTGGCTATTTTAAGTTGAAATTGATGGTCACTGAAATGCATGGGAGCCTTGAAAATGTTTTTACTGGATGGTTCTAGGATTTTCTTAGGACTAGAAAGCTAATAGTTCTGTGTCTGATAATAGTAATTACTCTTTCCTGCTATCTGTATGACCCAATTCTCTGTTCCCTCTGCACTCCTGCTTATACCTTATACATACCCGCTTAACAATATTTAGAATGAGAAATGTCCACCAAGCAATGAATTAGGATATTGATAAATTTATGAAAAAAATTAATATGGCTATTTCCTACTGGATTATGGGAAATGTCTTTAGCTCATGCTAAAAGGACCATCTGTTGAAGATTGCATTAATCTCTTAGCATGAGCTGAAAGCCATTTTGTACTTGGCAGCCATTTTAGTTAGCTATGTGCTGGCCATTTGCTGTTTCCCTCTCCCAGAGTCTTGCACATGCTCAGATGTGCTTAGCTAGTAGAGTGCACCTGTTCCTAGTATGGAACTGTCAGGCTGTTCTAACTGATGTCAGCAACGTATTACTCCTCCTACTTGTTGACTGTGCAGTTTCTGTATGACCATCTATGTGCATAACTCTTCTCATGTGTACTTGTACCGCCTTCGTTTCAGCCCCTGTGTGGGTATATAAGGCCCCTGTTCTCTGTACTCCTTAGAAAACGTCTCATACAGTGATTTGAGAATGCTGTGTGACACATGTTTTCCCTCTTTAGAGGTTAAATAAGAAGATGTCTTTTATATTACAGCTTCTGTGCCAATCCCTTCTTTGTTGGTTTAAAAGGACCAGGTGTATCAGTGAAGCCCCTGAGAAGGTTTTGATTTCTACAGCATCAATGCCGATAGAGATGTTTTGAAGACTTTTTACAAAGAGGAAACAGAAATACTTGCACAACACACAAGTATAAAACCTTTTCAGGCAGCAGTGCTGGAATTCTAAATCAAACTGGAGGAGATTATCATTAATACTGCTCGGTTACAGTCAGGCATGGGCAGGGACAGTTACAGCTCCTTGTTGTACAAGACATTTTTTGTTTCTATGGCAAAAGTGATCGTAGCAGTTCTTCCCAACCCAGGAAAAGAGCAGCCGCTTTGTAATTCACAGAGACCAATCTCACACTTCAGCCTTGATGCAAAAAATTGAAATAGTATACTAGCAGCTCGGTTAGGGCTGCTACTCCTCAGTATGGTTTACCCTGATCAGTCTTGCTTAATTCATGGAACACAATGTGTGGCTAATACAAATAATATCTTGAATGCACAAAATGCTATCCTCTTATACCTAGACGATGAAAAGGCATTCGATTGGGTCAACCGGGGGGACTTCATTGGCGATGTGCTAGAAAAGTTCAGTCTGGGTTCCATGTTCATGGGGCGGGTAATGACTGGTTATTCAATACCCAACATTCTGGGTCACAGTGAAAGGAGACTTACTGTCTGTAGGAAAGTGCCCCTTTTTGACATGGTCACCCCTACTTTTTCCTTGGTATTTGATGTGATTTCGACTGGAAGTGCACCTGGGTTTCTGCAAACCAGGTCGCCAGTGCCAGATTTCGTTCCCAAAACTGTGCAATTGTTTCCTCAATTAGCAATACCTTTAGCACCATCTGTTAGTCCCAAGTAAACGGTACCCCTAGGGCCTGAAGTACTAAAGAGGGTCCCCACAAGGGCTGCAGCATGAATTGTGCCTCCCTAAGTGACTCCTCACCAAGCTAATGTGAACTGCCACTGCAGGCTGCGTGTCTTGGTGCAAACAAAGGTGAAAACACAACATGGCACACCGCCTGTGTGCCATGCCTGCAGACACTTCATGCAGTATAGGTAAGTCACCCCTACAGCAGGCCTTACAGCCCAAAGGCAGGGTACACTACCCTACACACGAGGATATCACTGCATAGGCAGATATGCCCCTGTGCTGGTCAGTTCCAATACTGCCAGTACAAGTGATCAGAGAAGCCATTTTAAAAGCATGTGCCAGACACTGGTGAAAACGAGTTCCCCAGCCCCATGATGGCTTCACTGAAAATAGGTGTTTAATATCAAACATCTCGTATCAATAAACCCACATTGATTCCAGTGATGGATTTATTGATAAAGGCAACCAGAGGGCACCTTGGAGGTGCCCCAGAAAATTTAGTTTTTGACCCCCCCCCCCCTCCCAAGGGGACCCCCTTTGTTCTCAGGCAGTCAGAAACAAAGCATGATCGGGCAGAGAATATTTACACCCCCTCCCACAGGATGACCTGCAGATTAGCATTCCAATGCAGGGGAGCTTCAAAGAGCCCACCACCTTTGTCATGCAAATCTGGCTTCCCTCCCAGGAGAGAATGCCACCCCTCCCCCCCCCCGATCTGTCCAGAGCCCTTTGGCACCTGGACAGATGGGAAATTAGCTAGTCAGATAGGGGTGTCCACCCTCAGGCTAGTACCACCCTTAAGGTGGGCTACCTGAAGTGGAGGTGACTTTTCAAAGTTAGCCAACTTGGTGATGGCAAGCTTAGGAACTCTGGAAAAAGATTATGCCCACTTCTCACAGGAAGTGGTCATATAGAAGGCATACTGCCCGAGGGGTCAGTTGTCCATTGGCTACTACACTACACTCCCCTAATGCCCCTAAATTCAGTATTTAGGGGAGCCCCTGGCACTAGGGAAGCAGATCCTGCTGACCTACGAAGGATGACACTGAATAAAGATTCCAGGACTCCCATGGAGCAGCATGCTGCTCTCCTACAGCCTGCAGGTACCCCAAAAAGAACCACGATGATTTGTGACCTGCCAAAACCTGACGTCGCCAAGCACCACTGCACCGAGCCCCCCGGCGCCAGTTGAAGTACCCTTTGTTTTTTCCCCTCGTGAACTCCCCAACCTCACCTGCAGCCTCTGGGTGCAGGCCCCCTCAATCGGGAGTGCTCTCAAATGAAGAAATCCAACACCTCAAAGACCCTCTGCACATTGCCTGAGGAGAAGAGGAACCCCAGTGACCCCACGTCAACTAGCATCGCAAGACTTGATCTCTCTGGTTGGTTCAGCCTGACTGGCTTCCCAGTCCAGGCAAAGAGCGATCCCCATAAATTAACATTGAGCACCTGACGCTGTATTGCACCACTGCACTCGGCCGCCCTAGCGCCACTGGAGGTGACCTGTTGGTGCTGCCTTGGACCTTGCCCCATAAGTCCAGGAAATTGGTCATATACGTCGCTGTACTCTACCTGAATGCAATACTTGTTTTTCCTCCCGTAGGATAACATTGCAGCTTCTGAAAAATGCACTGTCGACTTTTTAAACATAACAATATTTCTCTTGCAAAATGTACTTACCTGATCATATTGATTTTGGTGCCTAACATATATAAAGATAAGTGTTATTTTTATAAATTGGTGGCTCAACCACACTACCCCCTAGAAGAGCACCTTGGGATTGCAAGAGCAAGCTCCTGTCCACTCATAAGGAAATACCTGGACTCTTTGCACAGTATATATCATTTTGATATACTATATAAAGAGCCAGGTTCCTACACTGTCCCCCTTCTAGATCTATCTCAAGGGCGACAAGGCAGGGCTGCCCCCTTCTGTCTGTAGGAAAACAAAAATAAGGGGAGTCAGATAGGGATAGACACTCTAAAACTGGCAATGTAAGCCAACAATGTTCTACTTACATTGAGCCAGAGCACTCTCCTGGCACTGGTTAGGGATATGACTCAATTTGGAAAATGTTTCTGGGTTCAGGGTCCATCTGGACAAATCACAAACCCTGAATGTAGCCTTGCCTTAAAACCACTGAGGACAGCTGAAGATGTGCTTGACCAACAGCTGGGCCTCAGACTCATCAACATATCTGGGAGTACCGATGACCTGAAGGGTCTTTCATGGGCTGGATGTCTGGTGGCAGTCAAGATCGCTCCTGTCCCAAGCCACTGTTTTGGTTACCGACCTTGCCCCTCACAGTAACCACCGCCCTTTTCAAGCAGAAATTTTTCAATAATTTTGTTGGGCAGGAAAAAGGACTTTCAATATTTCAAATACTAATGTCTCCAAAACTGGTAATCCAGTTTTTTTGCCAGTTGAATATGCTAAGCTCTTCACTGGTCTAGGTCTAGGTCCACTCTCTCCCCGCAGCTCTGCTGTGCTGTCTCATGCCTCCAGACCCCGACCTCCTCCTTGGGAGGTTCGAGGCTGCTTTCCGCTCCTGCGCCTGCTGCCTGCTCCAACTGGGATCAGACTGCCTGCAACCACCTTAACTTTTCTCAGTTGTTTTTTTTTCTTAATGTTTCCCTGTTATGCCACAGTTATTGTGCCCATCTGTGTCTTGCTCTAATTCCACCACTGTTTTTATTTTCTCGTGCCTGCCTGCTCCTTTTGCCTTTCGACACTGCTGCCCCTGCGGCCCCTCCGCCCTGGAATTCCCCCTGGGAATTCCCCCGCTCCCGCCTCCCAGCCTCTCCTCCCTCCCACCTCCACTACTTAATGGTGGCCGCTGCGCGGTCGAGACGCAGGCACGCCGCAGGCGCGCTCAAAGGTCGCCAATGGCAAGCCCATCCGCGATCAGACTACTGCCAGCGCTAGGAACCCTGGACCTTCCCACTACCCATCGCTACGACACCACCACCCTCCTCACACTCAACCCTGGAAGACTTCGAAAATGCCAACAGGCCTCGCCAAACACGACCCAGGGCCAGTTCTCCTGCCTCCACTGCCGCCAGACCCTCGCCGCCAGACCCTCACCGCCACCCCGGCCTCTAACACCGCCGACGCCAGCGACACCCTAAAATGCATCCTCCTCAACGTACGCTCCGTACACAAACACGTCATGGGAATCTGGAACCTACTTGACCCTCTCTCACCCAATCATTGCCTTCTTCACAGAGACCTGGACCTAAGCATCCTCCACCACTGACATCATCACCGCCACCCCAACGTACACAAGATCCAGAGGAAAGACCACCCCAACCACCCAGGAGGGGGCCTCGCCATCGCCCACAAGAGCACCCTCTGCCTCACCACCTCCAGCGAAAACTTTCCCTCCAAACACCTGCAGTTCCAGATCCAGACCACCCCCAAAGCCACACTCCGAGGAACCCTCGTCTACAGACCCCCCCCCCGGCCCTTGAATACCCTTCGCCACCACCATCACCGACTTCATCGCACACCACGCCATCGCCTCAACAAACTACATACTCATTGGAGACCTAAACTTCCTCCTCCAAAACCCCAGCGACCCCAACTCCACTATCCTTTGTGACAACCTCGCCAGCATCAGACTTAAACAACTCGTCAACAAACCGACCCACATAGCAGGACACACCCATGACCTCATCTTTGCGGCAGGAAACAGCGTCCAATTCAGCCACACAACGCAGCCGCCATGGACCGACCACCACTGCGTACACTTCGCCATCAACAAATCCAAGGCACCCAAATCAGCCCCACACCCACCACGAAGGAACTGGAGCAAGGTTACCGTCAAGAAACTTAACTCCACCCTCACCCGAGACAACCACACCTGGGCACCCGACACAAACGATGCAGCCAGAGAACACCACACCTGCATCTCCGACTGCGCAGACGAGCTCGCCCCGCTACGCAACCCCGACAGACAGCGCCCCAGGAAAGCCGCCTGGTTCACCACTGCTCTCCAAGAAGCCAGACGCACCTGCAGACACCTGGAGAAGAACTGGAGAAACACCAAGACAACCGAAAACCACACCACCTACAAGGACGCCATGACAAACTACCACAACCAGATCAGAGCCACCAAGAGGAACTTCATCCACAACAAAATCCTGGCCAACTCCACCAACTCCAAAGAACTTTTCAGTGTCATTCAAGAATTCACCAACCCACGCAGCGAAGCCACAGACATCACCCCATCCCAAGACCTCTGCGACAAGCTTGGAACCTATTTCCAACTCAAGATCAAAAACCTCTACGATAACTTCATCGACCATCCACCAGGCCCCACAGACGCCCTCCAGAAATACCAGCCAGCCCACCATCTCCAACGGGATACCCATCATGGCCGAAGACACCACCTCTACCATAAAAAGCATCCACTCGGGGGCCCCCATCGACCCCTATCCCCTCACATCTACCACAGAGCCGCAGCCGCCATCGCACCCGAACTACAACGCACCATCAACACCACCTTCAAAACAGGCACCTTCCCAGACGACTGGAAGTGTGCAGAAGTCAGACCTCTGCTCAAGAAGCCAACAGCTGACCCCACCAACCTCAAGAACATCGGCCCTTCTCGGTCCTCCCCTTCACAGCCAAAGTTGCAGAGAAAACAGTCAACAGGAAACTGACACGATTCATTGACGAGAACGTCGTCCTCGACCCGCCCCAATCCGGATTCCGAAGCAACCACAGCACAGAGGCCGCCCTACTTGCTGCCACAGATGACATCCGCACCCTCCTGGACCAAGGCCACTCCACAGCCCTCATCCTACTCGACCTATCTGCGGCCTTCGACACCGTCTCCCACCGCACACTAGTCACCAGACTACATGACGCAGGCATAGAAGGAACAGCCCTGGACTGGATCCGATCATTCCTCACCAGAAGAAGCCAAAGTATCAGACTCCCACACCCTTCCTATCCAACCCCACGAAAATCACCTGCGGAGTCCCACAGGGTTCATCCCTGAGCCCTACCCTCTTCAACATCTACATGGCCCCCCTCGCAGCCATCGTCCGACAACACGGCCTCAACATCGTATCCTACGCTGACGACACCCAGCTCATCCACTGCCAAACTCAACTTCCAGAAAGGAATGCAAGACGTCGCAGTCTGGATGACCAACAGCTGCCTGAAGCTTAACTCCGAGAAGACAGAAGTCCTCATCCTTGGTACCATCCCTTCTGCATGGACAGCACCTGGTGGCCGATCGCCCTCAGAAGCCTACCTACTCCCGCAGACCACGCAAAGAACCTCAGCATCGTACTCGACTCATCACTCACCATGAACAGATAGGTCAACGCCTTCAGCTACTTCAACACCCTCCGCATCCTCTGCAAGACCGTCAAGTGGATCCCCACTGAGTCAAGGAAGACAGACACCCACACACTCATCACCAGCAGACTGGACTATGGAAACGCACTCTATGCCGGCATCAACAAGTCCCTACTCCGCAAACTTCAGACAATACAGAACACCGCCGCCAGACTCGTCCTCGACATCCCCCGACATGAACACATCAGTCAACACCTACGAAGTCTCCACTGGCTCCCCGTGGAGAAGAGAGTCATTTTCAAATTCCTCACTCATGCCTACAAATGCCTACACAACAACGGACCCAAATACCTCAACGACAGAATCAACTTCCACATACCCAAACCGATCTTCCAACCTCGCACTGGCCAAAACCCTGCGCATCCACAACGCCAGAGCAGGCGGAAGATCCTTCTCTTACATTGCAGCCAAGACCTGGAATGAGCTATCGGCAGACATCAGACACGCCCCCTCCCTGAACACCTTCAGGAAGACCCTCAAGACCTGGCACTTCGGCTAAACAAATCTGCAGAACCCCCTCCCCCCCCCCCCAGCGCCTTGAGACCCTCACGGGGGAGTAGCGCACTTATAATTCCCTGATTGATTGAAATCTAATGTGTGCATCAGTGTAGGAGAACTATTTAATTAAGAGGACATACAGTAATTAGAGAAGTTGAGAGAAGTCTATGGACTACCTGAAACTAAGAGCATTAGTTACTACCAGATTAGACTCTGGTTAATGAAACCATCAATTAAATGCCTAGTCTCTAGGAACCTTACTAAATTTGCATAATATCAATGTACCAAAAGTAAGGGTATGTCCTCCCTCCCCCTGGCCTTATATGGGCGCTCAGCCATCTTTAAAGATGTGTTGCTGCCCCAGATCTTGTTTCGCCTCCAAAACATCCCTTATCCTATCCCGCGCTCTTGGTTCCCACAGGTGGACGCCATGCAAAATAAATTCCTCTGGAACCGTGGCGCAGTAAGGGTTCCTCTCTGCACATGTGTGCAATCCACATATTGCGGGTGGATCGCGGCAGCGGACATCTACTCTTATTATGTGGCATCCCATATACTCGTGGTGAATGAATGGTGGTATAACTCCCCCCACAGATCCAGCATATGCGATTAAACATGCGGCAATGGAACAAACTCCTTTTCTCCACCTCCTTTATAGTGCCACATGCCTAGATGATATGCCTCCCGCCGGTAGTCGTGATACACGTGTGGTGGGCTAAAGTCCGACAGATGGGTTGGAATGGGAAGCTTACCCAGGCAACCCCACTCTGGCAGGGAACTAACCTCCACCCTGTGGCCACCCTGAGAGGGTTCCGGGGATGGCACTTAGTGGAGATTTCGACCCTGGGTGATGTGATGCGGGGTGCTACACTGATATCCTTCCAACAACTACAGGCGGGGTTTGACTTACACAAATCACAATTTTACAAATTTCTCCAACTTCGCCACGCACTCACTCCTCTGATCAGCACACTTGAGACCCTCCCGGAATTCCACCTTCTAGAAGTCCGTCTGCTAATGGGCGACCTTGGCCTCCATAAGATATACCAGACCCTGACGACACACACACTGACACTAGACAAGACACATATGGCATGACAGGCCGATATCCCAGACCTGAAGGACGACAACTGGGCCGAAGCTATCGCCAACCCACGGGGCGCAGTGGTCTCCACACGATACTGGCTGATACAGTTTAAATACCTACACCGGGCTTATTACATATGGACCAGACTCTAACGGATGGGTGTTATCCAGTGACCTACATGTTTGCGGTGTGACCGTTAGGAGGGAACATTCTTGCACACAGTCTGACATGGCACGGCGTTGCAACCCTTTTGGCGTAGAATTAGGTCTTGCCTTAGCAACGTGCTTTTGTGGGAGCTTCCGCTTGACCCGCGCCTCTTCCTCCTACACAGCACTGACACATCAGGGGTAATAAGTACAAGCAGCATTTAATGTTTTTAGCTCTCACTATCGCCAAGAGGGACATTGCACAATTATGGAAGGCGACATCTCCCCCGACCCTGGGCAAATGGAAGACAGAACTTGACGTATGGGGCAGAGATTGCAGTATTTCTGGAACGTGGATGCCCTGCAAAACATCGGAAAATATGGACTCGATTGGCATTAGACCGAGGAATAGAGCTTCCCCCTCTGCCAACCACAGACTCTTAATCCCCGAATGCTCCCTAATCAGCCTTACCCGCATTGTCTGTCAACGGATCCCTATAAAAAAATGTTTTGTAGTCGTGTCTTGAGATTGAAAACTGTCTGCAGTTTGTTACATTTGTATCACCGGCATGTTTGGCCGGTATTGAAAATTGGTAAAAATGCTAGAATTTTCATGATAATAATCCTTTTTCTCTTACAGGACACTGTAGGGCTGCTGCCCGACCTTTTATCGAAAAACCAAATAAAATTTGTTGTTAAAAAAAAAAAAGTAAGGGTATGCAACTCCTCTCTGAACTATATAAACTGCTTGTAACCAAGACAAAA
This sequence comes from Triturus cristatus, assembly GCF_964204655.1. Classification (NCBI taxonomy): domain Eukaryota; kingdom Metazoa; phylum Chordata; class Amphibia; order Caudata; family Salamandridae; genus Triturus; species Triturus cristatus. The sequence goes on along the minus strand of NC_140581.1, from coordinate 240,294,738 downwards.
CAGGCAAGACCCCTGGTCAGAGTATATGAGCAGCAGAGCTGAATAGATCAAACAGTGATGAAGAGTCGATTGACATACACACCTGGACACATTGTTATGTTTCATATAGGTACCCCAATATAGGCTCAGGTAGCAACATAACCTTTTACCGATATTCTCCCCTACCATTAAACTACATAACAGTTCTTGGGACTGACCTTTTACCTAATTCAGGTACTGCTTACAGGATGTGGGGTTTTCCCCGAAACCTAGCCTCATTCATTATGCATGAGGATTCTTAGAAACTCAGCAGGACTACCATCTCCTGCATAATAACTATGTATAGGGGTCATTCCTCCCGTCACCATAAGTCTGACATGATGCAGCAAGGTAGATCCCCTGAGGGTACCACTTTGTGTATATAAACACCATATCTTTGCAGAGGCAGGGAGAGGAGAACAAGGACTTGCATTCTGACACACTGATGCAAGACGCTGAGGTTCCTGCACGCAGACACTCCAGCTCGCGGTGGTCTGACATCCCTCGCTGGGTGTCCATCTTGAGACCAAGTCGGTGTCCACAGTCTCTCACTTCAGGTAATGGGGTTGACTTTATCCTAGAGGTATTCTTCGCTCTACACCTACATACATGCTAGGTATTCTTCGGTACATCTAGTTAGGGTTGCAACGTAGGAGTACGCATTATTACTGTCATATGTTTTCATACCTGCCTGTATTCATTATTTTAGCACTATGGTAGAAATCTACCATCCTTTTACTCTGTTGGTGCTTATAATCATTTATATCTGTTTCTGTCTTATGGTTGTTTCAGCACACATATTTTACACTAAAATGATGCTGGATCAATAAATGCTTATTAAAAAAGTCGCCACCGTTCATTCTGTGTATCTCTCTAAAACAAAGTGAGCATGAGTGACTGAGCGACAAGTACTGTACTGTTTCCACGATCCCGGATGGGACCGAGTTGTCATGTTCGATAGTTGCCAAGAACTATTCTCTCCTTGGTAAGAGGGGTATCTAGTGGCACTGTGAGCTAGCTGGTGTACAGGCAAACATACCCAGTGGGGTTGTCTGAAATCAGTCTGAACACCAATCCCACACTCTATATTGTCTGAACGTGGATATCCTATATAGGTTTATAGGAACTACACAACAACATAACACTGACAAGAACACTGCAGAGAGTGAAGCATTGGTAAAAATCATGCTGCAGTGCTACTACACGCTAGCAGAACTTAATACATGGGATGTACATAGGTCGAACAAGTGTTGGTGAAGCTATGCAACTCTGGAACACTGGTTATGTTATCTGGCAGTACCCAATACCTCACATCTAGTAGTGATTTTCTGCACACTATTGACTACGTTTAGTGCTGTTAAGCTAAGACTTCCAATCTGTACCCTGCTGGCTGTCCCCAATGAGCAGACCTTCACCCTTATTTCCACAGGGGCTGGCAGATATCATTAGCACTGTGCACAATGGGGCAAACAATTACAGCCCTGTGGGACAAGACCAAGTGTCCAGAGGTGGTGGAATGAGGAAAGAGGCTATGGGACTTACTCTGTATGGAAAACAAATTGGGGTTTTAGCAGGAGTGGACTTTTTTGAGCCGCTCTGTGCGAGCCGCCTTCAACAGCCAATCATCGAGATAGGGGGAAGACTGGCACCCCAGACCTCCAAAGGTGGTGCTGCCACCACCGCCATAATTCCTGAAGGGCACTAGTGAGACCAAGCATAGTGAAATGAAAATGCTCCTCTCCTATAACACACCTCAGGTAGCGCCAATTGGCCGGCAGGACAGATATATGGATATAAGCATCCTGCAGGTCCAACACCACCTAAGGTTCAGGGCAGACTAAGCATGTGCCAGGGTAAGCATTTTGAATTTCTCCTTCTGGAGTAAGAGGTTGACAGGGCGTAGATCTAGAATAGGCCAAATACCTCCGTCCATCTTTGGCACCAAAGAAGTAGTGGGAATAACAAACACACCCTTCTTCTGGGGTTGGCTCCCTCTCTATAGTCCCTTTAGACAAAGGGCTTACACTTTGCAATGAAAAATAGTGATGGTCCTTTGTCAGTCATTAAGTAGATTGCAGAAGGTACAGTGAGTGCCAAAGAAAGAACAAAGCACAGCCCTTGCAAACAATTTGGAGGACCCACCTGTCCGCTGTGATTGCTTGCCAGCCGAGATAGGATCGGTGGATTCTGTTTCCCACTAGGTCACTGAAACCCTTTAAAGGCACACTAAAATTGTTTGGTAGAAGGGGCTGTGGAGTGAGCCACATGCTCACCTTACCTCCTAGAGCAGGACAGTGGCACAAGGCAATTTGTCAGTTAACAGGAGAGCTGGTACAAGGCTTAGCCCAAGTCCCTAGAAGGGTATCCATCAACCCCCTCATTAAAAAGCGGTCTAATCAAACTGCAAAACTTCATTCAGGACGTTTGTTTTCACCTCCATGGTAGGGAGTTGAAGGTCAAGAACTTCAGCCGTTCTACGCATGACCATAGTGTAGGAGGCAGATTCTTCTGTGGCTGGGCCAGGAGGAGAGAAAAGGATGGTTTCTGGGAAAGTATCAAGTCCACTCACCTCTTGCAGGTCCTCGTACCAATTATCATCTGCATAAGTCTGAGTTAACTCATCACAGTGGTCAGTCATTATCGGAGTACGTAAAAAAAAAAAAAAGTGTAAGGAATGTGTGCCTTGCACCTTGTGATGAAGCTAGTGCTGAAACCTGTCGGACTTGGTTGCAATGTCAGTCGAAGTTGGACCAGCGTTACAGAGGACAACCGGGCCAGCTGATCAAGCGGCATAAGCCAGCGTACCCAGTCTGGTGTGGTCGTGGCACCCGGTGGCGGCATCAGTGCTGGAGCAGTGGGCAGAAGTGACTCAGAGGGTCAAACTGGTGACAAGGGTGAACCCACAGACAGTAATTCAGGTGAAAGGCCTCTTTGGTCTGTGGAGTCCGAAGGCATGCCAGAGGGAGTCAGTAAAGATCTGAAGAGCTGATGCATAGCTGTGGGAGCTTTTCAATCTGGCTCGCTGTGGCTGAAGGTCCCAGAACCTCTGGTTGTGCCAGGACTAGCAGCAGAATCGGCTCAAAAGTCATCTCACTTTGGGAGCAGGATTACTGATGCCACCCACCCGCTTTGTTGGGTTTGTGGGAATGCCATGAAGGAATGTAACTTCACTTTGACTGCCTATGTTTTTGAGCTTACTGGAGAACTTGGACTGCGATGAGGTCAGGTCTCTAGAGTGGCTCAGTCTACTCCTGGAGCATGATCAAGCCTTTGACCTGAAGCAGTCCCAGCGTGGCCACAACGTTTTGCATTGCATGCTCTCATGGCCTCCTGTAAGAAAGTGCCATCTTTTTGCATGGTTGCCACCACTTTTTGCTAGACTCTGATGTACTTTGAGTGTGCCCTGGGCTCCTGCCATACAGGTACACAAGGCCTATGTTCTTTCCCTAAACTGCATTGAAACCAAAACCCAATTGGCACTCTTTGGCCACAGGGCAGTCCCTTGTACATGGTACCAAGGGCACTGTGGCCAGTGAAGGCCCCTACGGGCTGCAGCACATTGTACCACCCTTAAGAGACCCTGTACCTTTACACACACACACACACACACTGCCTTTGCTGGCTAAGTGTTTTTGTTTTTTTTAAACATATTTTATTGAGTTTTTGAGAATACCACATGGGCGAGGGCCCGACAATTCCAACATACGAGTACAATGGCAAATGATTACAATAGCCGGAACCATCCATGTGTGTAAGTTGCACATATAACAATTAAACTTTTGAAACTGTACGCAGGCATACCCCACCCCATCTACATTGGCAAACATAAGTTGATACTTTTATAAACCCAGGAAGATACAAAGACATGTTGTGGATAACAACTGGGAAACAACCCAGTGGGTCACCACTATGGGGATTGTGCTGGAAGGGGAGGGAGGTCAATACCCCTATATGCAGCCCATCTGGACCAGATCTTCCTATGCTTAGGATGACATCCCCTCACCTGAAAGACAGCCAGTTCAGCGCCCATGCACTCATCTAGTTCTCTCCGCCATTTCCCTATTGTCGGAGGGGAGGTGTTTTTCCATATTTGGTTGATATCCCGTTTGGTGATAAGTGCAAGAAAGAGCAAATGCTGTTTGTACCGGTTGCCACCTATGTCCAGAGGCGCAACCAGGTATAGTATACACATATGGCCTCAGCCCAGTCATCGTCTGTTAAGTCTGGTATGTCATCCTGCCATGCCCTTCTCGTCTTGTGCAGAGTTGTAGGTGAGTGTGTTGTCAGGGTCTGATATATTTGTCTTATCTTATGCCCACCCAAGTCCACCATGAGCAGGCGGCCCTCCAATGGGTGGTATTCAGGGAGATCAGGAATGTGCGCCAGCGAAGGGGACAACGCATGCCTCAGTTAGAGAGATCTGTAAAATTGAGTTTTGTGCAGCTGAAACTCATCTTGAAGGTTTTGAAATTATTTGAGAACGGTACCCCGCATAATGTCCCCCCACGGAGGAAATAGCTATTAGGTCCATGCAATAGGGGCGTTGCCTGTGTCAGCTGCCCGTGCCATCCCATCCGATGTACCAAATACCTCCACAGCCTAACCGTAGTTTGAGTGGCCTGTGGGAAAGAATCCAATCTCTGTGTGCTATGAAGTAAGTGCAAGAGGGAAGTACTATCCATGGCCCTATGTTAAAGTGCGAATGCCGGGTCCATAGGTGAGTTGTACCACCAATCATTGATAATTAACAAATGCGCCGCCACGTAGTATGAATAGATGTCTGCAGCGGCATTACCCCCACAGTACGTGGACTGTGTGCATGTCTGAAGTGCAACACGGACGGCTCCCCTTCCCCCATAAGAAGTTGTTAAGTAGGGCGTTGACCTGCTCGAACCATGCCCATGGTATACAGTATGGGAAGTTCTGCAGACGATATAGAACCATGGGAAGAGTGACCATCTTAAAGATGGCGGACCGCCAATATAACAAGAGAGGTAAGGAAGACCAAACCGCAGTATCTTCGCGAATGTTGGCCATAAGTGGGAGCACGTTGCGCGTCCACGAAACTTGCTTGCAAGTGTGAGAAAGTGGCTCTGTATATACTGTTCCCAAATAGGTACAGTGTGTACAGAGTCCACCGTCCCCAGAGGTTTGGCAGAGGCTAAAGTTAGATATAACCTTACTCTCTAAAGTGGTAGCTTGGTCGAGCAGTAAGGCAGTATCAGAGGACAGTGTAAAGCATTTGTTGCACACACTCAATCAGCAAATGGTCTCACACACTCAATAACTGAACTCTAGGCCAATGGTATATATATATATATATATATATATATATATATATATATATATGCTTGTTTTATTTTAGAACCAACAATAGGTATTAAAATATACTTTCTCAGAATGAGATGCTTTATATAAATACTTCTGCAATATGCAATTGACTTTTGTAGAAAGTTACAAGTGGTTGCAATAGGCAACACAATTTTAAACACAATCATGCATTGAGTTCAAAGGAAGTTTCAAGTTATTTGCAACCGATTACTATTGGGATTACATTTGGGATTCCAGGGCTGGATCCTAAATTCAGTCCTGGGTCAGTTCTTAGAATCAAGTGATAAAAGTCGACTTAGTTACCGTTATGATTTTTAGACAATATTTTGCTATTTTAAAAGTTGACAAAATATTTCATAGAAAACAGTCAATGATTCCCTATGGAAGAAAATTCAAGTTTTGTAATCCAGTACTGGGTGCCTAGACTCAGTACTCGGACCTTTATCCAAAACAGGTAAGTAATTACGTTTTCACGATTTTTAAAGAATATTTAATGTTTGCAGAAATTGACACAGAAGAAATTTCACAGAAAAACAATCAATGGTTTCCTATGGAAGAAAATTGGGTTACTGGTAAGTACGGTTGTGAATGTTTTTCAGAGTCCGTGCTGGGTACCAAGATCCAGCACTGGGAGCTCACCTAATAGCAGGCGAGTATTTTTGTTTTCGTTACTCGGCTGATTTTTGGTGAATATTTTAAGTTTTGAAAAGTCCACACTTAAAGAAATTTCAGGAGAAACCAGTCAATGTTACCCTATGGGGAAAATTGAGTTATCGGCTTTAAGGTAAGTACTCGACTGGCAGAGTTAAGGTTCTGGGCATAGACTCAGGGGTCTCCCAGGGTCAGGTAGGTACAGTTGTTCCACACTCAGCGGCACAGGGGCAGCCGGGTGCAGAGTGAGTTGGGCCCAATGTTATCCTATGGGAGGCAGGGGGGCCTTGGTTGGTGGCTGCTGGCTAGCAGGCCACGCGGCTGTGGGAGCTGGGCTCCTGGTCACTTGCTCAGGGCAAATGGGGAAGTAGATAGGAGCAAAGGTTACACTGCCAGGGCCACTCGGGCGGCTGGGTGCAGGGTGCTTTTGAGCCATCGGGCGCTCAATTGATTTCAATGGGAAAGCTCCTGTTTAGAACAAGACTGCAAGCTCGGGGACGAAGATTCTTCAGGTGCCACCACCACTTCGAGAGGTAAGTTGGGTAGTTGAGGATAGGTAGGTACCCCGGAGTTGGGCACAGGGGGTCACAGGGCGCCGGGGTGCCTTTTGGTGTCGGTGTTTTACCCTCGGTTGATCGCGGTTGGAGGAGCACGTGGTTCCGAGGCTGCAGGCGTAGTCAGGAGCGTCGAGAGAAGTCCTTGGGTGCCGGACTCGGGGTCACAGTCGCCGGGGGGTCGTCCTCGTGGTCTTTGTTCACTCCGGCACAGGCCAGGCTTGGCGGGTGCAGAGTGTGAAGGGTTCGCGGTTCCGGGCTGATGCCAGGGATTAGATGCTGAGTTTGAGCACAGCCTCTGCTCATGGGAGTCCCAGGGGCTTAGAGCCAGAAGGTAGCCAGGTCCTCCGGGGGTTTGTGAGGTTGCTGGCCACAAGAGATGCCGGGTTGGAGCAGGAGCAGGTTCGAGGGTTGACAGGCCGGTAGGGCTGGGGCCAAAGCAGTTGGTGTCTCAATCAATTAGTTAATTTGTAAAGCGCACTACTTACCCATAAGGGTTTCAAGGCGCTGAGGGGGGGTGCTGCTGCTACTGGTCAAAAAGCCAGGTCTTGAGTCGTCTCCTGAAGGTCAGCAGGTCTTCGGTTTGTCGTAGGTTGAGGGGGAGTGTGTTCCAGGTCTTGGCGGCGCGGTGGGAGAAGGACTGCCTCTGGATGTGGTTCTACGGATGCGCGGGACCGTGGCCAGGGCGTGGTCGGCGGAGCTGAGTTTCCTGTTGGGTACGTAGAAGGAGAGTCGACTGTTGAGATAGGCTGGGCCGGTTTTGTGGAGTGCCTTGTGTGCGTGGATCAGGAGCTTGAAGGAGATTCTTCTGTCGACGGGGAGCCAGTGCAGGTTCCTCAGGTGGGGGGTGATGTGGTCGTGGCGCGGGACGTCGAGGATCAGGCGTGCAGAGGCATTCCGGATTCTTTGCAGTCTGTTGATGAGCTTGGTCGGGGCTCCGGCGTAGAGGGCGTTTCCCTAGTCGAGTCTGCTGCGGTCTAGGACCTGGGTGACTGTTTTCCTCGTGTCTGTCGGGACTTGTTTGGTCATAGTGAGTTTCGAGTCAAGGATGACTCCCAGGTTGCGAGCGTGGTTGGCAGGAGCCGGGGGTGTCCCCAGTGATGCGGGCCACCAGGAGTCATCCCATGCTGAGGGGTTGGGCCCCGACGATGAGGATCTCCGTCTTGTCTGTTCAGCTTAAGTCGGCTTCCCTCCATCCAGTCGGCGACAGCCTTCATTCCCTGGTGGAGGTTGGATTTGGCAGTGAGGGGGTCCTTGGTGAGGGAGAGGATCAGCTGCGTGTCGTCGGCGTAGGAGATTATGTTGAGGTCGTGCTGTTGGGCGATTTGTGCGAGTGGTGCCATGGAAACGTTGAACAGAGTCGTGCTGAGGGAGGATCCCTGCGGGACGCCGCAGATGATGTAGGAGGCTTCGGACTGGAACGGGGGGAGGCGGACTCTGAGTTCTGCCGGAGAGGAAGGAGGTGGTCCAGTCCATCCTTGTCTCGGATCCCTGCATCATGGAGGCACGTGCATAGTGTGTGGTGGCAGACGGTGTCAAAGGCGGCGGAGAGGTCCAGGAGGATGAGGGCCGCCGTATCGCCGTTTTCTAGCAGGATCCTGATGTCGTCTGTGGCGGCGATGAGGGTGGTCTCGGTGCTGTGGTTGCCGAGGAATCCTGATTGGGAGGGGTCCAGGATGCAGTTGTCTCCGAGGTGACGGGTGAGCTGGATGTTAACTATCTTCTCGATGACCTTTGCTGGGAACGGAAGCAGGGAGATGGGCCGGAAGTTCTTGAGGTCGCTCGGATCCACCTGGGGTTTCTTCAGTAGGGTGTTTATCTCGGCGTGCTTCCAGCTCTCAGGGAAGGTAGCGGTCTCGAAGGAGAGGTTGATGACATTGCGCAGGTAGGGTGCGATGGAGCTGCCTGCTTTGTTGAAGATGTGGTGTGGAAGAGGGTCAGACAGGGAGCCGGAGTGGATTGTGCCCATGGTCTTGATTGTGTCCTCGATGCTCACATTGGCACAGGTTGTCAGGCAGTTATGGTCGATGGGGTGCGGTGGGTCCGGCGTGTCGAGGCCTGTAGGGGTCGTCCGGGGGTTGAAGCCGTCATGGATGTCGGTGATTTTGCGGTGAAAGAAGGTGGCGAGGGAGTCACACAGGGCTTGCGATGGCGGAATGTCGTTGGCGCTGGAGCTGGGGTTGGAGAGTTCCTTCACGATGTTCAAGAGCTCCTTGCTGTTGTGTGCGTTGTTGTCGAGGAGGTCTTTGAAGGAGGTCCTTTTGGCGGTCCTGATGAGGTGGTGGTGGTTGCGGATGGCGTCTTTGTGGGCAGCACGGCTGTTCGGCGTCTTCTCGCTGTGCCATTTGTTCTCCAATTTCCGGCAGGTGCGCTTTGATGCTAGGAGTTCCGGGGTGAACCAGCTGGCTCTCTTGCTGGTGTCTCTGTTGGTTGGCCTTTTCAGCGAGGCTAAGGTGTTGGCGCAGTTGTCCATCCAGCGTCTGAGGATGCCTGCACCATCGTCTGGGTTGGTGGGGTTGGTCGGTGGGTTGAGTGCGAGGTTTGTCTGTAGTTGTTCTTCAGTGACTTTGGCCCAGCAGCGGCGGGGGATCTGTAGGGTGCGGTTGTGTGTGAGGGGTTTTCAGAAGGTGAAGTGGATGCAGTAGTGGTCTGTCCAGGTGAGTTCAGAGGCATGCCTGAAGGCGATGTGGGGGCTTGAGGAGAAGATGGCATCGAGCGTGTGACCGGCGATGTGGGTCAGCGTCGGGACGAGCTGTTTTAGTCAGAGGTTGGCGAGGTTGTCGATCAGGATGGAGGAGTTGCTGTCGTTGTTGTTCTCCAGATGGTGGTTCAGGTCTCCGAGGAGGATGTAGTCGGTGGAGGTCAGCGCGTGCGTGCTGATTAAGTCTGCGATGGAGTTGCAGAATTGTGGTCGGGGTCCGGGCGGTCTGTAGACAAGGGTGCCTCTTAGGGTGGTCTTGGGTTCCGTGTGGATCTGGAAGTGCATGTGTTCGGCGGTGCCGAGAGTGTCGTTGGTGTTTGTTGAGACCCCGATGGTGTTCTTGTGGACAATGGTGATTCCACCGCCGGCTCCGTTGGCGCCGTCTCTGTGGGTGATCTTGTATCCGTCTTCCTCTTCTTAGCAGCTGCAGGGCAGGTCTTTCTTCTTGCTCTTCTTGGTATTTTGGAATCTGGAATCTGGGGAAGGAAGGTTCAGGGTGCCCCTAAATACTAGATATAGGGGCGTTACAGCTAGGTGAAGGGCAGGGACCAATCGGTCCCTGTCCTGGGGTGGGTACACCCCCTTTCCTGCCTCTCTCCTGTGGGTGGGGGGCAGAAGCCTAGTCCTGATTGGGTAGGGCTCCCCATCTTCAAGATGGCAAGAGCCCGGAGCTGTGCTTCACTTCGCCTCCCCCACCTGAGGGGTGGGGTTGGCAGGCTGGCACATCCCCGGTCCTTATTTGGGGTTTCCGGCCAAAGCTTCCCGCCAGAGTGGGGGGTTGCAGGGGCCTGGGGAAACTCACAAAGGCGGCATGCCTTTGAAGCTCCCCCCTGCCCATCCTGGGGGAAGAGATTTAGCACCTCGCCCAGGATGTGCATTGTTGCAGGACCAGGAGAGCAGGGGCTCTCCTACCCAGGGGTCCAGCAACATGTCTGCTGTGTGGCAGCCTAGGCAGCCTCAGACCAGACGTGGACTGTAGGTTAGGTTTCAGGGGGCATCTCTAAGATGCCCTCTGGGGTCCTTGGTACATTAAATCCCACACTGGCATCAGTGCGGGTTTAATGTGCGGAGAAGTTGGATACCAAACTTCCCAGCTAGAGGGGTGGCTGATGTATGCCAGGGCAGTGTAGGTGGTGGGCATGGTACACAGGGATGTGTGCCATGTCGACTTTTGGTTTTGTCTTGTACCCAGACACTCAGCCTGCAAGGGCAGTGTGTGTGTGTTAGGGTATGGGGCCTCTAAGGGTGGCACAATGAGTGCTGCAGCCCTTAGAGGCCTTCCCTGGTCACAAGGCCCTAGGTACCTAGGGTACCATTTACCAGGTAATGACATGTGGCCAGGGTTTCCCAATTTGGGTTTTAGGTTTTTAGGGAAGGAACATAGGCCCTGGGCACCTGATTGGCAGGACTCCAGGGCACACTCAAAGTACATTCAGCAATTCAGCAAAAAGTGGGGGCATACCATGCAAGAAAGATGGCAAGGGGACACAAATATGCCCAAATATTGAAACCAGTCAGTCGCATGTTGTAGCCGAGATGCCCACCTGCCACTACCCTGCTGGCCACAAACCGGAAACAGTATCAAGTTGGCTGGGTTAGTATGGAGCCCTGAGTTTTGGACAAAGACCCGGAGGATCTGCATGATACAGGGCCGTGAGATCCATGGGTCAGTAATAAAGAACAGTACGTCGTCCGCATAGAGCGATGCGGTCCGACAGAGCGTGACCAATCAAATCCTCCAAGGACTGGATCCTTACGTACCCATACCGCCAAGGCAAAAAGGAGGGAGGAAAGCGGGCAGCCCGGTCGTGTGCCCCGACCAACCGGGAAAAAGGAGGAACGGTGCCCAGCTATTCGCACCGTGGCCTCCGGGTCCGTGTATAGGAGGCGTACAAGTTGACAGCCTCCAGGAGTTAAAATAGATATTCCCAGTTGAGGGAAGCAAAGGCCTTATCAATGTTGCCAGTGTGGGATTTAATGAAAAATGCACACAGAGGGCATCTTAGGGATGCCCCTAAAAAAACGATCTACCACTAGTGTCTATGCTGAGTGGCTGCTCGCCAGCTGCTACCACCAGACATGTTTCTGGACCCCTAGGTCGAGAGGCTGCTGCTCTTGGGGGTCTGAAACAATGCACATCCTGGAACGAGGTTCCAAGCCTCCTCCCCCTAGACGCCTTTGTGAGCTTACCCAGGCCTTTTACTGCTTCTAGCAACTTGTCACCACCGGTTCTGACCCTCACTTTGGGCGGGAGAAAAGGCAGGAAAACCAAGTGAGGAAGGGAGGTGTGCTCACCTCTGCCAACCCCATCACTCACAGGTGGGGGAGGCAAGGTGAAACAACTCAGCCAACCAGGGTGAGGCTTACGCCCCCTCCCACTTTAGGGTGGCATAATAGTGGGTTTACCCACCCAAGGGAAGGGAGCCATTGGTCCCATTGCTTTACCTACCTGTAACACCCCTAAATCTAGTATTTAGGGTCACCCCTGAACCTTGCTTCCACAGACAATAAACCAAGTAGAAAAGAAGGACGTCTGAACAGCCGTGCCGAAGCTAAGAGGAGGACACCCACTTACTTGGCCACAGCCCTACCGGCCTGTCCCCACATCCAACCTGCAGAAGCGAAACTCTGGGTCCTGCAGCCAGCAGCCTCAAGAAAACCAGAGGACCTGCCGTGCCTTCAAAAGAAAAGACTGTCTCACGTAAACACCGGATTTGTTCACCCACAGACTCCAGGTCCAGAAAAGTCCACGAGTCTGCACCACTCTGCACCCAACGCCCGAGTGGCCCAACATCATGAGGTGGTCTCCCAGGCGATCCGGACCAGAGATCCAGTGAACCCTCACCTGTCTCAAGACTCCAGCCCACGCCTGCAGCCTCAAACCGGAAGGTCCCCCCCCAACCGCGACCAGGAGCTGGTAATAAGATACGACCAAAAGACACCCCTGCATCCAATACCCCACGGCCTTGGGTGGCCCAACCGACTGTCTAACCAACCAACCCCCAGCATCCCAAACTTACCTCTCCAAGTGGTGGTCACACCCAGAAGACCTTCGTCCCCGAGCCTGCAGTGCGTTTGCTAACCGTAGACTCCCCATTGAAAGCTACTGGGCATCCGACGCCAAAACAGCACTCTGCACCTGGCCGCCCCAGTCCCACAGAGGGTGCACCTTTTGTACCTGCGTGAACCCTCATTTGCCTTGAGCTGAAGTCCTGGAGCTTTGCTCCCACAAACCTTGTGGCCTGCTCGTAAGCAACCACCAACCGGACGCCCCTATCCCCCATTGGATAACGTTGGGCCTCATCACTCTGCACCCGGCCACCCTAGTGCCGCTGAGGGTGTAACAAGAGTGCATTCCTGACCCTGGGGGACCCCTGAGTCTACCCCCAGAACACCAACTCCCACAACCGAATACTTACCTTTGAACCGATAACCCTATTTTCCTCCATAGGATAACATTGACTGTTCTGTGAAACGTTTCTAAGTGTGGAGTTGGAAAACCTATGAAAATCTTTAAAACTGAAATCTAATAACTAAAACGCTTTTAGTTACCTGTTTACAGGAAATGTCCCAGTGTAGTAGCCAGGTATACTACACTGCGTAAGAAAAGTAGTCTGAAAAGTAATTTACATGACCTGCTAGTGAAAAGTCAATACAAAGTATATGTACAGTATTGCATTACCATTAATTCAAACTGTAACCAAACCCAAGTATATATATACACACACACACACACAACTGCAATTCAAAACTGTATTATTACTGCAAAGTATTTATCACTTACCTCTACCAGGCTTGCTTGGTTCTAGAAAAATAAAACAACAAAGAATATTTTTATACAAAACCAATTGGTCTGAAGTTCAGTCTTTGAGTATGTGACAATCATTTGCTGATTGAGTGTGTACAACAAATGTTTAACACTACCCTCTGATAAAGCCTTACTGCTCGACTACACTACCACAAATAGAGAGTAAGCTGCTATCTACTTTTACCACAGCCTACCTTTGGAGTTCCACTGGACTCTGTGCACAATATGCCTCACTTTGGTATAGTATATAAAGAGCCAGCTTCCTACAGTGCCTTTTCGGGTATCTTTTAAGACAAGGAAATTGCACATTGGTTTTTAATGAATTATTAAGTCTGGTTTAATGATTGTTTAACTGAATATGTTTTCTTATATATGAAACTAATTATGTAGGTTTGAACATTTATGATTGGTATGAGCCTGATCGAATAAAGTAATTTTTGATTTGGATTCATAGATTAACCATGTATTGATTTTGCTTGATGGAATAATTTGGTCCAATCTGATTCTCCCTTTGATGCAGCGTCTCCGATTGGTTGTGCTCAGTCTAACCTCACCTTTGTTCTGATGATCCTTCATTAAGATACAGGTCAAAACACTGTTGATAACCATCCAGCTTAGAGACTTTTCTTTTAATGACCTCTATGTGCAGAAATCAGTTTGTTAAATCTTTGACTTTGATTTCAATACTGCAGAATCTGCACGTTATTGTTTTTTTTTTGTTCGTTCTGTTGATCCCCTTTTTTGTGCCGTTTGTACAAACTATTGAGCACTGTGTGTTCACACTATACTGAGAACTTATGTCACTTCTTTTAATGAATATGTATGCTGCACTTAAATACATCATGAAGTATAACCTCTAATGATACCCGATAGGACATGGTAGAATCTGAATGTGTTACACCCTTGTTCCTTTGGGTCTATGGGCAACTCCTGTGGTTTACATCAATCATAATACATTCCGCTTACAGATGGTATAGTGCTATTCTACTGAGGATAGCACTGGGAGGAGCAAACATAATGGTAACATGTTTGTCTCCGATCAAGTGTGATATTATCACCAGGGGCAGCTGGCATGGCTCGCGGGTGGGTGGGGAGGAGAGTGCAGGGGTCATGGAAAGCATCACGGGAGGGGGGGAGGAGGGGGTAGGGGATCACGGTTTAGAAATAAAATAAAAAAATTAAAAAACACCTCGCGGCCGGGTCCCGCGCCTACTGTGCTTCTGCTCTCTTGAGTCCGCTAGGAACAGGAAGAAGGCAGCAAGGCTCCCACCCCTAAGCCAATCACAACGCTCTAATGGAGCACTGGTCTGAGTGCAGTGGCACGGCGCTCAGCGAGGGGCTGTAGGGATGGGCATGTTCTCCATGCAGGCTGTAATGGAGCCGGCATGGAGAACAGTGAAGTGCGCATGACCTCTTGGGCCGCCCAAAGCAGGCAGACCAAACAGTCATCGCACACTTGAGCGGGCAAACCACTCTGCCTCTGCCCTGCTCTGCTTTGTGAGCAGAGCAGCCACGCCCACCCTCCCGCCCACAAAGGAAACGTAACATGATAATAACTGAAAGTTATTATCATGTTACGTTTCCTCTTGTCACACTGCTTGAAAGGAGGAGCCGCCACTGATCACCACCACAGTGTCTACTGTTGAAATGATCCATAAATAATTTGGGAGTTCAGGGATGGGACTGACTAATGCAGGTGCATCCTGTAAGGAAAATGCTACTTACAAGTATGCATCTGTTCTTGGCGTGTAGAGCTGCAGATCCTCACACTTGCATTAGATTGCCATCTGGTGTTTGGCTCGGATGCTTGCACGTTGTGGTTGTCTTGGAAGAAGTCTTTTTAGTCACAAGATAGGAGACTCCTCTCTTGGACGATAGTGCGCATGGGCATCGTCTCCATCCTTAGATTGTTTTTCGCCATGAAGGGAAATGGAGTTAGTAGAAAGAAAAAGATGTCCATGTGTGTATATCTAAGTAAGATAGAACTGGAACAGATACAGGTCTCGGGGAGGTGGGTGGGCGTGTGAGGATCTGCAGCTCTACATGCCAAGAACAGATGCATACTGGTAAGTAGCATTCTCCGTTCGAGGCATATGAGCTGCAGATCACACACATGCATAGACTGTACAGCAGTATCTCCCCTAGCGGTGGTCATCTGTATCGGTTGCAGTAGTTTGAAAGAGTTTTAAGAAAAGCTTGGCCCACAGAAGCTTGCTGCTTGGCTTGCACGTCAACACAATAGTGTTTATTGAAGGTGTGTGTTGTAGACCATGTTGCTGCCTTACAAATGTCTTCTAGGGGAATGTTCCCTAAGAATGCCATAGAGGCCCCTAGTTTGCATGTGGAATGCGCCATAGGGGGAATGTCGATGTCCGTTTCGCTTTCTGGTAGCATATTTGGATATATTTGACGATCCACCTTGCAATCCCAGCCTTGGAGATGGGATTACCCTTATGTGGTGGGGAGAACGCTACGAACAGTTTTGTTTTGCGAAAGGATTTGGTTCTGTCAACGTAATAAAGCAGGGTTCTTTTTACATCTAGGGTGTGTAGAGCGTTCTCCGCTACGGTGTCCAGGTTTAGAAAAAACACTGGTAACTGATTGGTTAAGATGAAATGAAGAGATGACTTTAGGGAGGAATTTGGGGTTTGTTCTGAGAACCACCTTGTTACGATGTAATTGTAAGAATGGTTCTTGTAGGGTTAAACCCTGGATCTCACTTACCCTTCTAAGAGAGGTGATGGCAATAAGGAAAGCTACTTTCCATGTGAGGAACTGCAGTTCGCATTTATGTAAAGGTTCAAATGGGGGTCCCATGAGCCTGGTAAGAACAATATTTAGATTCCACACTGGAGAGGGTGGTAACCTAGGAGGAATGATTCTTTTCAGGCCTTCAATGAAGGCTTTAATTGCAGAGGTGACAAGTGTTGACTGTTTTGCAGATAAGCATCCAGTGCTGCTAGATGTAAACGTATGGACGAGTATGCTAGCTTACATCTTTGCAAGTGCAGTAGGTAGCAAATGATATTCTGGATGGAGGCATCCAGTGGATCAATATGGTTGTTGGTACAGTAAATGGCAAATCTTTTCCATTTTGCAGCATAGCAAGCTCTTGTAGTAGGGAGTCTGGCTTCTTTAATGATGTTCATAAAGTCCGGGGTAGGTTAAGGTAACCGAACTCTAGGATTTCCGGAGCCAGATCGCCAGATTCAGCGGACCTGGATCTGGATGTCTGATCTCTCCATGGTTCTGCGTTAGCAGGGATGGGGACAGTCGTAGGTTTTGGTGCCAAACTAGTGAGAGTTTCAACAGTGTTGTAAACCACAGTTGGCGTGCCCATGTGGAAGTTACTAAGATTAGTTTGAGAGGCTGTTGTCAGAGCTTGCATACCACTAGTGAAATCAGTGGGAGTGGCGGAAAAGCGTACGCAAATCTGCCTGACAAGTTCATCCACATCGCATTGCCCTTGGACAATGGGTGTGGCAACCTGGCGGCGGAGGTTGGGCATTTTGCGTGTGGCGAACAGATCTATGTCTGGTGGGCCCCACATCTGGAATAATGGTAGAAGAACTTGGGGATGCAGTTCCCATTCGTGAATCTGTTGTGTTTGTCGACTTAACAGATCCGCAATCTGATTGTGAACTCCTGGAAAGTATCCGGCAAGTAGATATATATTTTGTGGGATGGCCCATCTCCAAGTGTTCTGTGCGAGCTGGGACAGCTGCAGAGAGTGTGTGCCTCCTTGTTTTTGTATGTAGTACATGGCTGTCATGTTGTCCGTCCGGATCAGGACAGCTTTGTTTTGTACATGTACTTGAAATGATTTTAAAGCTAGAAATATTGCTAGTAGTTCCAGGTGATTGATATGGAACACTTTGTTGAGTGGTCCACTTGCCTTGGGTTGAATGTCCAAGGAGATGAGCTACCCATTCTGTGAGTGATGCATCTGTTGTGAACACTATCTGTGGAACAGGTTCGAGGAACAGCCGTCCTTTGGACAAGTTTTTTGTGTTCCACCCCTGCAGAGAGCGATGTGTGCGGCTGTCAACCAACACCTGATCTGTAAGGTGTCCTTGAGCCTGATTCCACTGATGTGCTAGATATTCCTATAAGGGGTGCATTTGAAGTCTTGCATAAGGTACAATAAAAATGCAAGATGCCATCATGTCTATGAGTTACATGAACACTCTGGCTGGCAGAGTGTGTTGGGCTTGAAATTTTGTGATGAGGGTTTGCATGCTGGCTATCCTGGCTGGACTGGGATATGCTAGAGCTGTGGAGGTGTTTATTGTGGTCCCCAGATATTGGTGTATATGAGAGGGCTGGAGATGAGACTTGGTGTAGCTGACTGTGAACCCCAAGTTGTGTAATGTTTGGATGGTCTGGTGAGTGTGGAACACATTGGTTGAATGACTTGGCTTTTATTAGCCAGTCGTCTAGATATGGGAAGACATGGATCTGTTGTCTTCTCAGATGTGCTGCTAATACCACAATACCACAAGACATTTTGTGAATACTCTGGGTGCGGTGGTGACTCCGAATGGAAGGACTTTAAACTGATTGTGTTGTCCGTCCACTGCAAACCTTAGATACTTCCTGTGAGCAGGGTGTATGGGAATGTGGAAGTAAGAGTCCTTGAGATCTAGTGTGGCAAGGAAATCGGCTTGTTGCAGCAGCGGGAGCACCTGTTAGAGAGTGATCATATGAAAATTATCCGAGTGTATATATAGGTTGAGGAGTCTGAGGTCAAGTATCGGTCTTAGAGTCCCGTCTTTTTTGGGTATTAGGAAGTACAGTGAGTAAACCCCTGTTCCTTGATATTGTAAGGGAACAGGCTCTATTGCGTGTTTTTGAAGCCGTGAGAGAACCTCTTGTTTTAGGAGCGCGAGATGATCTGTCGACATTGGACGCTGCTTGGGTGGTATGTGTGTAAGTTCCAGGCAGTAACCATACTGGATAATCTGTCTTACCCACTTGTCTGTTGTGATGGAATTCCAGACAGGTAGGAACTGTGATAATCTTTCCCCGACCGGAGTAGAATGGTCTGGGGGAAGCGGAAGAAAGTCTTGTAGTGGGGGAGGCACGAGTGTTATTACCTCAGCCTCTTCCTTTATTGTTATTCCCTCTGTATCCGCCTCTAAAATATCCTCTATTGGGGGATGTTTGTGTGGTGGATTTAAACTAAGATGAGGTGTCTGCGCCCATGTTTCTGGAGGCTCCTCTATAGAAGGAGCGACGAAAGGAGCCACGTGTTTGTGGAGACTGTAACACTCCTATGGACTTAGCAGTGTCAGTGTCTTTCTTCATCTTTTCAAGTGCAGTGTCTACAGCCGGGCCAAAAAGTTATTCTTGGTTGAACGGCTGGTTGAGGATGGTAGTCTGGACCTCCTGCTTAAAGCCTGAAATGCGAGCCAGGCATGTCGTCTAAGGAGTACACTGGTATTGATGGATCTAGAGGCAGTGTCTGCCGCGTCAAGTGCGCATTTGACGCGTTTGAAATTAGCTTGCCCTCTTGGATGAGATCATTTGCTTTGTTTTTATATTGGTCAGGAAAATGTTGTAATAGGGTTTCCAGTTGGTCATAGTGGGCCCTATCATATCTAGCCAGCAGTGCTTGCGTGTTGGCTATGCACCAGTGATTGGCTGCCTGCACAGCTACCCTTTTGCCAGAAGCGTCTGGTAATTTGGATTCTCCATCAGGGGTTGGCGCATCCCCAGAGGTTTGTGAGTTGGTGCGCTTTCTAGTGTTGGAAACTACGAGAGAATCCAAAGGCATCTGTCCCTCAATGTAAGCAGGGTCTTCAGGGGCAGGTCTATATTTCTTACCGATTCTAGGGTTAAGAATCATGGCACGTACGGGATCTTTGAACACTTCAGGGGCATGCTTAATGACTCCCTTGATCATTGGCAATATTTGCACGGTCTTTTGGGACTGTTCGAATGTATCCAAAAGGAAGTCCTCCTCTGATGTGTCTGAGTGCACTGCGACACCGTGATAAACTGCAGCCCTATTAAGCAGTTGACCAAAACCAATATTATCGTCTGGGGGAGATGGTTTTGAGGGGTATGGTTGGGGGCTTGAGAGGTCTGGTAGATCTGTTGGGACAGGGTACTCCCAATCATCTTGTGGTGCCGTCTGGATATGTGAACGGGTCATTTGGGTCACCACCGACCCCTTGGTCATAATCATCATCACGTGGAGGTGGTGTATGTGGTGGAGAAGTTACAGGCAGAGGTGGTGTAATAGATTTAGGGAGAGGAGGTGGGTTAGAAGGAAGTACAGGAGAAGGAGGCATAGGTGATGTAGCAGAGTCCTTTTCACAGGCACTGGAGTGGCAGGTGCTGTGTCCAACTTACTCTTCTTACATGGTACAGCTGTGACATGTCCTGTTTCAGGATTAATATAAATCTTTTTCTGCCTAGGATCAACAGGATCCGGGTGAAAAAAAGTTACTTTTATCGGGAACCGCCTACAGTGTCGATTTTTTCAGTTCCGAACTTGGCTGGTGTTGAGTTTTATGGTGTTTGGCCTTAGGAGGCGTGAGAGTCCTTAGGCTTGTCTTTTGGTTTCGAGGGTCATGGTTTCGGAGCCGAAGCGGGATCTTTAGGCTTGGAAGCGTTCGAAGCCGGCTTCTCCACTGACCGATTTTTTAGGGGCCGTTTTGTCTTTGGAGGTGGAAGGTGTGGGAACCGATTTTGGAGCAGAGTGTTCCTTTGGCTTCGGTGCCAAAGGCGCCAGTGGGACGATTAAGTGAGGTTTGCTCGATCTCGAGCTACCAGAAGGCTTGTCTTTTTTCTTCGGAGCCGGGGCTTCTGAAGTGTATTTTCGGTTGCGACTGGGGCCAAAAGGCGAAGTCTTGACCAGTGCCTTTGGTTTTGGTGGTGTGGTTGGGGTAGGGCAGTAGTACTCACTTGTTGACCAGGAGTGATGGGGTCGTCTGAGTCGTCTGCCTCAGACGATGATTTCGAGAGCTTCGAAATCATCTTCTGGAACATCCAGGTTTTCGAAGATGTCCTCTGGTTCCGGAGCTGATCTCTGCACCATGCTGTGATGGTGAGCCCTTCGATCTCGAATAGTCTTCTTCGATCGAAAGGATGCGCAGGCTGGACAGCAAGACTCGTGTTCAGGTGAGATTCACAGGTTGCAGACCCTGTGATGGTCACTGTGCGGGAATTTTGCTCCACACTGGGGGAATTTCTTGAATGGCGTCCTTCCCAGGAGCCGTAGGCCTTATGGCGTGGATAGGCCCAGCGGCCCGCCGGCCTATCCACGCCGGAATCGAGCCGATGAAAGGCGCGTCGAAGATGAAGATGCTCAAAGTGAACCCGAAGAGTTTGTGGAAGTTTTGCGCGTCGAAAAAGTTTGAAATGGAGATTTCGAACCGGAGCGCAAAAGTTGCATCTAAACCCAATGGCGGAAAAAAACAATGTAAGGATGGAGTCGATGCCCATGCGCACCATCGTTCAAGGGAGGAGTCACCTATCTCGAGACTACAAAGACTTCTTCCAAGACAACAACAACGTGCAAGCATCCAAGCCCAACACCAGATGGCTATCTAATGCAAGTGTGTGATCGGCAGCTCATATGCCTCGAACACAAAGTTTTAATATAGCAACTGCATTGGTATGTTCTTCTATCCACATCCATGTCCTGGCACGAAATAAGTCATACAGGGGTTTAGCTCACAAAGGTATGAATGTTCTTGAAAAACCCAATATTCCTAATAGTTACTGAAGTTCACAAAGACAGGTGGGTAGGTGCAGCATCATTAGAAGCTGTAAACTGGTCTTGAGCAACAGATATCCTGTTCTGGTGTATTGTGAGGTCCAAAATCTTTACAGAGGAGCTTTCCAGTGTCAATTTGTTTGTTAGTAGCCCACCTTGCTGTAACACCTGGCACATCTCAGCAACATCAGACAGGTGCTGTACTTCATTTTTACTGCCTATCAGGATATCATTCACATACGGATTGACACTTGTGTCAGGTGATATTGACAAACGATTGGTGACGTTCTCAGACCAAGGGGAAACACATTAAATACATACAGATAACGGCAGAAGTGGAAGGGGATATACTCTCTGCTACTTTCAATGAGGGGACAACTTACAATCCATTTCCAAAATCCAGTGAAGAGTATACTGTGGCTAATCTTGGCAACAAATTCAGTCAAAGCAGCCAATATATGTGCCATAGAGGCCAGAACTGTATTGGGTTCTCAGTAATGAATGAAGGAATGATGCAACTTCTAAAGCGCATGAACACCCGGAGGAGTCTTGGCGCTATAGAGAGCAAAAAGGAGCAGAACAAGCTGAGTAGAATCAATAGAGATCTACGATTAAATAATCGTTTTTAAAGCTCTTCCTTAAGCCCGCAAGTGAAGGTGCCGTTTTCAGTTCAAGCGGCAGACTGTTCCAATGGAGAGCCGTAATTCTGAACTCCCCTGTCCACCCCCACCCAAGTGACGAGTCTGAAGGGAGGAACTCTCAAAAGATAGGCTGAACATGACCGCAACGTTCTGCCTTGAGAATTTGTCCCGGTCACTGCCTGCTGTGTACGCGACAGCATGGCAATGATCAACCTTGTGGAAAACCATCCCTTCAATCCACTAACAGACATCTTGTGAGCCCTCGACGTAGAATCGTTGTACACGAACATTCCCCAAATTGACTCATTGAAGGCATTCTCAACACACGCTCACGTCCACATGCAGCCCCCACGATCTTCATACTGCAACTCTTGCCTCACTAGGAATTTTTTCCTTTTTGACAGTCAATACTAACAAACCAAAGGTACATCCATGGGAGCAGTTTTTGCTCCCAATTTGGCAATAGTTTACATGGATGCCCTTGAGACTAACTCCATTCTTTCAATTAGATGAGGTACCCCCTAATGATTTGATTTGAGGTCAGGGAACAGGGGGAACAAAAAACAAGAACTATAATATACAGTATCCCTCGAGACCTAAATTGCTTTAATTTTTTTGGGGTTTACATGGAAAAAGATCACCAGTTATGCATGTGTATTTTGTCTGATTTGTTTATTTTTTAATTTATTTTACTTTTTTTATAAACTTTCATTCATACATTGTTCTTTTGTCTGCATAAAATTCATTTCTTGTTGCAAAAACCAAGCTATGCACAATTAATTAATATTTCGCTATACATGCACAAACCTATTTTCATAATGTATACAAGTATAGCCAGTTTTTACAAGGGTTTTGGAATGAGAAAGCAAAAAGTTATACAAAAATTGAAAAAAGGTTTTAACAAAAACATACAAGTCTTAACTTTTATTTAAGACAAATCCCCACACCAGTCACACCTCTTGTAAAATAAATTAAAAAATAAACAAATCAGACAAAATACACATGCATAACTGGTGATCTTTTTCCATGTAAACCCCAAAAAAATTAAAGCAATTTAGGTCTCGAGGGATACTGTATATTATAACTCCATTCTTTCACCTCTGAATCCCTTACACATTGCCATCACAATATGGAAGAGATACATTGATATCTTTATGATCTGACGCGACTCACAAACTCTCATTGAACAATTTCGGCATTGGCTAAATAACTGTGGCGGTCTCAAATTCACACCATCACATAGCAGGGCGACCATCCCCTTCCTTGACCTTAACATCCAGCATAAACAGGGTGCCCTGATTACCAGTCTCTTTATGAAGCCCACAGAGCACAACATACTGCTGAAATGCGACAGTAATCATCCACGAGCACTTAGGGATTCACTCCCCAACTCCCAATTCCTCCGTATCAGATGGAAATGCACATTAAAGGATGACTTTCTCTGAAGCAAAGATCCTCAGCACTAAACTCACCGCCAGGGCATACCCCGTAGATTAGTACGGAATGCTCTAAAAAAAGAGCATGGTATTGTCCTAGAGATTGCCTCCTTGAACCCAAAACCGCATAGTATGCGTAACCACTTTCTCCCCAGCGTCTCACAAGTTACGCAAGAGCATACTCCAGCATTGGAATGTCATCACCGCTGGTATCCTAAACTTGGATTGCCCTCTTTTTGCTTTTAATAAAAGCAAAAACATTAAGGACCATCTTGTCAGGGCTGTGCTACCTAGCACCACATGCACAGGTACACTTCACGATCATTGGGGTCTACCACCACTGACAGGGCATGCCAAATGTGGAAATTGTACACTGTAAATTCACCACTGAGAATTTGTATTTGGAAATAACAAATTTGTACTGAAAGAATTCTCTAATTGCAACACCTGCAACGTGATTTAGGTCATCCTATGCCCTTGCAACAAGATCTACATCAGCCAGACGACACAAAAACTCAGGATCAGGATTTGTCAACACATGAGCAGGCTACGATGCAACACACCAAATGCCCCTCTGGTTGAACATTTCCAATATAATCCTTTTGCAACTTCAAAAGACTTGCCCACTGTGCACCTAAACCTTATTTGCAGTTGCAAAACTCAAGTTACACAATCTTTGAACTCATTTCTTAAAATAAATCAGAATAATAATTAAATAAACATACAAAAGGATTATCTTGAAGATTTTTTCATATAATTGCAATACATGTCAGGGAAAAATTCAAAACATGTTCCAAACAGAAACTGTATCATAAACAAATAAGATCCAATCCACAAAATAGTCATTTTTCTTTTGTGCGCCCAATGCATTTCTGGCCCTCTCGGCCCTTCTTCAGGGGATGATTTCTGAAAATATAAAACATTCGTATATGAAATCACAGGGTAACATTTGTCTTAATTACACAAAAAGCAACACAGAGCTATGATAAAACAGTTCCAATCATTCTAGAGACAATTATGCTACTGCCAAAAAATGTTCCAAGAAATAATATAGAATAGAGACCATGTTCCCAAGGTAGTGCAATGAAGAACGAGTGACTTAAGTGAATACTTCTAACCATAGTGAAAAAAGAAGAACCGCCTACCGTGTCCCTACTAAATCACCTGATAAAAATTTGTACCTGATAAATGATCTGTTTGAACTAATATCCTAAAAAAATGAGCAAGCATGAATCACTGCTACTTCAGTTCTCCCAAAGCAACATTTATCATAGTATTTCTAAACCACAAACACACTATGTCACCCACCTCAAGTGGCTCTTAAAGATCCAAAAAATTCACAGAGTTCAAGAGTACGCTTCAGTCTTCAAACGCCTAAAAGAATCATGGCAAAACACGATGTAATTATCACAAGTAGCCTCGTTAAATCAAATCTAGATTTCCTGTGCCGTCCTCACCTTAACGGAACCGCTTTCGCCCATATAACAGTTACGAGAAATATTTCTTAGACTGACTTGCACCGCCAGTGTGATACCGAGTGTTCCGCGTCCGACGTTAAAACGCCTTCACTGAAATTGAAAACTGACTATAACTGAACTCTACACCACTCCAAAATAGGCGCCATATTGAAACTACATGAAACTATCTAAACGGGGCCAGCAACGACAATGAGAAACAGCATTTAATCTAATCTGAACATTCTATGCCATCCTCATATAAACAGGACCACTTACACTTGTACAGCAATGATATGAAATCTTTCTTTGAGCTACATACATTACTAGTGACATGCTGAGTCTTACGTGTCAAACGTATAAACGCCTTCGTTGAAAATCAGAAACAGACTATAATTGAACTATATACCACACTAACAT
Source organism: Triturus cristatus (assembly GCF_964204655.1). NCBI lineage: Eukaryota > Metazoa > Chordata > Amphibia > Caudata > Salamandridae > Triturus > Triturus cristatus. The sequence continues at coordinate 240,269,998 of NC_140581.1, read as the reverse complement.
AAGCACAAAACGAAAAAGAACCCTTAGTTAAACAGGGCCAACAACTCACATGTAGGTTTCAAAATCTGCTCGAAGTGCATTCTTCGTACAACATAAATCCACCGGCTACGATGAAGCCGCCAACTGCAACGCAACCTATAACAGTGGAATCCCACCTCGTGCTTAGAAATAGAAAATCATGGTTAACAGGAAAGATAAAAAAAATTATAATAAACGGAAAAATACTGAAAGCAAAAAGGCAGTATTCTCATATTTTGCAAATCCATGCGTCACGTATATATTACATTTTGATTGGACGGACGAAATGAAGCAACGCCCATGAGGCCATATTTACAGATTACTTCTTATTAAAGATAACATCCTAAGTCAACTTTATCATTGATCCCTTTGGGATCTTGGGTATCCAACCTCCTTATCCAATAAACCTCCCTCTGTAACAGAGTTTTAGTGAGATTCCTACCAGGGGTTGGGACAACAATCTCAATTACTTGGAATTTGATTTGTGCTATGGAATGCCTGCATTTCATCCAATGTGCAGCTAAGCTGCTTTTGAGGTTACAGTTCCGAATAGTACTTTTATGCTCGGAAATGCGAATTTTTATTTTGCGTTCAGTTTTACCTATATAAAGCAGTCCACATGGACACTTTATGGCATATATCAGGTGTTTGGAGTTACAATCTGCATTGTGAACATTTCCAGACTATAGGCCATACAGAGGACAATAATAAGTAGGGAAAAGCCACAGGAGTATAACCCATAAACCTAGTTGAGATCTGGGTAGGTACAGTACAAATATACAATATCTCAACTGGATTTATTGAAAATAAATATACTTTTATGTGCAAGACATTACAGTAGAGGAACAAAGGCGAGAGACTACAAATTATTTGTTAAATGTGCTCCTGGCATCATATATTTAGAAGACTGGATTATACACAACAGTTGTAACAGCACTGTTAAGCATGGATGCAGAGGCAACCCAAAAGAACTAAGTGCACATTGTGCTCAGGACGTGACGGCGCAAGTGACAACGTGAGAAATACAGAGCAGGGCGCAAGGTGAAACGTAATATACAATATATACAGGATTGTTGGTTCACACAATAGTTATTTCAAGTGGGTTAGCTATAATTTTTTTCAGCGATTTAGAGAATCAAAGCACGGTGTGCGCAAAAAATTGTGCTGGTGAGAGAGGGTCGAGGGCGTTTCGATCCTTTCAAGTTAGGATCATCAGGACTAATGGTGGCTCTAGGAATGGGGTCATATTTTTGCACTGGATCTCTCAGTATCTTACTCTGTACTTTGACCCTGCCTGTATCCATTTTGTTAGTACTCATAACGGGACTGTATGTCGTAAGGATGGTTAGGAATCACTTGTTTGTAGTGGTTGTAGGAGCGGGTGGATAGAATCATTCATAACCAAGTTTGTGATGGCATTGTGAAATGGTCTTGCGGTGTACCCTGTGGCCACTGCCATATAATTATATCAGACATAGCCACAAGATTGGGAGGTCTCATATCTTTTTCCCCAAGCAAATTTTGTTTCCCCATGGTCACCACTTCGGTATGAAATTTTAATTTGGTTCCCAATAAAACTGATAGGACTTTGATGAGTGATTCATGTGGTGGGCCGATATATGCCCTGCAATGTCATGATGTACATTATCGGTTGTTGCATACAAGCACGTTACCATTGTCTTTACTGTACCACTATCCAGTAATGCGACTCCACCCCGTGCTTACCATGTGAACTTATCTCTGACTGTTAATCAATTAACAATATTACACCATTGTTTCTTGCATCGACATCTCATTATATTGGTATAAATGTTTTTATATTATATGCATGACAATGCAGCTGCATCTTCTATTTCACTATTGTTGTTTTAATACTTGGCTTGCTGTTAGTACCAACTCATTTTTTTCATCTTGTATGCAATGGGCAAAAACACAGTCTGAATGATCATTGGATTTTTTTTTTTTTTAATAAGTTGGGTGGGCAGTATGTAATACTTCCATTATGTGCTCTTCCTAGTCTTTCAGGAACAGAGGACATATCCATCCATATGACTGGACCACCCAATCTATGTAAACATTTTTGCACAATTTCTTGTATTTTTTCTGGAGTTGAATGAAAAGGAGCCTCCGAGTCACATTTTGGAGTCTGCTTTGTGGACACAGCGAATGGTACTTTTAGGCAACAAAGCAATGTGCAACACTCACCTGAGGTTTCTGTTTGGCATGCTCTCTTCATATAGTGTGCTCCCAGGGAACAGATTCACACAAATCCTTCCCACTATATATATCAATCCTGTTGTCTTACGAGACTGCATATGGATTCTCCTTGTGAGAGTGCTTAAAATCTGAATAAACCAGGTTGATCATTGGCATGAGGTCAGCTGTCACTGGAAGGTCTCACTTGACTAAGTCTGCACCTTATGATAATGTGAAGCACAGTAGACTCCGCTTAGGAATGAAGACAAATGCTCTCAGATTTTCAAACTATCCAGCTCAGGTTTGAGAGTCTCTGCAACATAGCACAAATGTTGGAGCTCTAACCCTCTGTGCACAAACCGCTTTATACACTTGTGAAAGGCAACCCATGTGCACTCCTCAACCTACTTACAAGTCTATCTCTATTTCAAGGCTTTTTAGCGCAGAGCAGCACCTCTTTTGGGAAATGTAACAAATCTGCAATACTTGTAGGATTGTATTCGGTGTCTGAGAAATGGCCACTCAGCAAGGAGTATATGTTCCAGGCGACTGTGTACTTGTTCGATGTATGGCTTCAAGCTGTGGAGGGTGGGTGCTTTTACAAACTGACTGGATTTTGATTAAACACAGCAGACAACTGACCTGGTGGCTATTGCAGTATCTAGAAAAACAAGTATACATTTATCAAACGATGGTACGAGGTACGCTGTGTGAAAGTGACACTCCGAATAGACATAAAAAATGCAGTGAACATAGAAAATGGTTTATATATGCTGGTGTTAATTTTCTACTTCTAACCACAACTGCTCCATAAAGTAAAATACATTATATCAAAGCTAAAAATAATAAGATTCACACAGCCACCTTTGGAATTGTAAGAGTTTTATTACTTCAAGTCAAAATAATAGTACATTCAGGTACATTCAGTAGACAGATTTGAAAGTGCATTCACACTTTACGTGCTTAATCTCCATCTCCCCATCACGGCTTCCAACCAAAAACAGAAAAAGTTACATTTGACATCAAAGGCTGTTTCAACATTAAATTATACTGATTGGCCATAACTCTGAACTAGGCCAATGTTACGGGACAAAACTCCTTAGTAAAATTGACATGACTGCCAATTTTAACACTTTCAATTTTTAGAAAAAATATAACCTGCATGAAATAGATGCAAGATTACAAAATCATTTGTTAAAGCAATATTTTCCAACAAAATCTGTTTCATCATCTTCATTTTGCAAATTAGTACAAAAGACATTTATATATTTTACACTGACAACAGAGGCATACAGAAAAACAATGGATTTTTTCATACCCAAAACAAACTAAAAAGGTACCTTTACAGCAGTTTAATCGTTTAACACTGAGCTGGCAGTCTTGATATAGAATGTGTGTCCAATTTCAGCTCACGCACCAAAGTGTGATGACGGTCCAACCACAAATACTGTAAGATTACCAACTGCTCATTCTCTTTTATTTTACAGATCCAGACAGTTATGTGGTGCTGCCCTCCTCATGCTTGACTGAATATTAACTCCCTAACTCTCATTCGCTGTGCACAATTTTGAGTCGCCTCCTCGCCCCAATCCCTTATCATTCATCTTGGTTATTCCTGGCTTGATTCACTTTATTAATATTCATTTATAAAGGTTACAGGCATGGCTGTTCGAATGGGAAACATTTTCCATGGTATACCTAAAGCAAATTCCAAAACCCAGACTAATAAGCCAGAAAGAAGTTTTAGTTGACAATTTACATCCATCTTCTGTTTGCTCTCAGTCCCTTCTCACCATTGTTAAGGGCACAAAGAAAAACACTCAGACCAGGGGTTTAATGAGAGCCACATACGCATACCATACTTTTGAAACCCACAATCATGGGAACTAGGCTGTGTCAAACGTTTGATGTATAAATATGTAGTTATACTGTGAATTTATGTATCTTCTTACAAGATGTTTGATGGATTGAAAGTTCTTGATCAAACTACATCCAACTACAGTACAAAATAGGTTTGGAAAACAGCATCTTGGAATGCTAGGGCACAAAATCATGTTGTCTTTTGGCAACACAGGTTTTAAATTAATGATATCCTGCACTACCACATACTGGGGTGGCTGTATGAACAGTCAGCTTGAGTTTGCCAAACATTACTAAGAAAATAACCTGCAAGCGTTAAATTACTGCGCACAAATCCTTGTAAGATTTTATTTGGATGGAGGAGCAGCTGGGTGGGGAAGCTGGTTACACAACCATGGAGGTAACAAAAGGTTATACACCAGGAAGATTCGCTCAGTTTACACGTAATTCACCTAAAAATTATTAACCTTTCAAACTGTTGGAACATCCCAATGTACCACAACACGGAAATAGTAATTATAGAAAACAAACACCAATGTAAAAGAGCTCTTAAAACTACTAAAACAAATAGGATTTGAATGTTGCAAGGTTTACAGGTTTTTTACTGCATCGTCAATCTCAGAAATTTGTTCCTTCAGTTGATTCCACTGCTCTGGGTTCAGAGAAATCCCTGCAACACAACAGAGAAGTCAGTTATGTTTAAAAAATGAGGTGTGTACACATTCATACAGTACTCTCCACTGGACAGAGCAGTATCTAACAAGTAACAGTTTAAAAAAACAACACGCCTCATGCTGGTGTAATGAATGCAGGCTGATTCTTAAATTCTCATTAACTAAATGTTTTGCCCTAATATTTTATTGATTATATTATGAACATAAGCAATTTGATAGAATGCAAGCACCCATTAACGTAATAGCCTCTAGGGGAAGGGGAATCTCCTTTGTGTCATACGCTGACGACACCCAATTGGTGATCACCCTGTCTGTCTAACAATCCCAGACAGGACAGAACGAAATTTAAAGACATCCTGGCCATTGCAGAGGGTCTATATAACGCTCAAAATCGGCAGCTGATCATCCAAGCCTCTATATTGGCCCGATTGGATTACTGTAATGTGCTTCTCCTTGGCTCTAATAAGTCTGTGCTGAACCGACTGCAGCGGGTCCAGAGCTCTGCAGCACGCGGCATTTTTGCCCTTCCTAAGTACAGCCATGTTTCTAATCTTTTCCGCCTGCATTGGCTGCCCCTTGTACACAGAGTACACTTTAAGGCGCTCTGCACCATGCACAAGATTTTGACCGGCATCGGCCCAGATATTCTGAGCGACATGTGCACCCTCTACTCCCCACCGCGTGCGCTGCGTTCGGCGAATCTTATCCTCGCATCCGAAGGACCAGATCTGGTGGTCGTTCCTTCAGGCGACTGGCCCCTGCCTTATGGAACTCCCTTCCCCTACACATCCGCAGCATCTCTGATCACCAGGCCTTCAGACGGCTTGTGAAGACTTGTTTTTTTTCTCAACTTTAATCCCTCTTCTGTCCCCCACTTCGTCTTGCTTCAGCGCAGGGACGCCTCATTGTTGAGGCAGCCATGCGCTTTACAAGTATTCTAATCATGATGCTATCCATTAATTGTTAACCAAAGATATCCATTTGTTAAAGAGTAGGGAGTATCCCTACTCTTGGGGTATCCACAGTTCTTTCCTTCTAATGTATCCAATACACGTAGGAACCATAGTGAACATGGGCAAGGCAGAGGTGGCAGTCCTTCAGTCAGGTAGTTCAGAAGTGGTTCCCACCGATTCCTGAGTTTGTCCTTTGCCCGGCAAGCCCTATGCCAGACCTTCCATCGCCAAAACTGACCACAGACTTCCAGACCATTATCGAATGATAGATTAAGTAGCACTTTTCCATAGTAAAGTAATAAACTGTTTGACTGCCCAACCTAAAATAATCAGTGAAAGGTTCTCAAGAATAGGAATCCCAAGGTTCCAAAAAATATTACATGGCACTTCTATCCAAAAGATCTGAATTTCAGGATATGACCACTAAATATGCTGCACGTCTCCCTGTTCTCCACATCTGTCCCAACAAGCAAACATACCCCCCTCGCAATTAATTAACATGGTGTTCAATTTTGCTGGGAGCTTGGTACTAGTCAAAGGAAATGTTTAACTGTAATCTCAGTTCTCTTCCAGAGGAATCTTTATCAATGCCCTAAACACAGAAATGTTGTGCTCACACGCAGGATCCCAGAGCACTTTACGAACATACATAAGTATATGATCAAGGTATTTTTGTAGGAAAAACTGCCCATAGACCTAAAAATAATTGTATTAGAAACCAAATATAGACTAGAAATGGCCACATTTCATTTAAGTATAATTTGTTTAATAACCCCAATTGTACAAAATAGTCACTACACTTGAAGTGCCTAGGAAATCTCATTACCCTTTATTAAATAAATAAAGGGGGAGGCATAGTCAGCCAACGTGGCCTCACGGACGTGATCGGTACGAGCTCCACTACCTTAATCTTTTAAATCAATGGTAACGTGCTTCTGCAGGCGATCCCTCACTCCATAACAATCAGACACAAGGGGACAAAGGTGAAAGGATGAAGCCAGAATGCCCCTCCTCAGAGCCCTACAGAACATTTACATGGATGCTGCCTGAGGACGGGTCGCAGCGAGGCCTGCATGGGAGGTTTGGGCTCACCACATTCCGCTATGGAATAGCTGTCGGTACACCATCTAGGTTGCAGATGACAAGGTCAGCCTCTTCACCTCCGGAGAAGATTGGCACTTCCCTAGCAGGCGCCAACGCTTCAAAACCTGTACCGGCACAACCCAGGACTCTACCATGAGGCATAATGAAAAGCAAGTCTGATGATGACCTCCCTGCCTGGGGAGTATCCCAGGTCAGTAAGGAGCGATCGACCAACCAGAGCAGAGGTGAGTGCCAAGAATCTCCCCATTGGCACTCTCGCATCCCCCCTGTAAAGTCCGCTTTGAGGCCTTATACAGTCTGCGAACCAGGCATACTGGCGCACACACACCTACCAGGGGGCCAGAGAGAAACAATGAGGCTCGGCTCGCCATGGAGTGAGTGCACTCCCAGACGAGCCTGTACGCACACTAGTGCGACTGTAGCTCTGATTTTGCTGCAGGGGGTGCCTGTAAGAAAGTACCCTCTTTTTGCATGGTTGCCCCCACTTTTTGCACCCCCCCACCCCCAATTGCAGGCTGCGTGTTCTGGTGCAGAACAAAGTGAAGAGAGGACTTGGCACCCATGCAAGTGTGCCATGCCTACAAACCACTGCCCCGACATAGGTCGCCACCCCTCTAGCTGGGTGCACTATACCAGTGGTGAGGGTACAGGTGCACCCCTACAGTGTCCAAGTCCATATTTAGACATTGTAAGTGCAGTAATGCCATTAAGAGTATATGGTGAGGAAGGGAGGTGTTCCCACCTTTGCCAACCTCACCCCTCAGGTGGGGGAGGCGAGGTGAAGCAGATGGGGGGGGGGGGGGGGGGGGTGAGGTCAGGGGGGATCCAGCCAACCAAAGTGAGGCATATGCCCCCCTCCCACTAGAGGGTGGCATAATAGGGGTTGTACCCACCCCAGGGAAGGGACCCATTGGTCCCAACCGTTACTTACCTGTAACGCACCCTGAATTTAGTCTCTAGGGGAAACCCTGAACCTTGCCTCCTAAGACAAGAACCGACCAAGAAGAGGAGAAGAAGAAGGACCGAAGAGACGTGGTGAAACGAAGATGAGGAGGACGCCCACTGACTTGGCCCTATACCTACTGGTCTGCCCCCACCTCACAATCCCGGAGTGTCCTTCAGCCAGCAACCTCAAGGACCCCGAGAACCTGCCCTGCCTTCCACAAGAAAAACTGTCCTGTGAGCACCGGATTTGCTCACCCACAGGCTGTGGCTCTGGCCAAATTAGAGAGTCTGCACCTGTCGCATGTGGCCCAACACCACGAGGAGGTCCCCCCCGCGATCCTGACCCGGGATATTGTGATCTCTGACCTGCCTTGAATCTCCAAGCAAAGCCTGTAGCCTCTTTCTGGAGAACCCCCATGACCGCGACCGGAGCTGGTAGGAAAACCAACGCCTAAAGACACCCCTGCACCCGAAGTCCCACAGTCTTGGGTGGCCTAACTGACTGTATCCTAGCATCCCAACTTACCTCACCAACCAGTGGTCACCTCCAGAAGATCTTCGTCCCCGAGCCTGCAGTCTTTGACGCAACAGGAGAATCCCCATTAAAACCAACAGGGCACCCGAAGTCACCACCCTGCACCCAGCCACCACTGCGCCGCTACAGGTGTACTTTGGGTGCTAACACGGATCCCCCTGAGCCTAACAGCAGGAGCTTTGCTCACACAACCTTGTGGCCTGCTCGTGAGCAGCCACCAACCAGAGGCCCTGTATTCCCCATTGGATAACATTGGGACTCAACACTCTGCACCTAGTCACCTTTGTGCGCTGCTGAGGGGGTTTCAAGAGTGCATCTTTCTCCCTGTGCTATCTAGTTTTACCTCTGCCTACCTTTGGGGTTCCACTGGACTCTGTGCACACTATACCTCATTTTGGTATAGTATATACAGAGCCAGATTCCAAAGTGTCCAGCTGCCCCAACAGCCCCTGCTTTAAATCTCGCCTGCCAGATCCTCTATGACCTTGCTCCTGCTTCTGGAGAGACTAGTGGGAGACTGATGGGGCCCCGGAGACACCTGTTTGGAGCTTCTTATCAACTGCAAAGACCAGGCCTATCGTGCTCCTCAAAGATGGCGGCCGCCTCATGACACCACCAAGGTGGTGGACTTATCAGTCCATTACTTCTTCATGCCACCAACGAGGTCACTATTATGTCCAGGTGAAATAATTTCTGAATCCTGAATGCTACTCCACGATGGAATGCTAACCAGCTATAAAATCTTCTTCAAGGGGATGACTTTCCTTCGGCCTTCATTGCCTCCTTCAGTCATTCTGTAGAACAGATGGCCATGGCGCGCTACTAGTAGCTACCAAGATGTATCTTCAGCCCCAGGCTCAAACCAAATTTCTAGCTGCAAGTCAGATCATACTGTGTGTACTACAGAATACGAGCGGTTGAAACTCTCACCTGATGTTCTTAGGTGGTTCGCATGGCCAATCAAATACTCACCCCCTTGTTACGTAATAGAGATATTGACTTGACAGCGACGTGCCACAGCCATTGCCTATCCATCAACTACCACGCTCTACATGCCTCCCAAAAAATCCCAAACGAACAGGGTCTCGAGTTAATTTCAGCCAACTGACACAGACCTCTCGCTCATAGAAAGGACTACATGGGCTTGACTAAGGAGGACCTCCTAACCTCCCTTCCAGACTTAAAAAAAATACTTGTGTGAAGAACTAAAAAAAGAACAGACCCCCTCATTGGGCATCTTTTGATCTGACACTTGACCTAGACAGCCTGCCAAACCCTCATCCAGTAGGTAGACCATCTGGAGAGCTCTACTGTGAGAAAGTGCCATCTTTCTTGCATGGTATGCCCACACTTTTTGCTGAATTGCTAAATGTACTTTGACTGAGTGTACCCTGGACTCCTGCCAATCAGTTGCCCAGGGCCTATGTTCCTTCCCTAAAACCCAAATTGCAAACCCTGGCCACATGTCAGCCCCTGGTAAATGGTACCCTAGGTACCCAGGGCCTTGTGACCAGGGAAGGCCTCTAAGGGCTGCAGCACTTATTTTGCCACCCTTAGAGGCCCTGTACCCTAATGCAAACACACTGCCCTTGCATGCTGAGTGTCTGGGTACAAGACAAAACAAAGTCGACATGGCACACATCCATGTGTGCCATGCCCACAACCTACACTGCCCTGGCATACATCAGCCACCCCTCTAGCTGGGTGCCCTATGCCAGTGGTGTGGGCACAGGAGCATGGGCCCTGTGCCCCTACAGTACCCAGGTCCATTCCTGGGCACTAAGTGCAGTGCTGCCATTTAAGAGTATATGGTGCCGGTTTAGCTCTACGGTACCGGCCACTGAGTCCACCCAGTCCCTGTTCTGACCTTCTCCCCCCCATTGATACTCCTATGGATTGGTAGGGTCCCCCTTCTAGGGGAGCACATGCTGCTGTTTTCGATTCTGGGTTGCCTTGTGGTTTGATTTTGTTTGTTGTTATTTATGTTAAAAAGAAACCGTCATGTGGGGTCCGGATGGTGTGGCCATCAACGCGGCTAACTCCTGTACGTTTCCCTTTGCCGCAGCCTGCGTTCTACTGTGTGTATCTTATGCTCCTCTTGTTTGCTAGCGGCCGGCCTGAAGGTTGTAGGCCCATCTTTGTATATTCTTTGAACTTTGTAATAAACAGTTTAAAAAAAAAAAAAAAAGAGTATATGGTGCCGGGAGCTCGTCAAACACGAACTCCACAGCACCATAATGGCAACATTGAAGACCGAGAAGTTTGGTATCAAATGTCTCAGCACATTAAACCCGCACTGATGCCAGTGTGGGATTTAATGTACAAAGCGCTAAAGAGGGCATCTTAGAGATGCCCCCTGAAACCTAACCTACAATCCACGTCTTGTCTGAGAGGCTGCCACACAGCAGACATGTTGCTGGACCCCTGGGTGGAGAGCCCCCCCGCTCTTCTGAGCCTACAACAATGCACATCCTGGGCGAGGTGCTAGGTCTCCTCCCCCCAGGATGGGCAGGGGGAAGCTTCAAAGCCTTTGTGAGCTTTTCCAGGCCACTTGCTGTAATCAGCAGCTGGCCCCTACCGGTTCTAAACCCCCACTCTGGCAGGAAGACTGGCCGGAATCTACAAGTAAGGACAGGGGATGTGCCAGCCCTGCCAACCCCAACCCTCAGGTGGGGGAGGCGAGGTGAAGCACATCTTTCACCCCTCCTGAGGTACAGCCGGGAGATAGCCTTTGCGTATTTTGCACATTCATGGTTTTAAAATACCTGTAACCTTTTGCTGCTATACTGTCCAGTATCTGCCTTCCTGGTTCCCCTGCCTGAAAGCATCCCCAGCAGCTGACCTAGCGCTGAGAGGGAGAGCTCGCGGGAGTCTTGGCAGGCGCCATCGGCCACACTGAAGCGAGGGACACGCCCCCATCGAGGCCACGCCCCCTTGTGCGTATACACTGAGCGCTGACTTGCGAGCGCGTCAGAATACCTTTCACCCCTCCTGAGGCACAGCCGGGAGATAGCCTTTGCGTATTTTGCACATTCATTGTTTTAAAATACCTGTAACCTTTTGCTGCTATACTGTCCAGTATCTGCCTTCCTGGTTCCCCTGCCTGAAAGCATCCCCAGCAGCTGACCTAGCGCTCAGAGGGAGAGCTCGCGGGAGTCTTGGCAGGCGCCATCGGCCACGCTGAAGCGAGGGACACGCCCCCCTCGAGGCCACGCCCCCTTGTGCATATACACTGAGCGCTGACTTGCGAGCGCGTCAGAATACCTTTCACCCCTCCTGAGGCACAGCCAGGAGATAGCCTTTGCGTGTTTTGCACATTCATGGTTTTAAAATACCTGTAACCTTTTGCTGCTATACTGTCCAGTATCTGCCTTCCTGGTTCCCCTGCCTGAAAGCATCCCCAGCAGCTGACCTAGCGCTGAGAGGGAGAGCTCGCGGGAGTCTTGGCAGGCGCCATCGGCCACGCTGAAGCGAGGGACACGCCCCCCTCGAGGACACGCCCCCTCCCAGCCCTATAACAATGTGTATGCCCCGGAAGCGCAGCGGACGAGCGCAGCGGGCGCGACGAATGCGCGCCAAAGGCGCGCATAAGGCAAGCTCGTCTGCGCCGAGTCAGGGCCTAGGGCCAGTCCCTCTGCCTCCCAGTCCTCAGAACCTATACACTACAGTGCTGAAACCCTCCACAGTCTTAGGACACCCAACAGCAACTGTGGTCGACACAGCTATCAAGCTGACACCCTGCCGCATACTTGTCCTAAATGCCACTACTCCTTCAAACCCAAATTAATCATGGACCCGCTAAGAGACTTCCGTATGTTCTTATTGAACTGCCGCTCTCCCCAAACATACGGCTGAAATCGCACTTCTAATAGAGGAACACACACCAGACATTCTGTTTCTAACAGAAACCTGGTTATCCCCTGAGGCCGATCCAGCGGTCATAGAAGCCCTCCCACCAGGCTTCCAAATATCCCGCCAAGACCGACTTACAGGGAGAGGAGGAGGCGTGGCGATAATTCATAAAGAACAAGTCCACTGCCGAGTGGTCTCCGAAACTATTACGGACTGTGAAAGTCTTACCTTCACCATTGAATTATCACCCAACTGTTGCCCTTCCGGCACTCTTATCTACCGCCCTCCTGGCCCTCCGAAGCAGTTCCATGTCAGTCTACCACTTAGCGTGGCTGAACGTCTTATTATCACATCCAATTTCATCCTGCTAGGTGACTTTAATTTTCATTTCGAGTCATCGTCAGACCACATAGCCTTGACCTTAGCAGAGGATTTAGCAGCTCTGCAACTCTCCCAACGGGTCACCTCTGCCACCCATGTGAAGGGCCATTTGCTGGACCCGGTCTTCAGCAATTGCCCTGGCCTTCTTACCAGTCCACCAATTCCCCTGCACTGGACGGACCATTTCCTGATTCCCATTAACTGGACTGCGTTCAAAAACCCTGAACCAACACCTACCACTAGACTCACGAGAGCTTGGTCCCACCTAGCAGTTGACAAGTGGACCAGCAAACTTGCTGAGAATCCACCTTTGATTAATGACAACCCCGTCCTAGCTAATCAGGCCTATGTCAACTGGATCACTCAATCTCTTGATGTTGTTCTGCCCAAAAAGAAAATCACGCTCAAACGTTCCCATAAAACTGCCCCGTGGTATACGGAGACTCAGAGACAAGAAAGGACTCTGCCGGAAATCGGAAAGACGTTGGCGATCTGACTACTCTATAGACAATAAAACCCTCTATCGAGAAGCCATCAGTGAATATAAAACACTGATAAAAGCGGCACAAGCCTCATACTTCTCCACGAAAATCCTGCTTGCTAAATCAAAACCCAAGGAAATTTTCCAAATCATTAAAAAACTAACTAAACAGCCCCCTAGTCTGCAGGTGGACAAGTCCACTACCCACTGCAATAATATCGTTGAATTTTTTCATCAGAAAATAAGCTCTATCTACTCTGCCTTTCCCTCGAAAAACCCTACCCCCCCAACCCCCTTTCTCCTTCCCGCTATCCCCACCCCCCAGTAAACAGCCACCCACATTGACTCACTTCCCCCCCTCTGGATCTCGCCACTCTTGAACCCTTAGCACGAAAAGTAAAATCCGGATCCCCTGATGACCCTGCCCCACCAGATATAATGATGGCAGCTTCGCAGACCACCCTACCTATTATTAGGGAGGTCTTAAATGCCTCCATTTCTTCTGGCACAGTTCCTACCGTATAGAAGCAGGCTATGGTCAGAGCCTTATTAAAAAAGCCTAATTTGGACTCTACCAATCTGAGCAACTTTCGCCCCATTTCCCTGCTCCCATGGGCAAGCAAGATCCTGGAGAAATATATAAATCTACAACTTATAAACTTCCTGGAAGATCACCACCTATTGGACCCCACCCAGACGGGTTTTAGACCAAAACATGGGACCGAGACCGCCCTCCTCATGGTCACCGAGGAAGCCAGAAAAATCCTGGATCAAGGAGGATCAGTGGCAGTGATCCTCCTTGATCTCAGCGCGGCCTTTGACACGGTCTGCCATGACATTCTGCTGGACCGTATATCCCAGGCCGGGATTAAGGATAAAGCCTGGTCTTGGTTCCAGTCCTTCTTAAAGGATAGATCTTTTTGTGTGTTCGAAGGAGAGTCTGTGTCCACCAGCAGACCTTTGAAGTGCGGAGTCCCCCAGGGCTCTTCTCTGAGCCCTGCTCTCTTCAATCTGTACATGAGGCCGCTGGCTGATGTCGTCCGCCCATTCGGGATTAAGATCATCTCCTATGCGGACGACACGCAGCTGGTGGTCTCCATGTCGCAGGCAGCCAATCCATCTGTTCGGGGCGGGCTCAGAGAGTGCCTGGAGGAAGTGAAGACCTGGATGTCCCTATCGTGCTTAAAATTGAATGGGGACAAAACTGAGCTTATGCTTCTAGGCCCCTCTGATCTTAGTCTCCCCGCCTCCCTGTGGCCGCCTAGCTTGGGATCCCCCCCAACTCCCAAAAACAGTATCAAGAGTCTCGGAGTCTGGCTGGACAGATCTCTGTCCTTTAATGTACAATCCACAAAACTCTCAGCCACTTGTTTTGGCATCATGAGGATGTTAAAGAAAATTCTCCCTCTCCTCTCTCTGGAAGCTAAACAAGCAGCCGTACAAGGTCTAATTCAGTCACGCCTTGATTTTAACAACGCACTTTATCTGGGTGCTCCTGATTCCACTCTGAGAAGGCTTCAGACAGTCCAGAACTGCGCAGCACACATCTTTCTCGACCTTCCCCGCAGACACTCAGTGAGGTCCGGACTGGTATCCCTTCACTGGCTACCGGTGCGCCAGAGAGTTATGTTTAAAGCTATGTGCATAGCGCACCAGGCTTTCTGGAACATTGGCCCCAGGATTACGCGAGACCTAATTACCCACTACACGCCCAGCAGAAGCCTACGCTCTAGTCAGACTTTCCTTGCATTGGCCCCCAGAATTAAAAGAGCCAGATCCGGAGGTAGAACATTCTCCCATAATGCTGCCAGAGCCTGGAACGGCCTCCCGTTGCATCTCAGAGCCAACTCCAATCTTACGGCCTTCCGCAAACAGCTAAAAACCTTTTTATTTCATCCAGTCTAATTTACCCCCTTCTCTCCCCCCCTGGGCTTCTGTGCGGGTCACTGGCATTCTCAGCGCTTGGACGCCTCCGGGCAGCAATTCGCGCTCTACAAATGTACATCCAATTCAATCCATCCAATCTCCGGGCCCTCACCATCTTGAAGATGGGGAGCCCTACACAATCAGGACTAAGCCACTGCCCCCCTCCCACAGGAGAGTGGCAGGATAGGGTATGTACCCACCCCAGGACAGGGACCCAGTGGTCCCTGCCCTTTACCCATATGTAACGCCCCTAAATTTAGGATTTAGGGGCACCCTGAACCTTCATTAGATTCCAGATTCTAAACCAGCAAAGATGATCAAGAAAAAAGAAGACCTGCCGTGCAGCTGCTAAGAAGAGGAAGACACCAACTACTTTGGCCCAAGCCCTACCGGCCTGTTGACCCTCGAACCTGCTCCTGCTAAATCCCAGCACCTCCTGTGGCCAGCAACCTCACAAACCCCGGAGGACCTGGCTACCTTGTGACTCTGAGCACCTGGGACTCCCACGAGCAGTGTGACTGCTCAAAGCAAGTATCTAACCCCTGGCATCAGCCCGGAACCGCGAACCCTGCACCCGCCAAGCCTGGCCTGTGCCGGAGTGGACAAAGACCCAGAGGACGTCCCCCCGGCAACTGTGACCCCGAATCCGGCACCCAAGGACCCACCTCGACGCTCCAGACGCCTGCAGCCTCAGAACCAGGGACCCCCACTCCCCAACCACGATCAACCAAGATTTCCAGACACCAAAAGGCACCCCTGCACCCTGCCAAAAGGCACCCCTGCACCCTGCGCCCCCCTGTGCCCGACTCCTGGGTACCTACCTATCCTCCAACTACCCAACTTACCTCTCGAAGTGGTGGTGGCACCTGAAAATCTTCGTCCCTGAGCTTGCAGCCTTTGTTAGTCCTTGAGCTTTTCCAAGGCAATCCATTGAGCGCCCAAAGGCTCAAAAGCACCCTGCACCCAGCCACCCGAGTGGCCCTGGCAGTGCAACTTCTACTCCTATGTACTTCCCCATTTGCCCTGAGCAAGTGACCAGGAGCCCAGCTCCCACAGCCGCGTGGCCTGCTAGTCAGCAACCACCAACCAAGCGCCCCCCTGAATCCTCTAGGATAACATTGGGCCTAACTCACTCTGCACCCGACTGCCCCTGTGCCGCTGAGGGAGCAACTGTACTTACCGGACCCTGGGAGACCCCCGAGTCTATGACCAGAACCTTCACTCTGCCAGTCAAGTACTTGCACAAAAGCCGCTAACTCACTTTTCTTCCATAGGGTAACATTGACTGGTTCCTCTTGAAATTTCTTCTAAGTGTGAAGTCTCTAAACTTTAAAATATTCACCTAAAATCAACCGAGTAACGAAAACAGAAATACTCACCTGCTATTAGGAGAGATCACAGTGCTGGATCTTGGTGCCCAGCACTGACCCTGAAAAGTACTCACGACCGTACTTACCACTAACTCAATTTTCTCCCATAGGAAACCATTGACTGTTTTTCTGTGAAATTTCTTCTGTCGATTTTACAAACTTATAAATATTCCTTAAAAATCGCCTGTGTAACTTAAACACAGTTTCTCAACTGCTTACAGGTGGTACACTAGTGCTGGACCTAGGATCCAACACGGACCTCGAAAAAGTAACCCTAACCTCACTTACCTGCTAAGTGAACTTCCTTCCATAGGATAACATTGGTAATTTGATTAGGAAAAGTTTGTGTCAACTTTTAAAATAGCAAAATGTTGCTTAAAAATCACAACAGTAACTAAAACGAATTTACCCACTTGTTTCCAAGAACTGTCGAGGACTGAATCTAGGATCCAGTCCTGGAGTTAGAAAAGTAATCCGGAAATCAATTGCACATAACTTAAAATTCCCATTGAGCTCAATGTATTATTGTGTTTGAAATGGTGTTGCCTATTGCAACAAATTATTATCTGCAAAAGTCAATTGCCTATTGCAAAGTATTTAACTAAAGAATCTCATTCTGAGAAAGTATACCTATTGTTGGTTCTAAAATAAAACCATATATTTTTTATATAAACCATTGGCCTAGAGTTCAGTTCTTGAGTGTGCGAGACTATTTGCTGACTGAGTGTGTACAACAAATGCTTTACACTGTCCTCTGATACTGCCTTACTGCTAGACCAAGCTACCACTTTAGGGAGTAAGGTTATATCTAACGTTAACCTCTGTCAAACCTCTGTGGACTCTGTACACACTGTACCTATTTGGGAACAGTATGTACAGAGCCACTTTCTCACATATACCACCAGTCTTAAACCACACCTACGTGCAACACTTCTGAAATGTGAAGACCTTGAAAATCACTTTCAATGTGGAAACATCAGGCTGAGAGGCCTAGAGAAGGGATCGGAGGGTCCGGACTTAGTGGTGGATCTGTTTTCAGAACTACTGGGGGCCCTAAGGTTAAGCTGGAACTTGTCCACAGAGTAGGTCTACGGACACAGGGTGAAGGGAAGCGACCAAGAGATGTCTTGGCGAAGTTACACTCTTTCAAAATGAAGCAGAACTTTAATCCTATGGAGAAAACTCAAAGAAACGCCCACACTTGCATTGCAAGGGAGCCCTGAAAGGGAACTTAAATGCCATTTAATAACCATAGAGCCAAATTCCCCCTATTTCGCCTTAAACACCGAACATACGATAAGGGAAATAAAGTGGGCACCTATCTAGCAAACCAACTGAAGAGTAAAACATGAAAAATACTTTATTATTTGAATTTACAAAGATACCGGTGAACATGCTACCTCTGAGCAGGATAAGGCTCAGGCCTTCATGATTTTAAGAGGAATCTCTATACCTCTGATCCACCCAGTGAAGAGGCCCAATGAGAATAATTGTCAAAGGTGAAACTACATCAGGTGTCAGCAGTCCAGAATTAGGAGTTGAGCAGCCCGATAAATGAGGAAGAGGTGTGGCTAGAGTGGTACCCCTCAAGACACAAATCCCCTGGACCCGACGGAATAACAACGTTATTCTAGAAGACCTTCAGTGCAGAGCTCATACACTCCTATTAAACCATATGGCAACTACCAAAATGGTAACTCCCTCAATGAGGAAAGACCCACACTATTTCCCTTCCTACAGCCTATAGCCTTACTTGATTTGGATGCAAAACTCTACCCTAAGATCCTAGCCACACAATTAGAAAAGATTCTGAACAAACAGATTCACCCGGACCAATAAGGTTTTAGTCGCCGGAGACAAACACGTGACAACTTAAGGAGAATAGTCCACCTGGCCGAAAAAGCTACCAAAAAGCTGAGAAAGCTTTCGACCGGGTGGAATGGCCCTTCTTCCAAACCCTCTATATAAATTTGGCTTCCATGAGAGGTTCATTGCCGTGATCTGGGCATGTTTTGCAAAGCCTCACAGGTTGTAGTCAACGAGGTAGGCTCGGAATTGTTTAGTTTCAGTCATGGCACCCAAAACAGATACCTGCATTCGCCACTTATTTGCACTCAGCATGGAACCCTCCGCTGTGAACACCAGAGATCAAAGGCATTCCTTTTCGTTCTGTGGATCAGAATATCTCTCTATTTACAGATGTGCTGCTCTCTCTCTCACTGCACCCACCACCTCATTAAATGCTCTGCAATAAGAATCGTCTCTTTAAGAAACAGAGACAGGATACCGCATAAACTTACATAACTCCTTTCTTTTAAACCTCACCCTCCCCACACACGATATCGAGCGGCCGGTGTCTACAACCCCTTTCCAATGGATGAGAAAAGTTATCACCTACCTGGGTATTAAAACTACCCCCAAGATCTCAGCAGTCTACTGGGCTGACTTTCCCCCATTGCTTTACCAGCTCAAATTGGATCTCAGACACTGGGCCACCTTCTACCTTTCATGGCTAGGGCTTTTAAACACCAACAAAATGACCGTGCTGCCATGCATTTTATATCTCTTCCAAGGCCTGCCCATCGAGGTGCACAGAGAAATTTTCTGAGCTCCAATCCATGGTAATACGCTTCATTTGGCATGACTACAGAGCATGGCTCCCCTACAAACACTTACGGCTCCCAAGGGAAGCAGGGGGCCTTTACCTTCCAGACTTACCACTACTACAAAGCAGCACAACTGAGAGCTATAGCAAATGAATCCCTGAGGTAACTGCAAACATTGGCTCTATATGGACAGGGTAGTGGTGGGTCGATATGTCTGGGATGTTTCCTTTAACACCTATCTGAGCACGCCTAGCTGAACAACCCTTAAGGTGCGGATCACAGTCACTCAGGTGCCAGGTTGGACCTCCTTTATCTCCCCCTACACCCCTAATCACTTCAATCCTGCCCCCCCCCACTTCAATCCTGTCCCCCCCCCCCCAAAGTCTCATACTGGGACCCTTTGATCCCTGGAGAGAGGTGGATGTCAGGTCGTCTCAGACCTCTTCTATGGGTGGGACCATCTCACTTTTGAACACTGTCAACAGGATTTTGGTTGCCTAATTCTGAAAAATATCACTAGACTCATCTGAAACATTGGGTCCTACAGCCTGAAGTATGCCAGGCAGCCACTCGAAAGCTTTCTCTTACTGAGAAATGTGTACAGCAGGCAGGGCGAGCCAAGGGCATAATCTGCTTAATACTTTCCACTCGACTACACCACGCTATTAGGGGCGAATGTTCTTGGCGGCCTAATAACCAAAAAACAGTGGCAGAAATTATTTCCCAATACAACCATTTCCTGGGACTTAGAAAAGCCAACTACAAGATTTTGCTTGACTGGTATCTTTATCCCACTAAACTGAAAACAATATTCCCTAACACAACAGATCTTTGCTGGAGGGGGTGTGGTCTAAAAGGAGACTTCCGACACATATTGTGGGTCAGACCGATCATACAACCATTCTGGACAGAAATCTTGGCACAAATTAACACTATACAGGGCTATTCCATTCCCTCTTCCTACAGCTTTGCACTATTAGGGCTGCATGATGACTCCTTAAAACATCAAACATTGAGTGATCGCTCCATTATGTGGCTTTGCTTGGGAGCTGCCAAGACGACCTTGTCAGCCGCCTGGAAAAAGAACCCCTCACCCTCCCTTAAACAATGGCGTGCCAGGCTTTGGCAAGCATTAACGATGGAAAGTATGACAGACATTCCGCAAGATGTATATAATTTTTTTTTAATACAAATGGGGCCACTGGTCACCTTTCTCTCAAAGGGCCTACAGCTCAGCGTCTGCTTAACCCGTACAAGAGTATTACATTTCTTTATGCTCTGATCCTCGTCGAGAACCTGGGGACCACTTCACCAGCTTATTGGTCTTGTCTTTGAATCCGTAGCCCTATCAATCACCCTTCTACATGGCACATTACATGAGCCCTTTTTCGTTATGTCTTACTGTATGGATTTTTGTTTACAGTTCGTTAAGGGGTGGAGGGGAACTATAGGGTAGTAGACTTGCTTTATTTGCCTAAACAGTTGACCATGTTACATTAGACTTTGTTTGAGCTGTTTACTAAGCCATGTCTCTAGCCACTGTATCCATACTTCGCACTACACTATCCTGTTTATAGCTTACATCCTTTGTATGTTTTCAATATGATATTGTGCCCAGAAAAATGTAATAAAGAGTTTGACCAGAAAAAGCTAAAATAGAGCTAGAATGCATCTTGTCTAGGGAGGAGAGTTGCGTATGACTGATGAAGATTATGCTGGAGGAGAACGAAATGGTTACTTACCAGTAGTAGTTTTGCAGCTTGCAGAGTTTGCTGGATTCACATGCTGTGTATTATTCTGCCATCTAGTGGTCGAGTCTGGAATGGTCTCTTTTTTCATGGGCATCGTCAATCACCATTTGGTGCTAGGTCTATCCATTGTATGACAGACGGCGCCCCGGAAATTACTGTGTGTGGTAGCTATCTTCAAATTCTTTTTTCCTCCTTCCTTTTGTAACTAAGGTTATGTATTTACTTTTCCCATTTTAAGTTCCTTCTCTTTCTTTAATGTAATTTTTTCTCCCACCAGTTTGCTTTCCTCATATCTGGGGAGGCGGGTGGGTCACATGTAAATTCAGAAAACTCTTAAAGCTGCAAAACTACTTCTACTGGTAAGTACTAATTTTGTTTTACAGCATGAATCCTTTTCTGGATTCACATGCTGTGCATTAGATTATGTAGTGGTTTCCCCTTCCTTGGGATGGTTGGGGTAAGATGTGAAATTTGCGAACAGGTGTTGAAATACTTCCTTTACCATTTGTAGATCCACACAATAATGCTGGGTAAAGGTGTGTGGAGCTGCCCATGTAGCGGCTGTACATCTAGGGTCTATTGGCACATTGGCCATAAAGGCTAGCTGCCCCCTTTTTCCTTGTGGAACACACTCTTGGCCGGGAATTTAATGTTTTTACAGTTGAGTAATAACATCTGAATTGCTTCTACAATCCAACATGCAATTGTCCCCTTTGTAACAAGCACACCCTTGTTGGACTTCGTGCAAGAGACAAACAGTTATTCCCTTTATGGAATAGTTTTGTCTCCTGTAGATAGCATAGTAAGGCTCTTCTTACATCCAAGGTATTAAGACTTCTTTCCAGTCGTGTTTGAGGGCTTTCTGAAGAAAGCTCTGCTTTGATTCATGTGGAATTTGCCTACTACTTTAGATAGGAACTGAGAATTGGTCCATAGGACAATTTTGTCCTTGTGGATTTGAATGTATGCTTCCTCAATAGTTAATGCTTGTAGTTCACTTACTCTCTCTAGTGATGTTATTGCAATAAAAATTGCAGTCTTTATGATAAGCCGGGGTGCTGCTTTGTGCATTGATCCGAAAGGTTCTGTTAAGAACCGAACACGTTTTTTTAACCCGCAGTTAGGATTTTTTTTTTTGATTCAATACAAATCACAATGCATTTTACCTCCTGGGCTTTCTTGAAAACCCGTCCATCTTCTCCTAGACTAATCGCCATTGTGCTTAATTTGTAGTATTATTATAAATATACTGTTTATTCTAATACCAATTCCACAGGTACCACTGCTTCCTTGCAATACATTATGTACCCCGGTCCCATGAGAGTAGGGTGGTCCTCGTCTCTCGTAAATGCGTCATAGGCTGGACCTAGCACCAAATGGTGGTTGAAGCCCTCGGAGAAAGAGAAAAAAAAAAACGACAATTCCAGAACCAACCACTAGATGGCGGAATGTTGCACAGCATGCGAATCCAGAAAAAGATTCATGCTGCAAAACTAGGATTACTGGTAAGAACCTTTTCTTTCTCTTGCAGGGGGGGGTCTCATCAATAGGTACGAACAGAAAAGCAAGCTCATCCCAATAAATCCTGCACACAAGAAAAAAAAATAAACGCTCTGTTACCCAAAAAGATTCCTCAAAGAGGCTTTAAGCACTTGGACATCTGCTCTATAGTAACGGTATTGATCTCCAAGTAGTAGCTTTACAAATCTCTTAGAGGGGCATATTTCCAAACACAGCCATTGTGCCTGCTTTTCATCTTGTTGTTTGCAGTAGAGTTTAGCAGGGAGACTTCATTTCCTAACTAGTAACAAGAAATTACACGGGTAACAAGCAATTATGCATCTAGAAATGGACTACTTTGAGGAGGAAAGAATTATAAATGAGCCATAGTGATCATAAAATAACTAGCGGACCAGATTGTCTTTTGTTTTGTCTAGATAGAATTTCAGAGCCTTTTGCAAGGCTAATGTATTATGAGCCCTTTCCGCTGGGCTGAAAGGTTTGGGAGGAAGGTTGCCAAGGAAATACTGCAAGTCATCAAAATCCAACACCACCTTCAAAAGAAAACTAGGATGAGTTCTCATTGCCACTCTGTTTCCATGAAAAACTGTGTAAAGCTTGTGTGAATACAATGCCTGCATTTCACGGACTCTGCACACAGGAGTAATAGCTACAAGGAGAGCGGTCTTCCATTATAAAGTCTGCAGTCACCTTGTGTAAAGGTTCAAAAGGGGGACCCATCAACTTTGACAGTACAATACTCCATTTCCATGGTGGAGAAGGGGCTTGAATGGGATGGAAGATTGAGACAATGGTTTCTTAAGTTCTCATACCTCTGGTGCTGGGTAAGTGGACTCTGAAACACACCCCACTTGTGGTCCAGATTTTCTGGGTAACCAAATTACCTCTCATGGACCGCATCCTAGTAGGGCTGCCTGAATGTGGATCTCGTGTTTCTCTGTTTTGCATACTGACCATTCAAATGCTACTGTTAATTGGGCTGTGTATCCAAATATTATGGAATGTATTTTAACAACTACATCTGAAGAAGTTGCTATGGGTATGAGGAATATATGGGAAAGAGTAGTTTGAACTGCCATCCTACGATTGTCAATAGCTACAATTTAGTAAACCTTTTCTACACAGAATTCCAGATCCAAGTACTCTACAGTAATGCTCAGCACGTGAATTTAGGGTCCTGAATGAACACAAAAATAAATTATTTGGCTATTTAAAATTAACTCAAAGTATTTCCAGATCTGAGAACTACAATGGAACCTCAAACTTCTAGGCCTTGACTGCTACATCAGAAGATAAGAAGATTTAAAAGGAGCAAGCAGCCACACAGGAACGCATACCCGACTTCTGATTGGAAACGCTGATAAACCAATAGGGGTCAAACACATTTAGTTAATTTACAGTGGAAATGCCTGCATTAAACTAACCATCTGTTTTGCATGGTAAGTGTTTTGTGTTCCTCTTGCTCACAGAGGACCCCTCCAATGCCAAAACCAACTTCTGCAGCACCATGCTCAACATAGCCAAATGGATGAGAGCCAACTGCCTCCAAATCAATTCCGACAAAACTGAAGTACTGATCTTCGGGAACAAGACTTCTGCATGGGAACACAGCTGGTGGCTGGCAGAACTCAGACCTACACCCACACAAATAGACCATGAACGCAACCTCTGCATCATCTTTGATGGCCAAATGCCCATGAAACAACAAGTCAATGCAGTTGCCTCCTTCTGCTTCCACACACTTCGCAGAATCTTCAGATGGATCCCAACCAACATCAGAAAGACCGTCACTCAGGCCCTCGTCACCAGCCGTCTCTACTACGGCAATGCCCTCTACGCCGGCATCTCTACCCAGCTTCTCAGAAGACTCTAGACCATGGGTACTCACAAACTTTCTCTCGAGGGCCAAAATGATGGTGTGGTTTGTGGCTGAGGGCCGCACTAGTGGGAGTGGGGTTAGTTGGGGGCAGGACTAGAGGAAAATATATATATATATATATATATATATATATATATATATATTTCCCAAACAAATCAAAGTGGTACTGTAACTTTGCAACAACTATGACGGACACTTTCTCGCTAGCAAAATGAAGCAACATGAAACCTATAAATATCAGAGGCATACATATGATTTTGTTTACAGTCCTGTTTAGCATCACAAATGGGCCTTTGAAGACTTAAAATAACAACAAATAGCGTTTTTTCTTGTGGAAAGGTGACAGCCCTACTGGCATATGTGCGTAGTCCTGCACTTGTAAGTGTGCACCTACGCCAGCCCAGACTCCACAACGCCCATTGAGCTCAAAGAGCTTCAGCTCCCCCTCCCGTCGTGTGTGGCAGCCGGGGTTGAGACAGCTTCCCAGGCACACAAACAGCCGCACCCGAGCACTTCACAGGTCTTTAAAAGACCATTTGCATGTTAACGAGGCTTTGTTGTTTTTCAGCCCTTCTTAGAGCCCCTGCATCTCCACTCTCCATATTGCTGGTAGAGTCAGCCTTCCCCCCCCCAAATTTTCAGTCGCACCTCCCGAAATGTGGCTCTAGTTGTGCCTCTGAAATTATGTAAACAAGGTTTCTGCGCTTTTCAGCTAGGTTTGCAATGTACATATACAACATGCACACATGCAGATATTTGCCACTGTATTGGTAAGGAAACGTAATGTACGTAGTCCTCGTGTTTTGTGTCCTGTTCTCCCTCAGAGCACAAGCCGCTGCTGGCTCCTGCCGGCGTGCCTCGGGTGTACTTCTTCCTCGAGCCAGCTCCCTCCAGCAGTGCAGTCACGGTGATGTGCATCATCGCCTCTGCTTTGCAGGCAGCCTGGCACGTGAATACTGTCCTCTCTCTGTGAAAATGCAGCCTTGTCCTCTGAAGCTGGCTGAGCTGCAGCACATGCTCACCCGGCTCCTTGTGACAGATAGCTGTGGAGATTGAGACAGGACTCTGGAGGGACCCCAGAACACACGGATGTAAACAGTAAACAGGGGCATCAGTGCAAAACAATGTCTGCAAGGTCCGCGGGCCGCCAAGGAAGGCTTGCCGGGCCGCTCGCGGGCCATACTAGGAGTACCACTGCTCTAGACCATACAGAACGCTGCAGCCAGACTCATCGTGGACCACCCAAGACGAAACCACATTGCCCTACCACCTGAGACCGCCACTGGCTCCTCATCCAAAAGATATGCCAGTTCTAGATCCTCACTCTCACACACACACACACACACCTACAAATCCTCCACGACCTAGGACCTGCCTACATCAACCATCGACTGAACTTCCACTAACCTTGTAGACACGTGCACTTTTCACTCCCCCCCCCCCCCCCCCCCGCATCAGTCAAAGCTGCAGTGGTGGGCGCTCCTCCTCATGCATCGCAGCCAAGACCTGGAACAACTTTCCCCTCCAGCTCCATGCAGCCCCCTTGCTGGCAGACTTCAGAAAAAGACTCAAGACCTGGCTCTTCGACAGAGACAGCACCCAAACACCCGTAGGGGTGACAGCGTTGCACTTTACAAATGCCGATTGATTGTGTCCTCTGTGACCAAAGCTTTAACAAACCTTTTGGTGCAAATGTTATTTTAGATCCTAGATGGTGACCTCATACCACTTCTACCAAATCTAAACACTAAGTCACGCTACTGCACAACTATATTAGGCGCCTCAGTGATTGGCAATATATTTTAATATACAACAAATTATCTAAAACAAGACACCATCTCTGTACAGTAAAATTACCTGTCCTTCAAACAAATCTAAAGGAAAGCTTAAATCAGTAATCCAGAACTCATAAAATGCATTGAAACAAAAAGGGTTGTCTTCAAAAGAGCATACACAAGTGATCCATCGTCCCAGGGGTGGATGAAAAAGGCACACAAACCACACTGTCCTAGTTAAGTGGAGAGCTTCTAGAGAATCTTTCAAAAGGGCATTTTTTGCCATATACTTTTATTAAAGTAGTATGAAGAACATTAAAATCTCACCATTTAGTAATACATACTTACATACTTTAGTTCTGGGGACAGGGTGAGAGAAGCCAAGAAATAAGAGAAATCAATGTATTGGTAAAATGTGCCGGAGGACGTGGACAAGCAGTTTGACAACAATCTATGGGCCAAACTCAGTAAGCACACTACAAATGTTATAACTTGATGCCAGGTTCCTGATCACCAACAATAAATTACTCAAAAGTTATAGCACGTCAATTATGATCCATAAATAAAGTTGGATTATAATTCCAAAATCTCTAATTGCACTGGAGTTTTTCATTTGGTATAAGAATGTCTTGTTTAACTGCTGTCTGGCCTAATGTTCTAGGAGACATACAGACCATGATTAGGTATCGCTTGCCCTGAACCCTTCCACTGATACATTATAAAGTAGCAAATCTTCCGACTACACAAATCTGTTTTGTGAATCTAGTACTGATTTTATCTAAAAAACTGACTGCAGTACTATGAATGCAGCAAGAACGACTAGTCATGAGGCGCGAGTGCTATATCTTGCAACAATGGAAAGAGGAATGATACAGGTAGCTGGAACAGGTGAAGCTGTGCCTGAAGGATGTAGAGGGAGTCCATTAAGCCTATACGACTATTTATTTATTTAATTTATAGTTTTATAGAGCGCGAACCAGACTCGTGAGGGTATCAGAGCGCTTTACAGGATTGAGGGTGGTATACAAAATAATTAGGAGGGGAGGGAACCAATTGGGTAAAATAGGTAGATACATTATAAAGAAATAGCACGCAGTTTGAAGTCCCAGATACAATTGGGATAAAAAACAGGTAGATACATTATAACAGAAGGCACGGACAGAGGCAACTCTTGGGTGGAAATGCCCAGAGTGCAGGGTAGGTATCATCTGTAAAGCGATGGATAATGCAGAGGTGGTGGGTGGAACAGGTCGATGAGGCGATTGCAATGTGATCGTTATGCGAGGAATTTGCCCATTAGTAAAGTTTTGGTCTCCTTTTTAAAGCGTGCCAGGCACGGAAGTCTTCTGATGGCGGTCGGGAGGAGTTTTCCAGATTCTTGGAGCGGCCCAAGAGAAGGCAGATTGTAGGTTTTTTTCTTCCGTAAGCGAGCTGGTTGAAGCAAAAGGACTCTGGCAGATCGGGAGTTTCTGGCTCCTTCGGATATCACTAGTTTCTGGGCGAGAAATGCAGGGGAATTGGAGTAGAGAGCTTTGTGAGGAATGCAGGCCAGTTTAAGTTGGATTCTGGCCTCTAGGGGAAGCCAGTTCAGAGCTTTGAGGTGGGGAGAGATGTGGTTGAATTTCTTTGAGCCAGTTAGAAGTCTGGCGGTGGCGTTGAGGCAGGCTTTCAATGGGGCCAGAGAGTTCATGGGTAGCCCTGCGAGAGTAGAGCATCCATATGTTAGTCTGGAAAGGACTAGAGCCTGGATTGCAGTTTTTAGGTCAGAGGCGTCGAGGAAGGGTTTCAGTTTTCTTCGGTAACTCCGGTGGAATCCGGCGATTTTGGCCATCGAATTGACTGCAGATGGGATAACTATCTCTGATGGAGAGGGGGTAAATGTAAAGTAGCGCAAAAGACTGCAGTGATGAGGGAAAACACTGAAGACGGAAGGAAACCATCCCTTCCATTCTTACATGCAGCTGAATGAACTGCAATAACTTATTTCCATTGTACATTACCTGTTGCACTGGTTATTGATAAGACATTCTATATCAAAATAAAGAATAAAAACAGATAAAGACAAACATAGTTTGAGCATTGGTAGTGAATTAATGAAAAAACTACACTTGATGAAAAGCAAATGTAGTATGACAAGACACAGGACCAAATGATCGACTCAGCGAGATGGCCCAATTGATGTACAAATGACTGCCAACAGAACTCCCACGATTACACCTCTCCTCCGTCAGTGCTCCCATCTAAACCACACATCTAATTGCTTCAAGGCAATTAAATCAAACATTTTGCAACATCTAATTAAGCACAAGACTGTGAATCTTCACAAAAGTACAGCTTCCTTGCCCTCCTATTGGAGGTTTACCCAGTATCAGGGTTTAAAAAAAAATATACTATAATAGTCATCTCCAAAAGAACCAATAAGGATTTTAAAAACCATGCCAGTTTTACTTAACAAAAATCTTTCCAATTCGGGCGAAAAGAGATCCCAAAAGTACTTCTATTGTACGTTCAGATGTTTACTTTAGTCACTATCCCTTTGTAATCTAGCAAGTAAAAGAAACAGACAGAGTCCTATAGAGTGATCACATTCACCTTTTCTTCCAGGTTTCATTTCTCCTTCTTGATCCATCCAGTACTCTCGAATGTCAATTAGTACCTTCCCTTTAAAGTCTCGAACGCTGACATACCTCATTTTTCCAATCTGTGCAAAAAACAAAAGTTGTTGGAAAAACTCAAGTACGTTCACCAAGACAAAAAGTATGGGAAACAAATTAAATCCAGCTTCAAACTCAACTGAATTATCATTGGTGTTTGTTACAGATCTGATCCTAAACACATTTCCCAGGGGATACCCCATTTAATCAAAACAAACTTAAGTCTTCAACAATCGCTCTGTAGATCAATAACAGATAACAGCAAATCAGTCTGACCCTGTGCCTCATGGGTACAGTCCAGCCCGAACTGCCAAGCCGTCCATCAGCCGACGACTGAAATGCCAGAAACCGGTCCTAGGAAGCTTGTTTCCGGTTCAGTGAAGACATGGCTTGGCAGTTCGGGCTGGACTGTTGCCATGAGGCACAGGGTCAGACTGATTTGCATATGGCCATGTCTGAACTGGGGAGGCAGAGTGGGCTAAAGAAGGGTGATGGATTAAACCCAGATCAGTTGACTGGGGGTGAGTGCTTGCAATGTTCAACACTCCGTCCATCATTTCCTTTGGTTTTTGCTTTTCTGGCTCTAACAGAACTTTAAGGCACTTACTTTGTCCTGCTTTAAGGTACAGACAACAAGCCTTTGAAAAAGGATATTGAATGCCAAAGGACTGGACAGAAAGTGTATGGTTTTAGGTTATGTTCTTTCGTCAAAAAAAAGTATATTCCACACACTAAGGTCATTATCAGTAATACAAATGTGTACAATAAACTGAGCACCATGTATTCCACATCAGATTCCCTACAATCTGGTAGACGCTACAGCTTCACAGCTAGAGCAAATACTATAGGGCAAACATATGCTCATCTAAGAGACCACCATGCAGGATTCTAAGTTGGCAGCGTCACTGCCCAAATACCCCAAGTATGTCACCAACTCTAAAGGGTGAGACAATGCCTAAACTAGCATCAGAAATCTAATCAAACTGCATGCTATTGACAGTCGAGAATCACATAACTGAAATCCGGCACTGGCAATATCCATAGGGAACTGCATGTACTCTGGAGTGTTAGTTCTACAGAGGATACAATGGCATATCTAATCTTCTAAATATTAAATCAAAGTGTCTTGTACACTACCACCAACTTACTTGGAACATATTATCATCTACTTTATTGCTCTGTTTGGACGAAGCAGATGATCCTTTAGAACTTTCCCCAGTCTTCTGTTTCTTAGCTGGCTTCTCTGGGGGTGCTTGCTTTTTTCGCTTTGCCTAAAAAAGTAATAAATTGTGAGGCTGCAATGCAAATTCGTAAACAAAAGCAAAAGAACAATTTAAAGCAGAATCAAATTATTGCAAGTAGAGACTATCGCCATTTTGAACCACTATTAAGATGCAACCCTCTCTTATCCACCCATCATTCAGATTCTGTGAGGCAAAAATTGAAAAAGAAAAACGTGCTAAATCCATTATCCAGGATCCATGCTTCAAAAAAGGAAAAAGGGGAGGGAGCTGCCTGGCTACCGGCTAGCTTTAAACATTTTTACAAGATAAACATTTGGTCAATTTTCTGGTATGTGCGTTCCAGTTGTTCAATTAGTCCGCTAGTGAGCATTAACATCTAACATGTTAGGACTAATGTACGATGCACAGACCACATGCTCCTAGACTGGGTGAGATCGGCTCCGATTAACAAAACCGAGGAACAGGCAAGTGGCTGCAATCTGAATCCACTAAAGTCGCAAAACGTGCTCTGGTGTAATGAGAAGTACATGGCAATATTTTCTAAGAAAAAACGTGCTTCAGGATTTTCATGTGGGGGAGGGGCAACACATTACCCTACTTATCTGCAAGCTTACAGAAATTTCCAATACCACCATGACACCGGTTTTAGGTCTAAACTACAGACAACTTTAAACTCTCTGTTCAAGGAACTCCTATGTAAAAAAAGAATACTTCTAGTGGGCTATGCATCAGTCAATTGCTTATTGGTGGTTGTTTGTCTTGACAATCTCGTTTGCTTGCTTGCCATTCCTTCCTCAGCTTTGGTGTGCCCCTGGTCTGGAACATAGATTCCTTATCCTCCTTTTGAATGGATGAGTTGCATCCTTTCACGACTGACCTCGGCGAACAACTTTTTTCATTTTGTTCTAGCATTCTGTGGCAGACTTTGTGGTCTTGCTCTTACCCTTCTGCCCCCCCCCCCCCCCACCCAAAACAACTTGTGTTGCTTCTCCTATTAGTGCTCACCGACCCGCTGTCTGTTCCTCGCCCCAGCTGGTCTATTGCTTTCTCCAGCCCACTTTTTATTCACCTTCAGCTATTCAGTTGCTCCCTACCCTGTCTTTACCCCCTTTTCGTAGGGCGTGTCAGCTACAATTTTTTGCAAGGCTGTCCCTTTCTCTATTGTGCACCTTAACCCACTTTTTTTCTTTTTTAATTTTCCACGCCAAGATTGGTGTTGTGCTCTTGGAACGGTAAATTAAAAGTAATACAATGATCACACACGCCACAACACTGGGCCTGTCAGTTTACATGTTTTACTTGTTGCTGATGCTGTTCTGCAACAGTGAGAGAACATATCGAGCAAGCAAAAAAGAAGGGTCCTGAAATGGAGGGAACAGTTGGGAGCAATAAAGACAAATAACACGCTCTTGGGGGAGACAAAGAATAGAACACTAAGAAAGCAGACATGCAGGTGACGGATGATGGCAAGCATTAAGAAGAATGAGGCCTTGGAAAGAGAAAAACTAAATACAAAGGATGCAGGCCCGAAGTAGCAGGGCCGGGCAATGACTACGGAATGCAGAAGAACACAGGCGAGAAACAGCAACATGACCGTGTGTGGGAGGACAAAAGCATGTGGGTGAGAGCGGCACTGAAAGGGGGGTTATACGAGATAGAAATCTTCCAAACTCAGGCAATCTGAGTGCATCAATGAAGAAAAAAAAAAGGCAGCTCCTGCAAGAAAGCAGCGGAAGCACACAAGTATTATGGCTATACTGCAGGCAAGGGTCAACACAGGAGGCTGTGAAGCAAGCAAATGAGAGTTAGGTTATGTTATTTGCACTTATAGCGCGCACAGATACTCAGTGTCCCGGCGCGAGCCTAGAGAGGGGAAGCCTGGGATAAGATCAGACAAAAAGATGGGTCTTCATTTTTTTTTTTTTTTTTGAATAAGCAGAGGTCTTGAATGCTGCGAAGAACAAGAAGGGAATTCCAGTCAATGGCAGCTGTGACAGCAAGTGAGCTGCCCCCCCCCCATTCTCGCAAGCCGGAAGCGAGGGATGTGGGCCAGGAGCTGGGATGATGACCGGAGGTGTCTGGCGGGGGTATAGAACCTAAACCGCTTCCGTAGATACCCAGGACCATAGGCATGCAAAGCCCAATGGGCCAGGGTCAGAGCTTTAAACTTGACTCGTTCAGCCACAGGAAGCCAATGGAGTGAACGCAAATGCTGTCCGACGAGGTTTCTTATCGGGATGTTAAAGAAGAGTCTTGCAGCCGCATTTTGGAGCACCTGAAGCCTATTAGGAAGATAGCCCGGCAGGCCGGCGTATAGCGCTTTTGCATAATCGATCTGAGAGAAAATCAGGGCCCAAGTCAGTTTCCTTCGCTACTCTGGGAAGAAGCGGGAGAAATTTTCTAAGTGTTTAGAGTACCCCAAAAAAGAATTACTGCACGCTTCTTGATCAGAGTTGAAAAAGAAAGGTTCTCCTAGAACCAAACTCCCAAATTCTTGGTGGGTTGCCCCGTTGAGGCTGGCATGGGAAATTCCGCAGGCCAAAGAATGTCTCTAAATTGGGGGGGGGGGGGGGGGGGGGGGGGCGCAGTGGAACGACCCATAGAGAAGGATTTCGGACTGATCCTCATTGTATTTCAGCTGTGCTGAGGAAAGCCATTAAAAAACTGCGGTCTAACAATTTCTAGCCAGAGACTTGGAACACTCTTGCAAGTAACAGCCCATGTGCTCTCTCTGGCAATACCTAAAAATGAAAGAGAAAATATTATTTAAAGGAGTGCAAGGGGTGGGATGCAATGTAGGGTAGCCAGGTCGGAAACAATGAGTGGGCAGGGGAGCAACAAAGGCACTTGAGGCTGGGGGAAAACAAAATACATTTAAAAATAAACGTGCAATGGGTTTGACAGGAGGTGGACTGCCCCGCATGAGAGGTCTGTAGTCCCCAGTGCCCGTTTGTATACTCTGCCGGGGATGGGGTTACTTAATGTGACATTATTATTGCTCTGCTGCGAGTTTTGTTTTTCTTTCAATAAAAATTGCTGAAAAAAATAATAAATAAATAAAATAAACGTGCAGTGGCAGTGCCAGTAGGTCAAGTCCTATGAATGCACTATCAAGCAAGACCTACAAATCCATATATGTTAATTGCCTACTCCCATCTGTGCTGCTGTCAGAGAAAAACGCCATAAATGATCCAGTTATCCAAGATGTTTTAATAGCATTGTAATGGGCCCTTTAACGATCAAGTACAGGCAGATGGATAATTAAAAATTAAACAATCTCACCTGTGTGAAGGACAAGCTCTTTTTTGTGTGGATTCTGCCTAATCAAAACAGGTACTCCTGGTCTCAACGTGTGGACGGAGCCAAAGCCCCTCTCCTGGTGGTTCCCACATAATTGTCTGGCGACTGCTGCGCTTTCAAGCCAGACCATAGAAAGCATGGGGAAGGTGGGGGAAAGTAATTAATCAGTGGATGGGTAGGATAAGTTTCTTACCTGTAATCCTAGTTCTCTTCAAGGGGTATCCTCATCAAAGTCATAAGCACTGAATATTCCCGTCCATGTGCGGGGACCCCGGAAATAATTAAATTATATATGAAAAACACATATATCTGTATAAACATATATTATTTTTTCCAAGCAAATGCAGCCCCATAGTAGGCTAGACAATGTAGATATAAATATCCAATAACACACTATAGGTATAATAATACACCTAAATGAGGTAAAAACTCATGAGAAAGAGAAGAAAAAACACTGTGCAAAACACCGATCCACAAAACATTGTTAGCCTGCAGGCTGCATTGCACTACAATACCATAGACTGAAAAAGCCTTGTACAGGTAAAAACTGGCACCGTGCCTTTAAGGCAGCCCTGATTCCAATATCCCATCATGCCTCAGGGGTGACAGTTGGGTCAGTTCTTTGCGGAACCCGTAGTCCTAAACACAAAGATATACTTCTTCCATATTTAATAATACAGTCATCTCATTTGCCTGGGGAGGCGGGTGGGTTGCTTATGACTTTGATGAGGATACCCCTTGAAGAGAACTAGGATTACAGGTAAGTAACTTATCCTTCTCTTCCAGGGGATCCTCACCAATAGTCATAAGCACTGAATAGAATAGCAAGCCCATCTTCCACCGCAGGCAAATGAGAACTGCACTATACATTGAAGATAACAACCGAAATCAGTTGTTGAACAACCGAAATCAGTTGTTGAACAGATTCCTCAAGGAGGCTTGCCCTACTTGAGTGTCTGCTCTGGAGTCCGAGTCCAGACAATAATGTCTCGTGAATGTATGGACAGATCTCCAAGTAGCTGCTTTACAGATCTCGGAGAGTGGGACATTATTGAGAAACGCAGCAGTAGCCGCTTTCCCTCGTGTGGAATGTGCCTTCGGTAGAGGCCATAAAGGTTTCTGAGCTAGCTGGTAAGCTAATTTAATGCTTGACACAATCCATCTGGCAATAAAACGTTTAGATGCTGCAAAACCTGTACAGACAGCACCATAGTTCACAAACAATTGGTCAGACTTCCTGACAGCCTTAGTTTTATCTAGGTAAAATTGCAGAACTCGTTTAACATCCAAAGAATGCAACGCCCTCTCAGCTGGCGAAGAGGGGTTGGGAAAGAAAGTTGGCAGTGAAATAGACTGATTCACATGAAAGTCGGATACCACCTTAGGTAAAAATGAAGGACGAGTTCTCATCACCACCCTATTAAGGTGAAAAAATGTGTAGGGTTCTTTTGAGCAGAGGGCCTGTATTTCACTCACCTTACGTGCTGAGGTGATAGCTACCAAGAAGGCTGCTTTCCACGTAAGGTGCTGTAATGTAGCCTTATGTATGGGTTCGAAAGGTGGACTCATAAGCTTTGAAAGAACCAGGTTCAGCTCCCAAGGAGGCCTCGCTGGGGGGTAGACCTTTTTAAGTCCCTGCAAAAAATCTTTTACCACTTGAATCTTAAAGAATGAATGCTGAGATGGAGAGCGCCTATAGGCCGTAATGGGCGCCAGGTGCACTTTGATGGAGGAGAATTTTAACTCCACCCTGGCTAAGTGAAGCAGATAGGGTAATATCACTTCCTCTTGACATTTCGTAGGATTGTGTTGATTTTGAATACACCATAAATAAAATCTCTTCCACTTACAGAAGTACGAGAGTCTCGTAGAAGGCCTCCTAGCTTCCTTCAATATGGTCATGCATTCCCGGGGAAGGTTTAAATGGCCATACTGGAGGACTTCAGGAGCCATGCTGTTAAGCTCAGCGAGGGAAGGTTGGGATGGTAAATCCCCCCCTGCATCTTGGTTAGCAAGTCCGGCCTGCACGGCAGACGCTTGTGCGGCCGGATCGATAGGTGAAGGAGATCAGGGTACCACCACTGCCTCGGCCAGTCCGGTGCTATCAAGATCATCTTGGTGGTCGAATGTTGCAGCTTGGTCACCACTTTCGGGATTAGTGGGAGAGGAGGAAAGGCGTACACAAATTTAATTTAATTTATTTTTGTAAAGCGCGATAGTCACCCGGAGGTATCCCAGCGCTGAGGAGCCCTGAATTCACCAAGTCAGCGGAGCAAGAGACTGAGATACGAGGATGGAAGGATGGAAGGTCAAGGCAAAAAGGGGGGGGGGGAGGGGATGTACGGGTTAGGGAAAGAGATGGGTTTTTAACAGTTTCCTGAAACGCAGGTATTGAGATTCAAGGCGTAGGTTACGGGGAAGTGAGTTCCAAAGGCGGGAGACTTGTACCGAGAAACGTCTTCCTCCTGCTCGGGTTTTCCTGAATCTAGGGATGTTGATAAGGTTTTCTGCATTGGAGCGGAGGGACCTAGAGTTTCTGTAGGGGATGACAAAATTGCTGAGAACAGGAGGACCTTGGTTCTGCAGTGTTTTGTGAACGAGACATAGGGCTTTAAATTTGACTCTCTCCCTTATGGGGAGCCAGTGAAGGAGTTTAAGAGCGGGCTTAGCAGATGATCTGGCCGGGGTGTTGGTGATGATCCGGGCGGCCGTGTTCTGAATTGTCTGCAGTTTCGTAAGGGTCGCTTCGGGGGCACCCAGGTAAATCACATTACTATAGTCCAGCCTCGATACTATGAGACCTTGGACTAATAGTTTTTGGGATTTAGGGGGAAGAAGGGGCAGGACTTTCCTCAGAGATTTTAAGAGACCGAAGCAGGTCCCTGCCACTTTCTTAGCTTGTCATTGACCAGTCGATCAAAAGGGCATTCCCCAGAGACCCTGGTCAATAGTACCTGGAGGCGAAGCCTCGGCATTTTGTGTCGTTTTCATCCGCGAAGAGGTCTACTTGCGAACGGCCCCACTCCTCGAAAATGTTCTCTAGCACCTCATCGTTGAGGACCCAGTCCTCTGGGTCTTGAAAATGTCGACTGAGTGAGTCCGCTTGAACGTTGAGCGCGCCTGGAAGGTGCGCCGCCGTTATGGAAATGTTCCTTGCCAGGATCCAGTGCCACAGGGATTGAGTCTCCAGCGAGTGTCCTGGAATGAGTACCCCCGTTTGTTCAGGTAGTACATTGAGGTGGTGTTGTCCGTTTGTACTAAAATGGAACTCGTGCTGATTGAGGGCAGGAACGCCTTGAGGGCGTGATGTACCACCCTGAGCTCTAGCATGTTGATGTGATATAGCTGCTCGCTGCTGGATCACAGCCCTAGAGTCTTTAGAGACCCCAGAAGCGCACCCCAACCTTGTAGCGATGCGTCGGTGATCAGCGTTCGCGATGGAGGTTCCTGATGGAAAGGAATCCCCACCTGTAGATTGCTCGACTTCAACGATCCACTTGATCGACTGCCTGGCCGTTGTCGAAAGGCTCACTTTGTCCTCCTACAGAGAAGACTTTTGGTCCCATTTGTCCTCTAGATCCTGTTGGAGGACGCATCCGCAACCTGGCGTTGGGCACTTGGAACATGCAAGATGCCATGGCCCCTAGCAGGGATGATATCTGTCGCGCTGTAGACAGCCTGTTGGTTATCGCATGCCTGCCTTTTTGAGCGAGGGATAACTGTCTCTCCTCCGAAGGAAACACTTTTCCTAGTTCGGAATCTACAATCGCTCCCAGGTAGTGTATCCTTTGCGTTGGTGTGAAGGTGGATTTTTTTGCGATTCACCTGGAGCCCCAATCGGTGACACAGATCCAGGCAACGTGTCAGTTGTGAACGTACAGCCTGAGGCGATGGGCCTTTTAGTAACCAGTCGTCTAGATAGGGATAGACGAAGACTCCTGCGTGCCTCAGGGCAGCAGCTACCACCGCCATGCACTTTGTGAACACTCGAGGTGCTGATTTCAGGCCAAATGGTAGAACCTTGAACTGGTAGTGGTAGGTTCCTACCACGAATCTTAGGAATTTCCGATGACGCTGACAGATGGGTATATGAAAATATGCGTCTTGCAGGTCCAGCGAGCACATCCAATCGCCTCGACGGAGATGTGGATATATTTGGTGAAGTGCAAGCATGCAAAACTTCTCCCTCTTGATAGGTTTGTTGAGTGTTCGTAAATCCAAGATGGGTCTGAACTCTTTTTTTGTACTTCTCTTCTGAATTAGAAAATATCTGGAGTAGACTCCTCTCCCTCTCTGCGCTCTCGGAACCCTTTCTATGGCCGATTTGAGTAGGAGGGTTGCCACCTCTTCTCTTAGCATCTTGAGTTGATGAGACAAATGTACCGGGTGGACAGATGGAGGAGGACTCCGGAAATGAAGAGAGTATCCGTGTTGCAGTATAGTCAGAACCCACTTGTCTCTGGTGATGTTTTGCCACTCTGGAAGATGTAACTAAATACTTCCTCCCACCGGAGCGGTGGACGGTTTTGGAGGAAGCGATAGCTCATTGCTTGCCTTGAGCCTTGTTGCCACTGTTGGACTGGCGGTTGTTTCCTCGACCTCTAGTTGACCTGCGGGACTGAAATTGTTGTTTTTTCTGACCTTGCTGGTCTTGATTCTTCTGCCAGTGAGGGGTTTGAACCCTCTGCTGGAAGGCACGCCTGTCAGTTCCCCTATGACAACGGAACTCTTTCCTTTTCTCTAGCCCCACGGCTTTCATGGTCTCGAGTGCAGACTTCATCCGAGCCATCTCGTCGGTATGCGAACCAAAAAGCGAACTCCCAGAAAAAGGCAGATTGACAATTCTGGCTTGTGCTTCAGGTTTCAAAGCCGTTAATCGTAGCCAGGAAGATCGTCTGGCTGAAATACCATGGGCGTAGGAGTGAGCTGCCAGTGTTGCTCCATCTGGTGCCGCACTAATGACTTGATTAGAGACCAGACTGCCCTCCTGCAAGATCTCCTCAAAGTCTTTCCTATCCTCCTGTGGAAGTTTCTCTACGAATCTTTGAAGAGAATCCCACAGCGATCTGTCGTAGCGCCCCAAGAGCGCCGAGGCACTGGCCACTTTGTAACTGGAGGCAG
Source organism: Triturus cristatus (assembly GCF_964204655.1). Classification (NCBI taxonomy): domain Eukaryota; kingdom Metazoa; phylum Chordata; class Amphibia; order Caudata; family Salamandridae; genus Triturus; species Triturus cristatus. Next base: position 240,231,852 of record NC_140581.1, on the reverse strand, counting down.
CCGATCCGCACACTCTTCTTCCCCAAGAGTCTTGCGTCTTGCTTTCTTTATCTGGTGGCACTGTGGATGACAAAGCCACCGAATGGGTCTTCCTGGCGGCTGCAGTGATTAGAGTCAGGAGGAGAGTCCGCCTTGAGGAACAGAGGATCCTCCGGAGCAGGACGATTTTTTTTAAGTATTCGCGCCGGAGCGGACTTGATGGTAGCCGGCGTGAGGAAGACGTCCATCACTGGTTTAAGCAACACAGGGACCAGGGGCAACAGTGGACGAGATGCCGTATCTGAAAGCGTGGGAGAGTAATCTCTCTTAGAAGAACGTCTTGAAGAAGAAGATATAGGAGACCTACGCCGTCTTCTCTCAGATCGCCCCGACTCTTCTGCAAGAGCTGGACCTCGATCTTCTCCTGGGCGAACGTGAGCGCCGATCATACTCTCTTTCCCGAGAGCGAGGGCTTGTTGGTCTCCTAGGCTGGGTAAGATTCCTCAATCTAGTTAAGGAGATGCTTACTGCATGCGCCATGGAAGGCATACTTGGTGGTATGGACTGAGGTAGCACTCCGGTAGGGCTTTGTTCCGGAGGATGATGCTCTTCGTGCCGGTGACACTGTCAATCGAGGACTGGTCGGCCCAGGATGCTCTATAGGTGAAATAGGAGCTGGAGATGAAATCACTTCAGGTGATCTAGATCTTGAAGGAGGAGATCCTGATCAAGCTGAAGGAGGAATAGAAATCGGCGGTGAGCCAGAAGCTGAATCATGCTCCGATGCCACATCCGGAGTATACTTTACTTTATGTAGAGACTTGCGTCTCGACGCTGACCTGGATGTCAGTTGGCGCTCCTGATACCCCACAGCGGAGGACTGTCTCGACGGTGATAGGCCTATCGCCGGAGATCTGGACCTCGACACCGAGTGGATAACCAGCGACGAGTCATGCCTTGACGTCGAGAGCCTTGTCGATTGAGGGCTTCTCCTGGACGGAGGCCTAGATCCCAACGGGGAACTTCGCCTCGACGTCTGTTTCATCGCCGACGTCATGGACATCTCCAACGACGGAGGCGCCTGCCTCGACGTCGATCCAGACGGAGGCTCCTGCCTCGACGTCTATCCAGACGGAGGCAACCGCCTCGACGTCGGCAAGGTCTTCGACGACGATCGCTTCTCAGTCGACGGCGAACCAAGTCTCGACGTCGATCGCCCATGGTCTTTTGACGACAATCTTCGTGAAGTAGATTTCGACGTCGACCTTCTTTCCTTCGACGTCCTCCTAGATGTTGACTTCGACGTCGAACGATGATGTTTCTCCTTCGACGCCGAATGATGTCTGACGGCGAAGTCTTCGACGACGAACGAATGCGTTTTGCCGCCAGATCCTGCATAGACATTGATTTTCTCTTGGAAGCATGAGCATCCCTGGTCTCCTCACCTCTCAACGACGATCCCGCCGCTGAAGTCTTCGACGCCGAGCCAGACGCCGATGGAGAACACACAGGGATCAACTGCTTCGACGTCGACCGCATTTCAGAAAGGCCATAAAGCCTAATCCTCTCCCTGTCTTTCAAAGTTCTCTTAGAAAGGTCCTTACAATGTCGACAGGAAGCAGGAGAATGAGTGTCCGGTAGACAGATGATCCACACATTGTGAGTATCTGAAGCAGCCTTCTTTTTGCCACAGGATGGACAGGGCATGAACAAAGAAGGCATTTTCTGACAGAAAAAAAGTTTTGAAATCTGTCAGCAAAACAGGAAAAATGCTTCACCAAAAAGAAATAATAAAGATGAAGCAAAAATTTCACTAGAAAAGTAGCAAATCTTGACTAGAAAGTCAAAACTGAAGAGAGCTGAATTCCAGGGTCCTAACTGAAGGAGCCGGAAAGAACAACTGACCCAACTGTCACCCCTGAGGCATGATGGGATATTGGAATCAGGGCTGCCTTAAAGGCACGGTGCCAGTTTTTACCTGTACAAGGCTTTTTCAGTCTCTGTGGTACTGTATTGCAATGCAGCCTGCAGGCCAACAATGTTTTGTGGATCTGTGTTTTGCACAGTGTTTTTTCTTCTCTTTCTCATGAGTTTTTACCTCAAAAAAAAAAAAAAAGATTTAGGTGCATTATTATACCTATAGTGTGTTATTGGATATTTATATCTACATTGTCTAGCCTACTATGGGGGCTGCATTTGCTTGGAAAAAATAATATATGTTTATACATATACAGAGCTGTGTATATATATATATATATGTGTTTTTCATATACAATTTTATTATTTCCGGGGTCCCCGCACATGGGCGGGAATATTCAGTGCTTATGACTTGGATGAGGATTCCCCTGGAAGAGAAGGGGCTAGTGATACATAAGGGAACAACATGGAAGACATGTGGGGTAAATATTTGGGGGGGGAACTGCACGCGAAAGAGGGAGCTAGAATACTTGCACTATCAAGGAGTGCTGAAACTAAGAAAGAGTAGTACTCTGAATGCAAGCAGTTGATGGATATAAGCCCACAGCAAGTTTTTTGTGAGGTTAACAAGGTCTTCACACAAAAACGGACTGAGGCGAGAAAAAAAACCAAGCATTTGCAATGCAATAGGTCTCGCATTTGCAAGAGTTCGCATTGTAAATGACAATGTCTTTTATTTATGTGTTTTGAAAACCTACAAGTGGTGCGAAAACACGCACTTTGTACTTATAGTACATAGGCACCGCTTGCAGGCTTTTAAAAACATAAATAAGAGGGATTGTCATTTACAATAATAGCTCAAACTCTCGCAAATGTGAGACCAACTGCATTACAAATGCTTGTTTTACCATATAGGGCTACTCTGTAACCACCCATTGCCATTAATGCCCTGTTGCCTCTCAAGGGTGGTTCAACAGATGGTTTTCAAAATTGCGCTGCACGGTAATCCCAAAACACCACCACCATTGGATCGCATTTAAATCTACTACATTTCCCAGCATGCAAAGTGTTACTGGCTAAAATAAAATTCCTGGCTGAAGCTGAACCTCAATCTCGTTGATGGAAATAGACATAGCTGCAAATTAAATTTTCCGTCAGTTTCAGTGTATTCCGTCAGGGCGATTGGTAAATTGTCTCCGTCCTTACGCTCCAATGAATGCTCTAACATCCCCCCTCCCTCCCGGACAACACTAGAATCCTTCAGAGCCCCTGTAACGTTAACAGCTTACCGTGAATCGAGTCTGCTGAACAATGGAGGCGACATCGCAGGGCGAACTCACAGAGTCCAGTGCAGATGGCGGCGAAACCGGAAGTCAGGCAGCCTTCGTTGGGACGCAGGCGGGGCCTGCCAAAGAAACAGGAAGGAACCGCCGGAGAGGATGTCCGGAACCCCGCAGGCTCCATGCTGAAGTCCCGCCCCCATCAGAGGGACCGGGCGAAGAGCAAGTAAGACTGCATGGCACCAGAGGCAAGACGGGGCTCCAGAGTGGTGAGTAGAGCCCCGCGGCGTGCCGAGGAGATGGCCAGGGAACCTGCAGACCAAGCAGAGACGCCAGAGTCCTGAACCAGCCTGTGAGTGAGGGCTTGGCTGGGTGCATTGCCGGCGCCCATTCTCTTAGCAAACCCGCCAGAGAGCGACCCGCTTCATCAGAGGGGCAATTTAGTCTACTTGCTGAGCCCCGGTGAGACGTGTCTGTAAGGCGCACGCTAAAGGACACGCCATGAGCATGCACATGGGCTGTCTGGGAGCCGTGAGATGTGCACGCGTATGGTGCGAGCAGGAGTTGTGAGAACATCCGTGAGCAGTACGCATGCACATCTCCTGTCTTGCATGAACAGGTCCTCTCCCCCTTCCAAACTAAAGTCGACAACAATAGATCTCGCTAGCGACGGCGCTTTGCGCTGCATCGCTAGACGAGACCTAAAAACAGGCACTAGCAAAGTCACTAGGTCAGTCCTATATTAGGCGTGTGTTTTTTCTTGTACGAGCTGCAATTACAGTTGCTGACCTAACCGGCCTAATTCAGAGAGCACAGGTAAATCTGCCCAGTCGTCCCATGTCATGTGTGGCACCTTTAATCCATTCTCTCTTGTGGTGCATGGATGCTTCAATGTCCACCCACTTCAAAAGAAGCACAACATAGCAGAACTCCAATACTTGGACAAAGCCTTCACTTTAGCCAGACACGCTTAGATATTTGGCTGAGAAACAGCAGGAGGTAAAGGGCAGCAAAGCTCCTTAATCCTAAGCAACTTACATCCCAGGCTGGATGCATTATTGCTGGGGTGCCGGATTCTTCGAGAAAGTAAAGGTGTTATTAGTTAAGGGTACAACATGGATGCCAACTTGTTGAATTGAACGTGCGTATGTGGGAGCGTGTACATATAAACGTGTGATATGACGTACTTCGCTGTCCATACTCTACAAGGACAGCACGGTTACTCATTGCACCAATCTATGTACAGGAAAAAAAAGACTTCTTGTGTCATGAAACAGAATTACAACAACCAATAGTGGTAGGATGAGCTTATCAAAATATGAATGGCAGCATACAACGGTTTGGAACATCTGACATAGTGCTTCAATTAACCTACCAGGGTAAGCTTTGAACGTATTCTGCTGAGTGAGCAACCAAACTTGCCATTAAATGCACAGTTTTGAGATAGAAGCATTGCAAGAGTAAAACAGGCAGTGCTCAAGAGGCAGGGGTACCTGGAACTACCTAGAGGAGTCTGCACAGGCTTTTCCCTGGGTGCTACTGGACAAGGGTATGCAGGAGGGCTGAAAGGGTGTGCTTCACTGCATCTTCACAGAAAATTGGATTAGGCTGTTACGAGGTCTAAGAAGGGGAAGTTTACTAAAACAAGTCTTTATATAGTGCTTGTTGGTGCAGTCTTGCGTTTACGTGGTCTACAGGTAGCTGCCGCTAGCCATAGGGGAAATGCATCCAATGCCTTTATACATCCCAGGTTAGCAGCACGTCTGGGATTAGGACCTGTGACGTGGAGGCAGAATGCTAGTCTTTATCCGGGGCTTTAACCACTTTAGTTACCTTAATGGTTCATATGTGGAGATATGACTGTTTGTCCACATTCTAAGTTTCTTGATTGCTATGGGGGAAATCAGTGTGCGCCAAAGAGAAAGAGTAGGGGCATGCCTGATAGTAGGGTGACAGGTTACTCTCCTGGGCTCTTGTATTCGAATGTGGTAGTATATGCCTCAGAGTATTGCCACCCCAGATATTACAGCAGGTGTGTTGGGCCACTAAACTATTATTCCATGTTATTTGCTAATTTTTAGGCTGTTCCTGTAGGTGTCTGTCGCCTTCAACTTCAGAAGGTTGAACTGACACGAGCAGGAAAACAGAGACCGTGGAGGGGAACCACAAGGTGTTTACATTAAGGAAGGCAAATATGCTTCTGTGGGGCTCTTAGAAGAAGAGGAGATGTTTGTGGCCTATAGGGGAAAGCCCTCATTTTGTTTTTTTAGCAGGTGCCTTCTCCTGAGGAGCTATCTAGAGACTTCTACTGTATGCGCTTGCATAGCCAGCCTCTGAAAGCGTGGTAACTTCCAATCAGTTTTGTGAGAAATACTCGGTGCCAACGAGCATCAGAATATCGCATTAGAGGGGTTCCACGTTCTTACACCCTAGATGACGAAAGAATCAGCGCACGACATCTCGCTAGCACGTGCACTACTTTCCACCCACCTACAGTTGCTATGGCGATGTAGGTTACCATGTTCACTGTGGATCAGGAGAACAATTAGGGACATGCCAAGTACTGGCACCACGATGCTAATGCCTTTCTAAGGCATTGGCAGATGGAGATGATAAACAGGACCACAAGTTCACACAGCAGTTGCATTCAGAGACAGATCTATCTTACTGCTCACATATTGTGCTCTTCATAGCCAGGATCTGCTAGCACTATCCCCCAAAACTTGATAAACGTTACTGTGCCTCTGGAAGCCTCGAGCTCGGGGAGGGGTACATGGGTATATATCATACAGTAAACACCACAGATTTCTCCAAGATGTGCATTCACCGACAAAGTTACCTTACGCCTCACAGCAGACCAACCTTCCCAACATGCCATTGCATGTGCGATGCTTGCAACAAGAGTTTCCGGGTGGGCATTAGGTGCCCAGGAGGTGCAACAGTTTAGGATACAGCAAGAGTAATCCAGAACATCCTGCGGTGATAAGTCGAGAGCAAGAAGTACTCAGTGAAATAAAAAATGCAGGCGATCTCCCCAGGATCATACATGTGCTCAAGTGGGGATGATGCGATGTTGTGTGACATGCGTATCCCTGAAGAGCTACATCACCATCTCTCACAAACTGCAATGTAGTCCTTCCTGTCAATTACATGCATTTAAGTAAATATGTACCCGGCAAATATGGCACAGTTGATGCATCATGTGGACTAACAGTCATACGGAAATTTGTGTATAAAACCTGCCGAACACAAAGAAGTGTCAGGAAGGGCGCAGACGGTCTTGCACTAATACAAAACAAGCATTTACAATGCCATAGGTCTCGCAATGACAATGTATTGAGCTATTGGCACTGTAAATGTTATTGTTTTTTTCCCCCTTTGTGAAGCATTAATTAAATGGTGTAATGCAAAATGGCAATAGTTCACTTTGTTGTAATTGCGAAATCTATTGCATTGCATTTGTACTAGTGTGAGTTTTGTATTGTAAATGGTAGTGGCTTTTAGTAATGTTTTTATTTATCACATTGATCTAATGCATCCAAAATGGTAACACCTACTCATTTTGAATAAGTACTTTGAGTGGATATTACAATAAGTACAGATACAGGTGTTATATTACTATCACTTCATATATAGGTGGTAGATTAGTATTCCTGCAGATATAGGTGTGAGACTAATATCACTGCAGATATAGGTGAGAGATCAGTATTACTGCAGATATAGGTGTGCGATCATTATTAGTTTAGATAGGTGTGAACTTACTATTACTGTAGATACTGGTGTGAGATCATTATCATTGCAGATATAGGTGTGAGATTACTGTCACTGCAGCTATAGTTGTGATGTTACCATTACTTTTGGATAGGTGCGAGATTAATATCACTGCAGATATAGGTGTGAGATCAGTATTATTACAAATATAGGTGTGAGGTTACCATTACTTTAGATAGGTGCGAGATCACGATGTCTGCACATATAGGTGTGAGATCAATATTACTGCCCAATTAGATCAGAAGACGAACGCTTGATGTTTTTGTTTACTCGGTTTATGGGTTTGGCGAGTACTTTAGTTTAAAACTTATTTTTGTAACGTATGGTTTGCCTAGTATTAGCAGCAGTGAGTAGAAAGCTCCCAGAGACGGCCTCTCCCTCTTTCCCCATATTTACCTCTCACTCTTCACAGCTATTTTGTGATTCAGAGAAAAGGAGTCTTTGCCAAGAAGAGAAGGAGAAAAAAAAACACCAACACCAGTCAGCTGCCAAGGCAGTATGTAAAAATTACATGGCCTGAAAATGATGGCTCACTAGCAAAATTAGGCAGCCCTCTCTCTCCTGGCCTTTACCTCACTCCTTCATGGTGCACCTGGGATGAAGCTGCACCCCACAACGCACTGCCCACGTTCTGCCCTGCATGGAGGGTTGCAGCAGGCTGGCGAGGCTACAAAAACCAGCGTGGTGTTTTGCAATAAGCGGATGTGAAGTGCTAAAGGGGACTAAAAATGACTTGCTTTATAAAGTTATTTCTGTCATGGCCTTGCAGCTTCACAGCGCAGTTATTCGTAGGTGCTATTGAACAACAACACAGTGATGCACAGGTTATCGATTTCAGAAGGATGAGTGTTTGGTTAGCCCAGCTCCGGTTTCACACGTGCATGATGCACAATGATCTCAGCAGCAGATGCATAGACCTGTTGGGCTATTTCATTGATTAGAGTTACCCTTCATCGATTTTAGGTCTGGCTTAACAGTGCAACTGTCACTTGATCTTTTAACATGCAAGCAAATGAGTGACAATAAGGTGACCAATGGTAAACAATAGGTGGGGGTCTAAGCTTATTGTAAAGTAACAAAATGTCTTGCCTCAGGCAGTGCACGCACTCTTAGGCGAGACTTAAAAATCTTACAGACTTAAATCCAGACCGAAAGATGCTAAGAAATGTTTCCCCTTCAATCTGTATATAGTGCTCAAGGCACCAATCAGCAGTGTTTTTTTCAGATAATAACTCTGGTAGGCATAATGGAGTTTCTCAGTGCTATATTAATACAAGCCACTACACTGAATTTGGATTGCTGTTAACATCAGTCCAGTGAAGTATCTTATCTAAAATAGTCCTCTATTGTACAGTGGTAGGGCCTTGTTTCTCACAAGCAGTTCATTACACGTGACACTGTCTAGGTTTAGAAGAATGAGGTTAACTCAACCGCGATGGCTTTCTATCGGAGGACTACCAGAGGCCTGGACATTTTGCATTTACGGGTCATGCACACGTCAAAGCAGAAACTGACCTCTGGCTCTGAGCACAAACTTCTGAGCACTTCCCCCTAATACTCTGATTTTCTCACTGATCGATCAGGCAGTGTAACTGTGACAGCCACATCGTGTAAGGCCTGCTGGTTCCCGTTCACCACATGCAGTTTTACAGATGACTCGTAAATGCTTCTAGTGGCTTACTCCTTAAGAACAGGGTGGGTATTTCTCCCTGCTGTTAAGTAAATTCCAGATGCTCCCATGGCTGTATAGGCGGCAATTGGTGTATACTGTATATTGGTTTCGTTCATTATAGTTTACAAACTATATAGTTCTAGCGATTTTTCGGCAGCGCATTTTAGTCTAAGGTCGAAAAACGTGCATACAATGGGACTGGATAGGATGGAGAGGATGTGGCCTTACGGCCAGAGCTGCTGACCTTGGAGATGGGAAACCAGGTTCAAGTCTCCGCATCGCCTGTGATTCTGGACAAATTACTTATTCTCCCCGTGCCTCCCCCAAAAAAAGAATGTGTCCATGTGTAACATCTAGTGCTTGTGTAAAGCGCTCGAATACCATCAGGTCGAGTTCGCTCTATATAAATCTGCAAAAATAAAGACATTAGTAACGGGTTCCTCTGCCAAGGACAGACACGTTAGCGAGTTTCATCTTACCACCAATGATGATCGCTCAGTCGCTTTTAGGTGCGGCGCTTATTTGAAAAGAAAACAATTATATTGTTGATAAGAGTTTTTTTTTTTTAAGTGACTAGTATGTAACTGGGACCTGATGCGTGCGACATGGATGTATCCGAAGACATACAGCGCCGCCTACTGGAGCTGGAATCCATCGCATTTTTAAGAATACTGCAACAATTATACAAGCCGTTCATGGGTATTCCTCGGCGGATGTGCATGAAACAGTTTTTGCACTTTTATCCACCGATACGGTCGCGCACACCCATTTTGTGCACCGAAAATGTGAATTTCAAATAGATCCCCACATCCAAAAGTTGGCATAGATGAACTTGAAACAATAAACACTCTTAGATTGAAAAGTAAAACCTAACAGGCGTAAAACAAGCACTCACCATTGCGGAAAGGCAGCCGCTTGTTTATATTTGCATCGCGTTTTCACTTTAAGTGAAAGCACGATGCAAAAATAAACACGCGGCTGAGTGAAACAGATGTGCTAATTAAAAACAGATGGCCCCCATAAAGATAAGAAAGTGCTTCACGACAGCCGTGAAGCAGACGACCCAGTCCTGATGGGCCGTCCAAACGGGAGAGAGGGCAGTGGCCCAAAATCATCCTTTTCAATGGGAACCCAGCGTTTAGCATAAACACTGATGCGACCCAATGAAAACGATGGGCGGGGCTTCAAGTCCCCTTCTGAAATCTCCTCTCTCACTTTAGGTCTCGCCGAGCAAGCAGCGCATGCGCTGCAACGCTAGGCGAGACCTAAAAAAGGAAAGCGGACGGAGGGCGGATGGAATCCTGCTGCTACCATCTGTACCCACTGACAAGAACCCAGCATTCGTGGAAACATAACAGGCAAGCAAACCATAGATGACTCACAGGACATCACCCCCATCAGTTTGAAACAAACAAAGCAAAATCATTGCATTTTTTGGGACACAGAACCAGCCCCTGCACCCAATAGATTATTTACCGTCCTTCTGATTGGATAGCTTGTACCCTACTCACCCCTTCAAATCAAATCGGGTGTTAAGCACGAATACTCACCTGTAAGGGTCTGAATGCGCCGGGGAGGTGGGGTCCCAGGTTCTAGTCAATCAAGGAGGGGGTCTGTCAAAGAGCCAGGTTGAGGTTTCTTGCGAGGATGGGGAGCGATGTTATCTGTCTGAGGTGGAGCGGAAGGTCGTTCCAGGCTCTGGTCGCGGAGGAGTGGCCTCCCGATCTGGTCTTTTTGGTGCGGGGGACCACGGCGTAGGAGAGCTGAGCTGATCGTAGGGTCCTTTGGGGTGCGTGGAATTTGAGTCGGCTATTCAGGTATGCTGGTCCGGTGTCGTGGAGGGCCTTGTGAGTGTGGGTTAGCATCTTGAAAGCGACTCTAGCTTCGATGGGGGGCCAGTGGAGTGTGCGCAGGTGCTGGGAGATGTGGCAGTGTCTTGGCAGGTTGAGGACCAGTCTTGTGGCAGCGTTTTGGATGTTCTGTAGCTTGCGGGTGAGGTTTGTTTATTCCGGCATAGAGTGCGTTGCCGTAGTCGAGCCTGCTGGTGACCAGGGCGTGAGCGACTGTCTTTCTGTGTTCGAGGGGGATCCATTTGAAGGTCTTAAGTAGGAGGTGGAGGGTTTGGAAGCAGGACGACGAGACGGAGTTGATCTGGCGGTCCATTTTGAGCTCTTGCATTTTGTGAATAATTTTTTAGGTCGAGCCTGGGCAGCACATGCGCTGCTCTGCGATGCATGGTGTATTCAGGTACGGACCTGAAGCTCTGCCCACTCCCCGCCCATATTTTTTATTGGCTTGTGTCATTGTCCATTGTGAACTATGGCTGTTCATTAGTCAATAGGCTTAGTTGTCCCTCCTTAGTACCGCCTGGTCTCATTTGGTAACCTCCTATGGTGACAACCCCCGTTACGAGTGTTGTTACTCTATAGGCCTTAATTACAGCCTTCGAGCACTAGTTTTACAAATAGCAATAGGTCTTGTATTAAATGACAATGCCTTTCATTTATCGGTTTTAAAAACATAAATAAAAGGCATTGTTGTTTGCAATGTCAATAGCTCAAACTCTCGTAAATGCGAGACCTACTACATTGCAAATGCTTGTTTTCTTCAGGCACTCCCGGCAAGTGCATTTGTTTCTTGACCTTTCCCTCATTTCATGCTCCCTACTCAAATACACCGTGCATTCCATGTTGCTCCATCCTCCCCTCACACCAGCTCATCGCTTCCCCCACTTGTTCCCACCATTGTCTGCTGCTTTTCCCGAACTTCTCCAAAACCCTGTCGAGTTTCCCAGGTCCAGGTGTTTTCTTTGAATTGAGGGGCTTGTAGTCTTGCTCATTTCATTATACCACCAGGACCAGAATTCATAGAAAAACATCTTGACTGAAGCAGCTCAACCTGGGAAACTTGGGAGCTATAGCTCCATGACGCTACCGCCTCTGCCAATCTTTTCATTGCTTTCCTCACCTCCAGGTATTTATTATTTCATTCTCCCACCTCTTGGCCTAAAGCTCATCCGCTACTCCCTGGACAACTTCCTGTTACCACCCCGTCCACCCCTCCAGTCCTCAAACTATTTTGTTAAACTTTTTTAAAACAAAAATGTCCCCCTCAAATTCGGTAGCGTGTATATTCAGAATAACGCTGCCACCAGCATCATGACGCATGCACATAATTGTACTTTTTTTGTTGCGGGTGCTGTGCAGCATCGGCAAACCCAGTCGGTAAAAATGATAACACTTATTGGCTGGTTTTCCCACACACACTGCAGTCTGCTAAAACAATACCAATTACGTCAGGTAGCGAATAGTTAGAAGTGGGGGCAGTAACTTGAAAAAGTTTCTAAACACGCAATCTTATTGAGGGAGTTCTTGTTGAGCATAGGACACAAGCAGGACAGCCCTTGTACTAAGGGAATATTTCCATTTCTCCCACTGTACACTACAGCATAACGAAGCCCTTCGAAAAACCAACTTTGGGGAGTTATTGGGAGTATGATATTGTCCCTTTACTTTTAGCAAACTTTTTCCTACCAACATGTTTGTCTTTCTTCCACTGAAGGATCAACGCCTCTGCAGTTCACCCCGCGAGAAAAGTAATTGAATCTGTAGGGTCAAAGCTGCCATGTGCCGATAACCACTGCCTCGACAAGAAAACCATAGCCCAAAATGGTTCCCTTTAATGGCGAAAGGTAACCACCTAGACGTAAATCGCCTCTCTCTAGTAACTACTGCACACCATCCAACATATTTCACGTGCCCGAGGCCAGGTATCCTCAGATGCGTTTTTCTTGTAACTAGTCTTCTTGAACCTGACCCACGTATGCTTTTCCGCTTTGCATCTCCAGCAACGATATCATGGCTGTCCACACCCCAAGCTCCACTGGGTCCTAAACTGTTGTGTCACACTTGGCCTCCGCACTATGGGCAATCTCACCTGGCCAGCAAGGAAGCATCCTTTTGTTATGCTGGGACACAATGTATGCTCTGGAAGAAGGGAATCTGCAGCATGTATGCAAGAGCAGAGAAGGGAAGCAGGGTTCCATGCTATCTCTTTAAAGAAACCCTGCATCGACAATGCCATACAAGGGCGCGAGCATGGCTAAGCAGTATTAGTGCTGCTAGTCCGCAAATAGCCCCAGCCACCCAAACAGGGCGGCAGCGCTTTTTGGTCCATACACTCCATTGTCCCAGAGGTCCTGGCTACATGGGCTGCATGTGAGAACAGGAAGCCCACTAGCATGATCTGTGGCTTGAGCCAGATCCTGTCCAGACATTCAGACTCTGTACAACCACAAAATAACATCCCTCGGTGGGAGGGCACCCATGTCAGTAGCGCTCCAACAGTATGTGCCCCATATACTGTTCTAATTTGTCTCACTCGAATGGCTCATAGACTCTCAAGCTCTCCGCTGGATGTAAACAGTGGCTGTCTTGTGGGTCTCCAGGTCCCAGGAACCACCAGGCAAAGGAGGAGAGCTGTACAATCTGTTCACAACTGCCCTGACTTGGCGCTATAAAGCGTATGCAGTAACCCGTCCACAACCCTCGGAGCCCAGCGGAGGCTGGGCTGGATTGGGCCACTCCCCTGATGCTCTATTTTGGAGGTACATTCCTTTATATAGTTCATTGTTTTAATTTGTTTTTAGCCTCCTTGCAGGAGGGGGCGGACAGTAGGAGTAACTCTGCACAATTCGACCTGGGCAAGGCACCTGTATTAATAGGGTCAGGGAACATATATAATCAAAAGCCCCTCTTATGGTGTTGGTCACAATTGTATGAAGACTGTTGAGCTGTCAGGACGGACCATAAAAAAAAAAAAACAAGCATTTGCAATGCAATAGGTCTCGCATTTGTGAAAGCTAAAGCTCTTGGGGTTGAAAATGGTAATGATTTTTTACTTTTTTTTTGTTGTGGAGTGATGATACTGCATAGCGCTATTGCTGGAGAATCACAAAATGGGAAATAGCTTATGAGTGAGGCGAGACGAGTAATCTGCTGCCTGGAAAAAACAAGCATTTGCAATGCAACAGGTCTCGCATTTGCGAGAGTTTAAAGCTATTGGCATTGTAAATGACAATGCCTTTTATTTATTTGTTTTGCAAACCAACACACATTGAAGGCATTGTAATTTTTAATGCCAATAACTCAAACTCTTGAAAATACGAAACCACTTTAATGGTGGCTGCAACCCTTTTTTTTTTTACACGTCTTGCTGTATTCAGGTTACAGCGAACCACGCCTAAAGAAAGGGGGGCAGCCACCAATAAAGTGAAAGCACGGAATGGGAAGCTTTTACTGGGAAAAAAGAAAAAGGTAAAATATCGTTGCTGCTAAAGTTAAAGCGGACTGCGCTGACAAATACAATAACGAAGCACGGCCGCAATAGTTACAGCAGAGCGCGCTGGCAAAATAAATAAAGAAGTACGGCTGCTATAGTTAAAGCGGACCATCATTACTAATTAAATATAAAAGCGTGCGGCGTGCTGCATTGTAGGAAACCACGCCATGGGTGGAATAGGGGAAAATCATTGAAGAAAATAATGTTCACAGACTAGATAAAGCAGAACGTGTAACACAACTAACAAGCATTTGCAATGCAAATAGGTCTCGCATTTACGCGGGTTTTGAGCTATTGATATTGTAAATGACAATGCCTTTTATTTAGGTTTTAAAAACCAAAACATAAATAAAAGGTGTTGTCATCTACAATGCCAATAGCTCAAACTCGCGTAAATGCGAGACCTATTGCAAGCTACCACTTGTAACAAAACCCCACTGCTGCCTCCACACAGGTGTGGGTAGGGGCCGCTGTGCTCAGAAACAGTGTTTGGGGAAAGGGATTCGCTAGAAAAGTGTTTGTAGTGCCGGCTGCAGAGAAGAGAGGCGATTTTACAATCTTCCATTTTGCAGAGTTTAGTGATGGTGGAAGGGTTTCTAGGTCACTGAGAAGGGATGCTACTGTTTATTTGTGGAGTAGAAAACATTACGGTGGAGTTTCTGTAGGGAACATTTTAATGGAAGAGGTGTTTTTTTGTGTATTTCACTGCAAATGTAGGTGTACCCGTAAAAAACGTGCAAGTTTGTGGGAATTAACGGACTGCTCACAGATGAGAGTTCCAAAAGAAAAACCTAGGCAAGTTTACTCCTTTCAAGTACAGGGGTAAGTGCATTTCCATAATGAGAATGAGGGGGTAACACCTCTGATATTAATGAAAGGTGTAGGGAACGGGCCACATTTTCCCCAAAGAGAATAACTTTCACTGTGCAAATGCACACTTGCATTTATTCCTGCATGCAGAATGTTCCCATGCGTAAATTGTATACATTTCTGCACTCCTGGGAGCCTAGTGTGGCGATGTTCTGACTCCTGTCAAAAGCCATTGGTGACTCAGCTTATCCATCTGGACTCTTACTTCTACACCCCATCTCCCTTCGCCTCGGTTATTCACGTGCACCTCTATCTCTATTCCACCTACTTACCGCCTCCCCCAGTCACACACTGCCACCTACCTCATCTTCCTCCCACTGGTCCCTCTCACAGGCCTGAGCCAGCGCACTGGCCTTGCCTGGGCGGGAGTATGGGACTGACTCACTTCAGATGAGCAGCCCCCCCGAGTCAGAGCAGGAAAGGGAAGTCCCTTCCTTCCGGCTCGATGTACTGAAGGGATCGCGGGGCGAGACAAGGGAAAGTGCGCTGCTGTGTGAAGTAGTTCACTCTGGAATGCCTCATCTTAAGCCCAGTCCCTCTGGGCCAGTGAGTGAACTTTGGAGACCTAAAGTAACCCAAGTAATAACGCGAGCGTGAATTAGGCAATTTCTACTGAACAAACAAGGTCCAAAACAAAGAGCGATAAGGGTGAAAACCGAGTGGGGCAGGGTGCGGGGGGGGGGGGGGGGGCGAAGGGGAAGGAAAACAAAAGAAAAGATGGATTGGAAAAGAACGAAAAACAGAATCTAAATTATCAGTTACGAGGGGAGGAAGAATAAGATGGCAATAGAGCACGGAACAAAGAAAATGAAAGTGAAAACACACAAAAATAAAGGACAAATGTAAGCTCGCTGCACGTGCACACGCTTTAATTTGACATAGCCTGTCAGCGCCTGGTCCCCTAATCTCTTACATATTTCCAGTGTTTAAAATCATAATATCGATGCCATTTATCTGTCACCCGGAAGTGTGTTAAAGGGCCAGCCAGGTGGTGAAGTCAACAATCCAGTGACCTCTCTAAAAGCCTCATAACAATGGCTCGTTCGGGATCTTGAGAAAATGAAGGGTGGCGGCTACTGTGCAGGCTTAAAGCGAGACATATTTAGAGCCTGCATTCCTGGCTCTTAGAGACAGGCTTGGAAGACGAGGGCTATTGTTAAAGATAAAGCGCGGTGTACCACGCCGTTTAAAAAATTCAATGGGAGACTGCCTGTGTCATAACTGGTGCGCCGGATAGGAGATGTCGGGTGAGCGGAGCGCTGCGGCCACTGAAATCAGTGTGTCCTGCACTGAAAGAGGCGCCTTACAGAAACAAGCCCAGCCAAAGCGGACCTCGCTTAAAGAAACAAGCTCAGCCAAAGCAGACCGCGCTCAAAATGAAAATAAAAGACTGCTTACAGCATTTTAAAGGAGAGTGCGTGAAGCCGCAAGTAAACGATCCAGTTCTGGTGGGCGGGGCCAAAAGAGGACAGGGTGGTAACCAGGAGGGACTAAAAGCCCCCGGTACAATCATCACACTCCGTTTAGCATAACTTATGACGCAAACCAACCAAAATAACAGGCGGAGCCGAAACACCACTTCTGAAACTGTATTGATTCTAAGAAGCCCTCGACTGAGCGAGCCGCGCATGCGCGCTGCAACGCCAGGCGAGACCTAAAAAAAGTCTAGTCCTCATGGGAGGTTACAAATGCAGACAAGGCGGTACCACAGAGGAACTACTAAGCCTATTAATGAATCAAATGCAACGATTTAGAAAGGACAGTAACAGGAGCCAATTGAAAAGCTGGGCAGGGCTTCAACTTCCTACCTGAATACAGTATGCCTCGCAGCGCAGTGCTGCCCAGAATCGATCTAAAAAGTAACAACACCCTGGAAACAGCAAACACCCACAGGGAATAGAAGATTAAGTAAAGCATGGGAAATGTAAGCAGGAATAACAGTTACATTAACGTTTTTACACTTATTGAGAAATCATGGAGTGTTTTTGGCTGAAAAGTTAAGAAAACAACTACAGGGCTGAAAGGGACCCGTTTCAATGTCCACTGCTTGCATCTCTACAAAACGTAAGCAGTATGGTTTAAAAAAGACGACATCTCTGAACAAAGAGCAGCGGTGCACATTTTATAAAGTAAAATAAAGAAAACCATTAATAAATCTCTTGCTAAAGAGCAGAAAGCCCAAACACAAGAAAAATCACCAATGCACTCTACATTAACAGCAGTGCCTTTACAATGGACACATTAAAATATTCACTGGGCATTCCAGAGCGCAGTGCTTATATACAAGCACACCAATATTCTCCACTGTGCTCACATAGATGAAGCAATAAAGGCAAACCTGCCCAAATACCAAAATGTCTGCTTTCAAGCTTAAAGCAGTAACTTTGTTGCATCCTTAATTCAGTATATTAAAAACATTCACTTTGCCGGATTGAAGAGACATCTTCAAAGATATCTATTGTACCCTGCGTTTCGTGGCCGGCTTTAACTAACTAAGTAGGTTTAGGCAACGTTGGTGAAAATAGATGTGGCCCAATGATACTGATTATTTGGAACATGTGTATACATGCTGTGGTACCGGGTGGACCCTAGTTTTGTGCTTTCTACGCTTTTAAAACCAGAGGGCTGCAGGATATCAGAGTCTCGTATGCCCAGGGTCTCTGTTTCAATGCTGCACTTTGGAATAGAAAAATGTCAGAAGACAACATTTGCAGCTAAAGTGTTTTTTTTTTTTTTTTTTAATTAATTTCACAGAAGAAGAAAATGGAGAGAGAGAGAGTAAAAGCCATTTGTTAAAGTCATGGTTTTTAGCAAGTGAGCCGAGGAGTAAACCTAATGACTCAGATGTCCTTGATAGAGGCGAGCTGCTACTTTGGAAATGGAGAACTGGTGCTAACAGAGCACTACAATACCTTCCGGTTGGGTTCACGTTACAACTGCAAAACA
Source organism: Triturus cristatus (assembly GCF_964204655.1). NCBI lineage: Eukaryota > Metazoa > Chordata > Amphibia > Caudata > Salamandridae > Triturus > Triturus cristatus. The sequence continues at coordinate 240,214,077 of NC_140581.1, read as the reverse complement.
AGCGGTTGCAGGGAGAGCATATCCTGCCTGCAACAGCAGGTAGGAGAAAGTCCTTTAAGAAAACAGTGCTCAATGACTGTAAATAAAACATACAGAGTAACACATGTAACAAGGACAGTCCTCATGGGAGGTTACAAAAGGTGAAAAGGAGCTACTAAGGAGGGACTACTAAGCCTATTCTCAAATCAAAAGCCACTATTTACAAAGGACAGTAACAGGAGCCAATTTAAAAGATGTGGGGGGGGCAAGGGGGGGAAATGGGAGACGCTTAAAGGCCATATCTAAATACAGCATGTCTCGAAGAGACAGTGCAAGTGCGGCCTAGGCGAGACCTAAAAAGCCAGTGTCTGACACTTGGTAGAGATGCAATTTCCAAGACTGCTGCAGTGTCTCCAGAGAGTAAAGCCTTTGCCCCTCTGTTCTCAGACTATTCCCAATGCTCACTCAGCGTAAATCAACAAGAGAGGACAGAGTAATGAAACATAAACCAACCAGACTCACATCTCTCATTGTTTTTCCAATCATCCAGGCACTATGCCTTGGACAATAGCAACTCTACTAGGCTCCCGAGTGCCCTGCCTCCTTTCACCTCCTCCCTATATCTGCAATTTATAGTGGGGAAGTGAATGCTTGATATACTGAATAGGCCACTCACCAAAGCGCGCACACTGTACTGCCATGCAGTGGGAGAGAATGCTGGTGACTGAGTTTCACCAATGGAGGGGCATTCACTGCGGGAAATAGCAATGTATAGCAGAAAAGTGAGTGACTGATGAGAGGCAGTGAGAGAAAATGCTAATGGGCTGCGGATGAACAGGGGCACAGGATGGGAGTTTAAAGGAAGAGTAGTGGTGTAGGGGAACAGATGGGAGTTTGGGAGGGGCTTTATTAAACAGCTGTGTGGAGACACACAGCAGGTGCATAGCACAATGACTGATATGGATAATACATCTTGAACTATTAAGACAGTCAATAATTATGGGGGGTTGGGAATTCCCAAAATGTATTCAATCATTAATCGATAACATGCATAGAGCTATATTTGGATATGGACCTGTGAAATGTTCCGCAACCGAAGCAAAGCAACAGTCCGTCACCTACACACCATTGTGGAAATATTTCCTTAGGTTGTCAAGCCTTGCAGTTACTGCGAGTTCACAACAGGCCAAGAAGCCTTTAGACGTTCAAGCTCATATTAAGTGCCACAAAATGGTACCTCAATACAAGATGGATTGCACACACTCCCATGGAGTGCTGAAACACACATGAAAAAGATGCCGTCTGGATTTCATTTGGTCCATGGTTTCTCACCCCCCCAACCCACCCCGCGCTACTCTTGACATTCTCTTAGTTCACCTGATCACTATCCTGACAGCGGAGTCCGAGCATTTTGTCCGACGCCTGGTGGAGCTTCTCGGTTCAGCTATTGAGGAGATCGGCCCTGGTTCATACCCTCGCCCTTCACCTACCCAGCCGGACATTGGGCACAGTTTCTTAGCCTGTAACTCTGATCCTCATGTAAAGTGCTCTGAAACCTCCGGGTCTAGCCAGCGCTATATAAAACTCAAATTAAAAAAAAGAAAAAAAGAAACTGCCTAATGTCAGAAATGGAGGGATACAGCTCAAAATCAGAAACCTTGTAAAGCAGCAATGCTTGAGGGACGAGACTAACAAGAACAGGGAGGAACACCATTCATTTAAGCGTAGGGAGCTGAAATGGACAAAAAAAAAATCCAATGACGAGTAAAAGGCTGGCCTAAGATTCACGCTATGTACAGAACATTAAAGGTCTGTGACAACTACATCAGTTAGTAGGGGAGGCCTTAGAAGCATATGGTAACTTCCCTTACACCTGCCTACTCTTTTCCACTAGCAGTGTCTAATACTTACATCATTCAAAATTTGCAAGATAAGCTACACAGAATAATATGCATATGTACAAAAAGTAATCACATTGGCGCACATTGGTTTGTACAACCCATGCATTAGTGTACACAGCGCAATATACAATATTCACCTTCTTATCGGCTTCACTGTCAGAGTCGCTTCCAGATGAGCTTGAAGTAAGAATTTCTTTTGATTTAGGCATTCTGAGGAGGAAAAAATAAATAATTACACATGATTAATCCATAAAACAATCACATTAAATTACACAACTGACAATTCCAATAATAATCTTTTTAGAGCAATTTGCAATATTGCCTCTTAAAAATATATTTTTCCTAAAAAAAGGAGCACGTTTCAAACTAGAAACACTGCAAATCTGATAAAACACCCATTAGATCTGAAACAATTTGTGCTTTGTATGTTGCCTTCTGACCGCTTTGCTGTGCATCATAAAAATACATGGATAAAGTCAGAGCAGCCCCGTGAGAACAGTACCTTTAGTGCAACACTTAACCTCAAATATAAAGCGAGAGGGGCTGGAAAGAGTGATGCTTCCACCACCACATAAACTGATTAAGAATGCTTTATTAAAAAAGAAAAGAAAAGAAAAAAAACAGAAAAAAAAATCTACCCTAAAACCTGAAGCATTTGCTTTCAGTTTCTGCCCAGGACCATTCTTGATAAACCATTGACAACGCTAAAAGGTCTAGCATTGGCTGACGACCTTTCAGCTTTGCCAATGCTTTTTTCTTCACTGAAATGGTTTTTGCAAACTACATTATAAAAAGAAGCCAAAAATGGCCATGCGTGTGTGCCCACTTGTGCGTCCATTCAGAAACTGGTTTGTAGTGACCTTTACAAAGTTTCTTAAATATGGCTACTTATGTGTGACCATACAAACCAGACCTGCCAACTTAAGAAACATTGCCTCCCTGTGAGGAGGGAATTGGGCTCTGCAAGGCTTCATGCCAAGAACTGCGAACGCGAGAGACTTTTGTTCCCTCCACCCACCAACTACTCTCCCACAAGCTTACTGAGACTGTTGTCACTGTCATGGGGTGTTTTCAAAAACTGTAATGAACATCAGCTGTTCAGAGCCTCCAAAGACAAGCTGGAGACTCACTGAGTTCAGGAGATTCCAGTTACCATCTCTTCCACTAAATAATGTCGGCTGAGTGGGTGATGACATTTTGTGCTACAGCAGAGTGCAGTCACTCACAAAGAGGGGAACGGATGGCTGAAGTGGGCTGGCCTACTACCCCATGCTGTATGGGGGCTGGGGAGGGGGCGGCGGGAGAGCAAATGTGAATGACAAAAGACCAATGAATGAAAAGGGATGACTGAAAGCCCCTGTATATAAAGTATATATATTTTTTTACTGAAATCAGAAGGTCCTGATGCGCGCCAGACCGCAAAAGGGGTGCTGCCACTCTGAGCCAATAGATTGCCAAACAATATAGAGACGAGATAGGGGTAGTTAACATTCCCTAATGGGGAGTTGAGCTGGACCCAACATGAACCACTAGCCATCTGTGGCATGACAATCTGTGCTTTGATTAAGAGCATCTGAGAATCAGAGACCTCATTCAGGCAGTTTCTGGCGCCCTTGAAATCCATGTCTCTCTAACCAATTGGTTCTTGCTCCACCTCCAACCCTTTTTTGATTTCAGACCACTTTATTTCGTTTTTACTAGTTATTAATATCATTCCAATGTATATGCATAGCAAAATGATTTAAATTTAGTTCATTAAACATGTATTGTGGCATATCGTTTAAAATATGGGTCACACAATCAAAACAAAACCATTTAACCTTGTTACTCTCTTCGTCTCTTTTGGTCAGGTGTAGCATTAGGTAACTAATAGAGAATTTTGGGGAGGTGTGACTCATTCAAGAGCCAATATTAGTGGTTTCAATATTGCCAACATCCCTCGATTCCACTCTCTCCTTGATGCCAGTCCTACAGCCTTACAGATTGCTCCAGTCTACCTCCAGGTCTTTCTCAATCGTATTCTCCAATCAGGACCCTTAGTCGACTTCCAGGACAGGGTAAGTAGTAATGCTAAATCTGCAAATTTACTTTCATATTTCCAGGACATGGGTCTAGGCATGAAGATAAACAAGCACTGGGCTCACAGTCAATCATTTTCTTTAACCCCTTCAGCGTTGCGCGGATTCCCCCGCGGTGCTGAAGGGTTCGAGCGCGGGCGGGGCCATGACGGAACGGTTCCGTCATGAGCACAGCTCAACCGATGCTCATGACGGAACCGTTCCGTCATGAGCATGGAAGGGGTTAAGAGTTTTTACAAACTAAACTACTCCCATCAATATGGCAATGCCTTTTATTTAGGTTTTGGTTTTTAAAACATAAATAAAAAAAATGGCATGGTCGTTTATAATGCCAATAGCTTAAACTCTTGCAAATGCAAGACCCACTGCATTTCAAATGCTTGAAGGCATCACTGAATTGCCCCTCTGTCTCCCATGGCCCCTGAAGGGCCCCCACTTTGCTTCGAGATAAATAAACAAGCCTGTGGTCACAACTGTGCACAAGAGATCCTACTGCTGTTAGAGAAACTCATTAAAGAAAATGGTGCTTACAGACTAAAGAAGACATACCGTGTAACAGTAGTGAACGGGCCAGTCCTCGTGGGAGGTTACAATGGAAGACAAGGCAGTACTAAGGAGCTTAATAATGAATCAGAAGCCAGCATTTACGAAGGACAATGACAAGCCAATGACAAATATGAGCGAAGAGTGGGCAGGGCTTCAAGTACATACTCCAATACAGCATGGCTCGCAGAGCATCGCATGTGCTGCCCAGGCTGGACCTAAATACTAGCATCTGACCACTTGGGGGAACTCCTCTTTAATATTCTCAGTTATGCGATGTAATTTCCTTAGTGATAAATAAGTCTGCTGCAGAAAAATGAATTAGCTCGTACCAGGCAATGTAGGATTCTTTCTGGTATATTCTTGCACTCTGGCCCATTTCTCATCTGAAATCCCACAGGTCAAATCTTGCTTCCTTCTAGGTCTCAAAGGTTGCACCATTGTTCTATATAATGGCACCTCTAGTTCACATGAAGTCCATATGTCAACACTACCCTTAAAGATTATGTACCACAGGTCTTGGTTCTGTGTTTATTTTATTTATTTGAAGAGTTTTATATAGCGCTGGCTAGACCCAGAGGTATCAGCGCGCTTTACATAAGGATCAACGAGGTACTGTTTACATCAGTTACTGGAGCATAGCAGAACACAGGGAAAAAAACAATGTTACATAAGTACATGACAGAAGACCAATGGGGCATAAAAGGAAGCAGGGTAAGGAAAAAAGGGTTGGAATGCGTTTAGGATCTGTCAGACTGGCAAGGGTGGAAGAACTAAAGGGAAACAAAGTTAGAGGGAAAGTGAACAAACCGGCTGAGGACCAGTAATCAAAAAGTCCAGAGTCGGGTGCACTCGCTGCACCAGATCTAGGACATGGAAAATGGATTTTGGGGGGGGGGGAGGGGGGGGCACAAAGCGCAGTCCAGGGGTACGCATCGACCAGTAAATCCATCTGAGCCAGAAAATCCCTCGAAGCCGCCATGAAGTAGGATCAGGTTAGAGACCCAGCAACATCACAGCAAAATGGCAGTGTTGCAGATAAACAAAACTCAGATCAGAAAAGTCACAAAGGTAAACAACCCCATGGAGCCACAAGAACAGGCGGGTCAAAGGCTGGCGAATGCCGATCTATCACAGTTCGTCACAGGCGAACAATCAGGAGAAGCATGGGCAACATTACATATGCAATGTTGGTAGGAGAAGTCCGCTCGGGTGCCCACCCAGGCGGCAGCCCCGGAAGAGGGGGGTGGCTGAAGGGTCATGAGGACGCGCTCACAGAAAAAACACAAAGGAAGAAAACAAGCTCTATTACACAGGGCAGCGGTGTCAAGGCATTCACGCTGCATTCTTCTCCGTACATCTAAGAGCAGGTCTGAAAGGGGGGGGCAGTCACACGATCTGGAAGGAGGAATGGCTGGAAGTCATCGATCCATCGCGGATCGTCAATAGTCCAGGGAAAAGTCAGCAAAGGCACCCAGTCAGTAGCCCCGGAGAGGCGGTACAGGATGCCAGGCAACCGCAGCACAGGCCGGAAAGGCATGCATCGATCGCAGCCACAAGGAAAGCAGAGTCGGGCATTGGCAGCGACTTGGAGGATCAGCAACTGGCAGACCCTCTGAGTCTGGACGGCGAGGGGAACAAGCATTGGCATAGCTAATAGGTCTCGCCTTTGGGCCATGCAGCAGTTGCATAACTAAACACTTATAAGGTCCCAAAGGCGAGACCTATTGGCTATGCCAAGCGGCCGCTAAAGTAAAAGTACTCGCGGTAAAAGTGGCGCGCGCGCGCCCGGGCACATGCACTGTAGCTCTAGGCTGGCCTGGTAGCACTTTTTGTCGCCAGACCAGGGCATGCGCTGAGTCAGGCGAGACCTAAAAAACAATTGATATAAACTAGATCCTAAAAATCCTTAATTCATCAAGATCAATTAATATGGTCATGGTCATATTTAATATGCAATTAAAGTCACCATTTTGGACATTAACACTACCCATCTAAGCAGAAGAAAATATATGCTCAATTGGCAAGTTCCCTCCCGACCCCTGGTCCCCCACTCGATTCCCTGGGGGCTCCCACTCCTACTGACCAGAAGCCAACTCTGGTGAAGCATCGCCGCAAAGCTGCGGTGGACCTAGATGCCTTTGATCTACTTAAGCAGGCCTTCCTGGCTAGCAACTCTCCTTCCTTCCCACCCTGAAGGGACACAGCGGGGTCAGTCACCGATCCCAATGGGGATGCGGACCACGAATCCGGCAATTCTTGGCTTTGGCTTCCCTCCCGGGCTGCCCAGGGTGGACCCCACCCCCGAGAAGGTCGCGAACTATGTGGCAGTGCGCATTTGGAGGCCTCCGGATAAAGAATCTTGCAACTGTCTCCGGGCAGAGTGTACGCGCCCCTTATTGAAGGTGGCAGTTACCCTGGAGATTGATAAGAGTATGGCCACTTTTCTTCAAACGTTTATTAAGGACACAAAAAAGGGGATTGACAGGCCACGGAGAGCATGCCAGGACAAACTCCTAGACATCCATTGCAGAGGAGGCCAAGCTCTCGGGCTCCCTGATATCACCGGACACCCTTTCTGGATGGGCACAGAGAGAGATTATTTTTTTGGGTAACGCAAATTGTGCACTGTCCAGCGAGCGCCGCAGTTCCCCTTGAATAAGGTGGACCCCAAGCTCGCGGACTCGGAGGCAAGTGCCATTGCACAAGGCGGGCTCTTTGGTGAGCCATTTGTGAAAGAATTAGGAAAGTTTAACACATTCACCTCCCTAGATAAAGCCCAATCCTCAATCAAAAAGGTGTTTCCATCGCGTGTTTTCCACATCACTGGTAGGGGCAGGCTCAACCAATCAATATCCTCCCAGAGTGCAAGGCTCCCGGAAAGGCCAGTATTAAGATCAGACCTGATTGGGAACTTCTATCCAACAGGCAGAGGCGAGTGTTCTCCATTCTTCCCAAATAAGAATATGGGGGGGGTGTCTGGCGAGTTGTTTCCAGGCTTGGACTTCCATCACAGGGGATGCTGGGTACTCCAAACCGACAGAGTTCCACAGAGTTATTCGGAGCACCCCCCCCACCCCCCAATCTGGCCACTAGGCCGCAACCTAATCAGTTCTCAGGTCAGGAGGCCGCTCTTCTAGACGAGGAAATATCTTCCCTTCTCGCAAAGGGAGCCCTCATGGCCACTATGCCCCATCCTTGGGGCATCATCAGCAACCTCTTTCTGGTCGACACAGCTGACCGAGGGCAGCAACCAGTCATCAACCTCCATGAATTTAACAAGTGGCTAGTTTATCGCCACTTTAAAATGGAAGAAATTCATCTTCTGCAAGATGTCCTCCGACCACTGGGTTGGATGGTTTGGACCTAAAGGATGCCTACCTCGCCATTCCGATTTTTCCACCCCACAGGAGGTTCTTCCAGTTTGTTGGCGTCAGACGTTCGAGTTCACTGGGTTGTTCTTTTTTCGGCCTCTCCTTGGCTCCGTGGTGTTTCACAAAGGTTCTCAAACCAGTCGTGGAATACCTCAGAGCTCGGTGAATATGTTTTATACTATATCTGGACAATATGCTCTTCATGGGCCAGTGACCACAGAAGGGGTTCCTTCATCTCTAAACAGCGGCGGACTTTCACAGGCCCTGGGGTTTGTAATAAATGAGACCAAGTCCCTCTTGATTCCAGCGCAGAAGGTGACTTTTCTCGGTTTTGTCAAAAACTCGACCTCGTCAACACAGAGTCTACCCTCCAAGAAGGTGCCGAAGATTTGGCACGCGTTGAGACGCACTCTCTCCAAACGGCATGTCTCGCTCAAGCAGTTGGCTCGGGTGATGGTCCTGCTACCTTCATCTATTCATCCATCTTCCTGGGTCCTCTTCATTATCGGGCTCTCTAACACCTGAAAGCCTTGTACTTGTGCAGAATCCTTTTTTATTCACATATGGTGCCTCTAATCGAGGAGACAAATGCAAAAACAGTTGATGGACAGAATGCAGAACAATGTCATACATTCACCCCAGTACAGAGATCTGGGCCTAAATACATCGTTTTTTTGCTTGCCATTCCAGTTTGGACCCAGCCATATGCAAATCAGTCGTGACCATGTGCCCCATAGGAACAGTCCAGACCAAACTGCCAAGCCAGGTCACTGTGCCACTGGAATCAAGCTATCCTGGCTGAAGAGGGGTGAAACCCCGAAACCGGTCCTAGGATGCTTGTTTCCGGTCCAGGGATGACTTGGCTTGGCAGTTCGGGCTGGACTGTTCCCATGAGGCACAGGGTCAAGACTGATTTGCATATGGCCAGGTCTAAACTGGGGTGGAATGGAATGGTGAGCAAAAGAATGATGGATTTAACCCAGATCTCCTGACTGGGGGTGAATGTTTTGATTTAGTCTGCCTCCGTCCATCAATTGTGTGTCTTTTGCTTTCTCGTCAAGGAGGCCCAAGAAGAGCTACGATGGTGGCTCGCGCATATGGACGTCTGGAACAGGCAAGCTATTCTCGACTCTGCACCAGACATTATTATAGAGTCAGATGCCAGCAGAACAGGCTGGGGTGCCAGGTGCTTCGAGTTCCCCACGGGAGGATTATGGTCCCCACAAGAACAGAAGTTACATATCAACTGTCTGAAACTTCTGGCAGGCTCTTTCGCAGTACGCTGCTGGACGTAAGATTCCATGAATTTCGGTGTCCTTCTCAGGATGGACAACTTATCGGCGGTCCGGTATATCAAGCAACTTGGGGGCACTCGCTCCAAAACACGCTTGCTGTCCTCCAGCTGTTGGCGGTATTGCCTGGACAGACATCGGTCACAGCGGAATACAGGCCGGGACAGCATAACTAGGTTGCCAACTTCCAGTCTTGCAACTTCCGGGAATCGAGCCTTTGGAAATTGCACCCAGAAGTCTTTGTCCCCCTCCAGGAACAATGGGGTCCTGTGTCGGTTGATCTTTTTGACTCCAGACTGGACTACCAGCTGCCTCGCTTTTTCAGCTAGAGGCCGGAATCCCCGACGGTGGCCACGGATGCGTTCCTCCAGAATTAGAGCCGTGAGATAGGGTATGCCTCCCCCCCCTTCACAATGATCACAAGAACCTCAGCTCAGGTCCGGAGCCTGAGAGCGGAGTTGGTTTTGATTAACCACGTTTGGAGACCACAAGTTTGGTTTCCAGTTCTGCTGGAACTTTCCTGGGAGTCTCCAATCCCTCTCCCACTACGTCGAGAACTAATCCTCAATCTCGATCAGATTCCACATCAGTTAGATCAGGATGGGTCGTTGATGCTCATGGCGGATTACAGGAGACGATGGTCGGTCCTGGGCCTTTCGGACAAAGCTGAGGGCTTCATGCCTAAGGCCTGGGCCGACAGCACAGTCAAGAGGTACCGTTCTGCCTGGGGTAGAGGGACTTGGTATGTGTGACTGAGTCTTGATCCCATGGCTGCAGATGTAGTGCATGGCCTCAACTATTTGGCTCCCTTGGCTGTGAATGGCCTGGCCTATAAATCGGTGTACACCTTCCGGTCCGCCACGTCCCAGTCAACGTTGCAGCGATTGGGGAGCACCATCTCGTGAGTCGCCTTTTGCTGGGAATTCGGTTTTCTCTTTCTCCGGTGCCTCGGTACTCACCACTTTGGGATGTGAACCAGGTTCTCAACTTGTTCTTATACTGCTAACTCCCACTTTATGTTGTAAGGACGGATACGAACAATCAAGATTCATGAAGGTGGTCCGACAGCTAACTTCACGCGACGAAAAAGGCTCAAGGGACAGTGAAGAGGGACTATGATAGACATGTCGGGTCCTGATTGGCCACCACTGGACGGTTTTCCCATTGGTTTTGTTCTACCTATTCCCGAAGCTTCATGGGAATGGTAGTTTGTGTTGAAGTTTGTTTATGGGTGCTATGGAAAATAAAGTGAAGAAAGAAGGAATAATCCCCGCCTCAGAGTCCTTAATAGAATGTAAACTTTCCTTTACGTTAGCTGGGAAATTTTTCATTTTGAACACAGGAGGGAAGAACCTATCAAAGCCCTTATTTGCCTTAAAACACTACAAGAATATAGGAGACATGGTTTTTCACACTAGACCTCATTCTAAAAGGGGCCAGATAAACCAAACACTGTAGATCCCTCCACCTGTCAAGGGACACTTCCCGTGTGGAGCATGCTCCGTTTGCCCTTATACTCTAACAACATCTGAAATTGAACTTGGCCTCCGAACACCTTGGCAACTGCTCAAACACACTAACTGCAACACTAAACGGGTAATTTACTTAGATGCCCCTGTAGATTGAGCTACATAGGCATGACTACACAGAAGATCAGGACGAGAATCCTTGAACACCGAATCTCGGTGAGATGTAAGACGACTAACAAGACTCACTAGACATTTTCTAGAACATGCCCACACTGAAACTGACAAATATGGGTGGTTTTAGACAAACCCAATTATTCACCAGCCATGGGCTCCCTGGAATCAGTCCTTTTCTTGAGGGAACAACGCTGGGTCTTTTGACTTAGGAGTGACAGATAAGGGTTAAATGAGGATATACCCTGGACAAGTCTGGGATATTGACCATAGCTTTGGTCCTTGATAGAGCAACATTAGGTAGGACACACCTGTGTCCTTGTGAAACCTATGAACTATTCAAGGATCTGGCCTGATCACTCGCCGCTCATGAAACAATTACGAATTAATTGGAAAAGCGACGGACGACAACAATACATCTGGAAGTCCTAGACATTTTCTTTCAAATGATATCTATATATATATATATACACACACACACACTATATATTTATATAATCGACTGGCGGTCGCCAGTAGATAGTTCTAGTTAGGACCGAGTTTCCATAGGAAATCTGAAAATTCTATTTTGAATAACTTTGGCGTCGGTTGACGAATCCTCGCGAAATTTTCAAAACTAATGGGGCGCTCCGTTCAGCTCCTACCCTGAAAGTCTCGGGGTGATTCGTCAAGCGGGGGCCGAGAAAAAAGGGGGGGTCCCAAAACGCGTTTTCCCCATGCATTTTTCCATAGGACCTTTAGTCGAAGGTACAGCCCGAACGGCTTAACAGAATTACTTGAAATTTGGCAGAGAGGTAGTCCTCAGGTCAGGGAAGTGCCTTTTGCAGGTCTGGTGTCAATCTGTTCAGTAGTTCCTGAGAAAATAGCATTTAAAAGCATATAAATATCTATAAGCACGCACCGTGCGAGCGTAATTCTGATTGGTGGTTACATGTTAGTCAACGTTCGAATCGGTCGAAATCAGGAAGTGTCGGACGCCATTTTGTTTGTTTTCAGTGCGAGAGTGAAAAAGGAAGGTGGCGAACGTGAAAAGGGGGCAGGGTAGAGAGTTCCTGACCCCCTAGCCTTTGTCAGGGGGTCCCTGAAGGACTCCGAAGGCAGAAACATTTTTTTTTTTTTTTTAAATCGCGGGGGGTGCGCGCACGGTGAAAAACCAAAAAAAAAACAAAAAAAAAAATGTTTATTCGTAGTTTATTGTAAAATAAATATATATAAAAAAATACATAAATAAATTAGCATTTAAAAAAACCTTGCAAATTCACTTAAAAAAACCATAGGTTTCACACATGTTATAGTTAGGTGGATATTTCACTCGTAAAAAACCAATGAAATTCCCCCGTTATAGTTAGTTCAGATAACTATAACTCGCGCGACCGCCACTATCACAAGGATGACGTCATGAGTGATGCCACTGACCATGTCATGAGTGATGTAATATGTAACGTCATGAGCAGTGGATTGCGGGCGCGCGAGTTATAGTTATTTGAACTAACTATAACGGGGGAATTTCATTGTTTTTTTACGAGTGAAATATCCACCTAACTATAACATGTGTGAAACCTATGGTTTTTTCAGTGAATTTGCAAGGTTTTTTAAATGCTAATTCCTACCTATAACGTGTGAGAAACCTATGGTTTTTTCAGTGAAAAAAAAAATAATAAATATATATATATATATATATATATATATATACATATACATATACATACATGCACACACACATATACATACATACACACACACACACACACAAAATACATTCAAGATCCCCTTCTGGCTATACAATCTGTATGCCCATGCAAGTTGAAAAAACAGCAATTCCCATGATTCCATGTACGTCGGCGACATGCACTCCGCATTAGAAATGCATGTTACTGTTTCACCTTTGAGATGCAAGACAGGCGGCGGTCATTGCGACCCTCGTGGGGACGTCTATTTCGAGTAGCACCGACGAACAAGCTAAGCCATGCCGCTAATCAGCTACCTTGGCTTAGGCTGACTTACATGCACTATCACGGCACTCCGTAAAGTTTACCAACAGATGTCGTGCTCTGATGAGCGCAAGCCCGATTACTGTTCAGAACGCACACCACCAGATATTTTATACGGGTGCTGGTTAGTTCGAGCAATATTCTACTGCACTCACCATGATCATGGCCAACAACGTGTAGACCTTGAAACACTTCCCTGTAGGACTATTCTGTAAAGCTATAATAATAATAATAATAAACATACATGAGTATGGTTGCTAACTCCCAGCCCTTTTTGGTCCACGGAGGGATTACAACTAACATGTGCAAAGACTATTGTCATTTTGTCAAACTATGATTGCCGCCCTTTAAAATACGAGTAGCCTGTCCATACTCACAGTGCAAATGTTGGCTCATACATAAAAAAACATTATCACTTAAATTGCACTACATTTCTATGTTCCTATGTGTCATTTACACTTTACTTTAAATTGGGCGCTTCTGGATGTACCCAGTTGCTGGAGGGTGGACACCACTCCTTTAAACTAGGTAAGGCATTGGATTTAACAAGATTGAAGCAACCCATATTATTGTGACAGATGGAACAGTTTTTGTCACGGTGTGAATGAACATTATGCATGGAAATATGGACCTAAACATTATTTTACTGTGATGTGTTGACACATGTCCTGCAATTTGATCTTTTTCTCCTTTCTGTTATTACTTTCAGAGGGACGGTGGACCCTGAACATATATGGGTCATTGGCTACCTGGGCGATTTGATTTCTGGTTGGCCAGTTTAAATTTTACATGTATACTAATTATATATATATATATATTCACTTAAAAAAACATAGGTTTCACACGTTATAGTTCGCTGGACATTTCACTCGTGAGAAACCAATGAAATTCCCCTGTTATAGTCAGTGCAGGCAACTATAACTCACGCGACCGCAATCCTCTGCTGATGACGTCAGATATTACATCACTGTATTTAGACACTTATTTACCCAGGTCTTCTTCCATTAATCTTTAGCTATACATATATTACAAATATTTATTTTTCATAAACGGACGTCATCAGCAGAGGATTGCGGCCGCGTGAGTTATAGTTGCCTGCACTAACTATAATGGGGGAATTTCATTGGTTTTTTACGAGTGAAATGTCCAGCTAACTATAACATGTGTGAAACCTATGGTTTTAAGTGAATTTGCAAGGTTTTTTAAATGCCAATTCCTAACTATAACGTGTGTGAAACCTATGGTTTTTTCAGTGAATTTGTAAGTTTTTTTTTTAAATGCTAAGTTATGTACCTCGAAACACGTGTCCAGGGATGGCACACGCCACGCATACTTGCATTCACACTCGAGCATAGGTGTATCCGCCTACGCTGACCTTCAGGGACCATTTTCATTGGGGGAACACGCCTGGTAGGTGTAGCAGTGTGCGACCAATCTGGTTTAACTTTTTATTCAGGCTCCCTTGAGCCGGTGGAGTCGACGGACTCATGGTTACGCACCTGCGCTCTACGAGAGGTACTAGACCTGATACGATTTTTAGCAGCTTACACAGCAACCCCACACATTTTCCTACTCCCTGCTGACGAGAGGCAACTACCTCGAAACACGTGTCCAGGGATGGCACACGCCACGCATACTTGCATTCACACTCGAGCATAGGTGTATCCGCCTACGCTGACCTTCAGGGACCATTTTCATTGGGGGAACACGCCTGGTAGGTGTAGCAGTGTGCGACCAATCTGGTTTAACTTTTTATTCAGGCTCCCTTGAGCCGGTGGAGTCGACGGACTCATGGTTACGCACCTGCGCTCTACGAGAGGTACTAGACCTGATACGATTTTTAGCAGCTTACACAGCAACCCCACACATTTTCCTACTCCCTGCTGACGAGAGGCAACTACCTCGAAACACGTGTCCAGGGATGGCACACGCCACGCATACTTGCATTCACACTCGAGCATAGGTGTATCCGCCTACGCTGACCTTCAGGGACCATTTTCATTGGGGGAACACGCCTGGTAGGTGTAGCAGTGTGCGACCAATCTGGTTTAACTTTTTATTCAGGCTCCCTTGAGCCGGTGGAGTCGACGGACTCATGGTTACGCACCTGCGCTCTACGAGAGGTACTAGACCTGATACGATTTTTAGCAGCTTACACAGCAACCCCACACATTTTCCTACTCCCTGCTGACGAGAGGCAACTACCTCGAAACACGTGTCCAGGGATGGCACACGCCACGCATACTTGCATTCACACTCGAGCATAGGTGTATCCGCCTACGCTGACCTTCAGGGACCATTTTCATTGGGGGAACACGCCTGGTAGGTGTAGCAGTGTGCGACCAATCTGGTTTAACTTTTTATTCAGGCTCCCTTGAGCCGGTGGAGTCGACGGACTCATGGTTACGCACCTGCGCTCTACGAGAGGTACTAGACCTGATACGATTTTTAGCAGCTTACACAGCAACCCCACACATTTTCCTACTCCCTGCTGACGAGAGGCAACTACCTCGAAACACGTGTCCAGGGATGGCACACGCCACGCATACTTGCATTCACACTCGAGCATAGGTGTATCCGCCTACGCTGACCTTCAGGGACCATTTTCATTGGGGGAACACGCCTGGTAGGTGTAGCAGTGTGCGACCAATCTGGTTTAACTTTTTATTCAGGCTCCCTTGAGCCGGTGGAGTCGACGGACTCATGGTTACGCACCTGCGCTCTACGAGAGGTACTAGACCTGATACGATTTTTAGCAGCTTACACAGCAACCCCACACATTTTCCTACTCCCTGCTGACGAGAGGCAACTACCTCGAAACACGTGTCCAGGGATGGCACACGCCACGCATACTTGCATTCACACTCGAGCATAGGTGTATCCGCCTACGCTGACCTTCAGGGACCATTTTCATTGGGGGAACACGCCTGGTAGGTGTAGCAGTGTGCGACCAATCTGGTTTAACTTTTTATTCAGGCTCCCTTGAGCCGGTGGAGTCGACGGACTCATGGTTACGCACCTGCGCTCTACGAGAGGTACTAGACCTGATACGATTTTTAGCAGCTTACACAGCAACCCCACACATTTTCCTACTCCCTGCTGACGAGAGGCAACTACCTCGAAACACGTGTCCAGGGATGGCACACGCCACGCATACTTGCATTCACACTCGAGCATAGGTGTATCCGCCTACGCTGACCTTCAGGGACCATTTTCATTGGGGGAACACGCCTGGTAGGTGTAGCAGTGTGCGACCAATCTGGTTTAACTTTTTATTCAGGCTCCCTTGAGCCGGTGGAGTCGACGGACTCATGGTTACGCACCTGCGCTCTACGAGAGGTACTAGACCTGATACGATTTTTAGCAGCTTACACAGCAACCCCACACATTTTCCTACTCCCTGCTGACGAGAGGCAACTACCTCGAAACACGTGTCCAGGGATGGCACACGCCACGCATACTTGCATTCACACTCGAGCATAGGTGTATCCGCCTACGCTGACCTTCAGGGACCATTTTCATTGGGGGAACACGCCTGGTAGGTGTAGCAGTGTGCGACCAATCTGGTTTAAGTTATGTATTTATTTTTTTTTTCTTCAGGTTTTTCACCGTGTGCGCACGGTGCGCTTTGCGCACCGAGCACCCACAGATCGAAGTGCGTGCCGTGCGCACCTCGCGATTTAAAAAACAACAACTAAAAAAAAATGTGTTTTCTTCTCCCTTGGGGGTTCTTCTGTGACCCCCTGACCAAGGCTAGGGGGTCTGGAACAGTCCACTCTGCCCCCTTTTCACGTTCTCCACCTTTTTTTTTTTCACCCCCTCAGACTGCGAGAGACAAAATGGCGGCCGACACTTCCTGGTTTCGACCGATTCGAATGTTTACCGACATCTAACAACCAATCAGAATTGCGCTCGCGCACGGCAGGGTGCGCGCACAGTGCGCGCGTATAGATATTGATATGCTTTTAAATGCTATTTTCTAAGGAAATACTGAACAGATTTACACCAGACCTGCAAAAGGCACTTCCTTGACCTTATGGCTACCTCTCTGCCAAATTTCACGTAATTCTGTTCAGCCGTTCGGGCTGTAGCTGCGACTAAAGGTCCTATGGAAAAATGCAGGGGAAAAACGCGTTTTGGGACCCCCCCTTTTTCTCGGCCCCCGCTTGACGAATCACCCCGAGACTTTCAGGGTAGTAGCTGAACGGAGCGCCCCATTTGTTTTGAAAATTTCGCGAGGATTCGTCAACCGGCACCAAAGTTATTCAAAATAGAATTTTGAGATTTCCTATGGAAACTAGGTTGTAACTATAACTATCTACTGGCGACCACCAGTAGATAAATAAGTATATTATATATACATACATACACACACACATTAACACATACACACACAAAAAAATCTGCTTTTGGTTGTATTACAAAAAGGAACAAGGTGCATGGAAAACAAATATCTGGAAACTAATATCGAAATGCTTTCCTGTATTTGCATTTAAAGACATGTCCCAGTGGTCCCAGCTGAACACCAAAGCACTTTAAGGAGGATGCAAATGTGGTTTAAGAAAGTATTATTGCGAAGTCAGGCATGTAATTTGTTTAACGAGTAAGTACCTTCCCCCAAAAGACGTGCAAATTAAACTCATGTGTGACCTGTGATAAAGGGTCCTTAACAAAATATTTGAACAGCCCTAAGTGCAGATCACGCAAGTGGGCAATGCCTGTGTTCACGAGCAGAAAATGTAAAGTGTTATAGGATTTACTCAGTAGCTATCATCCTCAAGATGCTCCCTCCAGTAACGTCTGATGAAGATGCAAGTAAAAATTGTTAAAAGGAGTTTTTCCTATCTGCCATTACATGTATTGTTCATAGTTTAACTGAAATCCTGAGAGTCAGATACAAATGTGTACTGCAAGCAAAGTTCCCCCTCTGAATATGTGTTTAATTAATGCAAAGAAAATTAGTGTAGGAAGACGCCATACACCAGGTGCACCGAGTAAGGTGGTAGGTAGCGACCGTACAGCCCAGAGATCTCTATGCTCCTGATCTTGCCTAACCATCCTTCCCGGTTTCCAAAGCAGAACTGCCAGGAAACTTAGATATCACATCTCCCTTCTTTACATAAAAGGTGTTCGATACAGAGGTCACCCGCATATTACGACAAGAAAGGGACAGTATAACAACAATACTACAGTTTAACCTGCAATTAACCTCTTCTATGCCCATGACGAGATAGTCTCGTCATGGACCCCGCCCGCTAATGTAACGCCCGGCACAGGAGGGGGAAAGGGCGGGGCACTGAAGGGGTTAACAACTTCAAGAGCGGATACTAAAGTACAACATTAATATTATTTGATCATCTAAGTACCTCAACCCACTCCCTTTTCCACACAACAGGTTGAAAAACTGAATCTGGAATAATACAAATTATCATACCATTACAAAATCATTACATTTTGAAGGCAACATGACTGATCGGCCTGTGCGAGTAGCTTTACCCCCCAACAACTCGGTCCAGAATTCTCAGCCCTAGGACATTGAACTGGTTCATTACTAGATGCACCATTGGAACCAGGAGCATTTAGCATAGGTGCACTCTCATCCCACATCCACTCATAAGATAGGGGGCAAGTTCACCTCATGTTTTTCATGGCTCCAATTTAGCACTTTGTTGCATCTTGACATCCTGGCAAAATGCCACACCTTCCAATCACTCAACAGTGCTGATCTTTCGCACACTTCTACCTGCAAGCGTTCTGAAAATTTGCTGTTACCTTTCCCGACCTTGCATCCCAATTTCACCTTTACCCAATCACCTGGTTCCAAATATACTTCCTTCACAGCACGTTTTTGTCATAATATTCTTTGCACATCTCTTGCATCTTTGGCAAATTCTTTTTCACAACAGCTGGGGACATCAACTGCACAATGTTAAATGCATCCAGGCTCTACTAACTTTTTTGAAAGGGTCTCTCCCCCTTAGGATTCTGAAGGGGCTGTACCCTGTTACAGTGTGCATTACTCCATATGTCGATATGCCCAAATAGTCTTTCCCATTACTTATTTTCAATCCTTGCCAGCACTAACAGCTGCGTGTACACTTCCTATTAGCTCCCTGTTGAAACGCTCCACAATTCCATTACCAGCTGGATGACAATAGGCATGTGCCGTTCTTTTTTTTCTTCTAAACAAACTATTTTAAGTAATCTTGCTAATACAATTCACACCCATTTTGATGCATAAGCATGTGTGTACAATTATCACAATGCAAGTGTTACATTAACCATACTGCTATACAGTCGCTATCTCCAGGCTCGAATATATATTTTCAGAATTTTTCTATTTGTGATACATCTGCACATGCCATTTGTTAATCATATATAATAATTGCCTTTCTTTTTTACCATTCCTTGCTAAAAATATTCCATTTTTTTCTGCACTAACTTGTGGCCTATTGTCACTCAAATGGATTTTGGTACGTCTTCCCGTTAAAATGTTTCTCCAAGAAGATTATTATGGTGCCAGCATCAATGTTTGTAGGCACTTCCTATTCTGGCCATTTCGAATAGTGATCCTAAACAACAATTACATACATGGATTCTCCCCACATATCCAGAATGGGACCCAGTATGTCTATGCTATGATCCTCCCAATACCTTTTGTGGCACCTCTTGTCCCCCCAATGGAGAGTGAAATGTAGAATTGGTTTTGTCCGCATTGGTCCCATATCACTAGCATGGAAGCCGATTTATGCAACACCAGATTCAACCTAGAATTGTGTTCGTGTCTGTCTCGGCCCATCACCAGAATGTCATCCGGGAAATATGTCACTGCCGTCGTGCTTTTGAAGTTTGTGCATAAGGCATTGAAAGCGGCAGCCGCTGGCGCTAAATTGAATGGCATGCACAAAAACCTAGAGCAACCGAAAGGAGTGACAAAAGTCAACCTCCTACTGGAAGGATGTAACAACACCTGATGATAAACCGAGGTCAAATCTATTGTAGAAAATCACTCACAGCCCTTAGATTAGGAAAAAAGATAATCAATTCTGTGAAGGGGAAATCCACAACAATATTCAGATTTCTCAGATCAATGCAGAGTCTAATATTGCCATTGGGTTTCTGTACTACCACCACAGGAGCCAACCATTCTGCACTTTTTATTGGTTCAATTTTACCCCGTCGTTTTCCAAATCATCCATGACACTAGTCCTGACACCTAAATGTGTATGCATGGCCTTACGGCTAACTGGTATGGCCCACCTCCTTTAATACAATCCTGTGGGAGAATCCGCTCAATTCGCCTACTGGCTTGGCTTGAATTAAGTTGGAGGGGTAAATATAGTGGGCACTGCCAACTGACGCCACTGTAGGTGTGCGCATCACCAATACAGACAATAGCCGAATATTTGAATGAAGGGGTCTGGTATGGAGCGACCCTTGACCTTGCTGGTAGGTCGCTCAACCACAACACAGCTCCGCCTGTGTGTCCTGACGCTGCCACTGCTGTAGAAGTGGAGGCCCTCCTGCACCCGCAGGCTACCACCTGCGCCTCATTCCTGGTGGCCAGTGGTAGGCCTTAGGTTTGTCTCTGTCGCTGTCTGTCTTCCCTGTACTGCCTGCATTTTATCTGTGCCCGTTTTGCTTGACTCGTTGCCCCCTTCATTCTGTGCCCTCTTACCTTCTGTTCCCCCTCGCTGCCCCTGATTTGTGCCAGTTTTGCCTTCTGTATCCCCCTCGCTGCCCCCGATTGCCTTCAGGTGCCCTCACCGCTCCTGTTCCAGCCGCTGCTTCCCCTGCGGCCTGCCCCCCTCACTGCCCAAGGCAAGTCTGTCTGCGCTCGTCCATGCCTGGACTGCGCCCAGCGTCAAAACCCTGGTCCCCGCACCCTCCACGACAACCACCACCGCTACGATGCCAGCACACTCCAGGCTCTCAACCCCGGACGGACCCACACCTGCTTCAAAGCCGCCCGAAACGCACACACGGTCCCTTCACCTGCCGGAACTGTAGCTACACCAGCCTCAGAGCCGCTGAACAACCCGTCAAGAAAAACCTCAACCACCTCCGATGCATCCTACTGAACACCCGCTCCCCACGCAAACACGCCGTCGAGCTCTGGGACCTGCTCGACACATCATCCCCGGACATCGCCTTCCAAACAATGACCTGGATGAACGACTCCTTCGCACCAGACATCGCCATAGCTATCCCAGACGGCTACAAGATCACCCGCAGCGACCGCACCAACGGAGTCGGAGGAGGAATCAACATCGTCCACAAGAACAGCATCAGGGTCTCGACCAGCACCGCCGACACGCTCAGCACCGCCGAACACATGCATTTCCAGATCCACACACATCCCAACTCCACCCTCATCTACAGACCCCCGGACCCTGACCCCAGTTCAGCGACTCCATCGCCGACTTCATCAGCATGCACGCCCTGACCTCCACCGACTACATCCTCTTCGGAGACCTGAACTTTCACCTGGAGAACAACGACAGCAACTCGACAACCCTGATCGATAACCTCGCCAACCTAGGACTGAGGCAACTCATCACAACGCCTACCCACTCTGCAGGCCACACGCTTGACCATCTTCTCCGCAAGCCCCCACGTCGCCTTCAGCCACACCACCAAACTCCTCTGGACCGACCACCGCTGCATCCACTTCTCCTTCCAGAAACCCACTACACACCACCGCACCCAACAGATCCCTCGCCGCTGCTGGAGAAAAATCACGAAGACCAACTACACGCAAACCTCGTGCTCAGCCCACCCACCGAATCCTCCAACACCGACGACGCTTCCCACAAACTCAGATGCTGGATCAACGACTGCGCCAACACCCTCGCCCCGCCGAAGAAACCCCCCCACAGAGACACCAGCAAGAGGGCCAGCTGGTTCACCCCAGAACTCCTAGCCTCCAAGCGAGCCTGCCAGAAGCTAGAGAAGAAGTAGCACAGTGAACAGACTCCGAACAGCCAAGCAGCCCACAAGGACGCCACCCGCAACCACCATCACCTCATCAGGACGGCCAAGAGGACCTCCTTCAAAGACCACCTCGACAACAAAGAACACAATAGCAAGGAGCTCTTCAACATCGTGAAGGAACTTTCCAACCCCAGCTCCAACACAAACTACATCCCGCCGTTGCAAGCCCTGTGCGACTCCCTCGCCACTTTCTTCCACCACAAGATAGCAGATATCCACGACAGCTTCAACACCCAGACAGCAACACAACAGACTCTCCGCACACCATCGACCACCTGCTAGCCTGGACCAGCGTGAGCATCGATGACGCCATCAAGACCATGAGCACAATCCACTCCAGCTCCCCGTCAGACCCATTCCCGCACCACATCTTCAACAAAGCCAGCAGCTCCATCGCACCCCACCTGCACGACGTTATCAATCTCTCCCTCGAGAACGCAACTTTCCCAGAGAGCTGGAAGCACGCCGAGATCAATGCCCTACTCAAAAAACTCAAGGCAGACCCTAGAGACCTCAAGAACTTCCGGCCCATCTCACTGCTCCCGTTCCCGGCCCAGGTCATCGAGAAGATAGTCAACAGACAGCTAACCCGATACCTCGAAGAAAACAGAATCCTGGACCCTTCCCATTCAGGGTTCCACAGCAAACACAGCACCGAGACCGCCCTCATCGCCGCCACCGACATCAGGATACTGCTGGACAACAGTGAGACCGCAGCCCTCATCCTCCTGGACCTCTCCGCCGCCTTCAACACAGTTTGCCACCGCACACCACTCGCACGCCTCCACACCGTAGGGATCAGAGACAAAGCCCTGGAATGGACCACCTCCTTCCTCTCCAGCAGAGCCCAGAGTGTCTGCCTCCCCCCATTCCGGTCCGGAGCCTCAAAGATCATCTGCGGCCTAACTCAGGGTTCCTCCCTCAGCCCGACACTGTTCAACATTTACATGGCCCCGCTCGCACGCGTCGCCCGACACCACGACCTCAACATAATCTCCTACGTCGACGACACAACTGATCCTCTCCCTCACCAAGGACCCCATCACCGCCAAAGCCAACCTCCACGAAGGAATGAAGGCCGTCACCGACTGGATGAAGACCAGCCGACTGAAGCTTAACACAGACAAAGCGGAGGTCCTCATCTTCGGCTCCAAGCCTTCAGCCTGGGACGACTCCTGGTGGCCGACGGCACTGGGGCCAGCTCTGACACCCACCAACCACACCCGCAACCTGGGAATCATCCTCGACTTAACGCTCTCCATGACCAAGCAAGCCAACACCATCTCCTCTTCCTGCTTCAACATCCTCCGCAAGATCTACAGGTGGATCCCGATAGATACAAGAAGAACAGTCACCCAGGAACTCGTCAACAGAAGACTCGACTACAGAAACGCCCTCTACGCGGGAGCCCTGACCATGCTCAAACGACTGCAACGCATTCAAAACGCCTCGGCACGACTGATCCTCAACGTACCATGCCACGGCCACATCACCCTCCACCTGAGAAACCTGCACTGGCTGCCCGTCAACAAGAGGATATTCTTCAAGCTCCTCATCCACGCACACAAGGCACTCCACAAGACCAGCCCAGCCTACCTCAACAAACTACTTTCCCTCTACATCCCCAACCACCAGCTCCGCTCCGCCGACCTCGCACTTGCCACCGTCCCACGCATCCGAAGAACAACCACCAGCAGAAGTTGTACTGGAGGCAGGAGTGCATATTACTGATGTGCATAAAGGCGAGAAAGTCCCTTCAAGATGGCAGCATGCACATAGCGTAGTGATGTAGTTGCCTTTGCGCAATGACTCTCCTTCGGCCCGTGCCCTCCTGTTGTGCCCAGATATAATTGCTGCCAATAAGACCTGTACACCTCACCACACCATGGCCCCCGACATGCACAGAAGAAGGTCCCTCTCTGCTGCTGTGTCTCGCCACAGGAGAGTCAGCTGTCCACACTACTTTCCTCCAGCAGCAACTGCCGGCCTCTTCCGCTACACCTTGTCTGCCTGTTCCCCAACCACGTCCTTAACATGTGTGGATTCAGATCCCATTCTCCTCACCAAATTGTAGGAAGACGTCGTACACCAGCTAAGGTGGTAATTTGGGGAAACAGGTAGTGATCCTACAGTGCAGAAGTCTCCACCAAATGCCTAACCATCCTACCCAGTCTATACTGGAACCCCCAGGTATCCTAGATACCACAAACAGCATGTGCACAAAGAAATAATTTAAGTAAAAAGTCCCACTCTCAACATTGTGCACTTCGGTATCCCATCTGCTCAAATTTAGTCATTCGAGTCATGTGGGTATCCCCATCTCCTACAGCAGCTGGGGTCTATCAGCTGGTAACATTAGAGTTCTGCACCGGAGATTAGTTGAAATGCACCATACAAAAGACCAAAGTGATAGAAGTAACATTTTCAGCTCGGGGTGAAACCGGGGTAAAAGTCACAATTTCAACAAGAGAAATACAAACCACCAGAAATATTCCTTGCCTCCTAGTGCAGAGACTGGAGGCTGCAACGCTCCTCACACCCTAATAAGGAGCCGTAGCTAGTATTCTAATCTAAATTTGCACATAAACACGGATCTAAACCGGATTAAGGAGTATAGGGTGTCTAGTTCTCACCATCAGCGAAACCCATGGCGTTCATTTTACAGTACATTTCCATATGATCTTCCATGCTTTTAATAAGTACTCTTTGTTCGTGCACTGCTACACAAAGCAGTGTGCCCCTCAGTGTTAAGAATCTTAAGAGGGGACCATTGTGTCTGGGCGACAAGCTACTCCACTGTCTAGTTCCAATGAATAAACGAAACGGGTTATAAAAGAAGTAAAGTGGTGGCAGACTAATAATCTTCTGTCTCCAAAAGAGCAAACGGATGAGCTTGGGAAGGCCGCCGATTACAGCAAGCTAGGCAAGGTACATGCTGCCGTAAACGCGAACACTACCGCAGGGATTGCTTCCTCAAGATGCGGATACATGAACACTGCGAGACGACCAGCTCTTCTCCCGACTCCTTCCAACATGGTGTTAGCCGCAGTGAGGCCTTAGCTCCCAGCGCGCTAACCGTAGTTGTGGTCGTATGTCGAGGGCAGAAGTATCCGGGGAAAAAAAAGGCGCAGCACCAACCTAAGCCCCCTTACTAACATTCAGAGACGCAGTATATGCCGCGCACCTCTCACCTCCTGCGCTGCAGTGATCACCTGCTGCGGAACCAGCACAGATAACCGTAATCCGAAGTCCCGGCTTGGTTTAGCTTGTTTTGCCTATTTTTCCTTCTTTCTCCTTAAGAATTGAATTTTTAACCGGAAGTAACTTTTTTCGAAACGGAAGAACGGGCCACCTAGCGGCCCTGACTCAGAACTATAGAAGTAACGTAGTGCGTCAGGACGTAGCCCTGCTGAGCAGCGTAATGGACATGTTGTGGCTGGCTTTGGAGCCCTGAGACAGAAGACCATCTTGTGATTGGCAGAAAAGTTGTACTTCTACTACACTAGAAAAGAATCGCAGATGGCCCTTTTATTTAATTTTTATTCAATGCATTTTTATATAGCGCGAACTTTATTCAAAGGTGTCAGAGCGCTTCACAATAGAACCAAGTATGTTACATGAGGAAAATGTTGCATATTTAAATGTTACAGATTATACAAACGAGAAAGAAGAACAAGCATTTGCAATGCAATCGGTCTCGCCTTTTTTTTGTGTGCATCTTTTATATAGCGCAAACTCGACCCGAAGGTATTGGAGTGCTGTACATGAGCACCGTATTTACATTACATATTCAGGCACGGGGAGATTAAGTGATTTGCCCAGAATCACAGGATGTGGACGCGACCTCGAGGCTTGAACCCTGGTTTCCTGGGGGCTGAACATCTACTGTTCTTTAAAATGGAGGGAGAGTAAGCAACAAACTGTGTGACATGCCAGGAATGTTAACACATGGAGAGAAATATTGCCTTTCAGCGGGAAATGGTATAGTTCAAAGCTCTGTTTTTTATATAAAATCAGGGCCTTCGGTGGTCATATCACTGAAAATACAAGATTTGAAAAAAATATTTTTGTCTACGGGTGCTTGTGGAAGACAATTTCTATGGACTGGAATCTAGAGCATGCTAAAGTGATTCTGGTATTTTACTGACCTCTGCTGGTCGTTTTCTATCGAGACAAATAGCAGCAGTTGAACAGAAAAAAAAGTCCTTAAGCGGAAGCAGACAAGTCCTAGGGGTGATCTCCAGTACACATACACATATAAGTATATAATAAGTATATACTAAAGTATATACAAGAGGTCTCGAATGCTCAACCTAAACAGACAAAGGGGAAAGGAGGAGGATGAGAAAGACTTAAGTACCGTCACAAAGGGAGACAGCAGGAACCAGGAATAAACGATCCAAGGGTGTCAGGTACTGGATTAAAGAAGCCTGGGGTGCTTTCAATTCTAGAGAGCCCTGGTATTCGGCCCGCCGACATTTATTTAATAGGGCTTCCGAGCAGAGCTTTGGGCACCGGTACTCATTATTTGACAAATTAAGCACTGACGCATCTGAAAAATACTTTTCCTTCGACGATGCACACAGCACTCATCCCACTGTGGCGCAGTGCTTTCCTATTCACATTCCACTCGCAGGCTCCCGCACCCCGCGTGTGGAAGTGCTTCGGTCTCGTGCTATGACCAACTTGCTCCTTTAATGGACTGTAATGGAAGTGAAGTTCCTTGTGCGGTGCAGGGCTTGGGGTTTACTGCTCCGGTGCTCCGGTGCCCCGGTGGGAGAAACACCGAGCAGCTGAAGCACAAGCCAGGAAACGCGGAAATTACCAGAGAGCATAGCTGCCAAGGTTTTAGATTGCTATGTGTGACATTTACATAATATCTGTGTAATTATGAGTGCCATTAGAACCACTATAGGTAACACTTTTCTCGCCAGCAAAATCAACCAATAAAAGATCAGGGAACCATAAATATCAGAAATCTGACCCATTTGAGCAACAAGAAACTCTAAGATCTTAAAACTGCTGCAAATTCATGAGGTGGCTGAGTCATAATTACAACAAAGTTATCAAAATATCATACATAGCAATCTGAAACCTTGGCAGATATGAAAGAGGGCGAGCATTACTTCACATGACATAGCATTGAAGACCATGCCCATACTTCTGTTCTTGACACCGAGTCTTGTTTACTTAAATATTTCATAAAAGTGGTAGGAAGTATGTGTTTTATTCTATTGCTATTTTATTGCTTCTCTTGTACAATGCTGATCATATAATAAACTTGTGAATTTTGGTTGGCAGAATAAAAAGGCAGAAGCAATGCCAATTAGACAAAAAAAAGGAGCATGGTAAAACAAGGAGAATAAAACAAATCACTTTTACCAGGTGGTGTTTGCTGTCCAAGACGAGGCCATGCAAAAAATTAATGTGATGGGAAAAAAAGGTTTGTTGTGTAGTTCCTATTTCCCTTATAGGCTCTGCGTATTGGAATAATATACACTATAGTTGTGGCAAAGGACTAAGGTCAGTATGCCTCTATCGAGTACATCAAACTTAATTACTTTGTGTGCCAGCTAACTCAGAGGCCACTAGAAACTTCTTGAATAAACAAGAAGGGAGTAGTTTCTGGCATCCGCATAAACATGACAACTTTGTTTCCCTTAGAATCGGAACATGTCTCAGAATCGTGGAAACAACAGATAACAGTTTCACTCAGTCAATCGTGCATGCTTAGTTTCTTCAGAGTTACACAAAAATAGATAGACGGGCGTTTCAATAAAAGGATTTATTGAACAGTCTTGTTTCTCGTGTAAGAGATATGAGCTGTTACAATCGCAAGACAGTATGCCAGATATAATACGTACGGTGTAAGCAGTAAGAAGAAATAATACTGCAACAGCATTGTCTTCTAGCTATGACATATATTCATATACACATACATAAATAACATGGGCTAAAAAGTGGATACTCGTCTGATGCTTCTAAAAAGTTCTACCCCAGTGTACCTAACCTAAGTGTAGTACAAGGTAAGAAGTAGGTGCTGTATTCTATAGTATGGTAAGCTATAGTTTTTGTTAGACCTGGCACCTTGGCGTGGGTCTCCCTTCCATTTTTGCTGTTGCCTCATGTGTTTTCGCTGGTGTTAGATGCTTTGGGCACTGTGCCACTGCTGTCCAGTGCCACAGTGCAAGTGCTCCCTATTGTAAATTAATGTATGAATTAGTGATTCCATGATTGGTTGGTTTGGTTTACCTGTCAGACCCTAGTACCGTGCACCAGGGGTGCCTAGGGCTGGTTATCCAAATGCTGCAGGTGGGCTTGCAGCACTGGTTGTGCCACCCACAGAAGCAGCATGTAAAAGTGTGTCTAAGGCTTGCCATTGCAAAGCCTGCGTGCAGTCTGGTACTGTCATGCTGACTGGGCAAGTGCACCCACTTGCCAGTCCCTAAACCTTCCCTTTTCTTCATATCAGACACCCCTATGGTACGCCCAAGGGCAGGGTGCATTGAAAGTATAAGGTAGGACAAGCCCTGATGTGTGTGGCATGTCCTAATAGTGAATTACAGCCATTTTCGATTTTCAATATTGCAAGGCTACCTGTTCTCCATAGGCCAGAATGGGCAGTTTGATTATTACATCTTATAATCCTAACTGACTCAGGGAACATGGTAGAAATTCGAATTTAGTATGCCTGAACTCAGAATGATAAAATACACGCGCGAAGGAGTCTCCTGGCATACCGTGAGGGGAACGGTTCTTTCTTGTGCTGCTGCCCTTGCTCTTGGTTTGTTCGTGCTGGTGCCTCAGGGGTCACGAAGGCAACAGCAGTGGCAGGCTGTTCTACCCAGACTACAATCCCCAGAAGGCCTAGCGCACTCAGCGCAATCGTGAACAGCTGAGGGGAATCCCTTTTAAACCCAGGACGCTCACCGCAGCGCGGGACGCGCGAAGGAGTTTCCAGGCATACCGTGAGGGGAACGGTTCTTTCTTGTGCTGCTGCCCTTGCTCTTGGTTTGTTCGTGCTGGTGCCTCAGGGGTCTCGAAGGCAACAGCAGTGGCAGGCTGTTCTACCCAGACTACAATCCCCAGAAGGCCTAGCGCACTCAGCGCAATCGTGAACAGCTGAGGGGAATCCCTTTTAAACCCAGGACGCTCACCGCAGCGCGGGACGCGCGAAGGAGTCTCCAGGCATACCGTGAGGGGAACGGTTCTTTCTTGTGCTGCTGCCCTTGCTCTTGGTTTGTTCGTGCTGGTGCCTCAGGGGTCTCGAAGGCAACAGCAGTGGCAGGCTGTTCTACCCAGACTACAATCCCCAGAAGGCCTAGCGCACTCAGCGCAATCGTGAACAGCTGAGGGGAATCCCTTTTAAACCCAGGACGCTCACCGCAGCGCGGGACGCGCGAAGGAGTCTCCAGGCATACCGTGAGGGGAACGGTTCTTTCTTGTGCTGCTGCCCTTGCTCTTGGTTTGTTCGTGCTGGTGCCTCAGGGGTCTCGAAGGCAACAGCAGTGGCAGGCTGTTCTACCCAGACTACAATCCCCAGAAGGCCTAGCGCACTCAGCGCAATCGTGAACAGCTGAGGGGAATCCCTTTTAAACCCAGGACGCTCACCGCCCGTCAAAGCCCGGATAAGGCTGGGCTGGGCCTACCCCCTAACACTTGTGGTGGGACCTTGTTCAGCCTCACTGCCTTCAATGTTGCTGTGAGGGGTTTGGCGTCTGAGTGGCCCAATTCAAGAACTGTGAGTTGCAAGAGAGATTTGCTACCACTTGTTAGTTGTGTACTGTACCAAGTTGCTGTGTTAATCCAAGGGAAGGCGGGGTGCTCATATAGTGGTTTGGCCCCATTCGCCCCAGCAGCATGTCTAAAAGGAGGGCTGGTGATAAGCCGGGGGGGACACTTGACGATTATTTAATAAGAGCAGAGTCAGCATTGAACCTAGAGATTCTAGCGGTGGAACGTAGACTCTCCCTAGATCCTACCAACTCTTCCCTCCCATGTGCCCAGTTACAGACTGGCTCGCCTACCTCTGTTCACTCAAGCCTAATAGATGGTAACATTTCCCCGCCCGCACACACTCCCCCTGTGCAGGAGACTTTGGTTCCTGTTCAGGATTGTGTCTCCATCCAGAGTCCTTCCAGGGTTATAACAAGAGGGAGGTTAGCCCACAAAGCTAAAGGCAATAAAAAGGAAGCTATGAACAAATCACAGAGAGGCCAAGGGAAGAGGAACTCCACAGTAGAGCCGCTTCCCTCCAAGCCTAGTGGGCCCATTGTGGAAGGGCGCCACTTGGACCATATTACTATTCCCTCCAGTCAGGCCCAGATACAACCTCTTCTGGATTTACTTCTTGTTGGCCTCAAAGATCATTTAACTAGTCTCCTTGTCCCTGTACATCAAAAATTGGACCTCGTAGCTAATAGGTTGGACCATTTGGAAGCTAGATTCCCAGGCAACAAGCTTTTAGTCCCTGGGCCCCCTATATCGTCGAACGGAGTGACGCCAGTGGAGGTGCCTAATGCGGGCGTGTGTACTAAATTACCAAGGCCTGTAGGGGCTGTGCCTTTGCTACCATCTATAGGGGAAGAGAATGATACCGTCCTTGGCCATGGAGTTGTTACAGATAGGGGTATCAATTCTCATCATGACCGACAAAGACGCCCTTCGCTAGTTAACAAGGATGGTACTGAGGGGGAGGGAGCAGGACCTTCCCCACAGTCCATCAGCCTGCATCTTCCCCCCCAAGCCACCCCTTATACGATTATCTTGGCAAACGTTCCACCCCTCTTGGAAGGGTCTTACGAACACTGGTCCAACCTTAAGAACAAATCCCTTCATTATCTGAGCTCCAAAATTGGAAATAGCAAGGCCCTATTTGACGAATTTAATATGGTCAGGCGCATTAAATGGATTGGTCAGTCCTATAAGTCTTTTCCAGGGGATTGTGTTGTGTTAAGTTTTAAGTCTCCTGCTCTAGTTAAATACATACTGGAAGTAGCCCATCACCTTCCCCCAGCTCCTAACTCAATTAAGATCCTTCCACTGGTTTTTTTTTATAGGCCAGGCTTTATACAACCCTTACGGGATAACTGTAACTTTACAACATTTCCCGTTAGGTTAGATAAGCCTATTGCGTCCTTTAATCGCTTTGAAATTCTTTCTACATTGGAGGATAATGATTGACATATGGATGGTTCCTTACACACCTCAGTGCCTGCTCCAGGGTTGATGGGTTCGATTTGTCATCTGAGCCAGGATATAATCATTAAGTCACCCTCCCCTAAAGATTGCTCCTGTTTGATTAATTCATCTGGTCTTAATTTGTTACCATCTGTTGAAACGATTGTCCCCCAGTCTGTCCCAGGTCAAACAGCTGGAACCAGGGCTGAAAAGTCTTTACTAAAAATGGGCTCCTGGAACATTGCAGGGCTGGGGTCAAGGCTTGATATTCCCGATTGGGCCGATTTTGTTGATGAGTTTGGAATATGGGCATTTCAGGAGACCTGGGCATTGTCTCCCCACTTTCGTACAGGGTTCCTGAACTTTCACAAACCTGCTGGCAAGAGTCACAGAGGCAGACCCATGGGGGGCTTAACCACCTGGGTCCGGCAATGTGAAGGTGTCACCGTGACAGAGGTTCCAATTGATAGTCCCGATATTCTGATTATCAGGGTTAAATCCCGTAGCGGCCTCAACCTCCTTATTATTAATATCTATGTAAGAGGTCTCCCGGGAGGCAAATGCTCTCCCACATGCCATCTATTGGAAAATTATTTAGAGACCGCTCCTATGCTCACCAATAAGATTGTGGCTGGTGATTTTAATGTATGTTTCGAGCCTTTGGGGGTCGACGATGGGGACTTCACCGAGGAAGAAGACTCAACTTGGGGTGTTCCCATGTTGGAGTTGGAACCAGTAAGTAAATGGTCTCATGCTGCCCTCTTTATGAAGGGCTTATGTTTAAATCAGGGTATGAGAGCAGTCAATGGTCGAACTAAATCCGATAGGATGGGGAAGATGACATTTGACAATGGGAGATCAGGGAGCCGAATTGACTACATATTAGTCGGTTTGGATTTGTGGCCGCTCATAGACGACATGGTGGTAGTAAGTAGAGTCGAGAGCGACCACAACCCCCTTGCACTGTGTATCAAGGATAACAGCTTTGCAGTCTCCCCCTCCCCCTCGGATGGTTGTTCCCCTATAGATGTCATCCTTACCAATGATCTCAGAAGGGTGAGATGGCCGAAAATTGCCACTTGTGAATTTTCACGAGCGGCCATTAGAAAATTAATTAACAGTACCCTGGCCTCACTTAATCAAATGGAATCTCAAAATCTGATCAAGGATAACATCCGGGACACCCATAACAAACTCTTTGCTGAGCTTAAAGCCTTTTTTGTGAAAAGTCCTCCTGCCACTGGCAGGGGTAAAGAGTTGAAGCCATGTACGTGGTACAACAAGGATTGTAGACTGGCCCAAAGTGCTCTGAAAGAGGCCATTAAATCTGGCTCTCTTTCTACTATCCAAAAATGTAGACTTGCTTACAAAACCGCCCAATTTAAGGCCAAGCAAAACTGGGATGAAGATCGTTGGAGGGATTTATATCAAGCATGCCACAATCGTAACATGGTCCAATTTTGGCATCTCCTTAAATGGGGTAATTCCCCCTCAGATATCCGCCCCTCTAATCAAGTAGAACCTCAGCAGTGGGTAGCGTATTTTGAGGAACAGTTTAAGGTTGGTAATTCGTTGGACAAGCAGATCTTCTGTCCCCCAGGTGTTGAAAACACATTAAAATTCTCCCCTGGTGAAGTTAAGCTAGTCTTACGATCAATCAAGAGTGCCAAAGCCCCAGGACCAGACTGTATCCCTGCCGATTTATTTATTCAGGAGCAAGATGCATGGATCCCTTATCTGACCCTGCTGGCTAATGCCCTTGCGGGTGGTGCTGCTGTCCCTGATTCGTGGCTCGGGGCAGAGATATTGCCGATCTATAAGAAAGGCGATCGCTCTGCCCCGGGCAATTATAGACCTATTAGTTTAATAGACGCAGTACAAAAAATTATAGCTCGACTCGTCCTGGGTCGTATCCAAATCTGGATGTCCGATTCGGATGTGTTGTCTCCTCTTCAGGCAGGGTTTCGATCACACACTGGGACCCTGGACCAAGTATTCAGGGTAGTACTTCTGTACTGGAAGGTTGTTTTTCTGGGGGGAGGAAAGCTGTATGCGGCTTTCGTAGACCTAAGGTCTGCGTTTGACCTTGTGCCGAGGGACAAGTTATGGAAAGTACTCTTGGATATGGGCATGCCAAAAGAACTGGTTTCTTTTCTTGTCACCATTCACAAAAATACGTATGCCCGTGTCCGTTGGGGTAAACCCGGGGAGCTGACTGATAGATTCAAAGTTTCCAAAGGTGTCCGACAAGGGTGCGTACTCGCTCCCACCTTGTTTTCATTATTTATCAATGGGGTTGTAGACTACTTCTTAAACAGCCCTACTGATGCACCTACCTTGGCAGGAATGAAGATTCCCCTGCTCATGTTCGCGGATGACACCCTTTTGGTCTCGAAGACGAGACAGGGTCTGCAGCTGGCCCTGTCTCGCTTCGAGACCTTTTGCCGTGAGCATGAGCTGGAGATAAACGTTGGGAAGACCAAGTTTATGGTGTTTCGTGGGCCCCGGCGGGTTAAGGCGGAGGTATGTCTGGGTGGTGTCAACTTATCCCAAACGGCAGTGTTTACTTATCTTGGGGTCACTTTTAGCGAGACATGCAGCTGGTCTCACCAGCTGGATCTCCTCGCTCTCAAGCATGCTCAATTGGGAGGAGCTTTGCTGAAAGAGCACAAACACTCATTAACAAAACCAATAGCTCCTCTCATGAAGATTTATGACTCCAAGATTTTACCTGCAATTCTATATGGAGCCGAAATTTGGGGTTTCAATAACTTGTCTAAACTAATGACCGCCCAGAATAAATTCCTCCGGTCAGCTATCGGGCTTCCCCAATCCACCCCGCGTATCCCCCTACTATATGATCTGGGAATTCAGCCTATAGAGGACCGGGCAGGGTATAGACCCCTGGCGTTTTGGCGCCGTCTGTGGACGACACCAGATCTAACTAACTATGCAAAAGCCCTCTTGGAGATCAAAGGGTTAGAGGGGTCGCATAGGATTCCCTGGTTGTCTAGCATCAAAACTCTGTTGTCTGATCTCGGGATGCGTAACCTATGGGCTAACCCCGATACTGAAGTTTTCCCGGCAAAAAAGGTCCTTAAGGATGCGTACTGGAGCTATATTAAGAACAGGAGATGTGCTTCCTCTATAGGTCCCACGATGACTGTTACTTTCCTAGTTTTTAAGGACGAGCCTGTCTACGAAAACTACTGGGATACTATCCTGAAGTTTCTCGATCGCAAACTGTATCACCAGTTCAGAGTGGGTGCCCTACCACTGCGAGGACTCACCAAAAGTTGGAGTCCTCTTGGTAGTGACAAATGCCCCTTTTGTCCAGACATGACGGAAACTATGGATCACTTCCTTTTTTGTTGCCCAATTTACCACCTCCCTAGACGTATCTGGCTTCGACCTGCCTGCAGATTAATGAGTACCCGCTCTGCACAGGTTGCTAGTAGAATCTTGAAAACAGATACCTCAAAACCTATAGTAATTGGTGTTGCAAAATTTATCAGTTGGGCATGGATCCTTAGGGCTAGGAAACTTAAATCGTGATCTGCGTTGTTAGCTGTCATAAACTAGTATTCTCTTTGGTCCCTGGACTAAAAGGCGCGTCCCTATTTGCACTTTATTGGATTTTTTTAACTTGCAGTGATTATTTTTAATGTATTATTTTATGTAATATTTTAAAGGTTTTAGAGTCTGTTTTGTATTGTATATGAATTACTGTAGTCGAAATTTTATATGTGTAGAATGTCTTTTATGATGTGAATCGAATAAAGACTTTTTTGACTGACTGACTGATAAAATACATCTTTTAGTGAAGTTGGTTTTAACATTCTGTGTTTGAAAATACCACTTTTAGAAATAGGTATTTTCTTGTCTAACCATTCAAACCTGCCTCTGCTAGGCTGTGTATTCCTTGTCTGGAGTTTGAGTGACAGGCTGGGGGATTCCAGGAGACAGGGTTAGTCAGCACAGGGCTGAATAGAGAGATCTGCATCTGGATGGGTGGGAGGAGTTGCATCTGGGACCTGAATAGGGCTGTGCCTTCCCTCCACAATGCTTGCTCCACCTCCTATGGTGCATCTGATGTCTCTGCCGTGCACTCTGGAAGGAAAGAAGGAGTCATGTAAACAAAGTGCTTCAGGACTGACCAGAACTGGTGTGGGCTAGGCAAAGCCTCTCTGCCTTCAGAGAATAAAGAGAAACTTGGTATAAATATTGGGACCCAAACCCAAGAACTTTAGATCACTTTTGGACAACAAGAGGAAACCTTTGCTGAGGAGAGGAACCAGAAGAAACAGAGGAGAGACTATCCCTAAGCTGAAGTGCTGCTTGGGGGATTGGCCTGCAGTGGTTGCCTGACTGCCAAAGAAAGGAGAAAGGAACTTTGGGTGCTTTATTTCAACTTGTATAGGATCTCCAAGGGCTTGAGAGAAGAGCTTGCCTCCTGCTGAAGTCTCAGGAACAACCGACTTCAACCCCTAGCTCCCCAAGAGTTCTTTGGAAGGGCCTGCAGTTGTTTTGGGGCCTTCTGAGGGACTGTGTGTCGCCGTCGCAGCCGCTGCCGTCGCATCGAGGATGTCGCCGCTGTAGCTGTCGCATTGCACCGCATCACAAGAAGCATCTCGCAACGAAGAAGAAGCGTGTCGCAGCTGCTGCCGTCGCATCACGGAACAAGGGTGTCGCCGCTGTAGCTGTCGCATTGCACCGCAGAAGCACCTTGCATCCATGGAGAAGCGTGCCGCTGTCGGAGCCGCTGTCGTCGCTTCACTGAACAAGGGTGTCGCCGCTGCAGCTGTCGCATCGAGCGGAAGCGCCTCGCATCGTCAGAGAAGAGTGTCGCCACCAAAGCCGCTGTCGTCGCCTCACGGAACAAGGGTGTCGACGCTGCAGCTGACGCATCGAGTCGAGACTTCTCGCAACATCAAAGAAGCGAGCCGCATCAAGAAGAAGACGACATCTTTATTTCTTTGCACCAAAATTTCATCGCATCACGGAGTTGCTCGCCGCATCGCCCCGGAAGCGCAGTAAGGAATCAACGCATCACCATCTTTGCAACACTTTTGTTGCCCTGTGTGTCGCATCTAAAGGTACATTGACTCAAAGTGTCGCATTTTAAAATCTAAAGAGAACTAAGCTAAATTCTATCATTTTAAGTACAGTATTGTGGATTTTTTGTTGTTTATGGTCTTGTGTTAAATCTATATAAAGAATACTTATTTTTGATATAAAACTTATGTGGTGTCCATCTGTATTGTTGTCACTTGATTACTGTATGTGTTCACAAATGCTTTACACACTGCCTCTGAGATAAGCCTGTCTGCTCGTGCCAAGCTACCAAGGGGGTGAGCAGGGGTTATTTTAGGAGTGTACCCCCTTACCCTGACTAGAGGCAAGGGCCCCTATTTGTCACAAGTGCCTACCTGTGCCAACTAGAGACCCCAAATCTAACAGTTTTGCATATGCCAAGTCTGATATGCCAAGGCTGATATGCCAAGAGTCCCTCTAGGTTTAGTCAGCTCCATACCTTAGAATGAGAGAGGTGGGACTCTCTTTCCGGGTCTCAAACTCTAACACCCCGCAAAGGGAGTCAGAATACTGGAAGCTGGATTCTCTACGAGCAGGGATGACAGCGTCTGGTCAGTGCGTCAGGCGGGGACTCGAATTCCTCCAAAAATGCAGAGGCGAGCCGTATCGAGCTGTGCATCCGAGCCGTGGTTTGCCATGGTAAGGCAAGGTATATTTATATCTGGAAGGTGCTTAGGAATGTTAGCATTGACGTAAAGTCGGGCAGAGGAAGACGTCATGAATGAATCCCCAAGGAATAGTAGTTCATGCATAATAGATGTGTTCTTGGAGAAATCAATAATCCTAGCTAGGGAAAGTCCCAAAGGCTTAAGGGTCTGGTTTCTAAGAACTCGTTGTGACGTTGAAATGGACTGATGTAGGTGACCATGCCTGTATTTGGATAGCATGGCTAATGCCTAAATAAGGACTGGGATTCTATGCCTAAATAAGGGCAATGCGAATTGTGCCTATATAAGAACATGATTTAGGACATCTAAATCGAAACACAACACCCACTCCTCTTTCGAATGAATGATAATACTAAATGCTAAACATGAAATGCTAAACATTTAAAACTGAGAACCGCATGTTGCTAAAAACATTTGTAAAAGCATACTAAAATAAGTTTATGTTAAAAAACGTTTTTGCTAGACATGAAATACAAAGGATACTGTACATATTAAAGTAATGTTTCATTCTAAGCATATGTTTACAGTGAATGCTAAGTGAATGAACAGAAATATATACACATATGATGAAATAGCTCACGATTACAGAAGAAAAGGTCAAAGCCATTTTATGTCATGGTACATAAAGGAAATTGTGGTGAATAAAGATGACAATGTGTCCCTGGAAGTGTTCAACGAAGTCTGTTCTCTATGAATAGTTCTACTTTAAGCATATTAATTTGCCATGTTAAGAAAAATTCAAATTTAGAAAAAAAAACAAATTGGATGAAAAAGTTCCAAGGTTTTGTCTTTGTTTTGAAAAATGAAGGCCAAATTCGTAGCTCTCCCGGTACACTGTGAGCCAAATCAAAAGTCAGTGTAAGGAGCTGGTGAAACATGAAATCCTCTACTCCTGTAGACAAAAGATCGTCTACCGATGTCAGTGATAGTTGGAATACCTCATTTAGAAGATTGACTATACATAGATGTGGAGCATCGCCAGTAGCAATGTTCAATTCCGATGTTACCTGTGTGCCCGTTGATCCATCTCGTACCTCAGCAGTAGCATGTTGTGTCTGTGAGATCTCAACGAATGCCGTCATCAGGATTGGTAGCCTCTGGGGACAACACAGAGCATGGGCCGTTATCGGGTCCAGCAGAGTATCGATATCCATTGGCATAACTGATGGGAGTGTTAGACAGATATTTAGCACAGATTCTTCACCGCAAAGCAGGCATCATAGAACAGGTAAGATGTTATCTTACCAGATTGTTCTAAATGACAGAAGCCACGTGGTATTTAATTCTCGTAGACAAGGTAAGCCCAAAAGTTGTACTATGCACTCACAACACTTCCTTTCCAGGAGAGCTTTCACCAAGGTGCTGTGAGTGACGCTGGTGGATTGGCTTGCCATAGCGTAGTAGTAGGAATTAAAACAGGTTTCCTGCAACGAGTGCTAGAATTAGCGGCAGACCACCAAATACTGAGTGCACAAAGTTTGGAATGATTCCGAGGACTGCTTGAAAAGGTGTTAACAGTCCTGAACATATGGTCTTAAATACATGCACAATACCACTCGTATCAGACATGTTTAAGATACGTCCCAACCTTTCGGTGAAATGTGTAGGGCAGTTTTGTACGTAACAAAGCCTGTATCTCAGCTGAAGTCCTTGTAATTTGTAGATCATAGGTTTCTTTGGCCGAGGTCAAAGGCATGGTCTGTTGTAACAGAATGGCTTTCATTCTGCTTAAAGTATCAATTCGTATAGAAGAGATGTTCAGTGAAGGCCATAAAGGCGACTCCCTGACTGTGTCTATTTGGGGGAACAAAACTTACATATAGCAAGTGACCCTGGAGCCAACCGTTACCAGATATGGGATGCCTGGTAACATGCCACAACAGCTCTGATCATTCAACATGAGGTACGCGCGCTGGAAGTTAGTCCTCTCGTGTAAATTTTATTTTAAAAATCTGTCTTGGATGCTTTATTTTAACATTGTATTGCTGCCATTGTACTGCTACCTCTCACTCATCCTTAGCTCCTGGACGTTTCCATCGCTACGCTTACTCCCCGTTCCACCACGGGCTTTCCCGTTTGTTGTGAGGGAGATCGCGGTACAGTTTGGTTGGGCTAGAGGTGGGGAGGCGGGGAATTGCGTGCGCTCGGTCATCTGACCTAGCGGAGGCTTTAACTTCCATGCATCACGCTCCGCGCAGCGGGCGTGCCGGTGGCACGCCAAAGGCAAGCCCGTCTGCGCCCGTCCGTGGCCATGACCCATGCCCCGCTGTCCTTTTCAATGTTAGTATACTCTACTACACAACTCCTTGCCTTACGCCCGATCAGTAGTGCTGATTGCATTCAATTGGCTGTTGACAATGCAGCTACTCATACCTGCTCGGGCGTTAACTATCCTTTCGTTCTGCCCCAGTCTTATTTGTCCTTGGATAATGAACGTAGATCCATTACGATGTCAAATGATTCCCCCCCCTTCTAAGTTTCGGTTTTTTAGTTTAAATTGCCGCTCCCTTCCTCAGCACAAAAGATATATTTTTGAACTCCTTCTGGATGAGTTACAGAATGCTTTCTTTCTCACCGAGACCTGGCTTCATGAAAGTTCTGGGCCTGATATTGCTATTGCCCTTCCATCTAATTATGCCATTCTTCGAATGGATAGAGCCATTGGGAAAGGTGGGGGGATTGCTATCATTTTTAAACAACATTTTCAATGCAAACTGGACCCTGTAAACCTTCCAAATTGCGAAGCTGCGTTTTTTAAACTCACACTTACCCCTAAATTTACTTTCTCGGGCTTATTGGTTTATCGCCCTCCAGGCCCTTTTACTTCGTGGTCAGCCACTTTGCCTGGTTTGTTATCCCCTCTACTTTTGAGTTCCACTAATTTTTCGTTAATTGGTGCTCTGAATTTACATTTGGAGGACAGTTCAAATCCTACATGTACTAATTTTATTGCAGATCTTTTAGCCATGAATATTAATCTTTGTAACTCTGGCCCCACACATAAGGCTGGACACTTTCTAGATCCTATCTTTTCTAGTCTTTCCTCCATTGAATGTGAACCAGCAACACCTATTCTCTGGTCGGATCATTTTTTATTAAAGTTTATAATTTCTGTTCCTGTAAGTCTTACAACTGTATTTCCTTTGTCCATGTTTTCTAAAAGGGACTGGGAAAAAATTGACATAACTGCCTTGAACAATCTGCTTAATGAAAATACCCCCATCGTCGATCCTCAGGTCAATGTATTTTCTAAAAACATTCATAATTGGCTTTTCCATGCTGTTGATGAATGCCTTCCTCTGACTAAGAAAAAATTGATTCACCATCGTCCCCCAGCTCCATGGTACAATGATACCCTTAAAGCTGAAAAATCTAAATGTAAAGCACTAGAAAGGAAATGGCGAAGAAACTATGCTCCTGACTTGAAAGCAGTCT
Source organism: Triturus cristatus (assembly GCF_964204655.1). Taxonomy (NCBI): domain Eukaryota; kingdom Metazoa; phylum Chordata; class Amphibia; order Caudata; family Salamandridae; genus Triturus; species Triturus cristatus. Next base: position 240,173,908 of record NC_140581.1, on the reverse strand, counting down.
ATAAAAAATCCCCAAAAATGTATCATGACCTATGTAAATCCGCGAGAGCTGCGTATATTTTTAATACCATCACTACTGCTACTAACTGTCCCAAGAAACTCTTTAGTTTAGTAAAAAATCTTGCTGGTTCTGAAACCATAGCTAAGCCACTGCCATTAAATAAGAACCAGTGTGAGGATCTTGCTCCCTTTTTTTCATGTAAAATAGATAAAATTCACTCTGAAATAATTCCTCTCTGTTTTGTTCTTCTCAACAACAATCGACCACCACGACCTGCATGGTGTCGTCTTTAAATTCTGCTAGCATTTCTATGAAACATCTTAATGATCCTTCTTTGTTAGCTTCTTGGCCTCTTTTGGATCTGGCCTATCTCTGTCCTATTCTTGATACAATAAAATCTGGCTCCCCTAACGATCCCCTACCCATTTCCATTATAAAACAACTTGATCCCCTTCATCTTCAGGTTATTCTGAAAGCCCTTAATTCTTCTCTGCAAGAGTCCAGAGTTCCGTCTGCCTGGAAGCATTCAATGGTTGTCCCGTTGCTAAAGAAGCCTACTGCAGACCCTAAAGTTCTTGCTAACTTTCGACCTATTTCCCTTCTGCCTATTTTTTCTAAGATTTTGGAAAGACATATTCACTTATACCTTTCCAAGTTTGTTGAAACAAACCAAATACTTCATTCCTCAGAATCCGGTTTTAGAGCAGGCTTCTCGACCGAGACCACTGTCTTAGGGGTCACGGAAAGATTACGACTTCACCTGGATGCAGGAGATACAGTCGCGCTCATATTATTGGATCTGAGCGCGGCGTTTGACACTATCTCCCACCCTATATTAATAAATACACTGAGATCTTTTGGCATCTCCGGTTCAGCTCTGGATTGGTTGATTTCTTTCCTAGCCGACCGCACTTTTCAGGTTTTCTCTGCCTCTGACAGCTCAAATGTTTTTCCATAGACTTTTGGAGTTCCTCAGGGCTCCATTTTGAGTCCTTTGCTTTTCAATTTTATGTCAGGCCGCTAGCAGACATTGCTGACAGTGTTGGGCTGACCCTTTTTACATATGCTGATGATTCTCAAATCATCTTCTCGCTTTCCAATTCTGACCCATGCTCCTCCTCTGGCCTCCAGTTGGGCTTACGACAAATCGCAATTTGGATGAGCCAAAATTATTTGAAACTCAATGCTAATAAAACCGAGGTCCTTATTTTAGGTAAAAAGAAAGATCTCTGGGGCTCCTCTCATTGGCCGGACGAGATGGGTGTTCTTCCGCGGCCAGTTGACCATGTCCGCAACCTGGATTTTTATATTGACGACTCTTTGACGATGCACCACCAAGTAGTTAAGGTCGCTGCTACTTGTTTTACCATTTTAAAATGGCTGTACAAAATCCTTTGGATGTTGCCCAATGCCACCCAGAAAACCGTGGTCCATGCTCTTATTACATCACGGCCGGACTACGGGAATGTTCTTTTTCTGGGTGCAAACAAGGCCGTGTCCCGCAGATTGCAACTTGTACAAAATTCTGCTGCAAGACTCCTCTGTAGGGTCCCCAGATGTTCTTCTATCTCTGGACATCTTCGGGATCTACATTGGCTCAGAATTGAAAAGCGGGTCGAATTTCCTACCCATCATCTCCGCTCTGCTTCACTTGAAAAATTCTTAGTTCCTAGATTTAAATTGTCCAGAATGGGTGGTAGATCTTTTTCGGTTCTAGGCCCCACTCTTTGGAACTCCATTCCTCTTGCTATACCCAAGGAAACCTTGTACTCCCAGTTTCGTCGCTCACTAAAAACCTGACTATTTAACCAATAATTTTTCAGAATCATTAATTTTCGCTGTTTTCATGCTTTTCTTCCAGCACTGTCCAGGCGCCGGGAAACCCTTTTTGGGTAGCTGTTGCGCCTTATAAATTTGATAAATAAATAAATAATAACTCCCATTTGAAAGGTGGCCAAACATTGGATCAATCACAGCAGCTGGTGAACCTTGCAGGTGGCAGGATAAATTTGCAGTAGAACCGCTACAGGCCCCGTGTAAACTAATATCCCGACATATGAGTGAACCGCTCAGTGCATTTCACAGTGTGTCCTGCTAAGAAACACTTCACGCCCCCACTCCAACATCTGTGTGTGTAAGGTAATCCCAGGATGTCTTGATGTATTCTTTACCCAACCTTTCATATTTGCCTGCTTGCATTTGTTTGAGGCAATACTGAAAATGGAAAGTTGTAACAGGCAGAGTTATTGTGCCATGAATGATCCATTCTGTAGCTAGTTTTTCTGCTACTGTAAATGGCAATTTTTCCAGTTTTTCAATGCTCAGCACTGTATACTTTGCTCCCCTTTGTGCTAGTTCGATCTGTTTATCAGTGAGATTGTATTCTGAAAACAGAGACGACGTGTTGATGAAGAGCCAAGGCACATAGCCTGCACACAGGTTTTGTAGCTTCCAGCCTAACAACAGAATAGAACGTAATTGAGACTGGCCTTGTCGCCGCAGGACGAAATCTTGTTCCACAATGTCTATAGCAGAGGATACAATGTTGCCCAGTGAATATATCCTGGATGACAGAGTCGTTAACCAATTGTCGACCACAGCAAGAAATTTCTCTAAATTAATACGATCAATTTCTCGTATTCTTTCTGTGGCATCTGCTTGGGTAACCTTCCATATTTCATTATAAGCAGTTTAGATGCCAGAATATATGAAACGTTTTTGACGCGGTTTTCTTGGACCTAGCAAGAAATCCCTAAGGTCTGCGTCTTTTTTAAGTAAAGATAAGTGTTGTTTCACATCCTCTAGTGTAGATTTCTGTAGCCAATCAAGGCATAATTTTCCCACACTGTATGTTGTTACTACCCCTGGATGCTGTCTTTGAACATAACGTTAGATGTATTGTACCCTGAAAAATATGGAAACTTCATTGCAATCACTTTTGAGCTACCCCTTGGTGGTGTAGGACAATGTTCCCATTGGTTATACATAAATACATTTCTAGGTGTTGCAGATTTATGCAAGAAATGATTACCATAGTGGTTGTAACAATAAAGCTGTTCATAGTCAGTTAAACCCTCTAAGTATTCATGGTTAGAGAATGCAGCAGACCTTTCTAGATCAGACATCATGTTATTAACAGTCTCAAAGTACCAATCATCAGAATAGGTCCTTGGGGGAAATAAAGTCACTTAATGAAATCTTAAATAAGTGTGGAATCTTCAAAAGTTCAGACGGGCCGAATATATCATAATACGTTTTGTCCCAAATTATATCATCTTGTATAAGAACGGCTGTGATGTTCACTGCTGATGCTTCACAATGGGATGATTTGTGTGGTTTCAAAAGTAAGTTCACATTTTTACTTTCTGTGTCCAAGTGAATATATCTTCCATTTATCAGCATGCTCAGTCATTACTAAAGCTAGCCAAAGCAGAAAGAAAAGTATTCCAGAAATAATCCATAGTTCAATCCATGGTGAAACCAGATAAATCTTTTTCAGGAGATGAAAAAAGTATTGTGCTCGTTCTTTGAAAGTTCTTTTGGCTGGCATCATTTCTGGTTCGCTTGGATCCTCAGAAAACATATCAAAGTTAATGAAATAGCCAGAGGCAGTTCTGTCAATGGTTGAAATTGCTTCAGGATTTGTTGAAATCGTTGGCACCAGGTGTAGACAGGTGTATCAGGACAAACTGTTATTTGGTTTCAAGAGGAATGAGTTCCATAGCATTGTTGCTTAGTCCTTCATTTCTTACTGCTGACTCCTCAATGGTGATGAGTCTTCCAGTTTGAACCTCTTGAATGGTAGCTAGAGGAGTGCGTCTGCTACTTGGTCGGAGTCCACAAGGCCTACTGCTTAGTATTGGCCACATAGTGTGGTTTGATGAGGTCGATTGACAAAAAACTTTTCTCCTTTTTTCCAGCAAGGGGTGGCAGAAGTACTGTTCTTGTTCCGTAGATGGCTAGGGTACAGATTGTCTGTATGAAGGCTCAAATTCCTTCTTGTCCGCGATCTTCTCTCTGACTAGATCCCCAAGCTTTGGGATCCAGACAGGCCTTGCTGGAACGGCTGGAAGTTCCCCAGTGGTGGTTGGCTTCAGGAACACATTGCTTTGTTTCGATCTTAGTTCATTTAAGTCCTGTAAAACAACCAAACGATCTTTGATATCAAATAGTTTATTTTCCACCACTGTGCCTTTACAGTCGAGATCAGGAACCCACATTCTTGTCCCAAATTGAACCTCATATAGAGTGACCCCCCCCCCTAGAGAACTTCTTGGCAAATTGTTTAATTAGAGTTGGACCCCATAAAGATGTTTGACCCACCCATCACCCGATCCTAATACTCTAGCTGTTATGGACTGCTTTATGTCCCGGTTTTTACTTTTCACAACAGAAATTCCCTCAGGATGAAACGGAGAGGAGTACCGCAATGCTACGCCCAAACTGGCCATGGCTTCTTTGTAAGCTTCAGAGTTAAACACAGGGCCCTGGTCAGAATGTAGTGTGCCATTTGCGTATGTGCCGATAAAGACTCGCAAATCTTTAACAACAGTTCGAGCGTCAGCCGAGCGCTGAGGCCACATCCATAGGAACCTTGATCACGTATCCACTGCGTCCATGATATGTTTATAGTTACCATCCCTTAGCAAGGGACCGCAGTGATCCAGGTAAACACAAGCTAATGGTTTATCTGAAATTAACAGGGGTGTCTGCGCAGGAAGTTTCACTGTAGAGACTTTCATCTGTTGGCATATTTCACATTCAAAAACATAGTTCTTGGTCTGTTTCCTAATGCCGGGCCACCAATATCTCTGTTTTAATAACGATACTGTGGCAGAAACACCTGCATGGGCAGAGGCTATCCCTTCATGTGCTGCTAGGATTAGTCCTAATCTACGTCCCATGTTTGGAATGACCCTATCCCCCACTCCAGGGATTCGAGCAAATGGAACGTTGTTCGCATCAATTATAGACGAGTATTTGAGTGGAAATGTTTTAGGCAACGCTGCACCACTGCCTTTGCTTGTAGCATTGACAGCCAATAATATCACACTGTGTATTCTCGTTTTTGACCGAGTGATCGCAGCTACGGATGCCGTTTGCACAGCACCCTTCGGGGCTTCGTCAGCCAATGAATTCCCTGTAACGTGAACGCCATCACGGTGATGACTCAGCGTGTGTATCACGTGAATGTTTTGTAGTCCGTCTCGCAACTGAACTACTTGTTCCCAAAGCGTTTTATGCTTGATTGTGCCACCTTTTGCATCTTTGAAACCATTTTGAAGCCAATTCTGTAAATATTCATTATATAATTGAACACAGTAAAAAGAACCGCACACTATAAGTGTGGGGAATTCGCGATCTTTATTTTCAAGTGCCAATTCGAATGCTTGTAGTTCATCTCGCTGAGCTGTAAAATCTCCTAGAGATTGTGTTTTAGTGATCATTGGTCGGAACTTACCATCGCGCATGCGACCTTTAACAATTGCGCACACTGCACTGTAAGCTTGCTTACTTCACGTAGCGGGTTGTGCGGATCCGTCAGTATAAATTATAAATTTGTATTGATCAAGAGGGAGAATCTCAATAGGCAGAGGACATTCATGTTCATATTGTAGGAATGCTTGTGTTTTTAAATAAGAATTAAAAACATATTCAAACATCTGTTGCAGCAAGAGAATTAACCCATTGTTTCCATCTTGGATGTAAAGCTTTTGCATTTGGAATGCTCGTTTTTGTAACTGCCTCTAAGGCTGGTACTGGAGTCACGACAATAATGTGTTTTCCCTGAGCTAGAGCTCTTTCTTTTGCTACAGCAGTTTGAACTGCTGTCAGATTTTTTTCTGTCGAAGTGAAGCGCATTTACGCTTGTGTATACAAATGTGATTTGTATGCAAATGGTACTTTTTCACCTTCATTAAAAGTTAAGTATATGAATCCGCATTGACCCGAAAATATTCGGGTCACTAAATTGTGCGTATTCACGCATGCTTGTAAGTGATTTGTTGCTAACATGTCAGCTTGAAATGAACGCAGGATATCTGTGTGTTCCTGTGTCCAATTTTTGATTTTGAAATCAGGTTTGATTAATTCGTAGAAAGGTTTAACCTTTTCTGCGTAATTTAGAATGTAAGTTCTTCCAAAATTCAGGAAACCTAGAATCGACTGTAAGTTTTTCAGCGTTTTTGGAGGTTGGAGCAGCGCACACTTTTCTAAAAAAGTTAGCTGCCAGGCTTTTGCCTTCACTTGAAAGCTCATATCCTAGGAAAAGGACTTTGAGATGGGCAATTCTGGATTTTTTAAAGTTGAATTTATAGCCCTCAGAGGCGAGCCCAGTATAATGGTATTCACCCTGTTCAAGTGCCTATCTAGGTCATCGTCTGTCAGATAGATATCATCGACACATGACAATGCCTCTTCATCATAAATTTGTACTAACTCTGTTACTCTTGCTGAGAATAACCCCTGGCTGTTCTTGAACCCTTGAGGGAGTCCCCATTATTGAGAAAGCTGTCAAGTACCTACTTTCAGGTGCTATGTTTTGACAAAAGAAACCATTTGAAATGTCTAATGTGGTTTTATATTTTTTACGCACAATGTTATTCATTAATGCTGTACTGTGTGCATTTTGCACTGCAAATGTCTTAGAACAAGTGTTCAGGTGTCTATAATCCAAAACTAGACAATATATATTGTCTGGTTTGGAGATAGGAAACAAAGGATTGTTCATTGATGAGGTGCATGTTTCAATCACCTCTTGGTAGTCAAGTTGATCTAGGATCTCCCTGACCTGTTTGTTTAGCTTCTTGCTTAATTGGGTACTGCCTATGTGCAGTAGGTTGATTTTTTAACTGTAACTTGTGGTGAGGTGAGTCCTCATCCCATCCTACATGATTTTTGTATAATGCTGGGGCCTGGGCAACTGCCCATTTCCTGGCAAATGTATATTTTAGGTATATTGGAACATGGTTGGAGAAGGCTGGCATAATGATGTCTTCGCCCTGTGGGTACTCCCTGACAAATTCAGGTGGCCAGTCCTGTTCTGCTAGAAGTATATCATAACGCCTTGAAAGTTTCTCCCAAAAGAGTGCTCTCACTTTTCTTGGTATGTCTCCCTCCATCCTGAGTGTTATTTCATATAACCTTTATGGAGTACTAACCCTGGTGTCTACAGTCTCAACTGTGATGTACTCATTCAAGTCCACTATCTCCAGAAGTTCCTTCAGGTTCTGGTGAGCTATTGTTACTTCTGCTGTACTGTCCAGAATTGTCTGAGCCCATTCTCCGTTCTTGAGTTGTGTTCTCAGAATTCTCGGAATGTCTGATCTTCAGACCTGCTACCTTTTTCTTAGTGAATTGAGGTTTTGATTTGTTTTTCTGAACGTGTTGTTCATCTTTGGACTTTACACGTTCTTCTTTGTGATCTGACCGTCCTCTTCTTTCGGATGTCTGTGACGATATCTGAAAGGTACGAGAGGAACGTGTATCAGTATCTTAATACCTGTCAGGTTTTCTCAAATTATACCTATTTCTGAGGTTATACCTCCTTTTAGAGGGCTCCTTTTGAGGAGACCTACCTCGGGATTGAGAAGGTTTCTCTTTTGAATGTTGTTTGTTATTTTCCCACTTCTTTTTAGAAGATGTAGGATTGTGTTTAATAGAGTCCTTCTCAGGACCTTCAGACAGTTGTGATTTAACTGGTTTCCCACCCAAACTTTCTCTGCCTAATTCTTCATAGGATTTTTCTAGTATTCTGGGTAGTTCCCTTAAGCATTGGCGGATCGCCACTGATGCTGCCTCCCCTTTAATATTAGATAATATTATTGTTGAGACCTGGTCGAAGTTTTTCAGTCATTTCATACCTAAATTCAGAGCAGGCTCTGCCCCGTATTCATTTTAAATTTGTTTCCGGACATCGGGTATTACCGCACTAGACGGAACACCATGTGTTTTAGTATAGATTGCAGCAAAGACTGTGCCCCAAGAGGCGCAGTCTTCCAGAAGTGGTGTGATCCCCATTGGTAAACAGATTGTTCATAAGGGTTAGTATTAGGAAATACTGCTTCGATTTGAGTAATTTTTTGAGCTATCCAGAATTGAATTTGTTCACATTTTGTGGGCATTTTACCCATGACTGCATGTAAATTCTGTGGAGTAATTTTTAATGTACTCCACTTGTGAGGGGTTTGATTTGGAATGGTTAATGGTGGTTGGACTGTGAAAGTCCGCATGACATATTGGACTAACTGTCTGTAAATTTTTATTAACTCTTTAAGTTGAGTGAGTAATTCATCATCTGACATCTCTTCGATGTCAGGATGAGGTGTGTAGCTGGCTAAAATCGGCCATGTTGCTACCTAGTGGACCGAGCCTGGTAATGTGATTTTAATGTTTTAGGGCACCTTTAAACCAGAGATTATGTTCGTGGTATGTGAGTGGAATTTCAACATCCTCAAAGAGACTATATTCAGGTGGTTCATCTTCTTTATAGAAGTGAAACACTTTTGTTACTGGATTTGATTCTGGGAATACTATCCATGAATAGAATACCTCTGTTTGAAAAGATTCATGTGCCTCTATCACGAAAACTGCTCTACCACCTCTTGGTGTTAGGCCATGTTTTATAAGTTTTAGAGGGATGGCTCTCATTAAATTTGGATGGATGTTTATAACACCCTCATCTGTTTCATTTAAACCTGTAAGATTAAAAGCTATTACGACTTGGTCAGTCGCAGCCTCACCGGTCACGGTATTATTATCCCCGTTTTGGGACATTGTTTTTTAAAAATGTAGAACAAGTTTCAAGGAAACAAAGATAAGGTGCACAATATTTTGGAACACTGTATCCTTCAACATTGAACAAACCAAACAGCTAATACATAGGATTTTTGTCCTACTCAGCTATCGCGGATATTAACCCTATGTAGAAAATCAAAAGGAACTAGCCCCACGGTCGAGGGGGATATGTGTATGTAGATATGAAGAAACAGAATAGTCTCTTTAGTCAAGGGAAACCATTTAGGTTTTTAAGAAAGGCCTCACCCACCAACCTAGTTGGTGGCATGCTTCATCATCGGCCCCCACTAGGGGTACCGAATGTACCCCAAGTGTGCTGCGACGCCTGCAATTGCAGCGGAACTGGTTTATTGTCAAGGTGAGTGTCCAGTGATGGTGTAGTGCGTGTATATTTAAAAGCTGTCCCTCTGGTCCCAAAAACCAATTAGAATTATTTAATAATGCGCCATGGGCAGCATTAAAAGGAGGCAGGGGATGGCTAAGGAGGTATCAATGGCCGCCACCATCCAGTGGGGTCAACATGTTTCAGCCAGTGCCTGAAAACTGGGGCTGGCTTTCATCAGGACCAAGAAAGTGGAAGGTGAGAGGACAGGTCTAACAGAGTGTGTATAGCCGTCTATGTGCGGCGCACGCTAAGGCGCCTTAACTGGCAGAGGGGGTATTCCTCTTATTTCCAATCCTGTGGGAGGGAAAAGACAAACATACACAAAACATACCACATATAATGTTAGCCTCAAGCAATATCAAGTAACATGAGTGACATGGTATACCGCGGTAGAGGTGCAGATCGGTACGGCACGTGAGGCAGCGTCAAAAGGGTGCTATAAGTGGCGGTGCACGCTAAAAATACGCGGTAATGTGTCAAGTGGCTCAAGGACATGGTAAAAACATGGTGAACAAAAAAACTAGAATGAACCCATGAATGCTTACACCAAAGATTAAAGGGACAGGCTCCATGAGTCCCCTAGTGGGGGCCAATGATGAAGCATGCCACCAACTATGTTGGTGGGTGAGGCCTTTCTTAAAAACCTAAATGGTTTCCCTTGACTAAAGAGACTATTCTGTTTCTTCATATCTACATACACATATCCCCCTCGACCGTGGGGCTAGTTCCTTTTGATTTTCTACATTTGTACTCAGGGGAATTGAACAAGCTTCCTTTTTTCCTCTCTCTCTCTTTGATTTATATAATATGGATATTAACCCTACCCATTCCAGACGTCTTATGGAGTAATATGAGTAGGGGTCTCTGAGAAAAGCACGACTGAGTTACTTCAGTATCTAGTATTAAATGAGTGCCTTACCAAACATGTTGGGCGCCATGTAGTGTAGTTCCTATTTCCCTTCTAGGCTCTGCGCATTGGAATATTATACACTATAGTTGTGGCATAGGACTGAGGTCAGTATGCCTCTATCGAGTACATTAAACTTAATTACTTTGTGTGACAGCTAACTCAGAGGCCACTAGAAACTCCTTGAATAAACAAGAAGGGAGTAGTTTCTGGCAACCGCATAAACATGACAACTTTGTTTCCCTTAGAATCGGAACATGTCTCAGAATCGTGGAAACAAAAGATAACAGTTTCACTCAGTCAATCGTGCATGCGTAGTTTCTTCAGAGTTACACAGAAATAGATAGACGGGTGTTTCAATAAAAGGATTTATTGAACAGTCTTGTTTCTAATGCAAGAGATATGAGCTGTTACAAAAGACAGTATGCAAGATATAATACGTACAGTGTAAGCAGTAAGAAGAAATAATACTGCAACAGCATTGTCTTCTAGCTATGACATATATTCATATACACATACATAAATAACATGGGCTAAAAAGTGGATACTACTCTGATGCTTCCAAATAGTTCTACCCCAGTGTACCTAACCTAGGTGTAGTACAAGGTAAGAAGTAGGTGCTGTATTCTATAGTATGGTAAGCTATAGTTTTGCGTATGCCAAGTCTGATATGCCAAGACTCCCTCTTGGTTCTAGTCAGCTCCATACCTTAGAATGAGAGAGGTGGGAATCTCTTTCCGGGTCTCAAACTCTAACACCGCGCAAAGGGAGTCAGAACACTGGAAGCTGGATTCTCTGCGAGCAGGGATGACAGCGTCTGGTCAATGCGTCAGGCGGGGACTCGAATTCTTCCGAACTTGCCGTGGCGAGCCGTATTGAGCTGTGCAGCCGAGCCGTGGTTTGCCATGGTAAGGGAAGTTATATTTATACCTGGAAGGTGCTTAGGAATGTTAGCATTGACGTAAAGTTGGGCAGAGGAAGACGTCATGAATGAACCCCCAAGGAATAGTAGTTCATGCATAATAGATGAGTTCTTGGAGTAATCAATAATCCTAGCTAGGGAAAGTCCCAAAGGCTTAAGGGTCTGGTTTCTAAGAACTCGTTGTGACGTTGGGATGGACGGATGTAGGTGACCATGCCTGTATTTGGATAGCATGGCTAATGCCTAAATATGGACTGGGATTCTATGCCTAGATAAGAGCAATGCGAATTGTGCCTATATAAGGACATGATTTAGGAAAACCTATGTACGGATATCTAAATCGAAACACAACAGGTTTTTCACTTAGAGTGGGATGAACTAAGTCGCTAAAGCTGTCACTGCAGGGGCCAGCAGAAAAGTAAGACTTACTACTAATATGAGCCTCAGATGTCACCACTAGGAAAAAAAAAGCGGACAGCCAGAAAGCAGGTCACATGGCTCCGCTAAGAATTAACACTAAAAGGAGCAAGGACTTGAGTTTATACTGCAGAACCACCTAACAGGGTGTGAGAGGCCCTAACACAGAGCCCAGCTGCCTTGGAGCCTATAGCGTACATTAATTAGAGTCAGCTGACTCGCGGACTCCGGCTGGCGCAGTTAGCAGTGTCATGACAGCATGGTGCTGGGCAAGCCTCAGGAGAGGCTGGGAGATACACACAGCGGTCACAGCAGGCTGTATTATTTCAAAATGTAACACCAGTGAAGTGAGCAGTCCAGGGGTCTGGTGCACCACAGCTACACAATTCACTTACTTGAACAAGTCAATAAACTAAGAGAACTGCATGTTCTCTGTAGCAAAGAGAAACCTTTTAAGTCATTTTTAAAACATACTTACAGCATATTTGCTATGCCGTGGGGTTTAGAACAAGCTGCGCACGGTTCACCCTGCAGCAGAGCCTCTCTTCCTCCTGCAGAGTACTTCTTGCCCGCGCTGTGACCTGGGAAATGTCTGGGAGCCCCAAGAGATTGTGAAACTCCAATTGGATTGTGGAACGTCGCACTCCTTGTGTATATGGTAGATGATGTTAGATTTATTTAGGGTGCCTGGTAAATGACCTCCTGAGCCAGGAGGTGAAGACAATAAGAGTGAATGCGTTGTCTCCCGTGGGAGTAACGTCCTTTACTCAGCACTCCGTTGTTATCAAAATTCAAATAATGGTGATCCGATTGATGATAAGTTGTTTCGCAAAATGTTCTTTAATTCAAATTCTGAACAGTTTCTTTAACATTCATACTATTTCTGGCATAGTATAACCCATGTTGATTTTCAACGAGTTCATAACCAAGTTCAAAGTATTTCAGCCCTATGCATTTCGGGCGAACCCTTCTTCAGGGGGCTTACATTTCTGAAAGCATAAAACATTGTATTCAAATAACAAGATACAACACAAATTTCATGAAAAAAGTCAAACATATTATGCTAGCACCCATATTTGATGTTTAAAAAAGTACAATGGATTGTGAACGGAAGAGTACCGGACTATGAAGATGTAAAATTCATGCATTAAAGTAATGGCGAACTTGTGTGTTTGTGCGGGAACTGTTTCAAACAAAAAACGTGAATTACGACTGTAACGGCGTGAAACTGAGAATGGGACAAAACTCCTGTATGAACGTGATTTGTGCGAGATAAAAGTAAAAGAACACACTTGGGTGTTGTGGGTGGTAACAAAACTACCGGGTAAATCAAATTGGGGATCAAACTGACCTGTCAAAAGATGGGCGTCAAATTCTGTCAAACTGTCGTGGCGAACCATAAACATTGAAAATGATTGTCTGGAAAAGAGGTTAACGGTTCTATTTAGTAAACGAAGAGTGCGTTGAAAGTTCTAAAAGCTGTACAAACCGTGAAGACGGTTGTTTAAAGTCTTACCGCAATGGGATATCAGTCAGGTGGCATTGTGAAGCCGTTCGTTAGTAATCAGGAAGTGTTTACTTCCTTGTATATTCGCGGTACCATGAGTCACTCATCACGTGGTAATGAAAAGTGAAAAAAGACTGTGCCGTCGTGAATGTGAAAATGCCTGTCTAAACAATAGTTTAGATAGCAAAAACGTGTGTTGGCTAAAACTGTAATTGTCTTTGCATTGACCTTTTAAATGCGTTAAAATTTAACGGTAATGAATTTCCAGAATTGTGCTCGGAGAATGAAGATGTCTGTGTGTATGTTCAATAAAGTTTTGGGATAATGAAAAGGGGAAAAAAGAGGAATGATGAATGTATCTCCTGCGTGTAGATGTGTAAGACATCTACCACACAAGGATATATATAATGAATATATGAAAAACTTACAAAGGTACTGCAAAACAGTGATAACGTTCCCTTATCCATGAGTGGCATATAAATAAAATGCGAGAAACAGTAAGGGTGGGTACGTTAATATTTGATATGTACACAATTGTCAAATTCCATGGTGTCAGAACAACGCTAATATAACGAAGTCAAAGTGTGATTGATAGAGGGTAAAAAAAACGAGTAATAAAAAAATACTTGTATCTTGGGACCTGTAACGTCTATGTCAAACTAACAACTGGCAGTGATGGATGTTTCCGTTATACAAACGGTATGCATGAAATCATAGTTAGTTTACAAAAAACAGTGTAATTCAAAACGTTCATTTAAACCTTTCGGTTGAAGCGTATTCAGATGCGTCATCCAAAATATTTCTCTTCTCAGAAGATGTTGAGAATTGTCTCTTCCAGGGAGAATAGGTACCTGTTCTAGTATGCAGAAACGCAATTGACTGGGATTATGATGATGCTCAGTAAAATGTAAAGCAACCGTGGATTTAGTATTCCTGAGTCTGATGTTGCTTTTATGTTCAATAATCCTGTTTTTTAGTTTTCTTTGTGTTTTCCCCACGTAAGGTAGACCACACGGGCATTTTAATAAGTATATCACGTTGCTGCTGTCGCATGTACCTGATACTCGTAGTTTTATTTTTGTTCCTTTTGTGGGATGTAATATTTCACTACCCTTAATTATGGCATTGCAATTACTACAATTGTGGCACGGAATAGTTCCTCGATGCTTAACATTGGTAACTTCCTCTTTGGGTTTGAGCAATTCCTTGAGATTACGAGTACGTTTGTACGCAAATCTGGGGATGTTGTGAAATATTCCTCTAAAATCTTCTTCTTGCGTGAGTAGTGGCCAGTGTTTCAAAATAATTTTCTTAATATTAAAACTTCTGGTGGAAAATTTAGAGATGAATACTGGTCTTTGTGATTAATTTTTGAGTTGAGCTGTCAGTAACTGTTTGCGTTCAAGTTTCCGGACTCTTTCCTGTGCTTGATTTAAGATGGTTTCAGGATATCCTCTATGTCTGAATTTCTGAATGGTAGCGGGGGAATATTACCTAACCACAAGCGACCATGAGGAAATGTTCAAAGTATTCCTAATGGAACTATTACACTTCACGCTATACCACAGTTATTTTAAATGGGGAGACCAATATTTCATCCAATCATCAGGAACATCTATGGGAAACTGTGCCGCACCGGCATATGCCAATCTTTTCATGTACAAATTCGAACAAGAGTATATTTTATCCAATCAAAATTGGCACAGACACATCATTATGTATGGAAGGTACATTGACGACATTTTTGTACTGTGGAATGGCTCAGAAACTCTTCTGTTAACAGCTATCGAAGAATTGAATCAGGTCGATGACAGAATTGGCTTTACGTATAACATTAACAAAAGGGAAATACCATTTTTGGACGTCTTGGTCATTAACAATGAAGGTAACCTTGAAACTAAAGTATTCACCAAACCAACTGACAAAAACAACTTTTTACATTTTTCAAGTTTTCATCAGCCTTCACTAAAGCAACATCTACCATTTTCACAACTGCTACGCCTCAAAAGAATTTCTTCTAATTCAGATTATTACAATCAATCCAAAACCACTACCATTCAGAAATTCAGACATAGAGGATATCCTGAAACCATCTTAAATCAAGCACAGGAAAGAGTCCGGAAACTTGAACGCAAACAGTTACTGACAGCTCAACTCAAAAATGAATCACAAAGACCAGTATTCATCTCTAAATTTTCCACCAGAAGTTTTAATATTAAGAAAATTATTTTGAAACACTGGCCACTACTCACGCAAGAAGAAGATTTTAGAGGAATATTTCACAACATCCCCAGATTCGCGTACAAACGTACTCGTAATCTCAAGGAATTGCTCAAACCCAAAGAGGAATTTACCAATGTTAAGCATCGAGGAACTATTCAGTGCCACAATTGTAGTAATTGCAATGCCATAATTAAGGGTAGTGAAATATTACATCCCACAAAAGGAACAAAAATAAAACTACGAATATCAGGTACATGCGACAGCAGCAACGTGATATACTTATTAAAATGCCTGTGTGGTCTACCTTACGTGGGGAAAACACAAAGAAAACTAAAAACCAGGATTATTGAACATAAAAGCAACATCAGACTCAGGAATACTAAATCCACGGTTGCTTTACATTTTACTGAGCATCATCATAATCCCAGTCAATTGCGTTTCTGCATACTAGAACAGGTACCTATTCTCCCTGGAAGAGACAATTCTCAACATCTTCTGAGAAGAGAAATATTTTGGATGACGCATCTGAATACGCTTCAACCGAAAGGTTTAAATGAACGTTTTGAATTACACTGTTTTTTGTAAACTAACTATGATTTCATGCATACCGTTTGTATAACGGAAACATCCATCACTGCTAGTTGTTAGTTTGACATAGACGTTACAGGTCCCAAGATACAAGTATTTTTTTACTACTCGTTTTTTTACCCTCTATCAATCACACTTTGACTTCGTTATATTAGCGTTGTTCTGACACCATGGAATTTGACAATTGTGTACATATCAAATATTAACGTACCCACCCTTACTGTTTCTCGCATTTTATTTATATGCCACTCATGGATAAGGGAACGTTATCACTGTTTTGCAGTACCTTTGTAAGTTTTTCATATATTCATTATATTTATCCTTGTGTGGTAGATGTCTTACACATCTACACGCAGGAGATACATTCATCATTCCTCTTTTTTCCCCTTTTCATTATCCCAAAACTTTATTGAACATACACACAGACATCTTCATTCTCCGAGCACAATTCTGGAAATTCATTACCGTTAAATTTTAACGCATTTAAAAGGTCAATGCAAAGACAATTACAGTTTCAGCCAACACACGTTTTTGCTATCTAAAATATTGTTTAGACAGGTATTTTTACATTCACGACGGCACAGTCTTTGTTCACTTTTCATTACCACGTGATGAGTGACTCATGGTACCGCGAATATACAAGGAAGTAAACACTTCCTGATTACTAACGAACGGCTTCACAGTGCCACCTGACTGATATCCCATTGCGGTAAGACTTTAAACAACCGTCTTCACGGTTTGTACAGCTTTTAGAACTTTCAACACACTCTTCGTTTACTAAATAGAACCGTTAACCTCTTTTCCAGACAATCATTTTCAATGTTTATGGTTCGCCACGACAGTTTGACAGAATTTGACGCCCATCTTTTGACAGGTCAGTTTGATCCCCGATTTGATTTACCAGGTAGTTTTGTTACCACCCACAACACCCAAGTGTGTTCTTTTACTTTTATCTCGCACAAATCACGTTCATACAGGAGTTTTGTCCCATTCTCAGTTTCACGCCGTTACAGTCGTAATTCACGTTTTTTGTTTGAAACAGTTCCCGCACAAACACACAAGTTCGGCATTACTTTAATGCATGAATTTTACATCTTCATAGTCCGGTACTCTTCCGTTCACAATCCATTGTACTTTTTTAAACATCAAATATGGGTGCTAGCATAATATGTTTGGCTTTTTTCATGAAATTTGTGTTGTATCTTGTTATTTGAATACAATGTTTTATGCTTTCAGAAATGTAAGCCCCCTGAAGAAGGGTTCGCCCGAAATGCATAGGGCTGAAATTCTTTGAACTTGGTTATGAACTCGTTGAAAATCAACATGGGTTATACTATGCCAGAAATAGTGTGAATGTTAAAGAAACTGTTCAGAATTTGAATTAAAGAACATTTTGCGAAACAACTTATCATCAATCGGATCACCATTATTTGAATTTTGATAACAACGGAGTGCTGAGTAAAGGACGTTACTCCCACGGGAGACAACGCATTCACTCTTATAGCCCCAAGAGATTGTCACATGCAGGAGACTGGTTGGGCCAGGAGAGGTAGGGGACACGTTTGTACTCAGCAAGGAATGTTCGAGTACTTAAATCTCGGATTTCTTTTTATTGAATCCCGGATGTATATTTTCCAGTGTAAAAAACAATTAAGCCGCTCTTTTTAACGAATGGATAAACCTTTCCTCTTGAAGCAATATCGTGATCGGAACAAGAGGACAATACTCCCTGGGGCGCACAATTGAAAATGTCTGAAATCAGTTCTTAAGTGTGTTGAACTGATGAATTTTACTTAGCCCGCATGTGTGGAAATAGAGAATTTTCATATTCGGCAGCGTACATTGAAAGGATGGTTCTGAGATGGACAGTTTGATTGTCTTGAAAATAAATTGCTGCAAAGTCATTTTGTTTGGAGCTCTGCTGCCCTCTTGTGGGCTCTGTCGGCACTGACATTGGCGCGGCGAATAAGGGAAAGCCGGAGAGCATACATTTTCTTTCATCTAATTGCTGAACCGCGGATATTGTCTCATCTACAGGGTAGGTTATATAATGTCGTGACCCTAAAGCACTGCGTGAAATAGATTAGAGAAATACCAACAAGCATTGGCAATCCAATAGGACTCACATTTACGCGAGACCTATTGCATTGCAAATAGCAATGTGTGTGGGCGACGAGGCACGAGGGGGGGCGGCGGCGAGAAGGCATCGGACTGTGGGAGGGGGGTACAGGAACAAAGTAGCCTGTGCTGTAAAGGGGCCAGTAACCATGGAACGACACAAATGACTGACATGGCTGTTACGGGGAGGGACTAACAAGCTTAAAACCAATCAGAAGGCAGCATTTAGAACCTAAACCAGTGAATAAGATGGGCCGGAGAGCGGGCGGAGAGTGGTCAGAGCTTCCACAAAGCTTCCACACTATAGTGTATACTGCATGCCTCGCAAAGCGATGACAGCGCATTTGCGCTGCAACGCTAGGCGGGAACTAAAAAGTAAAATAAACTATGGCTTTTGCCAGTTCGTCGTTCGCTCAAGACACAGTCCTCTTTTAAAGTATTTGGTATAGTCTAGGTTACACACCTCTGACATGACTAGATATTTTTAGGTCGAGACTGGGCAGCGCATGCACTGCTCTGCTAGGCATGCTGTACTGAGGTATGGAATAGAAGCTCCGCCCATTTCTCTGCCCATCTTTTCAATTAGCTCCTGTTATTGTCCTTTCAAAATCATTGCTTTTGATTGGTGAATAGGCTTACTAGTCCCTTCTTGATACCGCGATGTCTGCATTTATACCCTCCCATAAGGACTGGACTTTTTACTTGTGGTGTTAAAGGTCTGCTTTATCTAGTTGGTGGTACAAAAGGGGGTGGTGACGGAAGGAGCATCAGAACCAATCAGACACTCACACCCAGTCAACAGATCTGGGTTTGATCCATCACCGTTCTTTATCCCACTCTGCCACCCCAGTTCAGACATGGCCAGATGCAAATCAGTCTGACCCTGTGCCTCATGGGAACAGTCCAGCCTGAACTGCCAAGCCATGCCTTCCCTGGACCGGAAACAAGCTTCCTAGGACCGGTTTCTGGCATTTCAGCCATCTTCAGCCAGGCTTGCTTGAATCCAGTGGCAAAGTGAGCAAGGGACTCACGTCCGAGCATACCCTGCCAACTTATGGCGAACAAAGCGGTACAAAAGGGGGTGGTGATGGACGGAGCATCAGACCCAATCAGACACTCACACCCAGTCAACAGATCTGGGTTTGATCCATCACCGTTCTTTAGCCCACTCTGCCACCCCAGTTCAGACATGGCCATATGCAAATCAGTCTGACCCTGTGCCTCATGGGAACAGTCCAGCCCGAACTGCCAAGCCATGCCTTCCCTGGACCGGAAACAAGCTTCCTAGGACCGGTTTCTGGCATTTCAGCCGTCTTCAGCCAGGCTTGCTTGAATCCAGTGGCAAAGTGAGCAAGGGACTCACGTCTGAGCATACCCTGCCAAGTTATGGCAAACAAAGCGATACAAAAGGGGGTTGTGAGAGATTGCAGGACGGACATACCCATAGAACACCCAGGGAGGGAACATTTCGTAGTCCACGCCATCCTCCCGGTCTTACAGGAAAACGGGACTGCCAAAGACTGCATTACCCATACAACTTCCCTGTCTCTCAACAGAAGGAGATCCGGGAGCTGTCGGAAGTAGGCGGGGTCGACCCAGGAAGTTGTCTCCCCGAGCCAATGAAAGAGGGCGGTAGCAGAGAGCGTGTGTGGCAGAACAGCGGTAGAGAAGACGAAGAACAACGCGAAGAGCAAGAGAGAGAAAGCGGACCCAGTACGACGACGGCGGCGGAAGGCGGAGACGAACACCAGGACGCGTGGAGAGAAGGCGGCGACGTCGGAGACCCGGACGAGCAGTGGTGCGAGGAGTGGTGGTGTCCGACGGAGGATGCTGGAGAGCGGCGGCAACTCTGGAGAGTTGCGGCGGAGCCTGTGAGTACAACCGTCCCCAGGGATTCAAGGGGGGAGAGGAGAGGGGGAGGGGGAGTAAAAGAAAGTGCCTGACCCGTATGACCCATAGATATTTCTCCTTAGCCTCTTATTGAGTAGAACGTGCCTTGGCCATAAAGACGACCGTTCTCAGCGTGACCCTAAAAACCTCTCTTGGTGTTACTGATTCCCCTGAGACGAAAGAATTCACTTAACTATCAGACCGGATAAGGTCACAGTTGTTTTTTGTTGTTTTTCTTTTCTTTTATGCACGCTCGCATCCCGCGCACCCTTAAAGACAAGAGAATCCCAGAGAGCACTTCCGGGTGTGGTGACGGTTTGAATAAAACTACCCAAAAGAGTATAAACAAGCACAGAACTGACGGCTCCTTTTTCTCTTTCCTCCTATGAGCCTCCGGGGAGACCTCGATACTAGCGACGACGAAGAGTCCCACCCTGCGGGTTTGACATCACCTTTGGGTCCAGCTCAGGGAGCAACAGGAGGAGAACCAAAAGGAACTGTTTATTCACTACCTCTTATTGCCACTAAAGAAAATAAAACTACCTCATTTGGAAAATATATACAGCCTCCTCGTCTGCATATCAAACCTGCCCTCCCACAAGTGGTGTCAGAAGTGGGATAGAAAGGCAAAATGGAGGCTGCCCTAGCCAAGATGGCAGAAAACCAGGAACATCTAGGGAAAGTAATGGAACGCTTCCTGACTGTGGTAGAAGAGGACCATGGCAAGTTACAACAAGTACTTACGGGTCAAAACCAGACACATGGGGCAGCTATGGATAAAATCACAGAGGTACTCGGACACCAGAGGGGCCCTACCACCCTTCCCTCTGTGGTTCTACAACGCTATGTAGCAGGAGAAGATCCGGACTATTTCTGTACTAATTTTGAACGGATGGCTACTGCGGCCTCATGGCCAGTCGACAAGTGGGGTCAATACCTGGGTCCCCTCCTATCAGGAGACCTACAGGCCGCATACCAGGCTGCGACGGTACAGGGGGTGGTTCCCTACTCGGACATCAAACGCTGTATTATGGAACGGCTGGGAGTGGATGATGAGACGTATCGGCGGAAACTAAGACAAATGAGGGAGGGACCCCAAGAAACCCCTCGAGCCTTATATTTTAGGGTAAAAGATATGGCCGATCGATGGTTAAAGCCAGCCACCTCAAATAAGGAGGAGATCATGGCAAAAATATACTTGGAACAATATTTGTCCTCTCTTCACCCTCCTATCCAAAAGTGGGTACGACAACAGGCCAACTTCACACTCGAAACAGCAGTAGAAATCGCTAGCGCCTTTAACAGGGCTCAGGAGGTACAGAAGGGTCGCGAGGAAGCTACCGGGAAACCTGTGGCTCATGGGGCCCAACGTCCTCTGCGGCCTCCGTTGGTAAAAAGACCGGACCCCATAACCATTGTTCCTGGAGGAGTAGCCCCTCGGGCTCCGACAATAGGACCCCAGTGTTTCCAGTGTGGAGGGATGGGACACATCGCCCGTTTTTGTCCCCTGAAAGAGGAACCAATGGAAATAGGGATGGCGCGAAATTATTACTGCTCTCCCTTGGAAAAAGGAAAAGGCCCCTATCGATGCAATGTATCCGTGAATGGTAAATCAATGACTGCACTAGCTGATACTGGGTGCTTACACAGCGTAATACGTCCTCAAGAACTGGGGGACCGACTTGGCCCCATTGACGGAGCTGTCTCCATTCGGTGTGTTCATGGAGATACCAAGCCGTATCCCACGGCTAGAGTACAAATTCAACACCCACACGATTCAGGAACAACCCTTACTGTAGGGTTGATACCACGCTTGCCAGAACAAGCAATACTCGGGAATGATTACCCTAAATTGTCCCAGTTATTACACAGGACCAGTTCCCGGGAGGACGATTGGTGGTCCTCCGCTCCCTTTTCTCAAGACACAGATAAAGAGTGGCCCCCTTCCAAAGAGAGGAAAAGTAGAAAACAATGGAGAGCCGAAAAATCCAGGAGCCCCGTAGCATTACCCGTCCTTCTGGAGGAAAATCAGTGGGTAGCCGATAGAAATTTCCATGCTGCCCAGCAAGAGGATCCAGTATTACAGGAAGCATGGAACCAAGCCTTAGACCAAGAAGATCCACAACATGTAGGTCCTTACTTCTTTAAGAAACAGGGTTTGCTATACAGAAAGGGATCCCCCAACCAGAAGGCCCAGTTATTGATTCCAGGTCCATTCAAAGACAAAGTACTATTTCTTGCCCACAGCCACTTGTTAGGGGGTCATTTTGGGGCTGAGAAAACGGAAAAAATGATAACGGAGCAGTTCTACTGGCCAGGTATCTACCAGCAGGTACAAAAATATTGTAGGGAATGTACAGTGTGTCAAAAGAACAGTAGATAACATCCTCCCCGAGCTCCGCTTCAACCTCTCCCCATAATAGACGAGCCTTTCCATCGCGTCGGCATGGACATCATAGGTCCCTTGTTACCCTCTCGTAGTGGTTGTCGGTATGTTCTGGTCATAGTAGACTATGCCACTCGATTCCCAGAGGCCATACCCTTACGTCGACCCGATGCCTCTAATATCTCAAAAGCCATGATCACAGTCTTCACAAGGGTGGGTTTCCCCAAAGAAATATTGACCGACCAAGGGACCCCTTTTGTATCTTGCTTAATGAGACAGGTCTGTTCCCAGCTGGGGGTCAAACAGATTAGAACAGCGGCGTACCATCCACAAACCGATGGTTTAGTGGAAAGGTACAATGCCACCATTAAGACCACACTTAAGAAGCTGTTAGCACTTGAAACCCGGAAATGGGAAGACATGTTGCCTCTGGCCTTATTCGCCATTCGGTGCAAGGAACAGAAAAGCACCGGCTATTCTCCGTTTGAGTTGCTGTATGGCCATAAACCCCGTACCTTCTTAGACATGGCCCAAGAAGGGTGGGAACGAGAAAAAGACAATTCTAAACCCCTTTCCGAGTATGTAGCCGCATTACGTACTCACTTAAGTCAGATTAGGGCTATAGTGCGCAACAATTTGGAAGACACCCAGAGGTCACAAAAAACCCAGTACGATAAGAGAACCAAAGCCAGGTCATTCCAAGTGGGTGACTTAGTGTTACTCATGATGGCCTCCTCGGATCAGAAAATGTTAGGACAATGGCAGGGTCCCTATGGAATAGTAGAAAAGGTAACCCCTGTGACCTACCGTCTTGAACTTGATCCCGCTAGACATACGACCCAAATATACCATATTAATGTGCTAAAGAAATGGGAGGGTCCCTTGCCCGTCTCGATGTGTACAGTGGGTGAACAGTCTCCCTTGTTCGACCAATGCATCGACCCCGACCTGCCTCTTACCTTGCATTAATGACCTTTCACGAGTCTTACAACCCCTGAAAGAGACCTTCTCTAACACTCCGGGCCGAACTACCCTTATCGAGCACACCCTGAAAACTCCCCAAGGAAAACGGGTTCGCTTGAAACCTTATCGCATTCCCGAGGCCCAGCGTCAAGTCATAAAAGAAGAGGTTCAAAAGATGCTACAAATGGACATCATTGAACCTTCCATAAGTGAATGGAATTCACCCATTGTCCTCGTACCGAAACCGGACGGATCGGTACGATTTTGCATCGACTTCAGAGAAGTCAATAAAATATCGGAGTTTGACACGTACCCCCTGCCAAGAGTCGATGAGATGGTGGAACGAATAGGTAAAGCAAAATATATCAGCACTTTGGATTTATGCAAAGGCTATTGGCAGGTCCCCCTGAGAAAACAGGATAGGGAGAAAACTGCGTTTTCCACCCCGGAAGGATTGTATCAATTCAAGGTTTTACTCTTTGGCCTTCATGGGGCACCAGCAACTTTCCAAAGAGCAATGAATATAGCCTTACAGCCCCATGAGTCCTATGCAGGTGCCTACATAGATGATATAATCATATATAGCGACACGTGGGAACAAAACCTATCACATCTTTTCCAAGTCATCCAAACCTTAGGACAATACGGTCTTAAAATAAATCCTGCCAAAAGCCATCTTGCCGCCCAGACCGTTCAGTATCTGGGATATCTATTGGGAGAGGGGGTTATTAGACCACAATCGTCTAAATTAGCTGCAATCTCTCAAATATCCCTACCCAAAACTAAGAAAGATCTCCGAGCATTCCTAGGGTTATTGGGATATTATCGCCGATTTATACCTCAGTTTCCCCACCTGGCAGCCCCTTTAACTAATTTGCTCCAGAAAAACGTCAAAACCGAAGAGATATTACGGAATCCCCCTACTGATGTTCTACGGGCCTTCCATGCCTTAAAAACCACACTTAACTCCGACACCCTTTTGATCAGTCCGGATTACTCGCTTCCCTTCATCCTTCAAACCGATGCTTCGGACCAGGGATTAGGGGCTGTGCTGTTCCAAGAGACCCCACAAGGAGAAAAGCCCATTCTGTACCTCAGCCGAAAACTCTTCCCAAGAGAAAAAAATTACGCTACGATCGAAAAAGAAGCCCTGGCCATCAAATGGGCCATAGATACTTTACGCTATTATCTAGATGGTCGCGAATTCACCTTGTATACCGACCACGCCCCCCTTGAATGGTTAGCCCGGAACAAGGGCCACAACGAAAGAGTCCTTAGGTGGTTCCTGTCCCTTCAACCCTACCGATTCCACACCAAGCACCGAAAAGGAAGCGAACAAGGAAACGTAGACTTTTTATCCAGGTTTCCCCAAGAACAATCTCTTAGTAGAAGGACAGCAAGGGAAAGGGGATGTGAGAGATTGCAGGACGGACATACCCATAGAACACCCGGGGAGGGAACATTTCGTAGTCCACGCCATCCTCCCGGTCTTACAGGAAAACGGGACTGCCAAAGACTGCATTACCCATACAACCCCCCTGTCTCTCAACAGAAGGAGATCCGGGAGCCGTCGAAAGTAGGCGGGGTCGACCCAGGAAGTTGTCTCCCCGAGCCAATGAAAGAGGGCGGTAGCAGAGAGCGTGTGTGGCAGAACAGCGGTAGAGAAGACGAAGAACAACGCGAAGAGCAAGAGAGAGAAAGCGGACCCGGTACGACGACAGCGGCGGATGGCGGAGACGAACACCAGGACGCGTGGAGAGAAGGCGGCGACGTCGGAGACCCGGACGAGCAGTGGTGTGAGGAGTGGTGGTGTCCGACAGAGGATGCTGGAGAGCGGCCGCAACTCTGGAGAGTTGTGGCGGAGCCTGTGAGTACAACCGTCCCCAGGGATTCAAGGGGGAAGAGGAGAGAGGGAGGGGGGGTAAAAGAAAGTGCCTGACCCGTATGACCCATAGATATTTCTCCTTAGCCTCTTATTGAGTAGAACGTGCCTTGGCCATAAAGACGACCGTTCTCAGCGTGACCCTAAAAACCTCTCTTGGTGTTACTGATTCTCCTGAGACGAAAGAATTCCCTTAACTATCAGACCGGATAAGGTCACAGTTGTTTTTTGTTGTTTTTCTTTTCTTTTATGCACGCTCGCATCCCGCGCACCCTTAAAGACAAGAGATTCCCAGAGAGCACTTCCGGGTGTGGTGACGGTTAGAATAAAACTACCCAAAAGATTATAAACAAGCACAGAACTGACGGCTCCTTTTTCTCTTTCCTCCTATGAGCCTCCGGGGAGACCTCGATACTAGCGACGACGAAGAGTCCCACCCTGCGGGTTCGACATCACCTTTGGGTCCAGCTCAGGGAGCAACAGGAGGAGAACCAAAAGGAACTGTTTATTCACTACCTCTTATTGCCACTAAAGAAAATAAAACTACCTCATTTGGAAAATATATACAGCCTCCTCGTCTGCATATCAAACCTGCCCTCCCACAAGTGGTGTCAGAAGTGGGATTGAAAGGCAAAATGGAGGCTGCCCTAGCCAAGATGGCAGAAAACCAGGAACATCTAGGGAAAGTAATGGAACGCTTCCTGACTGTGGTAGAAGAGGACCATGGCAAGTTACAACAAGTACTTACGGGTCAAAACCAGACACATGGGGCAGCTATGGATAAAATCACAGAGGTACTCGGACACCAGAGGGGCCCTACCACCCTTCCCTCTGTGGTTCTACAACGCTATGTAGCAGGAGAAGATCTGGATTATTTCTTTACTAATTTTGAACGGATGGCTACTGCGGCCTCATGGCCAGTCGACAAGTGGGGTCAATACCTGGGTCCCCTCCTATCAGGAGACCTACAGGCCTCATACCAGGCTGCGACGGTACAGGGGGTGGTTCCCTACTCGGACATCAAACGCTGTATTATGGAACGGCTGGGAGTGGATGATGAGACGTATCGGCGGAAACTAAGACAAATGAGGGAGGGACCCCAAGAAACCCCTCGAGCCTTATATTTTAGGGTAAAAGATATGGCCGATCGGTGGTTAAAGCCAGCCACCTCAAATAAGGAGGAGATCATGGCAAAAATATACTTGGAACAATATTTGTCCTCTCTTCACCCTCCTATCCAGAAGTGGGTACAACAACAGGCCAACCTCACACTCGAAACAGCAGTAGAAATCGCTAGCGCCTTTAACAGGGCTCAGGAGGTACAGAAGGGTCGCGAGGATGCTACCGGGAAACCTGTGGCTCATGGGGCCCAACGTCCTCTGCGGCCTCCGTTGGTAAAAAGACCGGACCCCATAACCATCGTTCCTGGAGGAGTAACCCCTCGGGCTCCGACAATAGGACCCCAGTGTTTCCAGTGTGGAGGGATGGGACACATCGCCCGGTTTTGTCCCCTGAAAGAGGAACCAATGGAAATAGGGATGGCGCGAAATTATTACTGCTCTCCCTTGGAAAAAGGAAAAGCCCCCTATCGATGCAATGTATCCGTGAATGGTAAATCAATGACTGCACTAGCTGATACTGGGTGCTTACACAGCGTAATACGTCCACAAGAACTGGGGGACCGACTTGGCCCCATTGACGGAGCTGTCTCCATTCGGTGTGTTCATGGAGATACCAAGCCGTATCCCACGGCTAGAGTACAAATTCAACACCCACACGATTCAGGAACAACCTTTACTGTAGGGTTGATACCACGCTTGCCAGAACAAGCAATACTCGGGAATGATTACCCTAAATTGTCCCAGTTATTACACGAGACCAGTTCCCGGGAGGACGATTGGTGGTCCTCCGCTCCCTTTTCTCAAGACACAGATAAAGAGTGGCCCCCTTCCAAAGAGAGGAAAAGTAGAAAACAATGGAGAGCCGAAAAACTCCAGGAGCCCCGTAGCATTACCCGTCCTTCTGGAGGAAAATCCGTGGGAAGCCGATAGAAATTTCCATGCTGCCCAGCAAGAGGATCCAGTATTACAGGAAGCATGGAACCAAGCCTTAGACCAAGAAGATCCACAACATGTAGGTCCTTACTTCTTTAAGAAACAGGGTTTGCTATACAGAAAGGGATCCCCAACCAGAAGGCCCAGTTATTGATTCCAGGTCCATTCAAAGACAAAGTACTATTTCTTGCCCACAGCCACTTGTTAGGGGGTCATTTTGGGGCTGAGAAAACGGAAAAAATGATAACGGAGCAGTTCTACTGGCCAGGTATCTACCAGCAGGTAAAAAAATATTGTAGGGAATGTACAGTGTGTCAAAAGAACAGTAGATACCATTCTCCCCGAGCTCCGCTTCAACCTCTCCCCATAATAGACGAGCCTTTCCATCGCGTCAGCATGGACATCATAGGTCCCTTGTTACCCTCTCGTAGTGGTTGTCGGTATGTTCTGGTCATAGTAGACTATGCCACTCGATTCCCAGAGGCCATACCCTTACGTCGACCCGATGCCTCTAATATCTCAAAAGCCATGATCACAGTCTTCACAAGGGTGGGTTTCCCAAAGAAATATTGACCGACTAAGGGACCCCTTTTGTATCCCGCCTAATGAGACAGGTCTGTTCCCAGCTGGGGGTCAAACAGATTAGAACAGCGGCGTACCATCCCCAAACCGATGGTTTAGTGGAAAGGTACAATGCCACCATTAAGACCACACTTAAGAAGCTGTTAGCACTTGAAACCCGGAAATGGGAAGACATGTTGCCTCTGGCCTTATTCGCCATTCGGTGCAAGGAACAGAAAAGCACCGGCTATTCTCCGTTTGAGTTGCTGTATGGCCATAAACCCCGTACCTTCTTAGACATGGCCCAAGAAGGGTGGGAACGAGAAAAAGACAATTCTAAACCCCTTTCCGAGTATGTAGCCGCATTACGTACTCACTTAAGTCAGATTAGCGCTATAGTGCGGAACAATTTGGAAGACGCCCAGAGGTCACAAAAAACCCAGTACGATAAGAGAACCAAAGCCAGGACATTCCAAGTGGGTGACTTAGTGTTACTCATGATGGCCTCCTCGGATCAGAAAATGTTAGGACAATGGCAGGGTCCCTATGGAATAGTAGAAAAGGTAACCCCTGTGACCTACCGTCTTGAACTTGATCCCGCTAGACATACGACCCAAATATACCATATTAATGTGCTAAAGAAATGGGAGGGTCCCTTGCCCGTCTCGATGTGTACAGTGGGTGAACAGTCTCCCTTGTTCGACCAATGCATCGACCCCGACCTGCCTCTTACCTTGCGTAATGACCTTTCACGAGTCTTACAACCCCTGAAAGAGACCTTCTCTAACACTCCGGGCCGAACTACCCTTATCGAGCACACCCTGAAAACTCCCCAAGGAAAACGGGTTCGCTTGAAACCTTATCGCATTCCCGAGGCCCGGCGTCAAGTCATAAAAGAAGAGGTTCAAAAGATGCTACAAATGGACATCATTGAACCTTCCATAAGTGAATGGAATTCACCCATTGTCCTCGTACCGAAACCGGACGGATCGGTACGATTTTGCATCGACTTCAGAGAAGTCAATAAAATATCGGAGTTTGACACGTACCCCCTGCCAAGAGTCGATGAGATGGTGGAACGAATAGGTAAAGCAAAATATATCAGCACTTTGGATTTATGCAAAGGCTATTGGCAGGTCCCCCTGAGAAAACAGGATAGGGAGAAAACGGCGTTTTCCACCCCGGAAGGATTGTATCAATTCAAGGTTTTACTCTTTGGCCTTCATGGGGCACCAACAACTTTCCAAAGAGCAATGAATATAGCCTTACAGCCCCATGAGTCCTATGCAGGTGCCTACATAGATGATATAATCATATATAGCGACACGTGGGAACAAAACCTATCACATCTTTTCCAAGTCATCCAAACCTTAGGACAATACGGTCTTAAAATAAATCCTGCCAAAAGCCATCTTGCCGCCCAGACCGTTCAGTATCTGGGATATCTATTGGGAGAGGGGGTTATTAGACCACAATCGTCTAAATTAGCTGCAATCTCTCAAATATCCCTACCCAAAACTAAGAAAGATCTCCGAGCATTCCTAGGGTTATTGGGATATTATCGCCGATTTATACCTCAGTTTTCCCACCTGGCAGCCCCTTTAGCTAATTTGCTCCAGAAAAACGTCAAATCCGAAGAGATATTACGGAATCCCCCTACTGATGTTCTACGGGCCTTCCATGCCTTAAAAACCACACTTACCTCCGACACCGTTTTGATCAGTCCGGATTACTCGCTTCCCTTCATCCTTCAAACCGATGCTTCGGACCAGGGATTAGGGGCTGTGCTGTCCCAAGAGACCCCACAAGGAGAAAAGCCCATTCTGTACCTCAGCCGAAAACTCTTCCCAAGAGAAAAAAATTACGCTACGATCGAAAAAGAAGCCCTGGCCATCAAATGGGCCATAGATACTTTACGCTATTATCTAGATGGTCACGAATTCACCTTGTATACCGACCACGCCCCCCTTGAATGGTTAGCCCGGAACAAGGGCCACAATGAAAGAGTCCTTAGGTGGTTCCTGTCCCTTCAACCCTACCGATTCCACACCAAGCACCGAAAAGGAAGCGAACAAGGAAACGTAGACTTTTTATCCAGGTTTCCCCAAGAACAATCTCTTAGTAGAAGGACAGCAAGGGAAAGGGGATGTGAGAGATTGCAGGACGGACATACCCATAGAACACCCGGGGAGGGAACATTTTGTAGTTCACGCCATCCTCCCGGTCTTACAGGAAAACGGGACTGCCAAAGACTGCATTACCCATACAACCCCCCTGTCTCTCAACAGAAGGAGATCTGGGAGCCGTCGGAAGTAGGCGGGGTCGACCCAGGAAGTTGTCTCCCCGAGCCAATGAAAGAGGGCGGTAGCAGAGAGCGTGTGTGGCAGAACAGCGGTAGAGAAGACGAAGAACAACGCGAAGAGCAAGAGAGAGAAAGCGGACCCGGTACGACGACGGCGGCGGAAGGCAGAGACGAACACCAGGACGCGTGGAGAGAAGGCGTCGACGTCGGAGACCCGGACGAGCAGTGGTGCGAGGAGTGGTGGTGTCCGACAGAGGATGCTGGAGAGCGGCCGCAACTCTGGAGAGTTGCGGCAGAGCCTGTGAGTACAACCGTCCCCAGGGATTCAAGGGGGGAGAGGAGAGAGGGAGGGGGGGTAAAAGAAAGTGCCTGACCCGTATGACCCATAGATATTTCTCCTTAGCCTCTTATTGAGTAGAACGTGCCTTGGCCATAAAGACGACCGTTCTCAGCGTGACCGTAAAAACCTCTCTTGGTGTTACTGATTCTCCTGAGACGAAAGAATTCACTTAACTATCAGACCGGATAAGGTCACAGTTGTTTTTTGTTGTTTTTCTTTTCTTTACTGCACGCTCGCATCCCGCGCACCCTTAAAGACAAGAGAATCCCAGAGAGCACTTCCGGGTGTGGTGACGGTTAGAATAAAAATACCCAAAAGAGTATAAACAAGCACAGAACTGACGGCTCCTTTTTCTCTTTCCTCCTATGAGCCTCTGGGGAGACCTCGATACTAGCGACGACGAAGAGTCCCACCCTGCGGGTTCGACATCACCTTTGGGTCCTGCTCAGGGAGCAACAGGAGGAGAACCAAAAGAAACTGTTTCTTCACTACCTCTTATTGCCACTAAAGAAAATAAAACTACCTCATTTGGAAAATATATACAGCCTCCTCGTCTGCATATCAAACCTGCCCTCCCACAGGGGTGGTGATGGACGGAGCATCAGAACCAATCAGACACTCACACCCAGTCAACAGATCTGGGTTTGATCCATCACCGTTCTTTAGCCAACTCTGCCACCCCAGTTCAGACATGGCCATATGCAAATCAGTCTGACCCTGTGCCTCATGGGAACAGTCCAGCCCGAACTGCCAAGCCATGCCTTCCCTGGACCGGAAACAAGCTTCCTAGGACCGGTTTCTGGCATTTCAGCCGTCTTCAGCCAGGTTTGCTTGAAACCAGTGGTAAAGTGAGCAAGGGACTCACGTCTGAGCATACCCTGCCAACTTATGGCGAACAAAGCGGTACAAAAGGGGGTGGTGATGGACGGAGCATCAGAACCAATCAGACACTCACACCCAGTCAACAGATCTTGGTTTGATCCATCACCGTTCTTTACCCCACTCTACCACCCCAGTTCAGACATGGCCATATGCAAATCAGTCTCACCCTCTGCCTCATGGGAACAGTCCAGCCCGAACTGCCAAGCCATGCCTTCCCTGGACCGGAAACAAGCTTCCTAGGACCGGTTTCTGGCATTTCAGCCGTCTTCAGCCAGGCTTGCTTGAATCCAGTGACAAAGTGAGCAAGGGACACACGTCTGAGCATACTCTGCCAACTTATGGCGAACAAAGCGGTACAAAAGGGGGTGGTGATG
This sequence comes from Triturus cristatus, assembly GCF_964204655.1. Classification (NCBI taxonomy): domain Eukaryota; kingdom Metazoa; phylum Chordata; class Amphibia; order Caudata; family Salamandridae; genus Triturus; species Triturus cristatus. The sequence continues at coordinate 240,142,411 of NC_140581.1, read as the reverse complement.
GACGGAGCATCAGAACCAATCAGACACTCACACCCAGTCAACAGATCTGGGTTTGATCCATCACCGTTCTTTAGCCCACTCTGCCACCCCAGTTCAGACATGGCCATATGCAAATCAGTCTGACCCTGTGCCTCATGGAAACAGTCCAGCCCGAACTGCCAAGCAATGCCTTCCCTGGACGGGAAACAAGCTTCCTAGGACACTCGGTGGGCACTCGGTGCGCTTCGCGCTCCGAGCGCCCACGATGCGTTGTGCGTGTCTTGCGCGCACAGTGGGCGCACCCCGCGCTTTTTCTAAAAAAAAAAAAAAAGGCTAGGGGATCAGGAACTGTCCACCCTGCCCCCTTTTCACATTCTCCACCTTTGTTTTTCACTGCCTCAGACTGCGAGAGACAAAATGGCGGCTGATATATATATATTATCTACTGGCGGTCGCCAGTAGATAGTTATAGTTAGGACCGTGTTTCCATAGGAAATCTCAAAATTCTATTTTGAATAACTTTGGCGCCGGTTGACGAATCTTCGCGAAATTTTCAAGACTAATGGGGCGCTCCTCTCAGCTCCTACCCTGAAAGTCTCGGGGTGATTCGTCAAGCGGGGGCCGAGAGAAAAGGGGGGTCCCAAAACGCATTTTCCCCATGCATTTTTCCATAGGACCTTTAGTCGAAGGTACAGCCCGAACGGCTTAACAGAATTACTTGAAATTTGGCAGAGAGGTTGTCCTCAGGTCAGGGAAGTGCCTTTTGCAGGTCTGGTGTCAATCTGTTCAGTATTTCCTGAGAAAATAGCATTTAAAAGCATATAAATATCTATACGCGCGCACCGTGCGCGAGCGAAATTCTGATTGGTTGTTAGATGTCAGTCAACATTCGAATCGGTCGAAATCAGGAAGTTTCGGCCGCCATTTTGTCTCTCACACTGAAAAGGAAAGGGGGAAAAAAGGTGGAAAACGTGAAAAGGGGGCAGGGAAAAGAGTTCCTGACCCCCTAGCCTTTGTCAGGGGGTCACAGAAGGACCACCCAGGGGGAAAAAATATTTCATTTAAAAAATCAAAAAAAATCGCGGGGTGCGCGCACGGTGCGCGCGACTATAACTCGCCCGACCGCCACTCTATCACAAGGATGATGTCATCAGTGATTTCATGAGTGATGCCACTGACCATGTCTTGAGTGATGTAATATGTGACGTCATCAGCAGTGTATTGCGGGCGCGCGAGTTATAGTTATCTGAACCAACTATAACGGGGGAATTTCATTGGTTTTTTATGAGAGAAATATCAACCTAACTATAACCTGTGTGAAGCCTATGGTTTTTTAAGTGAATTTGCAAGGTTTTTTAAATGCTAATTCCTAGCTATAACGTGTGTGAAACCTATGGTTTTTTAAGTAAATATATATATATATATATATATATATATTTTTTTTTTTTTACAGTATTAATGCCGCATGTTATCCCGGCTCACCCACCTCTATGCCAACATCTCGCTTTAGTGGGAAGAGGAGACAGAGAGGAAGAAGAGCGACAAGCGGCCTTCCAGTCTGCTTTAATTTTCATCTATAGAAAGAGCGTTTTAATCCAGAATGTCCCCGTCCTCTCACAAAAAACATAAACACCCCGCTCTGATACCTGTTTCGAGCTACTTTAAGGAATCTGTTCATGTAAGTACGTCAGTTTCACCTCTCCTCTGTACCTTTTTCCAGCCCATGCAGCCTCCTCAGCTCTCCTTGTCTTGCGGATGTTGCCCTACCATGATGTCAGCTTCTGCCTCTCTATCGTGACCCCTCCACCCCCGCGCCTTCCTCGGTCTTCAATACATTAAGATGCTGCCTGTCCCAATCAGGCTCCCTGCCTCCACCTCTTCCACATCGTCCGCCCTACATACGGGATGTTGTTGCCCTACCTTTTTCTCTCTTTCTACCTGCACCCAACCACTTGCCCCCTGCCTCCTAAACCCTCATCACCTGAAGGATGCTGCCTTCTCTTAGGCCTTCTTTTCCACCAACCACCCCTCCATATCATCAGCCCTTGTGGAATGAATGAATCTGGTCCTCTGAGGCCCTCAGTTTCAGAATTACTTAAAACACTACTGATTCGGTAACAAAGCATATTTACCACCACAGCCTGCCTTCACACACACAGTCTGCCTCTCCTCCTCTCAAAGAAACACACACACACTTCTTGACTTACTCTCCATCAGAAAACACAGACCAGGACATCAAACACACCCGGCTCTACCACTCTCCATCACACATATGTGCTCCCCCACGCACCCTCACAAGCACTCGGGTCGCTTCTCAATTAAGCATTTTTTCTCCTTTTTCTTCACTCTCACTACATATAATTTTGTGCTTGGTCAACTGTAGAACTCTGCCATTAAGTCTACACACTCCATTTCTCTTTCTCTCTCTCACACACATACACACACCAGCCCTCCTCTTCCCATCGCGAGCAGTCCCACCATTCCACCTCTTCCCATTACACACACACCCCTCCTTTTCTCTTACCACAGACACGCACACAATGAGCTCTCACCCTAACAGAAGCACCTGCTTTCTCCTCTCACTCCCCATCACACGTTCTCACAGGAACACCACAGCTCTGCCCTTGCAGAACCATTGTCCATCATATACACCAGGTACCATTACCCTAAAATCACAAACACACACACTCATGACGTCCCCTGAAACTTATCACATAACTGGCAATGCAAGGCAATAGGTCTCGCATTTGCGAGAGTTGGACCGATTGGCATTGTAAATGACAATGCCTTTCATTTATATGTTTTGACAACCTGGAAGTGCGTAAATATGCTCTTTGTACTTATAGTCCTTACTTACCAGAAGCCAGGCTGTCAGTAAAAGAGGCGCAGTTACTGCCAGCCTTGCTACTTTTTACGCACCGCTTGCAGGTTTTCAAAACACATAAATAAATGGCATTGTCATTTACAATGCCAAGAGCTCAAACTCTCCCAAATGCGAGACCTATTGCATTGAAATTGCTTTTTATATATGCATTTGCGGCATTTCTGCTTTGGCAGACTGTCCGTGTGACCTTTTTATGTCTCTTTTGTGACACCTTAACACTTCATTAGAAGCAGAAAAGTGGTGCAAAACTTGACATATTCAGCTGTTTGCTCTTTACATTCAAGAGCATGCATTCAGAGAAATGAGTGGAAAAACTATGTACACCTAACATAAGATAAATGAATAAATACCTTTAAAATATTCATGACTAAAATTTGGGTGATAGCTGCAGCAGACTGATGTGAATGAAGTAGAGTCGAGAAAATTCGAGAACCAGAGAAGGGCACGGTCTCCCCAATGTTATTTTGTGTAAATTGTGGGACACGCTGAAGCTTATTGAGCATTACATTTGGTCATTGCTGATCAGTTTTAAAAGCCATATTATAGAGCGGAATTAGGAGTGGGTCCCTCGAGGAATATTTTTTGTAATCTTGTAGGAGATAATTCATTTTAAAGCCCACAATGAGTAAGAGTGGTAATAACTGAATAGAGTTTAAAGACACAGTCTTACTTGGGGGCGGCGACCCTCCAACAATTATTTTGAAAATGTGCATTTTAGCACGCTTTCCGCCAGTAACAATGGACATAACTCAATATGAATTATGAGTTAAAAGTACTTGGAAATTCTCCAGAGGAGTATTTGAGGAACTATACGTTAAACGGTGTTTTAGAAAAAAAATACATTGCATCTCTAGGTGTACTTCATGCACTTTTGCCTCACAAGTGGAGGGTCTGTAGCAAACTCAGCATTGTACTATACAAATCCTATGTAGCATAAAATAACTACATTTACCTCAAATAGTGACTTTATGTTTAGAAATTGCGTGTTCTCTTAGAGTGTCTGTGCTCTAAGAGCTCTGTGTGTTTCAAGGGTTTGACAACTGCTGTTTAAAAGTTCAAACTATTGGCATGTACAACAGGGACTGTAAAACACAACAAACCTGGGGCAGGTGGGACACATGTGCAACATCCTCCTCCCCACCATCCACATCCCAGATATTCACAGCCTGAGGACGTCTGACACCAGCACCCAGTCAAACCCTCAAATGGCCAAAGTCTATCACCAGAGCCAACACTCTTAAATTTCCCACCACTATTAGTGGGCAGGCCACCAAGTTCAGGGTTATTGTTTGCACTTTGTGATGTGTAGCAAGTTTTATTTTATTACAAAATCTGGATTACACATCTTAGAATGCAAAGCAAAAACCTAAATTGGATGAACTGTTCACACCTGCACCTGGGAGTTCTGCAACAAAGAGCTACTCTGGAGCTACTGCTCCTCCCCAACCCCATCCCCTGACACTCCAAACCCAGACTGTTAATCCACATCCTAGCAGAGGCACACTGGATGAATAATCAAGAAAACACCTACTTTCCAAACAGTGGTATTTTCAAACACAGAATGTAAAAATCATCCTCACTAAAAGATAATCTTAACATTCTGAGTTGAGGCATATCAAACATTATTTTCCTATCTTGTTCCCAGGGGTATTTATGTTTATAAAATGTTATAAGCAAACTCCCTATTCAGTCCTATGGGAACAGATAGCCTTGCAATAGTGAACAATGAATTTGGCAGTATTTCACTATCCGGACATGCCACACACACCAGGGCATGTCCCATCTTTCACATACACTGCACCCTGCTCACAGGGGAACCTTGGGCCTCCCTTAGGGGTGACTGACATGTAAGAAAAACGAAGGTTAGTGCCTGGCAAGTAGGCGCATTTGCAAGGCTGACATGGCAGTTAACAAACTGTGCACAGGCACTGCGGTGGCAGGCCCGAGACATCTTTTCAGGGCTACTCAAGTGGGTGGCACAATCAGTGGTGCAGACCCACTAGTAGCATTTGATGTACCAGCCCTGGCACACTTAGTTCACTTTACTAGGGACCTAGTAGTGAATCAAATATGCCAATCAGGGAGAACCAATCATAATAACAATTTACACAGGGAGCACTTGCTCTTGGACACTGATCAGCAGTGGCAAAGTGCCCAAAGCATCTAAGCCAGCAAAAACGAAATCCAGCACAACATAAAAAATACAGGAGGTAGAGGCAAAAAATCAGGGGAAACCACGCTAAAGATGCCAAGTCTAACAGGTTCTTTCCAACCTATCACCTTAACATCCCTATTCTTCCATCATTCTAGATTCCCCCTTTCATATTGAGAAAGCTTGGGCCCATTTAAACAGCCTTACATAACCAGATAGTATTTCTAGATGCTTGAGAGGTATGAGGGAGAAACAATCACAGTTAAAATCTCAATACAGTATAACCAATCTGGTTACAGAATAACTACTCCACAACTACATTTGAGACTAGTAAGGTTTAATCATAAATTCCAAAATAGATTGATGTAAATTAGTCTCAGCATTACAGTATAGAAATAAAGGACAAACAGAACAAGTCCAAAGTTCCTAATGAGATTTACCCTAAATAACAAAAAGCAATCAAGTAATTCAGTTTTAACTATGCAAGTATTAAGAGAAAAAAATTACCCTTAAATTGCATCAATTGATTATCGAAGGTAAGCATGAGCATGCTATCTCTCCCTACACCACCTTAAAAAGGGACAACCTTAAACTAAGAGGCATGAATAAGAATGAAAAATATAAAGGATAACAGCTGTCAGAGTCTTCAGTAGAAGAATCTCCACCTAAGAGTCATGTAGCGTGAAGCCACACAAAGCAGAAGACGAGGTCTGCACCTCATGAAGTCCTAAAATGTCTCTCTCACCCTCACAACGTTACCGCATAAGATATTAGTTTGCATTCAAGATAAATCACGTGATCAGCTTCGGTAACTTTCCACAATCCAGGCACGATTGGCTACTGGCACAATCTTTCCCACATCGATAAGTTGCTATTTAATTAGTCCTTTACCATTCTTCTCCTTCTACTTGGGAACTTGTTTCCTTGCTCGTTACTTTGTTTCTCCTTGCCAAAATTCATCTTATCATACCTCTCTTTCTCACTAAAACACAAACACTTTTCTAACTAATGGGGCTTTGTCCACACCTGCCGTGGAAACAAAACTGCACGCAAACACATTCTACATTGAAGGTTAAATGCAAATAAATGTTAGACTAGAAGATTGAGCTTGTGCTGAAAACTGTGCTTGAGGCCTTAAAATTATATCAACTCAATAGTGCACAGGGTTACAAGTGCATGCACATTTCTAAACACCAAGGGCCCGACAAAATCCTAAACTTACTACTTTTGGTTTTCACAGAAGGCATTTAGTAGTAGTAAAGTTAGGATTTTGTCTTAAGTCTGTCTTAAGTCTGTCTTAAGTCTGTCTTAAGTCTGTCCTAAGTTTGTCTTAAGACCCATAGAAAAATGCAATATTTCAACGAAAGAATAATTTGCAGTTATAAAAATGAATAGATGTTAATCAGTCATATTAGTATAACAATTTCTCTTGCTACATTTATAAATGTCTAAACATTAGTTTACACATACACATAATTTTATCAGCTTCCCGTAAGACACATTTATAAACATAGCTTTCTCTTAAAATGTTAATATATAAATATTGTCAGAATTTCTTGTAATCACATTTCTAGGCACACAATTTATAAATCTCAGTTTTCACATGAAATACTTTAATTATACAATATCCCATCTTTTCTTAGTAATATAAATCACACAGAATATATTACGGTGCTGACTACACATGATTATAATTAGGGCTTCCAGTTTTCAGTTTTTACGGATTTTGACATATAAATACAGACGGAAAACTATATTTCCTCTGTCTGTATTTATATTTAGAAATGGCAAAGTACTAGCAAATTTTGCCGCTCTGCTGTGCTTCAGTGCGCAAGACCGTGTACATCACGCGTGATGCCAGACACAGGGAATGAGTGCAATGCTGCGATGCGGGTCTTTAACAGAATCATCCCAGAGCGTGCTGTGGCCAAGGGGCTGTGAAGGAAAGTTTGAGTGCAGGGATGAGGTGCTCTCTGGCAAGTATATGGGGGGACTCTAGTCTGATGCAGGGCAGGTAGGAGACAGTACGGAAACCGCATCTGAGGTTACAGCACCGCGGAAAAGCGCTCAGTGCTGGATAACTGCCACTGCACCCAATGTCCGGGTATTTTGCTACCGACGTCCCTTAAGGAAAACAATGTGGTGGTTTGAGATCACGATGTGTCTCAGCAGAAAGCATAGGTGTGTGTAATAACATCAGCCAATGTTTCAGCTGAGGAACATGTTGTTTATTGCAGCAAGAGTCACCCACATTCCAAATAAACAATTCTGCTGTCCTGTGTAAAAGGCAGCTCTTTACGTTTCGGTGTTTAAGCCACTGAGCACAGGGGGGTCCTGTAGACACTGCCCGCAGTCTGGAGGGAGATGCGCATCCCTTGCTTAAATGACACTCCCCATTTCCGTAAACTTCTGGTGGGTGCGAGGAGTTCCGCCCGGCAGCCTCGGTGCTTTACCGCCTCCTGAAGAGCCTGTAGCACTCGTGTCTTATTACACCCCGGCATGTTACCATCAGGCATGCAACAAAAGAGGCGGAGACCTGCAATGTGTGTATTGCCCCCCTCAGCACAGTACACTGACTGGGTCTGGGACCAGTTAGTGTTTTGATACACTCAAGTTTTTGGCAGTGGGACAACGTGGTAGGTGACAGGCTGGGGGAGGTGCCTCCATGTACTTTGCAGGGCCCCTCCCTCAAGTTTTGCTACGCCCCTGCCCCACCACCACATGCTTCTCTCACCCTGACTTGCCCCTCTCACTCCCATTCAACCACCTCAGCCCTACTCTCTCTAATTTTAGTTCATTGGTCTGGAAAGTGTTACAGAGAGATTTACTGACATTCTCAGAAGTGGCATTACATCTGTTTGCACTACGAAGGGGTAGACGAGTCTGTCTCCGAAAATTGCAAGGTGGTGGGAGACAAAGGCGCAACTAGAGCCAAATTTCGGGGGGGGGCTGATAAAAATTTCGGGGGGGCTAATTCTTCCAGCCATAGGCAGAGTGGAGATGCAGGGGCTCTAAGAAGGGGTGAAAAAAACAACAAAGCCTCGTTAACAAGTGAATGGTCTTTTTAAAGACCTGTGAAGTACTCGGTGCGACTGGCAGCTCAAGCACTGTTTGTGTGTGTGTGGGCCCGGGCTGACACACACGACGGGGGAAGCCGTTTGAGTCAAATGGGTGTTGCGCGCCTGGTGGGACAGATGGCCCCACTGTGCAACCTGGGAACCTGTACAATCCATGCTAATGAGGTCTGATCACTTGGAAACTAGTCAGCGCAATGTGAGTGCTTGGCATGGATGTTTTGACTGGTTTGTGAAACAATGCAGGGGAGACAGCTACCTACAGATCTGTACATTCATCTTCACAGTTCGATAAAATAGAACACTAGCCAATAAAGCCCTAGCCAAGCAATTGATTGAAATTGCTCAAAATGGATTCCCTCATCCATGCAAGCAGCTATTGCCTTCCGGGGTCTCCCCTCTCGTACATTGACGGTGGCAGTGCCCTCACATAACAACCGAGCGCATGTGTGCATTGTCAATTTAAATAAATGTGGAAAAATACTAGCTGTAACGTCGTCTTTTGCTTGTGGCAAAAATAAATGTGGAAAAATACAGAAAAAATACCCAAAAAATAAATACGGATAAATACAGACGGAAATGGCAAAAAAAAATTAAAATTAAAATTACGCTATTCCAATCCCCCCTCTGATGGCGTATCAAGCTATCACATAATCTCTTAATCGTATCTTTGATTTTATCAGATTAACCAATCTAAACTCTTGTCATGGCCATTGCTTTCCTTCTCAATTCCTCCAAATGCTTCATTTTGTTATAATAATCACTCTTTTCTAACTCTATATCCTCTCTTTTTCGAGAGACTCCTTTTTTGCCTTATATCTTCTGTACACTTTCACTGTCATAATAACAACCACTGCAAAAAGAGCAATGATCAACAGAAGTCTCAAGATGGAACCAAATATTCCACTTCCTAAATTCGCAAACCATCTACCTATAGCACTAAATCAATTTCCCACTGAATCTCAAACATCTGCGGTTGCCAACCCACTCAATTCCTTTCACTCAGTAATGTTCTTTATGTACTTCTATAAGTCTCTACTTTTATCTGGGATTTTGGAACAACATTGTTGAACCTTCAGCATCCAACAGACTCCGCTCTCTTTTGCAAGCAGAATAGCTAAAGCAAGCTGATTCTGCATAACCATCGTCTTAATAGCAACCATTTCAGTATTTACAAGTAATAAAGAAAGCTCCAGCAGTATTAGTAGAGAATCTACAAACTACAGTACATAACTTTCTAATCTTGATATTGTTCAGTATCACACCTACATTTGGTATTATAGCACCAAAAATATCTCCCACAATCTCTCCATCACTAGCACCTCGTTTATGCCCAGATTTTTCCTCCCAAACAGGATGTTTAAAATTTTCTACATGATAAATCTTTGGAAACACTACTCCTAAATAACATGTGCCATGTCATTTATTAGGCAATGTGAAATAGGCTTACTTTCTGCAATTAAAGTAAACCCCAGGAATGACAGGATCACCACCATCGGAAAACAACTTCCAAGTTCCTCGGACCTCAAAGGTATGATCACATTCACTCTTACCTACAAGGATAGTATCATATTCTTGTCATTTTGTATGCCCAGCTTCCCTTGGTGTTGCCAATCTAAAGTCAATGCTCTAGTGTTCCTTGCTGTATGATGATCTTTCTCTCTTGTGACCAAATGGGAAAATGTGATATTACGGCCACACCACGATACATGCTATCGTCGTGGCGTCTCAGATTTTAGTCTCCGGGGATGTAGAGAGAGGGGGACTTTTTCCCACACCATATGGGCGTGCCCCACAATTCAGCCCTACTGGTTGGCACTGCAGATGCATAGCATGGATGTGCGGCATATGAGGCACACCAGTGCTGGTGGTATGGGAAAAAGATACAGACTGGTGCATTTTAACTGAAAGAGCTATTTAGCAAGAGGGATGCCCCTGGAAATGGGAACACATGTGGTCCCTGTGAAGATTATATCAGGGGACAGCAGAAGACACCCTGGGGAATCCTGGAGCCCAGGGAGAGGGAGGGGTGGAGCCCTGAATGGTAGACCACGGGATACGGTTTGAGGGTTGTGTGGTGAATGTGTACTTTGCTTGGATCTTGCATTAATTACATAATTGTCTTTTGCTGTAATACCCCATAGGGGATCATGTTTATGCTACACCCCTTGTGATGTATGTTCTTTTCAAAACTCAATAAAAAGATCTCATTTAGTTGCATTAGTCTTGACTGTTCTATATCTATCTTCTACTTGATTTAAGAATTTATTTTCAATGTCAGTTAGAACACAAATCAAGTTATGTCTATGTGCATAAGCAGTGTCTAACGTTTTAATCAGAGCAAAATATCTTCTAATAGTTTCAGTAATATGAGCATATGAATGTCTATTCAGGTGTTTAAATAATGGAACTTAGGACTAAATCATAATTAGAGTAGTATTTCTGGCAATGACCCTTTCCATAGAAAATACCCAACAATAGACTACAAGGGTGTATGATGGTAAGTAATGCCTTCAGCTACTGAAGTAGGTAACTGCATACAACGATAACAATGCCTTGCTTCTATGATGCCTACATAATCATAAAGTAACCTAGTGTAAGCATTTATTGTAACATCTTCCCTAGATAAATCTACATGTAAGGTCTGCTCTCGTAATGAATATAAACCTCCTTCTACTACATGTTATGATTCTTGTTTAGGTGTGTACTTTTCTTCTACAATGCTAGTGGAATTTGAATATAATCCTAAAAGCAGTAGTATTAAACTCAACATTATTATTGTTGCACCTATTATGTACCTACACCTACTTTTAGTATTATTGGCTTCCATACCATTTAGACTCACACCAAGTGGGTTGAGAAATAGCAGTAACAGAATCTTCTCTGCCCGTCTCCACCTGTGCACACAGCAAAACCCAGTCTTTGTTTGTGTTCTCTTTATTTACAAATCGATGTACAATCTATGTGAGGCTTCCCTAGCCCTACTCCGTGTTTTTCTAGATGGCAACATTACATTTATTCTTTTTCCACTCTGGCTTAGGTAATCTTCTTTTAAGCAATTTAACAAAGTTAATTCAACATCTCTGAAAATAAAGGGAGCAAGTTCATTTATGAGCATTTCTAATATCATTATTTTCAGTCCATCACAAGCACACGTAATTCCAGTGAATCCACATAGGGGCATTTAGCTTTATTCAGTACTAGGTGTCTCAAGGCACTCAGTCTTATTGGGTAAGGAAGTTCAAAAATGAGATGTTCAGATCAAGTTTCAAAAGTCTCAGCTGAATCTCCACTATTATTCCAGAATCTCCAAATTCACCCTCACTTTCATCCGTAGGAAGATAAATCTACTCAGGAGAAGAGTACTTCCGACAACGCACCCTCGATCTTTTGGACCTTCTTAGATTAGGTCCTTCACTTTCGTCTCTGCTCAGCTCAGATTCACCAGATGCTTCAGCTATCGGTGTTAGTGTTTTTAAGAGGATATTTCAGTCTTCTCGTCTGATTTCTCGGGCAGTTTTCTTCTACGTGGTCCCAGAGCACTAGTTCCTTCGTTGGGTTTGGAATCTGACTCATTCACTTACACTGCATCAGCTTTCTCCCTGTCAGCCTCAATTTCTGATTCTTCTGGACCCCCCTCAGATCGTTCTGGTGCTGCCTCCAGCTCTGTCTGGCCCCCTACAGTTTGGCTAACCACTTCCCCTTGCTATTCGACCACTGCTGGCCTCTCTTATGGGAGAGGTGCTGTTACTTCATCAAGGAAACACAGGACCCTATGAGTGTGGAAAGCATGAACCCAGATAGGAAGACCATCTCACTTCACAGTAGTCATTGTGACCAAGATCACCTGGTACAGGCCACACTAACGAGGCTCTAGATGGTTGTTTCTCACATGCTTTTAAACTGAGACTAAGGTCATGGCACTGCTCCTGATTTGGCGAGACACAGAACGAATCACTTCAGCCAATCCTTTACTGTAATCCCGTACCAAATTGTCTGCGATGTCTACACGCATACTTGCTGGCACAGCAGACAATTGCATAGCCCTTCTCATGATGATCTCATGGGGTGGCAATCCTGTCCTTCAATCTGGGACACTGTTAAGACTTATAAGTACAAGAGGCAAAGTGTATGGTCATTTCAGAGATGTGGAAGCACACAATTTAGTCAACCTGGATTTTAGAGAGCCATTGACCTGCTCCACAATGCCAGAAACTTGTGGCCGATTACTGCAATGCAAGCTCTGCTCCAATAGCAATGCTGCGCATAACAGTCTCAGAACCTCATTGTTCTTTGGTCTGATTCATAAGAGGTAGTAAATCCAAACCTTGGAATGAGCTGAGCTCCCTCAATAATAGCGTAGCTACTGTGAGACTGCCACATCTCCTAGTCGCGTGTAGGCTTCCACCCAATGTGAGAAAATACACACCACTTCTAAGATGTACCTCAATCCATTGCATACTGACATTTTGACGTAATCTGGCTGCATACTGCTGAAAGGACCTTCATAGCTCCCTATGTAACTCAGTGTAACAGCAGTTCTTTTCCCCACATTCATTTGCTGACAAATCACACACCTATGACAAAGTGCTTCAGTCATAGCTCGGAACTTTGGATTAAACCAAGTTTACCCAAGCAACCTCACCATGGCATTCCTTCATTCTCCCATGGTAGTGTCTCGCCATCGCTGACAGCAAACTATTGGCCAATACTAGTCTTCCATCTTCTGTAAACCAAATATCATCATCTCGTCTCACACATCCTGCTCTGATCCAACCCTTCTTTAGTAACTTCCTCTTGTAATCTCTTTACTTCTTCCTATGTATCAGCAATGTCCATCAAAAGGTTGAAATTCATTTCATCTGCTCCCTTATTTGTGTATTCGTCTGCATAACAGTTCCCAACTGTAACAAAATAGTTTCCTTTACAGTGGGCAGAACATTTCACAACAGCAATTTGATCAGGCAGTTGTAAACCATCTAACAGTTTATTCACATTTTCTTCATTGCGGATAGGGGACCCTGATTAGGTTATGAATCTCCTTTGAGACCATCACTGTCTACAGTCATGGATAACACCAATGCCGTACTGGCTAATGGCAAATATTGTCACCTTCAGCTGTTGAAGAGAAAAGAGGAAAGGAGAACGGGTATAAGGGTATGGCTGATAACAAAGTCGCGGGGAGGGAAGTGAAGGGACACCGCACACCGTGATACACATCTAAATGAAAGTGATGGTGTTCAGGGTAGGGTGAAGATGGGCAGAATAGAGAGGGACCTGGCTAGTAAACCATACGCCTATCCCTCCTCCCAATCCAGCCTGTGAATCGCTCCTGTACCGTAGAAAGCCACGCTCCTCATGGAGCGTGGCTGGGTGAATCGCGGTGCCGTTGGCCTCCTGGCACTCCCGGGGCTCCTGATGGTATGGCCGCACTGTTTGGTCTCTCCTCTGATACTTCTTTCCCTCCGTAACACACAATGCTCAGCTCACCAACGCCTTCCTCCTCTCTGGTGTTAGCACACACCAACTTCCTGGAATCGCCTCTCCTTATCGCGCTGAACGCGGTGACGTCATCCGGGGGTGGAGTCTCGTAGTGAGAGATTCCCCAGTTAAAGAAGCCCTCACTGTATTCCTCTGAGGTGTCCAACAGTGGGAGGGACGGTCAACTCCACTCGTCCTTTTGGGGAGAGACAAGAGGGGGATGTTGCAGTCCACCAGTCCACATCATTGGGGCATCCCTCTGCCGTTGACCCCACCTTGTCACACCCCCCCCCTAGGAATCTCCCGATTGGGGAGAGGGAACACCCTGGACAGGTAGTCTGCGCTCCCATTGTCCTTCCCCTTTTGGAGCCACACTTCAAATGAAAATGGTTGCAGTGCCAAAAACCAGCACAGGACTCTGGGGTTTTGAGACTTATTCCTACACATCCACTGTAAGGGGGCATGGTCAGTGTACAGAGTGAATGGTCGGCCCTCAAGATAGTATCTGAGCTTGTCTATCACCCATTTCACCACTAAGCACTCTTTTTCAATTGTGGAGTATTTTACCTCTCTTGGGAACAGTTTCCGGCTTATATATAGGATGGGATGTTCTACCCCCTCGCCTGACATCTGAGACAGTACAGCCCCCAACCCATAATTGGAGGCATCGGTGTGGAGTATGAACGGTTTGTTGAAGTCAGGTGATGACAATACCGGATTCGTTGTGATGGTCCTCTTAAGGGTTTGGAATGCCTCTACCATCTCTTTGGTTGGTTGGAGTAACTGCTGAGGCCTGATGTCTTTGCAGAGAATATCAGTTAGGGGGGTGGCCACTTCAGAGAACTGAGGTACAAAGCATCGATAGTACCCCAGTAAGCCTAAAAATGCATGCAGGTCCTTTTTGTTAGTGGGAAAGGGGGTTTCTGCTATAGTCCATACTTTTTCGGCCTGGGGTGCTATCATGCCATGACCCAGAATGTACCCCAGGTACTTTAACTTCTGATATGCCGCCCTGGACTTTCTGTAGTTGGTGTCGGGCCTGCTTGCTTCAGGGCGTGGAGGACTATCCAGAGGTGTTTTAGGTGTTCCTCCCAGGTCCTGATAAAGATCACAATCTCATCCAGGTAGGCTGAACAGAATGGATGGTAGTTCTGGAGCACCGTGTTCATTAGCCGCTGGAATGTAGCAGGAGCTCCACGTAGTCCGAAGGGTAGGACATTAAACTCGTATAGTCCCTCAGCCGTAGAAAGCGCGGTCTTCCTCCCTCAGGGGCACCTACCAATATCCTTTAGTCAAATCTAGCGTAGTTATATACCTGGAGTCCCCCAGCTTCTCAATAAGTTCGTCGATCCGTGGGATAGGGTTGGCGTCGAAGGCAGTGATGGCGTTGAAGGCCCTGAAGTCCATACAAAACGGCATTGAGCCATCAGGTTTGGTACCATCACTATCGGTGAAGACCAGTCAGTCACTGATGGACGTATTACCCCTAGTCGTAACATGTCCTGTATCTCCTTCTTGATCGCCACCCTTTTTGCCGCCGGTATCCGATATGGTTGCTGTTTTATTACTTTCCCTGGCGGAGTCGCTATACGGTGTTCGGCGAGAGTCGTCCTGCCAGGGATGTCTGAAAACAGGCGCGAAAACGGAAGCAGTGTTTTGTGCAGTTCGGGTCTTGCTTCTTCCGGGAGATCCTCGTTGACCACAAGTTGATCGAGAGTGGTTCCTTCCACCGCAGTTGTAGGTAGAGTTAGGTGTGCTGCTCTTGGTAAGGGTCCCAACCATTTCTTCAACAGGTTTATGTGGTAGGTTTGATTCTGACTCTGAGTTATCTGAACTTGGTATGTCGTGTTTCCGATGACCCCCACAATCTTGTAGGGGCCCAGCCATCCAGACTGAAACTTTTTCATAGAAGAGGGGAGCAACACCAGGACCCAATCTCCTACAGACAATCTTCTCCACTTCTTCCCTCAATCATAGCAGGCTTTTTGTCTTTCTTTACTCTTTTCAAGATATGAGTAGGCTAGGTCTCTCAGTTTCCTTATCTTGGACTTCAGCAGCTGTGTGTATTCCAGCACACCTTTGTTCTCTTCTTCTACTTCCCATTCCCACGCTTCGTTTGTCATTTCCAGTAATGACCTGGGCTGTCGGCCATACAGTAGATCAAAAGATGAACAGCCCAGACTACTTTGGACTTGGGCTCCGATTACGTAGAGCGCTAAGGGTAGCAGACGGTCCCATTCCTTGCCCTCAATGGCTAGCATCTTCTTCAGGATAGTCTTCAGTGTTCTGTTCTACCTCTCCATGAGGCCATCCATTTGAGGGTGATAAACAGAGCTTCTTATGTGGCGTAGATCCAAAGTGCGACACACCTCCTTCATCAGACGTGACACAAAAGGTGTTCCCTGGTCCGTAAGGATTTCCCGCAGGAATCCCACACTCAAAAAGAGCTACAGCAGTTTGTCTGCGTTGTTTCGAGAGGTTGGGGCTCTGAGGGGAAACACCTCCGGAAACCTCGTGGCATAGTTCACGGTCACAAGGGCGTATTGGTTCCCTTTTTGCGTATGGGGTAGGGGCCCGATCAGGTCCTTCCCGATCCTCTCAAACGGGTTTCCCACCAACGATAACGGCTGTAGGGGAACTGCAGGTGGTTGTTGGGGGTTTTTCTTCTGGCACTCTTCACAGGTTTTTCAATGGGTCTTGATATCCTTATAGACTCTGGGCAAAAAGAAATGCCGCAATACGGTTTGAGTCGTTTTCTCTGCACCTGTGTGTCCCGCGGTGAGGTGAGAGTGAGAAAAGAAGAGTATTTGTTCCCTGAATGCCATAGGTACTAGCAGCTGTTCTGGATCTTCTGCGTTGCCTTTTCAGTACAACAGACCGTCTTTGATCAGGAAGTGGGGATATGTGGGTGATGGGTTGTCCTGATTAACATGTGCAGCTTCCCATGCATTGAACAGGGTGGCGTCATTGGCCTGAGCAAATCGAAAACTTCTGTCCAATAACCAGGGTTCAGAGGTCGTGAGGGCGGGTAGCGAGTGGTTGGCAACCCCCTTTTCAGTTAGTATGGTACCCGCCCTTGTTCGCTATGGTGAAATAACTGCATGAACTCAGGGTTGTCTATTCCCAAAAGTAGCTCTTCGGATAGTCCCTCTACCACCCCCACCCGGACAGTGCAAGGAGTTCCGTTTGGGGGGATGAGTATTATATAGGTCAGAGGGTCGGGCCTCACATCCCCATGGATACACCTAATGTGCACCATGGCGTCAGGGACGTATTGGGAGGTTGTTATAAGGTTTTTTTTGTACCACTGACTGCCTGCATCCTGAATCAAATAGCGCTTTCACTCTCCTTCCATTCACCTGTACACTCACATAAAAGGCAGTCCCCATCTCGGATGTGTATAGGATGGACTTCGGGAGATAGCCCACTTCCATTTGTTCTTCTGTAGGTTTGCGTTGGGGCACAGTCGGGCTATGTGGCCCCAGTCGCCACACTCAAAACACTGCGGTCCTCGTAATGATGGTATGTCCGTTCTACTGGGCTTGGGCCGTGGTAAGTCTACCACCGCTCACTGTTTCTTTTCTATTTTCATGGGGTGTTCAGCCTAGTGGGTTCCACACTATCCCACACTGGATTGCGGGGTTGGGCTCGAGAGAAAATGTCGTGGCCAGTTCGATGGCCAGTTCTGGGGTGAGGTGGGCGTGTTGTTTCAGCCACCTCTGTGCACCGTATGGTAACGCCGCAAGGAATTGCTCCAAGTACACCCGGTTCGTGATTTCTTCTTTAGTACTTGTGGCCGGTCTCAGCCATTTGTCGGCTGCCATCTTGAGACGAAAAAATATAGTCTTGGGGTTCTCCTCCGGCAGGCCCCTCTCCCTCTTGAATCGTACCCGGTATGCCTCGGCATCCAGGCCGAGGTGGTCCAGTAGCACGTCTTTTATTTCTTGGTGTCCCCGTTTGCATTGGCCACTTGATAAGCTTACTGGACTTCCCCGGTCAACATGGGAGCCAAAAAGAAGGGCCATTTGTCCTCAGGCCAGCCACAGGCTCTGGCGGCGCGCTCAAAGTTTAACGAAAATGCATTCGGGTCCTCCTCGGCCACGTATGTTTGCAGGGAGACACCCGAGGGTCCATGCGACGTACTCCTGACGTCTCTTTGAGGGGGTGCGGCGGGCTCCTTTATAAGTTTCTGTAGTCCCTCCATTTGAGCGGCTATGGAGTCTTTAAACACGTCTCGGTCGGCCTGGGGCGTTACATTTGCCACTCCACGGCCCATTCTAATTTTTCCTGGCCTTTTACAAGATGCTGGATGAGCGCGTCCATCATGGGAATACTGATGGACTGTGTTGCTAATCCCACTTCTGACATCAATTGTTGTGGGGTGGTAAGAACGGGACGGAAACCAAGTCGGGGTAATGGGTGTTTTATTGTTCCTAACACACGCCTCCTCCTGTAAGCCAGTCCCACAGGGAAGAGAGGGGCTTGTTCTGTCTTGCGGCTTGAGGTCTGTCCTCTCCGGGGCACAGTCTGGTCTTCTTCCCACCGTCAAGATCGTCAGGTTCCGGGGGACTCCGTGGTGTTGAAGAGAAAAGAGGAAAGGAGAACGGGTATAAGGGTATGGCTGATAACAAAGTTGTGGGGAGGGAAGTGAAGGGACACCGCACACCATGATACACATCTAAATGAAAGTGATGGTGATCAGGGTTGGGTGAAGATCGGCAGAATAGAGAGGAACCCGGCTAGTAAACCGTATGCCTATCCCTCCTTCAAATCCAGCCCGTGAATCGCTCCCGTACCTTAGAAAGCCACGCTCCTCCTGGAGCGTGGCTGGGCGAATCGCAGTGCCGTTGGCCTCCTGGCACTCCCGGGGCTCCTGATGGTATGTCCACACTGTTTGTCTCTCCTCGGATACTTCTTTCCCTCCATAACACACAACGCTCAGCTCACCAACGCCTTCCTCCTCTCCGGTGTTAGCACACACCGACTTCCTAGAATCGCCTCTCCTTATCGCGCTGAACACGGTGACGTCATCCAGGGGCGGAGTATCGTAGTGAGAGATTCCCCAGTTAAAGGAGCCCTCTCCGTATTCCTCTGAGGTGTCCAGCAGTGGGAGGGACGGTGAACTCCACTCGTCCTATTGGGGAGAGACAAGAGGGGGAGAGAGGGATGTTGCAGTCCATCATTTCACATCATTGGGGCATCCCTCTGCCGTTGACCCCACCTTGTCACAATTTCCTTGGTAAAGGACTTCTGTCAAGCAGGACTGCAACTTATTTGCGGACACTTTGGGTCCGATTAACAGAATTAACTTAAGACAAAATCCTAAACTTACTACTTTTGGTATTCACAGAATGCACTTACTACTTTTGGTATTCACAGAATGGATTTACAACTACTAACTTTACGTCCGCACTCGGGCCGGAAATTCCGGCCCGGAGGCGGGGCTTCCGGCCCGGAAACTCCACCTCCGGACCGGAAGCTCCGCCTCCGGGCCGGAATTTCCGGCCCGAGTGCGGACGTAAAGTTAGTAGTCGTAAATCCATTCTGTGAATACCAAAAGTAGTGAGTGCATTCTGTAAATACCAAAAGTAGTAAGTGCATTCTGTGAATACCAAAAGTAGTAAGTTTAGGATTTTGTCTTAAGTTAATTCTGTGAATCGGGCCCTTTATGGCCATTTCCCGTCAAATGGTTCAACAGGGCAATGGTATCAGTCTTACATGTTTCTCGAGTGTTGGATGCTACCAAAAGATCATTGATGTATAGGACCAGAACAGAATTACAGGGCATGGCAAGCAACTCCAGATTCTTATTCAAGAGCTGGTAAAAATGGAAGGACTTTCTGAATACCCTTGTGGGACACAGCACTATGTTAAAAGATGATTTCCTAGCCTGGAAGTGAACAAAAATAAATTCCTTTTTTGTGTAGGGGAATGGAAAAAAACGCTTGGCAGTTTTCAATGACAGTGAACCATTCAGCCTTACATCGAATCTGGTACAATATTACAGAAGGATTTGGTACCACATTACAACAAGGGACCTCTATGTTGTTAATTTTATGGAAATCCTGTACAACGCGCTACTTACAGCTTGGCTTCAGCAGGACCATAATGGGTGAGTTACATGGACTGCCCAGGATCTCTTTCAAGATACCTTTCTCAATCATAGTCTCAATTACAGGTGTTATCCAAAATCTTGGATGTCAAATTAGATCGTGGGGTTCTCGGGTATTCAGCATTTTGCTTCACCTGGATACAGACAGGTTCAACTCCTCTGATGAGTCCGATATTCTTTCCTGAAAAATTCCAAACTATGGGCCATATGTAGGAAGCCCAATACCGGTCGGTAACGGCCGATTTTCGGTAAATATCCCGTTACCGACCGGTATTTAGGCTTTTGGTATGTAGGGGGCACATTTCAGGATTCGGTAATTTACCGATTCGGTAAAATTACCGATTCGGTAATTTTACCGATTCGGTAAATACCGAATCCTGAAATGATATGTAGGTGACACTCAAATGAGTGATGTGTAGGGAAAATAATTCGGTATTTAGCACCAAATATATGTTGGTGCTAAATACCGATTACATTGCAAAAAGCAATATTTTGCTGGACTAACAGTGCCATGTGGCAGACATACATGCCCTTAGGGCATGTATGTGTGCCACATGTGCACACATGCAGGAATCAGGGGTGCAACAGGGTGTCACTGTGACACCCTGCCACCCTTGATTGTGCTCCCCCCATTACTGAATCGGTATTTACCGATTCGGTAATGGTAACTGGTTTCCCATTGATTCCTATGGGCCTCCTGGCCCATAGGAATCAATGGGAAGGTATGCATCATTACCGAATCGGTAAATACCGATTCTAAATTACCGACCCATTCCGAATCGGTAAATATTACCGATAGATTACCTACATATCATTTACCGATTCATAAATACCGAATCGGTAAAATTCGGTATTTATGAATCGGTAAATGTTAGGCTACCTACATATGGCCCTAAGTCTCTGACTGTGACTCTGAGATCCAACGATAAGTCTTCTACCGCCAACATTGGGAATAATGAAACCTTCAAATTTTGATTTGCCAGTTTAAAGGCAATGTCCTCATCATTCGTTTGAATCTCAATACCTTTCAGTGTGCAACAGATGGTGCAATTTAACTTGCACAACAAATTAGGTCCTAAAACGCACACAGGACTCGAATCACACACAACAAATTAATGATTATCTTTAAATGTCCCTATCTCCACAAATACTTCTTCAGAAAGGGGGCTTGATAACCTCTTGTTTGTGACTCCTATAACTTGGTTGTTCTTCGTAAGAGAGAAAGGTTTGGAATCATTGCTGTTCTCACAGTAGAGGGGGTTGCACCAGTGTCAATCAGGAAAGTGACATTGTGGCTATCTACATCAGCATCAACATATGGTCCACTAAGGTCTACCCCTAAGACTGCACCAAGCGTACAGTCTTCCTCCCCCTTAAGGCACCGTCATAAGGACTGATCTTAGCCGTATCCATTGGAAGTCTCAAACCTGAGGAACTATTGGAATGGATTATTATTATGGGACAAATTCTGATTCCCACCCATGTCTATGTTCAGGTTAAATCAGTAGTTATTTACAGCTTGCTGTGGCATCGGGGTTGTGGCACTTGCATCACAATACCTTGGGAAACAACAGAATTTCAAAATCTTGGTCTGGTTACATTCTGAGGTTGCATAACATTACCCTGTTGTTGACTAAACCCTCTTTCCTGCTCTTGATTTATAGGATTGAAACGAAAATTGTTCTTCCAATACCCCAACTTATTACAATAGTGACATGGATTAGTCTTCTTTAAGGTGGCAACATCAACTCTAGTCTTGGGATCTATAGGAGCACTCCTTCCTCTTTCCTGTCCCTGAAATCCCCCATCTAGTTGCACTGGAATCCCTGACTGATAAACTCCCTGCATAGGAACAGTATTTTCTACACAAGGCTGATTTTGACCTTCTGTTTGAGCCACCTTCATCTGCACTGTCATCAACTTTTCCATTACCTTCTTGTGTTTCATCTCAATCTCATCACAACAATATTTAGTATAACAAAGAATTTTGGCAACTGACAATTCTGCCAGCAAATCAGATGTTGCTGAATCATCATGCAAATTTCAAGCCTCAACTCGGTCACAAATCTGGGCAAGAACTGTCCCATAACCCTGGGTTCCAGGGTATCCATCCCACTATACTGTTTGAAAGCCTACAATAATCTTTCCTAAAATGCATGAATCGTCTCCTTAGGTTTTTGAGTCGTCTTGTCAATCTTAACCCAATCAATATCTTGTGGAGGCACTTTAGCCAAGTAATCACCTGATCATATTCCTTCATCACTATGGGTAATGGACCATGTGTAACAGCATCTCTTTTGGGTTCTCCTTCAGGTCGTTCTGTAGCTATTTTACATGTAGACCACAAATCACTAGGAACTACAATCTCAAACAGCGTATTCAAATCAATCCACAACACCTTTGAGATTTTCACAAAACGATCAACCTGTTTGTACCATTCTACATGCTTCTCTCTCAACCTCAGGAATTCATTGGTAAATGCCGCAAGATCAGCTCTGCTTCAAGGTACATGCACATAACCGCCACCTGGTACTTCTCGCAAAGTGAAAGCCTTAACATTCATTCACCTTTCTCCTAAGGGAGGTGGTTCACCCGTCGTTCTTTTGGAACCCTTATTTCTAGCCCATTTCTCTTCTCATCTGTCCAATGTGCTCCAAATCCAACTACTCAAAATTCATTCTCAGATTTGAGTATTCAATCCTGAAAATCTCAAGTTCTCTAAGCCCTGGTCACTAAATGCATGTCTGTGGGTCTTCTGTAAGGCCTTTGTCCGTTCCAAGTCAACATCATATCTTTGAGCCAAATCAGATAATTTTTCATGAGCTTGTCTGGCTCTCCTAGTATCATCTTTACTCATGATTAGCAATTTATTTTTAGTTTTTTATATGATCACATCAATCAAATCCACCTTCATAGCCGATTTTATGGTTCTGTGGCTTGTCTCTGTACCCTAACTCTCATTTGAATTATTGCGGTGCACCTTCAACCATTTTTCTAAATCTTGAACATAAAATATGTGCGGCTCCTCAGAAGTCCTTTTTGGCGTGATACTCTCTTGATGCATACTGTTACGTACATTTGGGACGTTTCCCATGTGGGTGAATCCATATCTGCCAATCTAGGAAAATACATTATGGGCCCAGAGGGGTCTGCAGTCGCTGTGCAATAGCTTGCATTCATCAGAGTTAATGGGACAAATCTCACATTGGAGCTGTCTACTCCTTTCTCTGATGCCTTCACTTCCATAGGTACAGGCATTCTCTGACTGCCATTCTTAACAGAACTAGGGTTGTGCATGGGGACTATGGGACCAATGCTAACAAGTACAGTAAGAGCGTCCAGAATCTATGAAGCTGATTAAGAAGTACAAGTTCCAGAAGAACCAGGGACACACACTCCCATATTCCATCCCACTGCAGTTTGTGTCATGCCTGTCGATATGACCCCCAACAACACCAGAGCTCGAAGCTACCGGTGCTAAAACACTTCCAGAACTTGTAGCAACATCTGCACTTCCCCCGCTCCCAATGTGTACCTGATTATATGGGGGGGGGTGTTCTGCTAACAGTCCATTCAAAAGACAGTCACTTGTGTCACTATCACTGTTCTCAAGTCCATGTCCCACATTATTCTTTTCCCCTTTCCCATTTCACCGCAAGCTAAACATAATCCTCATATACCCAACCCTATTAATAATCACTCCTCCGCCACCATTGTTTCGACGCATGCCACTAGAACTCTGTCTATTCTCTAAGTCTCGATCCATCCTGGGCTCTGAATTAGGGTCACTGGGGTTGTGTCTAGACTGTTCTAGTTTAGATTCTATCTCTATTTACACCAAGAGCTAAGCATCCTACTCTGCTACCAACTGAGAAAACTCAAGCCCACTTAAACATCCTTACACATCAGAAGGTCTTTTTAGCTCCTTGAGAGGTAAGAGGGAGAAACAATCATTGTTAAAATCTCAATACAGTATAACCAATTTGTTACACAATAACTAGATGACAACTACATTTGAGATTAGTAAGGTTTAATTATAAATTCAAAAAAGGATTGATGTGGGGGCGTGGCCAAGATGGCGACCTGAGCGGACGCGGACTCCGGAGGCTCCCCGCCGTGGCCCCTCATCCATAGCCCATCCCACGCACAAAGTCCCCAAAATTACGCTACCATCACCAATAGTGCCTGCGGGAACATAGCGGCATCAGCTGGGGTGGTTTGGAAGGCCTCCCGACCCACTCATCGCCAGCGACCTGACCTGGCAGGAGGACCGGTACTCCTGTAAGGAAATGGCAACCATGCGGTGAAGCTCCGGGGGCCTGAGGCGAGCATCCAGCAAGCTGTGTCCCTAAGATGTGGCCGGCGGCGGTTCTCTGGGGTGACCCGCTGACCGACCGGGAGCATCTACCAAGACGTGCAGAGGGAGCGACAGCCCCCCAGCGGGCTCGGTGGTGCGAAAATCGAGGGCGCTGCCTTGAGGCCTGGTTGGGGCCCCGCGGGTGCCGTCGGCACGTGCCGTGTCCAGAGGCGTGCGAGATCAGAGCTGGAGACTGATGACAGGTGTCCTGTGTCAGGGCCCCGATGCTCCGCTGCAGCCCAGGTGGCCTCCATCCATTGTACCCGGGGCCTGGTGCGGCCGGGCCCCAGTTGGAGGACACTTGTAAAGGACCCAACATCTGGTGAACATCGGCCCCCCGCGAACCGCAAGTGACGCCAACAACGCGGGGGTGTGTTACAGCGGTCAGAGAGATCTAGGCCCGGCCCCCGGGGGAAACCAAGGCATCACTCAGGGCCCCTCCAGACTGTGCTTCCAGACACCCTAGGGGTGAGTGCTGACCCCCCGTGCTAAGTAAGTGGCATCAGCAGCGAGGGGGGATTGGTACAGAGACTGGTGAGAACTGGGCCTGGCCTGCAGGAGAGTTGAGGGCCTTCTAGAAACACGCCCCCTGATGCCCTAACACAGCGCCCACTCCGGGAACCTCAGGCAACAGTCAGTCCAACACGAGCGATGCTACCCGCCTACCTGCACCCGCGAGCCACAACTCCAAGCCCAGAGCGGCCACAAACAGGCCCTTGGCGACGACCCCAGCACCGAGAAGGGACACTAATCGCAGTGCGGGAGGGCCTGCGTTCTTTAGGTACCCCACCGCGTTTCAAGGAGTGGACCTGGTGGGGCCGCCATTGGGGCTGACAGAGCGCTCGTTCACAGGCCCGGCTGCGAGAAGCTCTGCGTGGGACCGCTGCAACCAGTGAGGAGTGGTTGGACAAGCACAGGCGGTCCTCACCTGCCCGGGCAATAGGGCTCACCCCAACTACCAACACCCGAAGATCTACACGCCGCATAAAAGCCTGCCCCTTCTCCCTTTGTCGGCCGCCTGGCTTGTCATCCGGGACTGGGGGCCACCACCGGAGCTATTGCTAACACCAGCCCGTGACAGACTCTCCACATGGTGGGCCTTGACCGTGGCCCCCGCGGGGTCCTTCCTGGGCCCCCATCCCTCCCTTCTGAACATAGCCAGCAAGTGAACTTCTTTATCAGACCCCTCAATTGGACTGCCATGCCTTGGCGGTGGTGGGCACATACCCTAGGATCGGCCCAGTGCCACTCATGCCGGCTGGAGTACACCGCTCTAGCAGGAGAGAAGCCTTGGAATACCCCTACGAACCGTACAGATCGATCTGGTTAAGTGTCGGGAGGCGACATTATGGCCACAATGAGGAAAAAGGAGATCACAATTTGAAGAACATGCTAACAAAGAGTAGCGCAGCGAGCGATAAAGGTAGCCTTCCCTCATTTCCTTTGGTTTTTGCTTTGTTCGCCATAAGTTGGCAGGGTATGCTCAGACGTGAGTCCCTTGCTCACTTTGCCACTGGATTCAAGCAAGCCTGGCTGAAGACGGCTGAAATGCCAGAAACCGGTCCTAGGAAGCTTGTTTCCGGTCCAGGGAAGACATGGCTTGGCAGTTCGGGCTGGACTGTTCCCATGAGGCACAGGGTCAGACTGATTTGCATATGGCCATGTCTGAACTGGGGTGGCAGAGTGGGCTAAAGAATGGTGATGGATTAAACCCAGATCAGTTGACTGGGGGTGAGTGCTTGCAATGTTCAACACTCCGTCCATCATTTCCTTTGGTTTTTGCTTTGTTCGCCATAAGTTGGCAGGGTATGCTCAGACGTGAGTCCCTTGCTCACTTTGCCACTGGATTCAAGCAAGCCTGGCTGAAGACGGCTGAAATGCCAGAAACCGGTCCTAGGAAGCTTGTTTCCGGTCCAGGGAAGACATGGCTTGGCAGTTCGGGCTGGACTGTTCCCATGAGGCACAGGGTCAGACTGATTTGCATATGGCCATGTCTGAACTGGGGTGGCAGAGTGGGCTAAAGAATGGTGATGGATTAAACCCAGATCAGTTGACTGGGGGTGAGTGCTTGCAATGTTCAACACTCCGTCCATCATTTCCTTTGGTTTTTTTCTTTTTTTTTTTCTTTTTTTTTTGTTTAGACTTCCCTCCCCAACCTCGAAACCGCCGACTGTGCTGGACAAAGGAGAGGGGCCCATCACCCGATCCTTCCTAGAGACTCTCTTTAACACTTTCCGCGAAGACTTTCTAACACTCAAACAAGAGGTGGCGGGTGAGGTCAGGAATATACCCCGAGACGTAGATGAATTGGGAGAGCGCGTGGCAACCATAGAGAACGGCGAGATCTCTAAATCTGAAGAAGTGGAACAACTGCAACAAGAAGTCCCACGCCTTAAGGATCAACAAGTGAACTTACAGGCGCACGCCGAAGACCTCGAAAACAGATCCCGACGCAACAATATCTGCGTCCGCGGGGTCCCACTCAAAGAAGAAGGGGCAGACGTGAGCGGATACCTTCAGGGCCGTTTCAGAGACATCTTAGGGGTTGACCCTGCCTTCGAGGTCCGCATTGATCGGGCTCACAGAGTAGGTCTTGGGAGGAAGGCGCTGGCCCCCCACCAGATATTTTAGCCTTCTTACTCGACTTCCCACTGAAAGAACGCATGTTACGGGAAGCCAGATCGAAACAACTGATCACCTACCAGGGACACTCTGTGGCTCTCTACCAAGACTTAGCCTCCACAACCTTACAGAAATGAAAGGCGTTCAAAGAAGTCACCACTTTCCTAAAAAACAAAGGGGTGCCCTACTCCTGGGGCCACCCTTTCTGCTTGATCTTTAAATGGAATGGCAGACTACATCTACTCCGCTCTCTCCAGCAGACGTGCGACCTGTTGGGCCTCACATATCGCCACCCCGAGCCTTCCCCGAGGCCCTCGCAAAAATCGATGGAGGGAGGTTGGCAGATGGTGGGCAGGAGACGCTCGCCCAAGGTGGACCCAAAACCAGACTGTGAAACCATGACACAGGAGAGGGCCTCGGCCCTAGCAGCAGTTTCACGTGATACTTCATCGCTCGAAATTCTCTAATCTGCTTGAGGGGACTTCAACACGCACTGTATAATAGCTAGATGGGAGGAGGTGATGAGCAGGGAGCCAGGATCGCCTGGGCTATACGTACACCCTGTTCTGTGATTGCTCTTCTTCAGGTAAACACACCACATGCCTGCATCCCGTGACGGCAGGTAAGGGACTATGGTTGATCGTTGGGTTTGTCCAGTTGGGGTTAGGGAGGGGGGGAATGGGGTTTTGTTTAGCCAAAAGACAAAGGCGGGTTGGGTGGGGGGACGAGGAGGGACCGGGGGCAAGGGGGTGGGAACTGGTGTGCCATAAGGGGAGGAGGTACAAGAGAGATGCCAAGCAAGGGTGGCCCCTCACTGACCCTGCTTTCCCAAGGGTTCCGTACTCCATGACGAGCCCTGAACTGAAAGTAATCACTTTAAATGTAAAAGGGCTCAACAATCCCATCAAACGACGAGCCATCTTATCATACCTAGAGAATTCAGGCGCATCGATATGTCTTTTGCAGGAGACACATTTCTTATCCAAAGATTGGCATAGAATGCACTTTCGGGTGTTCCCACACCAGTTCTACTCCTCCACTACTGACAAGAAAGCGGGGGTAGCAATATTGGTGGCTAGGCACTTTCACAGCCAGGTAGGGGACAAGGTAGCCGAAATTAAGGGCAGGTTATTAGCCTATTCCATACGGGTGGGTGACATGGCCATGGTTATAGGGTCCCTATACGTCCCCAACTCTGGGCAAGAACTCTTCCTCAAGGGCGCCCTGTCAGAAACTTTATGCCCTCAAGCATGATATACCCTAGTAGGCGGGGACATTAATCTGGTTATGGATAAGGAGGCAGATAGATCGGGCCACCATTTTGGATCAACAGGGGCGATCTCACCAGAGGGGAGGAACTGGCTGATCAGTGGAGGTTTGACGGATCTATGGCACACCCTCACAGCACACATTACACATTCTATTCACACGTGCCCCACACCTACGCCAGATTGGACCACTTTATAGGATCTACGGAGCTCGTCACACTGGTAAAGGAGGTGGACATTAGCCCAGCTGCACTCTCAGACCATGACGCGGTGGTAGTGACGATTACAGTTCCCCGGACTAAGTCACAGGGAGGGCGGTGGCGACTGCGGGAGGCCCTCCTACAAAAGAAGGGAGTAACCCAACAATTGCACAAGAGCATCACTGACTATATCGCACTCAATGACAAACCGGATGTACCCCTGACGGCGGTTTGGGGAGCACTTTAGGCTGTAGTACGGGGGGAACTAATAGCTATTTTGTCGGTGGAGGCCAAAGAGCGTAGGGAAAAGCGGGAATCACTCACAGCTCAGGTAGCCGAACTTGAGAGGCTGCATAGTCGCACTGGGGCCCCTAGGATGTGGAGGCAACTAAAAGCTGCTAGGGCACAACTTGCCGGACTAGACCTCGATCAAGCAGAATACCCTGCCCTGCGGCTACGCACACATATTACGTGGGAGGTGATAAAACGGGGCGACTGTTAGCGAGTAAGCTTAGAGCGCGAGTTCAGCGGTCCAAAATCACAAACCTCTATGACGCTCAGGGAGAAAAGCTAGGTGACGACAACAAAGGAACTGAAGCCTTCAGGGAATACTTTGCATTGCTGTATAGTGAGGACCGCTCTATAGACAAGGATGGGGACGCCTATCTGTGCGAAGCAGCGACGACAGCGCTTAACGCCGCTGGAGCTGCCTCCTTAGATGCACCTATCAGGACAGAGGAGATGGTAAGCGCAATCTCCCACCTCAAACCTCTAAAATCGCCCGGGCCGGATGGCTTCTCAGCTGGATTTTATAAAACCTTTTGCCCAATCCTGGCGCCGCTCCTGACTAGACTCTTTAATTCATTCCAAGGGCCTGGCTCGATACCCTCGGATATGCTGGATGCAGACATCATTATGTTGCCTGAACCAGGCAAAGACACCATCCAATGTGCTGCTCACAGACCTATCTCCCTACTCAATCCTGAACTCAAACTTTTTACGGGGGTACTTGCCTCAAGACTAGGCCCACGACTACCAGGCATCATTGAACCAGATCAAGCTGGCTTCATTCCCAACAGGCAATGTAGCGACACCACCAAACGCCTCCTACACCTGATAGATAAGGCCCAATTCAACTAATCTGATGCTACGCTCCTATCGGTAGATGCCATAAAGGTGTTTGACAGGGTGGACTGGGGTTTCTTAAATCAAACATTGGCGCGTTTTGGAATTGGGGACCGCTTTAGGGCATGGGTCGCCAGCTGTTACGACAAACCCCCGAGCAACGATTCACGTTAATGGCATAGGCTCACAGCCATTTGACATTAGGAGTGGCACGAGGCAGGGATGCCCGCTCTCACCCCTCCTATTTGCTCTCTACATAGAACCCCTAGCACAGCGGATTAGAGATAATCCCGACATAAGGGGCATCACCTTTGGGGGGGGAGTCACACGTCATTAGCCTGTACGCCGATGACATCCTGGCGGTGCTCAATAACCCCACACAGTCAGTGCCCGCCTTCCTAAAGGAACTGGAGGCCTTCGAGACGGTGTCCGGTTTCAAAATGAATAAGGGGAAATCTCTGCTCCTTCCTCAGGGTCGAAACGCTCGCAAGATCAATGGAACGTCCCCTGTATACGGGGGCCTTCTGCCTCATGCCTCAATACCATACTTGGGGATAACGCTGGCCCCGTCCACCGACCAGACAGTCACTCGAAACTACTCGGATCTCACTTCCCAAATACAGAGCGACCTGAGGAGATGGCAACAGCAACCATTATCACTGCTTGGCCGTGTCGCGGCGGTATAGATGTCTATCTTACCCAAAATCCTATACGTATTTTAGACCATACCAGTAAGTCCCCCCAAGGGAACTATACAGAAGTTGCAGGACACGGTGCAACATTTTATATGGGCAAGGAAACGACCGCGGATGCGGAAAGACCTCGCCTACCTACCTCCTGACGAGGGCAGACTGGGGATTCCTAATTTGCAGCGGTACTTCCAGGCGGCACAATTGCGGTACTTGATAGAGTGGACCTGCCCCGAATCGGAGAAGAGATGGTTCTTCCAAGACAGAGCGATGGCACAAACATCGCTGTGGAAGATTCAATCTTGAAACGATTCGATAGACCTGCCTACCTCAATAAATCCCCCATCACTCGTACGGTGCTGCGGGTATGGGATACAGTGGCGGCCAAGAGAGGGCTTACTACCTTTTCTTCACTGCTTACACCTCTATTTGACAACCCCGAATTTGAACCGGGAATGGAGGGGCGGGCGTTCCAACAGTGGCGAAATTCGGACTGTAGGTCGGCGGGGCATTTATTCGACCTCGAAGGATTCATTCAGCTCTCAGACCTCACGGAATTGTATGACCTCAAAGCCCCACAACGCTACCAATACTTTCAAATTCGGCACTGGTTGACACAGCCGGAGATCCGCCCCCTGGTCAGCAGAAAACTGACAGCCTACGAAAAATGGCTCCTCACCAAAGAGACTGACCGACACATGATCACAATGCTTTATAAGATGGTCAGTCCCCCGCCCCCACGCGGCAATCGGCCAGACAGAAACGATGGGAAACCAAACTTGGGAGAAACCTTTCGGGAAAAGAATGGCAAGCCATATACTATAGGGCCAACCATACAGCCAAGAACACTGCTAGCAGGGAAACAGCTGTCAAAGTCGCAACATATTGGTACCTGACCCCCGTACGGCTAAATAGAGGTGATCCCGACCGCAGCCCAACCTGCTGGAGGGGATGCGATGGGGACGGCACCTTGACCCACCTCTTATGGGAGTGCAGGAAAGTGACGGATTACTGGACAGCAGTCCTTAATGATATTGACAAACAATTTGAAACGGAAATTCCCCGATTCCCCGCCTACACACTTTTGGGGCTGCCCAACGCACTCACATTCCCATTGAAATCAATCAGGGGAAGACAGATGGGGCTGGCCATGGGGGCAGCTGTTGAACACATCATATCGCTCTGGGGAACACAAACACGCCCCACACACACGGGCTGGCTTCACAAACTTTGGTACATAGTGGGCATCGACCGGATCCAAGCCAATCTCACACACTCGACGGCAACCTTCGCCACTGTCTGGCGGCCCATATTGTCCCTCCTGGTGATGGAATTCAATGAAATCACGTGCCCGAAATATCTTCGAGTCCTGCGACCTACGGACATGTCAGTCCCAGAAGACACCCCTAAAAACTTGACACATGACAGTCCTAACACACAGAACTCTCGAACAGCAAGGTTATGGCACACCGGTGGGAGGGAGGGTATTGGGCGGAGGGGAGTTCCTGGTTAATTCCTATATTGGGCATTCAGGAGCAGATGGGCAGAGGACCAGTAGCGTCCGAGCCCAGTCAAACATCCACGGACGATTGCTACCCTAACGGACCTTGGGCAGTTTGATTTGTTACTACATGAAGGGTGGGGATGGGCCTCCTAGGGACGTTGTAGGGGGGCATATAAGAATTGTATTGTATGATTTCCTCTGCACTGCACATGCCAGTAAAACAAAGTTGAACAAAAAAAAATAGATTGATGTAAATCAGTGTGAGTATTACGGTATATAAAACAAACAGGATGAGTCCAAATCTCCTAAAGAGATACGAAAGCATACAACTATTTAAATGATGACAATGCAAGTAATTAGAATACATAATTAAACGTTAAATTGCATCAATTGATTTTCGAAGGTAAGCATGAGGATGCTATCTCTCCCTACACTACCTTAAAAAGGGACAAACCTAAACTAAGAAGCTCAAATAAGAATGAAAGAATATAACGGTGTCAGCTGTCAAAGTCTTCAGTTGAAGAAACCTCAACCAAGAGTTATGTAGCATGAAGCCACACAAAGTAGAAGAAGAGGTCTGCACCTCAGGAAGTCCTAAGATGTATCTCTCACCCTCACTATGTTTCAGCATAAGATAGTAGTGTGCATTCAAGGTAAATCACGTGATCAGATTTGGTAACTTTTCACAATCCAGGCACAATTGGCTACTGGCACCATCTTTCCCACATCGATAAGAATCTACTACATGTGTCCTTGGTCATTCTTCTCCTCCTCCATGGGAACTCGTCTCCTTGCTCGTTACTGAGTTTCTCCTTGCAAAACTCCATCTTCTCATATCTTGCTACTTCACTAAAACACAAACCCTTCTTTTCTAACTAATGAGGCTTTATCCACAGCTGCAGTGGAAACAAATAAACAAGCAAACACATTCTACATTGAAAGGTGTACACGTTTGAATGCGGGTGACACTCACAATTTGTGTGTTGAGAGCTCTGAACAAGTCGAGTTTTGCGAAGTTATCACATACCAGGTCTAAACTACCAAAAAAAATTCTACTTTGATTTTTACTTCTTTAGAACTGTGAACTATATGTGTTTCAAGCAAAAACACATCCCAAAATGTATTACATCTTTTACATTATGGCGATCTGTATATGATCTAAGAGTAGCTCACGCAGTCTTGTTTTTTGCTTACTTTAGAAATTCAGAACCATGAGCACCTGAGTATATAGTAAAACAAGCCTTGGTTCCAATAATAATCCGCTGCCAGGCTTTTGGCTTTGTCAGTGCTTGCTTTCTTTTGATATGGTTTTTGTAAAACTTTGAAGAATTACTGACCTATAAAAAACATTGGCTACAAGCAAAAATACTGTTGTCATAGAAGTCCCTTGCAGTGAAGAGAACCACCTTGCGTGAAGATGTGCTCCTTGTGAAAGAGTAGAATGCCTTCACACACAGTGAAGTTAGCTAACAGCTGAATTTGTTGGATGCAGTAGTGGGCAGATGAAAAATATGAATTACAGAACAGCCCTGTGTATGAAAAGGGCTGGCTGAAGGCCCCTGTAATAATATATGTATATATATTACCATGTGGAGGTTGCCAGTGGGTAGTTATAGTTGGGACCATGTTTCAATAGGAAATTGATATTTTAGTTTGTTAATAATTTTGGCGCTGTTAGAGAAATCTTCACAAAACTTTCCAAAAGTCTCTTCCACCTCAGCTCCTTCCTGGAAAGTTTCATGGTGATGTATCAAGCTGGGGCTGAAAAAGAGGGGGGGGGGGGTCCCAAAACACATTGTCCCCATGTAACTTTTCTGTAGGAAAATTAAACAGCGATACAGAAAAAATGGCTAAATGGAATTGCACTACATTTGGCAGAAAGTTATATCTATATATATGTATATATATTTCAGACCGACAGAGCAAAACATTAAATCTGATGTGCTGCCGTCAACATCAACAAAGATGTTGCATCAGCCATTAAAGGACTTGGGGACTCAGTCCACTGTCGTCAAAAAAGAATAAAAAAAAATATAGGAGGTAGGGATTCACTGACCCTCTTGGCCTGGTGGGAGCAGGGTGGGAAGGTCCCAAAATAGCATGTCTGGAGCCAAAAATTACATGTAGATTACTGTGGATCCGCATAGGAACCACATATCCGCAGTAAAAAGTTGAAAAAAGGATGTGAATTCTGACCTTTTCAATTTGAATCCCCCTGTGTTGGGCCAGGGCCTGGGGATCACCGCATGTAAAAACATAATTAAAAAAAAGGGAAGGGAAGGGTTCATGCGGCCCCACTCCCTGCACCATTTATTGGCCCAGGGGACCCCATTCCAAGGCCTGAAGAGCATGAAATAAGGTTCAAGATGTGTATGGTTGGTTTGAATAAAAATGCTTTATTTTAAATATTTTTGTGGCTGTAATTATTATTATCCATAGTCATGTACATGGGAATACATTTGTTTATAGTTATTGGCATATTATTGTGGTGGGTTATTGACCAAATAGGTCTGCTTTACAAATGCTGATGTGCTGACCCCCTGATAATGCCAATCGGCCTCCCTTTTCCATATGGACTTCTGATCCTTTGATGAATCCAGTAGGTCTGCATCACTTAAAATGACAGCCTTTATATTGTTACTTTACGTGAAAAAGCTCTGAAATTCACTGGAAAACAAAGGCCAATGTGACGGTATAGTAAGGTATGGTAATAACATCTTACTTCATATTTTTCTTAACTTTAGAAATTTACTGGAAAAAAAGGTTAAAGGGACTTTATACTTAGGTGAACATGTCAGTTAAAATAAATGTTGTGAACTAAAAAAACTGCTGAAATTTGCCAGTTCTCTCAAGTAAATAGAACTCATGCCCTAAAGTAACTATAACTTCGCTCTCACCATGCAATGCTTGTACCCTCACACATTACATCACTCATGCCATGTTTAATGACTGCATTGATAACATCCCCAATGAGATCTGAAATTACATCATTGATAGCAACACTGTGTATGGCAACAATGTGAGCTACAGTTACTTTAGGGCACTAGTTCCAGTTACTTGAGATAACTATAACAGGTGAATATCAGTGCTTTTGGTAGTTTAAAACATTGCGTTTTAACTGACATTTGCAACTAACTATAATGTCCCTTTAAACTTTGTTTTGTTCACTGAAAAAAAAAATATATATATATATATATATAAAATTATTTTAATAAAATCAAACAGCAG
Source organism: Triturus cristatus (assembly GCF_964204655.1). Lineage (NCBI taxonomy): Eukaryota > Metazoa > Chordata > Amphibia > Caudata > Salamandridae > Triturus > Triturus cristatus. Next base: position 240,107,736 of record NC_140581.1, on the reverse strand, counting down.
ATCAATATTTGAAGTAGGCTCGCAATAAGCCCCTATACGTATATTATATGTTTAATTTTGATAAAATCAAATGACAGACCAATGGATGAAGAAGGCTGGATGAAAGCCATTATTAGTATATTATATATAATGCCAATATAATGAAAAGGTATAAGCCATTGCCAGATCTAAAAAAACAAGTTTCAATGATCACCTAAGAAAGGTCAAAGGATAACTTTATTTCTGCATTTACATATGTGCCACTTTCTACATCGAGACTAACCTTATTCCTTCTCTCTGCAACTCCTTTTCTGCTTTTAGTATTGTGTGTTTTACTAAGCCAGAGTACATCAAGACTTTTGTTACCTCATTCCTGTAGGAAGGTAGGATCTCACTGCATGGTTACCCCCACTTTTTTCCTGGTGTTTTGCTGGTTTTTGACTAGTCTGACTGGGATCCTGCTATCCAGGACCCCAGTCTATCTGCTTTCTCCCTTAACCCCTTCAGCGCTGCGGGAATTCCCCCGCGGTGCTGAAGGGTTCGAGCGCGGGCGGGCCCATGACGGAACGGTTCCGTCATGAGCACAGCGCAACCGATGCTCATGACGGAACCGTTCCGTCATGGGCATGGAAGGGGTTAAATTGCTAAGTATGTACTTTAGGTACACTCCAGATTGGATACTGGGGTACCCTTATCAGTCCCTAGTATATGGTACACCATGTTTAGTATAAGCTTTATTCGATATAAAAATATCATAAAAGCAGTACATTTCCAAATAAAACACATTATTTACAAGGATAAAATTGTTCAAAAAGTCATTAAATCATCATCTAACACAGCTTATACAACGCATTTTTCAATACAGATTTTAGTTCGTAGTTTAATTGTGTTGTTTTATTATATATATATATATTTTTTAAAAAGACTTTAAGAAAATTGAATTTAAAATGTGTGGACTGGAACCCTGCATACGAAAGGAACCCCGTCCTTAGACCTTAACTAAGAGGGTACTGGTCACAATCATTGTCTGCACTGATTAGACAAGGGGGTTTCCTAGCCTGTATCTTACTTCTGATTAGCCAGGCAGATCCCAGGAATTTGGCCACCCCGCATATCAAGGTAAGGGAAGAGGTATCTGTGCAAAGGATGCGGAGAGTATTACGATGGCACATTGGGCCCAATAGTTTGCAGACCGGTTTTAGCCACCTATTTCTAGGGAGCCTATACGCTGGGCAGGCAAACAGGAGATGTGCCGTCGACTCGTTATGATAAGACAGCCCGGGCAGGGTGAAGGTGTCGTAGTTGGCCCTTTCCAGCGTGCGACAAAGCTGTTGGTCGGAAGAGTCCCGAATCTCAGCTTCATGTATAGTACCCTGTGTCTAGGGATCTGGATAAAGTCCAGATAGGGTTCCAATGAGCAGGTGTATTTGTGTTGGAAGAAACCCTCCGCCAATTTCCCCAGTCTAGGATTTTGAATAACCTGTGACTGTACCCATTCCCAATACATTTTTTTTATAACCTGTTTTGTGGGTGGAGTCTGGGAACACCAGGCCTCATTTAGGCGAATGGCAGATAAAAGTTTTCGGAGGTCTGTTAGCCCTTTTATCTTGCTCCCAGAGTCCGCTGCAACAAGTTCATCAAAGGCTGCCGCATAATGGGACAGTTCGGCAGTCCTTTTAATACGGGCCCAAAACAAAAGAGGGCGCAGACGTGCTATGTCTTGGAATGAGTGTCTCCCTAAATCAAAAAATAGAGGCTTCAGAGGCGTCGAATACGGTAAGGAGAGCATATCTCTCATAAACTTGTTTTCCGACGAGACAAGATCACTCACATTCTGAAAGCCCCAAAGCTCAGAGCCATAGAGGGCCGATGAAAGTGCTTTGCCGGCATAAACCGTAAGCACAGGGGCCACAGGCCTACACCCAGTTAGACGCTGTTCTCTCAAAATGGCGCCGGATGTCCTCTTATGGTTTAAGAGCATCTTGGCGAGGTGGGGACACAATTTCATATCTTTAGCGAGGGATATTCCCAAATAATCAAAACCCTCCACATTGTCCAGCGGGACAGCATCCAGAGTGAAGTGGTTTTTGAAGCGTTTGGACGGGTTAATGCATAGGGCATAGGTACCCCAGAGGCCTCCCATGGGCTGAAGCATGTATTATGCCACCCATGAGAGGCCATTCAAATTGACACGACAAGCCTGCTACAGCAGACTATGTAAGCTGGTGCTTGCACCACTTACTTAAGATATAGGTTCACTATATCTATCTAAATCACTACACTTAAAAACCTATCAGTCGCCCCTATGGCAGGCCTTATCAATCCTGAAGGCAGGGTGCTAGGTTTTACGTGAGAGGGTGCCTCTGCATGAGCAGAGCTTCTCTGCAGCCTTCGGAGACCATTCTCTGGGGTTGTCTGTGATGCAGCCAGACATATATGTTCAAGTACATTATAACCGCGCGGTAAATGCTAACTTTAAAACGGCTGCTCAGAAGCATGTCGTGTTTGGTGTCAAACACCTTGGAATCATACCTCCACAACTGGTGTGGAAGGTATGCTTCCACCCTTCCAAAGGGACATATGTGGGTCACTGGTCTACCCAGTACAGGTTCCTCGACCTGGGCAGCACAAAATGGACGTTGCCAGCCACAGACACGATTCTGCTCTCCTGCTGCTGAGCCAAGCTCGAGCAGAGGAAGGCATGACAATAGGCATCCTGTCACAGGGAGGTGTGACCACCTCCCAGACAGGGCTTAGTGTATTGGGGCTGGGTGGGTGCGTTCTGAGAGTGCCAGAAAGTCTGCACTGGGGGCACATTTGGTGTCCCTGTGCATAGTACTGCTCAAACCAGTTCTGGGAGCCATTGGCTCCTGCTCTGGCACGAAACTGAACAAAGGACATGGGTGTAGCCACCCCTCTGTCCTGCCTCTCCCCTAGGAGGGTCCACAGAATGTTTTCAACCCCTTCCAATGGGTATAAAGTGGGTTACCTGACTAAAGGACTTTAGATTTTACCTGGACAAGATTCTGCTAAGAAGAAACCATGTACTTTGACTGCCAGCACTATGCTGGACGACTCAAGAATCTCCCTTGGAGTAAAGGAGTTACTCCCCTGCAAAAGCAGGCACCTAAACACAACTGACCGGGTTGCCTCTCCCAAGCTCCTGAAGACTCCGAAGATTTCAGCAACACAGGAGGTGGGTTCTCAAAGGTCCCTGAGGTCGATCTGCCTTCTCAGCGATTCTGAGACCAGTATCCCTCGTGGTGATAGTGCAACCAGAACCCCTGTGCATGTGTACATTTGCAATTGCATATGCTTGTTGACGATTCCCGAGCTTGTGCATTGGACTTCGTGTAGTCCTGACCCCGAGCAGTATTTGCCCCAAAGATATCTGGCCTCCACTCACCGAGTGTCCTGTGGGCTGGTACTTTGCAAGCTAGCTTGAGGTCTCCTCGTGATCCCTGGTCCGTTGGCCTGTGGGTCCTGGTGAGGGTCACCTTGTTTGCTCTTGGGCTTACCTGGTTGCTCCAGACATGCCCTGACTCTCCATTGCTTGGAGAGTCCCCTGGACCTTGCTGGTCCACACCGTAACCTGATTACTCTGACCGCGTGGGATGCACTTGCCATGGCTTGTTTGCGCTCTAGCCAGACATCGACCCCTCAACACTCGACATCTTTCATGGGAAAGCTCACCTCCGGATCTTGGTCATCCTCGACATCTCCTGGTCCCCGTGGCTGCAGAGTCAAGCAACCCTTCTTCGCACCTGAAGCACTTGACATCGGTAGGAATTCGACTGCTGAGCCCCTGGTCACCTGATGTGACCCAGACTCTGTCCCCTCTGCTTTAAGGTTATTCTCACCTCAAATTCAGGCTTAGATTTCACCGGACATACTTTGCCCTCCTGGCAGCAGTACTTCTTTGCAACTCTCTATTGAAAACGACTAAGGTTTCCGACCCCACTGTTTTCCTATGCAGTCGGCTCCTCTGGGATAGGTAACACGGGTACCTCAGTACTCACTGGTGGGTTGGCCTTAGAACCTCCTATGTTCCAAAGGATTTGCTCAAAGTCCTCATAGAAGTGTCCTTAAACTGTAACTTTACAACCCGCACCTTTCCCATAGAGCTGTACGGAGCACTCCGTCGTGTTTCCTCACTGCACCCGTCCTCTGTGGGCTCACGGTGTCACTCCTCTGGGTGGTTCATTGGGGTCCCAGCGATTCTACGTGCTCTGGGCACTATGTCTTGTCAAGTTGTTATTATTATACCATTTTTTAGTATATGGTTTGGTCTCCCCCTGGAGCCCGCTGTGTAATTTGCTATTTATGAATGTTCTATTGATTCAGTATTGTGTACTTTGTGTCCTAGTCCTAGGGGGTGTAATTTTCTTAATCTTTTACCCCATCCTTATAGTAGATACTGCCCTCCTTTTTCTCTTTCTCTTTCATTTTGTTCCATGTTTTTACTTCTCACTTCGCTTCCCCATGAAGTTAAGCTTCCATTAATCAATCCTTGCACTGTCACATTATCTTTTCTAATTAGTGGTCTTCTTGGGCCAGTGTTCTCCTGCTTTCTCCTGTCATCCTTTTTTGATCTTAAATGTATCTTTTCTTATATTCATCCTTCATTCCAAACATTTTCTCTTACTGCATTTTCCGTGGGTTCTTTATTAAGTGCAGGCTTTCGGATTTCTTATTTTTACTATCACTGACCTTAATACCGGCGAAGTTCTTTTTTCCCAATAACTTCTCCCTCCCATTTACGTTCTTGATCTCCCTTCTCGCTCTTAGTATGAATTGTCTATAACTAGTTGCTGCTCCAGATCTCTTTACAATCATTGAATATGACTCATTACAACACATACTAATACCACGCGTGCCATTACAACGCAGGTATTACGCGTTGTAAATTATAACGACATGCTATCACATCGCATACATTTAACACGCATATACCTTTACCGCGCATGCCATTACAATGCAAAGGCATGCGCTGTAATGGTGTGTACATAGTAAAAGTATGAAATGTAAGTGACACTACCCTGCCCTACCATAATCCCTAATGTAGTACCCCTGCACAACCCTCCCCCAGCCCCCAGTCCTCTCCCTACATTAACACTACCCAGCATGACCCCCAACACTACCCTAAAACACTACCCTTCACTACACACACACCCCAACACTACCCTAAACTCTAAAACACTACCCTGTACTACACACACACCCTGATACTACCCTAAACCCTAAAACACTACCCTGCACTAGAAACACACACCGACACTACCCTAAACCATAAAAAACTACCCTGCACTACACACACACCCCAACACTACCGTAGACCCTAAAACACTACCCTGCACTACACACACACCACAACACTACCCTAAACCCTAAAAAATTAACCCCCACCCCAGGCCCAATCCCCCTCACCTCTTTCTCCTTATGGTCATCATAGATACTTCCAACAGTCCTTGTGAAGTCTTTTGTAGAATCACCATTACATCCAACATAGTTGATGATGGGGTCGCTGAAATCTCTAAGTTAGGGGTAGAGTCAAATACTGAGCTTGCATTTTCCTCACTTACACTCTTTGGGTTTTGCACCCCCTGTTCAGACTCATTACTCACCAATCCTGAGGTATTATGCTCTAGTTGACCCGCCATCTTCATCTGTTCTGCATCGCCTCTCAAGCCTGACACTCCGCTTTCAGGGTACGAGTACACCCTGACTCCGGTTCTTTCTGTGTTGCGCCTCCTTGCCTAATTGCTGTGCCTACTTCACTTTATTGTGCCTGCCTAATTTGTGTGCTTATTTTTACTTTATTGTGCCTGCCTCTGTGTTTTTTCTGCTAGTTTCCTCCTTGTTCCTGTTGCCCCCCTCTGTTTTTCACCACTGCCGCCGACCCATGACTCCTCCCCCTACCGGCCTGCTCCCGCCTCCCAGCTGCAAGTCCCTCCCCTACATAACGGCAGCCGCTGTGCGGTCACGCACAGCAGGTGCGCCGCTGGCGTGCCTAAGGCAAGCCCGTCTGCGCCAGTCTGCACCCGTCCACGACGCAACCACGACCAGCACCAGGACCCCTGGTCCTCCCGGACCCCACCACTATGACTCAACCACCCTCCACGCACTCAACCCTGGAAGACACGCCGATCGCACTAGATCCTTGCCCATCACCACCCGCAGTCAGTTCTCGTGCAGACCCTGCCACAGATCCTTCACCATCGACAAAGCTCTCATGCCGCGGAAGGCACGCCCGCTTCATGCACCCCCATACCCTGACTTGCATCCTTCTTAACGTGCGCTCCCTGCACCGACATGCCGTAGAGATCTGGGATCTGCTCGACACCCTCTCACCCAACGTCGCATTCTTCACAACTAATGCCACCTCCGGCCCTGACATCGCCACTGCCATCCCCGACGGCTACAAGATCCAGAGAAAAGACCGACCTCACCGCCCAGGAGGTGGACTCGCCCTCGCACACAAGACCCCCCTCCATCTATCCACATCCAGCATGAGCGACCCCCACTCCAACACAGTAAACCTCCACTTCCAAATCCAGACTAGCCCCAGGACCACGCTACGTGGCACCCTCATCTACTGACCGCCTGGACCCCGCATTCACCACGCAACCACCATCGCCGAACTCGTCACACCCCACGCCATCACTTATATGGACTACATTCTACTCGGAGACCTGAATTTCCACCTCAGCAATGGCAACGACCCCGACTCGACCACTCTCCTCGACAACCTCGCCAACCTTGGACTGCAGCAGCTCGTCAACATGCCCACCCACAGAGCAGGCCACACCCTCGACCCCATCTTCACAGGAGAGACCAACATCTGCTTCAGCCTCACTACCCAACCCCCCTTGACCGACCACCAGTGCGTTCATTTCACGTTCAACACCACCACTGCACCCAAGCCCGCCACAAAGAAACTGGAGCAAGTCACAGAGGAGTTCCTCAACAGCACCCTCCTCCAAGACCCCCCCAGCGCCACGACCGACACCAACTCAGCAGCCAAAGAACTTCACCACTGGATCTCTCGCTGCACCGACAAGTTCACACCCCTCTGACCCGACGCCAAACAATGCCCTCTAAAAGCTGCCTGGTTCACTGCAGAACTTCAAGAAGCCAGACGATCCTGCAGACCCCTGGAGAAAACCTGGCGAAACCTGAGAACCACGGAATCACGGAACAACCACAAGAGCACCCTGAAGGATTACCACCAGCGCATAGGAGACACCTAACGGACCTTCATAAGAGACAAAGTCCAGACCAACGTATCCAATGCCAAGGAACTGTTCAACGTCATACAGCAGTTCACCAAACCCACCTGCGAATCCACAGACGTCACACCCACCCAGGAACTCTGCGACAAGCTCAGCTCCTACTTCCATCTGAAGATCAAGGCCCTCTACGACAACTTCAGCGAACGTATGATGAACACCACCCCCTTTCCCACCGCCGTCGACAAACCTAGCATCACTTCCTGGGACCCTGCGACCATCGAACACTTCGAAAGGGAAACCAGTGACGGGCAGTATTCCGGCTCGTTTTTCAGCCTAATAAGTACTGGAAATAGAATTTAATTGCACCTGACCACTGAACAATTACAGAGGAATTTTGACGCCACCACTACTGAAACCATAGGTGGTTTGGAATTATCACCACTTAATAAGAATACTCAAACGAACAAAGAATAGCCTTGAAAAAGTCGCGGGACTAATTTCCCCTGTTGCGACGAAACACGTGTCGGCTGGATGTTGTGTATCGCACGGAAGACACCTAATGAATAAAGAACCACCCATAAGAGGAGACTAATCTATTTCTTTACCTACGAATTTGTACTGTCATTGTGGAAACACGAAATAACTTGTTGTTTGATAGAAAAGGGCGTGTGCTAAGGACTGATTGCTAAACTGTTTAGAGCCTTGGCTCTCTTTTCTGGGGAGTTGGGCGGTACTTCCCACCTTTTAGCACCGTCATATTACTTAAGCAAATTAGATAATTTATGCTTAGTTTCCCTGTGGCGCCGTTACCTAAACCTAAAACCCCAGCTACAGTGTTTTTGACCATCGAACTCATCACCACGATCATGAAGAAAACCCACTCAGGCGCCCCAATGGACCACTGCCCACCTCACATATTCCACAGAGCCACCGCCGCCATCACACCCAAACTAGGACATACCATCAACACCTCCCTCAGATCCGGCATCTTCCCAGATGACTGGAAACGGGCAGAGGTAAAACCCCTCCTCAAGAAACCAACGGCCGACCCTACGGACCTGTAAAACTACTGGCCCATCTCCCTCCTCCCCTTTATGCCCAAAGTCACCAAGAGAATCGTAAACACCCAGCTGACCGCCTTCACAGAAGAGAACTCCATCCTGGACGCCTCTCAGTCTGGGTTCTGCAGCAACCACAGCACCGAGACCACCAACGACATCCGTATGCTACTGGACCAGGGACACACCGCGACCCTCATCCTTCTTGACCTTTCCACAGCTTTCGACACCGTCTCACATCGCACGCTCGCTGCCAGACTGAACGATGCGGGAATACAAGGAACTGCTCTTGACTGGATCCAATCCTTCCTCTCCGACAGGACCCAGAGGATCCGAATCCCGCCCTTCCTCTCCAATCCCACGGAAATCAGCTGCAGAGTACCCTAGGGTTCATCTCTCATCCCCACGCTCTTCAATATCTACATGGCCCCACTCGCCACCATCGTCAGACATCATGGACTCAACATCGTATTCTACGCCGACGACACCCAACTCATCCTCTCGCTCACGAAAAATACAGAAGACACCAGACTCTGCTTCCAGGAAGGAATGAAGAACATGGCAGCCTGGATGAAGGACAGCAGCCTGAAGCTAAACTCAGAGAAAACCGAGATCCTCGGACCTCTCACCACCGCCTAGGACAACGCCTGGTGGCCACCCGCCCTCGGGAGCCCACACACCCCTACAGACCACGCTCCGAACCCCTGTATCATCCTGGACTTCTCCCTCTCCATGAACCGCCAGATCAACGCTGTTGCCTCCACCAGTTTCAACTGCCGTCGCATCCTCCGCAAGATCTTCAAATGGATCCCCCCGACTGCAGAAGAACCGTCACCCACGCACTCATAACCAGCAGACTGGATTACGGAAACTCCCTCTGCGCCGGAATCAACAAAACTCTTCTATGCAAACTACAAACCATCCAGAACACCGCTGCCAGACTCATCCTCAGGACTCCGCGCCATGAGAACATGACCCAACACATACAAGGCCTCCACTGGCTTCCCATCGAAAAGAGGGTCACCTTCAAACTCCTCACCCACGCCTACAAATCCCTCAATAACATCGGACCCAATTACCTCAACAAGATTCTGTCCTTCCACGTACCCAAGAGGAACCTCCACTCCACCGACCTCACCCTGGATGAGGTTCCCCGCATCCACAGAAAGAGATCCGGCGGGACAGCTTTCTCTTACATCGCTGCGAAAACCTGGATGGAGCTTCCAGTGAACCTCAAATGCTCCCCCACCCTGCACAAATTCAGGAAGGACCTCAAGACCTGGCTCTTCGACTGACCTGGAGCCACCGCTCCCCCCCCAGGTGCCTTGAGACCCTCACGGGTGAGTAGCGCGCTATATAAACCCCTAATTGATTGATTGATTGATTGATCTGTTGCTCAGCGATTCCATCTATGTAGGGGGTTAATAGGAGTGGTGATGAAGACAACCTTGGATTAAAAGTATGAACACTTTGGTTGGATAGAGATTGGTGGATAATGATGGGTAGATCTGGGTATGGTGGGATCAGACAGTCCAACCCGACCTCATGTGGGGCGTCTGTTTGTTACCCATCCACCTTTAACTTTAAGCCCGGACTTGGCAGTCACTCCTTTCTTTTAAAATGTTTACTCACAAAGTACTTGATGGGGTTTGAAGGGACCGACCCTCCTCCCATCTCACCTTGTTGCAGGCTTTCATGAGATAACCTGCTGTTAGTCTGGCATGTTGTCTTTTTTGCTTTTCCTTTTCCCTTTGGTATTACAGTGACCTATTCTACTAGATCTATTCTCGTCATGGTGTCCATTCACAAGCCCTTGTCTTTCCGCAGTTTACCTCTGCCAGATGCCATCTCCACTACAAAGCAGCACTTACAATCCAGGGGCAAGTACTGTACTTTTTGCAGTGTTTAATATAAATTGCTCTACTCTTTGGCCTACTTTAAAAAGAATCCCCTAATAGACAACACTTCCACTTACCTCTGCTGTGCCTGTGCCTGTACGCCTGAGTATTTTGTCATCTCCTGTCTCCGCCTCCACCCAATTTTTTTCTGTTCTCTCCATTCTTCTTCAGTCTTCTCCAGGCCACTTCTGCCAATAGTTAACTTTTTTTCTGGCTTTTAGCTGGTGGTCAGGGCTCTAATGGCGTACCGCCATTGGTACTACTCTTTCTCCCAGCCTCCCCGCCTCCAGGGGGGCTGAGAACCCTGCTCACCCCTGCTACAGCGTGTGACTCTGGGCTTTCTCTAAAGCTTTTCCGCTGATTCAGGGAGTCAGCTGAGCCAGGGGTTTACAGCGGTAAAATACAGCAAAATTCTTACTCCTCAAGTTACTCCTCAAGGTTTCTTCTATTTATTTGTCTAATCTGCTCTTTCCAGTATTTTAGTGATCGTATTTCCAATCCAAATGCAGGTGTCCGCGTCTTCATTCAATAATCCTGCAGGTGGGCGGTTAGGCAGGTACGCGCACGACAGGGTGCACATGCACTCATTCGCGTCAGGCAGTGGCAGACTATGGCAAGTGGCAACAGCAGGGCAGTCAGTGTTTTGTCTCCACCACTCTGCAAACGCGCCTCCTGGTGCACTGGTGGTTGGGGGAAGAAGTCCCCTTAGATGGTTAGGGTCCTTGTGGGGGCCAGCAAGGGCTACTGTTACCTCCAGTAAGTCCCACAGAGCATGATTGCTGAGAGGACTTCAGAGGCCATTTCCCATTTCTCTACTACTCAGCAAACACCCCTCCTGCCACACTGCTGGTTGGGGGATGAAGTCCTCATGAATGCTGAGTGCTCTTGGGGGCCTAGTAAGTCCGACACAGCAGGATTTCTGAAAACTGCTAGGAGGCCCCACCTCTTTCCTCCACCACTCTGCAAACACTACTAGTTAAAAAAACCATAGAAATTCACTTAAAAACCCCAAGGTTACAGGGATGTTATAGTTAGGAAATAGAATTTGAAAAACCTAGAAACTCACTGAAAAAAACAAAGGTGACTGGGACGTTATAGTTAGGCTCAGACTTCACTCATACAAAACCAGTGAAATTCAGTAGTTATAGTTACCTGAGCTAACTATAACTTCTGCCACTGTAATGTACTGTTTATGACCTCACAATGACAACACATATTACAAGGTCAGTGACATCACTTATACAGCAAGTCACTCACCAGTACAGCCAGTCACATAGCCCCACACTCAGCCGTACAGCAACTCCCCCCCACTTATTTGCCTACACAGTCACTGATACACCCACTCACTCACCCATACAGCCTCTCAACACAGCCACTCACTTACCCATATAGGCACTCACAGACTCACTTCTACACCCACACAACCACTTACATACCCATTCTCACATGCATGCAAGCACTCACACATCCTCTCACTCACCCATACACCCATTCACACAGACACTCACTATCCAATACAGCGACTCACACATCAACTCAATTAACCAAACACCCACTCAAAGAGCCACTCACTCACCTTTACAGCTACTTACACACCCAGTCACTCACCCATACTGCCATTCAGACACCCACTCACTCACCCACTCTTTGTAGTCTCGTTGTCTTCTTTATAGGAGGATTCATGTTATCATAGATGTTTTGATGAAGACACTCAAGGAACAATGCTTAGATAGTGCCAGCGAAACTTAAAAAACACTTTTATGTAGGTATTATTTATCTATAGAATTTATAGAGTGCTCTGCTACCCAGAAAAGGACATCCTAGCACTAGAACGGCAGGATTGACACATGCCTCTTACAGTGTCCAAAGAGCACTAGAAGAGTCAAGTCTTCAGTTTTTCTTGAAGAGTGTGAAATTTGTTTCTTATCTCATGGAAACAGGAAAATCATTCCTTCTTTTTTTAGGCTAGCAAATAAATAGTCTGGCCTGCGATCCGGCACCATGAAAGTGTTCACTGAGCTTATCTTACACCTACATAGCGGGACTTCACAGAGAAGGTATCCGGCCTCATGGAGCCCTCTTCAGCTACGGCCTACAGCCTTGCCTCACTGGAAGAATCTGAGCTCAAAAAAAGTATGAACAAAGAAATCTTGACTGGGCGAAGGCGCCAAAAGTATCCACCGGCGAGTGGCCTTCTTTGGGGCAAAAATTTAAATGTCTTCCGCTCTGAAATTTCCCACCAAAAATCAATGGCTTCACTGGGTCCTCATCTGACAGCTATATGACATTGTGGAGCCCTCTTTCGGCTCCACGATGCCAGCCTGATTGTACTTAATGAACCTTGGATATTTCTTGATGACATTATATGCCAGAAGGAATGGTCATGCATAGGATGGAAAAAAACGTGGGATTGGCTTGTGCTCATTAGCAACACAATCAAGAGAATCTTGGAAATTATGTTTGCACAAATTCAAGCCAGTGAAAATATCTTAAGATAACAGAACACATCCGTACATTCAATAAAAAATTGGAAGAATTCAATATGGCTCAACACAGAGAGTTTCTGACTCAATCCAAAATCAGTAATTTCAGATATCTGAAAGTGTAGCCATGAGGGACCTTTTCTTTATACAACTGAATACTACACCAGCAATGCGAGGCCAGAAGTAGGGTGGGAGAAGGAAACCCTCACCCGAGAACTGGTCATTTAGCTCAGAGGGCAGCATTAGTGGTAGTGACAAAAGTGAAAAAGGGAAATTTAACACATTTTCTCCCCCAGTGATCCCACAGCCGGGATACCAATATGGATTTTGGCTAAATAACTTCCAGAAAGCTCCACTAAGGTTCCCGTTCCCAACACCAAGACCTTTTTCAGACAATGCAGAGGCAAAGGACGGGGAAAGGGCAAACAAAAGGACAATACCAGGGTACAGTGGGCAGAAGAACCACAAATAATAGCAAGAAGCAATGGCAGGGAGAAACAGCAAAGCATAAGCAAACAACAACTTAGGGGCCGATTACGATGTCGTGCGGAACCTTTCTACCCGACGCTGTCTTGGATTCGGGACGAACTGACTCGCGGCGGTTCTGCCTGACTAATTGCGATGCAACGAACACTGTTTGGTCGGATTTCCATTGTTTCATTTGGGGGCCCGTGTTCCGCCCGACAACACAGGCTCCTATGGGGAAATAGGGTGTGTGTGTAAAACCCTGCACCGTCGCGGGCACCCCATTGTGTGAGCCACACAGTGCAGAGTTTTACAAGAGGGTCCCTTAGGTAGCCCCTTGGCCCACAAACAGAGGCCGCAGGGTGAAGGGGGGCCTGCCGGGGGCCCCCAAAGTCACTTTCTGACAGCCTTTCCATGTCGGACAGGCCGACTCCAAAAGACAGTTGGAAATCGGCATTATAATTGCACGGTAGGAAACGCTATCCATAGAGGTGTATGATGTGGTTCCAACCAACACAAATTATCCAAGAGCCAGTCGAAAATGATTCAGAATGACCGTGCGGTTTACTGTCTGGCCGCGAACTTTGTAATCGGTCAGGCAGATTGTAAACCGACCTAGTCGTTGGAAGGGTTCCAACACGGTCAAAGAGATTCCAACTGTCGGGAGGAGGCTTTCCGCCCAACATCGTTATCAGCCCCCTAGTTGTAAATGTGAGTTCCACAGTGCTTAGCACCCAGGAAATCAATGTTCTCAACAAAGATTTTGTTTTTGTACCTACCCCTAGACTTGACAAGTTCAATCTCCAGTGTGAATTGGCTCAGTTCTTACGGAAAGTAAGACTAAAATGTTTTCATTATGACGCAGGGGCCAACGTAACAAAACACAGGACTTTGTAACAAGTCCACTTTTATACCCCAACACAATATATTACACTAGAAATATTGGCATTCTAACAAGCTGTCATCCACAATGTGGAAAACCTCAGTATAGCACATAACACATAACAAATGGTTTTACAATTTATCTCACACTGAATGCTTGGCATTACACTCCTTGGAGAACAACAAGGACTTGGTCAACAAACCAGCAGACAAAGGATGTGCCGTTGCAGTCATGTACAGAGAAAAGCAAGATTCTGAATGTAAATGCCTCTTATCTGACACTAAGAGCAATGAGGTGTTCACAACAGACCCCACTCCAAGACTCAGATCCATCATCCATCTTATAACAGAGGAGGCCCTAGCACTAGGTTATATCCCAGGACAAGAGGCCAAACTCCTTGTGGCAAAAAACCCTATATAGCTCTATATTTAACCTAAAATCAATAAAAAAATAGGTTTCCACCACCGGGTAGACCAATAGTCTCCAGTAACAATTTTGTTTTGGAACCTCAGCCCAATTTTGTCATTGGTTCTTGAAACCACTGGAAAAAGAAATGCAGTCATACTGGAATGATACTAAAGATGTCTAGGGTCTCTTAGGGGACACGACAATAGATAAAAACAGTGACCCCCTCATCATCATGGGAAACAACCTTTACAACGCAACTATTACATCGCACTACACTTACAACGCAGGCATTACAACGGAACATCCTTTACAACGCATGACACTACAACGCATACCATTACAACGCATACCATTACAACGCAGACACTACATGGCATGTCACTACAACGCAGGCATTACAACGCATACCATTACAATGCATACCATTGGAGTTAGAATATTAATTTTTAACCCCTACACTATCCAACACTTACCCTACTGTTGCACCCCCTGGAGTTAGAATAGTAATTTTTACCCCTATACTATCCAACACTTACCCTACTGTTGCACCCCCTGGAGTTAGAATAGTAATTTTTACCCCTATACTATCCAACACTTACCCTACTGTTGCACCCCCTGGAGTTAGAATAGTAATTTTTACACCTATACTATCCAACACTTACCCTACTGTTGCACCCCCTGGAGTTAGAATAGTAATTTTTACCCCTATACTATCCAACACTTACCCTACTGTTGCACCCCCTGGAGTAAGAATAGTAATTTTTACCCCTATACTATCCAACACTTACCCTACTGTTGCACCCCCTGGAGTAAGAATAGTAATTTTTACCCCTATACTATCCAATACTTACCTTAAATGCAATGTAACATTATACGTTGTAATGGTATGCGTTGTAAAGGTAGTTTTTTAAAATGCGTTGTAGTGTCATGCGATGTAATGGAATGCGTTGTAGTGGATGCTGCGTTGTAAAAATTGCGTTGTAAGTGCATGCGTTATAAAAGTATGCGTTGTAACGTCATACATCCCATCATCATGGATATCGAAGCCCCCTACACCAGTATACCACAAGAACATCCTTTGGAGGAGATAGCTGATATACTCAGGAGCTCCACCTTAGATACAATAACCCCGGTGCATTTTATTTTAGAATGTGCTCCTGATAGCACTTACTTAAAACGTATTTTCATAAGACACTACTCTACTCTATACCATCAAATTCAGGGCAATTTTTTGGCTGGTTCCTTCGTCCCGAGCATGGTCTGTCTGTATGTCCATCAACTTGAATGTGACTACGTATACAATGAATCTCACCCCTTTAAGAAGCACATCAGAATATGGTGAAGATACATTGACGATGTGCTAATAATCTAGCAAGGTAATCATGCCCAGGCTTTAGAATGTTTTGGAAGGGGTCAATAATAGTCACCCATTCTTGATATTTACTCATACTATCGAGAACCGACTTTGCACTAATCTTGCAAAGTATTTAACGTTCACAAAATGTTGACTGTAACAATTGTTGCAAAAAATGTCACTGCCCACCTTCGAGGCTTGGGGAGGCGGATGCTCTCTGAGACCCGGGGTCAAGGGTCTATCCAGGGCCATTTCTACCATTAGGCAAAACTAGGCAGCTGCCTAGGACGGCAAAAGGGGGAGGACGGCATAAAACATGAGTTTGGGAATCCCCTAGCATCTTCTACAATTGGAAGTGACATGATGTCACGTTTGGCGCTACAGGCGGGGGCCGTGCGTGCTGCTATAAATATGAAACTTCCGATTTCACTCCCAACTGGATTGGAGTCGGACCTGATGGCACCAAAGGTACCTTTATGTGCACAATGGCTAAACGGCAGTCACTGATAAAAAGTTTCACCGCCCTAAACAATCAGTGTAATTAGTTCCTCCTAAATCCTTCTTGCCCGATCGTTTTGTTGTCCTTACCAGTTTTCCCACCCTTGGTGGTCAAGGAGGAGTAGCCGGCGGGGGGGCTCCACTCGCTGCAGCAGACGTGTGAGCCCGCAGCTAAATGCCTTAAAGGCTTCATCTGTATGCAGATCTCAACAAGTGTGTCTGATTCAGTTCGAGTTGGAAAAAATCTGTGAAAAAGCATAATCGCCCCGTCCTCCTTTGTGTTCCAGACTTCATCTTAGGAGGGTAGCATCTTCAGAAGACTTCATGTTTGGACAACGAAGGACATTGTTGATTTAGGGCGTTATCTGGACACAGAGCTTTAAATGGGAAAATGAAGTGCACGTGGGGTCGGGCTGAGGGGCAAACCTTTAATGGGATCAATAATTTCTCAGTATGGTGTGCAATTATGCGTAATGATGCAGGAAATCTGCACGTTAGGATAGTGTTATAGTTAGCTGGACATTTCCCTCGTACAAAACCCTAGAAATTCCCCTGTTATAGTTAGTTCAGCTAGCTATAACTCGCGCCCCCGCAATGCACTGCTGATGACGTCACGTATTACATCACTCATGACATGGTCAGTGACATCACTGATGACATCACTGATGACATCTCAAATGACATCACTGATGACATCACTGATGACGTCATCCATGTGATAAATTACTGCATCTTCTCACACCCTAATTTAACCGTTGATACACCAACTCAAAATTTCAGACGTCCATTCTCAAAACCATAGATACTCCAATACCATTAACTACATACCCACTTATTAACTCTTAGGTCTCCATACACCTCCACTCATTCACCTGTACAGTCACTCATACTTACAGTCACTCCATACAAGACTATCATATGCATTTATACACCTACATAGACACTCACACACCACCAATCATCTATAGAGGTACTCTCACACCTAGTCAGTCATGCAAATAATTAATTACACTCCCATTTACTCACCTATGCAGTTATACACACTCAAGTTGACTTACTCATAAAAATAGTACCACATTCTTACGCTCTTATACAATCATTGGTACAAGCACACACTCATCCATACAGCCACTCTCACAATCACACACTCTCACATATACCCACTTATATACTCTTACACGCATATATACTGCCTTTCACATATGTAGTTAGTCACAAATGTACCACTGAGATATACATTCAATCCCTAACACACCCATACATACACTCACTCAACCATACAGTTCATCACAGATGCACTCTTAAAACCATGCACCCATAGAATCACCCACTCACACATCTATGCACAGAGTTACACACAGCCTACGCACACAAACACTCAGGCACCCATACAGATACTCAGACAACCAATCAATAACCCATATAGACACTCATATAGCTATTCACAAAACCATGCAGCCACTTATACACCAACACACAGACACATACAGACATTCACACAGTTTAGCCACTAGTCGGTAGTAAGATACATTTAATGACTTACTTATAGAGTCAGTTACACACCTACAAAATCATCCATTCACACACTTGTACACCCACTCATTCTTCAACAGGCCTTTCCCTATATATCGTAAATAAGGCTCCCTGTTTTCCGTTTTTACAGATTTTTACATATAAATACAGACAGAAAACATTTATTTTCTTGTCTGTATTTATTTTTAAATGTGGATACAAATGGAAATTGGGTTGCTTTTGGAGTAATTCTAAATACTGTCTGCCATGATTTCCAGGCCAATAGCTGCATGGATTGATAGGTAAGGGGTTAAAAAAGAAAGTAATTTTAGTAAAGAGGATTTAACAGCAGTAGATATACACAAGGTTGATACTGAAATTGATCATATTTTCATATAAGTGCATTGATTTATCTTCTGCGGATGTTCACAGCATTGAAACCTGACAGGCATTCAAGCATGAGTGCATATTTATTGGTTAAAATAAATGTGGAAATATACAAATTTCAGCTTAATTTCTCCACAAAACACAAAATAAATATGGATAAATACAGATAAAATTAGCAAAAAATAAATATGGATAAATACAGACGGAAATGTCAAAAAAATAAATACCATAAAACCGGGAGCCCTAATCGTAAACATATTAAAACTTTTCAGAAACACATACTCACTGGATGACGTCATCAGTGATGTCATTTGAGATGTCATCAGTGATGTCATCAGTGATGTCACTGACCATGTCATGAGTGATGTAATATGTGACGTCATCAGCAGTGCATTGCGGGGGCGCGAGTTATAGTTAGCTGAACTAACTATAACAGGGGAATTTCTAGGGTTTTGTACGGGGGAAATGTCCAGCTAACTATAACATCCCTGAAACCTATGGTTTTTTCAGTGAATTTCTAAGGTTTTTTAAATGCCAATTCCTAACTATAACACCCCTGAAACCTTTGGTTTTTTCAGTGAATTTCAAAGGTTTTTTAAATGCCAATTCCTAACTATAACGTGCATGAAACCTATGGTTTTTTCAGTGAATTTCAAAGGTTTTTTAAATGCTAATTCCTATCTATAACTTATCTCTGAAGATATCATGTTTAATGATTTTGATTGGATTTGTATATTTTTCAAATTCAGTGTGTCAATTTCATTAATTACATTTTTTTTAAATACTTTTTTATCACCATTTCTTAAACTTATTATTTCAATTAATTATTTTAAAAATTACAAAATATTATTTGAACTTAATGCGTTTTTCAAACATATTTTTTTATATTTTTCAAAATATGTTTTTAACTATATGTGCAAAACTTTATTTTATATATTTTTTCAATGTTTTTGGATCCGCGCACCCTAAGCGCACCATTCCCGATCCCTACGCGATAGCATCCGCGTATGGTATGCGTTGGGTACGTGTTTAGTGCGCGATCGCAATGCGACCGGTACGAGACTCCCAGCGTATCCGCGACACGTTCGATGTACGTAACGCGATGTTTACGCGCTTCCGCGATGCGTCATCTGCGTCTATGATGCGGTAGGTGTGGCGTGGATCCCGTGAAATATTTAACATTTAAAAACACATATATATATATGTATTTCATGTGAATATTAATTGAAGACAAACTCTAAACTAGTCTTAAAACTAATATATTTTTACATCTAATCCTATAAAAATGTTTAATTCAATTTCACGAATGCGCGCTGGGTGCTTGCTGCGTAAGCGCAGGGTGCGCGGATCCCATGTGACCTGCAAAAAAAGAGATTTGATTGGTTCATTACACTTCCTCTTCTAACTATTGAAAGACCCCACCCATTTCAATCATTCTTCTTTGACCTTCTTTAGAGCACCATCTCTTTGGAGAGAAGAAGATTTTTTAGAGTAAGTTTACACTTAGCTCTAACTTTTTTCAACTAAAAATGGCTTCAGGGCAGCAGGCATCACCTGCATCACCTCATACTTCTGAGGATGAATTTTTGGCGGAGGCACCACCGAAAGAGCGTTTTTCTTCAGTGGTGTGGAAATTTTTTACTTTTCCCGAGGGGCGAATAAGACCAATGCCACCTTGGTCACGTGCAAGATTTGCAAAAGAGTCCTGTCGCGAGGGGATCCTAACAAGAAATACTCTTGCGGCATAGCAAGTATGATGAAGCACATGAGGACCCTTCATCCAAACATTCTTGCACGAGAAGAGTGCCGACGGATGAGAAACACTCCTGCTCCTGCGCCACCCACCTCATCGCAGCCGAGCACATCAAGAGTGCATCCATCAGCCCAAACCTTGGACATCCGTCCTCAATTTCAATTTTTAAAAGTGCTCTGCACTAAGTGCAATGCGACTTTGTGCTATGGTGAGCAGTCGATCGATCTGATCTGCCGCCGCCAAGAAAGTACATTTGCTAGTTTTTTTTTGTTTTTTTTATTGTTCCCTGAAGTTCATTGTTTGGTTTATCCTGTATTTTTTTTGTTTGTTTTTTTTGCAGAAAAACCAAAAAAATTTAAAAATTGCTCAGAAAACCCCAAAAAAATTATAAAAGGAGAAAGAAGAAAAAAAAAGTTCTTGTAAGAACTAACTTTCCTGAGCTAAATTTCTTTGTTAGTGTTAGTTTAGATGAATGTATGTGTAGTACGTAATTGACTGAATGAATGCATTAGTAACGTATGGTGAATGTATAAGTGCAGAAGTATGAGGAAGTGCTGCAGCATCACACAGTAACCTCTTTAACTGCAGTGTGCTGTAGCACTTCCGAAGCACAGGGATGCAACATATGTACATAAATATGTTGCAAATCTATGCTTCTGTCTGCACGGCTGCTTAAACTGCTGCCATGTGGTGACACAGGCACCCTTGCACCAAGGATATCTGTGTCATGTGCTGTTTGTTTTTCTGCAGGAAGACACACCTTCCTGCACAAAAACAATGAGAAAATGCATTTTTCTCCTTCAATGTATGCTGAACATTCCAGCATGGATTGAAGATATAAAAATGTGGAGAAATGAAAACAATTCTCCTTGTTGTGCTTTCCTACACCAATTTTAGAATGGTGCACCATTCACACACATATCGAGATTTATGATTTATGATAAATCTAGACATGTGTCTTGTTCTATGAGTATTCAGTGAAATCATGCACAACAACACTTATAGAACACCCTTTTAAAACAAAGTGGTCTTCATGATGAGGTTGTATTTACATGGAGTATAAAAAGTGCACAGAGTGCCTTTTCCTCTCTTTGTAAATATGAAAGAGTATCTTAATAACTATGTTACAAAAAGTGATATATATTTCCATTTTTAAAATTCCTTGCGAATGATAAAAGGTAAGCACAGAGTTTTGTCTGCAAAGATGATCAAAGAAGAATGATTGAAATAATTGCGGTCCTTCAATAGCTAAAATAGGAAATATTATGAACCCCTCAAATCTCTTTTTTTGCAGGTCACATGATATCTGATTATGGTCAGATTTCAAAACTACATAGGTATAAACAGAGTGTTTTTAGAAACATGTTTCCACTTTGTAGCTTCTTGCAGGCCTCCTCATTCAGCATATTGAGACTTAGTTAAATTTATCTTCACAGTAATAGGAATAAAAAATGGTACACAATTTTTTCACATTTTCATTCCAATCTAAATTCTTAAAAATTGCTTATTTTAAAATTTGGATCTGTGAAAGAAAAGGGAAAAAAATTATAACATGTAATAATACATTTTTTACAACACAGCATAATTTCCACAAAGTATTTTTTTTGCCTTTTTTGCTGTTCTCAGAATATATTAAATTTCACTAAAAATAGTGATTTCAATCGTACTCATCACTTAACAGCGGGCAAAAAAAACACAATCTCAAAGATTGTTAAAAAACAAACCAACATGCTATTCTCAAAAAAAAAAAACAAGATACAAATCACAGATATATAAAACGCACACAGCTAACAACATTTTTTAACTTTAACTTACAAAAACTGTAAATGATGTTGCTTTAAAATATTCACCGAATCTAAAGATGAATTTTTGGAGGATGCACCACGCCCACAACGTTTTCCTTCAGTGATGTGGACATTTTCTACTTTTCTCGAGGGGCAAACAAAGACCAATGCCACCTTTGTCACGTGCAAGATTTTCAAAAGAGTTCTCTTACGAGGGGGTCCTAACACAAAATACTCGTGCGGCACAGCAAGTATGATGAAACACCTAAGGACCCTTCATCCAAACAATCTTGCGCGAGAAGAGTGCAAACAGATGAGAAACACTCCTGTTCTGTATCTGCAAAAAAGAATCACAAATAAATGTATATTAATAACTTTCAAATTTATATTATTCCATTACTGTACAAACACATTTAATATAAATACTGACTAAGAAACTATAGCCCTGAACCACAAGTGTGACAATGGTTAAAACACTACATGCATAGTGCATACTACTTTGAAGCAGTTCATGCCCTAAAGCCTACCTCACTAAAACACTACATGCTAACTGACTAAATGATTACAGTACTATAAGGAGACACACTGGGTGAGTGACAGGGTGTTTGCTAGAAGTGTATGAATACTAACTAGGGAATTGAAGGTGTGAAACACAACTGTGTAGGTGATTAGAGGACTGCATCCATACTGCAGAGGCATTTAAAGCAGTCCATGTGGTAAGGCCTGGCTCACTGCATGACTACTTGGGTACTGACTGAATTATTAGAGTACAGCAAGGAGAGTGCCTAGGTGAATTTATAAGTGGTAGGCTTTTCGCGCAGGGAATGGATTAGTACTTGGTACTGAATGGGTCAGTAGAGGAGTGCAAAGGCAGTGACAGGATGTTTGCTGAACTGTATGGATACTGACTAGGGAATTGAAAGTGTGAAAGACAAGTGTCTAGGTGGTTAGAAGACTGCATACATAGTGGATAGGGGTTTGAAGCAGACCATGTGCTAAGGCCTGGCTCAGTGCATGAATACTTAGGCACTGACTGAATGATTAGAGTACTGCAAAGATAGTATCTTGGTGAATTTATAAGTGTTTGAGTTTTCGCACAGTGAATGGATTAGTACATGATGCTGAATGGGTCACTAGAGGACTGCAAAGGGAGTTACAGGGTGTTTCCTGGAAGTGTATGGATACTGACTAGCGAATTGAAAATTTGGAAGACAAGTGTATAGTATGTTAGAAGACTGCATGCGTACTGCATAGACATTTGAAACAATCTATGTGATAATGTATGGTTCACAACATGAGGACTTGGAAACTGACTAAATCATCAGACTACTACTAGGTTAGTGCCTGGGTAAAACTTTTAAATTTTCAGTTCTGGCACAGTGAATAGAATAGTACATGGTACTGCACTTTAGTGTCAAACCCTGAATCATTGTATCAATGCATAAGCAAAGAATAGCTTCTAAAGCTACTAAAACTTGACAACATGACCGATTTTAAAACAGTTATCTGTCATCAAATACACTATGTTACCAAATGCTTCTCTCACAATCCTTACCCAAATGTACACAGACTCACAGTGTGATTTTAGACAAGCAACACTATCCCTAGCAGTTTACCAAAACTCATTCACTAGTCTAGAAGAGTTAATGGTACTGCACACAATCTACATATTTAAGTACAGCACATTAGTGTCAAAGCATGACTCATTTAATCAACGCATAAGCAAAGACTGGCTTCTGCTACTAAAACTTGACAACATGACAGGTTTTAAAACAGTTATCTGTCAGCAAATACATGATGTTACCAAATGCTTCTCTCACAGTGATCCCAAATACACACTAACTCACAGTGTGATTCTAGACAAGCACCACTATCCCTAGGAGTTTACCAAACTCATTCACTACAGTGCAATTGGTAAGGGAACTGCACACAATCTACATATTTCAGGACTGCACTTTTCTGTCAAAGCCTGACTCATTTAATCAAAGCATAAGCCATAACTGTCTTCTAATGCTACTAAAACTTCACAACATGACAGGTTAAAACAGTTATCTGTCAGCAAATACACGGTGTAACCAAATGCTTCTCTCACAGTGGTTCCCAAATACACACTAACTCACAGTGTGATTCTAGACAAACACCACTATCCCTAGGACTTTACCAAAAATCATTCACTACTGTGGAACTGATAAGGGAACTGCACACAATCTACATATTTCAGGACTGCACTTTTCTGTCAAAGCCCAACTCATTTAATACAAGCATAAGCAAAAACTGGCTTCTAATCCTACTCAAACTTGACAACATGACACGTTTTTAAAAAGTTATCTGTCAGAAAATACACGATGTTACCAAATGCTTCTCTCACAGTGATCCCAAATACACACTAACTCACAGTGTGATTCTGGACAAGCACCACTATCCCTAGGAGTTTACCAAAACTCATTCACTACAGTGCAAGTGGTAAGGGAACTGCACACAATCTACATATTTCAGGACTGCACTTTTGTGTCAAAGCCTGACTCATTTAATCAAAGCATAAGCAAAAACTGCCTTCTAATGCTACTAAAACTTGACAACAAGACAGGTTTTAAAACATTTATCTGTCAGCAAATACACAATGTTACCAAATGCTTCTCTCACAGTGGTTCCCAAATGCACACATACTCACTGTGTGATTCTAGACAAACAACACTATCTCTTGCACTATAGCAAAACACATTTCTTCATCTAGAAGAAGTACTACATTTTAGTATAGAAACATAACATAACTCATTTCACAAATTCATAAACGATGACTGGTTTCTAATTCTACCAAAATATAAAAACTGCAAAGTTATCTGTCTGCAAACACATGAAAAACACAAATTCTTATCACAGAATGGTTTCTACATGCACACACACTGTTAATAAGATTGTAGAGAAAAAAAAGTACTCCCTACACTTTAGCAGGAGAAAAACATTAGTCTGATTAAAATCAAAATAGTCTACATACATCCCCTCACAATTAAATAACTTATCTTTCAAGTTGTTTTGTAGATTAAGAAGTATATCAGTCACTCGCCATATTTTCTTTTACAGAATATCTGCACTGTGCACCTCTCAGCAAAAACAAAGAATGGAAAAGTTTCCCTTTCATTTTCCACACATATACATGTAAACATCAAATCACAATCCTTCACACATAAACTCAAAAGCAAACACACATTTCTATTGGTTAAACATTTCAACCCTTTCCAACTGAAATACATTTCAACCCTTCCCCCATCTGCCTTCTGCCTGTTACCATAGAAACAGGTCATGGAACACTGCTCTGAGCACACAGGTCAGAAGTTCAGCACACAATGTTGCTAAAGAAGAGAGGAAGTGTGCTTCACTTTTCAACATATCAGCTTATCATATATAATGTTTCTTACAATCTGTTTTTGTTAACCAATAAGAATCATACCTTTAAAAAAACAGAAATATACACCCTACCTTTCAGTGTACAAAGTAGTCATACAACCAATGATTTCTTGTCTTTTTTTAAAAAAAAATTCTGTGGATCCGCGCACCCAACGCGATAGGATGCGTGCACCGTGCGCGCATTTAGCCGTTTAAAAAAAAAAAAAAAAGGGGCCCCAGGGGGTCCTTCTGGGACCCCCTAAGCACCTCTAGAGGGTCAGAGTATTTCTACTCTGCCCCCTTTATATGTTTTACACACTTATTCCCCTTGCTTCTTCAGCCTCGCTTCTACCGAGGCAGAAAATGGCCGCCAACAGTTCCTGGTTTCGAATGTAGACAGACACTCGACAGCCAATTAGCATTCAGCACGCGATCGGGAGGGTGCGCTTACGGTGCGTGTAGGGTCCGCGGTTTTCTCCCCGGCCATAGATATTTATGTACTTTTAACTCTAATTTTCTCAGGAACTACTGAACGGATTCACACCATTTATGCAAAAGGCACGACTCTGAACTGAGGACCACCTCTTTGGCAAATGTGGTGTCATTCCGTTCAGCGGTTCGGGCTGTAGCTGCGACAACAGATCCTATGGGAAATTGCAGGGGGAAAACGCGTTTTAGGACCCCCCTTTTTTTTCGGCCCCCGCTTGACGAATCACCACGAAACTTTCAGAGTAGGAGCGGAGAGGAGCTGGTCAAAAGTTTGGAAAATTTCGCGAGGATTCGTCAACCGGCGCCAGACTTATTGGGAATAGAATGTTGCAGATTTCCTATGGAAAATAGGTCCTAACTATAACTATCTACTGGCGACCGCCAGTAGATAATATATATATAGTTAGCTGAGTTAGCTATAACTCACGCCCCTGTAATGCACTGCTAATGACGTCACATATTACATCACTCATGACATGGTCAGTGACATCACGAATGACATCACTGATGACATCTCAAATGACATCACTGATGACATCACTGCAAAGCAAAGTGTACTCGCTTTGAACAAGCGAGAGCAAAGTGTTCTCGCTCATTGAAAGCAAGCGCACTATGGGATTGCTCCCTCCATCCCATAGCAAACTGCAATGTCTGGGGTGCATTGCTGGAGCTGGCCCTGGGGTTGGCAGTCCTCAGGGCCATTTACTGCTCCAGGAGGGGGGCTGTGCAGCCCCCCTCCAATTTTGAAAGTTGCCACGGGGAGGTGGTGGTCCCCGGGGCTGTGTTGGGGGGGCTTGAGCCCCTCACACATTATTTTGAGCATAGCCCCGGGGAGGGTGGCAGTCCCTGGGGCTGCGTGGGTGGCAGGAGCCCCCATGCATAATTATCTAAATAGCCCCGGTCCCCGGGGCTGTGAGGTGGCTGTGTGGCCCCCCGTATTTAACATACATAGCCTCGGGAAGTGTGCTCCCCGGGGCTGTGTGGGGGGCAGGAGCCCCCCCACCCATAATTATCTAAATAGCCCCGGGAGCTGGCTGCCTCAGGGACTGCAGGGGGGCTGTTTGTCCCTCTGTATTCATCATACATAGCCTTGGGAAGTGCCGGTCCCTGGGACTGATTAGGGCGGCTGGAGCTCCCCTCTCATTTTTTTATCACTTTAGCCACGGGGGTGGCGGTCCCCAGGTCTGTGGTGGGGCCTGGTAGCCCCTTCATTCAACGAATAAGCCCTTGGGAGGTGGTGGTCCCCAGGGGTGCGGGGGCACGCACAGGCATCTAATTTTTCATTGCCCCCGGGACCTGGCCCACCTGGGTGCTTAGAGGAAATTAAGCGCGGGAGCCCGCACCTGCCGTTTTTAAATCTTTTTAGCCGGATTTGCAAATTCACCATGAATTCCACAGAAATTAAAAACAAAATGCTTTTTTGGGCCCTGGAGGTCCCTGTGGGACCCGTGAGCAGGCCTAGGGGGTCAGAGTGTTTCTACCCTGAGCCCTTTTCTCGTTTTTTTTTCTTGTGACTCAGTTTAACCGAGTCACAAGATGGCTGCCAACGCTTCCTGGTTTGAAGTGGTGGCAGCCAATCAGGCTGCAGGCTCGAGATCGGGAGGGTTCACGGATCCTCTGCGTCCCCAGTTGTATATCTGAGAAATGTTTAAATTTCTCAGGAACTACCAAACGGATTTACACCATTTAACAAAAAGAGTGCTTTCTGAACCAAGAGCTACCTTTTTGCCAAATGTGGTGTAATTCCGTTCAGCATGGGCTGTAGCCATGTCTAAAGTTTCCTATGGAAATTAACATGGAGAAAATGCATCTTGGGACCCCCCCTTTTTCTCTGCCCCCGCTTGACGAATCGCCCCGAAATGTTCAACACAGCTGCTGACCTGACCGCCCCATTAGTTTTAAAACTTTTGCAAAGATTCGGCAAACGACCCCTAAGATATTGGCAAATAAAAAAATGTTTTTCCTATGGAAACTAAGTCCTAACTATAACTACCTACTGGCGGTCATACTCGTGGATGATTACACTCATAATTCTTTTTTTTAAAAGCCAGAGTGAACATCAAGGAAGTGCCGGTTTTGTCTCTTCTTTGCAGCTACCAGGCGTCTTGATTGTATACATATATATACTTATACTTTGGGAAACTAAGCGTGTCATGTGATCAAGCTCGCTGTGTTGATTGAAACACATCATAGCAGGCACTATGCCTGTGTAATTCTGTGGTTAACTTTGGATTAAAACTACACTGCTTTTCCACAACATTACGTCTGAAGTCTTCTTCGAGTATGGCTGAGGTCCGTGCCTGCTGGGATTGGCAGACAGGAATTTTTGTGTGTGAATATATCTATCTATATATATATATATATATATATATATATATACACATATATATATATATTAGTTCAGTTGCATCCCTGGCAGGGCAGCCTCCTCGTAGCCCCCACGCAACAACACAAACACGGACCACCTTCTGTAGTGCAAAGAGTTTTATTCGCTCAACTGCTCGATGTCGTCATAACGTTTCGGCTCTCCCTGAGCCTTGATCACATGACAACAAATGAAAATACATCACTTCCTTAAATAGGAACAACCTTGTATAGCACGTGATATCATTACGGTATGGAAAAGGAAGACAGACTTAAGGTTGGTGTATCAATATAAACCAAACTGCATTAGCATTCTAATTTTCATAATAAATACCAATACATGTTTACTGATTGGATAAATATCCACAAAGATGTCCGTTTCTTATGTACATTGGTATAAGATCAAATACCGGGTTAAATCCCCCATAATCCTCCAAATAAACTTCCCAAATCCTTCATTCAATACCCATTTGACTGCAGCTCCCTGCAGTTGTGCTCAAGTATGAGGTAGTAAGCTGAGTGCAAAGTTTATGCTAATAAATTAACATAAAATTCAATAATTTAACACTCAAATGTAATGCATTAAAAATAGTTATACATGACAACCTAAAAAACAATTAAAATACGTTTATAAACATTGGCAATTTTGTAAAAAACAACTCTGTGCAATGAAAGTGCTAGTGGGGAAAGATGGCCATAGCTGATCCCAGCTGCCAAAATATTATGGTTTAACGTTTAACGTTTGACCTGACTTCCCAGTTTGCGATCCAGAATGAAATACTTATGAGCCGTCCAGATTACTATTCATAGTGATGGAAAAATCTGTCATCCTGGGTTTAAAGTATTTAAAGAAATCAAAGAAATTAAATTAAATTGAATTCAATGAAGGTAGTTGGGCGAGTGCGTTTCATGTGTAGTTCAAGTATAGTTCTACATACCATCAACCCAAGAAAACCTGCATTGGTGCTGTGGTATGTATTCCTTCGCAATATTTTTAATATGATGCTGGCATAATTTATCCCAAAGAATGGTGACTTATTTATTCTTTTAAAACAATAAATAAGTTATAAAAAGGTAAAAATAATTTCCCACTTTAAAATGACCTCTTAATAAAAACCACATATGGATTATTATAGTCCCAATCATTGGGCCAGACTTCATTCGCATTGCTACTACTGATTGCACTCTGTTGGTTCCAATAAATACATACATATGTAAATAAATAAATAAATATCCTGAGAAGGGTTTAATGTAAAATGGTGTGCAGATCTTCAGTGACATTAAGACCACTGGGGGATTTCGAGAGCTGGAGTATATATCTAGTTTCCATCTGTCTTAACCTAGCTTCACGATTTCCCCCACGTCTACTTGGTGGCACCGAGTCAATGACAAAAAAAGTTCCATAGAAAATCCGCAACATTCTATTTGGAATAACGTTGGCGCCGGTTGAGGAATCCTCGCGAAAATTTCCAAACTTTTGGCCAGCTCCGCTCCGCTCCTACCATGAAAGTTTTGCGGTGAT
Source organism: Triturus cristatus (assembly GCF_964204655.1). Classification (NCBI taxonomy): domain Eukaryota; kingdom Metazoa; phylum Chordata; class Amphibia; order Caudata; family Salamandridae; genus Triturus; species Triturus cristatus. The sequence goes on along the minus strand of NC_140581.1, from coordinate 240,078,283 downwards.
CCGTCAAGCGGGGGCCGAGAAAAAAGGGGGGTCCCAAAATGCGTTTTCCCCATGCAATTTCCCATAGGATCTGTTGTCGCAGCTACAGCCCGAACCACTGAACGGAATGACACCAAATTTGGCAAAGAGGTAGTCCTCAGTTCGGACTCGTGCCATTTTGCATATATGGTGTGAATCTGTTCAGTAGTTCCTGAGAAAATGAGGGTAAAAAAGTTAGTGATATCTATGGCTGCGGAGGATCCGCGGACCGTACCCGCACCGTAAGCGCACCCTCCTCGAACCGAGCGCGCACACTCCCGATCGCGTGCTGAATGCTAATTGGCTGTCGAGTGTCTCTCTACATTCGAAACCAGGAACTGTTGGCGGCCATTTTCTGCCTCGGTAGAAGCGAGGCTGAAGAAGCAAGGGGAATAAGTGTGTAAAACATATAAAGGGGGCAGAGTGGAAATACTCTGACCCTCTAGAGGTGCTTAGGGGGTCCCAGAAGGACCCCCTGGGGCCCCCCTTTTTAAAAAAAAAAACAGCTAAATGCGCGCACGGTGTGCGCATCCTATCGCATTGGATGCACGGATCCTCTCACGGTGGGTTCGCGGATCCAAGGGAAAAAAAATGAAATTGTTGGGAGATAAAGATTAAGCTTAAGTGTTTTATTCTTGAGTGGCTCTAAAAAGAGCCGTTGTATTCATTGAGAGTTTTTGGTACTTATAAGTAAGTACCTATACAGAGTCTAAAGTTGTTGAGGAAGACTCTGTTTCCTTCATCAGTAAAGTGTACTCCATCTCTCCTATACATCTCTTGCATATGAAAGCGCAGATTGTTATTGTAAATGGACCCCATTCTGTAGTCTCGGAGAAAAGCAGAAACAGATTTATTCACATGTTTCCTAGCTTTCTCAATCTGTGGACAAAAATGATCGGACCAGTTCCATTTCTGCCTTTGGCATATGTTAGAGTACACAAAGGCAGTTTTAGGGAAAACTGAAATCAGTTCTGCAAAGGTGTCCTTCATAAGCATTTCCAGACCTATCCCACTCAAAGTGCCTAGGTCAATACCACCACAGTGCACTATTATGAGGTCAGGGTGTTGGATTTGCATGAAGGATTTCACCAATGGCATCAATTGGTGCCACTTTAACCCTCTCTGTCCAATCCATTTAATGTCTACATTTGGCAAACCTAGGTCTTTGTGAATGCCTTTGTTTTCTGCATACCTTTGGCTCCAGAAAATGTAGCTGTGTCCCACAATCCACACTGCAAGCATCTTGTAAGGAGGTCTGGATGCACTCAGACGGTCTCTGTAAATGAAATGGCAGTTTGGAAAGTAAGATGTTTCTAAAATGGTGGCTAAGATGCAATTTTGAAAAAAGACAAGAAATCATTGGTTGTTTGACAACCTTCTACACTGAAAGGTAGGGTGCATATTTCTGTTTTTTAAACGCATGATTCTTATTGGTTAACAAAAACTGATTGTAAGGAACATTATATATGATAAGCTGATATGTTGAGAAGTCAAGCACACTTGCTGTTTTGATTAGCAACATTGTGTGTGCTGAACTTGTGACCTGTGTGCTCAGTACAGTGTTCCATGACCTGTTTCTATGGTAACGGGCAGAAGGCAGATTGGGGGAAGGGTTGAAGTTTATGTCATTTGGAAAGGGTTGAAATGTTTAACCAATAAAAATGTGTGTTTGCTTTTGAATTTATGTGGGAAGGAATGTGATTTGATGTTTACATGTATATGTGTGGAAAATGAGAGGGAAACTTTGCCATTCTTTGGTTCTGCTGACAGGTGCACAGTGCAGAGATTCTGTATAAGAAAATCTGGTGTGTGTGACTGATATACTTCTTAATCTACAAAACAACTTGAAAGGTGAGTTATTTAATTGTGAGGGGATGTATGTAGACTATTTTATTTTAATCAGACTAATGTATTTCTTCTGCTAAAGTGTTGGGAGTACTTTTTTTTCTCTACAATGTTATTGACAGTGTGTGTGCATGTAGAAACCATTTTGTGATAAGGATTAGTTTTTTTCATGTGTTTGTAGACAGATAACTATGCAGTTTTTATATTTTGGTAGAATTAGAAACCAGTAATTGTTTATGAATTTGTGAAATGAGTTATGTTTCTGCAGTAAAATGTAGTACTCCTTGTAGATGAAGAAATGTGTTTTGGTATAGTGCAAGGGATAGTGTTGTTTGTCTAGAATCACACAGAGAGCCTGTGTGCATTTGGGAACCACTGTGAGAGAAGCATTTAGTAATATGTTGTATTTGCTGACAGATAACTCTTTTAAAACCTGTCATGTTGTCAAGTTTTAGTAGCATGAGAAGCCACTGTTTGCTTATGCGTTGATTAAATGAGTCAGGCAATGATACAAAAGTGCACTTTTGAAATATGCACATTGTGTGCAGTTCTCTTACCACTTCCATAGTAGTAAATAAGGTTTGGTAAACTCGTACGGATAGTGGTTGTTGTCTAGAATCACACTGTGAGTCTGTGCGCATTTGGGAACCAATGTGAGAGAAGCATATGGTAACATTGTTTATTTGCTGACAGATAACTATTTTAAATCCTGTCATGTTGTCAAGTTTTAGTAGTATTAGAAGCCAGTCATGCGTTGATTAAATGAGTCAGGCATTGACACTAAAGTGCAGTCGTGAAATATGTAGATTGTGTGCAGTTCCCTTACCACTTGCACTGTAGTGAATGAGTTTTGGTAAACTCCTAGGGATAGTGGTGCTTGTCTAGAATCACACTGTGAGTCTGTGTACATTTGGGAACCACTGTGAGAGTAGTGTTTGGTAACAGCGTGTATTTGCTGATAGATAACTGTTTTAAAACATGTCATGTTGTGAAGTTTTAGTAGCATTAGAAGCCAGTCATTGCTTATGCTTTCATTAAATGAGTTAGGTATTGACACTAAAGTGAAGTCGTGAAATGTGTAGATTGTGTGCAGTTCCCTTACCACTTGCACTGTAGTGAATGAGTTTTGGTAAACTCCTAGGGATAGTGGTGCTTGTCTAGAATCACAGTGTGAGTTATTGTGTATTTGGGATCACTGTGAGAGAAGCATTTGGTGACATTGTGTATTTGCTGATAGATAACTGTTTTAAAACATGTCATGTTGTGAAGTTTTAGTAGCATGAGAAGCCAGCCATTGCTTATGCTTTCATTAAATGAGTTAGGTATTGACAGTAAAGTGTAGTCGTGAAATATGTAGATTGTGTGCAGTTCCCTTATCACTTCTAGTGTAGTGAATGAGTTTTGGTAAACTCCTAGGGATAGTGGTGCTTGTCTAGAATCACACTGTGAGTCTGTGGGCATTTGGGAACCACTGTGAGAGAAGCGTTTGGTAACATTGTGTATTTGCTGACAGATAACTGTTTTAAAACATGTCATGTTGTCAAGTTTTAGTAGCATTAGAAGTCAGTCTTTGCTTATGCGTTGATTAAATTAGTCAGGCATTGACATTAAAGTGCAGTCGTGAAATATGTAGATTGTGTGTAGTTCGTTTACCACTTCCACTGTAGTGAATGAGTTTTGGTAAAGTCCTAGGGATAGTGGTGCTTGTCTAGAATCACACTGTGAGTCTGTTTGCATTTGGGAACCACTGTGAGAGAAGCGTTTGGTAACATTGTGTATTTGCTGACAGATAACTGTTTTAAAACCTGTCATGTTGTCAAGTTTTAGTAGCATTAGAAGCCAGTCTTTGCTTATGTGTTGATTAAATGAGTCAGGCATTGACACTAAAGTGCAGTCGTGAAATATGTAGATTGTGTGCAGTTCTCTTACCTCTTCCACTGTAGTGAATGAGTTTTGGTAAGCTCCTAGGGATAGTGGTGCTTGTCTAGAATCACACTGTGAGTCTGTGTACATTTGGGAACCACTGTGAGAGAAGCGTTCGGTAACATCGTGTATTTGCTGATAGATAACTGTTTTAAAACATGTCATGTTCTCAAGTTTTAGTAGCATTAGAAGCCAGTCTTTGCTTATGCGTTGATTAAATGAGTCAGGCATTGACACTAAAGTGCAGTCGTGAAATATGTAGATTGTGTGCAGTTCCCTTATCTCTTCCACTGTAGTGAATGAGTTTTGGTAAACTCTTAGGGATAGTGGTGCTTGTCTAGAATCACACTGTGAGTCTTTGTACATTTGGGAACCACTGTGAGAGAAGCGTTTGGTAACATCGTGTATTTGCTGACAGATGACTGTTTTAAAACATGTCATGTTGTCAAGTTTTAGTAGCATTAGAAGACAGTTATGGCTTATGCTTCCATTAAATGAGTTAGGTATTGACAGTAAAGTGTAGTCGTGAAATATGTAGATTGTGTGTAGTTCCCTTACCACTTCCAGTGTAGTGAATGAGTTTTGGTAAACTCCTAGGGATAGTGGTGCTTGTCTAGAACCATACTGTGAGTCTGTGTACATTTGGGAACCACTGTGAGAGAAGCGTTCAGTAACATCGTGTATTTGCTGACAGATAACTGTTTTAAAACATGTCATGTTCTCAAGTTTTAGTAGCATTAGAAGCCAGTCTTTACTTATGTGTTGATTAAATGAGTCAGGCATTGATACTAAAGTGCAGTCGTGAAATATGTAGATTATGTGCAGTTCCCTTATCTCTTCCACTGTGGTGAATGAGTTTTGGTAAACTCCTAGGGATAGTGGTGCTTGTCTAGAATCACACTGTGAGTCTGTGTACATTTGGGAACCACTGTGAGAGAAGCGTTTGGTAACATTGTGTATTTGCTGACAGATAACTGATTTAAAACATGTCATGTTGTGAAGTTTTAGTAGAATTACAAGACAGTTATGGCTTATCCTTTCATTAAATGAGTCAGGTATTGACAGTAAAGTGTAGTCGTGAAATATGTAGATTGTGTGCAGTTCCCTTACCACTTCCAGTGTAGTGAATGAGTTTTGGTAAACTCCTAGGGATAGTCATGCTTGTCTAGAATCACACTGTGAGTCTGTGTGCATTTGGGAACCACTGCGAGAGAAGCGTTTGGTTAGATCGTGTATTTGCTGACAGATAACTGTTATAAAACCTGTCATGTTGTCAACTTTTAGTAGCATTAGAAGCCAGTCTTTGCTTATGTGTTAATAAAATGAGTCATGATTTGACACTAAAGTGCAGTACCATGTAGTATTGTCTTCACTGCACCAGAGTTGAAAATTAAAAATGTTTACCCAGGCACTGTCCTAGAAGTAGTCTGATGATTTAGTCAGTTTCTAAGTACTTATAATGTGAACCATTCATTACCAAATAGACTGCTTCAAATGTCTATGCAGTATGCATGTAGTTCTCTAACCACCTATACAGTTGTTTTCACACCTTCAATTCCCTAGTCAGTATCCATACACTTCTAGGAAACACCCTGTCAGTCCCTTTGCAGTCTTCTAGTGACCCATTCAGCACCATGTAGTAATCCATTCACTGTGCCAAAACGCAAACATTTATAAATTCACTAAGACACTCTGTTTACAGTACTGTAATGATTCAGTCACTGTCTAAGTATTCATGCACTGAGCCAGACCTTAGCACATGGACTGCTTCAAACCCCTATGCACTATGCATGCAGTTTTCTAACCACCTACAGACTTGTCTTTTACACTTTCAATTCCCTAGTCAGTATCCATATAGTCCAGCAAATATCCCGTCACTCCCTTTGCACTCTTCTAGTGACCCATTCAGTGCCAAGTACGAATCCATTCCCTGTGCGAAAACCCAACCACTTATAAATTCATCCAGGCAGTCTCCTTGCTGTAGTCTAATCATTCAGTCAGTACCGAAGTACTCATGCAGTGAGCCAGGCCTTAGCACATGGACTGCTTTAAATGCGTATGCAGTATGCATTCAGTTCTCTAATCAGCTACACAGTTGTCTTTTGCACCTTCAATTCCCCAGTTAGTATTCATATACTTCTAGCAAACACCATGGTACTCACCCAGTGTGTCTCCTTTTAGTAGTGTAATCATTCAGTCACTTAGCATGTAGTATTTTAGTGAGGTAGGCTTTAGGGCATGAACTGCTTCAAAGTAGTATGCACTATGTATGTAGTGTTTTAATCATCGTCACACTTGTGGTTCAGGGCTATAGTTTCTTAGTCTGTTTTTATATAAAATGTGTTTGTACCATAATGGAATACTGTAAATTTGAAAGTTATTAATATACATTTATTTGTGATTCTTTTTTGCAGATACTGTTTTTCAACGTTAAAATTGAGAAATAATGCCAGAAAAAGAAAAGAACAGAGACAGGAGGATTATTTGAAGAAACATCAACCACAAGTATTGAATGAACAAGATAATGTGGCTAAAAGGAAAAAAAATTCTGGTAAGATCACGAAGCAATTTATTAAAAATGTTTGTAGGAGCAAACAGAATGTACAGAATGCTGCAACTTCAGAAACATTTTTAAGTAAGAAAAAAAATCAAAATAAGAGGAAAAGTAGAAAAGCAAATGTTCAGTCAAAGGAGATAAAGTATGGTAAAAGAAGACAAAATCAGCATAAGGAATTACGCAAAAAAATATTTTACAAGAGAGTAGTGCATAATTTGCTGAAAAGTGTGAAGAAATATACAAAGATAGTTTTATTTTATAAAAAGAAGAAGCATATTGAAAGCATTGTGGAAAAGGCTTTTGAAGTAAAAAGGAAAGTATTTATTTTACTGTTAAACAGAATTCGATCACTAGATAAACCAATGTTTGTAATAAAGGCCAAAAGTAGGAGGAAAAGAGTTATTAATAAAAAAAAATGTTGTGATGTTTTTTTGGGAGAATGGAAACACAGTTCTAGTTCAGAGCCTTTTTTTAATAAAGAGAGTTATTCACTAAGTGAAAAATTATTGTATGCAGTTGACACCAGTGGTAGAGGTTATGAGGTTAGTGATGGTTGTCCAATGGAGAAAGAGAAAACGATTGAAAGAAATGCAGAAGAAGTGATAGCTGATGAAGTTTTAGGGAGACGTGCTAAAAACCCTGTGTAAACTTGGGATTGCAGTAGTGTTTATAGTGTACGACAGGAATCTATTGAAAAATTATGTAGTTTTTTACAAGTCTATACTAAAAAAAGTGTAAAAAAAAAGATTAAGCTGTTGCAAGGACTAGACCCTTGCAGAGTGAGAAAACATACTGGTTTGCAAGGTCATTCTCTGGCTTGTCTTTCTAGGAAAGTTTGTGAAAGTGTTTTTCACCATTTCAGAATGCTGGCAGTTCATCATACTCAAATGCGGAAGTTAGTGAGAAGGTTGTACTATGCAAAAAGTCCAGCACTAAAGTTAAGTGAGTTGAACAGTGCTCTTTTACGTGGGTCAGTTTCAGATGTGAAGCAGGTTTGTGAGGATATTGAGTTTTGTTACTTTGGGCCTCAGCAAGAGAGTTAAGAAACTGACACATTAGTAGAACAAAATGTTGAAGACAATGTAGAACCTGTAATTAAAGAAAAATTTGAGGATGAAATCACAAAGTTTAAGGTAATTTCAGGTGAAAGACCAAATGTTTCTTGTATTTGTTGTCGGCGAAATCACTATAAAAATCAGACTAGGGGTGTCAATCTATATTTAAAAAGTGAAATAGAAGATAATGATAAGTGGATGGAATTTGCAACTTATTTGTTGGTAGAGGATTGTTTTGATTTGGGATGTGAGCAGCGTATTTGCAAATATTGTTATAATAAATTAGATGAGAATAAAATGCCTGCTAGAGCTGTTCATAATAATCTAGTGTTGGTTGCTATTCCTCCAGAGCTGATTGATTTAAATAAGTACGAGTCTATTCTGATACAATGTGTTCACCCGTTTCAGGCTATTGTTCGTATGGAGCCCAAAACAAGTAAATTACCTCCATCAGAGTTGCAAAGAGGATTGAAAGGAAGAGTTGTGTATTTACCATTAGATTTAAGGAAAAATGTTGAAACTATTGGTGTAGATCATGCAGAAAATGAGCCACTAGTCATTCTAGTTAATGTTGTTCCTACTAAGAATAAGAAAATCTGGCAAGAGTTATTAGATGTTAGAAAAGTGCAAAAGGCATCATTGTATCTGATAAAAAATAATGAGTACTATAGAAATGTGTTTGTTGGAGAAGAAGAAATAGATTTAGCAGAAGATAGTGAAACATTAAGTGGACAAATTGAAAAAGTGGACATGTCCAGATGTGAAGAGATCTATGAACATTACAGTGTACATCCACTTCATTCCAAAGAGGTGATGGGGAATACAATTGAGTTGTTTCAAATGAAAAAAGAAACAGGAAGTCCCATGAGTGTATGGGAAGAGAGCTTGGAAGCTCGTTGTTTCCTGCAGTTGTTTCCAAAAGGAAAATGTGGACGATATGATGAACGTCCTGTGCAGATTCCTGCATCTGAATATCAAGATTATATGCAGAAGATCCAAGATTTCGACAATGTATCCCTTATATGTTTCATCTTCTGTTTGAAAGTGACTTGTGTGGACTTTCATATGCAGTAAATCACATTTTAAAAACTGGAATGCATCTGCAAAATGTAACTGCAAAGGATTTTATGGATAAAGTGCATCAGAGAGATGATCATTTAGAATCTCAGTTGATTAATCTGATGGCATGTCAGCGTGGGACTAATGAATATTGGTACCGTCGACATGGAGAACTGAAATGTATGCTACGGAACTTGGGAACTCCTACGTGGTTTCTTACCCTAAGCTGTGCTGAGTACGCTTGGGATGATTTACTTGAATTTCTTCGAGAGGCAAATTCCAATGTAAAAAATATTGAATACAAGACACCTGGAGAATTGTGCTCCTTGGATCCTGTCAATGTATGCAGATATTTCAATCATAGATTTGAAGCTATGATGTCTTTCATCTGCAATAAAAAGAATCCTCCTCTTGGAGAAGTTGTGGATTTCTTTTGGAGAAAGGAGTATCAAGCAAGAGGTGCTCCTCACATACATATGTTGTTATGGGTCAAGGACGCCCCCAAATTTGGAACAGATTCAGATGAAACTGTTTTGTCTCTCATTGAAGATTATGCTACATGTGCTCTTCCAAATAGCAGAGAAGAGAAAAACTTAAAACAACAAGTCTTACGATTTCAAAGCCACAGGTGTGGAAAATACTGTCAACGAAAGTACAAGTCAAAGGATAAGTTCTATACCAAATGTCGTTTTGGATTTCCACGTCCTGTATTAGCCAAAGGAGTGAACAGTTTTATGTCAGCTGTACGACATACCATCACAAGAAAGTCTCCGAAAAACAACTTAAGAAGAAGCGAAGAATCGAAATACATAATTGACTACAATCCAGTTATTTTATCCATGTGGAACGCTAACATGGATATTCAGTATGTTGCGGACAATTCCATTGCTGTTGCTCGATATGTAATGTCTTACATTACTAAATCAGAAAAGACAGAATTGAAAGAAATGTGGGAAGAGATATCTCACGAGAAGACTCTAAGTAAGAAATTATACAGTTTCAGTTTGAAGATGTTATCGCATCGTGAAATTGGAGCATATGAATGTTCAGATCGGTTATCATCTGCAAGTCTATATTCCAAAAGTAGAAGAATCATATGGGTGAGTCTAGGTCTTGCAGGAATGCGAAATCGGGTACTGAAATCTGTTCAAGAAATTGAATATTTAGCAGAAAATGACCCTGAAAGTACAGATATTTTTGAAAACCAATATGTTGGACACATACTATCCAAAGAGAAGTCATCATCTTGAGAACATGTGTCTCTATGAAGTGCTGCAAAACTACACTTTTAAACGGAATATTACAGAGAACATCAACGATGGAAAATATGGAGTGATTGGTTCTGAAGGATGTCTAGTGAAACAAAGGAAAGGAAATGTAATTAATCACAGAAAACTGAGTTGCGACACTGCTGACAAAAGGGAATTTTACTATTTAGCCCTTTTGCAAATGTTCAAACCATGGCGTTCTGAACTGGAATTACTTGGAGATTTTCCCAGCTATGAAGATTCATTTAATGTTTGTAAAGATAACATACAATGCAGTGCTTTCGCAAATTATGTGAAAATGTTGAATGATTAAATTGATCAAGAAGCTACAATTGCAGCTGAGATTCCTAGAGACAGTTCTCAAGACAGTCAAAGTTCTGCTGCACTCAAGATCCACTAGGACAACCAATTGTTGAAAATGAAGCAGCGATTGCAATGAATGAGGTGGAAACAGCAATGTATCAAGCACAAGAAGATGCAATACAGTTAGGAAACTTGGAAGAGCAACTAAATGTTGAACAGAAACAAATATATCAGCAAGTGAAAGAGCAGATTGACCATGGATTACTTCATGAAAAGAGAGTGTGCTCATGTACATCATTTCAACCTATCTGAATGTATGTGAGTGGTCAAGCTGGAACAGGAAAGAGTTTCTTAATTAAAGTAATTACAAGTTATCTGCAAAAAACAACTGAGTCGCATTTGTCTTGTGTTGTCACTGCTCCAACTGGGTTGGCAGCACATAACATTAAAGGAATTACTTTACATCGTTTACTAATGCTGCCAGTAGAGCATGAGAACAAATTGGAATACCACAAGCTATCTGGAGAAGCTTGTTGTGAAGTTTCAAGAGAGCTGAAGAAAATGAAACTTCTCATTATTGATGAGGTGAGCATGGTTTCAAACTTGATGTCTGCCTTTGTGCCTTTAAGAATGCAGCAAATTCTTAAAACAGAGTATGACGTGTTATTTGGAGGAAAACACGTCATAGTTTTTGGAGATCTACTGCAACTGACACCGGTAAAAGGACAAACGGTATTTAAAACACTTGCCCATGAAGATACCAGAAAGTCTCTTGGCAGTGTTGGTAATGTGAACATTTCGAGTAATTTTGAATACAAAGAACTGACAACAAATATGCGACAGGCAAATGATGCTGAATATGGAAGTATTCTTCAAGATATAAGAATTGGAATTCTTTCAAAAAAAGGGAAAGAAGCTTTGGAGAGTCGATTACTTTGCAATGTCTTTCCAAATGAAAATGCAGTTGCTGCAAAAGTGTACGTGAAAATTGCTAAAAATAAGTCAGTGATTTGCTTAATGCCGACACTGCGTGAGTGTTCAATATTTAACAAAGAATTATTAAAATTGGAAAATGAAGAAATTGTTCAAATGGAAGCCATCGATAAAATACTACATGAAGGAATCACTATTATTTTGACGGGTAAGTTGAGATCAAAACTGGATTGTTTAGAAAAAAAATATCTAAAACTGCTGGTTTGGAAAAGACACTGTATGTGTGTGTAAACTGTCGGGTAATTTTAAGGCGTAATTTGGATGTATAGAAAGGTTTAGTTAATGGTGCAATGGGTAAAGTGGTGGATTTTGTGAATTATCAGAAAAAAGAAGGAATTGATTTTTAAAAAATTAAATTTGATCAGATTGATGAAGTTAAAGAAATTGGTCGTTGTTCAGTTCGTTTTTTGCTTGTTAAAGATTTATATGTCCGTAGGAAACAATTTCCATTTTCTCTGGCATATGCAGTGACTATTCATAAATCTCAAGGATTAAGTGTAGACAGTGCATTGGTGAACATTGGATCTACTGTATTTAAAGAGGGTATGGCATATGTTGCTTTGTCGCAGTTAGAACATTATCTGGTTTGTTTTTGATTGATTTTGATGAGACAAAGGTTACTGCAGATGCAAACTGTGTAAAAGAGTATAATAGGTTAAGAAGGGTGTATGCTCCAAATTTAGGTCAATATCCTGTATTTGAAAAGTGTGTGGTTTGTCGAAAAAGAAGGTTAGAGAATATCTGTACTGAAGATGTCAAGAAGGGAAAAGAACAAGATAATGTTGCGATTGCAGGTAAAAAGAAATTGGACACTGTTGAAGAGATTGTTGGTTATCAGTTTGAAAATAGTTCTGGTGTCAACTGCTATGCTAATGTAGTGGTCAATGTTGTTTTATATCTGGAAGGTTTGCAAGCACAAATTATGCAGAATCGGGAAAAAAGATTTTGTTCTCTGTTGCATTCTGTTTATGAAAAATTGACAACAGATAGAAGTAAAATACAATCTGTTTCAGATGTTCGTAATCTTTTGGATGTGTGTTCTGGTTCTACACAATTTACACAAAATATCCAACAAGATGCTCAGGAATTTTTAATGTATATGCTTACAATTTTTGAAAATGAAGGTGTGGAAATAGAAAATATTTTTGGCCTTTTTTACAAATGGGAACATTATTGTGAAAATTGCATGTATACATGTAGCACCAATGTAGACACTGAGAGATTTCTGTATTTAACATTACCAGACTGTAAATCAGTGTCTTTCAATAAATTAGTGAAAGGTGCAATTCAAAACATGGAGTGTAGCCAATGTAAATCAGAAATGTTATCCACATTATTCTTAACAAAATATGGAAAATACATCATTTTAATGATGCAACGTTGTACAGCTGATGGAAGAAAATTGGATACTTTAATAAAGCAGTTTGTAGCAACACAAGTATCAATATCAGGAAGGACTTTTGTAGCAATTGCAATAATTTTCCATGAAGGTCCTTCCACCACATCTGGACATTATACTGCCTATCTAAAATGTGACAAAGGCTGGACACTTTGGCGCCGATCACGATCCTGTAAAAACCGGGTACGAACCGTCGGACGGAGCATATTCTCCGTCCTACGCGTACCCGGTCGTCAAAATATACAAACATGGAATTACGATTCGCACGGGAACACCATTTCCGTACGAATCGTAAAAAACCCCGACCCAACAAAATAAACCTACAAATGCGATCCGGGAAAGTGCCGAGCTGACGTCGGGACGCTCGCAGCCTGCCATTCACGAACCAGGAATTACGATTCGCACCGACGTCATCCCGCACGGTGAATATTTTCCGGCAGCCAAAAACTGCCGGGAAATCAGGACGACGCGAACAAGGACTACCAGTACGCGACGGACAGACAGGACGACGCGAACAAGGAGGACCAGTACGCGACGGACAGACAGGACGACGCGAACAAGGAGGACCAGTACGCGACGGACACAAAGGACGACGCGAACAAGGAGGACCAGTACGCGACGGACATACAGGACGACGCGAACAAGGAGGACCCGTACGCGACGGACAGACATGGACCCGAACCTACGTGTCATCCCGGCCCTCATAGCAGTCGACCTCCTCTACAGGTTCCGACGCAGACGCCGCAGAAGGTCAGAACAACTAAGGGAGGGGGGAAAGTGGGGTGGGGGGGTGGGGGGTGGCAGGACCAGGGCAGGCCACAAACCCCCCACCAAAGCCACACAGCACACATGCCCTGGACATACCTGACTCCCAGGCCCTGGTCACTACGAGGGGGTGGGGGCGTGTCCAGCTAAGCCAGCGACCACCACAACGGAAGTCCGTTACTACGCGAACCGGCAACACAACCAGACAGGTACGTCCCGTACCCACACCTGAAGAGCGTGGGTATGAGTCGTACCACGCCCACACCTACGTCACTCCAACAATGCCGGGACGGCTCGTACCCACGTGGCAAAGGCCTGGGTACGGGCCGCACAAGCATCACATAGCGTGGGGACTGATATGTACGGACCGTACCCCCACCCACGTACGAATGGAGCGTACCCCCACCCCAACAGTGTAAGTACGACACGTACCCCCACCCGCGTACGTATGGAGCGTACCCCCACCCCAACAGTGTAAGTACGACACGTAGCCCCACCCGCGTACGAATGGAGCGTACCCCCACCCCAACAGTGTAAGTACGACCCCTACCCCCACCCGCGTACGTATGGAGCGTACCCCCACCCCAACAGTGTAAGTACGACATGTACCCCCACCCGCGTACGTATGGAGCGTACCCCCACCCCAACAGTGTAAGTACGACCCCTACCCCCACCCGCGTATGTATGGAGCGTACCCCCACCCCAACAGTGTAAGTACCACCCCTACCCCCACCCGCGTACGTATGGAGCGTACCCCCACCCCAACAGTGTAAGTACGACACGTACCCCCACCCGCGTACGTATGGAGCGTACCCCCACCCCAACAGTGTAAGTACAACCCCTACCCCCACCCGCGTACGTATGGAGCGTACCCCCACCCCAACAGTGTAAGTACGACCCCTACCCCCACCCGCGTACGTATGGAGCGTACCCCCACCCCAACAGTGTAAGTACGACACGTACCCCCACCCGCGTACTTATGGAGCGTACCCCCACCCCAACAGTGTAAGTACGACCCCTACCCCCACCCGTGTACGTATGGAGCGTACCCCCACCCCAACAGTGTAAGTACGACCCCTACCCCCACCCGCGTACGTATGGAGCGTACCCCCACCCCAACAGTGTAAGTATGACCCCTACCCCCACCCGCGTACGTATGGAGCGTACCCCCACCCCAACAGTGTAAGTACGACACGTACCCCCACCCGCGTACGAATGGAGCGTACCCCCACCCCAACAGTGTAAGTACGACACGTACCCCCACCCGCGTACGTATGGAGCGTACCCCCACCCCAACAGTGTAAGTACGACCCCTACCCCCACCCGCGTACGTATGGAGCGTACCCACATCCGTGTATGCCATGAGCGTACATATTGTGAAATAGGAGGGGTGTGTGCAGAGTCCTCCCAGCAGTGCCCAGACACAGGAGGGGTGGGGGCCTATCACTCCCAGCAGTGCCCTGAGACAGGAGGGGTGGGTGCAGAGTCCTCCCAGCAGTGCCCTGAGACAGGAGGGGTGGGTGCAGAGTCCTCCCAGCAGTGCCCTGAGACAGGAGGGGTGGGGGCCTATCACTCCCAGCAGTGCCCTGAGACAGGAGGGGTGGGGGCCTATCACTCCCAGCAGTGCCCTGAGACAGGAGGGGTGGGTGCAGAGTCCTCCCAGCAGTGCCCTGAGACAGGAGGGGTGGGTGCCCATCACTCCCAGCAGTGCCCTGAGACAGGAGGGGTGTGTGCAGAGTCCTCCCAGCAGTGCCCTGAGACAGGAGGGGTGGGGGCCTATCACTCCCAGCAGTGCCCTGAGACAGGAGGGGTGGGTGCAGAGTCCTCCCAGCAGTGCCCTGAGACAGGAGGGGTGGGGGCCTATCACTCCCAGCAGTGCCCTGAGACAGGAGGGGTGGGGGCCTATCACTCCCAGCAGTGCCCTGAGACAGGAGGGGTGGGTGCAGAGTCCTCCCAGCAGTGCCCTGAGACAGGAGGGGTGTGTGCAGAGTCCTCCCAGCAGTGCCCTGAGACAGGAGGGGTGGGGGCCTATCACTCCCAGCAGTGTCCTGAGACAGGAGGGGTGTGTGCAGAGTCCTCCCAGCAGTGCCCTGAGACAGGAGGGGTGTGTGCAGAGTCCTCCCAGCAGTGCCCAGAGACAGGAGGGGTGTGTGCAGAGTCCTCCCAGCAGTGCCCAGAGACAGGAGGGGTGTGTGCAGAGTCCTCCCAGCAGTGCCCAGAGACAGGAGGGGTGTGTGCAGAGTCCTCCCAGCAGTGCCCTGAGACAGGAGGGGTGTGTGCAGAGTCCTCCCAGCAGTGCCCTGAGACAGGAGGGGTGGGGGCCTATCACTCCCAGCAGTGCCCATGGAACGCAAAGGGTGGAGTAGCCACAGATACCATGCCCACAAATGTCAGTCAGGTGCACAAAGACCCTGCAGTAGATGTACCACATGTGTGCGAGGCTGGGAGTGTACACATGCATAGCGCAGAAAAGAAAACATGTACACATGAAGTCATGTCAATAGGCCACATACACAAGTACAATGACTACCAAGGATGCCACGAATGATGCAGGTGGAGACATCGCTCAGCATGCATGTGCAAAGTTGAAGGAGTCCCTCACACACCCAGCTGATGTTGACACAGCTCAGCACCACATATTGGGAACACCCTGCAGGGAAGATGTCAGGGTACACAGAGGAAGGAATACACCTTGGGACAATTGCAACATGCAGCAACTGCTTACGTGAATGGAGAAAGGTAGCTAACACCGTGTGATGGCACACAGATCCCAGGGTCCCCCCTATGAGCAGCACACTACTACATTTCCCACACACCCAACACATGACCAACACCCACAACCATGTAGCAGCCCCAACAACAGCAATGCCAGCAATGCAGGAGTGTTCCAAGGGAAAAAAATAGCTTTATTCAGCATGAGCAAAAAACTAGTATGACGTAAGTCCAATATTAACAAAGGCCATAGGGCAGTCCAGGAGTCCCAGCTGGATGGGGGACACAGTGGGATGCGTGTCCCCTAGCTTGCCTGCACAGTTACAATCCGTTGTCTTCCACAGGGGTGAGGGCATCATGTGGAGGGGAAGAAACAGGCACCGCAGGGACAGGAGGGTGAAGGGTAGGCGTCGTGGGTGCAGGGATGGAGGACTCCACCACAGGGGGTGGGGCAGGGCCAAAGGCGGAGGCCAGAATCTCGTTGCACACCTTAGCAAGGTCCTCCAGGGACTCCCCTGCACCCGAAGGAACCACAGGCCCCAAGGAGGGGGGGGGTCAGAGGGATGGGTCGCAGCGCCACTGGGGGAGGATGTGGACATGGGGGGGGACTCAAGCACCCTGACCGGGGACCTCCTTGACCGCTTGCGGGGTGGTATCAATGTGGGGCTCAGGGACAGAGCGGCCATGAAGGAGTCTTTGGGGGAGATGTGGCCAGGAGAGCTGAGGGGAGGGGATTTGGAGGGAGTGGATTGGGTGGAATGCGGACTCCCACTCTGGCTGCGTGTCACACGTTTGCCCCCCGACCCAGTGGGTGTGCCTACTGCACCCTGTGTGTGCGTGTCAGGAGGTGTGCGGCGGACCTTCCCTGCTGGTGTGGTGCCTGTGTCTGTTGTGGTGGGTGCATGCTTACGTCTGGGTGTATGTGGGACAGGCATGGGAGTGGGAATTGTGGAAGGAGCAGGGGTAGGGGGTGGGACGTAGCGCTGCAGGAGACCCACTGCTGCAGTCAGTGTGGAGTCTATGGACCTCAGCAAGTTGCGTTCGTCAGCCTGCGATGAATGAATGCCCTCCAAGTATGCCTCCATGTTGTTGAGGACCTGGCTGTGGCCATGGAGGACATTAAGGATCGCAGTCTGACCAATCTGCAACTGCCGCTGGATGTCCACAGACTCAGCATTGGCGGCAGCAGTGGAGACAGGGGCAGGGGGTGCGGTGCCTGGCAGGAAGGAGACATGTGGTGACCGGGCACGTTGGGAAGGGACACGAGCACGTGGGAGGCGGCTGATGCCAATGGAGGGGGGCGGTGCCAGATGTAGGGCTGCTGTCAGATGGTGGTGCAGCCACCGCCCACTCGGAGAGATCATCCTTGAACCCGTCAGCTTCATACTCTGTTGTGCCAGTCGACAGGTCCCCGGGTTCACTCTCCTCCGCCTCAGTCCCACTCGAAGTGCCAGCCCCGATGTCACCGCTGGCACTGGTGCTCGGTCCCTCCGCGCCGTCTGTGTCCATGTCTCCCTCCGTGTCCCCCGACGATGCTGTGGGCAGGGTGAAGAGACAGAAAGTAATCATACACCTGTATACATATGTCACATGAGTCAAATCTACGTAGGTTACAGTGCATAGCCTGAAACAAAGGAAGAGTTACATCTACAAAACAAGGTACATATGTAGGGCATGCAAGACACAGTTTTTTGACCCACCATGCCATGGAAAAACTATGGAGAGCATGACACAATAGCAAATGAGATGACATGGAATTTTGACTGAGGAGCAAGGCCCTGGGGACAATCCAGCACTGCATCTGCACCACACAGCGTGGCAGCAAATAGGGATGAGCAGGGACCATAGGCAGGAACTAGAGGCACATGCAGCATAGGTAGGCTGTCCGTAATTCGGTTTAAACCGAATCTAAACGACAGTACCCTACCGGATGAAAATCAGCGCACTCGATTTAAACCGAGTGTCACAGATTTTCATTGCTGTTGCACCACTTGGCCACTTGATGGAGCCAAAGCTACACCACGGCTGCAGTGAGAATCCTGGGCCTGCGTTCGTAATGGAGGGGCCGCACTGAGCATCTGCCTTGACCGCACCGGAGCTGGTGAGTCCTCTGCCCCCCTGCCGCCCCAACTACGAACATCCAGCCTGTTACTATGCCCCAGCGGCTGCCCGTGAATTCACCAGCAGTCTGTCTTACTGCGGCCCCACCCGAGTACTTCACAGGTTTTTCAAACTACCATTTACTTAACGAGGCTTTGTTGTTAATAAAGGAGTGGGCGGCGGGGAAAGAGGCTGCATGCTCAAGTTTCATCAGGCAGGAAAAAAGGAGTGTCACCTTCCTCAGCCTTTCAGACTCGGTCCGCCTTTTAAGATGCAAGGCTGGTGTTTTAAATGCATTTGTATTTTATTGAACAATACGGAGTTCTTGGTGAATTCACTTTTGTAGCAGGCGCGCAACACCCATTGATTTCAAAGGGCTTCAGCCCTCCCCCCCCCCCCCCCCTCGTGTGTGGCAGCCCGGGATGAGACCGCTTCCAAAGCCGCGCCCAAGCACTTCACAGGTCTTTAAAAAGACCATTTGCATGTTAATGAGGCCTCACTGTTGTTTCACCCCTTCTAAGAGCCCCTGCAGCTCGACTCTGCCTAGATTCAGCCCCCCCACCCCCGAAATCAGCACCACTCTGCCTACTGTTTAAAGATTCAGCCCCCCCCCCGAAATGTTTGCTTAGCCCCCCCCCGAAATTTGGCTCTAGTTGCGCCTCTGCTTTCCCGAATGTATAGCGGAGAGGAAACAGGCGCCTGAAAGACTCAGTCATCGGGGTCACTGCCACTTCTGTCCCCGGGGGTTGGAGCCCAGATGCTTAGGCAGCCAGGACATCCGGCACGTTAGTGTTTAACTCGCTGTGTTATCCAATTTCACCCTGTCAGAGTGAGTTAAATGTAGGCGGATTCGGGAAACATTCAGCACGCACCAAACACAGAACTAAAGCGGCTCCGGGCTTCCGCCGTCGGACTTTCAACTTGATAAATCTTGAGTACGAAAAGCAGAGCAGGAGAGAAGGGCTCTCTGGCGAGTGTGTTCCTTGTACTCGCTGCATCCCTTCAGAAAATGTGCGCAGAGAAGCCCCAAAGGCGCTCTAGCCTGCTCCTGTGGAAGGCCTTCCCTGTAAAGGCAGAAAGGAATTTTGGGTTCGGGACATTTTCATTTATAATAATCAACATCACTCTGTCAAAATTAATCACATTAAAAATAACTTGTATTGTGATGGAGGATTGGACTGCTTTGTCTCTGACTGCGGTCTAAGCATTTCACCTGAACTACTTTAAGGCCCCTACTGATTTTTCCAGTCCCTCCTGCCCCCTCCTTACTCGCCTGTAATGTTCAGCATTACTGCGGTACATCAGTCTGGCTGATAAATGTTGTCCCGCTGTCTCTACGAGGAGGGTTATTGCTGTTGCGGTTCTTTATGGCACAGAGGTGTGAACCAACTCACATCTTTAAAAAAAAACACTTAATTCCTGTGAGATCAGTGAGAGTTCCTGACTCAGCCTTGCCCACGGTATAAAACTGTCTCTAGACTCTGTTAGCGTGTTCAGAGATGTGATTTCATTATCCAAGGATCCTCTTAGCCATACATGTCAAATATATTCATAAAATAGCAAAGATATTAATTAAAAAAATTAGCACTCCTTGCCCTGCTTGGTTTGGGCCTGCATTTATCATTTGCACTATTCGCCCTTAATGGAGAATGGGGGAGTTATGTTGTGTTCTTAATACTGAGACTGCTACAGTTTTAATGGCTAACATTAGCAGAGTCCTGGTCATGTATAACTTTAGGAATCGGGAAAACGTTAGTTATGACAATTGAACGTATATTTAGCTCTAGAGGGAACATCTCTGCAAGACGGAAGAATGCAACATCCTCTTCTGATATTTGGACATTGGCTAAAAATAATATTTTTATTTTATTTATAATCGTAATAAAGCTTTAAGAAGTAAGAAAATGGGTAGATCAAATTATATACAATCAACAGCATTTAAATAGCTCCATATTAAAGGAACCAATTTGGTTTATAATATTTGCGCTTTAGACCTAAGGAGTGAAATGAGTGATAATATTTTAAAAACCTGATTTTTAAGGTTCAGAATCCGTTGCATTTACTCATAAGCGTAGTGCTTTGTAAAGTGCTAGCATGTTGCCTCACATGCCCTGTAAGGTTCCACCGTGTTAATTAACAATGCTCGATTACAGCACCATTTCAATCAATTAAAACCTGTGCCAACTAGAGGCTTTACATGATTGAATACACCGTTAGGGCTAGGTGCTGTTCCTCAGAGCAATAGAGAGCCATGATAGTTTCTAATCTAGTTCTTATGCTCTAAAGGCGACCACACCAGCCTTCAATCACCAAGTCAATATGGGCAGAGGTAATATCTTGAAAGTGAATGGGAAACTGCGGGCTGTAGGAAATGGGAACGTAAGTGCCCGACCGAGTGGCAGAAGAAATATTAATGTGACCCAAGCCACACTGGTGGAACGAAAATTGAGGGGGCCTCCCTGCACGGTACGAAGAGGGGCCCCCTCCAGGCTCGATCAGGAGCTCTCTGGCCAGAGTGCAGCGCGGAGGGGGCCCCCTGGAGCTTGGGGCCCCCCGCATCGCGGGGGCCTGTGTTACGCCCCTGCCAAGCCATAATAATAACTCATTGACATGTATACTGCACGACCACGTACGGATGGTAGATTTAGAAAAGCGAGATTCGATAATAAAACATTGTCCGGTTTTATGCCGGAGGTCACACATGGCAGCGCCTGCTGAAAACATGTGCAAGAGGCACGTCACCGGTGTTCAAGGAAGGTTCTACTTCCATGCAGGTCTGACTTTCATGTTTACTTCCTCTGTTTTCAAAGTATAGAAAGTCCGATCTTATACGCACAACACAGTCAAGTCTCATACAAACAGCACATCCATTCCCGGGGTGGGATCTTTCTGGGGGACTAGCGCCTACGCACACTGGGCTCATGAGCGGAACTGTCTCTTCTTCAGAGGGTGTGAGTAAAGTGAACCTCTCTTCCAAGTGTCAATTCACTTTAATACCAATACAAATTGTAGCTTGTTTTATGTGGCACGTCATACCACACTTCTGCCGTTGCTAAGTGCTGTACAGAACAGGGCTTTAATTGAAGTACACTTTTTATTTCAGACACCTCGCAGTCGCAATAGACCTCACGCTCCATTCACTTCAGCAGCCACGGAAGTATTATATAGCGGGAACTCGACCCGAAGGTATTGGAGCTATATGTGAGCTGTGGGAGGGACACCATTTTTAGATATTGGCACCTATGGCACAGGAGGCCAATGGTACCCACACGTAAACAACGCAGAAAATGCAATATATGCGCAGTCAGCCATTCCTTTGAAAGACACCAAATGAAGTGCCAAACAGCGCTTATCGCACACAACACGTGTGAGGGCGCTATATCGATGATACAATGCAATGCAACACTCTCTGAGAAGGAGAGCGGTAGCGACTCCGGAACACAGACTGTAATTTCCAACTTGCAGATTGACCAATTCACGCTTTAATTTAAAACAAGCATTTGCAATGCAATAGGTCTCGCATTTACGCAAGTTTGAGGTATTGACATTGCAAATAACAATGCCTTTTATTTTTGTTTTCGTTTTTAAAACATAAATAAAAGGCTTTGTCATTTACAATGCCAATAGCTTAAACTCGCAAAAATGTGAGACCTATTGCATTGCAAATGCTTGTTAAATCTGAGCTGCAGAATCAAAGGACAATGGAAAGAATTTCATGACTGTATTAAGCTTATGAAATGTAGAGCAGTATACAATTTCTGAAGAAAAATGGAAAAAGCAATATTAAAAGCAAAGCGTTCCATAAACACCGGTAAAACACTGTTTCAGTTGTTTTAAATGGCGCGAAAATGAGTAACCACTGAAAAGCACTGTTTTTTTGAGGTATTGAAATCACTGGAAAACACTGAAAAAACACCACCAGAATTTCCCAAAAATAGAAACTGAAAACAGGAAAGCCTAAGCATAGGTAATACTGATAACATGGCCACCCTGACTGGCACACTGCACCTTGAGTGTATGTCTAGGCAAACATCACACACTGGCCAGTCCTAGCAAGGAGATATCAGGTCTTGACATGTCGGACATGCCCGCACCACCCACCCCCTACATGAGACAAATCTATGGAGACACAGGAAGCACGTACATCTCTTAGTCAGGGTGAAATACACATGGGATGCAAAACTTCTATATTGCACACAAACTACCCAAGGTGCGGCTGTGCAAATTATCATGTACAAATGGGCATCATCAGATGATTGCAACAAGACACAAAGGCAATGGCCACCGTGAGTATGTAATAGGAAAATCAGGTCAGGCTGTACAGTGGACACTTGTAATACATCTCACGTCAATATACATGGTGCCAGGGGACAATGGCACAGAGCACAACCTATGCTGTAGACACAGAGATTGTCGACATTCTCGGATTACACACATGATACCTAGGAAAAGATGCCCCTGGGGACAGTAGTGGCCACACAACTCCATGCTCCTGAATGGAAATGACGGCAACACACGCTAACATCCCTGCACTATGCGTAACGCACACTCATGCACATCATGTCACAGGCCACCACATGGGACATGCCTGCTGGAAGGCCTCGCACTCAAGAGATTAACTCCCATGTCTGAAATCAGCTTTAGTGCCAACTGACATGGAACCCACAAGTCCAGAACTGGACAGGGCACAGGCAAGGTCACTAAACCTGTTACACACCACCCCCACACATGATGCTGCAGGCATCGTACACTTGGAGAAGGTGTCAGGCTACATACCTTTGTGATGGAGTGACTACACAGAGACCAGGGAACACATTGCAAGGTGGGGAAGGCAGGCAGGAGAGGCCTGCAACACTGTGGGTAACAGGATCTGCACAGCACCATAAACCCTGGAAGTGTATCCATGGAACAGTGCACTTACAAATGCTGGTGAAACACAACAAACACACACATGTACCTACCCCCTTCCGGCTGCTGCATCTCCTGTAGGCGCCTGTCCAAGTCAGGAAAGACCACCGCCAGCACACGTTTCTGGATGTGGGAGAGACGGCGGTGCCCGCGGTTCTTATGGCTCTCAGGTGAGTCCCCCAGCAGGACCCGTGCGATCCTCCGCGTCCAGCACCGGATATCCTGCCAGCGTTTCCTCACCTGGGACAGGTGCCGCTTCCGACCATCCGCACTCCTCACGGCGCTGACGGCGTCCAGCCATATCTTCTCCTTGGCAGAGGCGTCTACCTGTGAGGATGGACAAGTGACACTACCTCAATACACCTGGCACATGTCACAGGGACACAGATCATAACACATTTGCTGTTTCCAACAAGGCATAGTATGCATCCAACGCATTGCACCTTTGTCATAGGGACATGATCCTCTGGGGGAAGGCCAAAAGCAGTACGTGCCATTTAAAGGACACAGGTGGAATGAGGGCAACTACACAAGCAATGCTACAGGCTCACACTGTGCATCACACCCACCCCTCCTGTCTCAGGGCACTGCTGGGAGGACTCTGCACCCACCCCTCCTGTCTCAGGGCACTGCTGGGAGTGATAGGCCCCCACCCCTCCTGTCTCAGGGCACTGCTGGTAGTGATAGGCCCCCACCCCTCCTGTCTCAGGGCACTGCTGGGAGACATCAGGCATTCCCCCCCTGGGACCCCCCCTACAGTACATAGCATGTGTGTCACACCTGGACACAATGGCAGAAGTCACAGTCACAAAAAAGGGACACAGTCTGTGCCAGTGGACACTGAACTCACCTGATAACCTGGTCGCCTATACAGCATGGGGTACCGTGGGAGGGTCACATCCACCAAAGCCATGTTCTCCTCCAGGGTGAATGGCTGTGACCTCTCCACAGCCCTTGACATGGTTCCAGGGAATCAGTAGCAGCAGCTGGTTTGTGGAATACAGAGATGTGCAGGCAAGTGCTCCCTCATGGGACCTGGCTGCCTTATATCTGCCTTGCTGGCCCATCTCATGCACAGGAGTACAGAGTGATTGGTCACTCACATATGCATCCTATGTTTCCTCCAATCCCTTCAAACCTAGCAGTCTGTGGGTTCTCAATCAGTTTTTTTCTCCTGCATGATGTCAGCCCCACAAACAAATTGCAACAATGTAGATTCATTCCAACTGACTTCTGCTGTGCACCTTCCTGAACAAAATCAAAATTTGAACTTGGTCTCCATGACAACCAGCATGCATGTAGGCCTTAATACTTGTCCCTCATGTGTCCCCTATGTAATTTGGAGCTTCACACATAGGTACGGTGCGTTCCGGGGCCCTAGGGCACCCCAAATGCATCGCAACGGCCCGTACACGCGTGCCTACGCTCACTATCACTATGGGTGTCCTCGCGTATGCGTACTCGTAGTGGTACGGACCGTACACACGCCTGTACCCTCACTATCACTATGGGTGTCCTCGCGTATGCGTACTCGTAGTGGTACGGGCCGTACACACGCCTGTACGCTCACTATCACTACGACTACGCATACGCGAGGACACCCATAGTGATAGTGAGCGTACAGGCGTGTGTACGGCCCGTACCACTACGAGTACGCATACGCGAGGACACCCATAATGATAGGGAGAGTACAGGCGTGTGTACGGCCCGTACCACTATGGGTGTTCTTGCGTATGCGTACTCGTAGTGGTACGGACCGTACACATGCCTGTACGCTCACTATCACTATGGGTGTCCTCGCGTATGCGTACTCGTAGTGGTACGGGCCGTACACACGCCTGTACGCTCACTATCACTACGACTACGCATACGCGAGGACACCCATAGTGATAGTGAGCGTACAGGCGTGTGTACGGCCCGTACCACTACGAGTACGCATACGCGAGGACACCCATAGTGATAGTGAGCGTACAGGCGTGTGTACGGCCCGTACCACTACGAGTACGCATACGCGAGGACACCCATAATGATAGGGAGAGTATAGGCGTGTGTACGGCCCGTACCACTATGGGTGTTCTTGCGTATGCGTACTCGTAGTGGTACGGACCGTACACATGCCTGTACGCTCGCCATCAAGATGGGTACACATACGACAGCACTCCCATAGTGATATGGGAACGTACACAGGCCCTCTTAGCAGCAGTAATGGTTTTCACACATCACAGTGGTGACAGGCAGCACACAGGAATGAATATGGCGGACATACTTGTCCATGGATGGACATACTTGTCCATGAATGGACATCAAGGCATTGTCTGTGCATTACTACATGTGTGGGGCACAGGTGTGACAGGCTGTGATGTGGCACATTACTCCTGAGTCGAGAAGGCACCAGATGTATGATGAGATGTGTACAGATGTAATGTGTGACGGTGCAATGTGTGCCAGGCATACCCTTGACTCCTTGGACATGTGTGCATGTCGGACTGCACACTTGGGATGAGCGTCACTGGCATGGCATGGACACCAACACACGCAAGTGTCCCCTGATGGCCGGAACAGGGGTTACCACACCTGACTTGTCACTACCCACGGTGCACGATGTGACTATGTCATGTATGTGTGGGGGCTTCCCATTTGGTTGATGTTGGAGCACCCTCAAAAGCTGCAGCTGTTGCAGCAACCAACATGTGTCTGTGTGTAGATTGACATCGCACACTGTTCCGCACACCATGCCACATGTGGTTTCGGATGTGAGGTGCGCATGTATGCATGGGACACGGAGTAGCGTGACAAGGACATGTCTGCATCCTCTCTATGAATGTGTGGTGAGTCATCACATGTGCACCTTCATGGCAAGGTGTGTGGGCTGTCCTAGTGTAATGTCATGTGACCTGTGGCTCTAGTGTTCCGCTACCAGTCCCTGCAATCGGCCTCCTACTTCTGCTGATGTGTGGGTGTATGTCACTCCTGTCTTGCGTCTGGCTGTTCACTTGCACTGGGACACAGCTAATCCCATGGCATGGCATGGGGAGGTTCTCAATCTCTGTGTGTAGCTGGCTCTTGGTAGGAGTGTCACCTGGCAGGCATACGTGTCCAGGGCATGTGGCACATACCTCACTCTGTATGTAGCATATGTGTATAGACAGAATAACATGTGCTCAGTACAAATGATTTGTTGTTGTGGTGCACTCACTCTTCCTTGTCACTTCCAAATTACTGCAGAGCGCCGCCTCTTCCCCGAGCAATGCCGGACTTGGCTGCCATGCGGGAGAATGATCGGATCCGGTGCTACCGCTTCCCACGACAGTTGATTCTGGAGTTGACGGCGAGACTGGCACCACACCTGCAACCGCTGCACAGGTATCCTACGGCACTGACACCCAAGCTGAAGGTAATGGCAGCCCTACATTTTCTAGCCACGGGTACCTTTCAAAATACCATAGCTCATGTTGGTGGCATGTCCCAGAGCATGTTCTGCCGTGTGCTGCATGATTTCTTAGAGGCCATGTTGATTCACCTGGATGACTTCATCAAGTTCCCAACCCCTGAACAGATGACTGGGGTCAAGCATGGATTCTATGCCCTGGGAGGGATGCCCCATGTCATTGGGTCCATAGATGGGACACATGTAGCTTTGGTACCACCACACGCACGGGAGGTAGCGTACCGCAATCGGAAGCACTACCACTCCATCAATGCCCTTGTGGTGTGTCTGTCCAACATGGTGATTTCACATGTCTGTGCTCGTTTTCCAGGATCAGCACACGATGCCTACATCATGAGGCGTAGCAGGATGCCTGAAATGATGATGCAGCTGCGCAACGAACGAGCATGTGTTGTTGGTGGGTACAGTCTGTCTGTCCTGTATTTTGCATTGCCTACCAGCACGACCGCTTCACCACTTCTAACGATGTCCATGTGCATCCCATGTAGGGGACGCTGGCTATCCCAACATGCCATGGCTGATCACACCTCTCCGCAACCCCATCACGCCGGCCCAACTCCGCTACAACACCGCCCATGGCCGGACAAGGTGAGTGATAGAGAGGACGTTTGGCCTGCTGAAGAGCCGCTTTCGGTGCCTACACAAGACCGGCGGCGCACTCCCATATGCCCCGGCGAAGGTCTGCAAAATCTTCATGGTCTGCTGTATGCTGCACAACATGGCAGTTGAGAAAGCTGTGCCACTCATCCTGGATCAACATGACGAGGACCATCCATCCGTGGAGGGCGAAGGGCTTGGCAATGGGGCTAGTGATGTGGAGGATGTGGAGCCGCAAGAGGACATCCGGACTCGGCTCATACGCGACTTCTTTGCTTAGTGGTGAGTACCAGTGTCTGAGTGTGCACGCATTGGTCCCCGTGTGGCATGTGTTGTGATGTGTGTCTCCACCTGCATGAATGGCACGTGAGTCAGAGGTGTGTGTGGGTGTGTCACTGGAGTGATGGTGCCAGTGATGGTTGTAATTCCCCAGTCATAATTGTGACCTAGCATGTTGTCATCCATACATGTGTCGAGTACATGCACATGCAAGTGGCTGTGCTTTTTGTGGCTGACTTCTTGTGTGTCTCTCTTCCCCAGGTACTTGCACATGCCGTCTGCTTCTTGCATTGTTGTGGCACTGCTATTCCTCATGGACACGTCATCGTGGGCTGACTCAGCGTTACAGGCACGGACACGTTTGGAAGTCTCCTTAGGGTAAGGGATGCATCAGGGGTGTATTGGGTGTGGCAGTTGTTCACGATGTATGCACACTGCCCCTGTCGATGTTTAGTTCCTCTGCAGCCATGTAGCATCACCATGGGACACGACATGCAGCTGTGTACACCTGAATAGATGGTCTGACTGGTTGACAGTCATCAGTGATGGGATAGTGGATTGTGATGATGGCATCAATGTGTGTGACACTGCCCTCGGACACATACGGTTAGCATTGGCTTGACATGGTGTGTGACTTCCACATCAGCGGATCAATGGTGTATGGCAGTCTCTCCGTGAGCAGCTGTGGGTGTTTAGCTGTTAGCCGACAATTGTGTGCCAGTTCCATGGCTATCACGCATTTGTGCTGCAGAAGGGGGGTGCCAGTGTTGGACCCACATGTTACTCCACAAGAAGTGTTCATGTGTACTTCAAGTTGCCTCTGCAATCCCGAAAACATGACTAATAAAGGTGTCCCTATGCCTCCAAGGTGCCTCTTCTCAGTCAATGCTGGTGTGTTGTCACGGTGCATCCAGCATGTCTGGCATGGTTTTCCGAGATAGTGGCTATGTGTCGATGTGTCGAGTAACAAGATGCAAGCTGTGTTTGTGGGCTGAGACTGTGTATTGGGCATGATGTCCATGACTGTGTGGGTATTGTGACATGTGCCGTCCCCATGCATCCAACGTTGGCCAGGCCCCCATTCTCTGCATCCAACGGACTCAAGCTTGCAGGACATGGTTCTGCCACCTGTCTACACATACCTGGGTGCCCCCCAGGACACTCCACATGATCCCTGACCTCTGCGCATGACTGTTTCTGTACTCAATGTGTCTGTCAGCACGGTTGTGCGTCCACCCCCTCAGCTGGTTGGGCCCATCACGGGTGTGTATGGTGCTCCATGTCTGTCTTGCCTAATACACTGTGACCCGTGTGTCCTGTGTCAGACTCAGGCCCCAGGGTGTGGATGGGTGAAGTCAAAAGAGAACTCAGACATGTTTGGTCTTTACAACACACATGTAAGGTAATAATGCAACCAGCAGGCATCTTCTCTTCATGGTGTGAAATATTTTTTTTTGGGGGGGGGGGGATAAAGTGAGGGGCTTTCCGGGAGTTTGGAATCCAAAGTTCAGTAGGGGAGTTGGTGTCCTTGCCATTTGAAATCCTCAGAGTCCATGCCACAGTCTTTGTCAACATTGGTCAGACAGTGACCAGCAGGGCCATGTGGCAGAGAATGTCTCTTGATGCTGTGATGCTGTTGCTCCAGTGGGCCAGGTGCCAGGCCAGGTGTCCTGGGAGATGGTGATGTTGCGCCGACCCTCACGGTCTTTTCCGTGGATGACCCGCCCTCCTGCGGGGACCCTCAGAAGCAGGCCGTGACGACGTCTGGGATGCTCCATCGGATGTTTACTCCTCCTCCTCCTGCTCCCTCCCTGTGGGTGGTGATGTTCTCCGCCTTCTGGCACAGGGAGGGTCGGCCATGTTTTCAGCCATCCAACGGAGTGTATCGTGGATTCCCGTGTACGCCGTCATGAGCTCAGCCTGTCCGTCCTCCATCCTCCGTTGGTGTTGCAGTAGACAGGCATGTAGCTCCGCATGTTGCTGGGCCTGCTGGGTCTTGATCCCCTCGAGGACGGACACAACCTGGGCCAGGCCCGTGGTGTCCTGCCGGT
The DNA here is from genome assembly GCF_964204655.1 of Triturus cristatus. Lineage (NCBI taxonomy): Eukaryota > Metazoa > Chordata > Amphibia > Caudata > Salamandridae > Triturus > Triturus cristatus. The sequence continues at coordinate 240,049,003 of NC_140581.1, read as the reverse complement.
ATGTGTCCAGGATGTTACGGACATGGGAAAATACCGGTTCCCCAGCCAACTGGTCAGGCTCGCGCCTCCGCCGTCCTCCACTCCCACCACCCCTGCCCACTTGCACCTGGCCTGCCCTTTTGGCTACATCGGGTCTCCGGGACCCCTGAGGGGTGGCATTGGCGTTGTCGCCTGCCTCCTCCTGGGTGCCCGGGACACCGTGTCCCTCCTGGCCAGCCTGGCTGCATTGTGGTGGTGGGGAAGGGATCCTGGGTGTCTCCTGGGATGTGGCAGGAGTGGGGGTGGTGGTTGGCACAGTTGTACCTGACGCAGGTGCTGCAGGTGGTTGGACACCAGAGGGGCCAGGTCGGTCGGGGTCGTCCACAGAGTGGTGAGAGTGGTCGCTGCCGGTGGGATCGGGCTCCTGCATATCCGGGTCCTGTGAGTCTTCCCCCCCAGTGTTGGGGGGTGAACCACGACGTTGACCTGTGTGTGAGAGAGACAATTTTAATTTTGGTCCATGCAACATCCATGTTTCATCCGTTTCAAAGTTGGCACATTTCCTCTTGGAATTAGGATCTGTCTTGCATTCAACTCACAGTGCACTTGTGCATGGGTGTGTCCCTTGGGCACCACTTTGGCCCCTTTAACTATGTGTGGCACAGTCTTACTTGCTGCGTCAAGTGTGACTGCAGTCAGCAGTGGAGTGGGCAGGTGTGGCGAGCCATGCATTGGCGCCTTCCGTGTAGCACTGTACATGTGCACATGGAGTGGATCCACACACTTATATAATGCAGGTAGCTGTTGTTGTGCTCGTGAACAGGTTGTGACATGGCCCTGTGTTTTGCCATGGGGAAGAGGGGGGGTTCTGGCACTGGCCACCCTTGGCTACATGCACGCGGTCTACCTGCTGACGAGCAGACATTCCCACACACCACACGGCTGATTTGCTCTCCCTGTGTCTCCCTCCCTCTCTGTCCCCCTCTCCCTCCCTCTCTGTCCCCCTCTCCCTCCCTCCGTGTGTCAGCCTCCTCCCTCTGTCCGTGTCCCTGTGTCTCCCTCCCTCTCTGTCCCCCTCTCCCTCCCTCTCTGTCCTCCTTTCCCTCCCTCTGTGTGTCAGCCTCTGTCACCTCAGCCCAGCTTCCTGGCCACACACTGTTAGCAGATCTTTGACTGGCCCTTGGCTTGTTGATGTGCGTTTGTTTCTGATCTCCAGGCACCCATTGGGTGTAGTGTGTGTCTGTGCGCTGCTGCTGTGGTGGTGTGTGCTGCCACTCTTTCACAATGTTGGCTGTTCATTAGCTACTGTCATGTGCAAAACAGTGCCTTCACCCCCATGTGTTGATGCAAGGCCTCCGCCATTTGCTGGAATGTCTTTCCTGTGTGGGTACACACTGTTTGTCTGGCTGTGACCTAGGCCATATGGGCAGAGGGCATTGTTGTCTGCTTCTGAGTTGCACTATGTGATTTTTGGGGCCCACCCTCCCGCCATCCGGGTTACCGTGTCATGTGTTGGTGTCTTCTGTGGCCTGTGACTTGACATTGTCCAGCTGGGTGCATGGGGCATGGTGGCGGCAGTGGCATGTGCGTGTTCATGGAGTGTGGTTGAGTCTTGCGATAGGTTGGGGTGGTTGCGTGCCTGTTAGTGATTTTGGTTGTGGATGACGTTCCCCCCATGTGAGGTGTGTTGTTTGTGTACTCACCCGGGTCTCGGAGTCCTCGTAATCCTTCGACTGCCTCCACCGGCTGTATGGCCATCACCCTCTCCTCCCAGGGCTGGTAGTGTACGGGTCTGCGGGAGGGCCCTCCTCCAGTGGCGTTGGCCTGGTTGTGTTCCTCCAGCATCTTGGCTCGGACCCTCCTCCGCAGATCGTACCACCTGGATTGGCATTCCTGCCTGGTCCTTCTGGTGTCCGCAACAGCATTCATAGCATCGATGATGGTCTGCCACATGGCTGTTTTTGCTGCCATGCTGGTGTTTCTGACCAATGTTCCAAAGAGCTGTGGCTCGACTCTGAGGATTTCATCGACAAGAACCTCCAACTCTCGGTTACTGAACTTTGGATTCTTGGTAGTGGGCATGGTGAGGGGTGTGGATGGTGGGGGGGGGTGTGGATGGTTGTGGGTGTGTGGGTGTGGTTGTGCAGGTGTGTGTGTGTGTGAATGTGATGAGGGGGTGTTTGTGAAGGTGGTTGTGTGAAGGTGTGCAAGTGTAAGGTGTGGTGTAGCTTGTAGTATGGTGCTGTAGGTCTGTGGTGTCTGGCAGCAGTGAGTCTGTTGCAAAGGCTCATGGTTTGTGTGTGTGGGCCCTTTTTATTGGTCCATTGGTGGGTGTGGCTGTGTTTGAAGTTTGGGTGGGTGTGTTATAAGGAGTGGTGGTGTATTGGGCCTCTGTTTGTTTTTGGCAGTTGCAGGTCAGTGAATGTGTTATTTTAGTGGTTGTTGGACATGTTTAGTGGCTTTGTGCCATTCGAATGGTGTATTATTGTGTTGTTTTGTTTTGTCCTGGTTGTGTACGTGCGTTTTTAGCGTGTGTACGGTGTGTACATGGGCCATTTGGTTGTACGGTGCTGTCCTTGTGTGTGGCTTGGTACGACTCGTACATGCGGTCGTGATGTTGGGGCATGGGGTGCGCTCCGTACTTAGGAGGTTGTGGTGGGGGTGCAACTCTGACGTACAGGGGTGTACATACAGGGGGGTACGACACGTACAGGGGGGGTTCGACTTGAACGTACTGGGGTGTCCATACACGGTGGTACGACACGTACAGGGGTGGGGGTACGACTCGGACGTAATGGGGTGTACATACACGGGGGTACGACATGTACAGGGGTGGGGGTATGACGCGAACGTACAGGGGTGTACATGCACGGGTGGGGGTTCGACACGTACAGGGGTGGGGGTACGACGCAAACATACTGGGGTGTACATACACAGTGGTACGACGCGTACAGGGGGGGTACGACGCGAACGTACTGGGGTGTACATACACGGTGGTACGACACGTACAGGGGTGGGGGTACGACTCTGACGTACTGGGGTGTACATGCACGGGGGTAGGAGACGTACAGGGGTGGGTGTATGACTCGGACGTAATGGGGTGTCCATTCAGGGGGGTATGACACGTACACGGGTGGGGGTTCGACTCTGACGTACAGGGGTGTACATACACAGTGGTACGACACGTACAGGGGTGGGGGTACGACTCGGACGTAATGGGGTGTACATACACGGTGGTACGACACGTACAGGGGGGGTACGACTCTGATGTACTGGGGTGTACATGCACGGGGTTAGGACACGTACAGGGGTGGGGGTACGACGCGAATGTACTGGGGTGTACATACACGGTGGTACGACACGTACAGGGGTGTGGGTACGACGCGAACGTACAGGGGTGTACATACACGGTGGTACGACACGTACAGGGGTGGGGGTACGACTCGGACGTACTGGGGTGTACATACACGGTGGTACGACACGTACAGGGGTGGGGGTACGACTCTGACGTACTGGGGTGTACATGCACGGGGGTAGGACACGTACAGGGGTGGGGGTACGACGCGAACGTACTGGGGTGTACATACACGGTAGTACGACACGTACAGGGGGGTACGACGCGAACGTACAGGGGTGTACATACACGGTGGTACGACACGTACAGGGGTGGGGGTATGACTCTGACGTACTGGGGTGTACATGCATGGGGGTAGGACACGTACAGGGGTGGGGGTACGACGCGAACATACTGGGGTGTACATACACGGTAGTACGACACATACAGGGGGGGGTACGACGTGAACGTACAGGGGTGTACATACACGGTGGTACGACACGTACAGGGGTGGGGGTACGACTCTGACGTACTGGGGTGTACATGCACGGGGGTAGGACACGTACAGGGGTGGGGGTACGACGCGAACATACTGGGGTGTACATACACGGTGGTACGACACGTACAGGGGTGTGGGTACGACGCGAACGTACAGGGGTGTACATACACGGTGGTACGACACGTACAGGGGTGGGGGTACGACTCAGACGTACTGGGGTGTACATACACGGGGGTAGGACACGTACAGGGGTGGGGGTACGACGCGAACGTACTGGGGTGTACATGCACGGGGGTAGGACACGTACAGGGGTGGGGGTACGACGCGAACGTACTGGGGTGTACATGCACGGGTGGGGGTTCGACACGTACACGGGTGTACATACAGAGGGGGGTGTACATTAACGGGGAGTGCGACTCGAACGTATGGGTGCTGGGGGGAGTGTTGGGCGCGTATGCGGGGACATGTCTCCATGGTTGCAATGGGAGTTCGGTGCGGACGGTGTTTTTACCATACGGTTGTGAGATCGGACGCACGGGATGGATCGTGATTCCTCGGTCGGACTTCACTTTTCACATTTGTACGGTAAATCGTCCGAGGACGTGTCGGACACATTTTCCGACCCGAGGACGTGTGGGGAAATATTCCGAATGCGGTTCGTATGGACTTTTTACCATGCGAATCGTGATTGCCAGTTTGTACGGCACTTGTACGATTCGTACGGTAAAAAGACCGGATACGAGTCGTACGGGCTATTTTTTTACCGGATCGTAATCGGCACCTTAGTAATGATGCCCAGTTGGTTTTCAAACAACGTTTGCCTAGGGAATTACAAAATTCCTACCTAATATTTTTAAAGCCAAAGTTTTAGGAAGATAATTCAGTCTCTGAGGAATTTATTATTATATAATTTAATAGGACTACCATTGGACCATTTACATAAAGAAGAAGTGCAAAAATACCATTTGGCCTCAAGGAAAGGTATATTTTTGAATTATGGACTTTTTGGTGGTCATTTATTCGGTGATTATTTTAATGTGGCAACATTTATAGTTTTTATAAGTTAAAGTTATAAAATGTTGTAATCTGTAAGCATTTCATATATGTATGATTTGTATTTTCTGGTATTTTACTGAGAATAGTATGTTGGGTTTATTTTAACAATCTTTCTGATTGTTTTTTCTTTGCCCGCTGTTAAGTGATGAGTACCATTGAAATCACTATTTCTAGTGAAATTCAATATATTCTGAGAACAGCAAAAAAGGCAAACAAATTACTTTGTGGAAATTATGTTGTGTTGTAAAAAATGTATTATTATATGTTATAATTTTTTTTTTCTTTCACAGATCCAAATTTAAAAAAAACTATTTTTAACAATTTATATTTGAATGAAAAACAGCAAAAAATGAATACCAATTTTTATTCCTATTACTGTGAAGGTAAGTTTAACTAAGTCTCAATATGCAGAATGAAGAGGCCTGCAAGAAGCTACAAAGTTGAAACACGTTTCTAAAAACACTCTGTTTATGTAGTTTTGAAATCTGACCATAATCAGATATCATGTGACCTGCAAAAAAAGAGATTTGAGGGGCTCATAATATTTCACGTTTTTAGCTGTTGAAGGACCACAATCATTTCAATCATTCTACTTTGAACATCTTTGCAGACAAAACTCTGTGCTTACTTTTATCATTTGCAAGGAAATTTAAAAACGGAAATATGTCACTTTTTGGAACATAGTTATTGTGCAAGACACTCTTTTATATTTACAAAGAGAGGAAAAGGCAGTCTGTACACTTTTTATACTCCATGTAAATACAACCTCATCATTTAGACCACTTTGTGTTCAAAGGGCGGTCTATAAGTGTTGTTGTGCATGATTGCCCTTAATACTCATAGAACAAGACACATGTCTAGATTTATCAGAAATCATAAATCTCGATATGTGTGTGAATGGTGCACCATTCTACAATTGGTGTAGGAAAGCACAACAAAGAGAATTGTTTTAATGTCTCCACATTTTTATATCTTCAATGCATGCTGAAATGTTCAGCATACATTGAAGGGGAAAAATGCATTTTCTCATTGTTTTTGTACAGGAAGGTGTGTCTTCCTGTAGAAAAACAAACAGCACATGACACAGATATCCTTGCACTATTGTGCAAGGGTGCCTGTGTCACCACATGGCTGCAGTTTAAGCAGCCGTGCAGACAGAAGCATAGATTTGCAACATATTTATGTACATATGTTGCATCCCTGTGCTTCGGAAGTACTACAGCACACTGCAGCTAAAGAGGTTACTGTGTGATGCTGCAACACTTCCTTATAGTTCTGCACTTATACATTCACCATACGCTACTAATGCATTCATTCAGTCAATTACGTACTACACATACATTCATGTAAACTTTCACACACTAACAAAGAAATTTAGCTCTTTTTTTAAACCAGGAAAGTTAGTTCTTACAAGAACTTTTTTTCTTCTTCTTTCTTCTTTTATATTTTTTGGGGGGGTTTCTGAACAATTTTGTGATTTTTTTTATTTTTCTGAAAGAAAAAAAAAAAACAGGAGAAACCAAAGAATGAACTTCAGGGAACAATAAAAAAAAAACTAGCAAATATGACTTTCTTGGCGGCGGCAGATCAGATCTATCGACTGCTCGCCATAGCACAAAGTCTTATCGCACTTAGTGCAGAGCACTTTTAAAAATTGAAATTGAGGACGGATGTCCAAGGTTTGGTCTGATGGATGCACTCTTAATGTGCTCGGCAGCGATGAGGGGGATGGCGCAGGAGCAGGAGTGTTTCTCATAGTAAAAAATGTCCATACCACTGAAGAGAAACGTTCTTTGCTTGGTAACTCCGGCAAAAATTCATCCTCAGAGGTTTGAGGTGATGCAGGTGATGCCTGCTGCCCTGAAGCCATTTATGGTTGAAAAAAATTAGAGCTAAGTGTAAACTTAGTCTAAAAAATGTTCTTCTCTCCAAAGAGGTGGTTCTCCAAAGAAGCTCAAAGAAGAATGATTGAAATGGGTGGGGTCTTTCAGTAGTTAGAACAGGAAGTGTAATGAACAAATCAAATCTCTTTTTTTGCAGCTCACATGGGATCTGCGCACCGTGCGCTTACGCAGCATGCACCCAGCACGCATCCTCGAAATTGAATTAAAAAGAAATATTGGATTAGATGTCAAAATATATTAGTTTTAAGACTAGTTTAGAGTTTGTCTTCAACTAATATTCACATGCACTACATAAATATGTTTTTTTTAATTTTAAATTTTTCGCGGGATCCGCGGACCTACCGCATCATAGACGCAGATGACGCATCGCGGAAGCGCGTAAACCTCGCGTTACGTGCATCGAACGTGTCGCGTATAGGCTAGGAGTCGCGTACCGGTCGCATTGAAATCGCGCACTAACCACGTACCCGCCGCATACCATGCGCGAATGCTATCGCGTAGGGATCGAGAACGGTGCGCTTAGGGTGCGCGGATCCAAAAACATTGAAAAAAATATATAAAATAAAGTTTTGCACATATAGTTAAAAAAATATTTTGAAAAATATAAAAAAATATGTTTGAAAAACCCATTAAGTTCAAATAATATTTTTTAATTTTTAAAAGAATTAATTGAAAAAATACATTTAAAAATGTTGATAAAAAAGTATTTTAACAAAAATGTAATTAATGAAATGACACACTGAATTTGAAAAATATAGAAATCCAATCAAAATCATTAAACATGATATCTTCAGAGATAAGTTATAGATAGGAATTAGCATTTAAAAAACCTTTGAAATTTGCTGAAAAAAAACATAGGTTTCAGGCCTGATATAGCTAGGAATTAGCATTTAAAAAACCTTTGAAATTCACTGAAAAAACCATAGGTTTCATGCACGTTATAGTTAGGAATTGGCATTTAAAAAACCTTTGAAATTCACTTAAAAAACCAAAGGTTTCAGGGGCGTTATAGTTAGGAATTGGCATTTAAAAAACCTTAGAAATTCACTGAAAAAACCATAGGTTTCAGGGGCGTTATAGTTAGCTAGACATTTCCCTCATACAAAACCCTAGAAATTCCCCTGTTATAGTTAGTTCAGCTAACTATAACTCGCGCCCCCGCAACGCACTGCAGATGACGTCACATATTACATCACTCATGACATGGTCAGTGACATCACTGATGACATCACTGATGACATCTCAAATGACATCACTGATGACATCACTGATGACGTCATCCATGTGATAAATTAGTGCATCTTCTCACACCCTAATATAACCTTTGATTCACCGACTCAAAATTTCAGACTTCCATTCTCAAAACCATAGATACTCCAATGCCAATAACTACATACACACTCATTGACTCTTAGGTCTACACACACCTCCACTCACTCACCTGTAGTGTCACTTATACTTACAGTCACTCAGTACAGGACTATCATATGCATTTATATACCTATATAGACACTCAGACACCATCACTCATCCATAGACATACTCACACACCTAGTCAGTCATGGAAATAATGAATCACACTCCCATGTACTCACCTATGCAGTTATACACACACAAGTTCACTTACTCATAAAAATAGTACCACATTCTTACGCTCTTATACAATAACTGATACAAGCACACACTCATCCATACAGCCACTCTCACAATCACACACTCTCACATATACCCACTTATATACTCTTACACACATATATACTGCCTTTCACATATGTAGTTACTCACACATGTACCACTGAGATATACATTCAATCGCTAACACACCTATACATACACTCACCCAACCATACAGTCCATCACAGATACACTCTTAAAAACATGCACCCACTGAATCACCCACTCACACATATAGTCACAGAGTCACACACACCCTACCCACACAAACACTCAGGCACCCATACAGATACTCAGACAACCAATCAATAACCCATATAGACACTCATATAGCTATTCAAAAAACCATGCAGCCACTTATACACCAACACACAGACACATACAGACATTCACTCAGTTTAGTCACTAGTCTGCAGTAAGATACATTTAATGACTCACTTATAGAGTCAGTTACGCACCTATAAAATCATCGATTCACACACTTGTACACCCACTTATTTTTCAACAGGCCTTTCCCTATATATATTAAACATAATAAAACTGTTCAGAAACACATACTCAATGGATGATGTCATCAGTGATGTCATCAGTGATGTCATTTGAGATGTCATCAGTGATGTCATGAGTGATGTCACTGACCATGTCATGAGTGATGTAATATGTGACATCATCAGCAGTGCATTGCGGGGGCGCGAGTTATAGTTAGCTGAACTAACTATAACAGGGGAATTTCTAGGGTTTTGTACGAGGGAAATGTCCAGCTAACTATAATGCCCCTGAAACCTATGGTTTTTTCAGTGAATTTCTAAGGTTTTTTAAATGCCAATTCCTAACTATAACGCCCCTGAAACCTTTGGTTTTTTCAGTGAATTTCAAAGATTTTTTAAATGCCAATTCCTAACTATAACGTGCATGAAACCTATGGTTTTTTCAGTGAATATATATATATATATATATATATTACCTACTGGCAGTCGCCAGTAGGTAGTTATAGTTAGGACCTATTATCCATAGGAAAATCATAACATTCTATTCCCAATAACTTTGGCGCTGGTTGACGAATCTTCGAGAAATTTTCAAAATTAATGGCCCATTCTTGCAAAAGGGTAGCCCTTGGTTCAGAAAGCACCCTTTTTTTAAATGGTGTAAATCCGTTCAGTAGTTCCTGAGAAATTCAAAAAATAGTGGTGAAAAAACAATTTTCCCATAGGAAACTTTAGACACAGTTATTGCAAAAACTGCTGAACAGAATTCCACCAAATTTGGCAAAAAGGTACTGCTTGGCTCAGAAAACGACCTTTTAAAAAAATGGTGTAAATCCGTTCAGTAGTTTTTGAGAAATTAAGAAATAAAGATAGTGATATCTAGAGGTACGGAGGATCCGTGCACCCTCCCGATCACAAGCTTTATTCTAATTGGCTGTCAACACTCCAAACCAGGAAGTGTTGGCAGCCATCTTGTGCCCACAAGGACCCCCAGGGCCAAAAAAAGAATTGTTTTAAAAAAAAAAATAGGCAAAATCCGCGGAGGATCCGCAGATCTGGCTGAAAATTTTAAAAAACAAAGCGCGGGCTCCCGTGCTTCGTTATTAATTAGCCAAGTCCCGGGGGCAATGTTAAGATTGTAATGGGGGCCCCTCCCCCCAGCCCCGGGGACCGCCATCCCCGGGGCTTTTCAAAAGTATTTGCGGGGGGCTCACGGCCCCCCTGCAGCCCTGGGGACCACCACACCTGGGGCTTGTTTAGTAAATGGGTGGGGGGCTCAAAGGCCCCCCCAAGCCCCGGAGACAGCCACCCCCGGGGCTTTTATTAAATATTGGTGGGGGGCTCAAACCCCCCCACACACCCCTGGGACAGCCACCTCCCCGGGGCTCTAAATATTTAAATTGGGGGGTCCGTGATGGACCCCCAATCCTTGGGGACCACCACCCCCCGGGGCTTTGCAAATGTGGCCACCCTCCTGGAGCCCTGTGATGGCCCTGGGACGCCACCCCCCAGGTCCAGCTCCTGCAGTGTCTGGGGGGCTCAGCCCCGGGACACTGCTGTTTGCTATGGCAGGGTGGGAGCCTCGTGGCTCCCGCCCTGCCATAGCAAACTGCTTTGGTTTTTGGAAGAGAGAGCAGGAAACCTGCTCGCTTTTCCAAAAACCAAAGATGATTGCTTTTCCACACAGGGAGCTGTATCTTAGCAGCTCCCCATGTGGAAAAGCAATGATGGCTCCAGCAGGAGGCGGGGAGCAAGCAGGACCGTGGGGGGATTGGGGACCCTCCCACGGTCCCCAACAGAGAGGGCCAGCCCCGGGGGATGGGGTCCCCGGGGCTATTGGTGGCCCGGGAGGGGGGCCACGCGGCCCCGCTCCTCCAAAAATTAAAAATAAGTTAATTAATTAATAAAACAAACAAAGGCCGGCCCCGGGGGATGGGGTCCCCGGGGCCATCAATGGCCTGAGGAGGGGGGCAAGGCAGCCCCCCTCCAAATAAATAAAGAAAAAAAATGGCCATGCCCCGGGGGATGGGGTCCCATGGCCGATTATGGCCTCGTGAGGGGGGCCACGGCCCCCTTCCAATTTATTTTTAAATAAACATAAAATTGGGGTCAGGCCCTGGGGTATGGGGTCCCCAGGGCCAGTAAAACAGGAAAAGAAGGGGGGCCACACCGCCCCCTTTCTTAAAAAAATAATATAAAAAAAAGACCGGCATCTGCAGGAGGCCCCGCCCTGTCCCTGCAACACTCTGCAAACGCGCCCCCGGTGCATCTGCAAACGCGCCCCCTGGTGCGTTTGCAGATGGGGAACTAATTCCCCTTGAATACTGGGGGTCCCTGGGGGCCAACTAGCCCACCAGGAACCTCCAGAATGTACCAGGGAGCTGCATTGCAGAGAGGTGTTCAGAGGCCACGCCCCTTTTTACACCTCTCTGCAACGCAGCTCTGTGGCGCTTAATGGAGGTACCTGGTGGGCTAGTAGCACCCCAGGGACCCTCATGATTCAAGGGAACTTAATCCCCCAACTTAAAACGTGCCACGGGGCGCGTTTTCACAGTAGTGAAGGGAGGGGACGGGGCCTGAGGTGACATGTGTGCAAAAACGCCCTGTGGCACGTTTTAAGTTGGGGAATTAATTCCTCTTCAATCCTGAGGTCCCCTGGGGGCCAACTAGCCCACCAGGTACCTCCAATAAGCCCCACAGAGCTGCGTTGCAGAGTGTTGTAAAAAGGGGCGTGACCTCTGAACACCTCTCTGCAACAAAGCTCCCTGGCACATACTGGAGGTACCTGGTGGGCTAGTTGGCCCCCAGGGACCCTCAGGATTGAAGAGGAATTAATTCCCCAACTGAAAATGCGCCACAGGGCGTGTTTGCACACATGTCACCTCAGGCCCCGCCCCCTTCCTTCACCACTGTGCAAACGCACCCCCTGGCGAGTTGTAAGTTGGGAAATTAATTCCCCTTCAATCCTGAGGGTCCCTGGGGGCCAACTAGCCCACCAGGTACCTCCAGTATGCACCAGGGAACTGCGTTGCTGAGATGTGTTCAGAGGCCACGCCCCTTTTTACACCTCTCTGCAACGCAGCTCTGTGGCGCTTACTGGAGGTACCTAGTGGGCTAGTTGGACCCTAGGGAGACTCAGAATTCAAGGGGACTTAATCTCCCAACTTAAAACGGCCACAGGGCGTGTTTACAAGTTGGTGAAGGGAGGGGACTGGGCCTGAGGTGACGTGTGCAAACACGCCCAGTGGTGCATTTTAAGTTGGGGAAATAATTCCCCTTCAATCCTGACGGCCCTTGGGAGCCAAATAGCCCACCAGGTGCTTCCAGTAAGTGCCACTGCACTGCGTTGCAGAGAGGTGGTCCAGGCTGTGCCCCTTTTTACACCTCTCTGCAACGCAGCTCTGCAACGCAGCTCTGTGGCGCTTACTGGAGGTACCTAGTGGGCTAGTTGGACCCTAGGGACCCTCAGGATTCAAGGGGACTTAATCTTCCAACTTAAAATGGCCACAGGGTGTGGTTACACAGTGGTGAAGGGATTGAACGGGGCCTGAGGTGACGTGTGCAAACACGTCCTGTGGCACGTTTTCAGTTGGGGAAATAATTCCCCTTCAATCCTGAGGGCCCCTGGGGGCCAACTAGCCCACCAGGTGCTTCCAGTAAGTGCCACTGCGCTGCGTTGCAGAGAGGTGGTCCAGGCCATGCCCATTTTTACACCTCTCTGCAGCGCAGCTCTGTGGCGCTTACTGGAGGTACTTAGTGGGCTAGTTGGACCATAGGGACACTCAGGATTCAAGGGGACTTTATCTCCCAACTTAAAACGGCCACAGGGCGTGTTTACACGGTGGTGAAGGGAGGGGACCGGGCCTGAGGTGACGTGTGCAAACACGCCCTGTGGTGCGTTTTAAGTTGGGGAAATAATTCCCCTTAAATCCTGAGGGCCCTTGGGAGCCAACAAGCCCACCAGGTGCTTCCAGTAAGCACCACTGCGCTGCGTTGCAGAGAGGTGGTCCAGGCCGTGCTCCTTTTTACACCTCTCTGCAACGCAGCTCTGTGGCGCTTACTGGAGGTACCTAGTGGGTAAGTTGGACCCTAGGGACCCTCAGGATTCAAGGCGACTTTATCTCCCAACTTAAAACGGCCACAGAGCGTGTTTACACAGTGGTCAAGGGAGGGGACGGGGCCTGAGGTGACGTGTGCAAACACGCCCTGTGGCGCATTTTAAGTTGGGGAATTAAGTTCCCTTTGATCCTGAGAGTCCCTGGGTCCAACTAGCCCGTCATATACCTCTAGTAAGCACCACAGAGCTGCGTTGCAGAGAGGTGGTCCGAGGCCATGCCCCATTTTACACCTCTGCAATGCAACTCTGTGGTACTTACAGGCACTTACTGGACATACCTGGTTGGTTAGTTGGCTCCCAGGGACCCTCAGGATTCAAGGGGACTTTATTCCCCAACTTAAAACGGCCACAGGGCATGTTTGCACACATGTCATCTCAGGCTCCCCCCTCCCTTCACCCCGTGGCGCATTTTAAGAGGTGGTTTTAATCCCCCTGCCCTATTATATACTAGGGGCTTACAGAGGAGGTCATGCTAATTACAGGGGTACCCAAACGCATAGTGTTCCCTAGTGTATTTAAGTGTTTTCACTTCATTCTAAGTGTCTTTTAGCATACCACTGTCTCTAGGTCTGGTTAGTCAGAGTCAATTAACACCAGTACCCGTATGAAAAAGTTGTTGTCACAGGATGATTTTGTAAGAAGGCCTCTTTCTGCTCCTCTGTTGGTTCTTTCTGCACATGTCTTGCTTCTTCCTGCACTTTTCTTCGTCTTTGAGGACATCTGTTGCTTCTTTCTGCATTTCTTTTGCTTCTTTCTGTGCATTTTTTCTTCTTTCTTCACATATCCTACCTCTGTAGGCATAGTTAGAAACTAGCATTTAAAAAACCTTTGAAATTTACTTAAAAAACCATAGGTTTCAGGCACATTATAGTTAGGAATTAGCATTTAAAAAACCTTTGAAATTCACTGAAAAAAACATAGGTTTCAGGCACAGTATAGTTAGAAATTAGCATTTAAAAAACCTTAGAAATTCACTGAAAAAAACATAGGTTTCAGGGGTGTTATAGTTAGTTGGACATTTCACTCGTACAAAACCATAGAAATTCCCACGTTATAGTTAGTTCAGCTAACTATAACTCGCGCGCCCGCAATGCACTGCTGATGACGTCACATATTACATCACTCATGACATGGTCAGTGACATCACTCATGACATCACCCATGACATCTCAAATGACATCACTGATGACATCATCCAGTGAATGTGTGTTTTTCTGAAAATTAAATATGTTTTATATATGTATATCTCAAGGTCGATGTAAGAATAAATGGGTATATAAGTGTCTAAATGGATGATTTGTTTTTGTAAAATTTATTGTATAACTGACTGATTAAGTGTATCTTAATGAATACATGGGTTAGTGAGTAATGTTTAAATATGTAAATATCTGTATCAGTCTCTCACTTTGTGTATAAGTGGCTGCATGGGTTGGTGAGTAGCTACATGAGTATCTATATGGGTTATTAGTTGGTTTTTTGAGTATCAGTATGAGTGTCTGAGTGTCTGCATGGTTGGGTGGGGGATATTACTTAGTGCATAGATACATGAATGAGTGACTCACTGTTTGTATGTGTTGAAGACAGCATGTGTGCAGGACTGCATAGGTGGATGAGTGTGTGTATGGGTGTGTTAGTGAGTGAATGACTGTCTCAATAGTGTCTTTATGAGTAACTACATATGTTTTAAACTAGTATATGTGAGTATTGATGTATATAAGTGAGTATATGTGAGAGTGAGAGATTGGAAGAGTTCCTGTACAAATAAGTAGGTGTTTCTATAAGTGATTGTTTAAGAGAGTAAGTATGTGTACGTTTCTGTAGAAGTAAATGTGGTAGTGTGTGTATAACTGTATATGCAAGTAAATGGATGTTTGATACTTTGTTTGCATGTGTGACTATGTGTGTGAGTAACTCTATGGATGAGTGGCAGTGTGTAACAGGGTGTATAGGTGTATGAGTACATATGATGAGTGAGTACATGTATGAGTGACTGTATAGGGACTGTTGGTAAATGAGTGGATGTGTGTGTAGATCTAGGAATTACTGAATAGGTGTGTTGTAACTGGTATTGGTATGTCCATTGTTGTGAAAATGTTAGTTTGTATTTTTGAGAGTGTGAATCAAAGGTTATATTAGGGTGAGAGGAGGTCTGCCACTCTATCACAAGGATAATGTCATCAGTGATGTCATCAGTGATATCATTTGAGATGTCATCAGTGATGTCATGAGTGATGTCACTGACCATGTCATGAGTGATGTAATATGTGACGTCATCAGCAGTGCATTGCGGGCACGCGAGTTATAGTTAGCTGAACTAACTATAAGGGGGGAATTTCTATGGTTTTGTACGAGTGAAATGTCCAACTAACTATAACGCCCCTGAAATTTATGGTTTTTTCTGTGAATATATATAGATATTTTTTTTTTTTTTGACTGAAAAAACAACAGGTTTTTAGGAACGTTATAGTTATATAGTTAGTTGGACATTTCACTCATACAAAACCAGAGAAATTCGGCCGTTATAGTTAGTTGACCTAACTATAACTCGCGTCCCCGCAATGCACTGCTGATGACGTCACATATTATATCATTCATGACATGGTCAGTGATATCACTGATGACATCATTGATGACATCTCAAATGACATCACTGATTACATCATCCATGTGATAATCTGATGCACCTCCTCACACACTAATATAACCTTTGATACACCCACTTTAAAATACAGACTACCATTTTCGAAACCATAGACACACCAGTAACAAGTTACTACATACCCACTCACTGAGTCCTAGGTCTACACACACATCCACTCATTCACTCATACAGTGACTCATACAGGCAGTCACTCATCAATACGGCACTATCATATGCACTCATACACCAATGTCATCAGTTATGTCACAGACCATGTCATGAATGATGTAATATATGACGCCATCAGCAGTGCATTGTGGGAGTGGGAGTTATAGTTAGCCCAACTAACTATAATGACTGAATTTCTCTTTTTGTATGAGTGAAATGTCCAACTAACTATAACGTCCCTGAAACTTGTGTTTTTTTCAGTGAATTTCTAAGGTTTTTTAAATGCTAATTTCTAACTATAACGTCCCTGAAACCTATGGGTTTTTTCTGTGAATTTCAAAGGTTTTTTAAATGATAATTTCTAACTATGCCTACAGAGGTAGGACATAAAGACAAATAAAGGTACAGAAAGAAGCAAGAGATATGCAGAAAGAACAAACAGAGGTGCAAAGTCATCTTGTGCCCCCAACTTTTTGCTGACTGTTACTGGTGGTAACTGACTCTGATTAACCAGGCTCGGAGCCAGTGCTATGCTGAAAGACACTTAGAATACAGTGAGAACACCTACATACACTAGGGTACACCATGGGTTGGGATACCCTTGTGATTGGCATGACGTCTCCTGTTAGGCCCTAGTACATAATAGGGCAGGGGATTAAAACTACTTCAAAGTCAGAGATGCAGAAATAGGCAAGAGAAGTGCAGAAAAAAGCAACAGAGGTGCCGAAAGAGGCAAGAGAGGTATAGAAAAAAGCAAGAGAAGTGCAGAAAGAGGCAAGAGAATTGCTGAAAGAAGCAACAGAGGTGTAGAAAGAAGCAAGAAAAGTGCAGAAAGAGGCAAGAGAGGTACAGAAAGAGGCAAGAGAGGTGCAGAAAGAGGCAAGAGAACTGCAGAAAGAGGCAAGAGGGATGCAAAAAGGGAAGTAGGGTCCATAAAGAAGCAAGAGAGGTGCAGAAAGAAGCAAGAGAGGTACAGAAAGAGAGAAGACGAGTGCAGAACGAGACAACAAGGGTGCAGAAAGACGCTAGAGAGGTATAGAAAAAAGCAGGAGAAGTGCAGAAAGAGGCAAGAGAATTGCTGAAAGAAGCAACAGAGGTGTAGAAAGAAGCAAGAAAAGTGCAGAAAGAGGCAAGTGAGGTACATAAAGAGGCAAGAGAGGTGCAGAAAGAGGCAAGAGAACTGCAGAAAGAGGCAAGAGGGATGCAAAAAGGGAAGTAGGGTCCATAAAGAAGCAAGAGAGGTGCAGAAAGAAGCAAGAGAGGTACAGAAAGAGAGAAGACGAGTGCAGAAAGAGACAACAAGGGTGCAGAACGAAGCAAGAGAGCTACAGAAAGAGGCAAAAGAAGTGAAGAAGAAGCAACAGGGGTACAGAAAGAGGCAAGAGAGGTGCAGAGGGGTACAGAAAAAGGAGGCGGGTGCAAAAAGAGGCAAAATGGTTGCAGAAAGAAGCAAGAGAGGTACAGAATGAAGTAAGAGAAGTGCAGAAAGAAGCAACAGGGGTGCAAAAATAGGCTAGAGGGGTGCAGAAAGAGGCAAGGCAAGTGCAGAAAGAAGCAACAGAGGTGCAGAGGGAGGCAAAAGAACTACAGAAAGATGTAAAAGAGTTGCAGACAGGCAAAAGGGGTGCAGAACGCAGAAACAGGTGTGCAGACAGAGGCAAGAGAGATGTAGAAAGATGGAAGAGGGATGCTGAAAGAGGCAAGAGGGATGTATAAATTTGCAACAGAGCTGCAGAAAGAAGAGCAGTGCAGAATGAACCAACAGAGGTGCAGAACGAGGCAAGAGAGGTACAGAAAGAGGCAAGAGAAGTGCAGAAAGAATCAAAAGAGGTGCGGAAAGAGGCAAGAAAACAGCAGAAAAAGGCAAGAGAGGTGCAGAAAGAGGAAGGAGAGGTGCACAAAGAGGCAAGAGGGGTACAGAAAGAGGTAAGAGGAGTACAGAGAGAAGCAAGAGAAGCAGAAAGAAGTAACATAGGTACCAAAAGAGGCAAGGGGGTGTAGAAAGAGCAAGAGAAGTAAAGAAAGAAGCAACAGAGGTGCAGAAAGAGGCAAGAGAGGTGCAGAAAGAGGCAGGAGACATGCAGAAAGAGGGAACAGGGGTGCAGAAAAAGTCAAGAGGGATACAGAAATTTGCAAAAGAGGCGCAACATGAAGG
Source organism: Triturus cristatus (assembly GCF_964204655.1). NCBI lineage: Eukaryota > Metazoa > Chordata > Amphibia > Caudata > Salamandridae > Triturus > Triturus cristatus. Next base: position 240,030,991 of record NC_140581.1, on the reverse strand, counting down.
AAGAGCAGTGCAGGAAGAACCAACAGAGGTACAGTAAGAGGCAAGAGGGGTGCAGAAAGAGGTCGGAGAGGTACACAAAGAGGCAAGAGGGGTACAGAAAGAAACAAGAGGGATACAGAAAGAAGTAAGAAAAGTGCAGAAAGAAGCAACAGAGGTGCTGAAAGAGACGAGAAGGGTGCAGAAAAAAGGCAAGAGAAGTGTAGAAAGAAGCAACAGAGTTGCAGAAAGAGGCAATAGAGTTGCAGAAAGAGGCACGAGAGATGCAGAAACAAGAGAGTAAGGTTCAGAAAGAGGCAAGACAAGAGCAGAAACTGGGACATAAGGTGCAGAAAGAGGCAAGAGAGATATAGAAAGAAACAAGATAAGTGTAGAAAGAGGCAAGAGAAGTGCAGAAAGAGGCACTTGAGGTGCAGAAAGAGGCAAGAGAGGTACAGAAAGAGGCTCAAGAAGTGCAGAAAGAGGCAAGAGAGGTGCAGAAAGAGGCAAGAGAAGTGCAGAAGGAAGAGAGTGAGGTGCAGAAAGAGGCAAGCGAGGTGCAGAAAGAGGCAAGAGAGGTGCAGAAAGAGGCAAGGGAAATGCAGAAACAGGCAGGAGAATGCCCAAAGAGGCAAGAGAGGAGCAGAAATAGGCATTAGAGGTGTAGAAAGAAGTGAGCGGAGTGCAGAAAGAGGCAAGTGAGGTGCAGAAAGAGGCAAGAGAGGTGCAGAAAGGGGCAAGAGAAGTGCAAAAAGAGGCAAGTGAAGTACAAAAAGAACGCAGTGAGGTGCAGAATGAGGAAGAAAGGTGCAGAGAGAAGCAAGAGAAATGAAGAAAGAGGCAAGAGAGGCACAGAAAGAAGAGAGGTTTGTGCACCATTAGTACAAATTTAACGCCCACATTTAGCAATAAGTAACACATGACCATTCCAGCTTTGCAAAGGGCCTTCTACTACGCTGTGACACGTGACGCTGCATTTTTGGGAATATTTGAGCCGTTGAGCTAGAAAAAAGGCTTTTTTTTGTTCAAATCTGCAGATTAGGCAGAAGATGATGGAATATTTGGCAAATGCATAAAATGTTTAATTATGTGAACATTGGTGCAACCGAACAGTCATATTAATTCCAGAGGCCCTGCTCATACCTCCTTACTTCTTTTTTTGTGTCTCATTGAGTTTATAGTTTAGCTTCTATGGAAACGAGGAAGACTTTTCCTGAGGTTACCACTCCACAACACAGACTACAATACCACATAATTACTCTCCAAAACACATAATCCCACTACACATAATTCCTATACACTAAAAAACACATACTTTCTATTCACATAATTTCACTGCACAACATACCACATATCCACTCTACACCGAAAAACACCAATAGCTCTAACTCTCGCAAATGCGAGACCTATTACATTACAAATGCTTCTTTAACTGGTAGTCGCGGTTGCAGAGTGGTGCAGAAAGGGGGCTGGGCATCCGACCAGCGCTTAGGAATTCCGCTGCGTAGGACTTAGAGGAGGTACCAGGAGGGCTTCTTGGCCCTCAAAGTCCCTCAGGAGTAGAGTGGACTTCATCCCCCAACCAGAACTGTGCCAGGAGGCGCGTTTGCAGAGTGGTGGAGAAAGGGTGTGTGGCCTCCGAAGAACTCTTAGCAATCCCACTATGTGGGACTTAGTGGAGGTAATAGGAGAGGTAGTTGGCCTCCAAGGACAACCTTGGGGGCCAACTACCCCTTCTATTAGCTCCAGTAAGTCCCACACAGGGGGATTGCTAAATTGTCATAACAGGCCACACCCACTTTCTCCATCACTCTGCAAATGCACTCCCTAGCGCGCTCTTGGATGGGGATTAAAGTCCCCTTCACTGCTGTGGGTCCTTAGGGGCCAACTAGCCCACCTGATACCTCCAGTATGCCCCAGATAGTGGGATTACTGATAGGTGGCCCTGCCCCCTTTGTCTACCACTCTGTAAACGCACCACCTGGCACGATCTTGGTTGGGGGATGAAGTCCCCTTGCCTCCTGAGGGTCCCTGGGGGCCAACTAGCCCACCATGTACCTCCAGTAAGCCCCACACAGCTGGATTGCTGAGAGTGGTCCAAAGCCACACCCCTTTTTACACCACTCCTTGCGCACTGCTGCTCGGGGGATGAAGTCCACTTGTGTCCTGAGGTCCTCAGGACACAAGAGGACCTCATTGCCTCAGCAGCAGTGCACCAAGAGGTGCTAACATGCAGCTCCCTTTGCCCAAAAGCAATTCTGCTTTCCTGCTCTCACTTCCAAGAAGCAAAGTAGTGTTTGCTGTGGTAGGACAGAAGCCGTGCCATAGCAATAGTGGGCACCCCGGGACATTGCAGGAGCTGGCCCTGGGGGGTTGCAGTCCCCAGGGCCATCGAGGACTCCAGGAGAGGGGCCGCGCGGCCCCCCTCCCTACATTTGCTCAGCCCCAGGGAGGCAGTGGTCCCCGGAGCCGGGGGTCTGCAACGATCCCTGTGTTACAATATTAAGTGCCCCAGGGGGGTGGTGGTCCCCGGGTCCGTGTGGGGGTGCTCGAGCCCCCCCACAAAAAGATTTTAATTGTAGCTCTGGAGACGTGGCGTCCCCACCCTAAAATATTAAATGCCCTGGGGAGGTGGCGGTCCCAGGGGCAGCGTGGGGGGCAGGAGCCCCGCACATATTTTAAATAAAAAGCCCCGGGGAGTTGACAGTCCCCGGGGCTGCGTGGGGTCCGCATGCCCCCGCATATCATTATCTAAGCCCCTGGGAGGTGGCAGTGCCCAGGTCTGTGGGGGCCCTAATTAATTGGGATTGTCCCCAGGACCTGGCCCACCCGGGGGTTAATAGAAAACGAAGCGCAGGAGCCCGCACTTCGTTTTTTTTTTTCGGCCAGATTCGCGCACTCAGCACGAATTAGGCTGATTTTATTTTTTAAAAAGAAGCTTTCTGGGGCCCTGGGGGTCCTAATGGGACCCCGTAAGCATGCCTTGGGGGTCAGGGTGTTTCTACCCTGCCCCCTTTTCTTCATTTTTAACCTTTTTTTTACCTTTTTCTTGTGACTCAGTACCGAGTCACAAGATGGCTACCAACACATTCTGGTTTGGAGTGTTGGCAGCCAATCAGAATGAAGCTTGTGCTAGGAGGATTCACGAATCCTCCTCGGTGCTCAGATATCTATATCTTTATTTTGTTTAATTTTTTTGCAACTACTGAACGGATTTACACCATTTAAAAAAAAGCACACTTTCTAGACCAAGACCTACCTTTTTTTCCAAATTTGGTGTAATTCCATTCAGCAGTTCGGGCTGTGGCTTTGTTTAAAGTTTCCATAGGGAAAACACGTTTTGGGACCCCTTTTTTTCTCGGCCCCCGCTTGACAAATCAGCCCGAAACTTTCAAGACAGGAGCTGACCTGAGCTGGTCATTAGTTTGGAAAAAGAAAAAAGGCTTTTTGAATAGAAACAAGTCCTAACTATAACAACCTACTGGCAGCCGCCAGTAGGTAATATATATTAGGTAGGTATAGTTAGGACCAAGTTTCCATAGGAAGAGTATTTTTTGTTTTGCTTATAACTTTGGCGTCGTTTGACGAATCTTCATGACATTTTCCAAACTACTTATTTGTTCATATGAGCTCCTATGTGGGAAGTTTAGGGGTGATTCATCATGGGGGGCCGAGAAAAAAGAGGGGTCCCAAAACGTGTTTTCTCCATGTTAATTTCCATGGGAAACTTTAGACAAGGCTACAGGTCGAACGAGTGAACGGGATTACCCCAAATTTGGCAGGGAGAAGGGTCTTGGTCTAGAAAGCACGCTTTTGTTTATTTGGTGTAAATCCGTTCAGTAGTTTTTGAGAAATATCGAAATTTACAGATATTGACATTTGGGGATTCTGCCATCTGATTGGCCGAGGCGTTATAAGCACGAGCTTGCTGCTTATTGGCTGTGAGCGGTTGCAACTAGGAAGTGCAACTAGGAAGTGTTGGCCGCCATTTTGTGATTCCGTCGAAGCGAGTAAGGGGAAAAAAGGGGGGAAAAAGTGGGAAAGCGGAGGGTAGGAGCACTGTAACCTCTGTGGGGTGTTTAGGGTGTGCTATAGACGGGGTGTGAAGTGAAGTATTCACCCCTAGCGGTGTGAAAGTGCTGGGCTACAGAAATTAAGTGAGGTATTGCCTAGAGTCTGATGCTGCTAAGGTGAGCTGGTGTGGGAGTCGGGGATTAAAGCGTGAGCCCAAATTGTGTGTCTTATGCTGTGAAGTCATGTGCCGTGGCCGCTGCACTACACCTGTGGAAGTAGTGTCAGCATGTGTTTATATCTACTAGGATGAACTACTGACCCGTACTGGTCTAAAAGTCCTGGGGTATGGGAAATATGTGAGGTATTGTGTACAGTCTCATGGTGCTAGGCTATGCTGCTGCCGCACTCGGGATGAAAGCGTGAGTCCAAACAGTGTGTCATATGCTGTGAAGTCATGTGCTCTGGCCGCTGTGCCACATCTGTCCAAGTAGTGTCAGTATGTAGTTATACCTACTCGGAGGAACTTTTGTTTCGAACATTGTAACTTATGTATGGTGCTTAGGGCGTGTTATACAGGGAGTGCGAAGGTAAATTTGCGTGTATCAAATCAATTCGGTATTTGTAAAGTGCAAACTACTCACTCCTACGGGTCTGATGGCGCTGGGGGTGTAAGCTGAGCTGCTGACGGACTTGGGGTAAAGCCAGTGAACTACTGACCCCTACTGGTCTGAAAGTGCTGGGTACAGAAATTAAGTGAGGTATTGCCTAGAGTGTCATGCTGCTAAATTGAGCTGCTGCTGGACTCGGGTATGAAACCGTGAGCCTGTGTTTGCTATGCTGTGAAGTCATGTGCTCTGGGTGCTGTGCCACACTTGTCCAACTTGTATATGGTGCTTAGGTGGTGTTGTACAGGGAGTGCGAAGGTAAATCAATACTGTGTTTGTAAAGCGCAAACTACTCACCCCTATGAGGGAGTAGAGGTGGTGATCAAAGCGAGAGCTCTGTGCTGCAAAGTCAGATGGTCTGGCTGCTGCGTCACAGCTGTGTGGAGAATACATTTTGGCGAGGGTGTGGGAGTTGCCGTTACCTGGCCCTAAAATAGAGGGCCTAAGTTGTCAGTTATAGGGTGGCTCTAAAAAGAGCCCTTGTGTTGATTAGTTGGAGCTACATATAAGTGCGGATGCACAGCTTCAAGTTATTCAGGAAAACTTGATTTCCGTGATCTGTGAAGTGTACTCCATCAGTTCTGTAGATATCAGCCTGTCGGGATGTGCTCCCTATTCCTCTGCAACCGACCCCGGACTCACCCTTGTCGCCCCCCTCTTATGCCCCACAGCCCCCGGAGGCCAGGACCAGATCACCTCAATTACCGACGGAAGCCTTTTTGGAGCGCTGGCCCTTTCAGGACACAGCTTCCTCGTCGTGGGAAGGACACGCCCCCGATGACACCGACGCTCCGGATTGGACGAGTCAGACGGAAATAGGAGCGGGCACGGAACTGGAAGGAGAATCGGAGGAGCGAGGAGAGCGGGACCACCGAGGCGGAGACGAGCAGAAGGACGAGGAGAAGAGAGCGGTGACCACTGCAGGCGGAGGATGATCGGCGGACGAGCCAGGAGGCTGGAACCACGCAGCGCCCGGCCAGGGACCCGGAGGTTCCTGGCTTCAGCAGGTACGAGAACATCTCCTGGGCTCAGGGCGGCGGGTGTTGTAAAAATACGGGGACGCCTCCTGAAGCGAGCAGACGGTTCATCTGCTGCTGATACCCTGCTGTATTCGTAACGGTGGTGGCTCAGCTCCTTAAACGTGCACACCTTCCTCACTACGGTGACCCCACACACCCCTACCCTACGACCTTTGAACTGTGCCTGAGACTAAGGCGGATTTCTTTTCTTTTTATTTTTATGTATAACCGCCTGAGTCCCTTCCGGTGAAGCAACCTGGAGACCCCTCGGACCCTAGAAGACGGAGACGAGGGGCGGAGACAACTCCAGTTCTATTATCACAGCGCTCCTCACTTTCAGGACACTAAACGAACTTACCTTGTGTTGAGAAATAAACCGGTTAAACGACAATCCCACAGTCTCTCGTCTCTACTTAACCTACACGGCCCAAACACCCCCCGACACAGCCATATCAAAACATATGTTGTTGTTGTAGATGGACCCCATTTTGTGGTCTCTGAGGTATGCAGACACAGCTTTGTTGAGTTTCTTCCTAGATTTTTCAATCTGAGGACAAAATTGTTTTGACCATTTCCACTTCTGTCTTAGGCATATATTGGAATATACAAAGACGATTTGAGGGAAAATTAACATCAATTGTCCAAAGGTGTCCTTCATAAGCATTTCCAAACCTACCCCAGTCCATGTGCCTAGGTCGTTTCCGCCACAGTGCACAATCATGAGGTCAGGGTGTTGGAGATGCAAACAGGTTTTAACCAAAGGCAACAACTGGTGCCTTTTCAATCCTCTCTGTGCAAACCATTTAATGTCCACATTTTGTGAACCTAGGTCTAAGTCAATACATCTCTGTTCTGCATACCTTTTGCACCAGAAAAAATAGCTATGTCCTACGATCCACACTAGCATTTTGAAGGTATGGCTGGAAGGTATGGAAAGATGTCTGTAGCTCATGCAGTTCCTTGGTAGAATAAGAGATATGTTTAAAGAGGGAACTACTTTTTATTGCCATACAAAATGATACATGATTGGGAGACGAAAAGCATTCTTTTTTAAAAGTGGGGTGCACATTCGTTTTGTGGAAAAGCATCTTTGTGATTGGTTAAGAAAAAGCAGTTTCAACGTGGAGTACATATCATAGGATAAAAGTTGTCAACTCAACCACACCTGCTACTTGCATTTGGAAGGCACTGTTCAAACTTAAAGAAATCGTGAACTTTTATCCTGCACGTGCCGTTAAATGTTCGAGAAAATGTGGCAAAAAAATATGGTTACGTTTACAAAGATTAATGAACTTTTAACCTGCACGTGTTGTAGAATGTTCTAGAAAGTGTGTTGATAGAATACGTTGCACTTCTGACTTCTATGTGTTGTTGAATATTACAAAAAACTGTTTATATGGAAAATTAAAAAGAAACCAGTAGAGAGAATTTTTAAACCTAAAAGAATCAAGGAACTATTCTAATTTGTTCTTTACATGTATTTATGTGTGGAGCAACAAAATTGTAGACAGAACAACACCAGGAAGAGGAAGAAGCAGGGAGTAGGGGGACGGGTGAGATGGGCAGAATGGCAGACATGCACAATTAAGTACAGCACAAGTATAGACAAACAATGGCCAAAATGAAATACACCAACAAGGAGCACAAGTCACACAACTCGCCAACATCACACCAGTGAACGGGCATAGAAGTGAAAACTACGCTGCATTCATAGAGGATGTGTACAAAGGCGGGTCGTTGGTGTTGTGGGATGTCTGCGACTGTGGTCATCATGGATGAGATGCCCAGCACGTGGCACATGGGTGAGTTCACTGTCTGTTACATTGCAAACAGCTGCTCCTCCCTCCCACGAGCTCCCACACTTTTGTACGGTACGGTGTTGTATCTTGTGCACTCGTACAGCACACCATTGTATTGCCTATTTGCATATGTGCTGCTGCATTCCAACTATACCATCACAGTGCCATTTGGAGGTGGTGCATGCCACTTTACAGCATCGACTGATGCGGCCCTTGTGGCAGGCCACACCAGAACACAGAGACACACTTACTGCACTTCCTGTACACGGAGATGTCCGAAACACTCCGTTCCCATTGTCGGATAGGCACACCCCTGCGCTGACCTGTGTACTCCAGACCAGCACACGCCGGTTGTTCATGCAAGAGGATGCGTGCGTAGCTACATGTCCAGGTTCACTGCCAACGCTGAGGTGATAGCACACTGTGATGTTGCAGGGCTGGTGCCTATCATGATAACACAATGACCAGAGGAACACACTTGCTCAGATGCGGGTTTGGGGGGCGTTGGTGGTCTTGAAGTTGTTCTGAAGAGTCTTGTGGCCCTCATGGGTATGCCTGTATCATGCTCATTTATTCCATGGCACCTGTGGGTGTTCTGGTGTGGCTCTTGGCTGTGTTCTCTTTCATGGTTCAGGTAGTCGTCCTGCTTAACACCATGAGAAAGCAGGTGTAAAATCCCTGGTGCTAACCCGGCTTATCGCCGGAATTTGTTATGCATTGCAGTTGATGTGAAAGTTGTGATGTGATTTTTTGCATGTGCAGGACAATATACGAACTGGGCAGTGTATCTCGTCAAGATCCAGCACCTGACGCCCGATTACCAATCAATATAAATACAATGAGGTTTCGTAAATGATTTTGTGGGTACACTGTGAGTGCAGCCACTACGTCACTGCAATTCAATACAGGATTTTAGTATTTAGAATAAATCGGAAAGGTGCACCTCGTGTCTTTTTGCATGGGAACGGCTAGTCTGCATTTCATTATCAGCACTTTAATGGAAGTAAAGTTGAGATAAATCTAACACACTATTCAGAAGTTGGTGGAAACTGCAGACATCACCTGTATTCCCGCGATAAGTCCTCCAAAACTTAAGACCATGGTGTACTTCATCAAATAACTGTAATAAGAATAAGAAAGAGTTACACAGCAGTTAAGAAAACAACCATGAACGTTATACATTTTTTTTTCAAACTTTATTTTTTATTAACATATATCAACGATAAAGTAATAAACAAAATTGATTAAAAACAATACAAAATAACAAGGTGGAACACTGCTGTGGGGACCACGGATGTGGACAACAGAGCCTGGAAAATAAAGCACAAAATAAGGACGTGTGTAATGCGCATATCAAAGGAGAGAGACATAGAGAAAAAGAGAAGGAAAGAAAAAGCCAGAGAGAAAAAGAGAGGGAAGGAAAAAAAGGGAGTGAGAAAGGGAGAAGGAAGAGAGAGTTAGAGAGATAGAAGGAAAAGAAGGAAGAGAGAGAGAGAGAGATAGAGGGAAGAGAGAGAGGGAGAGAGGGGAGAGAGAGAGAGAGAGAGAGAGAGAGAGAGAGAGAGAGAGAGACACTGCCGCCCCTGTGCATCCATGAGCAAATAATTACCTGGCGCCACTGGAGTGTGCAGCAGTGGGCACTCCACATACTCGACCACATCAGGTGCTTGGCAGATCGCACAGATGTCGCTGAGTCCTGAGTCATCAATGGTGGAGACCACATCAGCTTTTGGGGCCGCTAAGCCTGTGGAAGTTAAGTTCGTGCCACGTGGTGGCAGGCCCCTGATGGCCATATGAGCATCTGAAGTCAGCACCAAGGGGGTGGTAGGCCCCTGAGGGCTATGCAGATTAGGGTACGAGTAACCTTCTGCAGATGTTTTGAAAGACTCTTTATGGTTGAGACACGTGGAGCATCCGTCATCTAGTCAGCACCGGCAATAAAGAATGTGACGTTGTCGATCTATTATATTTGCGTGGTAACATGGCCTGTGACACATGTGCCGGACGGGTGTGGTGTGTGTGCAAACCTGCCCTCAGGGAGTGGGCGGGAGATGTGGAGAACTAGACCACTGTCCTGCACACAAACAGAGAGTACGCCTGCGACAGGTAGCTATGTGGTGCCATCGTCGGAATGTAATCTGAGTGGCGTGGCGTACAACGGAACAGGGCAGGGATAGCTACAATGGCGCGGACGGCTCGTAGTACTGCGTCTGTGAGTGGACGGGCCGCAGTTGTCCCTCTGCGAGCCTGGGTGCGAACTGTTCATAACTCACACTACATAAGTATTGAAAATTCATTTGTGATTCAGTCCGTCAGCTGGTATTTGTCCGAGGTATTTGTGAAAACATAGCGGAGTTCTTTCTGTGATAGATACCCCTTTGACGCTGCCTCTCCCCACATCAGCAGGTAACACACCCTCTTCTCACATTACCATCATACCCCCAACAACCTTCTTGGGCCCGGAAGTGTCCCTGTGCGGTTGGACAAAGAAGAGTCTTAGACATGTATAGATTTACATATAAAAAAAATTATTTAAAGAAAAGAACAACAAATAAGACTGAAGGGAGTCTGGTGCTGTGGTCGAAGTTGGGGTGACTGCCATTCAGGATTCAGGACACAGTTACGCATGTGGGATCGGTTTGTGTTAAAGAGGGTTAGTGGCACGACGTGCTGTTGGTCTTGCATATGGAAATATGCCTCACTGATCAGAGGGAGTCTGGTGCTGTGGCCGCTGCCACAAGACTTAAGGTGACTGCCATTCAGGACTCAGGACACAGTTACACATGTGGGATCGGCTTGTGTTAAAGAGGGTTAGTGGGAGTAGGTGGCGCCGGCCTTGCATATCGAAATATGCCTCACAAATCAAAGGGAGTATGTTGTGTGGTTGCTGCCTCGGACTTGGGCTCACTGCCATTCAGGACTTAGGACACAGTTACACATGTGGGATCGGCTTCTGTTAAAGAGGGTTAGTGGCACCAGAAGTATTGAGAGTGTATGAGCCTGTGATGATGCTTGGTGTGGACGGGCCGCACTGGGAGCAATGTGTCTTGGCTATAGGACTGTGTCATGTGGAATCACGACTCTATCTGAATTGTGAGGCCTGCTGATCGTAGTGTAGGCCAGAGGTAGCGGTGAGCAAGGGCCCACAGCCATGTGCATACGTTGGTGGCATCAGCGGACTGCGTAGTGCAGGTTCAGTGGCACCACTTGTCGCCAGCCTGCAATATGAAAATACTCCTTACTAATCGAAGGGAGTGTGGTGGTGTGGTCGCTGCCATAAAGTTTTGGGTCACTGCATATGGAAATATGTCTAACTGATCAAAGAGAGTTTGCTGCTGTGGTGGCTGCCATTGACTTAGGATCACTGCCATACAGGACTCAGGACACAGTTACACATGTGGGATCAGCTTATGTTGGACAGTGTTAGTTGGCACCACGTGTCCAAAATTCAAATTGCGAGGTCTGCTGCCCGCAGTGTAGACTGCTGAGTGTTCGTTTGTACTTGAAAATTAATTTGGTGATTGTACTAAAGGCATAACTGATATAAAAATGTTCAAGAAGAAAGGATACTAAAAGGATATTATGCGGATTTGAGGCCTGTAATAGTTACTTGCCTAGTGACTCTGTAGTTAATGAATGAAGAAATAATTTGCATTGGGAGCCCTAGTGAGTGCAGTGTAGGCATATGATAAAAAGGTCAAATAAGTATAGAATACACTGACGAAGTGTTGTATTTTCTGAGTACAATCTTGTGGTTAGAAATTAGCATTTAAAAATGGAATTGCGAGCTGTACTGCCTACAGTGTAGAGTGCTATTCCATTTTAGTTTTCATTTGAAGATTAATTTGGTCATTGTAGTAAAGCTATAACTGATATAAAAAAAAGTTCTTGAAGCAAGGATACTAAAAGGATAATATGTAGGGCGTAGGACTGTGAAGGTTACTTGCCTACTGGAGTCTGTAGTTGCATATGGAAATACCCCTCACTAATCAAAGGTAGTGTGGTGGTACAGAGTTGGGGTCACTGCCTTTCAGGACTTAGGACACAGTTACACATGTGGGATCGGCTTGTGTTAAAGAGGGTTAGTGGGACTACGTGTCGCTGGCCTTGCATATCGAAATATGCCTCAGTGATCGAAGGGAGTGTGGTGCTGTGTTCACTGCCACGGACTTGGGGTGACTGCCATTCAGGACTCAGGACACAGTTACACATGTGGGATCGACTTGTGTTGAACAGGGTTAGTGGTAATACATCTACATTCCTAGTTTGAATTTTAGAATGAGTACGTCGGCAATAAATATAAACATAGTTGGGATTTTCACCAGAAAATACTTTAAACTTTGCTATTTATTTTTCAAACTTCAGAACAGTATTATCTTCCATTTGTTGATCAACACCTAGACATATCCAACTGTTATTTTGACTGACTGACTGACTGAGACATTTATAAAGCACAATAAGGTGCCTGCGAGTGCGACTAGATCGATTAGCATTGAGAGTACAGCCAGGTTTTAATTTGCTTCCTAAAAAGTGTTCTGCTTGGTTGAAGTCGGAGTGGTGTCGGAAGTGAGTTCCACAATTTTGCGGCTAAATATGAAAATCGCTTTCCTCCCCACCTCACTCTATTTATCTTAGGACATGACACCAGTCCCGCATTAGAAGATCTAAGATGGCATGATGGGTTATAGCGAGGGAACAGAGCTTGTAAATCAGATGCCCCTCCACCGTAAAAGGCTTTGTGGACTATACACAGAGCCTTAAAATCCACCCGTCGTTTGACTGGAAGCCAGTGTAGTTGCTTTACCCCGGCAGATGAGGAATGATGCTTTGGAAGATTGAGTAATACTCTTACGGCTGCGTTTTGTAACGATTGGAGTTTGGAAAGCTGGGTTGCCCCTACACCCAGATATAGAGCATTAGAATAATCCAGCCTTGACAGCACCAAATCTCCAACCACCGTTTTCCTCAATGAGAAAGGGATGAAGGGTAAGATCTTCCGTAAGACCTTCAAGGTGTAGAAACAGGCTGAGGACACCTGGTTAATCTGTGGAGCAAGAGTAAGGTCTTTGTCTATCAGGACACCCAAATTTCTTGCTTTGGGTGCCGGCACCGGACACGTTCCAGCTTCAGGGGGCCACCATGGTTGACTCCAAACAGATGCTTTTGTGCCAAATTCCACAACTTCGGTTTTACCCGCATTTAGCTTTAAAAAGTTGTGGTTCATCCAGATCATCAGGTCTGTGATGCAGTTTCGAAAACGTTCCGCCGTAGCGTCTACACTGTGTGTTACAGACACCACTAATGGTGTGTCATCAGCGTAGGGCACAGGCGAGAAACCGTGATTCTTTATTAAGCTGGCTAAAGGAGTCACATAAATGTTAAACAAGGTGGTAGATAGAGCAGAGCTTTGAGGGACTCTGCCCGGTAGAGTGAACCGGTGTGACTTAAGTCCATTCCAATGTATTAACTGTTCCCTATCTGACAGAAAGGATGATAGTACGGTTAGGGCTTTTCCACTGCTGCCAACCTTCTGGAGCCTATGTATCAGCACTTCGTGATTTACCGTATCGAAGGCAGCTGTAAGGTCAAGCAGGATAAGGGCCGCCCACCCTTCCCCATCCATTGCTTTACGAACTTCCTCTGTCGCCAGAATCAAGGCAGACTCAGTGGAGTGCCAAGCTCAAAGCCATGTTGAGTGGAATCTAGTAAGTTGTTATGATCTAGATATGATGTTAATTCAACATTCATGGCTTTCTCCAGAACCTTAGACGGCAGAGAAAGACACGAGATGGGGAGATCGTTTTTGGCTTCCAGGGGATCAAGCAAGGGCTTCTTCAATATAGGTCTTATACAAGCCCTTTTCCAGTCAGATGGGAAAATTCCAGTACTAGTAACGTGATTTAAAAGCGGCGCCAGGGAGAGAGAAATCTAATCCCTGGCAGCCAGATGTAGAATAAATGGGGGGCAAGGGTCGAGAGGAGACCCGGATTTTGCTCATGGACCTTTTCTTTCTCCAACATATAAAATTGTGTGAAGCTTCCTTGTGGTGAATTCTCTGATACATCCCCCTGATGAATAATGCCACCTGCTACAGCTGTGTTTGGAAAATCATTGTAAAAGTTCTGAACTTTGCTTTGAAATCTTCTGTACAGTTCTCTTGACTAGCAAAGAAATGTAAGTCTATATCATCACAAATTTGTTTTATAACATTTATATTAAAACTCATTTTCATGATGCAAGAAAACCTAGACTTATCCAGATGATTCCTGATGACTTTGAATGTAAACTTGCAGATGTCTATCGATCCGAACATTGGTAGGATCCAATTTCTCGATGTGAAAGTATCTTCAAACTGAAGCTGTACATTTTTTTCCTAAGTGTCTTCTCCTGTGAAATTTCTTCCCACATTTCTTTGAATTCTGTCTTCTCAGAGTTGGTAATATATGATGTGACATAGTGAGAAACAGCAATTGAGTTATGTGCATCATATTGTATGTTCATATTTGCATTTCACATCTTCAAAATCTCCGTATTGTAATCATTATTGTACTTCGATGCTTCTGTTCTTTTTAAATTATAAGTATTTTTGGGTGATTTTCGAGTGATGGTATGTCTGATTGCTGACATAAAACTGTTCACTCTTCCTTTGGAAATTACTGGACGTGGAAAGGGAAATCAACAGTTTGTGTAACATCTATCTTTTGCGTTATCTTTTCGTTGGCAAACCTTTCCACATTGATGACTTCGATATGCAAATCTGCCACACTAATCGAAGGGAGTCTGGTGCTGTGGTCGCTGGCAAGAAGTTGGGGTCACTGCCATTCAGGATTCAGGACACAGGTCCACATGTGGGATCGGCTTGTGTTGAAGACGGTTAGTGGTACCATTTGTCGCCGGTCGCCCACAGTGTAGGGCAGAGGTAGCGGTGAGCTAGGGTCCACAGCCACGTGCATACGTTGGTGACCCAAACAAACCTTGCATAGTACAGATTCAGTGGCACCACGTGTCACCGGTCTTCCATGTGGAAATACCCCTCGGTGATCGAAGGAGGGAGTGTGGTGCTGTGGTCGCTGCCATTGAGGACTCAGGACACAGTTACACATGTGGGATCGACTTGTGTTGAAGACGGTTAGTGGTGCAAATTTGTCACCGGTCTCCCGCAGTGTATGGCAGAGGTAGCGGTGAGCTAGGGTTCACAGCCACGTGCATACGTTGGTGACCCAAACAAATCTTACGTTTTACAGGTTCAGTGGCGCCACGTGTCGCCGGTCTTCCATATGGAAATACCCCTTGGTGATCGAAGGGAGTCTGGTGCTGTGGTCGCTGCCATTGAGGACTCAAGACACAGTTACACATGTGGGATCGGCTTGTGTTGAACAGGGTTAGTTGGCACCACGTGTCGCCGGTCTTCCACAGTGTAGGCTGGAGGCAGCGGACAGCAAAGGCCCACAGGCAGGTGAGGTTGACTTGAGCTGCACAGATTGCGAGCATTTGGTCTTCTTAACCCATTATAGTCTCTTACACAATTTGTGTCGCTACTAATGTTGAATTGTGAACCATGTAACTCCAGTGTAGGGCAGAGACAGCGGTCAGGATGGGCGCACAGCCACGTGGCGTTGAGTTGAGCTGCACAGTTAGTGGCACCTGGAGTACTCAGCGTGTGCGCCCTGCGATGAGACGTGGCCCCGGTGGGCCCACTGGGAGCAATGTGTTTTGTCTAATGAATTCTGCGTTGATAAGGCCACGTGGGGATGACTTATGGTGCAGTGAGTTAGAAGCACCTGAAGCACACAGCGTGTGCGCAGCCTGCGATCATGCGTGGTCCGTGCGGGCTGCACTGGGAGCAACGTGTCTTGCGAACTGGACTGCGACATCTACAATCGCCACTGCATCTGAATTGTGAGCTGTGCTGTCCGTAGTGTAGATCGAAGGCAGTAGTCGGTACAGACATAAGTCTGCGGTGCTGTGCTTTGTGCTTTGCATAGTGAGGTCTGTGCAGCACATGAGCGTTACACTTGGCATTGTGTGCTTTATCAGTGATAAGTGACTTTCCTCCTTCATATATAGTTGGTTGCTCATCTCCCAACATGCAGCTATTGTGTGGCTGAGGGGCATGGCGTTTTGGGAAGGTCCGTTGTTCTGTTTTGTGCTGCCTCGGTGGTAGTAGGGGGAGGTGGTCCGAGGGGGAGGTTCTGGTGGTGGTGGGACTCAGTATTGTGGCGTTGTTGGGTGTCAGAGCTGCATGATCAGTAGCTGTATCATGTGTTGGTCTTTAGATGTGGCTGTGAGTTAGGTCGAAATAACGGAGTAGATAGTCGACCTCCTTACACCAGTTAAAGGTTGATGTTAATTTGTTACTGCTAACTCGGCTTATCGTCTGCTTTTTGGATCGCATTGCAGATTTGGCTGGTCGTTGAAAATTTGGGGAAGTGGTGTTTTTGTGTTTTCTTTGCACGGGAACGCCTACTGTGCATTTCATTAGCGTTAGATGTGGCTCTTGTTTGTGACGATTTTGTTGGTGTAAGGTATTGATGGAAGAGTGGTGAGATTTGCAGTTTTCACCAAGTTGAGAATAGGAAGATAATTTAAAAACACAGAAAAAAAGATAGGTTTAATGAACGTTATAAATAGAAATTAGCATTTAAAAAAACCTTTGAAATTCACTGAAAAAACCATAGGTGTCAGGCATGTTATAGTTAGAAATTAGCATTTAAAAAACCTTTGAAATTCACTGAAAAAATCATAGGTTTCAGACACGTTATAGTTAGAAATGAGCATTTAAAAAACCTTTGAAATTCACTGAAAAAACCATAGGTTTCAGGCACGTTATAGTTAGAAATTAGCATTTAAAAAACCTTAGAAATTCACTGAAAAAACCATAGGTTTCAGGGACGTTATAGTTAGGAATTAGCATTTAAAAAAACCTTAGAAATTCACTGAAAAAACCATAGGTTTCAGGGACGTTATAGTTAATTGGACATTTGACTCATATAAATCCAGAGAAATTCACCTGTTATAGTTAGTTGAGCTAACTATAACTCACGCCCCCGAGGGGGCGCTAGAGAGCCCGGAGCAAGATGGCCGCACTTTAGTGCAGCTCTGCTGGCCGAAATAAATATCCGCCTATCATCCGCAATACCTGGCGCCATCCATGGCTGTAACTGACTGGTAACTGCTCCTGACACGCAGAGGAATGCTTTGGAATCCTTTATTCGTGATTTGGCCAAGTCTGACTGCCCTTGCCTCGCTGCACCTTGCCGGACCTCGCTTGCTGTAAAATGGCAGCTCCCGTGAGTACAGGCTGCTAATCTCTTCACCCCAGTGCACTGAGTAGTCTGCCGGTGACCGGCTGGGAGCCACTAACTTCCGCGCTGACAGCTCAGCCCCGGCGCACTGTGAGTTAATTTTTGTGCCCTGCTGTACTTGGGGGATGCTGGCCGGCCGCCGCTTCATGACCCCGAGAGGCTGTGGGGAGGCGCTCGACGGGCATCTGCTACCTGTGTCGGCAGCTGTGGGGCAGAGTCCCGGTTCGCGGTCGGTGGGCCGGTGCTTGGAGCGCTCTGGTGCGGCGGGAGGCTTGTGGCTGTGTGGGGGACTCGAAGAACTGCTTGGTGCGCCCTGTGCCCCCCGGAAGTCCATCTCTGGCAGCCCCCGTTTGCGGGCCTCGGCACTGGCCGTGGCCACGCCTCTGCCCACGGCGCGGCTTCCCTGTGACAGACGGCAGAGACTCTCCATACATGCGGCAATGGCCTACGTAAACTGCGGAGGCGTGTAAACCTCCGATGTAACTGGCGCACATGGACTGCAAATTAAATTTGGTGAGTGCTAATTACGAAGTGTCAGCTGCACCTTCAGCGTAATCTTTGGTGCCCGCTGCGTAACACGCTGGTTCTTAGCACTGCATGGGGCACTCAATCACAGCGCTTGCTAACAACTCAGACGGCTGCTCATCAAACATTTGGGATCTTCCTGCATGCGGCCCTCGCCTAGCTGACCTGAGGAGGCCTCTACAACCCTGATGCAGCTGGCGTGCTCTGACTGCAAGCTATCATTGGTGGGGGCTCTTTACAGGACACCGGCTGCACTTTCAGTGTGAATATTGGCACCTACTGAGTAGCGTGTTGTGTCTCAGCGCTGCATGGGGACACATGTTCGTGGCACTTGCTACTAACCTCAGACAGCAGCTCTTCGGATAATTGGAACAATCAAGGGCAGACTCTGCTTTGTGGTTTTGGCTGCTTGCCTGCCTCGCACGTCTAACAGCGAGCCATAGTATACAGCATCCTTTACATCACAGCACAACACCCAAGCTGCAGTCGGGACCCCCTCTGGTGCTGAGAGCTGCTGACCTCATCATTTAAGGCTGAACATAGTTGCGACTACCTAATTACATTGCCAACAGCTGCATCTTTCCACCAGTGATGGCCTACTAAACACTATGCCCTACAACACCACCGTCTGGCAGCGTTGAGGTTTGTCTGTTATAGATCTGGGCATCTTGTGCACGTGGCCAGCTCCTGGGATCCACCTCTAGTGCAGCCGTTGGTATATGGTGGGCCTATAGCGTTGGACTGCATCTACCTGTACTGCTCCGGTCGTTCCCTGGGGCTGGCCTGCCCACTGTAGTTTGGCCCCACAGTTCTGAAAGCTAGAAATATCTCAACATGGGCAGGACAGACAAGCTACAGACTAAACTACAATTTGGGGCTAAGAAGCACACTAAAGCTACAATGCCTAATGCCTCGGACATAGATCCTGACCCAGAGGCTGGTGCGACTACAAAACTGGAACGCATGATGCTCAGTATGCAACAAAGCCTGCAATCTATTGACGACAAGATTGACCACCTCAACCTATGTATGGATACTATGGCATCGAAGATTGATAAGCATGGCTCGCAGATCGCGGAGGCGGAGCAGCGTATTTCGACTGCAGAGTATCGCGTGGAGGCGGTCAGTGCATCATGTGCTAGTATGGAGAAAATACTGGAGGTCATCAAGGTGAAAAATGAGGGCATAGAAGCCCGCTCCCGCAGAAACAACTTTCGTATAACTGGGATTTCGGAAACCACCAACACCGGATCCATGGAGAAGTACATCGAAACGCTGCTCACGACGCTGCTAGGGGCGGAGCACTTCTCAAAGGTGCTCATAGTTGAACAGGCTCATTGTTCCTTGGCTGCTCGACCGGTTCCAGGTGCTCCACCGCGTCCTATAATTGCCAGACTCCTGAACTGTAGGGACAGGGACACTGCACTCCATCTGGCTAGAGAAAAGGGAAGGCTAGATTATCGAGGGATGAAGATAGAACTATTTCCCGATTTCATCGTTGCAGTACAGCAGGCTCGCCGGGAATTTCAAACAGTCAATCAATATACTTATAAAGCACACTACTCACCCGTTAGGGTCTCAAGGCGCCGGGGAGAGGGGATGCTACTGGTCGAAAAGCCATGTTTTGAGGCGTTTCCTGAAAGTTAGGAGGTCCTGGGTCTGGCGTAGCTGGAGTGGTAGAGAGTTCAAGGTTTTGGTGGTGAGGTGTGAGAAGGATCTTCCTCCGGCGGTGGTGCGGCGGATGCAGGGGATGGAGGCGAGAGCATGGTTGGCGGAGCGGAGATGGCGTGTGGGAGCGTGGAAGGAAAGTCTGTCGTTGAGGTAGGCTGGACCGGTGTTGTAGAGAGCCTTGTGTGCGTGGGTCAGGAGCTTGAAGGTGATCCTTTTCGGTATGGGTAGCCAGTGTAGGTCTCTGAGGTGGGGGGAGATGTGGTTGCGGCGTGGGACGTCAAGGATGAGGCGGGCGGATGCGTTCTGGATACGTTGTAGCTTGGTTTGTAGCTTGGCCGTTGTTCCTGCATATAGGGCATTGCCGTAATCCAATCTGCTGCTGACCAGGGCATGGGTGACGGTTTTCCTGGTCTCGACGGGGATCCACTTGAAGATCTTGCGGAGCATGTGGAGAATGTTGTAGCAGGAGGAGGAGATTGCGTTGACCTGCTGAGTCATGCTGAGAGTGGAGTCCAAGATGAAGCCCAGGTTGTGAGCGTGGGTGGTGGGTGAGGGTGCCGTGCCTAGGGCATTGGGCCACCAGGAGTCGTTCCATGCTGAGGGGTTGGAGCCAAAGATGACGATCTCAGTTTTTTCGGTGTTTAGCTTGAGGCGGCTTGATTCCATCCAGTTGGAGTTGGAGATGGTGTGTAGTCCGTTGTGTAGGTTGTTTTTGGCAGTAGTGGGGTCTTTCGTGAGGGAGAGGATCAGCTGGGTGTCGGTTGCGTATGATACTATGTTGATGTGGTGTGTCCGAGCGATGTTGGCGAGAAGAGCTGGGTGTTGATGACTTTTTTGATGACCTTGCCCGGGAAGGGGAGGAGGGAGATCGGCCGGTAGTTCTTCGGGTCGTCTGGGTCCGCCTTGGGCTTCTTCAGTAGTGCGTTGACTTCTGTGTGTTTCCAAATTTCCGGGAAGGTGGCTGACTCGAAGGAGCTGTTGATGGCGTCGCAGAGGTGGGGAGCGATGGTGTTGCTAGATTTATTGAAAATGTGGTGAGGACAGGGGTCCGATGGCGATCCGGAGTGGATGGAGGCCATGGTGTGAGTGACGTCTTCTTCGTTGACGAGGGTCCAGGTGTGGAGGAGGTAGGTGTTGCTCGGGGCGTCGGGTTCGTGGGTGTCTGCGGTCTGTTTGGGGCTGAAGCTGTTGTGAATTTCTTCTATCTTGCGGCAGAAGTGGGTGGCGAGGGAGTTGCAGAGCTCTTGTGACGGAGGGGGTTCGTTGGAGCAGGTCCTGACGTTAGAGAGTTCTTTGACGATGCCGAAGAGTTCTTTACTGTTGTGGGCGTTGTTGTCTAGGCGGTTTTTGAAGTGGGTTCTTTTGGCGGTGCGGATCAGTTGGTGATGCTTGCGGATGGACTCTTTGAGTGCGATGTGGTTGGGTTCGGTGGGATCCATGTGCCAGGCCTTCTCTCTTTTGCGGTGTTCTCGTTTGGAGTTCTGTAGATCAGGGGTGAACCAGCTGGCCTTGGCGCTGTGCAGGGTGTTTGAGGACTTTTTGAGCGGCACGAGGGTGTTGGCGCAGTCTGCTAACCAGCGATGCAGGTCAGTGGCGGCTGTGTCGGGGTCCGAGGTTCCAGGCGGTGAGGTCTGGGCGAGGGTGGAGATCAGTTGTTCTGTTGAGACTTTGCTCCAGTTGCGTTGGGGGGGTTGTGTGCAGTGGTGGTGAGTAGGTGGTTTCTACTCGAGAAAAAGTTACAAGCTCTCCAAATTCAGTACGCAATGCTTTACCCTGCCCGTCTGTGAATACAACACAATGGGAAGGCGCGTATCTTTACGACACTGAAGGAAGCTCTTCAATATACCCAGCGACTCGAGAGACAAGAGACGCTGCACGAGAGAGGTGGAAACTCCAACTCTGAAGGCTGAGCACGTGAGACTTTGCTGGACATATTCCTGACTGCATTGTTAGTCCTGTATCGATGGACTCTTGCATGCAAAATGTTTGATCAGTCTCCGGTCTGGGAATAGCCCCTGTACTATGATAAACATTTCCATGACATTTTTGTTTGATAGGATCTGTTCATAGGTTAACTATAAATCATCCCAAGCTCCAGTCCAGAGGAGTGCTTCATACCAGGTATTGCTTTAATGGGAGATCGAGGCTATAGCCTCAGCTGTTTGATAGTAGGTCATGCGTTGGTTAGCCTATCTCTACCTATCTCGGTCCACCCTGTCTCTGCGGGGAGCCGAGGGCTACTAGTGACCCACTGTATGGGAATACCTCAAAAGGTTCCGTTTTTTGGTAGGGCCCCCTTTGGCGCCTTTACAGGGTTATTGTTTTTCTCCACTCTTCTTAAGATGTGTACTTTGAGAGTCATACTGCTTTGTTATTGCTATGTTCACTGGGGGGGTCTACTTGCAGCACTTTTTTAATGCTGCTGTGGGTGGGAGGGGTGGTTGGGGATCAATGTTGTATTGTAATGGCATTGGATGGATTGATTCAACGAGCAGTGATTTGTATGACTCATATTTTCTAAACTGTGTTGTAGGTTATATGGTTGGAAGGTGCGGACATGGCCGACTCAAAACGGTCTGATATCTCCTGGGTTAGCTGGAATGTACGGGCACTTAATAATGCCAAGAAAGTGCGACAGGTACTATCTTATCTGGACCGGCACCATATCCAAATTGCCCTGTTGCAAGAGACACATCTCACTAAGCAGGCAGTCTCGCAGGTCGCCACCAGATGGGCTGGGATACGGATGGCTGCCTCATATTCCTCATATGCGCGGAGAGTTATGATTCTAGTAAGGAAGGGTGTTCCATTTGTGCCAACACATGTAGATGAGGATGACGATGGGCGCTATATAATAGTGTAAGGTACGCTCTATAACACACAACCGACTATTGTGAATTTATATGGTCCTAATGTGGACGATCCCGCCTTCTTTGACAAAATATGGTGCAAACCCTGTCAACTATCCCTGCGGTGCTTATTTGTGGTGGTGACTTCAATGTGGTCTTAGATCCTGCATTAGATCGGGTGTCCACGACTGTCCTACCCCCCCGGAGAGCTGCTAAAGCTGTGCGTGATGGGATGTGGTCAGTGGGTCTCACAGACATCTGGAGATTAAGGCACCCGCACACTAAAGAAGGTACATGTCACTCATATGCACAACAGTCCTGGTCCCGCTTAGACTACTGGCTAGGCACGCAGGAAATCTGTACATGGACCACGCAGATAAGACACCTACCTCGAACATTATTGGACCATTCTCCGGTGGCTCTAGACATGATTCTGCCATCCCACATTCCTCCTCCCTTTCAATGGCGCCTACAATCGTCCTCATTATTGGATCAGGTCTTTAAAGAGGGAATCAACGAGGCTATCTCTGATTATTTCTCACTAAACACAGGGTCAGTTCAGACTATGGAAACGTTGTGGGAAGCGTTTAAAGTAACCATTCGGGGGACATGTATAGGCCTTCAGGCCAGGGTTTTAAAATCATTATGTCGCTCCATGACCGCGCTTGAGCGTGAATTGGGTGATTTGGAGCGCAAATATGGTGACTGAGCAGATCCCAGAACATTAACACTCATTAAAGAGAAAATAGTGGAGTACAATGAACTAGCTGATCAAGAAATAAATCACTTATCACGCCGATACAAGGCGCGTTATTATGGGGAGGACGGACGGCCGGGCAGAACGCTAGCTAGCCGTATCCTGGAACCCCAGGCTCGGGGGCACACGATACAAGTGATCATTGCCACTACTGGCACACACTATGACACGCCGTCTATTCTCAATACATTTACAGAATATTACGCCGGGGTGTATGCCCACAGACCCACAGCCGACGCTGCTGAGCTCGAGCAATATCTTGGTGACATCGCTTTGGTATGGCTGTCGCGTGGACAGCAGGATTTCTTGATGCACCCACTCACATTGGGTGAAGTGCGGGATGCTATAGCCGCTCTACCCAATGGGAAGGCTGCAGGCACCGACGGATTGCCGGCCGAGTTTTATAAAGAAGATGTCAACCAGTTGGCCCCAAGTCTCCTTCAACTCTATGAGGAGGCATATGATGCCAAATGTTTGCCACCTACGTGAGGCACTAGTAGTTGCGCTCTTAAAGCCTAAGAAGCCACCAGGCAGATGCGATTCCTACCGTCCCCTAGCTCTTATAAATACAGATGTTAAAATTTTTGCGAAAGTGTTAGCCACCCGGCTGCAGCTACTCCCTCCCGTTATGGTGCCCCCAGATCAATCGGGATTTTTACCCACTCGATCTACATCGCACAAGTTACGTACGATTTTTGCAGTAATGCATGTACTGGAGCCCACGCTGCCAGCTGTGGCAGTGCTCCTCGACACTGCAAAAGCATTTGATTCGATATCCTGGTCATATATGGTCACGGTCCTACATCGCATGGGGGTTCCATTAGTTTTTACTAATTGGATTAAATTATTATATACCAATCCAGTGGCACGGGTTAGGATTAATGGGCAGCTATCGGAGAAGATCCCTATCCAACGGGGCACACTACAGGGCTGTCCGTTGTTGCCGCTGCTATTTGCTCTAGTGCTTGAGCCCTTGGCCTGTATCTTATGGCAGCGCCAAGCCCAAACGGCCTTTCAGTTTTTGCAACATCCGCTTGCAGTCTCCATGTATGCGGATGACATGGTGCTGTATGTCCGAGAGCCGGTGAGGTTTCTTGCATAACTTATACGGGAATATGTCTGATTTGAATGATTCTCAGGCCTGGGCATCAACTGGTCCAAGTCGACTATATTGCCTCTCACGGAAAGCACACAGCAGTTCGACATTGATTATCCCCTAACATGGTGTGTAGATACTGTAAAATATGTAGAAATTTGGCTACATAGGGACCAGCAGGCTGTCATACAGTTTAACTTTGGCACAGCCATCACAAGGCTTGAAGAGGAGATAAACCGGTGGATTAAGTTGGCGCTGTCATTTGCGGATCAGATAATTTTTATACCATTTTTTAAACATCCCTTTTTTAAACACACCTAACAGACACTTTTTCGACATACTTCGCTCCCTTTTGATCACACTAGCCTGGAGACGTAAGAAACCTCGTCTAAAGTGGGAGACACTTACCCTTCCATATGATCAAGGTGGCTTCCCAGTGCCAGACTTTCACCTTTACTATCTCTGCGCGCAGGCGCACTACGCCTACTACTGGCAGCATGACCCAGCATATATTCCACATGTGGCGGTGGAGGCAGGAGCTGTTCGCCCCATACCGCTCAAGGCCATGATAGTAAACAAACATACGGTGTTCGAAAGAGGGGAATTTGATGCTGTACAAACTACATCTAAGGCCTGGCACGAACTCGGCCAGCGAGCGCATAAATTGCCATTGTACGCACCCAGCATGCCGCTCCTACACCACTCAGAACTCTCGGTTACCAGAGAAGCTGGCATGCTACAAACCCTCAAAGATATGGAACTGTCCACAATGGCAGATGTGTTCCTGGGTGGCCAGTTCATAAACCTGGAAAACATAAGCGCCCGAGGCAGTACCTCCGCCATGCAACTTTTTGTCTATACTAGATTACGTTCTGCTGTGCGTGCACTCTACCCTTACTTCCCTACAGAACCACCGACCCTGGAGGCACTACAACTACTATACACCACTACATCTAAGGCTAAGCTAGTCACTAGACTTTACAAAGCATCGCAAAGAGACATGCCATCTGGGGATGCAGCTGCATTGGCCAAATGGAATGCCGTACTGCCAGAGCCGCTCTCTGAGAATGATTGGTTAGATAGCTGCTGCCTAACGGGTCAGCTGACGGCGAATGGCAATCTAAGGTTAGTACACTATAAATACCTGCATCAACTATACTACACTCCGGCGCAACTCCATCAATATGGGCTACGACAGGATGACACCTGCAAACGCTGTGGTGCCTCTGGGGCTGATTTCTATCATCTGGCATGGGTATGTCCCAAAGTGTATGAATCCTAAGAATTGTTGGCCTGATGCTTGAGGAAGCTGTTGAGTGCAACCCAAAGGTGTGTCTGCTAGGGGTTGGCGCTAAGGTGAAGACATCCAACAAAATATTTGTTTCCATAGCACTGTTGATGGCTAAGCGCAGGGTTTCCATTTGCTGGGGAAGTAGGGTTGTACCCACCACTAAGCTATGGTTGCAAGATTTGACCTACTGCCGGGATCAGTTCACATGCTATGCAGAGGAACTGCCGACTACATCCAAGCCATGGGATATAAGGGGACCGTTCACATCCTATCTGCTGACAATAACCGACAACTGATGCTCGAAAGCTGTTCATAAGACTGCCATGCATGTATTCACCCTGCACTGTACATTGTATGAATGGCATGTCTGTATATCCTTATGCCCTTGACGTTGTGCTATACCACACTATGAGTTATGTAATAAGTGTATATGTATCAAGTATACTATACCAATGCCACAACTTGGATAATGGTATGTTGTTCGCTACTGTTTCTGTATGTCAAAAGCATAAATAAAATAAAAAAAATAAAAACTATAACTCGCGCCCCCGCAATGCACTGCTGATGACGTCACATATTACATCACTCATGACATGGTCAGTGACATCACTGATGACATCACTGATGACATCTCAAATGACATCACTAATGACATCACTGGTGACATCATCCACGTGAAAATCAGATGCACCTGATTAGACCCTAATATAACACTTGATACAGCCAGTCTAAAATATAGACTATAATTTTCGAAACCGTGAACACACCAATACCAGTTAGTGCATATCCACTCTCTAATTTGTAGGTCTACACACATCCATTCATTCACCTATATACTCACTCATACATACAGTCAGCCATCAATACAGCATTATCGTATCCAGTCACATATCTATACATACTCTCACACACTGCCTCTCATTCTTAGAGTTATTCACACACCTAGTCAGTAATGGAAATAATCAATAACACTTTAATTTACTCACCTGTACAGTTATACACATACCACGTCACTTATTTAAACATATACTAACACATACTTACACTCTAATACAATAACTAATACAAGAACACACTGATCCATACAGGCACTCTCACAATCACTCACTCTCACATATAGTCATTTATACAGTCCAACACGCATATATACTGCCTTTCACATATGGAGTTACTCACATGTATCACTGAGGCATCCATTCACTAACCGAGACACTCATACACACACTCACTCAGCCATACAGACCTTCACAGATACAGACTTGAACACATATACCTAGTGAATTAGCCACTCACACATCTATGCAGAGAGTCACAGCCCCCACCCACCCACGCAGACACTCAGGTACTCATACAGGTACTCAGACAAGCAATGAATAGCTCATATAGATCCTCATTTAGTTGCTAACCAAACCATGGAACTGCTTACACACCAACTAACAACCTAAACTGTGTGAATGTCACACACCTACTTAATCATCCATCCTGAGTCTTATACACTCATTCATTCAATACACCTTGGCTTATATATATTTATAAAACATATTTAAACTTTACAGAAACACACATTCACTGGATGATGTCATCAGTGATGTCATTTGAGATGTCATCAGTGATGTCACTGACCACGTCATGAGTGATGTCATATGTGACGTCATCAGCAGTGCATTGCGGGGGCGCGAGTCATAGTTAGCTCAATTAACTATAACTGGCGAATTTCTCTGGTTTTATATGACTCGAATGTCCAACTAACTATAACGCCCGTGAAACCTATGGTTTTTTCAGTAAATTTCTAAGGTTTTTTTAAATGCTAAATCCTAACTATAACATCCCAGAAACCTATGGTTTTTTCAGTGATATATATATATATATATATATATATATATATATATATATATTCACTGAAAAAACCATAGGTTTCAGGGGCGTTATAGTTAGCTGGACTTTTCACTCGTACAAAACCATAGAAATTCCCCCGTTATAGTTAGTTCAGCTAACTATAACTCGCGTGCCCGTAATGCACTGCTGATGACGTCATATATTACATCACTCATGACATGGTCAGTGACATCACTCATGACATCACTCATGACATCTCAAATGACATCACTGATTACATCATCCAGTGAATGTGTGTTTTTCTGAAAATTACATATGTTTTATATATGTATATCTCAAGGTCGATGGAAGAATAAATGGGGATATAAGTGTCTAAATGGATGATTTGTTTTTGAAAAATTGATTGTATAACTGACTGATTAAGTGTATCTTAGTGAATACATGGCTTAGTGAGTAATGTTTAAATATGTAAATATCTGTATCAGTCTCTCACATTGTGTATAAGTGGCTGCATGGGTTGGTGAGTAGCTACATGAGTGTCTATATAGGTTATTAGTTGGTTTTTTGAGTATCAGTATGTGTCTGATGTCTGTATGGTTCGGTGGGGGGTATTACGTAGTGCATAAGTGCATGAATGAGTGACTCACTGTTTGTATGTGTTGAAGACAGCATGTGTGCAGGACTGTATGGGTGGATGAGTGTGTGCATGGGTGTGTTAGTGAGTGAATGACTGTCTCAATAGTTTCTCTATGAGTAACTACATATGTTTTAAACTAGTATAAGTGACTATTGGTGTATATAAGTGAGTATATGTGAGAGTGAGAGATTGAAAGAGTTCCTGTATGAATAAGTATGTGTTTCTATAAGTGATTGTTAAAAAGACTAAGTATGTGTAAGTTTCTGTAGAAGTAAGTGTGGTGGTGTGTGTATAACTGTATATGCAGGTAAACAGATGTTTGATTCTTTATTAGCATGAGTGACTATGTGTGTGAGTAACTTTATGGATGAGTGGCGTTGTGTAACAGGATGTATAGGTGTATGAGTACATATGATGAGTGAGTACATGTATGAGTGACTGTTTAGGACTGTTGGTGAATGAGTGGATGTGGATGTGGATCTTACAATTACTGAATAGGTTGTTGTAACTGGTATTGGTATGTCCATTGTTTTGAAATTTTTAATTTCTATTTCTGAATGTGTGTATCAAAGGTTATATTAGGGGGAGAGGAGGTCTGCCACTCTATCACAAGGATGATGTAATCAGTGATGTCATCAGTGATGTCATGAGTGAAGTCACTGACCATGTCATGAGTGATGTAATATGTGACATCATCAGCAGTGCATTGCGGGCGCGCGAGTTATAGTTAGCTGAACTAACTATAATGGGGGAATTTCTATGGTTTTGTACGAGTGAAAAGCCCAGCTAACTATAACGCCCCTGAAATCTATGGTTTCTTCAGTGAATTTCTAAGGTTTTTTAAATGCTAATTCCTAGCTATAACGTGCCTGAAACCTATGTTTTTTTCAGTGAATTTCAAAGGTTTTTTAAATGCTATTTTCTAGCTATGCCTACAGAGATAGGACATGTGAAGAAAGAAGGAAAATCGCACAGAAAGAGAAAAAAGAAATGCAGAAAGAAGCAACAGAAGTCCTCAAAGACGAAGAAAAGTGCAGGAAGAAGTATAACGTGCAGAAAGAACAAACAGAAGAGCAGAAACAAGCCTTGTTGCAAAATCATCCTGTACCCTCAACTTTTTCAGACGGATACTGGTGGTAACTGAGTCTGACTAACCATCCTAGAGCCAGTGCTATGTTAAAAGACACTCAGAATAAAGTGAAAACACCTACATACACTAGGGCACACCATGTGTTGGGGTCCCCCTGTGATTAGCATGACCTCCTCTGTAAGCCCCTAGTATATAATAGGGCAGGGGATTAAAACTACCTCTTAAAACGCACCACAGGGCGTGTTTGAACACGTCACCTCATGCCCCGTCCCCTCCCTTCCCCACTGTGTAAACACGCCCTGTAGCCGTTTTAAGTTGGGAGATTATGTCCCCTTGAATCCTGAGGGTCCCTAGGGTCCAACTAGACCACTAGGTACCTCCAGTATGCGCCACAGAGCTGCGTTGCAGAGAGATGTAAAAAATGGCACGGCCTGCACCGCCTCTCTGCAACGCAGAGCAGTGGTGCTTACTGGAAGCACCTGGTGGGCTAGTTGGACCCCAGGGTCCCTCAGGATTGAAAGGAATTATTTCCCCAACTTAAAAACGCACCACAGGGCCTGTGGGCGTTCTGAGTTGAGAGATTAAGTCCCCTTGAATCCTAAGGGTCCCTAGGGTCAAACTAGCCCACTAGGTACCTCCAGTAAGCGCCACAGAGCTGCGTTGCATGGAGGTGTAAAAAGGGGCGTGGCCTCAGAACACCTATCTGCAACGCAGCTCCCTGTCGCATACTGGAGATACCTGTTGGGCTAGTTGGCCCTCAGGGACCCTCAGTATTGAAGGGGAATTAATTCCTCAACTTACAACTGGCCAGGGGGAGCGTTTGCAGAGTGCTGCAAGGAGGGGGCGTGGCCTCCGGCGCAATGCCGGTCTTTTATTTACAGGGGTGTGGAATTTTCCAAATAATCTAGTTGTCCAAGGGACAAAATGCCACTGAGATCTACATGTCCTGTAAATACCACTTGTCCCACCTACCCCCGTTCCACATCAAACCTAAGGGCTCCGGCTGACAGAGAAACATTAATATATTTTTGCTTTATTAAAATCAGTAAACCATTGAATGCTGTGCAATATTAATGCTAAAGGAAAACTTGTCAAACGATATTATCGCGTCCCTGCCCCCCTGTGCCCCCTCCCCTTAACCCTGACGGCAATTCTTTTATTTCTATTCCCCTTTTTTTCCATTTTTTTTGGCTGTGTATTTATTCCCACAAAATACGTACATTTCAAACCATACGTAATGTACTAATTTACCGTCACCCTTGGCTGTGTATTTATTCCCACAAAATACGTACATTTCAAACCATACGTAATGTACTAATTTACCGTCACCCTTGTAAAAAGGTATGGGTGGGATATAAAAGGTGTCAGCCAGCGTGCCTCCTGCCATTTCCCCCTCACTTTTGCAGCTGGCCAGACGTGAGCCCTACGTTCCTTGCGAATCGGTAAGTTGTATCGAAAAAAACCCAGCAAAGTTGGGAGCTTCCTTTAATAATAAGAATCGTTTCTTCGCCAAATGTACCCACTTTGCAACATTAATCAATTGTGTAATGTATATTTGTCGGTGTGTTTACGCAGTTATGGGCTGAAAGTTAATAGCTCACTATTCTATATTAGGACTTTAAGTTATAAATTGCAAGTCACCAACGGATGTCTCTTTTGAAAGCATTAATCTGCAGATCTGTTCCCATCCTATGCACTCTGTAATCGACTTCGTACATGTTCTTTGCAGCAGGCATATTAACCCTCTGCAGTAACTTCACTGAGGTCACAACCTCAACTATACAAAACACGGATCTTTTCGCCAAATGTACCCTCTTTGCAACATTAATCAATTTTGTAATGTATATTTGTCGGTGTGTTTATGCAGTTCTGGGCTGAAAGTTAATAGTTCACTATTCTATATTAGGACTTTAAGTTATAAATTGCAAGTCACCAATGGATGTCTCTTTTGAAAGCATTAATCTGCAGATCTGTTTCCATCCTACGCACTCTGTAATCGACTTCGTACATGTTCTTTGCAGCAGGCATATTAACCCTCTGCACTAACTTCACCGAGGTCACAACCTCAACTATACAAAATACGGATCTCTTTCCAGGATGGTAATTCATCACACAAGTTTCCTACACATTTCTGTGAGGCCTGGTAATTGCCGGCGGAAAGAAACGCTGCAGCAGGTTCTTCGAAAGCTTTTAGTGCTGGCTGCGCCGTGTGCGACAATGTTTTTTTGCCCATAAGCCAAAGGAGTGAAAGTGTAGGAGTCACATGTCACCCATACTGGTAGGCAGTAGTTTAAGAGTGCTTGGTGTGGAGAAGCACAAACGCAGAGTCACGAAAAAGAAACAGCAAAGTTGGGAGCTTCCTTTAATAATAAGAATCGTTTTTTCGCCAAATGTACCCTCTTTGCAACATTAATCAATTTTGTAATGTATATTTGTCGGTGTGTTTATGCAGTTCTGGGCTGAAAGTTAATAGTTCACTATTCTATATTAGGACTTTAAGTTATAAATTGCAAGTCACCAACGGATGTCTCTTTTGAAAGCATTAATCTGCAGACCTGGTTCCATCTGCGGTATGAAGGCTCCGGACCCGCGATGTTAAACCCGGGTTGCGATGGCAGCGCGTGAATCTGAATTCGTTGTAATGGGTGTTTCCCCCATGAAGCGGTGGTAGCGCAGCGCGCCTGCTTGCGATACGCTTTTTTGACGTCCTCATCTGAGGCGCCGAGGCGGGCCAGGCCTAGGCTTTTGTACTAATTAATCTACCCACGCACGGTTGCTAAAAATATAAATAAAAGAAAATCGCAGCACCTCCGTCACAATATCACACAATTCAAGCAGGCAAAACTGCTTATTTTACCTGAATGCTTATTGCAAGCCTCATGGCGGCCACGGACTACTGCTTGCAGAGGCTGAGTGACGTTTCACTCCCCCAGCCAATCACTGGCTAGAGCCCAGTCATGGGCTGCTAGCCAATCAGATGCCGCCAAAGGCTCTCTGCAAGCTTCGGATTGGCTGTGAGCCCCAGAGTGCCCACAGCCTGTTGTTTTAACGTGATTAAAACGTGATTAATGTCTACATGTCCGTCGGACATAAATAGACAATAAATCTTCTTGCCCGTCAATATAAACAACATGGTTCGGGCGTCGGGTGAAATGATTCCCCCACCCCATTCTCTCAAACATGGTTCATGATATCACAGCAGAAGGCTTTTTCACATGGTAAAATCACCTTAGAACGCACCACAATTCCTAAAATGAGTATGGTACCATCAACAAATGATTTATAATGTAACTAAAGTCTTAAAACCTTCTATTAACTGCAATGCTTTTTAATGAGGTGCTATCATGTATATTGGTCCCAAGATGGCTGCCAACACTTCTTGGATGAAGTACTGACAGCCAATCAGATCTCACGATGAGATGTGTGGTTAGGCTCCGCCAGATATGTATATGATTTTACTTTTGATTTTCTCAGGAACTACTGAACAGATTGACACCATATATGCAAAAGGCACATGCCTGACCTGAGGACTACCTCTTTGCCAAATTTCAAGTAATTCTGTTCAGCCGTTCGGGCTGTACCTTGGACTAAAGGTCCCTATGGAAAATTGCATGGGGAAAACGCGTTTTGGGACCCCCCTTTTTTCTCAGCCCCCGCTTGACGAATCCCCCCGAGACTTTCAGGGTAGGAGCGGAGCGGAGCGCCCCACCTATTTTGAACATTTCGCGAGGATTCGAAAACCGGCGCCAAAGTTATTCCAAATAGAATGTTGCGGATTTCCTATGGAAACACGGTCCTAACTATAACCATCTACTGGCGACCGCCAGTAGATAATATACCCATACATATATATATAAATATATATATATATATATATATATATATCAAACAGAGTTTGCCCCTCGTTGAAGAAGCACAATGAAATGAAATGAAAGCGGACTGCTGTGACTCGACCTGCCTGAATCACCGCAGCGGAGGAAAAGGTCAATGGTGAAAATAAATCGAATTTTATCTCTGGAGGCTCACTGAAGAGCCAAATTACTGGTGTTACTTGCAGGTTTCTGATGCATCACCCACTGGAGGGCAATATTTAAAGTGGACTGACTACAAATCCCAACATGCATTTATTAAAAAACCTCACCGGAGAGGCCCACCAGAGGGCAATAAAAGAATTAAGCTGCGGAATTGTGGTTACTCACTTGGATTGCACAGAAGCTTCAACAGCCCGTGATCAAGGAGCATGCTGCTCCGAAACGCGTAGGGCACGAAAATGTTTCAGATGTAAATGCCGGTTACCTGAAATAAAGGATTCCTTAAGAATTCGCCCTTTTCCTGTGTGCGTCTTCAACGAGGGGCAAACTCTGTTTGATATATATATATATATATATATATATATTCACTGAAAAAAACATAGGTTTCAGGGGCGTTATAGTTAGCTGGACATTTCCCTCGTACAAAACCCTAGAAATTCCCCTGTTATAGTTAGTTCAGCTAACTATAACTCGCGCTCCCGCAATGCACTGCTGATGACGTCACATATTACATCACTCATGACATGGTCAGTGACATCACTGATGATATCACTGATGACATCTAAAATGACATCACTGATGACATCACTGATGACATCATCCATTGAGTATGTGTTTATGAACAGTTTTAATATGTTTAATATATATAGGGAAAGGCCGGTGGAAGAATGAGTGGGTGTACAAGTGTGTGAATGGATGATTTTCTAGGTGCGTAACTGACTCTATAAGTGAGTCATTAAATGTATCTTACTGCATACTAGTGACTAAACTGTGTGAATGTCTGTATCTGTCTATCTGTTGGTGTATAAACGGCTGCATGGTTTTGTGAATAGCAATATGAGTGTCTCTATGGGTTATTGATTGGTTGTCTGAGTATCTGTATGGGTGCCTGAGTGTATGTGTGGGTGGGGTGTGTGTGACTCTGTGCATAAATGTGTGAGTGGGTGATTCTATGGGTGCATGGTTTTAAGAGTGCAACTGTGATGGACTGTATGGTTGGGTGAGTGTATGTAAGGGTGTGTTAGTGATTGAATGTATATCTCAGTTGTACATGTGACAGTAACTACATATGTGAAACACAGTGTATATGTGTATAAGAGTAAATAACTATCTATATGTGAGAGTGTGTGATTGCGGGACTGGCTGTATGGATGAGCGTGTGCTTGTACTAGTAATTGAATAAGAGTGTCACCATTTTTTAGTATTTTTATGAGTAAGTGAACTTGAGTGTGTTTAACTGTATAGGTGAGTCAATTGGACTGTGTTTAATTATTTGCACAACTGACTAGGTGTGTCAGTACCTCAATGGATGATTGGCAGTGTGTGAGTGTCTATATATCTGTATAAATGCATATGATAGTCTTGTACGGAGTGACTGTAAGTATGAGTGACTGTACATGTGAGTGAGTGG
Source organism: Triturus cristatus (assembly GCF_964204655.1). Lineage (NCBI taxonomy): Eukaryota > Metazoa > Chordata > Amphibia > Caudata > Salamandridae > Triturus > Triturus cristatus. The sequence goes on along the minus strand of NC_140581.1, from coordinate 239,997,019 downwards.
AGGTGCATGTACACCTAAGAGTCAATGAGTGGGTATGTAGTTATTGGTATTGGAGTATCTATGGTCTTCAAAATGGCCGTCTGAAATTTTGAGTTGGTGTATCAAAAGTTATATTAGGGTGTGAGAAGGTGTACTAATTTATCACATAGATGACGTCATCAGTGATGTCATCAGTGATGTCATTTGAGATGTCATCAGTGATGTCATCAGTGATGTCACTGACCATGTCATGAGTGATGTAATATGTGACGTCATCAGCAGTGCATTGCGGGGGCGCGAGTTATAGTTAGCTGAACTAACTATAACAGGGGAATTTCTAGGGTTTTGTACGAGGGAAATGTCCAGCTAACTATAACGCCACTGAAACCTATGGTTTTTTCAGTGAATTTCTAAGGTTTTTTAAATGGCAATTCCTAACTATAACGCTCCTGAAACCTTTGGTTTTTTCAGTGAATTTCAAAGGTTTTTTAAATGCCAATTCCTAACTATAACGTGCATGAAACCTATGGTTTTTTCAGTGAATTTCAAAGGTTTTTTAAATGCTAATTCCTATCTATAACTTATCTCTGACGATATCATGAAAAGCATTCTTTTTTTAAAGTAGGGTGCACATTAGTTTTGTGGAAAAGCATCTTTGTGATTGGTTAACAAAAAGCAGTTTCAACGTGGCGTACATATCAAAGGATAAAATTTGCTCAGATCAACCACACCTGCTACTTGCATTTGGAAGGCACTTTTCAAACTTAAAACAATCGTCAACTTTTAACCTGCACGTGTCGTTAAATATTCAAGAAAATGTTACAAAACAATATCGTTAAGTTTTAAAAAATTTACGAACTTTTAACCTGCACGTGTTGTAGAATGTTCTAGAAAGTGTGTTGAGAGAATACGTTGCACTTCTGACTTCTATGTGTTGGTGAATATTTAAAAAACGGTTCATATGGAAAATTAAAAAGAAACCAATAGAGAAGTTTTGAAACCTAAAAGAATCAAGGAACTATTCTAATTTATTCTTTACATGTATTTATGTGTGCAGCAACAACATTATAGACACAACAGCACTAGGAAGAGGAAGAAGCAGGGAGTGGGGGGTGGGGTGAGATGGGCAGAATGGCACACATGCACAATTAAGTACATATAGACTAACAATGGCCAAAATGAAACACACCAACAAGCAGCACAAGTCACACAACCCGCCAACATCACCCCACTAAACAAGCATAGAAGTGAAAACCACGCTGCATTCATACAGGATGTGTACAAAGGCCAGTCGTTGGTGTTGTGGGATGTCTGCGACCGTGCTCATCATGGGTGAGATGTCCAGCATGTTGGACATGGTCGAGTTCACTGTGTGTTATGTTGCCAAACGGCTGCACCTCCCTCCCACGAGCCCCCACACTTTTCTACGGTGCGCTGTTGTATCTCGTGCACTCGTACGGCACACCATTGTAATGCCTATTTGCGCATGTCCTGCTACATTCCAACTACAACATCACAGTGCCATTTGGAGGTGGTGCATGCCAGTTTACAACATCAACTGCTGCGGCTCTTGTAGTCGGCCACACCAGAACACAGAGACACACTTACCGCACTTCCTGTACACGGACATGTCCGAGACACCCCGTTCCCCTTACCGGATAGGCACACCCCTGCACTGACCTGTGAACCCCAGACCAGCACACACCAGTTGTGCATGCAGGAGGATGCGTGCGTAGCAACACATCCAGGCTCACTGCCAACGCTGAGGTGACAGCACACTGTGATGTTGCAGGGCTCGTGCCTATCATGCTAAGACAATGACCACAGGGACACACTTACTAAGATGTGGGTTTGGGAGGCATTGGCGGTCCTGGAGTTGTTGAGATGAGTCTTCTGGCCCTCATGGGTATCCCTGTATCATGCTCATTGACTCTATGGTACCAGTGGGTGTTCTGGTGTGGCTATTGGCTGTGTTCCCTTTCATGGTGCAGGTAGTTGTCCTGCTTAACACCAGCAGAAAGCAGGTGTAAAATCCCTGGTGCTAACGTGTCTTATTGCCGGAATTTGTTTCGCATTGCAACTAGTGTGAAAGTTGTGATGTGATTTTTTTCGTGTGCAGAACAATATACAAACTGAGCAGTGTATCTCATCAAGATCCAGCACCTGACGCACTATTCCCAATCAATTTAAATACAATGAGATTTCTTAATAGATTTTGTGTGTACACTGTAAGTGCAGCCAATACCTCAGTGCAATTCAATACAGGATTTTAGTATTCAGAATAAATCGGAAAGGTGCACCTCGTGTCTTTTTGCACGGGAACGGCTACTCTCGTTTTCATTATCAGCACTTTAACGGAAGTAAAGTTGAGATAAATCTAACACACTATTCAGAAGTTGGTGCAAACTGCAGATATCACCAGTATTCCAGTGATAAGTGCCCCAAAATTTAACACCATGGTGGACTCCATCAAATAACAGTAATAAGAACAAGAAAGAGTCACACAGCAGTTAAGAGAACAACCAAAAACGTTATTAATTTTTTTTTCAAACTTTATTTTTTATAATAATAAATATATAAACGAAAAACTATTTTCAAACTTTATTTTTTTATTAACCTATGTATGAACAATAAACTAATAAACAAAATGTAACAACAATAATAAAAAAGAACAAGGCGGAACACTACTGTGGGGACAATGGATGTCGACGACAGACCTGGAAAATAAGAAAGATTGTTAAAAAAAAATAACATGGTTTTCTCAACAAAATACCACAAGAAACAAATCACAGATATATAAAATGCATACAGCTAACACAATTTTATAAGTTTAACTTACAAAAACTGTAAATGTTGCCGCTTTAAAATATTTACCGAATCCGAAGAAAATGTTTTGCAGAAGGCACCACACCAACAACGCTTTTCTTCAGTGGTGAGGAAATTTTTTACTTTTTCCAAGGAGCAAACAAAGACCAATGCCACCTTCGTCACTCGCAAGATTTGCCAAAGAGTTCTGTTACGAGGAGATCCTAACAAAAAATACTCGTGCGGCACAGCAAGTATGATGAAACACCTAAGGACCCTTTATCCAAACAATCTTGCACGAGAAGAGTGCAAACAGATGAGAAACACTCCTGTTCTGTATCTGTAAAAAAGAATGACAAATAAATGTATATTAATAACTTTCAAATGTATACTATTCCATTACTGTACAAACACATTTTATATAAAAACTGACTATGAAACTATAGCCCTGAACCACAAGTGTGACGATCATTAAAACACTACATGCATAGTGCATACTACTTTGAAGCAGTTCATGCCCTAAAGCCTACCTCACTAAAAGACTACATGCTAACTGACTAAATGATTACAGTACTATAAGGAGACACACTGGGTGACTCACAGGGTGTTTGCTAGAAGAGTATGAATACTGACTAGGGAATAGAAGGTGTGAAACACAACTGTCTAGGTGGTTAGAAGACTGCATGCATAGTGCATAGGGGTTTGAAGCAGTCCATGTGCTAAGGCCTGGCTCAGTGTATGAATACTTAGGCACTGACTGAATGATTAGAGTACTGCAAAGATAGTATCTTGGTGAATTTATAAGTGTTTGGGTTTTAGCACAGTGAATGGATTAGTACATGGTGCTGAATGGGTCACTAGAGGACTGCAAAGAGAGTGACAGGGTATTTCCTGGAAGTGTATGGATACTGACTAGGGAATTGAAGGTGGGAAAGACAAATGTGTAGGTGGTTAGAGGACTGCATACATAGAGGATAAGGGTTTGAAGCAGTCCATATACTAAGGCCTGGGTCACTGGATGAGTACTTGGGTACTGACTGAATGATTAGAGTACTGCAAGGAGAGTGCCTGGGTGAATTTATTAGGGTTTGGCGCTGTGAATGGATTAGTACATGATGCTGAATGGGTCACTAGAGGAGTGCAACGGCAGTGACAGGGTGTTTGCTGGAAGTGAACGGATACTGACTGGGGAATTGAAGGTGTGAAAGACAAGTGTGTAGGTGGTTAGAGGACTGCATGCATAGTGGATATGGGTTTGACGTAGTCCATGTGCTAAGACCTGGCTCAGTGCATGAATACTTAGGCAGTGACTGAATCATTAGAGTACTGGAAAGAGAGTGTCTAGGTGAATTTATAAGTGTTTGAGTTTTGGCACAGTCAATGGATTAGTACATGCTGTTGAATGGGTCTCTAGAGGACTGCAAAGGAAGTGACAGGATGTTTCCTGGAAGTGTATGGATACTGACTAGGGAATTGAAGGTGTAAAAGACAAGTGTGTAGTATGTCAGAACACTTTTATTTGAAGCAATCTATTTGGTACTTAGAAACTGACTAAATAATCAGACTACTTCTAGGACAGTGTTTAGGTAAAACTTTTAAATTTTCAGTTCTGCCACAGTGAACAGAATAATACATGGTACTGCACCTTAGTGTCAAACCCTGACTCATTTTATCAATGCATAAGCAAAGACTAGCTTCTAATGCTACTAAAACTTGACAACATGAGAGGTTTTAAATTAGTTATCTGTCAGCAAATACACGATGTTACCAAATGCTTCTCTCACAGTGGTTCTCAAATGCACACAGACTCACAGTGTAATTCTAGACAACAACCACTATATACCTAGGAGTTTACCAAAAATCATTCACTACTGTGGAAGTGGTAAGCGAACTGCACACAATCTTCATATTTCAGGACTGCACTTTTGTGTCAAAGCCTGACTCATTTAATCAAAGCATAAGCAAAGATTGGCTTCTAATGCTACTAAAACTTCACAACATGACCGGTTTTAAAACAGGTATATGTCAGCAAATACAGTTACCAATTGCTTCTCTCACAATCCGTACCCAAATGCACACAGACTCACAGTGTGATTTTAGACAAGCAACACTATCCTAGGAGTTTACCAAAACTCATTCACTACTCTGGAAGAGTTAATGGTACAGCACACAATCTACATATTTAAGTACACCACATCAGTGTCAAAGCATGACTCATTTAATCAACGCATAAGCAAAGACTGGATTCTAATCCTACTAAAACTTCACAACATGACAGGTTTTAAAACAGTTATCTGTCAGCAAATACATGATGTTACCAAATGCTTCTCTCACAGTGATCCCAAATACACACTAACTCACAGTGTGATTCTAGACAAGCACCACTATCCCTATGAGTTTACCAAAACTCATTCACTACAGTGCAAGTGGTAAGGGAACTGCACACAATCTACATATTTCACAACTGCAATTTACTGTCAATGCCTGACTCATATAATCAACGCATAAGCAATGACTGGCTTCTAATGCTACTAAAACTTGACAACATGACAAGTTTTAAAACAGTTTTCTGTCAGCAAATACACAATGTTACCAAACGCTTCTTTCACAGTGGTTCCCAAATGCACAAAGACTCACAGTGTGATTCTAGACAAGCACCAGTATCCCTAGGAGTTTACCAAAACTCATTCACTACACTGGAAGTGATAAGGGAACTGCACACAATCTACATATTTCACGACTGCTCTTTAGTGTCAATGCCTGACTCATATAATCAACGCATAAGCAATGACTGGCTTCTAATGCTACTAAAACTTGACAACATGACAGGTTTTAAAACAGTTTTCTCTCAGCAAATACACGATATTACCAAACGCTGGTGATTCTAGACAAACAACAATACCCCTTGCACTATATCAAAACACATCTAGAAGTAGTACTCCATTTTAGTGTAGGAACATAACATAACTCATTTCACAAATTCATAAACAATGACTGGTTTCTAATTCTACCAAAATATAAAAACTGCACAGTTATCTGTCTACAAACACATAAAAAACACAAATGCCTATCACAGAATGGTTTCTACATGCACACACATTGTAGAGAAAAAAAGTACTCCCTACACTTTAGCAGGAAAAATACATTAGTCTGATTAAAATCAAAATAGTCTACATACATCCCCTCACAATTAAATAACTCATCTTTCAAGTTATTTTGTAGATTAAGGAGTATATCATTCACTCACCATATTTTCTTTTACAGAATCTCTGCACTGTGCACCTCTCAGCAAAAGCAATGAATGGAAAAGTTTCCCTTTCATTGTCCACACATATACATGTAAACATCAAATCACAATTCTTCGCACATAAACTCAAAAGCAAACACACATTTCTATTGGTTAAACATTTCAACCCTTTCCAACTTAAATACATTTAAACCCTTCCCCCAATCTGCCTTCTGCCTGTTACCATAGAAACAGGTCATGGAACACTGCACTGAGCTCACAGGTCACAAGTTCAGCACACAATGTTCCTACACAAGACAGGAAGTGTGCTTGACTTTTCAACATATCAGCTTATCATATATAATGTTCCTTACAATCTGTTTTTGTTAACCAATAACAATCATACCTTTAAGAAACAAAAATATACACCCTACCTTTCAGTGTAGAAAGTTGTTATACAACCAATGATTTCTTGTCATTTTTCAAAAAACGTTGCCGTGGAACCGCGCACCCACAGCGAGAGAATCCGTGCATCCAACGTAAAAGGATGCGCGCACCGTGCGCGCATTTCGCCGCTTTTGTTTTTTTTAAAAAGGGGGGCTACAGGGGTCCTTCTGGGACCCCCTAAGCAGATCTAGAGGGTCAGAGTATTTCCACTCTGCCCCCTTTATATCTTTTACACACTTATTCCCCTTCCATCTTCAGCCTCGCTTCTACCGAGGCAGAAAATGGCCGCCAACAGTTCCTGGTTTCGAATGTAGAGAGACGCTCGACAGCCAATTAGCATTCAGCGCGCGATCAGGAGGGTGCGCGCTCCGTTCAGGGAGGGTGCGCTTACGGTGCGGGTACGGTCCGCGGATCCTCCGCGGCCATAGATATCACTAACTTTTTACCCTCATTTTCTCAGGAACTACTGAACAGATTCACACCAAGTATGCAAAAGGCACGAGTCCAAACTGAGGACTACCTCTTTGCCAAATTTGGTGTCATTCCGTTCAGCAGTTCGGGCTGTAGCTGCGACAACAGATCCTACGGGAAATTGCATGGGGAAAACGGGTTTTGGGACCCCCCTTTTTTCTCGGCACCCGCTTCACGGATCACCGCAAAACTTCCAGGGTGGGAGAGGAGCGGAGCTGGCCAAAAGTTTGGAGAATTTCGCGAAGGTTCGTCAATCGGCGCCAAAGATATTCCCAATAGAATGTTGCGGATTTCCTATGGAAAATAGGTCCTAACTATAACTATCTACTGGCGACCGCCAGTAGATAATATATTTCATATATATATATTCACTGAAAAAACCATAGGTTTCACACACGTTATAGTTACGAATTAGCATTTAAAAAACCTCGCAAATTCACTTAAAAAACCATAGGTTTCACACATGTTATAGTTAGCTGGACATTTCACTCGTAAAAAACCAATGAAATTCCCCCGTTATAGTTAGTGCAGGCAACTATAACTCACGCAACCGCAATCCTCTGCTGATGACGTCAGATATTACATCACTGTATTTAGGCACTTATTTACCCATGTCTTCTTCCATTAATCTTTAGCTATACATATATTACAAATATTTATTTCTCATAAAGACACATATGTCATCAGTGATGTAATATCTGACGTCATCAGCAGAGGATTGCGGTCGCGTGAGTTATAGTTGCCTGCACTAACTATAACGGGGGAATTTCATTGGTTTTTTACGAGTGAAATGTCCAGCTAACTATAACATGTGTGAAACCTATGGTTTTTTAAGTGAATTTGCAAGGTTTTTTAAATGCTAATTCGTAACTATAACGTGTGTGAAACCTATGGTTTTTTCAGTGAATTTGTACGGTTTTTTAAATGCTAAGTTATGTATTTATAATTTTTTTTTTTCAGGTTTTTCACCGTGCGCGCACCTTAGTCATAGGATCGAGGTATAAACAGTGTCCAGACACAGGTGCTTTAAATCTCCTGCATCACGTGATCAGAGAACAACCTTCAAGACCCAGGATGCATTGGTGTAGTACCTTAGTGTTGTGGTGAGTATGCTTGTATTGCTAATAGCGTTTTTCACTACCACCATCAGACACATTTCATAATTTGCATGCATCCTGTTAATAAAGTGTCACGTGCATAGTAAAAATGTAAACATTTCAAAAGTCCCACTGGGACTTGAAGGTTGTTCTCTGATCACGTGATGCAGGAGATTTAAAGCACCTGTGTCTGGACACTGTTTATACCTCGATCCTATGACTAAGGCGTAACTGCTGAAACGCGTCAGGAAATGATAGACTTTCTAATCTGCAGCCACTCTTCACTTGGAGAATAAATATTGTGATTCCGTGAATTGGCCTCAGCAACTTTCTTTGGTGTATTTATTACCAGGATGCTTCGTCCCTGGCAGCTGAGGCCGCCCTGCAGGGTTGGGGGCCCCCGACGACGAAGGAGTTTTTGTGGATATATATATATATATATATATATATATATATATATATATATATATATATATATATATATATATATATATATATATATATATATATATATATATATATATATATATATATGTATATATGTATATATATATATATACATATTATCTACTGGCGGTCGCCAGTAGATAGTTATAGTTAGGACCGTGTTTCCATAGGAAATCTGCAACATTCTATTTGGAATAACTTTTGCGCCGGTCGACGAATTCTCGCGAAATTTTCAAAACTAATGGGGCGCTACGCTCCGCTCCTACCCTGAAAGTCTCGGGGGGATTCGTCAAGCGGGGGCTGAGAAAAAAGGGGGGTCCCAAAACGCGTTTTCCCCATGCATTTTTCCATAGGACCTTTAGACACAGCTACAGCCCGAACGGCTGAACAGAATTACTTGTAATTTGGCAGAGAGGTAGTCCGCAGGTCAAGGAAGTGCCTTTTGTAGGTCTGGTGTAAATCTGTTCAGTAGTTCCTGAGAGAATAGCATTTAAATCAATATATATCTGTAAGCGCGCTCCGTGCGCTTACCGTAAGCTTACCGTACGCGTACGGTGCCGTGCGCGAGCTCAAATCTGATTGGTTGTCACATGACTGTAAACATTCGAATCGGACGAAATCAGGAAGTGTCGGCCGCCATTTCGTGTGTTTCACACAGAAAAAAAAGGGAGATATCGTGAAAAGGGGGCAAGGAAGAGAGTTACAGACCCCCTAACATTTGAAAGGGGGTCAAAGAAGGACACAAAATTACGAAAAAAACATTTATTAATTTTTTTTAAAAATCGCGGAGTACGAAAAAGGTGAATCTGCCCCCACAGATGAAGGGCTCAGCTGAGCTGCCGAAGATGGACTCGGCTGAGCTGCTGTGGATGTGCTTGCACGACTTACTGAAGGGTTTCCTCTAGTATGTCGAGCATGTGTCCTAGGGTGTACATCCTCAAGGTGTCTTAACATAGTGTGATTCCCGAAGGAATACTTCTTGTTAGGATTACCTCTAGAAAGTACACGCTGGCACAGCTTGCAAGTCACTAAAGCAGCATTTACTTTTTTCTCGCCCTCAGGAAAAGTAAAATACTCCCATATAAAAGAGCTCTTCTGTTTCCTCTTTCTCTGCCTGATGGTGGTGCTGCTAGCCTCACTCTCAGAAGAGGAGTGCTGGTCTGCCATCGTATCCCAAAGACAACTCAGCTCCTTCTCCTAAGGGATCACAAGCAGAAATGAGGGGAATGGGTGTGGTGTAGGAGAGTTCTAGAACTGAAACTACTTTAAACCAATCAAACGTTTTGTTTCTTGATCACATGACCCACCGTGCGCGTACGTTACGCTTACGGAGCGCTTACGGAGCGCTTACAGTAAAAGTACGCATGCGCGTATAAAAGACACGCGCACGCGCGCATGCGCATAACAGGCACGCCCCAACACTTCCGCGTAACGTGCGCGTGTAGCGTATGCGCTTACGCGCCGCGTACGCAGTACGCACGGCTACGTAAATTGCGTAACCATACGCAAAAAGAGTAGAAATATTACGTACATTACGCAAACCGTACGCTTACCGTAAGCTTACTGTACGCGCACGTAAAAAAAAAAAAAAATGGAAAAAAAGAATCACTATGTTATACTAATATATCTTACCTTGGTAAAAAAAAAAAATGAGAAAAAATAATATATTGCGGAATTTTTAAAATTTAAGCATAGTGTAGAGAATATAAAGTAAAAAAAAAATGTAAAAAACCTTGCAAATAAAAAAAAAAAATCACACGTTTAATATAAGATTTTGTATTTAAAAAACCATACAAAATCACTGAAAAAACCATGGGTTTCACACAAGTTATAGGTAAGAATTAGCATTTAAAAAACCATACAAATTCACTGAAAAAACCATGGGTTTCACACACGTTATAGTTAGGAATTAGCATTTAAAAAACCTTGCAAATTCAGTGAAAAAACCATGGGTTTCACACACGTTATAGTTAGGAATTAGCATTTAAAAAACCTTGCAAATTCAGTGAAAAAACCATAGGTTTCACACACGTTATAGTTAGCTGGACATTTCACTCGTAAAAAACCAATGAAATTCCACGTTATAGTTAGTGCAGGCAACTATAACTCACGCGACTGCAATCCTCCGTTGATGCTAATACTGTATCTTTAGCTATACATATATTACAAATTTTTATTTTTCATAAAGACACATATGTCATCAGTGATGTAATATCTGACATCATCAGCAGAGGATTGCGGTCGCGTGAGTTATAGTTGCCTGCACTAACTATAACGTGGAATTTCATTGGTTTTTTTTACGAGTGAAATGTCCAGCTAACTATAACGTGTGTGAAACCTATGGTTTTTTCACTGAATATATAGATAGATATATATATATATATATATATTACCTACTGGCGATAGCCAGTAGGTAGTTATAGTTAGGACCACGTTTCCATAGGAAAACCTCAACATTCTATTTTGAATAACTTTGGCGCCGGTCGACGAATCCTCGCAAATTTTTCAAAATAGGTGGGGCGCTACGCTCCGCTCCTACCCTGAAAGTCTCGGGGGGATCCGTCAAGCGGGGGCTGAGATAAAAGGGGGGTCCCAAAACGCGTTTTTCCCATGCATTTTTCCATAGGACCTTTAGAACGAGCTACAGCCCGAACGGCTGAACAGAATTACTCAAAATTTGGCAGAGAGGTAGTCCCTAGGTCAAGGAAGTGCCTTTTGTAGGTTTGGTGTAAATCTGTTCAGTAGATTCTGAGAAAATAGCCTTTAAATCAATATATATATCTGAGCCAGCTTACGGTACGCTTACCGTACGCTTACGGTAAGCGTACGGTGGCGTGCGCGAGCGCGATTCTGATTGGCTCTTAGATCTTAGTAAACATTCGAATCGGCCGAAACCAGGAAGCGGCGGCCGCCATTTTGTCTCTCGCACTGAGAGTGATTTTTAAAATATCAAGCCCAAAAACATGTAAAGGGGCTGTTTTGACAACTCCCTCCCACATAGTCATGTTGAGGGAGTCCCCAAACATCCCCCAAGTGCAAAAACGGTTTTATTTTTTTTTCGGCAATTTCGCGGGGTACGCTTACCGTACGCTTACCGTAAGCGTACGGTAAAAAAATAAAAATAAAAAAAACACTATCCACACTTACCCCACCCCCTGTGCTTTTGGTGGCCGAAGGCCACCAAATGTACAGGGCTTATGTTAAGGGCAAAAACACTATCCACACTTACCCCACCCCCTGTGCTTTTGGTGGCCGAAGGCCACCAAATGTACAGGGCTTATTATAAGGGAAAAAAACTTAGCATTTAAAAAACCGTACTAATTCACTGAAAAAACCATAGGTTTCACACACGTTATAGTTAGGAATTAGCATTTAAAAAACCTTGCAAATTCACTGAAAAAACCATAGGTTTCACACATGTTATAGTTAGCGGAAATTTTACTGATAAAAAACCAGTGAAATTCCCCCGTTATAGTTAGCGCAGGCAACTATAACTCACGCGACTGCAATCTTCTGCTGATGACATATGTGTCTTTATGAAAAAAAAATATTTGTAATATATGTATAGCTAAAAATGTATGGAAGAAGACATGGGCAAATAAGTGTCTAAATACAGTATTAGCATCAGCAGAGGATTGCAGTCGCGTGAGTTATAGTTGCCTGCGCTAACTATAACGGGGGAATTTCACTGGTTTTTTATCAGTAAAATTTCCGCTAACTATAACATGTGTGAAACCTATGGTTTTTTCAGTGAATTTGCAAGGTTTTTTAAATGCTAATTCCTAACTATAACGTGTGTGAAACCTATGGTTTTTTCAGTGAATATATATATATACACACCCAATGCTAATCTTCATGAAAATTAGCGAGACACTTGCTCCGGGCAAAACAAAGGATTTAATGAGCAAATTCGGCGCTGTCCTTACAGTCCGTGAAATGCTTGGGCAGACGCGTTTCTAGCCGGAAATGGCCGTCATCAGTGCCGGTTTCACAGGCTGGTTCGTAGTCCTGGAACTCAAAGGCCACTCCCTTTAAAATGGTTTCTCGATTCCTCCTCCCATAGACAGGTGTGTTGAATGCGCTAAAAGGCTCCAGGCATAATGCATGATGGTACATGCAGTCTTTCGAGGTTCCTCATTACAGTGAAGTGGAACTCAAAACATCAATGATGCTCCCAAATATTTGGCGTTGGACTGCATACCACCACAGAATTCCTGGATATGATAGTCCCGCTCACACCTTTGTTTGAACCCTTATCAGGCAGTTCACTGCTGCCTCCTCTCTCCCCTTGCGAAAATAATCACCCAATGGTAATGTCTCTGCTCGGGGGGGCACCGCGATGTATTCAACATACTCCAACCAATGTTTGCCAATATTCGCGGGGCTCCAGAACGAGAGGGCATGTCCCAATGCCGGTATTAGCAAAAACCGGCTATATATACACACCCAATGCTAATCTTCATGAAAATTAGAGAGACACTTGCTCTGGGCAAAACAAAGGATTTAATGACCAAATTCAGCGCTGTCCTTAAAGTCCGTGAAACGCTTGGGCAGACGCGTTTCTAGCCGGAAATGGCCGTCATCAGTGCCGGTTTCACAAGCTGGTTCGTAGTCCTGGAACTCAAAGACCACTCCCTTTAAAATGGTTTCTCGATTCCTCCTCCTATAGACAGGTGTGTTGAAAGCGCTAAAAGGCTCCAGGCATAATGCATAATGGTACATGCAGTCTTTCGAGGTTCCTCATTACAGTGAAGTGGAACTCAAAACATCAATGATGCTCCCAAATATTTGGCGTTGGACTGCATACCACCACAGAATTCCTGGATATGATAGTCCCGCTCACACCTTTGTTTGAACCCTTATCAGGCAGTTCACTGCTGCCTCCTCTCTCCCCTTGCGAAAATAATCACCCAATGGTAATGTCTCTGCTCGGGGGGGCACCGCGATGTATTCAACATACTCCAACCAATGTTTGCCAATATTCGCGGGGCTCCAGAACGAGAGGGCGTGTCCCAATGCCGGTATTAGCAAAAACCGGCTATATATACACACCCAATGCTAATCTTCATGAAAATTAGAGAGACACTTGCTCCGGGCAAAACAAAGGATTTAATGAGCAAATTCAGCGCTGTCCTTACAGTCCGTGAAACGCTTGGGCAGACGTGTTTCTAGCCGGAAATGGCCGTCATCAGTGCCGGTTTCACAGGCTGGTTCGTAGTCCTGGAATTCAAAGACCACTCCCTTTAAAATGGTTTCTCGATTCCTCCTCCCATAGACAGGTGTGTTGAATGCGCTAAAAGGCTCCAGGCATAATGCATGATGGTACATGCAGTCTTTCGAGGTTCCTCATTACAGTGAAGTGGAACTCAAAACATCAATGATGCTCCCAAATATTTGGCGTTGGACTGCATACCACCACAGAATTCCTGGATATGATAGTCCCGCTCACACCTTTGTTTGAACCCTTATCAGGCAGTTCACTGCTGCCTCCTCTCTCCCTAAAGGGTCAGAGTATTTCCACTCTGCCCCCTTTATATCTTTTACACACTTATTCCCCTTCCATCTTCAGCCTCGCTTCTACCGAGGCAGAAAATGGCCGCCAACAGTTCCTGGTTTCGAATGTAGAGAGACGCTCGACAGCCAATTAGCATTCAGCGCACGATCAGGAGGGTGCGCGCTCCGTTCAGGGAGGGTGCGCTTACGGTGCGGGTACGGGCCGCAGATCCTCCGCGGCCATAGATATCACTAACTTTTTTACCCTCATTTTCTCAGGAACTACTGAACAGATTCACACCAAATATGCAAAAGGCACGAGTCCGAACTGAGGACTACCTCTTTGCCAAATTTGGTGTCATTCCGTTCAGCGGTTCGGGCTGTAGCTGCGACAACAGATCACACACATTGTAGAGAAAAAAAGTACTCCCTACAATTTAGCAGGAAAAATACATTAGTCTGATTAAAATCAAAATAGTCTACATACATCCCCTCACAATTAAATAACTCATCTTTCAAGTTCTTTTGTAGATTAAGGAGTATATCATTCACTCACCATATTTTCTTTTACAGAATCTCTGCACTGTGCACCTCTCAGCAAAAGCAATGAATGGAAAAGTTTCCCTTTCATTGTCCACACATATACATGTAAACATCAAATCACAATTCTTCGCACATAAACTCAAAAGCAAACACACATTTCTATTGGTTAAACATTTCAACCCTTTCCAACTTAAATACATTTAAACCCTTCCCCCAATCTGCCTTCTGCCTGTTACCATAGAAACAGGTCATGGAACACTGCACTGAGCTCACAGGTCACAAGTTCAGCACACAATGTTCCTACACAAGACAGGAAGTGTGCTTGACTTTTCAACATATCAGCTTATCATATATAATGTTCCTTACAATCTGTTTTTGTTAACCAATAACAATCATACCTTTAAGAAACAAAAATATACACCCTACCTTTCAGTGTAGAAAGTTGTTATACAACCAATGATTTCTTGTCATTTTTCAAAAAACGTTGCCGTGGAACCGTGCACCCACAGCGAGAGAATCCGTGCATCCAACGTAATAGGATGCGCGCACCGTGCGCGCATTTCGCCGCTTTTGTTTTTTTTTAAAAAGGGGGGCTACGGGGGTCCTTCTGGGACCCCCTAAGCAGATCTAGAGGGTCAGAGTATTTCCACTCTGCCCCCTTTATATCTTTTACACACTTATTCCCCTTCCATCTTCAGCCTCGCTTCTACCGAGGCAGAAAATGGCCGCCAACAGTTCCTGGTTTCGAATGTAGAGAGACGCTCGACAGCCAATTAGCATTCAGCGCGCGATCAGGAGGGTGCGCGCTCCGTTCAGGGAGGGTGCGCTTACGGTGCGGGTACGGTCCGCGGATCCTCCGCGGCCATAGATATCACTAACTTTTTTACCCTCATTTTCTCAGGAACTACTGAACAGATTCACACCAAATATGCAAAAGGCACGAGTCCGAAATGAGGACTACCTCTTTGCCAAATTTGGTGTCATTCCGTTCAGCGGTTCGGGCTGTAGCTGAGACAACAGATCCTACGGAAAATTGCATGGGGAAAACGGGTTTTGGGACCCCCCTTTTTTCTCGGCCCCCGCTTCACAGATCACCGCAAAACTTCCAGGGTGGGAGCGGAGCAGAGCTGGCCAAAAGTTTGGAGAATTTCGCGAAGATTCGTCAATCGGCGCCAAAGATATTCCCAATAGAATGTTGCGGATTTCCTATGGAAAATAGGTCCTAACTATAACTATCTACTGGCGACCGCCAGTAGATAATATATTTCATATATATATATTCACTGAAAAAACCATAGGTTTCACACACGTTATAGTTACGAATTAGCATTTAAAAAACCTCGCAAATTCACTTAAAAAACCATAGGTTTCACACATGTTATAGTTAGCTGGACATTTCACTCGTAAAAAACCAATGAAATTCCCCCGTTATAGTTAGTGCAGGCAACTATAACTCACGCGACCGCAATCCTCTGCTGATGACGTCAGATATTACATCACTGTATTTAGACACTTATTTACCCATGTCTTCTTCCATTAATCTTTAGCTATACATATATTACAAATATTTATTTTTCATAAAGACACATATGTCATCAGTGATGTAATATCTGACGTCATCAGCAGAGGATTGCGGTCGCGTGAGTTATAGTTGCCTGCACTAACTATAACGGGGGAATTTCATTGTTTTTTTACGAGTGAAATGTCCAGCTAACTATAACATGTGTGAAACCTATGGTTTTTTAAGTGAATTTGCAAGGTTTTTTAAATGCTAATTCGTAACTATAACGTGTGTGAAACCTATGGTTTTTTCAGTGAATTTGTACGGTTTTTTAAATGCTAAGTTATGTATTTATAATTTTTATTTTTTTTCAGGTTTTTCACCGTGCGCGCATCTTAGTCATAGGATCGAGGTATAAACAGTGTCCAGACACAGGTGCTTTAAATCTCCTGCATCACGTGATCAGAGAACAACCTTCAAGACCCAGGATGCATTGGTGAAGTACCTTAGTGTTGTGGTGAGTATGCTTGTATTGCTAATAGCGTTTTTCACTACCACCATCAAACACATTTCATAATTTGCATGCATCCTGTTAATAAAGTGTCACATGCATAGTAAAAATGTAAAAATTTCAAAAGTCCCACTGGGACTTGAAGGTTGTTCTCTGATCACGTGATGCAGGAGATTTAAAGCACCTGTGTCTGGACACTGTTTATACATCGATCCTGTGACTAAGGCGTAACTGCTGAAACGCGTCAGGAAATGATAGACTTTCTAATCTGCAGCCACTCTTCACTTGGAGAATAAATATTGTGATTCCGTGAATTGGCCTCAGCAACTTTCTTTGGTGTATTTATTACCAGGATGCTTTGTCCCTGGCAGCTGAGGCTGACCTGCAGGGTTGGGGGCCCCCGACGACGAAGGAGTTTTTGTGGATATATATATATATATATCTATATATATACACACACACCCAATGCTAATCTTCATGAAAATTAGCGAGACACTTGCTCCGGGCAAAACAAAGGATTTAATGAGCAAATTCGGCGCTGTCCTTACAGTCCGTGAAACGCTTGGGCAGACGCGTTTCTAGCCGGAAATGGCCGTCATCAGTGCCGGTTTCACAGGCTGGTTCGTAGTCCTGGAACTCAAAGACCACTCCCTTTAAAATGGTTTCTCGATTCCTCCTCCCATAGACAGGTGTGTTGAATGCGCTAAAAGGCTCCAGGCATAATGCATGATGGTACATGCAGTCTTTCGAGGTTCCTCATTACAGTGAAGTGGAACTCAAAACATCAATGATGCTCCCAAATATTTGGCGTTGGACTGCATACCACCACAGAATTCCTGGATATGATAGTCCCGCTCACACCTTTGTTTGAACCCTTATCAGGCAGTTCACTGCTGCCTCCTCTCTCCCTAAAGGGTCAGAGTATTTCCACTCTGCCCCCTTTATATCTTTTACACACTTATTCCCCTTCCATCTTCAGCCTCGCTTCTACCGAGGCAGAAAATGGCCGCCAACAGTTCCTGGTTTCGAATGTAGAGAGACGCTCGACAGCCAATTAGCATTCAGCGCACGATCAGGAGGGTGCGCGCTCCGTTCAGGGAGGGTGCGCTTACGGTGCGGGTACGGGCCGCAGATCCTCCGCGGCCATAGATATCACTAACTTTTTTACCCTCATTTTCTCAGGAACTACTGAACAGATTCACACCAAATATGCAAAAGGCACGAGTCCGAACTGAGGACTACCTCTTTGCCAAATTTGGTGTCATTCCGTTCAGCGGTTCGGGCTGTAGCTGCGACAACAGATCACACACATTGTAGAGAAAAAAAGTACTCCCTACAATTTAGCAGGAAAAATACATTAGTCTGATTAAAATCAAAATAGTCTACATACATCCCCTCACAATTAAATAACTCATCTTTCAAGTTCTTTTGTAGATTAAGGAGTATATCATTCACTCACCATATTTTCTTTTACAGAATCTCTGCACTGTGCACCTCTCAGCAAAAGCAATGAATGGAAAAGTTTCCCTTTCATTGTCCACACATATACATGTAAACATCAAATCACAATTCTTCGCACATAAACTCAAAAGCAAACACACATTTCTATTGGTTAAACATTTCAACCCTTTCCAACTTAAATACATTTAAACCCTTCCCCCAATCTGCCTTCTGCCTGTTACCATAGAAACAGGTCATGGAACACTGCACTGAGCTCACAGGTCACAAGTTCAGCACACAATGTTCCTACACAAGACAGGAAGTGTGCTTGACTTTTCAACATATCAGCTTATCATATATAATGTTCCTTACAATCTGTTTTTGTTAACCAATAACAATCATACCTTTAAGAAACAAAAATATACACCCTACCTTTCAGTGTAGAAAGTTGTTATACAACCAATGATTTCTTGTCATTTTTCAAAAAACGTTGCCGTGGAACCGTGCACCCACAGCGAGAGAATCCGTGCATCCAACGTAATAGGATGCGCGCACCGTGCGCGCATTTCGCCGCTTTTGTTTTTTTTTAAAAAGGGGGGCTACGGGGGTCCTTCTGGGACCCCCTAAGCAGATCTAGAGGGTCAGAGTATTTCCACTCTGCCCCCTTTATATCTTTTACACACTTATTCCCCTTCCATCTTCAGCCTCGCTTCTACCGAGGCAGAAAATGGCCGCCAACAGTTCCTGGTTTCGAATGTAGAGAGACGCTCGACAGCCAATTAGCATTCAGCGCGCGATCAGGAGGGTGCGCGCTCCGTTCAGGGAGGGTGCGCTTACGGTGCGGGTACGGTCCGCGGATCCTCCGCGGCCATAGATATCACTAACTTTTTTACCCTCATTTTCTCAGGAACTACTGAACAGATTCACACCAAATATGCAAAAGGCACGAGTCCGAAATGAGGACTACCTCTTTGCCAAATTTGGTGTCATTCCGTTCAGCGGTTCGGGCTGTAGCTGAGACAACAGATCCTACGGAAAATTGCATGGGGAAAACGGGTTTTGGGACCCCCCTTTTTTCTCGGCCCCCGCTTCACAGATCACCGCAAAACTTCCAGGGTGGGAGCGGAGCAGAGCTGGCCAAAAGTTTGGAGAATTTCGCGAAGATTCGTCAATCGGCGCCAAAGATATTCCCAATAGAATGTTGCGGATTTCCTATGGAAAATAGGTCCTAACTATAACTATCTACTGGCGACCGCCAGTAGATAATATATTTCATATATATATATTCACTGAAAAAACCATAGGTTTCACACACGTTATAGTTACGAATTAGCATTTAAAAAACCTCACAAATTCACTTAAAAAACCATAGGTTTCACACATGTTATAGTTAGCTGGACATTTCACTCATAAAAAACCAATGAAATTCCCCCGTTATAGTTAGTGCAGGCAACTATAACTCACGCGACCGCAATCCTCTGCTGATGACGTCAGATATTACATCACTGTATTTAGACACTTATTTACCCATGTCTTCTTCCATTAATCTTTAGCTATACATATATTACAAATATTTATTTTTCATAAAGACACATATGTCATCAGTGATGTAATATCTGACGTCATCAGCAGAGGATTGCGGTCGCGTGAGTTATAGTTGCCTGCACTAACTATAACGGGGGAATTTCATTGTTTTTTTACGAGTGAAATGTCCAGCTAACTATAACATGTGTGAAACCTATGGTTTTTTAAGTGAATTTGCAAGGTTTTTAAAATGCTAATTCGTAACTATAACGTGTGTGAAACCTATGGTTTTTTCAGTGAATTTGTACGGTTTTTTAAATGCTAAGTTATGTATTTATAATTTTTATTTTTTTTCAGGTTTTTCACCGTGCGCGCATCTTAGTCATAGGATCGAGGTATAAACAGTGTCCAGACACAGGTGCTTTAAATCTCCTGCATCACGTGATCAGAGAACAACCTTCAAGACCCAGGATGCATTGGTGAAGTACCTTAGTGTTGTGGTGAGTATGCTTGTATTGCTAATAGCGTTTTTCACTACCACCATCAAACACATTTCATAATTTGCATGCATCCTGTTAATAAAGTGTCACATGCATAGTAAAAATGTAAAAATTTCAAAAGTCCCACTGGGACTTGAAGGTTGTTCTCTGATCACGTGATGCAGGAGATTTAAAGCACCTGTGTCTGGACACTGTTTATACATCGATCCTGTGACTAAGGCGTAACTGCTGAAACGCGTCAGGAAATGATAGACTTTCTAATCTGCAGCCACTCTTCACTTGGAGAATAAATATTGTGATTCCGTGAATTGGCCTCAGCAACTTTCTTTGGTGTATTTATTACCAGGATGCTTTGTCCCTGGCAGCTGAGGCTGACCTGCAGGGTTGGGGGCCCCCGACGACGAAGGAGTTTTTGTGGATATATATCTATATATATACACACACACCCAATGCTAATCTTCATGAAAATTAGCGAGACACTTGCTCCGGGCAAAACAAAGGATTTAATGAGCAAATTCGGCGCTGTCCTTACAGTCCGTGAAACGCTTGGGCAGACGCGTTTCTAGCCGGAAATGGCCGTCATCAGTGCCGGTTTCACAGGCTGGTTCGTAGTCCTGGAACTCAAAGACCACTCCCTTTAAAATGGTTTCTCGATTCCTCCTCCCATAGACAGGTGTGTTGAATGCGCTAAAAGGCTCCAGGCATAATGCATGATGGTACATGCAGTCTTTCGAGGTTCCTCATTACAGTGAAGTGGAACTCAAAACATCAATGATGCTCCCAAATATTTGGCGTTGGACTGCATACCACCACAGAATTCCTGGATATGATAGTCCCGCTCACACCTTTGTTTGAACCCTTATCAGGCAGTTCACTGCTGCCTCCTCTCTCCCCTTGCGAAAATAATCACCCAATGGTAATGTCTCTGCTCGGGGGGGCACCGCGATGTATTCAACATACTCCAACCAATGTTTGCCAATATTCGCGGGGCTCCAGAACGAGAGGGCGTGTCCCAATGCCGGTATTAGCAAAAACCGGCTATATATACACACCCAATGCTAATCTTCATGAAAATTAGAGAGACACTTGCTCCGGGCAAAACAAAGGATTTAATGAGCAAATTCAGCGCTGTCCTTACAGTCCGTGAAACGCTTGGGCAGACGCGTTTCTAGCCGGAAATGGCCGTCATCAGTGCCGGTTTCACAGGCTGGTTCGTAGTCCTGGAACTCAAAGACCACTCCCTTGAAAATGGTTTCTCGATTCCTCCTCCCATAGACAGGTGTGTTGAATGCGCTAAAAGGCTCCAGGCATAATGCATGATGGTACATGCAGTCTTTCGAGGTTCCTCATTACAGTGAAGTGGAACTCAAAACATCAATGATGCTCCCAAATATTTGGCGTTGGACTGCATACCACCACAGAATTCCTGGATATGATAGTCCCGCTCACACCTTTGTTTGAACCCTTATCAGGCAGTTCACTGCTGCCTCCTCTCCCTAGAGGGTCAGAGTATTTCCACTCTGCCCCCTTTATATCTTTTACACACTTATTCCCCTTCCATCTTCAGCCTCGCTTCTACCGAGGCAGAAAATGGCCGCCAACAGTTCCTGGTTTCGAATGTAGAGAGACGCTCGACAGCCAATTAGCATTCAGCGCACGATCAGGAGGGTGCGCGCTCCGTTCAGGGAGGGTGCGCTTACGGTGCGGGTACGGGCCGCAGATCCTCCGCGGCCATAGATATCACTAACTTTTTTACCCTCATTTTCTCAGGAACTACTGAACAGATTCACACCAAATATGCAAAAGGCATGAGTCCGAACTGAGGACTACCTCTTTGCCAAATTTGGTGTCATTCCGTTCAGCGGTTCGGGCTGTAGCTGCGACAACAGATCCTACGGGAAATTGCATGGGGAAAAGGGGTTTTGGGACCCCCTTTTTTCTCAGCCCCCTCTTCACGGATCACCGCAAAACTTCCAGGGTGGGAGCGGAGCGGAGCTGGCCAAAAGTTTGGAGAATTTCGCGAAGATTCGTCAATCGGCGCCAAAGATATTCCCAATAGAATGTTGCGGATTTCCTATGGAAAATAGTTCCTAACTATAACTATCTACTGGCGACCGCCAGTAGATAATATATACATATATATATATTCACTGAAAAAACCATAGGTTTCACACACGTTATAGTTACGAATTAGCATTTAAAAAACCTCGCAAATTCACTTAAAAAACCATAGGTTTCACACATGTTATAGTTAGCTGGACATTTCACTCGTAAAAAAACAATGAAATTCCCCCGTTATAGTTAGTACAGGCAACTATAACTCACGCGACCGCAATCCTCTGCTGATGACATCAGATATTACATCACTGTATTTAGACACTTATTTACCCATGTCTTCTTCCATTAATCTTTAGCTATACATATATTACAAATATTTATTTTTCATAAAGACACATATGTCATCAGTGATGTAATATCTGACGTCATCAGCAGAGGATTGCGGTCGGGTGAGTTATAGTTGCCTGCACTAACTATAACGGGGTTATTTCATTGGTTTTTTACGAGTGAAATGTCCAGCTAACTATAACATGTGTGAAACCTATGGTTTTTTAAGTGAATTTGCAAGGTTTTTTAAATGCTAATTCGTAACTATAACGTGTGTGAAACCTACGTTTTTTTCAGTGAATTTGTACGGTTTTTTAAATGCTAAGTTATGTATTTATAATTTTTTTTTTTCAGGTTTTTCACCGTGCGCGCACCTTAGTCATAGGATCGAGGTATAAACAGTGTCCAGAGACAGGTGCTTTAAATCTCCTGCATCACGTGATCAGAAAACAACCTTCAAGACCCAGGATGCATTGGTGAAGTACCTTAGTGTTGTGGTGAGTATGCTTGTATTGCTAATAGCGTTTTTCACTACCACCATCAGACACATTTCATAATTTGCATGCATCCTGTTAATAAAGTGTCACGTGCATAGTAAAAATGTAAAATATTCAAAAGTCCCACTGGGACTTGAAGGTTGTTCTCTGATCACGTGATGCAGGAGATTTAAAGCACCTGTGTCTGGACACTGTTTATACCTCGATCCTATGACTAAGGCGTAACTGCTGAAACGCGTCAGGAAATGATAGACTTTCTAATCTGCAGCCACTCTTCACTTGGAGAATAAATATTGTGATTCCGTGAATTGGCCTCAGCAACTTTCTTTGGTGTATTTATTACTAGGATGCTTCGTCCCTGGCAGCTGAGGCCGCCCTGCAGGGTTGGGGGCCCCGACGACGAAGGAGTTTTTGTGGATATATATATATATATATATATATATATAACCTACTGGCAGTCGCCAGTAGGTAGTTATAGTTAGGAGCAAGTTTCCATAGGAAGAGCATTTTTTGTTTTGCTTATAACTTTGGCGTCGTTTGATGAATCTTCATGAAATTTTCCAAACTAATGTTTTGTTCATATCAGCTCCTATGTTAAAAGTTTGGGGGTGATTCGTCAAGGGGAGGGCCGAGAAAAAGGGGGGTCCCAAAACGTGTTTTCTCCATGTTAATTTCCATAGGAAACTTTAGACAAGGCTACAGGTCGAACAGGTGAACGGAATTACCCCAAATTTGTCAGGGAGAAGGGTCTTGGTTTAGAAAGCACGCTTTTGTTTATTTGGTGTAAATCCGTTGAGTAGTTATGGAGAAATATCGAAATTTACAGATATCAATATTTGGGAATTCTGCCTTCTGATTGACTGAGGGGTTACGAGCACAAGCTTGCTCCTTATTGGCTGCGAGCGGTGCGAGCCGTTGCAACTAGGAAGTGTTGGCAGCCATTTTGTGATTCCGTTGAAGCGAGTAAGGGGAAAAAAGGGCAAAAAGAGTAGGAAAGAGGAGGGTAGGAGCGCTGTGAGGCCTGTGGGGTAGTTAGGGTGTGCTACACAGGGAGTGTGAAGCGATGTATTCACCCCTACTGGTGTGAAAGTGCTGTTTTGCCCAGAGTGAGAGGGTGTTGAGGTGAGGTGCCGGTACACTCGGGGATGAAACTGTGAACAGATTGCTTTAAACTGATGTGCTCTGGGCGCTGTAGCATACTGGCCGCTGTAGCATAGCTGTGCAAGTGGTGTTAGTATGGGTTTAGATTATAGTGCTGTGAGCTCTGTGGGGTGATTAGGTTGTGCTATAGAGGGAGTGTGAAGTGAAGTATTTACCCCTAGCGGAGTGAAAGTGCTGTTTTGCCCAGAGTGAGATGGTGCTGAGGTGAGGTGCCGGTACACTCAAGGATGAAACCGTGAGCTGATTGCTGTAAATTGATGAGCTCTGGGCGCTGTAGCATACTGGCCGCTGTAGCATAGCTGTGAAAGTGGTGTTAGTATGGGTTTAGACTATAGCGGGAGTGGGAAGCAAACTACTCACCCCAACCGGTCTGAAGACTCGAATGGAGTGTTTTAGCAAGCAGGAATAAATAAATAATCGTGAAGAATATAATGCAGAATGTTGCAATGCCACAGAAGACAAATGGTGAAATCAGGTGTGTTTAAGAAGGTGGCTGTGTGGAATAAAGCGATGGAGTCTGAAAGTTATATAAAAAGTGTCTTTATTTAAGTGCCATAAATGGAACCACTGGTGCAAGAGCTAAGGCATCCAGCTGATGCAAACTCCAACTGCTTCTGCTCTATTCAAACCTAAGCTCCTGCATCAGTCAATTCCACATTACATGTTACAGTTCCATGTGACATAAACAATACCTATTAGACATGAATGACTGTAAATTGCAGAATGAAAATAAAGGTAGGATACGATTACCACACTGTGCCAACCAGTTCCTAAACAATGCCGTGTTTTTTTATCTTGATCGCCAGCTCATGAGCAGAGGCTGAGGATGAGCTAATTTGTGTGAAAGGGCTTCGTGGATAACAGGCAGGCAGAGAGACGTGTGTACAAAGAATAGATATGGTTTCAAAATGGATGTCGGGTTTAGGCTAATTTAGCAAGTAAATAGCGTATTTGCATAGGCCATACATCATCCTGGTTAGTGTGGAGAGGTAAGGGCCAATAATGAAAACACAGTTCAAATGTCTAAGCTTACTTAGAAAGTTATTATATGAAAATAGTTCAATTGAAGTGTATTAAAAAATGTAATAGGAAAAGGTAAAAATAGTTGGAAAAAATCAATCCAAGAATAAAGTGAATTTCTTACAAGTCTTGGAGATTGCAGTCCGGAAGTTCTTCAGCGGCTTGAGGTATGTAATGTTCCAAGAGGCGATTGTTGCCATCATGTGAGAAAAGCGAAACGATCCAATACATATGCTCGAAGGGACAGTAATGTTCCTCGAATGTTGGAGCGGCAATTTGAATTGGCAGGCAATCTGCAATGTTGTCAAAGGCCGCACGATGCAGGAGATCTTCCGCGGCTGCGCAGAATTCCCATTCCGCCAGGATACCTTTTTGCGTTGCATCTGCCATTGCTCCACTGCCGGAACAATAAAGTTCATGGTTTTCAAGATACTCCATTACCTGCTGGATATCAGGAACGTTTGCTGGGATGTTGGCAAGGCATAGATCCATTCGCCAATCGATTGGGCAAGTTTTGCAATAAAAAGATGGTTGCACTCAGATTGTATATGTGTAAATAAATGTCATGTTGTAGCTGGCTCCGATAATAGATAGAGGCAGGCAGCCGAAAAGTTGTTCCATTTTTTCACGGTATTGATATAGCTTCGTGTAGAGGCGTATTCTGTCCGACATGCTTGTTACCACAGGGAGCGCAGCCATTTTTAACAAGCTAAAATAGTAGTAGGATGGCTGTAAACAGAGCAAGAATTATGGGCACTGTTGCTGTTATTCCAGAGATGATCGAATGAATGAAGTCTGGTATTAGACTAAAAACAGTTTGAAAGCCTGCAAGAAGGCCGGAGGAGACAGTGTTAAAAAAGTGTGCCAGACCTTAAATGTCAGATGTGTTGAAAATTGTATAACAATTCACAAAGTGTAATGGGAGGTTTGTATTTAAAATGGAGTGTATTTTACTTGAAGTTCGTGCTATCTGCAGTCGATAAATTACTTTTGGAGAAGTGAGGGACACTTCTGTTTGAAACAAAAGCGCTTTCAGTTTGCTCCGTTTAATAAAATCTGTTTTTAAAGTAGGTATTGAAGGCCAAGTTGAACTTTGGGAGTTACTTTGTGTGGGTGGGAATAGAGATTGCCAGAGGAAGTTATCCCGTTTCAAACAGTAAGGACATACGCTATGCCAGCTCACATTCCGTAGCAGTCCATGTTATTAAAAAGCAGATAACTGCTGTTAGAAAGATGTGTGAATGTTGGTCTGAATATGGGAGTTTGCGTGATGTTAAGAAAGCACGCAAGATTGGGGGCTGTAAGCTTAGAAGCGTCGTGCAGTTGTACATTCTTGCATAGTAATGAATGACTGCCATTGTGGTCCCACTTTTCACCTGTGAGAAAAACTTCGGTATCCTCTTTAAGACAGCGATATGTAAATGGCAGAAACCACTGCTCGTAAATAAACGCGCTACCTTATATAATCACATACAACATGACAAACAACATGTACACCTAGCAGACACAACGACACTACGTAATGTGGGAATCGTGGCTAGCCATGTACACAAACCAAACATAGCACCTCTGCCACACAATGCAGAATGCGGGGAGAGATGGGCGCAAAGTATGTGCGAAGGTGGCAAGTGATTCTCGGTTATAAAAGTATACAATGCAAAGTGTTGAGGGGACGTGCCGGACAGACTTAGTATGCAGAGCACAGACATGTACATGTCAACATACACTGATGGTTTATTGAGTGAAGTGGACAGTGGACGCAACCTTGATAATACAGTCAGTAGGGAAGATTACGAAAACATAGCGCGTGCGTGCACCCTCCCCCCCAAAATCTTTAGCATAGTGGGCTGGCTCGGCGTACCTAAAGCTCGCGTAGGGGTATGAATAAAAGGCATGTTTCTCTGGGTGTGGTTCTCTTCCGGAAGGGCGAACATGTCTGTCAGGTCTGCGCAGCTTACACCGCCATGAGGCTGGCGCCGTGAGCGAAGGTGGCTGTGGGAATAATGCTCTCAGCCTGCTGGTACACAGAAACCGTCATGGCCGCTGCGGTGCACATATGCCCCTCAGTTCACCTTTCGACACCGCCGTATGTGAAAGAGGGCCCACCACGTGCCGGCAGAAGCTTTTGGGCCGAGGTCTGCGAGCTCGGAAGGCTCCTGAGATCAACGCTGGCTACCGTGACACAGGCAGACAGCGCCCAGCCTGAGGCCCAGCACCGTGGAGTGCTATGTATACTACTAACACAGTAGTCCAACAGGTACCAACAGTGGAACAGTGTCTTGATCCCACAATGGACGATGTTAGAACTGCATCTGAGAGTGCAGATGAAGGTACTCCTTTCGACCAGCTGTAACCAACTATAGGTCCCAACAGTGCGACCGTGCGACGCAGGTGAGTGTGACCCACTTGTGGGACACCCCCGCGCCGCACGGCCACCTGCTGCTGCGTGTGCCCCTTGCCTGCCCTCTGCCTCGCTGCTGCCTCATCCGCCGGCTGCCGCCGCTGCAGTTGTTTTGCCCTTGTCTTGACGTGATTCTGTTCCTGCTTGGTCTAACTCTCTTTTTTTCCCTTGTTTATCGTATTTTTGCCTGTTCTGTTGTTATTTCATTTTCCCCGTGTTTGCTTTCCGCCCCTTTTTGCCTTCTGTAACCCTCCGCGCTCCCGCCACCGCCGCCTGTCCCCGCCCCTTTTGCCTTCTGTAACCCTCCCCGCTCCCGCCTCCCAGCTGCTCCGCCCACCCGCGCACTTGGCCTTAAATGGCGACCGTGCGACGCAGGTGAGTGTGACCCACTTGTGGGACACCCCCGCGCCACACGGCCACCTGCTGCTGCGTGTGCCCCTTGCCTGCCCTCTGCCTCGCTGCTAAATGGCGACCGTGCGAACGCGCAGCGGCCACGCGCAGCGGGTGCGCCGATTGAGCGCCGAAGGTGCGCCAAAGGTAAGCCCGTCTGCGCCCGTCCGCGACCGGATCGCGTCCAGCGCCAGGACCCCTGGCCCACGAAGACCCCGACCTACCCGCCTGACGTACTCCGCCGCCACCCTCATCGCTCTCAACACCGGCCGACTCCCAGATTGCCACCAAGCCACACCATGATGCACCCACGGACCTTTCAGCTGCCACGCCTGCAAGTTCTCCTGCACCCAGACCAGCCTCACACCAGCACCCGCCAAGTCGAACACCAGCAGCACCCACCTCAAGTGCATCCTGCTCAACACCCGCTCCGTCCACAGACACGCCATCGAACTCTGGAACCTCCTAGACGCCACAGCCCCTGACGTTGCCTTCCTCACGGAGACCTGGATGAACGCCTCTTCAGCTCCCGACATCGCCATCGCTATCCCAGAGGGCTACAAGATCGTCCGGAGGGACCGAAACGCCAACCAGATGGGAGGAGGCATCGCCATCATCCACAGGAACGCCATCCGTCTCACGACCAGCACCGACAACACCCTGACCAGCGCCGAACACCTGCACTTCCAGATCCACACCAACCCGAACACCACCCTCAGAGGCACCCTGATCTACCGACCCCCTGGACCACGCACGCAATTCAGCGAGGACATCGCCGACTTCGTCAGCCCGCATGCCCTCCCCTCCGCTGACTACATCCTCCTGGGAGACCTCAACTTCCATCTGGAGAACAACAACGACCACAACACCAGCACCCTGCTCGACAACCTCGCCAACCTGGGACTCAAGCAACTGGTGTCCACCCCCACCCACCTCGCCGGACACACACTCGACGCCGTCTTCTCATCCAGCACAGACATCGTCTTCAGCCACGCCACAGAGCTTCAATGGACGGACCACAGCTGCGTCCACTTCACCTTCAAGAGAACGACGACCCACCATCACCGGCAACAGGCCGCCCGCAGAAGCTGGAACAAGATCACAGCAGACCAGCTCGCCACCTCCCTGAGCCAGCACCCTCCTGCCAGCTCAGCGAACCCCAGCCAGGCCGCCGACAACCTCACGAAGTGGATCAGCAACTGCGCGGACAAACTCGCCCCGCTGAGGACCCCGCCTAGCAGACCCGGCAGCAAGAAGGCCCCATGGTTCACCGACGAACTCAAGAGCTCCAAGAAGAACTGCCGAGCCCTCGAGAAAGTCTGGAAAAGGGAACCGACACCGGACAACAGGACCTCCTACAAACTTGCCACCCGGAAACACCACCAGCTGATCCGCGCCGCCAAGAAAACAGCATTCAAGGACCGGTTGGACAACAACGCACACAACGGCAAGGAACTCTTCAACATCGTGAAAGAGCTCTCCAACCCCAGCGCAGGAAACAACGACATCACCCCATCGCAAGACCTCTGCAACTCCCTCGCCTCACACTTCCACAACAAGATCACGGACATACACAGTAGCTTCAACAACCAACCAACGCACACCATGACCGACCAACCACCCCCACCCACCACCACCCTCCACGCCTGGACCCCGATCAGCACCGAAGACACCATCCGCACGATGAACTCCATCCACTCCGGATCACCGACCGACCCCTGCCCTCACCACGTCTTCAACAAGGCCGACGCTGTCATCGCACCCCACCTGCGAGACATCATCAACACATCCTTCGACACCACCATCTTCCCCGAGAGCTGGAAACACGCCGAACTCAGCGCTCTACTCAAGAAACCAACAGCGGACCCCACCGACCTCAAGAATTACCGCCCCATCTCGCTTCTCCCGTTTCCAGCCAAAGTCATCGAGAAGACCGTCAACAAGCAGATGGCCGCCTTCCTCGAGACGAACGGATCCCTCGACCCCTCACAGTCCGGCTTCCGAGCCAAACACAGCACCGAGACCGCCCTCATCGCCGCCACCGATGACATCCGAGCCCTGATGGACAATGGAGAAACAGCGGCCCTCATCCTCCTAGACCTCTCCGCGGCATTCGACACGGTCTGCCACCGCACCCTAGTACGGCGCCTCAGCAACATCGGAATCAAGGACAAGGCGCTGGAATGGATCATCTCCTTCCTCGACGGAAGAACACAGAGAGTCCGCCTACCACCGTACAAATCAGAGGCCTCCGAAGTCATCTGCGGCGTCCCCCAAGGATCATCTCTGAGCCCCACCCTCTTCAACGTCTACATGAGCCCCCTCGCGGCCATCGTACGCAAACACAACCTCAGCATAATCTCCTACGCCGACGACACCCAGCTGATCCTCTCCCTGACCAACGACCCCGCCACCGCCAGAGCCAACCTGCACGAAGGGATGAAAGAGGTAGCCGAGTGGATGACGACCAGCCGCCTGAAACTGAACTCGGACAAGACGGAGGTTCTCATCCTGGGCTCTTCACCCTCCGCCTGGGACGACTCCTGGTGGCCTCCCGCCCTGGGCACCGCACCCAAACCGACAGACCATGCACGCAACCTGGGCTTCATCCTGGACTCCTCCCTCTCCATGACCAGGCAGGTCAACAATGTCTCCTCGGCGTGCTTCAACATCCTACGCATACTTCGGAAGATCTTCTGGTGGATCCCCACAGAGACCAGGAAGACCGTCACCCAGGCCCTCGTCACCAGCCGACTGGACTACGGTAACGCCCTCTACGCCGGTACCACCGCCAAGCTCCAGAAGAGACTCCAGCGGATCCAGAACGCCTCAGCCAGACTCATCCTCGACATCCCACGATCCAGCCACATCTCCGGACATCTGAGAGACCTGCACTGGCTCCCCGTCAACAAGAGAATCACCTTCCGCCTCCTCACCCACGCACACAAAGCCCTACACGACCAAGGCCCGAGCTACCTCAACAGCCGAGTCAACTTCTACGCTCCCACGCGCCACCTCCGATCAGCCAACCACGCCCTCGCCGCCGTCCCCCGCATCCGAAGAGCGACTACAGGAGGAAGGTCCTTCTCCTACCTGGCCGCCAAGACCTGGAACTCCCTCCCGACCGACCTGCGCCTGACCCAAGACCACCTCTCCTTCAGGAAGAAGCTGAAGACCTGGCTATTCGAGCAGTAGCGGCACCCCCCCCCCCCCCCCCAGCGCCTTGAGACCCTACGGGTATGTAGCGCGCTTTATAAGTGTCACTGATTGAACGGTGTCTTGATCCCACAATGGACGATGTTAGAACTATATCTGAGAGTGGAGACGAAGGTACTCCCTTCAACCAGGTGCAAGCAACTCTAGGTCCCAACAGTGGAATGGTGTCTTGATCCCAGAATGGACGATGTCTGATATTACCTGCTGCTTGGTGTTCACAGAACTCCCTCTGTTGAGGTGCATCAGACTCTGTGCTTCCGTAGGTAAGTGCTACACATGATCATTGGGCTTGGCTGACTGCAATCGGTGGAGTACACCGTGGTACAGCAGGTCCGAACAGTGGAACGGGGTCTTGATCCCAGAATGGACGATGTTAGAACTGCATCTGAGAGTGCAGATGAAGGTACTCCCTTTGACCAGGTGTAACCAACTCTACATCCCAACAGTGGAACGGTGTCTTGATCCCAAAATGGACGAGGTCCGATATTACCTGCTGCTTGTTTTTCACAGAACTCCCTCTGTTGACGTGTATCACACTCTGCTTCCGTAGCTAACTGCTGCACATGATTATTGGGCTTGGTTGACTGCAGTCGGTGGAGGACACCGCGGTACAGCAGGTCGGAACAGTGAAACGGGGTCTTGATTCAGTGATTAAGGATGTCAGAAGTTAAAGTCTGTGATGATTTGTGTGTACCCCCTCCAATCAGGTGCAACCAACTCCGTGCTTCCGAATCCAATGCACATGCATTAATGACCACTGCCTCTGGCCTACACTGCGGTCAGCAGGGCTTACAATTCAGATCGAGTGGTGATTGTTTAATTACAGAATCCAGTAGGCAACTAACTACAACGTCTATTGAAATATACACAGTAGCCTTTTAGTATACTTGCTTGAAGAAGTTTTTTAAGATGACTTATAGGTCTAGTACAATGGCCAAATTCTTTCTTGGTAGTGGTAAAGAACACTGAATAACAGTGTGCACAGTGGAGATCAGAGATCGCAATTCGAATTGTTTTGATTTATTTATTGCAGAGTTTTGTGTAATTTATGTTGTTGTATTTTGTGAAGAGGAAGTGAGAAAAAGTATTCATGGAATACTGTGCTCACTACTGCCTTCAATTTGCACTGTAGACAGCAGTGTTAACAATTCAGTTTGAGTCGCTATTGTAGATGACGCAGTCCTGTAGACAAAAGACATTGCTCCAGTGCGCTCTGTCTGCACCACGCATACGCATCATCGCAGGGTCCGCACACGGTTATTCTTGCTTCGCGTATGACAAACTGGGCAGCTCAAGTCAATGCCACGTGGCTGTGGGCTCTTGCTGACCGCTCTCTGGCCTACACTGCAGACAGCAGTGTTTACAATTCAGATCGAGTCACTATTGTAGATGACGCAGTCATGTAGGCAAAAGACATTGCTCCAGTGTGCTCTGTCCGCACCACGCATATGCATCATCACAGGGTCCGCACACGTTTTTTGTTGCTTCACGTACGGCAAACAGGACAGCTCAAGGCAACGCCATGTGGCTGTGGGCCCTTGCTGACCGCTGTCTGGCCTACACTGCAGACAGCAGTGTTTACAATTCAGATCGAGTCGCTATTGCAGATGATGTAGTGTTGTAGGCAACAGACATTGCTCCTAGTACGGCCTGCCCGCAGCATGCAGCATTGCTGGCTGTGCACATGCTGAATGCTTTTGATGTGTCTATCTGAGTGCACTAGACCTGATGGGCCCTTTATGATACAATCTTTTTGTGTATTTTTTCAGATATACTGCCTGTATCTCAGTATACCACAAGTTATGGTTCTTTTACGATAGAATCTTTTCAGTATTATTTCAAATCTAGTGTCCCTACCTTACTGCAGCACAAACTATTGATCCTTTTATTATTGAATATCTGTGTGTGATCCAATGATTACTGTTGTAATTGATGCTAGCAGCAACCATTCCCTGAAGGCTGGTTTACACTCACCCCACACGCATTCAGCACAGACGTCACTGGATATGTGACCCTGGTAATAAAGAGGATTCGAGCGCACGTGCCTGTACCCACTTCCACTATCTGTGTCCGTGTGTTCATTATCTATGCATGATACTGCCCCGGGGCAGTACCACATTACATTGTGCTGTGGACAGCGTATGCAACCATGTTACCTCTGGCAGTGGGGAAAAGTTCTGTTATGTAGCTTTTAGATGCATGGCTATCACAGGTGGAAGGCTACTTTACAGAGCATGAATATTGATGAAGATAATGGTTGCATGTTGTGTGTAGTGTCAGATATGTGTATATAGCAAAATATTTTTAAAAAAGCTGTGTAAGAAGAAGAGGAGTCTCATCAAATGCTGTAGAGAGAATGACTAAATGGGTGGGGTCCTTCAACTGTTACAATGGGAAATGTTATGAACCAATGAAATGCTTTTCTTTAAGGTCACATGGCAATTGCGCACCCAGCGCGCAAGGAGACCGCACCCAACGCGATTTTGAGAAAATATATTTACCATGATATGTTTATTACAGTTAGAAATATATAAATGTTTAAAATATTTTAGGTTATCGCTTCTTTTTATATACACTTTAAACTTATTTAGATATAGTTTTGAGACGGAAAAAAAAATGAGGGAATGGCGTTCTCGGCACGACACCAAACGTCTATGACGTAACACAGGGCCTGGCAGCGTGCACTCGTTGCATACGCAACGTGCAGCGGGCGTGACCCCATACATACATGACGTAAGGCGCAGCTTGGAACTCCGTACCCGTCGCATAACAAAGTAGCAGCTGGCGCGACCACATACGTATATGATGTTACACGGGACGCGGTGCCACAAACCCGTCGGATACGAAATGCACATCCTTTACGAGTTTAGCAATATGGCGGATAGGATTTGCGTGCTGATGGAGCTTGGTACACTACCAGTACGGGACTATATATATACATATCTTTTTTTGAAGATATAAAACATTGCATATTTTTCAAATAAAAAAAAAGGATAATAGAGTTCCAAAATATTACAAAAATATTTGAAAAAATTTAGGTTTTATAAATATGAAAATATGAAATTAACATTTAAAAAACCTTTGAAATTCACTGAAAAAAACAAAGGTTTTACAGACGTTATAGTTAGGAATTAGTATTTAAAAAATCTTAGAAATTCACTGAAAAAACCATAGGTTTCAGGGACGTTATAGTTAGTTGGACATTTGACTCATATAAAACCAGAGAAATTTGCCCGTTATAGTTAGTTGAGCTAACTATAACTTGTGCGCCCGCAATGCACTGGTGATGACGTCACACATTACATCACTCATGCCATGGTCAGTGACATCACTGATGACATCACTGATGACATCTCAAATGACATCACTGATGACATCACTGATGACATCATCCACCTGATAATCTGATGCACATACTGGTAACCTAATATAAACTTTGATACAAGCACTCTAAAATACAGACTACTATTTTTGAAACCATACACACAACAATGGCAGATACTACATACCACCCACTATTTCCTAGGTCTACACTCACATCCATTCACTTATACATGCAGTTACTCATCAATACAGTACTATAATATGCACTCATACACCTATACATACAGTCACACTCTGCCATTCATCCATAGAGTTACTCACACACCTAGTCAGGGATCATCACTCAGCCCGACGCTGTTGATATATCTACATGGCCCTCCTCGCACAAGTAACCCGCCAGCACAACCTCAACATCATCTCCTACACCGACGACACCCAGCTCATCCTCTCCCTCACCAAGGACCCGCACACCGCCAAAACGAACCTCCAAGAGGGAATGAAGGCTGTAACCAAATGGATGCAGAGCAGCCGTCTGAAACTGAACTCGGACAAGACGGAGGTCCTCATCCTCGGCTCCACCCCCTCGGCCTGGGACGACTCGTGGTGACCTACAATGCTGGGAACGGCACCCACACCTACCAACCACGCATGCAACCTCGGATTTGTCCTAGACTCATCCCTCTCCATGTCGAAGCAGATCAACGCCGTCTCCTCCTCCTGCTACAACACCCTCCGCATGCTCCACAGGATCTACAAGTGGATCCCGTCCTAAACAAGGAGAACTGTTACACAGGCCCTCGTCAGCAGCAGGCTGGACTACGGCAACGCACTCTACGCAGGAATCCCAGCCAAACACCTGCATCGACAACAACGCATCCAAAACGCCTCTGCACGTCTGATCCTCGACGTACCCCGACGCAGCCACATCACCCCCTACCTGAAAGACCTGCACTGGCTCCCCGTCGACAAGAGGATCACCTTCAAACTCCTCACCCACGCACACAAACCTGAACGACAGACTCAACTTCTACACACCCACCCACCAGCTCCGCTCAGCATCCTCGCCCTCGCTGCTGTCCCCCGCTTCCAACGAAAGACCACCGGCGGTAGATCATTCTCCTACCTCGCCGCCAAGACATGGAACACACTCCCCACCCACCTACGGCAGACCCAGGACCTGCTCACCTTCAGAAGGCATATCAAGACCTAGCTCTTCGAGCAGTAGCGGTTCCCCCCTCCCCTCAGCGCCTTGTGACCCTCACGGGTAAGTAGTGCGCTATACAAATTCCCTGATTGATTGATTGATTGATTGATTGATTGATAGCCAGTCATGCAAAGAATCAATCACATACCCATTTACTCATGTATAGAGTTATACACACCAACTGCGTTATATATACACACATCACATCACTTATTTATGCAGATACTTACACATACTTACTGTCTTATACAATCACTGCTACAAGCAGACTCTCTTT
Organism: Triturus cristatus; assembly: GCF_964204655.1. NCBI lineage: Eukaryota > Metazoa > Chordata > Amphibia > Caudata > Salamandridae > Triturus > Triturus cristatus. The sequence goes on along the minus strand of NC_140581.1, from coordinate 239,961,160 downwards.
TATACACACACTCTTCAAATAACTTACTCTCACGTATAGTCATTTATATACTCCAACACTCACATATATTGCCTTGAAACATATGTAGTTACTCAATCAGTTAATCAATCATGGCATTTGTAAAGCGCACTACATACCCGCGAGGGTCTCAAGACGCTAGGGGGAGGGGGAAGCTACTACAGTTCAAAGAGTATTGAGAAGTCTTCTGAAGGTCAGAAGGTATTCGGTCTGTCGCAGGCGGATGGGGAGGGTGTTCCTTGTCTTGGCGGCAAGGTGGGAGAATGATCTGCTGCCAGCGGTCACTCTTTGAATGCGGGGGACGGTGGCGAGGGCACGGTCTGTGGAGCAGAGCTGGCGGGTTGGGGTGTAGAGGCTGAGTCAGCTGTTGAGGTACGTTGGTCCGGTGTTGTGGAGTGCCTTGTGTGCGTGGGTGAGGAGTTTGAAGGTTATCCTCTTGTTGACAGGGAGCCAGTGTAGGTCTCTCAGGTGGGGTGTGATGTGGCTGCGGCGCGGGATGTCGAGGATCAGGTGTGCGGAGGCATACCGGATGCGTTGAAGTCATATCTGGAGTTTGGCCGGGGCTCCTGCGTGGAGTGCGTTTCCAGTCTACTGCTGACAAGGGCCTGGGTGACCGTCCTTCTTGTTTCGGTGGTGATCCACTTCAAGATCCTGCGAAGCATGCGGAGGGTGTTGAAACAGGAGGAGACGGCGTTGACCTGCTTCGTCATGGAGAGGGTAGAGTCGAAGATGACCCCTAGGTTGCGTGCGTGGTCGGTGGGTGTTGGGGGTATTCCTAGTGCAGTTGGCCACCAGGAGTCGTCGCATGCCGAGGGGGTGGATCCGAGGATGAGGACCTCCATCTTGTCCGAGTTCAGCTTCAGTCGGCTGTTCCTCATCCAGTCAGCGACGGCCTTCATTCCTTTGTGGAGGTTGGTTTTGGTGGTGTGGGGGTCCTTGGTGAGGGAGAGGATCAGCTGGGTGTCGTCGGCGTAGGAGATGATGTTGAGGTTGTGCCGTCGTGCGATGTGGGCGAGTGGTGCCATGTAGGCGGTGAACAATGCTGGACTGGGGGATGAGCCTTGGGGTACGCCGCAGATGATCTCGGTGGCTTCGGAGCAGAAGGGGAGAGGCGGGCGCTCTGTGTTCTGCCAGAGAGGAAGGAGGAGGTCCAGTCCAGTGCCTTCTCTTGGATTCCGGCATCGTAGAGGCGTGTTCGGAGTGTGCGGTGACAGACCGTGTCGAAGGCGGCTGACAGGTCCAGGAGGATGAGGGCCGCAGTTTCTCCGTTGTCTAGCAGTGTCCTGATGTCATCGGTGGTGGCGATGAGGGCAGTTTCGGTGCTGTGGTTGCTGCGGAACCCGGACTGGGACGGGTCCAGGATGCTGTTCTCCTCGTGGAAGCTGGTCAGTTGTTTGTTGATGGCCTTTTCAATGATCTTTGCCGGGAGCAGGGAGATGGGTCGTAAGTTCTTGAGGTCCTTGTGGTCCTTGTGGTCCACCTTGGGTTTCTTGAGTAAGGCATTGATCTCTGTGTGCTTCCAGCTCTCCGGGAAGGTCGCTGTCTCGAAGGAGATGTTGATGGTTTTCCGGAAATGGGGTGCGATGGTGATGCTGGCTTTGTTGAGTATGTGGTGTGGGCAGGGGTCTTCCAGGGATCCGGAGTGGACGGTGTTCATGATCTTGATGGTGTCGTCGTCGTTGATGTTGGTCCAGGAGATCAGGTGGTTGGTGCGGGTGGTGGTCTTGGGAGCGGGGATCTCAGTGGTTGTAGGTGGTGACGGCGTTGAAGCTGTCGCGGATGTCTGCGATCTTGCGATTGAAGAAGGTGGCCAGCGAGTCGCACAGGTCTTGTGAAGGTGGGATGTCGTTGGTGTTGGAGCTTGGGTTGGAGAGTTCCTTCACGATGTTGACGAGCTCTTTGCTGTTGTGTGTGCTGTTGTCTAGGCAGTCTGTGAAGGAGGTCCTTTTGGCGGATCTGATGAGGTGGTGGTGTCTGCGGGTGGCGTTCTTGTGGGTGGTGTAGCTTTCCGGTGTTCGTTCACGGATCCAGTTTTTTTCGAGGTTTCGGCAGGTTCGCTTGGAGGGCTGGAGGTCTTCGGGGAACCAGCTGGTTTTCTTGCTAGTGTGGGTGTTGGAGGGCTTCTTCAGGGGGGCGAGGGTGTTGGCGCAGTCGTTGATCCACTGTTTGAGGTTGCGAGCGGCAGAGTCGGGTTCGGTCGGATCTGTTGGTGGGCGAGGGTGGTGGAAAGCTGGTCTTCGGTGACTTTGCTCCAGCAGCGGCGTGGCATCTGTTGGGTGCGGTGGTGCATGGTGGCTTTCCGGAAGGTGAAGTGGATCAGCGGTGAACGGTCCAGTGGAGCTCAGTGGTGTGGTTGCTTGCGGAGAAGATGGGGTCAAGCGTGTGGCCGGCGGAGTGGGTGGGTGTAGTGACGAGTTGTCTGAGTCCGAGGTTGGCGAGGTTGCCGATCAGGGTGGAGGAGTTGGTGTCGTTGTTGTTCTCTAGGTGGAAGTTCAGGTCCCCGAGGGGGATGTAGTCTGTGGAGGCGAGGGCGTGTGTGCTGACGAGGTTGGTGATGGAGTCGCTGAACTGTGCTCATGGTCCGGGGGGGTCTGTAGATGAGGGTTCCTCTGAGGGTGGTGTTGGGATCGGTGTGGATCTGGAAGTACAGGTGTTCGGCGGTGCTGAGGGTGTCGGCGGTGTTGGTTGAGACTTTGAGAGAGTTTCTGTGGACGATGGCGATTACTCCTCCTACTCCATTGGTGAACTCACACATATACCAGTGACATTCATTCACTCACCAACACACCCAAACACACACTAACTCACCCATACAGCCCTTGCCAGATGTACTTTTGAATCCATACAACCAGTGAATCACCCACTCAGACATGTATGCACAGAGTCACACACACCCCCACCCACCCACACAGACACTCAGGCACTCATACAGCTATTCAGACAATAAATCAATAACCCACATAGACATTCATGTAGCTACTCACCAACCCATGCAGCCGCTTATACACCAACTGAGACACTAATACAGACTTTCACACAGTTTAGTCACTAACCCATACATTCAGTAACACATGTTCAATCACTCACTTATACAGTCAGTCACGCACCTTCTAAATAATCCATTCAGGGACTTGTAAATTCACTCTTTCTTCAATACACCTTGGCATAGATATGTATGAAAAATATTTAAACTTTACAGAAACACACATTCACTGGATTATGTCATCAGTGATGTCATCAGTGATGTAATTTGAGATGTCATCAGTGATGTCATCAGTGATGTCACCGACCATGGCATGAGTGATGTAATATGTGACGTCATCACCAGTGCATTGCGGGCGCGCGAGTTATAGTTAGCTCAACTAACTATAACGGGCAAATTTCTCTGGATTTATATGAGTCAAATGTCCAACTAACTATAACGTCCCTGGAAGCTATGGTTTTTTCAGTGAAAATATATATATAGATTGACAAAGCCTGCTGCGCAGGTGAAACACGTCTCTCCTTTGCTGTGGGGTTGTGGGAGACCTGAACACAATAAATGAAGCCTGATACCTACCTGCCATGTGTACGTGCCTCTTCTTCGTTCCTTGTAGGAGGGGGTTTTTAAATATATATATATATATACCATTAGCCACTAACATACGGGGGAGACTCAATACCAATGACAGTACCAATAACAGCACACTTAAAGAAAAGTTTAAAATGTTAGAAAAAAAGTTAAAAAACGAGCAGAGCAAATGGTGGGAATCTAAGTCCCTACAAGCCTACATTGACGTCAACAGGATCCCAAGAGGGCTGCGAATCTTAACGGCCCCAAGCTATGAAAACCCTAATCCGGACCTCATGAAAGAATGGGCGGAGAGCAACCTGGAATCGTCTAGACGCCTTACTCTAATCCTTATAAAATATGCGGATATAGACAGAGCCAAATTGCTTAAAGAAATTGCTACGATACATGAAGAGTTGGAAACAATTGGTGAAACAGAGGAAAAAACCAAACTCACCAATGAGATGAATGCCAGACTCAAGAAAGAAGAGTCTGTGATCAGGGAAAGAAAAGCATTTAAGTTTCAGCGAGACCGCAACGACTACGAACTTGGCCAAATATTTACTTTTTCCCAAAAATATGATGCTCTGCGTGGTCCTTCGTCCAAGACATATTCCAAACACAAGGCGCCAAGAAACAAAGATCAAGCAGATTCAACCATATCGGATATCAGTTCAGCAGGAGAGAACGATTCTGATTCTGAACTTCGTGGTGCGGATATGCAAAGTGGACTAGTGAAACCCTCCCCAGGTGAAGAAATTGGTTTTTTATGCCACGAGAGGATGCAATCGTTAAGACCCAGGCCACAAAAGAATTACAACGAAAGCACATCAACTACAAACGCAGGCAGAGGAACAACGCGAGGAAGAGGGGCATCCTATCCCAACAGAAAGAGGGGCAGGGGCCAATGGCAGACCAACAAGCAATAACATATTCTGATTCCAATCGGTCTATAGTCAACCTGACCCCATTGAACCTCACACAAAAAGAACAAGATATACTTAAACTAGGTCTTTCCTTTGCTCCTCAAACCAACTTAAACTATGCTTCAACCAGAATAGACATCTACAAAGCGGTCAGAAAGTTAAAACTCCGCAAATTCCACCTTCTTAACAACTTCAAAAAAACGCCAGCCCCCATCTCAAAGGATACGGTCATAAGCGAGGCTTCAAACCCAGGATTTTCTCAAGACATTCTGGAACTCTGGGAAACTGAAGGAGCAGGTTATTCTGACACCCCGAGTCAAGCAGTAACATCAACACTTCCCATCAAACAAATAGCACCTAAAACCTCTTTCAAAGCGCCATCAACCTTCAGTCCTGTGATGCCACATGATGCAATAGACATCTTTCACGAGAATGTTATTGTTCAATGAAAAAATCTTCAGAGACGCATCATTAAAAACAAATGTCATTACAACAGAACCACTTATCAGTATGAAGCGTTAGTGACCAAACTCAGCAAAGAGAAAAACATCATAATACGAGGAAGTGACAAAGGGGGCAACATTGTCCTGCTAACTAGAGCTGATTATGACAAGGAGGCCTACAACCAGCTCAATGACAGACAATGTTATGAACGTATCAATGTTACAACTTTGAAAACAACACAACAAGATTTCTACCACAAACTGACCAGATGGAGAAATAAACAATTGATTTCGGAGGACGAATTGAAATTTCTTAAGAATAAAAATCCAGTTACTCCATTGATCTATTTTATACCGAAAGTCCACAAAGATGAAAAGAAACCCCCCGGCAGACCTATCATTTCTGCAAGAGGGGGGCTGTTGGAAAAGGCTTCACAGTATATAGATTATTTTCTACAAAGTCACGTAAAAAACCTTGAATCGTATATACAGGACACAGGTGACTTTTTGCTCAAAATACAACAGATCACATGGAAGAATGATGATTGGATGTTGGCACTGGATGTGACTGCACTCTATACCAGTATTGTACACACGGATGGCATAGCGGCAGTGAAATATTACCTCACACGTAGACCTGAACAATATCAAGAACACAACTCTATGTTGTTGCAGATGCTGGAATTTTGTTTATGTAATAACATATTCATGTACAACAATCTTCTGTACCGCCAACTCCAGGGTGTTGCCATGGGGGCCAGTTTCTCTCCAAGCTACGCCTGTTTACACATGGGGGCTTGGGAGGAACTGGTCCTCAAGGTCCAGCACAGGTCAATTTTCAATACCAATGTCATAGCCTGGTGCAGATATATTGATGATTTGTTCGTGGTTCGGAGGGGTAGTAAAGAACAGGCAGAGAATTTCATTGCTATGATTAATGTAAACCAATTTAATCTAAAATTCACTGCCAACTTGAGTCAATCTAGCATGGCTTTTTTAGACACTGAGGTATTCATTTCCAACAACACAATCCAAACCAGGCTATACAGAAAACACACTGCTGGTAATACCATCCTTCACGCAGGCAGTGCACACCCCAACCATCTTATTCACAGTATCCCATACGGTGAGATGCTTAGATTAAGGAGAATATGTAGCAGCCAATCTGACCTGGAGCTTGCACAACAAGCAAGTAAAATCCGATTTCTGGAGAGGGGCTACAGTGCACGAGTCATTAATGGTGCCATAATGAAAAGTATGCAAGTAGACAGACAAAAACTCCTTGATACTTATAGAACCTCTGATTCTACGGTACCCATCATAACTAATACTATGCTACCACCAACAGCCAGTCCATTTAGGATTATCACGGGATACAACAGACAACACTCAGATCTTTACAGAATCATCAATCGGAATTGGCCCATCATTCTCAGTGATCCAATCATTGGCCCTACTCTTCCACATAAAGTTTCTATCACCTTCAGTAGGGCCCCCTCCATGAAGGACCGTTTGGTCAATACCAGTCCCGAAACAATTGAAAGAACCACATGGCTTCAGACTAATAGCGGATTTTTTAAATGTAAAACCTGCAAATCTTGTATCCATGGTTCCAATACGAAAACATACAAGGATGGCTTTAGTGACAGAGAACATCCCATTGACAAGGTTTTAACATGTAAAACAGAATTTGCCATATACGTTTTACAATGCCCCTGTCAACTCAGATACGTTGGCAGCACGAAACTTGCCGTACACAAGCGCATTTTACAACACCTTAGGGCTATAACAAACGAAGATAATACCTATCCAGTGGCCAGACATTTTAAGGAATATCACCATAGTGACAACAAGGGCTTCAAATTTTATGTCATTGACGCAGTAACGGCAAGCAGACGCGGAGGAGATAGAGAACATAGACTCCGCCAACTTGAAACACGGTATATTTTACAACTTGATTCAAAACACCCTGGGGTTTAAATATCACAGAGGATCATTACACTAGCCTACCTTAAATACTATCCAACATTAGGTAGGCAGCTGTATCTTCACTACAGGTTGTCACACTTTTTTTCAGGACCCAGAGGTATCTCACGGACCTTCAAAATCGCATATATATTCATTTATTTATTTATGTATGCATCTTTAAACAGCCAAATATTTGGGTGAAGATAACATGATTCTCTCTGTCACACACATTTTATGTACCCCCGGTGTTGCTGCTAGTCCTTATACAGGGTGCCATTCGAACTTTCCTGTGTTTTAACATAAAGTCACACTAGCACCCATTGAACATACGGTGCCCTTTTTCATTAGTTTCTCATATATTTACTCATAATATCATTTTATATATTGGCGAGGGCTCTCACCATATAGTATTTTTCCTTGAGATAACATCCCTTAGTCTTCTCTTATTTTGAGAATTGCTGGATATAATTACAATTTTTATGGAGACCTGCCTACTTTTATTAGCAAGGCAGAGATTTTATGAGTAGAAATAATGATCTCCGTATGTCCTGTATATGGCTTTTACGTGTTTTTTACGTGTTTTTTACGTATTTTTTACACGTTTTTACATGTATTCTACATTGTGCTTAACTTTAGTCATCTGATATATAGGGCAATGTCCTTTTACCCGATCCAGTCAGTATTTTGATTTGAGTATTCCCCCCAATCTGTGACTTCAAGATTAACATCGCTATTTTAATCACATTCATATATATTCTTACTTTTTTATAGCTCACAGGTGTGGTTCATAGATTTGCACATCACACTTTGCACATTTGCACAAATCTTCCATGTGACTGTACATATGATATTAGTTCCTTTTTAAGCAGACTAGCATATAGCGTTACCCTTAGGGATTCATCCCGCAAATGTTAACTTAGATTTGAATATGACAATGGAAGGCTATTGTGATGTGTTCTGTAAAAATGTTCCCTTACAGTTCACACACAAGAAGGGATATCCTTTCACCGTACATCAGATGCATTTTCTCTATTGGACTTTGTCATTAGACTTGTATTACTGTAGATTCATGAAGTATGTTATCTCATGATCTTTCAGATGTCCCTTTGTTTTAGCATCGTATCCTTACATTATAACTGTTGAATAACTGACACACGCATATGGGTGTAGGCATGTGGAACTTAATATGTCTTTATGATATACTCAGGTGGTTACGCTAAGCATATACAACAGCGATATTTTGCACAAATGAAAGAATATTTATTTATTTATTCTTGGTATAACTGTTTGCTATTTGCACTTACATTGATTTTAAATAATTTATATTTATCTATCGGATGTATATACCAATATAGGTTTTTAAAATTATTTATAATTCTAATTACCATGCGTTTACTACTTTTAAATGCGTTGTTTTGCACAGTTATATCAGTCAAGTCTGTTGTCTATATCCATCTGTAGGCAGTCACATGATTAATCGAATGTTTGCACAGTCACTTTATAAGTCAACTCTTTACTGGTTCATGTTGTCATGTGATCAAGGCTCGGAGGAGCCGAAACGTTATGGCGGCAGAAAGGCACAAAATAAAATAACCAGCACTCAACTTCGGTCCGTGTCCGTTTATGCTGTGACGGTGTGGAGTGGCGTTCGCAGCAAGCTTACGGATCTACTCATATATATATATATATATATATATATATCCCAAGAGTTCTCTTCGCACTTGACCCGAGCCGCTTCACCGCGGCGGGCCGCAGTGGGGTGGCGAGCCCCTATATCCCCAACGAACTCATCATTCCCTCTTCACATGACCAACACACCTCAGCCCAAATGCTTTCAAAGCGTGTTTATTACTGGCAATGCAACTCTACACGTTTGAAGCTCCTTACTCACAAGTAAGGAGCTTCGTGCTCCGGAACGAAGCGTTTGTTGGATATATATATATATATATTACCTACTGGCGGTCGCCAGTAGGTAGATATAGTTAGGACCTATTTTCCATAGGAAATCCGCAACATTCTATTTGGAATAACGTTGGCGCCAATTGACGAATCTTCGCGAAATTTTCCAAACTTTTGGCCTGCTCCAATCCGCTCCTACGCTCCTATCCTGAAAGTGTCACGGTGATTCGTCAAGCGGGGGCCGAGAAAAAAGGGGGGTCCAAAAACGCGTTTTCCCCATGCATTTTCCCATAGGACCTTTAGCCGCAGCTACAGCCCGAACTGCTGAACGGAATTACACCAAATTTGGCAAAGAGGTAGTCCTCAGTTCAGACTCATGCCTTTTTATTAAATGGCGTAAATCCGTTCAGTAGTTCCTGAGAAAATTAGAGTTAAAAGTACATATATATCTATGGCCTCGGAGGATCCGCGCACCCTCCTGATCACGAGCTGTATTCTAATTGGCTGCCAACAATCTGAATCAGGAAGTGTTGGCAGCCATCTTGTGCCTCGGTAGAACCGAGGCACAAGAAACCCCCCCCAAAAAAGGTGCAAAACGCGAAAAGGGGGCAGGGTAGAAACACCCTGACCCCCTAGGCCTTTTTTTAAAAACGCTACTTTGCCCCCGGGGGCCCAAATCCCGGGGGCATATTGAAAAAGGAGGTGTGGGGGGTCCCAATCCCCCCACACTGCCCCGGGACCGCCACCTGGAGCCTTGTACAGGCCCTGGGGACCGCCACCCCCAGGGCTGGCTCCTGCAGTGTCCCGGGGTGCACACCCCCGGGACACTGCTGTTTGCAATGCCGTTGACAAGGTTTTAACATGTAAAACAGAATTTGCCATATACGTTTTACAATGCCCCTGTCAACTCAGATACGTTGGCAGCACGAAACTTGCCCTACACAATGGCGCGGCTCCCGCCCTGCCATTGCAAACTGCTTTGCTTCATTGAAGTGAGAGCAGGGAAACCTGCTCTCGCTTCAATGAAGCAAAGCAGATTGCTTTTCCACATGGGGAGCAGCATGTTAGCTGCTCCCCATGTGGAAAAGCAATGCCGGCTCCAGCAGGAGGCGGGGAGCCGGCTGGGACCGTGGGGGGATTGGGGACCCCCCATGGTCCCCAGCAAGAGCCAGGCCCCGGGGGATGGGGTACCCAGGGCCTTAAGTGGACCGGGAGGGGGGCCACGCGGCCCCCCTCCCCATTATTTAAAAAATATATATATATACATCAATGGCTGGCCCCGGTTGATGGGGTCTCCGGGGCCTTAAGTGGCCAGAGAAGGGGGGCAAGGCAGCCCCCCTACAAAATAAAGAATTATACAAAAAAGGGCCAGGCCCTGGGGGATAGGGTCCCCAGGGCCAATAATTTAGAAAAAGAAGGGGGGCTACACAGCCCCCTTCTAAAAAAAACAACAACAAAAAAAGACGGGATCGGGCCGGAGGCCACGCCCCCTCCTTGCACCACTCTGCAAACGCGCCCCCTGGCGCGTTTGCAGAGGGGGAACTAATTCCCCTTGAATACTGGGGGTCACTGGGGGCCAACTAGCCCACCAGGGACCTCCAGTATGCGCCAGGGGGCTGCGTTGCAGAGAGGTGTAATGAGGCCACGCCCCTTTTTACACCTCTCTGCAACGCAGCTCCGTGGCGCTTACTGGAGGTTCCTGGTGGGCTAGTTGGCCGCCAGGGGACCTCAGGATTCAAGGGGACTTAAGCTCCCAACTTAAAACGCGCCACGGGGCATGTTTGCACAGTGGTGAAGGTAGGGGGCAGGGCCGGAGGTGATATGTGTGCAAACACGCCCTGTGGTGCGTTTTAAGTTGAGGAATACATTCCTCTTCAATCTAGAGGTCCCCTAGGGGCCAACTAGCCCACCAGGTACCTCCAGTAAGCGCCACGGAGCTGCATTGCAGAGTGTTCTAAAAAGGAGCGTGGCCTCTGAACACCTCTCTGCAATGCAGCTCCCTGGCGCATACTGGAGGTACCTGGTGGGTTAGTTGGCCCCCAGGGGACGGCAGGATTGAAGAGGAATTAATTCCCCAACTTAAAACGCGCCACAGGGCGTGTTTGCACACGTCACATCAGGGCCCACCCCCTTCCTTCACCATTGTACCGATATTCCTCTAAAATCAGCCGAACTACGAATTCCGATTTACTCACCTGTTATCAGGAGAGAACACAGTTCTGCATCTTTTAGCCCAGCACTGACCCTGAAAAGTAATTCTAAGCGTACTTACCAGTAACTTGTATTTCCTTCCATAGGAATCCATTGTGTGGTTTTCACCAGAAAATTTTCTAAGTGTCCATTTTTGAAACGTACAAATATTCCCCTAAAATCAGCCGAACTACGAATTCAAATTTACTCACCTGTTATCAGGAGAGAACCCAGGGCTGCATCTCTTAGCCCAGCACTGACCCTGAAAAGTAATTCTAAGCGTACTTACCAGTAACTTGAATTTCCTTCCATAGGAATCCATTGTGTGGTTTTCACCAGAATCTAAGTGTCCATTTTTGAAATGTACAAATATTCCTCTAAAATCAGCCGAACTACGAATTCCGATTTACTCACCTGTTATCAGGAGAGAACACAGTTCTGCATCTTTTAGCCCAGCACTGACCCTGAAAAGTAATTCTAAGCGTACTTACCAGTAACTTGTATTTCCTTCCAAGGAATCCATTGTGTGGTTTTCACCAGAAAATGTTCTAAGTGTCCATTTTTGAAACGTACAAATATTCCTCTAAAATCAGCCGAACTACGAATTCAGATTTACTCACCTGTTATCAGGAGAGAACCCAGGGCTGCATCTCTTAGCCCAGCACTGACCCTGAAAAGTAATTCTAAGCGTACTTACCAGTAACTTGAATTTCCTTCCATAGGAATCCATTGTGTGGCTTTCACCAGAAAATTTTCTAAGTGTCCATTTTTGAAACGTACAAATATTCCCCTAAAATCAGCCGAACTACGAATTCAAATTTACTCACCTGTTATCAGGAGAGAACCCAGGGCTGCATCTCTTAGCCCAGCACTGACCCTGAAAAGTAATTCTAAGCGTACTTACCAGTAACTTGAATTTCCTTCCATAGGAATCCATTGTGTGGTTTTCACCAGAATCTAAGTGTCCATTTTTGAAATGTACAAATATTCCTCTAAAATCAGCCGAACTACGAATTCCGATTTACTCACCTGTTATCAGGAGAGAACACAGTTCTGCATCTTTTAGCCCAGCACTGACCCTGAAAAGTAATTCTAAGCGTACTTACCAGTAACTTGTATTTCCTTCCAAGGAATCCATTGTGTGGTTTTCACCAGAAAATGTTCTAAGTGTCCATTTTTGAAACGTACAAATATTCCTCTAAAATCAGCCGAACTACGAATTCAGATTTACTCACCTGTTATCAGGAGAGAACCCAGGGCTGCATCTCTTAGCCCAGCACTGACCCTGAAAAGTAATTCTAAGCGTACTTACCAGTAACTTGAATTTCCTTCCATAGGAATTCATTGTGTGGTTTTCACCAGAATCTAAGTGTCCATTTTTGAAATGTACAAATATTCCTCTAAAATCAGCCGAACTACGAATTCCGATTTACTCACCTGTTATCAGGAGAGAACCCAGGGCTGTATCTTTTAGCCCAGCACTGACCCTGAAAAGTAATTCTAAGCGTACTTACCAGTAACTTGTATTTCCTTCCATAGGAATCCATTGTGTGGTTTTCACCAGAAAATGTTAAAAGTATCCATTTTTGAAACGTACAAATATTCCTCTAAAATCAACCGAACTACGAATTCCGATTTACTCACCTGTTATCAGGAGAGAACCCAGGGCTGTATCTTTTAGCCCAGCACTGACCCTGAAAAGTAATTCTAAGCGTACTTACCAGTAACTTGTATTTCCTTCCATAGGAATCCATTGTGTGGTTTTCACCAGAAAAGTTTCTAAGTGTCTATTTTCACAAACTAAAAATATTCCTAAAAAATCGTCTGTATGACTTAAACACATTCTTTCAACTGTTTACAGGAGGTTGGCCAGTGCTGGATCCAGGATCCACCACTGAGTAAGAAAAAGTAACGATAACACTACTTACCTGCTAAGTGAATTTTCTGCCGTAGGATAACATTAGTGATTCTATGGGAAAAAGTTTCTAAGTGTCAACTTTTAAAATACAATAATATTCCTTAAAAATCACTACTGTAACCAAAGCGCTTTTACTCAAATGTTTACAGGAGATGTCCAAGGACTGAATCTAGGATCCAGTCTTGTGGTTAGAAAAGTAATCCATAAAGTAACTAATTGCATTTAACTAGAAATTCACTATGAGCTCAATGTTGCTTTGTGTTTGAAATTGTGTTGTCCAGTGCAACAACTGTAACTACTGTACTTAAAAGTCTGTTGCCTATTTGCCAAGTATTTAAACTAAAGTAATTCATTCTGAGAAAGTATATTTTGTATTGTAATGTATAATGTAATTAAAAAAATAAAATATCTAAAAATAAACAGTTTAAAAAATGTAGTAAATCAGTATAAAAAAAATCAGTATAACAATTAATACATTCAAAATTGTCATGTAGAAAACCTTTGAAATTAACTGAAAAAACCATAGGTTTCAGGCCTGATATAGTTAGGAATTAGCATTTAAAAAATCTTTGAAATTCACTGAAAAAACCATAGGTTTCAGGGGCGCTATAGTTAGGAATTGGCATTTAAAAAACCTTAGAAATTCACTGAAAAAACCATAGGTTTCAGGGGCGTTATAGTTAGCTGGACATTTCCCTCATACAAAACCCTAGAAATTCCCCTGTTATAGTTAGTTCAGCTAACTATAACTCGCACCCACGCAATGCACTGCTGATGACGTCACATATTACATCACTCATGACATGGTCAGTGACATCACTGATGACATCACTGATGACATCTGAAATGACACATAGGTGCCGATTACGATCCTGTAAAAAAATTCCCCGTACGACTCGTATCTGGTCTTTTTACCGTACGAATCGTACAAGTGCCATACAAACTGGCAATCACGATTCGCATGGTAAAAAGTCCATACGAATCGCATTGGGAATTATTCCCCACACGTCCTCGGGTCGGAAAATGTGTCCGACACGTCCCCGGATGATTTACCGTACAAATGTGAAAAGTGAAGTCCGACCGCGGAATCACGATCCATCCCGTGCGTCCGATGTTACAACCGTATGGAAAAAACACCTTCCGCACCGAACTCCCATAGCAACCATGGAGACATGTGCCCGCATACGCGCCCAACACTCCCCCCAGCCCTCCTATGTACGAGTCGAATCCCCACCCGTGTATGTACACCCGTGTATGTACGAGATGTACCCCCACCCGTGAATGTATGGAGCGTACCCCCACCCCAACCGTGTATGTACGACCCGTACCCTCACCCGCGTATGCATGGAGCATACCCCCACCCCAATCGTGTATGTACGTACCGTACCCCCACCCCAACCGTGTATGTACGACCCGTACCCCCACCCGCGTATGCATGGAGCGTACCCCCACCCCAACCTTGTATGTACGACCCGTACCCCCACCCGCGTATGCATGGAGCATACCCCCACCCCAACCGTGTATGTACGACCCCTACCCCCACCCCAACCGTGTATGTACGACGCGTACCTCCACCCGCGTGTGCATGGAGCGTACCCCCACCCCAACCGTGTATGTACGACCCGTACCCTCACCCGCGTACGTATGGAGCGTACCCCCACCCCAACCGTGTATGTACGACCCGTACCCCCACCCCAACCGTGTATGTACGACGCGTACCCCCACCCGCGTATGCATGGAGCGTACCCCCACCCCAACAGTGTAAGTACGACCCGTACCCTCACCCGCGTACGTATGGAGCATACCCCCCACCCCAACAGTGTAAGTACGACCCGTACCCCCACCCCAACCGTGTATGTACGACCCATACCCCCACCCCAACCGTGTATGTACGACGCGTACCCCCACCCGCGTACGTATGGAGCATACCCCCACCCCAACAGTGTATGTACGACCCGTACCCCCACCCCAACCGTGTATGTACAACGCGTATCCCCACCCGCGTATGCATGGAGCGTACCCCCACCCCAACCGTGTATGTATGACCCCTACCCTCACCCGCGTACGTATGGAGCGTACCCCCACCCCAACAGTGTATGTACGACCCGTACCCCCACCCCAACCGTGTATGTATGACGCGTACCCCCACCCGCGTATGCATGGAGCGTACCCCCACCCCAACCGTGTATGTACGACCCCTACCCTCACCTGCGTACGTATGGAGCGTACCCCCACCCCAACAGTGTATGTACGACCCGTACCCCCACCCCAACCTTGTATGTACGACGCGTACCCCCACCCGCGTATGCATGGAGCGTACCCCCACCCCAACATTCTAAGTACGGAGCGCACCCCAGGCCCCAACACCAGCACCTTCACACAACATCGCTCATGTACGAGTCGTACCAAGCCAGACACAAGGACAGCACTGTACAACTAAATTCCCGAAGTACACGCCGTACACACGCTAAAAACGCACGTATACAACCAGGACAAAGCAAAACAACACAAGAATACACCATTCAAATGGCACAAAGCCACAAAACATGTCCAACAAGCACAAAAACAACACATTCACTGACCTGCAACTGCCAAAATCCCAAACAGAGGCCCAAAACACAACCACTCCTTATAACACACCCACCCAAACTTCAAACACAGCCACACCCACCAATGGACCAATAAAAGGGCCCACACACACAAACCATGAGCCTTTGCAACAGACTCACTGCTGCCAGAGCCCACAGACAACCTACAGCACCATACTAGAACCTTTACTACACCTTACACTTGCACACCTTCACACACCCACCTTCACAAACACCCCCTCATCACATTCACACACACACCTGCACAACCACACCCACACACCCACAACCATCCACACACACCCCCCCCAACATCCACACCCACAACCCTCACCATGCCCACTAACAAGAATCCAAAGTTCACTAGCCGAGAGTTGGAGGTCCTTGTCGATGAAATCCTCAGAGTCGAGCCACACCTCTTTGGAACATTGGTCAGACAGACCAGCATTTCAGAAAAAACAGCCATGTGGCAGACGATTGTCGATGCTGTGAATGCTGTTGCAGACACCAGAAGGACCAGGCATGAATGCCAAGCCAGGTGGTACGATCTGCGGAGGAGGGTCAGAGCCAAAATGACCGACGAACACAACCAGGCCAACGTCACTGGAGGAGGGCCGCCCCGCAGACCCGTACAATACCATCCCTGGGAGGAGAGGGTGATGGCCATACTGCCGGTGGTGGCAGTGGACGGATTAGAAGGACTCTGAGACCCGGGTGAGTACACAAACAACTCACCTCACATGGGGGGAACGTCATCCACAACCAAATTCACAAACAGGCACGCAACCACCCCAAGCTATCGCATGACTCAACCACACTCCATGAACACGCACATGCCACTGGCGCCACCATGCCCCATGCACCCAGCTGGACAATGCCAAGTCACAGGCCACAAAAAACACCAACACAAGACATGGTAAGCCGGATGGCGGGAGTGTGGGCCCCAAAAATCACATAGTGCAACTCAGAAGCAGACAACAATGCCCCCTGCCCATATGGCCTAGGTCACAGCCAGACAAACAGTGTGTCCCCACACAGGAAAGACTTGCCAGCAAATGGCGGACGCCTTGCATTAACACATGGGGGTGACGGCACGTTCTTGCACATGACAGCAGCTAATGAACAGCCAACACTGTGAAAGAGTGGCAGCACACTCCACCACAGCAGCAGCGCAGACACAGACACTACACCCAATGGGTGCCTGGCGATCAGAAACAAACTCACATCAACAATCCAAGGGCCATTCAAAGATCTGCTAACAGTGTGTGCCCAGGAAGCTGGGCTGAGGTGACAGAGGGTGACACACAGAGGGAGGGAGAGGGGGACAGAGAGGGAGGGAGACACAGGGAGACGGACAGAGGAAGGATGCTGACACACAGAGGGAGGGAGAGGGGGACAGAGAGGGAGCGAGAAAGGGACACACAGGGAGAGCAATTCAGCCTTGTGGGGTGTGGGAATGTCTGCTCGTCAGCAGGTGGACTGCGTGCATGTAGATAAGGGTGGCCAGTGCCAGAACCCCCCCCTCTCTCCATGCCAAAACACAGGGCCATGTCACAACCTATGCACGAGCACAACGCCAGCTACCTGCATTATCTAAGTGTGTGGAACCACTCCATGTGCCCACGTACAGTGCAACACGGAAGGCGCCAATGCATGGCTCGCCACACCTGCCCACTCCACTGCTGACTGCAGTCACAATTGACGCAGCAAGTAAGACTGTGCCACACATAGGTAAAGTTGCAAAAGCTGTGGCCAAGGGACATACCCATGCACAAGTGCACTGTGAGTGGAATGCAAGACAAATCCAAATTCCCAGAGGAAATGTGCCAACTTAGAAACCAATGAAACATGGATGTTGCATGGAACAAAATTAACATTGTCTCTCTCACACACAGGTCAACGTCGTGGATCACCCCCCAACACTGGGGGGGAAGACTCACAGGACCCGGCTCGGCGTGATGACGGAGCCACCGGCAGCGACGACTCTCACCACTCTGTGGACGAACCCGACCCCGACCAACCTGGCCCCTCTGGTGTCCAACGACCTGCAGCACCTGCATCAGGTACAACTGGGCCAACCACCACCCCCACTCCTGCCACATCCCAGGAGACACCCAGGATCCCTGCCCCACCACCACAATGCAGCCAGGCTGGCCAGGAGGGACACGGTGTACCGGGCACCCAGGAGGAGGCAGGCGACAACGTCAATGCCACCCCTCAGGGGTCCCGGAGACCCAATGTGCCCACAAGGGCAGGCCAGGTGCAAGTGGGCAGGGGTGGTGGGAGTGGAGGACGGCGGAGGCGCGATCCTGACCAGTTGGCTGGGGAACCGGTATATTCCCATGTCCGAAACATCCTGGACACATACCGGCAGGACACCACGGGCATGGCCCAGGTTGTGTCCACCCTCAACGAGATGAAGGGGACCCTCGATGAGATCAAGACCCAGCAGGCCCAGCAACATGCGGAGCAACATGCCTGTCTACTGCGACACCAAGGGCGGATGGAGGACAGACAGGCTGAGCTTGTGACGGTGTTCACGGGAATTCACAGTACACTCCGTCGGATAGCCGACAACATGGGCAACCCTCCCTGTGCCACCAGGCGTAGAACATCACCACCCACAGGGAGGGATCAGGAGGAGGAGGAGTCATCCGACGGAGCATCCCAAACATCGTCACGGCCTGCTTCTGAGGGTCCCCGCAGGAGGGCGGGTCGTCCACGGAAAAGACCGTGAGGGTCGGCGCAACAGCACCATCTCCCAGGACACCTGGCCTGGCACCTGGCCCACTGGACCATCAGCAGCAAAGCAGCAAAAGACATTCTCTGCCACATGGACTTGCTGGTCACTGTCTGACCAATGTTGACAAAGACTGTGGCATGGACTCTGAGGATTTTCTATGGCAAGGACACCAACTCCCCTAGTGAACTTTGGATTCCACACACCCGGAAAGCCCCTCATGTCATACCCCCCCCCACGTACCCCAACCAAAATAAAAAGTTACACCATAAAGAGATGATGCCTACATTTTGCATTATTACCTTACATGTGTCTTGTAAAGTCTAACCATGCCTGAGTTCTCATTTGACTTCAACCATCCACACACTGGGGCCTGAGTCTGGCACAGGACACACATGGGTCACAATGTATTAGGCAAGACGGACATGGAGCACCATACCCACCCGTGATGGGCCCAACCAGCTGAGGGGGTGGCCGCACAACCGTGCCGACAGACATATTGAGTACAGCGACAGGCATGCGCAGTGGTCAGGGATCATGTGGAGTGTCCTGGGGGGCACCCAGGTATGTGTGGACAGGTGGCAGAACCATGTCCTGTAAGCTTGAGTCAGGTGGATGCAGAGAATGGTGGCCTGGCCAACGTTGGATGCATGGGGATGGCACATGTCACAATACCCACACAGTCATGGACATCATGCACAATACACAGTCTAATCCCACACAAACAGCATGCATCTTGCTACTCGACACATAGACACATAGCCACTATCACGGAAAACCATGCCAGACATGCCGTATGCACCGTGGCAACACACCAGCATTGACTGAGAATAGGCACCTTGGAGGCATAGGGACACCTTTATTATTCATGTATTTGGGAATGCAGAGGCAACTCGGAGTACACATGAACAGGTCATGTGGAGTAACATGTGGGTCCAACACTGGAACCCCCCTTCTGCAGCACAAATGCGTGATAGCCATGGAACTGGCACACAAGTGTCGGCTAAAAGCTAAACACCCCCTGCTGCTCACGGAGAGGCTGCCATACACCATTGATCCTCTGATGTGGAAGTCCCACACCATGTCAAGCCAATGCAAACCATATGTGTCCGAGGGCAGTGTAACACACATTGATGCCATCATCACAATCCACAATCCCATCACTGATGACTGGCAACAAGTCTGACCATCTATTCAGGTGTACCCAGCTGCATGTCATGTGTCCCATGGTGATGCGACATGTCTGCAGAGGAACCAAACATCGACAGGGGCAGTGTGCACACATCGTAAACAACAGCCACACCCAATACACCCCTGATGCATCCCTTACCCTAAGGAGACTTCCAAACTTGTCCGTGCGTGTAACGCTGAGTCAGCACACGATGATGTGTCCATGAGGAATAGCAGTGCCACAACAATGCAACCAGCAGACGGCATGCGCAAGTACCTGGGAATGAGAGACACACAAGAAGTAAGCCACAAAAAGCACAGCCACTTGCATGTGCATGTACTCGACACATGTAAGGATGACAACATGCTAGGTCACTATTATGACTGGGGAAATACACTCATCACTGGCACCATCACTCCAGTGACACATCCACACACACCTCTGACTCACGTGGCATACATGCAGATGGACACACACATGGCAACACATGCCACACGGGGACCAATGCGTGCACACACAGACACTGGTACTCACCACTAAGCAAAGAAGTCGCGTGTGAGCCGACTCCGGATGTCCTCTTGCGGAACCACATCCTCCACATCACTAGCCCCATTGCCAAGACCTTGGTCCTCCACGGGTGGATGGTCCTGATCATCTTGATCCAGGATGAGTGGCACAGCTTTCTCAACTGCCATGTTGTGCAGCATGCAGCACACCATGAAGATTTTGCAGACCTTCGCCGGGGCATATGGGAGGGCGCCGCCGGTCTTGTGGAGGCATCTGAATCGGCTCTTCAGGAGGCCAAATGTCCTCTCTATCACTCGCCTTGTCCGGCCATGGGCGGTGTTGTAGCGGAGCTGGGCAGGCGTGATGGGGTTACGGAGAGGTGTGATCAGCCATGGCATGTTGGGATAGCCACGTCCCCTACATGGAAAGCACATGGACATAAGTAGGACAGGGGAAGCGGTCGTGCTGGGAGTCTACGCAAAATAAAGGACTGACAGACTGTACCCACCAACAACACATGCTCGTTCGTTGCGCAGCTGCGTCATCATTTCAGGCACCCTGCTACGCCTCATGATGTAGGCATCGTGTGCTGATCCTGGAAAACGAGCACAGACATGTGAAATCACCATGTTGGACAGACACACCACAAGGGCATTGATGGAGTGGTAGTGCTTGCGATTCCTGTACGCTACCTCCTGTGCCTGTGGTGGTACCAAAGCCACATGTGTCCCATCTATGGACCCAATGACATGGGGCATCCCTCCCAGGGCACAGAATCCACGCTTGACCCCAGTCAACATTTCAGGGGTTGGGAAATGGATGAACTCATCCAGGTGAAGCAACATGGCCTCTAAGAAATCATGCAGCACATGGCAGCACATGCTCTGGGACATGCCACCAACATGAGCGATGGTATTTTGAAAGGTACCCGTGGCAAGAAAATGTAGGGCTGCCATTACCTTCAGCTTGGGTGTCAGTGCCGTAGGATACCTGTGCAGCGGTTGCAGGTGTGGTGCCAGCCTCGCCGTCAACTCCTCAATCAACGGTTGCGGGAAGCGGTAGCACCGGATACAGTCATTCTCCCGCATGTCAGCCAAGTCCGGAATTGCTCGGGGAAGAGGCGGCGCCCTGCAGTAATTTGGAAGTGACAAGGAAGAGTGAGTGCACTACAACAACAATTTTTTGGTGCTGAGCACATGTTAATCTGTCAATACACATATGCGACATACGGAGTCAGGTATGTGCCACATGCCCTGGACACGTATGGCTGCCAGGTGACACTCCTACCAAGACCCAGCTACACACGGAGATTGTGAACCTCCACATGCCATGGCATGGGATTAGCTGCGTCCCAGTGTAAGTGAACAGCCAGACGCAACACAGGAGTGACATACATCAACACATCAGCAGAAGTAGGATGTCGATTTCAGAGATTGGTAGCGGAACACTAGAGCCACAGGTCACATGACATTACACTAGGACAGCCCACACACCTTGCCAATAAGGTGTACATGTAATGACTCGCCACACATTCATAGAGAGGATGCAGACAGGTCCTTGTTACGCTACTCCGTGTCCCATGCATACATACGCACCTCACATCCGATACCACATGTGGCCTGGTGTGCGTAACAGTGTGCCATGTCCATCTACACACAGACACATGTTGGTTGCTGCAACAGCTGATGCTTTTGAGGGAGCACCAACATCAAGCTAATGGGAAGCCCCCACACATACATGACATAGTCACATCGTGCACCGTGGGTAGTCACATGTATGGTGTGGTAACCCCTGTAGCGGGCATCAGGGGACACTTGCGTGTGTTGTTGACTGTGCCATGCCAGTGACGCTCATCCCAAGTGTGCAGTACGACATGCACACATGTCAAAGGCGTGAAGGGCATGCCTGGCACACATTGCACCATCACACATAACATCTGTACACATCTCATCATACATCTGGTGCCTTCTCGACTCAGGAGTAATGTGCCACATCACAGCCTTTCACACCTGTGCCCCACACATGTAGTACTGCCCAGACAATGCCTTGATGTCCATCCATGGACAAGTATGTCAGCCCTATTCCTTCCTGTGTGCTGCCTGTCACCACTGTGATGTGTGAAAGGCACCGTACTTTCGCTCAGAGGGCCTGTGTACGTTCCCTATCACTATGGGAGTGCTGCCGTATGTGTACCCATAGTGATAGTGAGCGTACAGGCGTGTGTACGGTCCGTATCACTATGAGTACGCATACGCGAGAACACCCATAGTGATACGGACCGTACACGCGTGCGTAAGCTCACTATCACTATGGGTGTTCTCGCGTATGTGTACCCATAGTGGTACGGACCGTACACACGCCTGTACGCTGACTATCACTATGGGTGTGCTTGCGTATGCGTACCCATAATGAAAGTGAGCGTACGCACGCGTGTATGGTCCGTATCACTATGGGTACGCATACGCGAGAACACCCATAATGGTACGGACCGTACACACGCCTGTACGCTGACTATCACTATGGGTGTGCTTGCGTATGCGTACCCATAATGAAAGTGAGCGTACGCACGCGTGTACGGTCCGTATCACTATGGGTACGCATACGCGAGAACACCCATAGTGGTACGGACCGTACACACGCCTGTACGCTGACTATCACTATGGGTGTGCTTGCGTATGCGTACCCATAGTGATGGTGAGCGTACGCACGCGTGTACGGTCCGTATCACTATGGGTATGCATACACGAGAACACCCATAGTGAGACGGACCGTACACACGCCTGTACGGGCCGTTGCTATGCATTTGGGGTGCCCTAGGGCCCCGGTACGCACCGTACCTGTGTGTGAAACTCCAAATTACATAGGGGACACATGAGGGACAAGTATACAGGCCTACATGCATGCTGGTTGTCATGGAGACCAAGTTTAAAGTTTGAATTTTTTTCTGCAGGTGCACAGCAGTAGTCAGTTTGAATGAATCTACTTTGTTGCAATGTGGTTCTGGAGGTGACATCATGCTCTAGAAAAATTGGAGGAAACATAGGATGCAAATGTGAGTGACCAATCACTCTGTACTCCTGTGCATGAAACAGGCCAGCAAGGCAGATATAAGGCAGCCAGGTCCCATGAGGGAGCACTTGCCTGCACATCTTTGGATTTAACGACCCAGCTGCTGCTACTGATTCCCTGGAACCATGTCAAGGTCTGTGGAGAGGTCACAGCCTTTCACCCTGGAGGAGAACCTGGCTTTGCTGGATGTGATCCTCCCACAGTACCCCCTGCTGTATGGGCAACCAGGGTATCAGGTGAGTGCAGAGTCTACTAGCACAGACTGTGTCCCTTGTTTGTGACTGTGACTTCTGGCATTGTGCCCAGGTGTGACACACATGCTATGTACTGTAGGGGGGGTGCCAGGGGGGGAATGCCTGATGTCTCCCAGCCAGTGCATGCTGTGGTGCATGTCTGCCATCCTCACTTGCATTGTGTTTACTGCGACAATCACTGCATGGTGCATGCCACATTCTGCCTGTCTTGTCCTCCTGGGAATGTAGCCTCTACAGTCCTCATTTAATTATGTGGTCAGCCCAGTGTGACAGTTGACTGTACCCACAGATGTGTGTTAGTTCTGTGTACCTGTGCTGAGAGTGTCCACATGATGTGTTGGTACCCTGGACATCGGTGTGTGTGTAAGTCCCCTGTCATGTGGGTGGGTGCATATGTGGAGTGTGGCCCCCGGCCTGCATGAGGGATGGATATTGTGAGAAAGTGGCTCTGTATATACTGTTCCCTAATAGGTACAGGGTGTACAGAGTCCACAGTCCCCCAGAGGCTGATAGAGGTCAAAGTCAGGTATGACCTTACTCTCAAAAGTGGTAGCTTGGTCGAGCAGAAAGGCAGTACCAGAGGACAGTGTAAAGCATTTATTGTACACACTCAGTCAGCAAATGGTTTCACACACTCAATAACTGAACTCTAGGCCAATGGTTTATATATATAAAATATATGCTTGTTTTATTTTTAGAACCACAAAGGGGATAAAAATATACTTTCTCAGAATGAGAGGTTGAATATCAATACTTTTGTCTTAAGCAAAAAATGTATATAAACAGTCACAGTTGGTTGCAATAAACAATCCTATTTCCTAAACATAACAATGCATTGAGCTCAATGGTAAATTCAGGTTATTTGTAATTAATTACTTTTCAGATTACTTTTGGAATTCCAGGTCTGGCTCCTAGATCCAGCCTTGGGTCAGTATTCAGAATCAAGTGATGAAAGTCGACTTAATAACTGTAATGATTTTTAAATAATATTTAGCTATTTCAAAAGTTAGCACTTAGAAAATATTTCAAAGAAAACATTCAATGGATCTCTATGGCAAGAAATTCAAATTGCAGGTAGAGTACTTTATCGTTACTTTAGTAATCCAGGACTGGGTACCTAGACCCAGGACCGGGGTCCTTATCAAAAACAGGTAAGTAATTTCGTTTGCAGAAATGGTACGATTTTAAAAGAATATTTCAAGTTTGCAAAAATAGACACTTAGAAGAAATTTCACAGAAAAGCAGACAATGGTTTCCTATGGGAGAAAAATGAGTTAGAGGTAAGTATAGTTGTGAACACTTTTCAGGGTCAGGGCTGGGCACCAAGATCCAGCACTGGAGGCTCACCTAGGAGCAGGTGAGTAAATTCGTTTTTGTCACTTGGCTGATTTTTGGTGAATTTTTGCAGTTTTGAAAAGTTCACACAGAAGATTTTTGAAGAAAAAGCCAGTCAATGTTACCCTATGAGGAAAATGAAGTTAGCGGTTTAAGGGTAAGTACTTGACTGGCAGAGTTGAAATTCCGGGCATGGACTCAGGGGTCCCCCAGTGTCAGGTAGGTACAGTTGGTTCACCCTCAGCGGTTTCAGGACGGCCGGGTGCAGAGAGAGTTAGGCCCAATGTTATCCTATGAGGGATAGGGGGGCCTTGGTTGGTGGCTGCTGTCTGGCAAGCCACGCGGCTGTGGGAGCTGGGCTCCTGGTCACTTACTCAGGGCAAGTGGGGAAGTAGGTTAGTGTAGAGAGGGCACTGCCAGGGCCACTCGGGCGGCTGGGTGCAGGGTGCTTTTGAGCCTTCGGGCGCTCAATGGAAATCAATGGGAATGTTCCGGTTTGGAAAAAGGCTGCAGGCTCGGGGACGAGGATGCTTCAGGTGCCACCACCACTTCGAGAGGTAAGTTGGGTAGTTGTAGGTTAGGTGGGTACCCCAGGATTGGGCACAGGGGGCCGCAGGGCGCCGGGTGCAGGGGTGCCTTTTGATGTCGGAAATCTTACCCTCTGGTTGATCGCGGTTGGGGTGGCACTCTGTTCTGAGGCTGCAGGCTTCTTCCGGAATGTCGAGGGGGGTCCTTGAGTGCCGGACTCGGGGTCACAGTCGCCGTGGGGTCGTCCTCAGGGTCTTTGTCCACTCCGGCACTGGCCAGGCTTGGCTGGTGCAGAGTGTGTTGGGTCCGCGGTTCCGGGCTGCTGCCCAGGGTTAAAAATAGGTTTCTTGAGTAGAGCCTCTACTCATGGGAGACCCAGGGGCTTAGAGCCAACAGGTAGCCAGGTCCTCCGGGGTTGGTGAGGTTGCTGGCCACGAGAGATGCCGCGCTGGTGCAGGTTCGAGAGTCGACAGGCCGGTAGGGCTGGGGCCAAAGCAGTTGGTGTCTTCTTCTCTTTTTAGCAGCTGCCGGGCAGGTCCTTGTTCTTCTTGCTCTTCTTGTAGTTTTCTATCTGGAATCTGTCGAAGGAAGGTTCAGGGTGCCCCTAAATACTAGATTTAGGGGCGTTACAGGTAGGTGAAGGCCAGGGACCAATGGGTCCTTGTCCTGGGGTGGGTACACCCCCTATCCTGCCTCTCTCCTGTGGGAGGGGGGCAGTAGCCTAATCCTGATAGGGTAGGGCCCCCCATCCTCAAGATGGCGATAGCCCGGAGATGTGCTTCACCTCGCCTCCCCCACCTGAGGGGTGGGGTGGGCAGACTGGCACATTCCCTGTCCTTGTATGGGGTTTCCGGCCAAGCTTCCCTCCAGAGTGGGGGGTTGCAGAGGCCTGGGGAATCTCCAAGAGGCGGCATGCCTTTGAAGCTTCCCTTGGCTCATCCTGGGGGAGGAGATTTATCACCTCCACCAGGACGGGCATTGTTGCAGGCCCGGGAGAGCAGGGGCTCTCCCACCCAGGGGTCCAGCAACGTGTCTGCTGTGTGGCAGCCTGGGCAGCCTCAGAGCAGACGTGGATTGTAGGTTAGCTGTAAGGGGGCATCTCTAAGATGCCCTCTGGGGTGCTTAGTACATTAAATCCCACACTGGCATCAGTGCGGGTTTAATGTGCTGAGAAGTTTGAGACCAAACTTCCCAGTCTTCAGGGTTGCCATTATGGTGCTGTGGAGCTCGTGTTTGACGAGCTCTCAGCACCATGTACTTGTAAATGGCAGCACTGTACTTACAGTGCCCAGGAATGGACCTGGGTACTGTAGGGGCACAGGGCTCCTGCTCCTGTGCCCACACCATAGGCATAAGGCACCCAGCCAGAGGGGTGGCTGACATATGCCTTGGCAGTGTAGGTGATGGGCATGGCACACAGAGATGTGTGCCATGTCGACTCTTTGTTTTGTCCTGTGCCCAGACACTCAGCCTGCAAAGGCAGTGTGTGTGTGTAAGGGTACAGGGCCTCTAAGGGTGGCACAATGAGTGCTGCAGCCCTTAGAGGCCTTCCCTGGTCACAAGGCCCTGGGTACCTAGGGTACCATTTACTAGGGGCTGACATGTGGCCAGGGTTTGTCAATTTGGAGTTTGTATTTTAGGGAAGGAACACAGGCCCTGGGCACCTGATTGGCAGGAGCCCAGGGCACAACAAGGAAAAGTGCATCAGCTATTAGGCAAAAAAGGGGGGGGGTTACTGCAACAGAAACCCACTTTCTCACAGATATACCCTGCCCATGTGATGTGAGCAGGGAGCAGTGCTGTGTGTCTGACGTGCAGAGCCAGCCCCACACCTGTGAGCCCCCCCCCCCCGTCTAGTGGCACATGTGCAGAGTGAGGTTTGTCGCTGCATTTGGCAATGGCAGGTGGATGTCCTGTGCCTGTGTGTGTCTGTGTACTCTGCTGCGGTAGCGTCAGTGGCCTGTGGCATGTGACTGCTTAGAGGTGCTGCACATTATCCTGGTGTACCTTCTGATGCACAGTGTGAGCCTGGATCATTGATTGTGTCGTTGCCCTCATTCCACCTGTGTACTTTCAATGGCACGTACTGCTTTTGCTCTTCCCCAGAGGATCATGTCCCTATGACAAAGGTGCAATGCGTTGGATGCATACTATGCCTTGTTGTAAACAGCTAATTTGTTCTAATATGTCTCTCTGTGACATGTGCCTGGTGTATTGATGTAGTGTCACTTGTTCATCCTCACAGGTAGGCGCCTCTGCCAAGGAGCAGATATGGATGAACGCCGTCAGTGCCGTGAGGAGGACGGACGGTCGCAAGCGGCGCATGGCCCAGGTGAGGAAACGCTGGCAGGATATCCGGTGCTGGACGCGCAGGATCGCACGGGTCCTGCTGGGGGACTCACCTGAGACCCATAAGAACCGCTGGCGCCGCCGTCTGACCCACATCCACAAGCGTGTGCTGGCGGTGGTATTTCCAGACTTGGACAGGCGCTTACAGGAGAAGCAGCAGCAGGAAGGGGGTAGGTACATGTGTGTTTGTTGTGTGTCACCAGCATTTGTAAGTGCACAGTTGCATGGATACACTGCCAGGGTTTAAGGGTGCTGTGCAGATCCAGTTACCCACAGTATAGCGGTGCACTCCTGCCTCCCTTCCCCTCCTTGCAATGTGTTCCCTGGTCTGTGTGTAGTCACTCCTTCACAAGGTAATGTAGGCTGGCGCTTTCTCCACGTGAACTATGCCTGTAGCATCATGTGTGGGGGTGGTGTGTAACAGGTTTTGGGACCTTGCCTGTGCCCTGTCCAGTTCAGTACATGTGGATTCCATGTCAGTTGGCACTGATGCTGAGTCCAGACATGGGAGTTAGTCTCTCAAGTGTCATGCCTTACAGCACGCATGTCCTATGTTGTGGCCTGTGAGATGATGTGGATGAGTGTGCGATACGCATAGTGCAGGGATGGTGGCGTGTGTTGCAGTCATTCCCACTCAGGACCATGGAGTTGTGTGGCCACTACTGTCCCCTGGGGCATATTTTCCTAGTTGTCATGTGTGTCATCACAAAACGTGGACACTCTCAGTGTCTACAGCATAGGTTGTGCTCTGTGCCATTGTCCCCTGGCACCATGTATATTGACGTAAAATGTAGTACAAGTGTCCACTGTACAGCCTGACCTGATTTTCCTTGTCCATACTCACGGGGGCCTGTGCCTGTGTGTCTTGTTACAATCATCTGATGCTGCCCATTTGTACATGATTATTTGGACAGGCGCACCTTGGGTATTTGGCGTCCAATCTTGCATTTATGCAGCCCCTGTGTATTTCAGCCAGACTAAGAGATGTAAGTGCTTCCTGTGTCTCAACAAATTGTCTCATGTAGGGGGTGGTTGGTGCGGGCAAAGCCTACATGTCAAAACCTGAAATCTCCTTGCTAGGTCTGGCCAGTGTGTGATGTTTGTCTGGACATCCACTCAAGGTGCAGTGAGCCAGTCATGGTGGGCATGTTTTCAGTATTACCTATGCTGCATGTGCCTCAAGTTCATGCATATGGTCCCTGCTCATCCCTATTTTCGCCAACGCTGTGTGGTGCAGATGCAGTGCTGGATTGTCCCCAGGGCCTGGCTCCTCTGTCAAACTCCATTTCATGTCATTTGCTATTGTGTCATGCTCTCCATGGTTTTTCAGTGGCATGGTGGGTCAAACAACTGTGTGTTGCATGCCCTACATCTGTACCTTGTTTTGTAGATGTTACTGATCATTCTTTTCAGGCTATGCACTGTAACCTATGTAGATTGGACTCATGTGACATATGTATACAGGTGTATGATTAATTGCTGTCTCTTCACCTTGCCCACAGCATCGTCTGGGGACACGGAGGGAGACATGAGCACAGACGGAGCGGAGGGACCGAGCACCAGTGCCAGCGTTGACATCGTGGCTGGCACATTGAGTGGAACGGAGGCGGAGGAGATTGAGGCCGAGGACCTGTCCACTGGCACGACAGAATATGAAGCTGACGGGTCCGTGGATGATCTCTCCGAGTGGGCGGAGGCTGCACCAGCAGCTGACAGTGGCACAACATCTCAGCCCGCCCCCTCCATTGCCATCAGCTGCCTCCCACTTGCTCGTGTCCCTTCCCAGCGTGCCCGGTCACCACATGTCTCCTTCCTGCCAGGCACCGCACCCCCTGCCCCTGTCTCCACTGCTGCCGCCAATGCCGAGTCTGTGGACATCCAGCGGCAGTTGCAGGTTGGTCAGGCTGCGATGCTTAATGTCCTCCATGGCCACAGCCAAGTGCTGAACAACATGGAGGCATACTTGGAGGGCATTTTTTCATCGCAGGCTGACCAACGCAACTTGCTGAGGTCCATTGACTCGACACTGACTGCAGTAGTGGGTCTCCTGCAGCGCTATGTCCAACCCCCTACCCCTGACCCATCCACACTTCCCACTCCCATGCCTGTCCCACGTACACCCAGACGTCAGCATGCACCCACCACAACAGACACAGGCACCACACCAGCAGGGAAGGTCATACGCACACCTCCTGGCACGCACACACAGGGTGAAGTAGGCACACCCACTGGGTCGGGGGGCAAACGTAAGTCACGCAGCCAGAGTGGGAGTCCGCATTCCACCAAATCCACTCCCTCCAAATCCCCTCCCCTCAGCTCTCCGGGCCACATATCCGGCAAAGACTCCTTCATGGCCGCTCTGTCCCTGAGCCCCACTGTGACACCACCCCGCAAGCGGTCAAGGGAGTCCCCGGTCAGGGTGGTTGAGTCCCCCCCCTGTCCACACCCTCCCCCTGTGGCGCTGCGACCCATCCCTCCCCCCCCCCTCCTTGGGGCCTGTGGGTTCCTTCGGGTGCAGGGGAGTCGCTGGAGGACCTTGCAAAGGTGTGTAGCGCCATCCTGGCCTCCACCTTTGGCCCTGACCCACCCCCTGTGGTGGAGTCCTCCATCCCTGCACCCACGACGCCTACCCTTCGCCCTCATGTCCCTGCGGTGCCTGGTCCTCCCCCCCCACATGATGCCCTCCCCGCTCTGGAAGACGATGGAGTCTGACTGTGCAGGCAAGCTAGGGGACACGCGTCCCACTGTGTCCCCCACCTGGATTGTAACTTTGGTTTGCCCTATGGGCTGAGTACTTTTTGAACTTTGAAGGGACAAACATATTTTTGGATGCTGATTAAAGCAATTTATTTTTCCTTAGTACACTACTGTCTGGTATTGCTGTTGGTCGACCTGCACCATTATTTTGGGTGGTGATTATGTGTTGGGTGTGTGGGAATTGTCTTGTGCTAGTCATAGGGTGGATCCTGGTATCTGTGTGCCATCACAAGCTGTTGGCTACATAACTTTGTTCATGTAAGCAGTTACTGCATGGTGACATCGTCCCAAGGTGTGTTCCTTCCTCTGTGTAACCTGACTTCTTCCCTGCAGGGTCTTTCCAATATGTGGGGCTGAGCTGTGTCTACATTGGCTGGGTGTGTGACGGACTCATTAGACTTGGCCCATGCATGCTGAGCGATGTCTTCACCTGCATCATTCGTGGCGTCCTTGGTGGTCACTGTACTTGTGTATGTAGACTGTTGCCATGACTTCATGTGTACATGTATTCTTTTAGGCGCTATGCATATGTATACTTCCAGCCTTGCACACATGTGGTACATGTACTGCAGGATCTTTGTGCACCTGACTGACATTTGTGGGCATTGGATCTGTGGGTACTCCACCCTTTTCTTTGCAGGGGCACTGCTGTGAGTGTTAGGCACCCACCCCTCCTGTGTCTGGGCACTGCTGGGAGTGTTAGGCACCCACCCCTCCTGTGTCTTGGCACTGCTGGGAGGACTCTGCACACACCCCTCCTGTGTCTGGGCACTGCTGGGGGGACTCTGCACCCACCCCTCCTGTCTCTGGGCACTGCTGGGAGTGATAGGCACCCACCCCTCCTGTCTCTGGGCACTGCTGGGAGGACTCTGCACCCACCCCTCCTGTCTCTGGGCACTGCTGGGAGGACTCTACACCCACCCCTCCTGTCTCTGGGCACTGCTGGGAGGACTCTACACCCACCCCTCCTGTCTCTGGGCACTGCTGGGAGGACTCTACACCCACCCCTCCTGTGTTGGGGCACTGCTGGGAGTGATAGGCACCCACCCCTCCTGTCTCTGGGCACTGCTGGGAGGACTCTGCACCCACCCCTCCTGTCTCTGGGCACTGCTGGGAGTGTTAGGCACCCACCCCTCCTATGTCTGGGCACTGCTGGGAGGACTCTGCACCCACCCCTCCTATTTCAGGATATGTACACTTAGAACATACACGGGTGTGGGTTCGCTACATGCATACGCGGTGGGGGTACGGTCCTTACATACACGGTTGGGGTGGGGGTACGCTCCATACGTACGCGGGTGAGGGTATGGGTCGTACTTACACTGTTGGGGTGGGGGGTACGCTCCATACGTATGCGGGTGAGGGTACGGGTCGTACTTACACTGTTGGGGTGGGGGTACGCTCCATACGTACACGGGTGAGGGTACGGGTTGTACTTACACTGTTGGGGTGGGGGGTACGCTCCATACGTACGCGGGTGAGGGTACGGGTCGTACATACACGGTTGGGGGGTACGGGTCGTACATACACGGTTGGGGTGTGGGTACGCTCCATACGTACGCGGGTGAGGGTACGGGTCGTACTTACATTGTTAGGGGGGTACGCTCCATACGTACGCGGGTGAGGGTACGGGTCGTACTTACACTGTTGGGGTGGGGGTACGCTCCATACGTATGCGTGTGAGGGTACGGGTCGTACTTACACTGTTGGGGTGGGGGGTACGCTCCATACGTATGCGGGTGAGGGTACGGGTCGTACTTACATTGTTGGGGGGGTACGCTCCATACGTACGCGGGTGAGGGTACGGGTCGTACTTACATTGTTGGGTGGGGTACGCTCCATACGTACGCGGGTGAGGGTACGGGTCGTACTTACACTGTTGGGGTGGGGGTACACTCCATACGTACGCGGGTGAGGGTACGGGTTGTACTTACACTGTTGGGGTGGGGGGTACACTCCATACGTACGCGGGTGAGGGTACGGGTCGTACTTACATTGTTGGGGGGGTACGCTCCATACGTACGCGGGTGAGGGTACGGGTCGTAATTACACTGTTGGGGTGGGGGGTACGCTCCATACGTACGGCGGGTGTGGGTACGGGTCGTACTTACACTGTTGGGGTGGGGGTACGCTCCATACGTACGCGGGTGAGGGTACGGGTCGTACTTACATTGTTGGGGGGGTACGCTCCATGCATACGGGGGTGGGGGTATGGGTCGTACTTACACTGTTGGGGTGGGGGGTACGCTCCATACGTACGGCGGGTGTGGGTACGGGTCATACTTACACTGTTGGGGTGGGGGTACGCTCCATACGTATGTGGGTGAGGGTACGGGTCATACTTACACTGTTGGGGTGGGGGGTACGCTCCATACGTACGCGGGTGAGGGTACGGGTCATACTTACATTGTTGGGGGTACGCTCCATGCATACGAGGGTGGGGGTACGGTCCGTACATATCCGTCCCCACGCTATGTGATGCTTGTGCGGGCCGTACCCAGGCCTTTGCCACGTGGGTACAGCCGTCCCGCCATTGTTGGGATGACATAGGTGTGGGCGTGGTACGACTCGTACCCACGCTCTTAAGGCGTGGGTACGGGACGTACCTGTATTGTTGTGTTGCCGGTTCGTGTCGTCAAGCACTTCCGTTGTGGCGGACGCTGGCTTTGCTGGACACGCCCCCACCCCCTCATAGTGACCAGGGCCTGGGGGTCAGGTATGTCCAGGGCATGTGTGCTGTGTGAGTTTGGTGGGGGGTTTGTGGCCTGGCCCTGGTCCTGCCCCCCCACCCCCCTTTCCCCCCTCCCTTTGTTGTTCTGACCTTCTGCGGTGTCTGCGTCGTAACCTGTAGAGGAGGTCGACTGCTATGAGGGCCGGGATGACACGTAGGTTCGGGTCCATGTCTGTCCGTCGCGTGCAGGTACTCCTTGTTCGTGTCGTCCTGATTTCCCGGCAGTTTTTGGCTGCCGGAAAATATTCACCGTGCGGGATGACGTCGGTGCGAATCGTAATTCCTGGTTCGTGAATGGCAGGCTGCGTGCGTCCCGACGTCACGTCGGCGCTTTCCCGAATCACATTTATATGTTTATTTTCGTCGGTCGGGGTTTTGTACGATTCGTACGGAAATGGGATTTCCGTGCGAATCGTAATTCCATGTTTGTATATTTTTCCGACCGGGTACGCGTCAGACGGAGAATATGCTCCGTCCGACGGTTCGCACCCGGTTTTTACCGGATCGTGATCGGCACCATATTGTGTAACAGTTTCGCCTACACTGTTAATGGACGATATTATGGGCCTGCCGAGAAACGGTGTAGTTTTTTTGTGGACTTTAGGGATGAAATAAAGTTTAGCTACCACTGGATGTTCTATATTCATGAATTTAAATTCTTCCATTGATATCACCCCTTCTCTTTTCCAGGCCATAAGTTACTTTTTTAGATTCTGTCTTGCCACATTGTATTTAGTATGTGAGGACTTCTCATAGCATTCTTTATCTTGCAGATGTCTATTGGCTTCTAAGATGTAATCTTTCTGGGGCCAGATGACCATATTGCCCCCTTTATCTGATTTAGTCACAATGATCTCATGTTTGCTGCCCAATTTTTTAATCAACTTGGCATAGTCCATTTCTTTATTGCTCTTACATCGCTTTCTATGTTTCGTACGGTGGTACAATTTTTTTATGTCTTCAACAACTACCTCATGATAAATGTCTATTGCGTCCTTGGGCATAAAGGGTTTGAATTTAGATTTCGATTTAAAAAGACTAATCCCGAGGGGGCGTGGTCTTGCTGTCAATGGCGTGAGACGCACGTCGAGTAGCTCCGGCCGGCCGCCACGCTTTTGAGCCATTATCGCGGAGCTGGGGCTCAATCGGCACCACTTTTCGGGGCGCACTGGTCGCGGAAAGTGAGGAGCCTCCACCGACTAGCAGACGACAGCGGGGGCTCGCTGGTGGCGGTGGGACCGTGGTCTAGCACCGGCCTCCTGACTCTGGGCGCTGCGGCTGCCATCTTGCTATTCCCTCCGGCCTTCCATTCACACACATTCCCCAATTGGCTACAGGGGGGCGCAGAGTGATCAGAGACCTGTATAGGGGGGGGGGCACACTTAAGACATTTGCCCAGTGCAGGGAGGACTTTTG
Organism: Triturus cristatus; assembly: GCF_964204655.1. NCBI lineage: Eukaryota > Metazoa > Chordata > Amphibia > Caudata > Salamandridae > Triturus > Triturus cristatus. Next base: position 239,926,803 of record NC_140581.1, on the reverse strand, counting down.
TCTTCCACCGAACGCGAGGCTTCAATATGCGCAGCTGCGGCATTGGGTGTCCTCATCTGAGATACAACAGGCCGCTATCAGACCATTCACCCCCTTAGAATGGCTGGTCCGCTCCTTTGATGAATCGAAAGGCCTTATTTCTCGGACGTACCAGATTCTACAGCACCCTCCAATACTTACTGCACACTCGTATCAGCGCCAATGGCAATCAACGTCAACCACGGAAATCACACCGTCACAGTGGAATCGCCTTTGGCGGGATATTCCTAGGGTCTATCGCAGCATACCGCAAAGAGAAAATGCATATAAAATTATGACGCAATGGTATTATACGCCTGCTCGACTGCACAAAATGTTCACTGCCGTTTCCCCCTTGTGCTGGAGGTGTTCTAATGCTTCTGGGGATTTTATTCACATTTGGTGGGCGTGTCCGCTCTTGACCCTTCTCTGGAAGGAAGTCCTTAGCCATATCAAAGAAGTGTTGGGCTTTCACCTGCCTGAGTCTGCAACCACGATCCTTTTGGGCCTTAAATCCACAAACCTAAAGGCACTTACCTGCAGCGATTGGACTATAGCACTTCATATGCTTGAGGCAGCTAAACAACTTACAGCGCTGTACTGGAAAAAAACGGAACCTCCCCCAATAACTGCTTGGTTCACGTGCTTATGGCATGTAATAACCATGGAACTTTTTACAGCGCGATTGCAGTCCCGCAACACCCGCTTTACTGCTGTTTGGCGACCCTTAGTTCACTATCTCTGTAAAATAGAACATGCGCGTTATCTACCCTCCAAGCTTAGAGCGTTATAACTTTTTGAAGATGCCATACTCCCGTCGGACCCCAATAGGCTCCTTGCATAACCATAGCAGCCCTGGGCGACTCTTCCCATGGCAAGCCTCAAGATATGCGATTTCAATACCATGCACTCCTGCGCGCATATACCCGTCCGCCTACCTAGCCGCTTTTCTTGCTGTGTTTTTCCTCTTTTCTTTTCTCCCCTCTTCTTCCAACTCGTTTCTGCTCCTTCACTATTATCTACTTTTGATGGGCCACATACCCGTGTTCATACTGTTCTTGTTGTTGCACCAAAAAGGTCCTGCGATTTCACACACCACTCTCATATTGCTATATATACAAAGTCACGCGGCTGGCCCACTAAGGGTTGTAGGCGACAAGCTGTGTTTTCAACTGTCTCTTAATGACTTTATATAATCTTGGAGAGCATTGGGTGAAACGCGACCGGCCCTAAATGGGTTGTAGGCTTAACGCTGTGTCAATTTGGACCTCTGTTCTACTTTGTTTGTAGAAAATAAAAACATAATATAAAGAAAAAAGGACTAATCCCGGCTCCCAATTGGGTAATATTCTCAGTATGCAGCCCTTCCTGTGTGGAGCACAACTCTCCTTCTAATTCAATCCCCATGTTGACCTCCTTATTCAGATGTTGCAAGTCTCGCAATATAGTTGCATCTGAGGTGTCTAATTCAATGGTGGGCCCACTTCCACTGACACCACTTTCAACATTAATAGTCTGCATCTCTTTCAGCCCCTCCTTGATTGCAAAACACTTCTTTAATTTTAACTTTCTTATATATATATATATTTGCAGCGTATTTCATCCAGCAAGTCCAGCTCACCAAAAACAGAGGAATACAGACCCAGAAATTCGAGCAAGGTTAGTTTATTTTGTAACACCCAGCACTACTGCCATGACGCGTTTCGGCCTTCAGGAGGCCCTGATCACATGACGCGCATGTGGGGCCCGATTCACAGAACAAACTTAAGACTAAATCCTAAACTTAGTACCATTCTGGTATTCACAGAATGCACTTAGTACTTCTGGTATTCACAGAATGAACTTACTACTTTTGCTATTCACAGAATGAACTTAGTACTTTTGCTATTCACAGAATGGATTTACGACTCCTAAACTTACGTCCGCACTCGGGCCGGAAATTCCGGCCCGGAGGCGGAGCTTCCGGCCCGGAGGCGGAGCTTCCGGGCCGGAGGCGGGGCTTCCGGGCCGGAGGCGGAGCTTCCGGCCCGGAGGTGGGGATTCCGGCCGATTTAGCTATGGCTGAAATCTCCGCCTCCGGCCCGGAAGCTCCGCCTCCGGCCCGGAAGCCCCGCCTCCGGCCCGGAAGCTCCGCCTCCGGGCCGGAATTTCCGGCCCGAGTGCGGACGTAAGTTTAGGAGTCGTAAATCCATTCTGTGAATAGCAAAAGTACTAAGTTCATTCTGTGAATAGCAAAAGTAGTAAGTTCATTCTGTGAATACCAGAAGTACTAGGTGCATTCTGTGAATACCAGAATGGTACTAAGTTTAGGATTTAGTCTTAAGTTTGTTCTGTGAATCGGGCCCGTGGAGTTTACCAGTTTTTAAAGTGCAAGTGTTCAGGTTTGTACTCATGAGAATACATTCTGCATTGCGCACTATTGCCCCCACTTTCCCTTTAGAACCTCTGTCATTTTCTCCACTAACCATGATAATAGAAAGTAAGAGAGGAATACACTTGATACCCAAACTCTATAGAGCATGTGCAGATATTATCCCAGTGACTAATGATAAAATACGACACTCATAGGAAGAAGATTTAGGATCCCCAATTTCGGATAAGCAATGGTCTTTCTGCTGCTCAGTCACTAAAACGGTCTCCATCAACAGTCGCCATAAATTAATACATTTCAAATTTCTATGTAGAGCATACATGACTCCAGCTAGAGTCCACAGAATTGACCCATCTAGATCCCATTGCTGCCTGAAATGCAATGCCCCTGGTGCAGACTTTGGCCATTTGGTATGGACTTGTCCACGCATCTCCGCCTTTTGGGTGCTAGTGCACAACATCGTAAGTAAAATGGTGAATGTACACATGATACCCCTACCTGAAATTGCTTTATTAGGTTATGTGGCGCAATTTCCTCCTAAGATCCGTAGGCTTGTCGCTATCAGCTTATTGTTAGCTAAAAGAGAAGTGGCCATACATTGGGGTGGAAAGAAAGCTCCTACCGTGAAAGGGTGGTTGACTAGTCTTGCCTCTTGTTCCATGAACAGTGAATTATATGTTGCCACGACCCCTCTGGCATCCCGTCCCAAAGATAAATGGGCTCCATTTAGACGCTACCTGAATGCACAACAGGCTGATCCTGACACACAGCAACAACGTGGTATCGTACCTGCAGGTATTGGGTAAAATGTGAAGATATGCTTGCTGACTCTTCTTGTTTACACTGTATCAGTTATCTTATCGGGCCATCGATCGCATGTGGGTATGAATGGTTGCATATGGTTGGGAATGTCATAATGAGATACGTTGCTACTAAGACCCGAGTGTGAGGCAGATATTGATATGATAGAAATTTACTTTTATATTTTATTTTATAAGTCCTTTTCGAACAGACTGTGTTATATTGACTTTCCATGCAAAATGTATATGATAACTTTCTCTTTGTGCAGCTGGCTATTTACCCCTGTTACATGACGATGTTAGATATACTGAAGAAATTGCAAAATAAAGTTATAAAAAAAAAAGTGCAAGTGTTTGGTCACGTGAAAATAGCAACAAGAATAGACATAGAAGAAATTTCTACACAAGCAACCAACAACATTAATGGGTGCAAATACGGAAAAACATTAAAGGCAATGTCATAATTAAAACATACATTAATTCATGAATGTTAAAATTAATAAAATACTTAAGAGCAGAGTTAAAACAAGAATAAAAACCTCAACATTTTAAAAGGTCAATATTCAAAGTGCAAGGTGCATTGTAATAATACCCAAGTGGGTTGAACAGATGTGGATATGTATTCATGTTTTGCAATAATATTATCTGACTGTACAAAACATAAAACCACATACAAAAATAAATACTCATTAATTCATAAATATTTAAAAATGTTAAATACATTCCTTACAGATAAAAGACAACAACAAAGGTCAACTATACATTGTAAGTGACCATTTGATTGTATAATCCATATCCAAGTCAGTGTGTAAGGTAGGAATATTTGTTGGAGCACTGGTGTATATTTCATCGTTATATACACTCTCCTGTTAACCCATACACTGCAATTGACCTTGCCTTGGTGTTTGTCTCTGCTCCAACACAATTCTGCCCAAGTGGGCTGATACTTATCCCTCTATGTCTATACAACAAAGTGTAAGTGCAAAGAATAAAGTGCCACCACAGATATTTAAGAAACTATTTAAAAAATGTACATAAACAGTTTGAGAGGCATATTCATGAAATGAATCTAGTAATTTCAGTGCAACCTGTGCAGATTAGGAAAAGCTAAAGGCATGTATATAGGTCCTCGCTGGAATTGAGGCCCTGGGGAGTCTTAGTGTCTAATTCGAGGATATATCTTGTTTCCAATCTACGAAGTAGAGCCTCCCTGTTGCCTCATCATCTTAGTGGTGGCACTGTGTCCACCACAAAATATCTCAAGTGTTCCAGACAATTGCCATGAACCTCCTTAAAATATCTGGCAACAGGGTAAGATGCATCACTATTGCTGACTGCCCTTATGTGCTGGAGTATCCTCTTGTGGACCTGCAACTTGGTACTACCCACATATCGCAGGCCACACGAACACTCCAGCACATATACAGCAAAATCAGTCTTGCATGTGAGCATCTTAGAGATGGAAGCCGGGTCATCATGAAAGGGACTTTTGTACGACGTTTTACTAATGCCGTACTTGCATGCTTTGCAGCTTGTACATCTAACAAATCCCCTTCTGGAGTTCAACCATGTTTATGTAGTGGTTAGTTCAGGGCTACTTTTAACCAGAGTGTCACACATTGACCGAGCTTTCCTAAAAGCTACGCTTGTTTTTTTTGTAAGGGACCCTCCTGTCACTGGGTCATTGCGGACCAACACCCAGTTATGATTTATTATCCTGCGTAACGCCCGATGCTGAAAATTAAACGTCATAATCAACCTGACAGGTTCAACAGGCACAGCTGTGGTCAAGTTGGTGCAACTAGTAGTTTTGGTAGTCATACCTTCAGATCTTGGGACTAGGGCAGTTTTGTTAATGGCTTTATTAATCATATCCTCAGTCATTTGAGATGTCATCAGTGATGTCACTGACCATGTCATGAGTGATGTAATATGTGACGTCATCAGCAGTGCATTGCGGGGGCGCGAGTTATAGTTAGCTGAACCAACTATAACAGGGGAATTTCTAGGGTTTTGTACGAGGGAAATGTCCAGCTAACTATAACGCCCCTGAAACCTATGGTTTTTTCAGTGAATTTCTAAGGTTTTTTAAATGCCAATTCCTAACTATAACGTCCCTGAAACCTTTGGTTTTTTCAGTGAATTTCAAAGGTTTTTTAAATGCTAATTCCTATCTATAACTTATCTCTGAAGATATCATGAAAAGCATTCTTTTTTAAAAGTAGGGTGCACATTAGTTTTGTGGAAAAGCATCTTTGTGATTGGTTAAGAAAAAGCAGTTTCAACGTGGAGTACATATCAAAGGATAAAATTTGCTCAGATCAACCACACCTGCTACTTGCATTTGGAAGGCACTGTTCGAACTTAAAACAATCGTCAACTTTTAACCTGCATGTGTCGTTAAATATTCAAGAAAATGTTACAAAAAAATATTGTTAAGTTTTAAAAAATTGATGAACTTTTAACCTGCACGTGTTGTAGAATGATCTAGAAAGTGTGTTGATAGAATACGTTGCACTTCTGACTTCTATGTGTTGTTGAATATTAAAAAAACGGTTCATATGGAAAATTAAAAAGAAACCAATAGAGAAGTTTTGAAACCTAAACGAATCAAGGAACTATTCTAATTTATTCTTTACATGTATTTATGTGTGCAGCAACAAAATTATAGACACAACAGCACTAGGAAGAGGAAGAAGCAGGGAGTGGGGGGAGGGGGGAGATGGGCAGAATGGCACACAGGCACAATTAAGTACAACACACATATAGACTAACAATGGCCAAAATGAAACACACCAACAAGCAGCACAAGTCACACAACTCGCCAACATCACAACACTGAACGAGCATAGAAGTGAAAACCACGCTGCATTCATACAGGATGTGTACAAAGGCCAGTCGTTGGTGTTGTGGGATGTCTGCGACCGTGGTCATCATGGATGAGATGGCCAGCATGTGGCACATGGTAGAGTTCACTGTGTGTTATGTTGCCAACCGGCTGCACCTCCCTCCCACGGGCCCCCACACTTTTGTACGGTGCGCTGTTGTATCTCGTGCACTAGTACGGCACACCATTGTAATGCCTATTTGCTTATGTCCTGCTACATTGCAACTACAACATAACAGTGCCGTTTGGAGGTGGTGCATGCCAGTTTACAACATCAACTGCTGCGGCTCTTGTAGCAGGCCACACCAGAACACAGAGACACACTTACCGCACTTCCTGTACATGGACATGTCCGAGACACCCCGTTCCCCTTGCCGGATAGGCACACCCCTGCACTGACCTGTGAACCCCAGACCAGCACACGCCAGTTGTGCATGCAGGAGGATGCGTGCGTAGCTACACATCCAGGCTCACTGCCAACGCTGAGGTGACAGCACGCTGTGATGTTGCAGGGCTCGTGCCTATCATGCTAAGACAATGACCACAGGGACACACTTACTAAGATGTGGGTTTGGGGGGCATTGGCGGTCCGGGAACGGCTACTCTCCATTTCATTATCAGCACTTTAACGGAAGTAAAGTTGAGATAAATCCAACACACTATTCAGAAGTTGGTGCAAACTGCAGATATCACCAGTATTCCAGCGATAAGTGCCCCAAAATTTAACACCATGGTGGACTCCATCAAATAACAGTAATAAGAACAAGAAAGAGTCACACAGCAGTTAAGAGAACAACCAAAAACGTTATTAATTTTTTTTTCAAACTTTATTTTTTATAATAATAAGTATATAAACGAAAAACTATTTTCAAACTTTATTTTTTTATTAACATATATATGAACAATAAACTAATAAACAAAATGTAACAACAATAATAAAAAACAACAAGGCGGAACACTACTGTGGGGACAATGGATGTCGACGACAGACCTGGAAAATAAGAAAGATTGTTCAAAAAAAAAAAACATGGTATTCTCAACAAAATACCACAAGAAACAAATCACAGATATATAAAATGCATACAGCTAACAACATTTTATAAGTTTAACTTACAAAAACTGTAAATGTTGCCGCTTTAAAATATTTACCGAATCTGAAGAAAATGTTTGCAGAAGGCACCACACCAACAACGTTTTTCTTCAGTGGTGAGGTCACTCGCAAGATTTGCCAAAGAGTTCTGTTACGAGGAGATCCTAACAAAAAATACTCGTGCGGCACAGCAAGTATGATGAAACACCTAAGGACCCTTCATCCAAACAATCATGCACGAGAAGAGTGCAAACAGATGAGAAACGCTCCTGTTCTGTATCTGTAAAAAAGAATGACAAATAAATGTATATTAATAACTTTCAAATTTATACTATTCCATTACTGTACAAACACATTTTATATAAAAACTGACTATGAAACTATAACCCTGAACCACAAGTGTGATGATCATTAAAACACTACATGCATAGTGCATACTACTTTGAAGCAGTTCATGCCCTAAAGCCTACCTCACTAAAAGACTACATGCTAACTGACTAAATGATTACAGTACTATAAGGAGACACACTGGGTGACTCACAGGGTGTTTGCTAGAAGAGTATGAATACTAACTAGGGAATAGAAGGTGTGAAACACAACTGTGTAGGTGATTAGAGGACTGCATCCATACTGCATAGGCATTTAAAGCAGTCCATGTGCTAAGGCCTGGCTCACTGCATGACTACTTGGGTACTGACTGAATGATTATCGTACAGCAAGGAGAGTGCCTAGGTGAATTTATAAGTGCTAGGCTTTTCGCACAAGGAATAGATTAGTACTTGGTACTGAATGGGTCACTAGAGGAGTGCAAAGGCAGTGACAAGTGCTGGACTGTATGGATACTCACTAGGAAATTGAAAGTGTGAAAGACAAGTGTCTAGGTGGTTAGAAGACTGCATGCATAGTGCATAGGGGTTTGAAGCAGTCCATGTGCTAAGGCCTGGCTCAGTGTATGAATACTTAGGCACTGACTGAATGATTAGAGTACTGCAAAGATAGTATCTTGGTGAATTTATAAGTGTTTGGGTTTTAGCACAGTGAATGGATTAGTACATGGTGCTGAATGGGTCACTAGAGGACTGCAAAGAGAGTGACAGGGTATTTCCTGGAAGTGTATGGATACTGACTAGGGAATTGAAGGTGTGAAAGACAATTGTGTAAGTGGTTAGAGGACTGCATGCATAGAAGATAAGGGTTTGAAGCAGTCCATATACTAAGGCCTGGGTCACTGGATGAGTACTTGGGTACTGACTGAATGATTAGAGTACTGCAAGGAGAGTGCCTGGGTGAATGTATTAGGGTTTGGCGCTGTGAATGGGTTAGTACATGATGCTGAATGGGTCACTAGAGGAGTGCAACGGCAGTGACAGGGTGTTTGCTGGAAGTGAACGGATACTGACTGGGGAATTGAAGGTGTGAAAGACAAGTGTGTAGGTGGTTAGAGGACTGCATGCATAGTGGATATGGGTTTGACGTAGTCCATGTGCTAAGACCTGGCTTAGTGCATGAATACTTAGGCAGTGACTGAATCATTAGAGTACTGGAAAGAGAGTGTCTAGGTGAATTTATAAGTGTTTGAGTTTTGGCACAGTCAATGGATTAGTACATGCTGTTGAATGGGTCTCTAGAGGACTGCAAAGGAAGTGACAGGATGTTTCCTGGAAGTGTATGGATACTGACTAGGGAATTGAAGGTGTAAAAGACAAGTGTATAGTATGTCAGAACACTTTTATTTGAAGCAATCTATTTGGTACTTAGAAACTGACTAAATAATCAGACTACTTCTAGGACAGTGCTTAGGTAAAACTTTTAAATTTTCAGTTCTGCCACAGTGAACAGAATAGTACATGGTACTGCACCTTAGTGTCAAACCCTGACTCATTTTATCAATGCATAAGCAAAGACTAGCTTCTAATGCTACTAAAACTTGACAACATGAGAGGTTTTAAATTAGTTATCTGTCAGCAAATACACGATGTTACCAAATGCTTCTCTCACAGTGGTTCTCAAATGCACACAGACTCACAGTGTAATTCTAGACAACAACCACTATACCTAGGAGTTTACCAAAAATCATTCACTACTGTGGAAGTGGTAAGCGAACTGCACACAATCTTCATATTTCAGGACTGCACTTTTGTGTCAAAGCCTGACTCATATAATCAAAGCATAAGCAAAGACTGGCTTCTAATGCTACTAAAACTTCACAACATGACCGGTTTTAAAACAGGTATATGTCAGTAAATACACGATGTTACCAAATGATTCTCTCACAATCCTTACCCAAATGCACACAGACTCACAGTGTGATTTTAGACAAGCAACACTATCCTAGGAGTTTACCAAAACTCATTCACTACTCTGGAAGAGTTAATAGTACTGCACACACTCTACATATTTAAGTACACCACATCAGTGTCAAAGCATGACTCATTTAATCAACGCATAAGCAAAGACTGGATTCTAATCCTACTAAAACTTCACAACATGACAGGTTTTAAAACAGTTATCTGTCAGCAAATACATGATGTTACCAAATGCTTCTCTCACAGTGATCCCAAATACACACTAACTCACAGTGTGATTCTAGAGAAGCACCACTATCCCTATGAGTTTACCAAAACTCATTCACTACAGTGCAAGTGGTAAGGGAACTGCACACAATCTACATATTTCACAACTGCAATTTACTGTCAATGCCTGACTCATATAATGAAAGCATAAGCCATAAATGTCTTCTAATGCTACTAAAACTTGACAACATGACATGTTTTACATCACTTATCTGTCAGCAAATACACGATGTTACCAAACACTTCTCTCACAGTGGTTCCCAAATACACACAGACTCACAGTGTGATTCTAGACAAACAACACTATCCCTAGCAGCTTACCAAAACTCATTCACTACAGTGGAAGTGGTAAGGGAACTGCACACAATCTACATATTTCACGACTGCACTTTAGTGTCAATGCCTGACTCATTTAATCAACGCATAAGCAATGACTGGCTTCTAATGCTACTAAAACTTGACAACATGACAAGTTTTAAAACAGTTTTCTGTCAGCAAATACACAACGTTACCAAACGCTTCTTCACAGTGGTTCCCAAATGCACAAAGACTCACAGTGTGATTCTAGACAAGCACTAGTATCTCTAGGAGTTTACCAAAACTCATTCACTACACTGGAAGTGATAAGGGAACTGTGCACAATCTACATATTTCACGACTGCTTTTCAGTGTCAATGCCTGACTCATTTAATCAACACATAAGCAAAGACTGGCTGCTAATGCTACTAAAACTTGACAACATGACAGGTTTTAAAACAGTTTTCTCTCAGCAAATACACGATGTTACCAAACGCTTCTCTCACAGTGGTTCCCAAATGCACACAGACTCACAGTGTGATTCAAGACAAGCACCAGTATTCCTAGGAGTTTACCAAAACTCATTCACTCCACTGGAAGTGATAAGGGAACTGCACACAATCTACATATTTCACGACTGCACTTTAGTGTCAATGCCTGACTCATTTAATCAACACATAAGCAAAGACTGGCTTCTAATGCTACTAAAACTTGACAACATGACAAGTTTTAAAACAGTTTTCTGTCAGCAAATACACGATGTTACCAAACGCTTCTTTCACAGTTGTTCCCAAATGCACAAAGACTCACAGTGTGATTCTAGACAAGCACCAGTATCCCTAGGAGTTTACCAAAACTCATTCACTACACTGGAAGTGATAAGGGAACTGCACACAATCTACATATTTCACGACTGCAATTTACTGTCAATGCCTGACTCATATAATGAAAGCATAAGCCATAACTGTCTTCTAATGCTACTAAAACTTGACAACATGACAGGTTTTAAAACAGTTATCTGTCAGCAAATACACGATGTTACCAAATGCTTCTCTCACAGTGGTTCCCAAATGCACACAGACTCACTGTGTGATTCTAGACAAACAACCCTATCCCTTGCACTATATCAAATCACACATCTAGAAGTAGTACTACATTTTAGTATAGAAACATAACATAACTCATTTCACAAATTCATAAACAATGACTGGTTTCTAATTCTACCAAAATATAAAAACTGCACAGTTATCTGTCTACAAACACATAAAAAACACAAATGCCTATCACAGAATGGTTTCTACATGCACACACATTGTAGAGAAAAAAAGTACTCCCTACACTTTAGCAGGAAAAATACATTAGTCTGATTAAAATCAAAATAGTCTACATACATCCCCTCACAATTAAATAACTCATCTTTCAAGTTCTTTTGTAGATTAAGGAGTATATCAATCACTCACCATATTTTCTTTTACAGAATCTCTGCACTGTGCACCTCTCAGCAAAAGCAAAGAATGGAAAAGTTTCCCTTTCATTTTCCACACATATACATGTAAACATCAAATCACAATCCTTCGCACATAAACTCAAAAGCAAACACACATTTCTATTGGTTAAACATTTCAACCCTTTCCAACTGAAATACATTTCAACCCTTCCCCCAATCTGCCTTCTGCCTGTTACCATAGAAACAGGTCATGGAACACTGCACTGAGCTCACAGGTCACAAGTTCAGCACACAATGTTCCTACACAAGACAGGAAGTGTGCTTGACTTTTCAACATATCAGCTTATCATATATAATGTGCCTTACAATCTGTTTTTGTTAACCAATAACAATCATACCTTTAAAAAACAAAAATATACACCCTACCTTTCAGTGTAGAAAGTTGTTATACAACCAATGATTTCTTGTCGTTTTTCAAAGAACGTTGCCGTGGATCCGTGCACCCACCACGAGAGAATCCGTGCATCCAACGCGATAGGATGCGCGCACCGTGCGCGCATTTCGCCGCTTTTTTTTTTTAAAAGGGGGACCACAGGGGGTCCTTCTGGGACCCGCTAAGCAGATCTAGAGGGTCAGAGTATTTCCACACTGCCCCCTTTATATCTTTTACACACTTATTCCCCTTCCATCTTCAGCCTCGCTTCTACCGAGGCAGAAAATGGCCGCCAACAGTTCCTGGTTTCGAATGTAGAGAGACGCTCGACAGCCAATTAGCATTCAGCGCGCGATCGGGAGGGTGCGCGCTCCGTTCGGGGAGGGTGCGCTTAGATATCACTAACTTTTTTACCCTAATTTTCTCAGGAACTACTGAACAGATTCACACCAAATATGCAAAAGGCACGAGTCCGAACTGAGGACTACCTCTTTGCCAAATTTGGTGTCATTCCGTTCAGTGGTTCGGGCTGTAGCTGCGACAACAGATCCTATGGGAAATTGCATGGGGAAAACGTGTTTTGGGACCCCCCTTTTTCTCGGCCCCCGCTTCACGGTTCACCGCAAAACTTTCAGGGTAGGAGCGGAGCAGAGCGGAGTTGGCCAAAAGTTTGGAGAATTTTGCGAAGATTCGTCAATCGGCGCCAAAGATATTCCCACTAGAATGTTGCGGATTTCATATGGAAAATAGGTCCTTACTTTAACTATCTACTGGCGACCGCCAGTAGATAATATATATACGTCATGTGATCAAGGCAGAGAGCTGTCGAAACGCGTCATGGCGATATCTTTTTCAAAGGAATAAATAAGAAAACAGCACTTATCTTGGGTCCACTCTCGTTTGTTTTTCTGGATGAAAAGTTTTGGGGAACGAGACTTCTTCATATATATATATATATATATATATATATAAATATATATATATATATATATATACCTTTCCATGTTAAGGGATAACTGTATATATAATTCTTAGCAAACAGTATCAGGTATAGTATAGTACAAATGTGTACAGCCAAAAAATGTTGTTTCCGTTACCAAAATATGTACACCATTACTGAATGGTTCCCTCCAGTGTATAGGAGAGGGCGGCTAATACTTCAACTCTCATTATTCCATGCCCTACGTGAGGCGAGTCATGACGTCACCGAGTCTACCGCCCCACAGGTGGGGACGGAGTTCCGTCCCACATTGCAGGCTTGCTGGATTTGGGCAAAACGCTAATAATCTCTGGCTTGCAACATGACTGGTTAACATTCAGAGGGTTTGCTTTACTTTTCCAGGTGCAACAGAGAGGTAATACCTTTGATAAAGTAAGTGCTGGAAATGGAAACCCGCGAGGGTGGAGACATTTTCACTGGTAAGAATATCATTTCCCTTACTGATATTTCTACTTACCAGTGCGTGACTACAAGGATTCTCCCATGAATCACTCCATGGGGCCCGATATAGTAGTGGTTTGGGTAAGGGAATGATGATATGCATAGTTGCAGTTATGCATAGTTTGCACTTTTCACACAAGTTTGCAGTGCTTTGCTGTGTGCACCAAACACGTGTGAACATACAGTTACGAATAGTATATCACAGACACAAAAATCGAATGTCTTTTTTGTTTTATTATTTAAATGTTTGGTCTTTCTATGTCTCCAGTTATGTGGTTTTAACTATGTTATATATTTTCTAATTTTGCAGGACCTATAAAACAAGCAATTCTATCATTTTTATTTTGTTTAAAATTTGTTTATTGGGATTTTTACATTACTTATTACACATTAACATTTGGCATCATCGTGTTGTATTGACACACAACTGCAATTGGGAACGGAATGATTGTGCGATATAGCTTACACATGTTTACTGCACTACAGCCATAACAAAACAAAAAAAAAACAAGGGGAATCATGACAACTGTGTGTTGATGCACATTTCTGTGAGGATCCCTCCTGTTAGTCTGTACTTGTCAGTGGTAGTGTCTTATGCCCTGGCCGGGCCTGCTTTTGATGAATATGCAATTGTATTCCACTCTCATGTCTTCCTTCCCTGTGTTATCGTGCCTTATTGTGCCTGTATGTAGTCCCATCTAACTGTCATCGGAGTCTAAGCTACCGATGTGAAACGGCTAATTGCCAACTATGGGGGTAAAATTAGGGGAAGCGTAGAGGAGCTGTCAGATTGCACATCAATAATGTCACTAGTGTGGACGGTGTCATAGTCTGTGTACTGTGTGGTGATCTGTAGGTGCAATGGTGCGTATGCGGCGGGGAGGGTTAAAGCCCTCATGGGAGGTACCCCTGTGTGGGGGGAGAGCTCCTGGTATGACTTCGACGGGACCTTGAGTCTAAGCGGAAGGGTCTTGCTATGAGACTTCTGCTATTGCCTCTGCAGGGGACTGGGGTGGGGTCTGGGATTGAGGGGCCACCTACAAGCAATTCTATCATATGTTGGTTTACAGGACCATACTAATAGGTATTGTGTGCTTGGTGATGTATGACTTTTAATGAATGTTCACAATTAGGAGTCAGGAAAATCGGAATCTGGTTTCCTGAAGAAAGCCTGGGACTCGCCTAAGGGCAGGTGCATAGGCTTGAACATGCCCACCCCTACATATGCAGGGATATTAAGTAATCCTGTGCGTCAATTTAGTTTTTAATCATCTCTTAGATCTACCCACATAAAAGGACAATCCTTGGGGTTAGATACAGGGATTTTAGCCTAGATCCTGTTTCCACATGCACCCCTCTTCTCAAAAATACTCAGCATTTTTAGGAGTCCATTCACCATTGTAAGATTGCTTGGTGAATGAGGTGTGGATGTGTGAGCCCACACCTTTCAGTTTTTTGGAATTTTTAAAAACCTTGTGTGTCCTACACGTGTCTGGAGCTATAGGGCCTGATTATGATCTTTGCGGACGGATTACTCAGTCACAACGATGACAGATATCCCGTCCACCGAAATATAAATCCCATTATATTCTAAGGGATTTATATTTCGGCAAACGGGATATCCGTCACCGTTGTGACGAAGTAACCCACCGGTCAAGATCATAATCAGGCCCTTAGTATTATGCAGTGTCGGGTCCTCTGCTAAGCCGGAGGAGCGACCCCCAATGTGTTGCAGCAATGAAGGAAAGGAAAAATAAAATGATAATAACATGATGGTATTATCATTTTTCTTGTTCCTGCTGCTGCAGTATGCAGGTGGGGCGTGCGGGGCTGGTCTGCTCACAGAGCAGGGGATGAGTGGTAGATACACTGAAGTGGGCATGACGCTTTGGTCAGCCGCCTCGGGCCGGTCAAACAGTCATGCACACTTAGCATGTTCTCCACCCAGGCTGCATTACAGCCTGGTGGAGAACATGTCCAGGCCCCCAGTCCCCATCTGAGTGCCGAATTACACTGCTCAGAGCGATCCCAACGCTGCATTGCAGGGTTGTGATTGGCTAAGGGGAGTCAATCACAACGCCTGGCTCAAGGGAGCCAGGCTGCTTCCTGTTCGGCCGACGGAGGAGAGAAGCCGTGTGACAGAGCAGCGAGGAGGCAAGTGTATTTTTCTTTTCCTTGCCCCTCGCCACCCCAGATCCGTGCCGGCCACCACTGGTATTATGGACCATGTATCTAGGGAAAATTCCCATTGATTAAGCAAGTTTACTGTCTTTTTGTCACTTTTTTGCCTTTGTTTAGTTGTGAATATTAGAGACATCATCTACATGGTAATTAAGAACACCAAGTGGAAATAATTTTAAGGCCTTCACCACACACTGGGCTAACAATTCAGACAGTTTTAGACTGAAAGACATAAGATGACACCCCACCTATTTAAGAAAGTGAGGGATTGACTTGCAGATTAAATATTACAGATTTTATTTTTAAATAACAAATTTTATTGGTATTTTCGCCGCTACATCTTGGCCCAAGGGGCCCTTTACATACATCTACTTAGAGAATATTACATAAGTGTACTGAGATTATAATACAATCAACAAAGGCCTGAAGAAATAATAAACCAATGAAACCCAACACTGGCACAGGCGGTACACCCCAACCCCGACCCATATAGAGACTCTGTTGAATTCTTCCGAGTGATCATGTCCACTAATCTAGGGAAAGTCCATGACTATGTGAGTGGGTGGCCTGTGTAATGGAAGATTCCAGGGATTGTGCGGGGGTAGGTCTATGCCTCTGTATGCGGCCCAGTGAGACAATATCTTATTGTGTTTCTGTCAGCAGCCCGTGCCTTATGCACCGCTATCTCCATTCCAATGCATTTATCCAAGGCTCGTTTCCACCCACCCGCAGACGGTGGTGAGGTCCCCTTCCAGTACTGGGCTATGTCTCGCTTAGCTAGTGTGAGCCCCAGAAATAAAAGGTGTTGCTTATACCGGTTACCCCTAATCCCGTCAGTGCTGTGTAATAGGAACAATTTGGGATCCAGACCGAGTCAGCAGGATAAGACCTGTTCTAGGCACAAGGTCACCTTCCGCCAGAGGGGCTGGAGTGCCCTACGACTTCACACTGTATGCAGGAAGGTCGCCTCCCCGTTCTCGCACCTAAGGCAGGTGGAGGACAGAATAGCGCCCATTCGCCAGAGCTGGGACCTCATGTAGTATGCTCTGTGTATATATATTTGCATTGGATTAGGCAGTACCGTGTAGCAATAGCGGCTCCACGGGGACTTGCTGGGGCCTTAGTCCAGTCATCATCATTGAGGTCTGGGATATCCCCATCACATGTCATGTGTAAAGTATCCAGCGTGGTGGGATTATGATTGATTAGTGTCTGGTAGATTTGTCTGATTTTGTGGGAGCCAAGGTCTCCCATCAACAAGCGCCCCTCCAGTGGGGCGAAATTCCAGTAAGTCCTCCAGGGAGCGGATATATGGTGTCAGTGCATGACTGAGCTGGAGGTATCTATAGAATTGACTGCAGTGTAGCTGATATTCTGTTTGCAATTTTTGGAAGGACTTAAGCACCGTCCTGTGCATTATGTCGCCCAGTGTTGAGATCCCAATAGTTTCACAGGCTCGGAATCCTGGTAATGCTGCAACCTGGCAGAGGTAGGAACTGTGACAGAGGGGGTTCATCTGTGTCAGTCTCTCTTTCCAGCCCATCCTTTTAACTGTGCGTCGCCATAATGATATAACCACGTTACATGCGGGTGGCAGATTATCTAGGTTCATCTGTCGTATAGGAGGTCAAATCTGGTCTGAGGGTTCATAGCTAGCCTTTCGACTGCGAATGCCAGATCCACCTGTGCACTGTACCACCACTCATTAATGTTGAGTAGCTGAGAGGTGGGTAATAAGCAGATATGTCGGCCATGGCGATCCCTTCGCAATAGATGGACTGAGTGCAGGTCCGGAGGGCCACCCTAATAGTGCTCCCTCCCCACAGGAACGGATTTAGAAGAGCATTGACTTCCAGGAACCACGTTGATGGGATGACATATGGGAAGTTTTGCAGGCGATACAGTATTCATGGAAGGGAGACCTACTTGAAGATGGCCATATGGGCATAAGGGTAAAGGTGACAACGCCTTTATTTCCTCCCTGAGATGCGTTAATGTTGGATCAATATTGTCCGACCATGAGATAATCAGACATGATGAAATGAATACCCCAAGGTAAAGGAACCCTCCCGTAGCATGGGTTAGTTGAGTCGACCAGGAGCCCTTCCCCTGATCTCCACAGACCGGCAACAACACAGACTTCGCTGGTTTGGTTTTTAGCCCAGTGGTTTCCCCGAATACTCGAAGAATTTGCAAGATACGCTGGCCAGAGAACCCGGGGTCCGTTAGAAAAAACAAGACGTTGTCTGCATATAATGCAATTCTGTCGGACGGTTCTACAAACCAGTTGTATCCCCGCACTAGGGGTTCCCGCCTCACCCATGTCGCCAGAGGCTCGATTGCCAGAGCAAATAATAGTGGGGACAGCAGGCATCCCTGTCTCGTGCCTCGATGAATGGGGAATCGCTTTAAATGCGTCCCCGCCACCCGTACTGAGGCGAAGAGACCTGTGTATATAGAAGACGGACATATGAGAGAAAACGTGGGCTGAAATTAAGGGCTCGCAGGAGGAAAAATAAATATTCTCAACTGAGTGAGTCGAATGACTTGTCAATGTCGGCGAGTAGAAGAGCTGCAGGGCGTGCAAGGTCTGTGGCCTTCGGAATGGCATTATGGACCCCCCTAATGTTATGTCATGTGGATCTGTGTGGCATGAAGCCAGCCTGGTCGAGCTCATGGATATGTGTGCGTAGACGGTCTGCAAGGACCTTGCTGAGGAGCTTGGGCTCAAAGTTCAGGAGGGAGATAGGGCCGTATGAGGGCAGGGCACTGACATCGCCCTCTTGGCGGCGGTAGAGGAGGCCAGGACACTCTTAGATGAGGGAGGATCAGTGGCAGTGATCCTCCTCGACCTGAGTGCGGCCTTCGATACCGTCAATCACCAACTCCTCATTAAACGGCTCGAAAGAGTCGGTGTGGTAGGCTCTGCCCTATCCTGGCTCTCTTCCTTTTTGGACCAGCGTACCTTTCAGATCTGGGAAAACAACACCTGCTCCTCCGAAACTCCCCTCCAATGTGGTGTGCCTCAGGGCTCCTCCCTGAGCCCCACATTATTCAACATCTACATGTCCCCATTGGAGGAGGTTATCACCCCGTTCGGAGTGAGCATCGTCAGCTATGCTGACGACACACAATTAGTGGTATCATTATCCCATCCCAATCGAAAACCAGCAGATCTACTTAACTGCCTTACGCAGGTTCAAAACTGGATGAACAGCTCAGCCTTGAAACTAAACGGAGCAAAGACAGATGTCCTTCTTCTTGGTCAGAAAGGAATCATTCTCCCCCCGAATATTTGGCCTGATTGTCTGGGTCCCATTCCTGAACCAAAACAAGAAGTAAAAAGCCTGGGTGTGTGGCTAGATACTACCCTGTCATTTTCCACACAAGCAAAAAAAGTAGCCGGGACATGCTTCGGCCTGCTGAAATCACTGAGAAATATCCTGCCCCTTCTGCCACCCAATTCCCAAAAACTGCTTATACAAGGCCTGATAATTTCTAGGCTTGATTTCAGCAATGTGATATACCTGGGCGCCCCGGAAGCAACACTGAACAAACTTCAGAGAATTCAAAACATAGCCGCCCGGATTCTCACTAAGACCCCTGCCAGAGACTCGGCCAAACCAGCATTGAAACTCCTCCACTGGCTTCCTATAAGGGAGAGAGTTAAATTTAAGGCCTTGTGCCTAGCTCACAAATTGTTACAAAATCAAGGCCCTCCCATTCTTAGAAAATTTATCAAACCCTATAAATCCTGCAGATCCCTCAGATCGGACACGGAGAATTTCATCAGCGCCCCCAGAATCAGGAAGGCACGCACAGGTGGAAGGCGGTTCACAGTCCATACCGCAAGCCTCTGGAATGCACTCCCCCGCGACCTTAGAACTGAACCACATTACCTTCGCTTCAGGAAGCGGTTGAAAACTTATCTTTTTCCCCAATGATCCCTTCCCATCCGAACCACTGTATCCCCGTCCCATCCCTCACCCCCCCTCCTTCCGGCCCCCCCTGTCAGGTTTAGGGTAGGGTTCTTAGCGCTGGGATACCTTCGGGTGACTACGCGCTTTACAAGAGTTTTTAATAATAATAATAATAATAATATGAAGAAGGTTCTTCAGGTGGGCGTCCCGGTTTGAGGAACACCACAAATTCTGCATGACACCAATCTGGGGGAAGGAAGGGTTGTTCTACGGCTTCATGGAGCGCCTGAAGGTGGTATGAACCCAATAGGGTCATGTGAGATCGTAAGAATTCCCTTAGGAACCCATTGGGGCTAGGAACCCTGCCAGGTCGTACGCCCAAAAGTGCATTGTTGAGTTCTTCAATCGTGATTGCTCCATTAAGTTGCTCACGGATGTGGTCGGTTAGTGATTTTGGTGGTATAGCTCTTAGAAATTCCTCAATTCGGTCTTGGGTTATGATTTCTTGTTTTGTATAAAGTGTTGAGTAATATGATGCGAACACTTGAGCAACCACAGTGGGTGTGGTGCATATAGTCCCCTTTGTGTTTCTCAGTGCTAGCACAGGAGTGGGCAACAGTGCTGCCTACAGAGGCGGTGCAGCATTTTGCTGGACTTATCACCCCATTGATATACTCTGGCTTGGGTCGTTTGCCATATGTGTTGGGCTACGTTTGTATGCAACTGGTATAGTTGTTGTTGCGTGAGTAGGAGGTCTCGCTTGGCGTCAGTTCTTGTGCCCTACCTTACTTCCGTCTAGCGCGTTCGCGTGTCTCAAGTTCCACCACCTGCACTTAGCAGCGTAGTTTCTCCCCCGCTCAGTGGCTGATATCCACCCCCATATTGTAAGTTCAAGGGCTTCCCATAATGTCTTACAGAGGGGGCTATATCAGAGTTGGACTCTAGGTAGTCCATGATTGTTTTTCTGAGGGAGGCATGGTAGGACGAGTCTCGCAGGTGCCAGGGTGACATGTGCCGTCTGAAGGGAGATGTACGGGGTCCTAGATATCGCCTTAATGTTACTGGGGAGTGGTCCGATAACCCCCTGGGCAGGATACAGACTCCTGTGACCCTATGGATATGTGCATGTGGGAGGAAAATACAGTAAATTCTGGAGAGTGACCTGTGTACTGGCGAGAGATAGGTGAAGCCTGACTCCGCTGGATAGTAGGCACGCCATGCATCCGACCACCCCAGAGTAGAGACCAAACCATGTAGTTTAGTTTCCCCTGCACTACGTCCTGGGCCCGCTTCCTGCCCCCGGTTGATAGGTGCCATAAAGTCATACCAGTCGCCCCCTATTACTGATAGGCCATCCGGGAGCTCCCCCATAATTGTACGGTCTTGTCTACTAGGGTTTGCCTCAAGGTAGGAGGGGCATAGAAACTACCAAGTGTCAGGGATTCCCCATGTATTGTACCCGTAATGATGGTATATCTCCCACCCGGGTTGGGCCATATTTTGGAGAGGCTGTATGGGACCCTGCGGTGTATTAGGATCACTGTACCCCGTGACCCAAGGACAAATCCATAGTGAAAAACCTTGTTAAATCCATTGCGGGCTAGGCAAGATATCTTAGTTCCCATCATATGGGTTTCCTGCATAAGGAGTATGTCAACTTCTAATCTCTTCGCCTGCTTTAGGACTGAGCCTCATTTGATTTTGTCAAGTATCCCACGGATGTATGACGTTACAACGCACACTTTTACAACGCATGCACTTACAACGCATTTTTTACAACGCATAATCCATTACAACGCATGACATTACAACGCATGACACTACAACGCATTTTTAAAAACTACCTTTACAACGCATTTCCATTACAACGCATACTACCTTTACAACGCATACCATTACAACGCATAATATTAAATTGCATTTAAGGTAAGTATTAGATAGTATAGGGGTAAAAGTTACTTTTCTAACTCCAGGGGGTGCAACAGTAGGGTAAGTGTTGGATAGTATAGGGGTAAAAATTACTATTCTAACTCCAGGGGGTGCAACAGTGGGGTAAGTGTTGGATAGTATAGGGGTAAAAATTACTATTCTAACTCCAGGGGGTGCAACAGTAGGGTAAGTGTTGGATAGTATAGGGGTAAAAATTACTATTCTAACTCCAGGGGGTGCAACAGTAGGGTAAGTGTTGGATAGTATAGGGGTAAAAATTACTATTCTAACTCCAGGGGGTGCAACAGTAGGGTAAGTGTTGGATAGTATAGGGGTAAAAATTACTATTCTAACTCCAGGGGGTGCAACAGTAGGGTAAGTGTTGGATAGTATAGGGGTAAAAATTACTATTCTAACTCCAGGGGGTGCAACAGTAGGGTAAGTGTTGGATAGAATAGGGGTAAAAATTACTATTCTAACTCCAGGGGGTGCAACAGTAGGGTAAGTGTTGGATAGTATAGGGGTAAAAATTACTATTCTAACTCCAGGGGGTGCAACAGTAGGGTAAGTGTTGGATAGTATAGGGGTACAAATTACTATTCTAACTCCAGGGGGTGCAACAGTAGGGTAAGTGTTGGATAGTATAGGGGTAAAAATTACTATTCTAACTCCAGGGGGTGCAACAGTAGGGTAAGTGTTGGATAGTGTAGTGTAATATTATGCGTTGTAATGGTATGCGTTGTAATGGTAGTAAGCGTTGTAATGGAATGCGTTGTAAAGGTAGTTTTTAAAAATGCGTTGTAGTGTCATGCGTTGTAATGTCATGCGTTGTAATGGATTATGCGTTGTAAAAAATGCGTTGTAAAGGTAGTGCGTTGTAAAAGTTGCGTTGTAAAGGTTGTTCCCCGTATCCCACGGACAATCCATGTCATGATATTGAGCCCACCGGGTATGTATAGCCATCTGAACCTCAGCGGCGTTTCGGGGGCCAGCTGCATGCATGGGGTTTATGGTGCAGTCGTGCCTGTGCCAAAACTGAACTGAACTCTGCAAAACTGAATAGAACTCTCCCCCTCTCCACCCCCCACCCTAATACCTCGACCAACATGAAGTATCTGTCATGGTTGCGATGGCCCCAGGGTTCCAACAGGTGACCCCAGGAGTCTCTCGCCAATCGTTCCCCAAAGTCCCAATACCTTCAACGATATTGTCTCAGGGCGTGCAGATAACACTTGTTGTGGTCCACCAAGCCAAGTAATATTCCAAGGGCGGACTGACCAAACCAGGTCCTTGTGTAAGCAGCCTGGGAGTATGTAACTGGGCTCACTGCAGATTCTTATTGTGGTCAGGAGTCTGAGCCCTGCGCTTGGGAGCGCCAGTTGGATCTGGACCTGTGCCCTCGTTTGGAAGTGGACTTCTTTGGCTGATTCCTTCTGTTGCCTTGGGAAGAGTCTGATTCAAGTGGAGATTGAGTATGAGGCTTGATGTGAGCAGTTTTGTCGGCCCATGTGAAGATAGCCTCCGGAGTGTCGATAAATAAGGATTTGTTCTTATAAATTATACGCATCTGAGCCAGGTACAATAACATATATTGAATAGTCAGTTCTCGGAGTCTGCATTTGGTCCTGCTGCTGAACAAGCAGAGAATAGTCAGAAAAGATCATGATGTGATGGGAGTCATATATCAGTTCATCTCCGGTCCATATAGTTCAACAGTTTAGCAATGATAGGTTGGGCCGCTTCACCGGGGGGCTTCCTTATGAGTGCTCTGTGGGCTCGTTCCACTACAAAACAGGAGGAAAAGGAGCCCTTCAGCAGAAGAGACCCCGACCAATGAGTCAAAAAACCCTCAGTGATGCACCTTCGCATCCCTCCAGGAATTCGATATGGCATAGGTTGCTCCGTCTTGCTCAGCCCTCCACGTCCTCCAGCTGTGAGGCAAGTTCCTGGGCCACTACTGTGAGCTTATTGACATTCTGCTGTAGGGCTGCGACAGCATCTTCCACAGATAACGCTCTGGTGTCTGCCTCAGTGATGCGGTCTACAGTCTTTATGAGATCTTGGCGTAGAAAGGATACATCCGAGCCGACCGCACTAATCTTGGTGTCCAACATGTCGCAGGATTGTGTTATGGCGGCAACCAGGGCAGCGTCATCTGGAACAGGGTCCCCGCCATCAGCACTGCTAGCCCCCATGAGGGCAGTGGTGTATTGATCCAGTGTACTTTGTTTTGAGGTTGGGGCTGAGGTCTTGTCCTTCGTCATGTTGTTAAGAGGAAGGAGGAGCCCAGGCCTGGCACCCACTCTCCTGCCGCTGCACCTGGGATGTGACCGCAGCACGGCACCACTCTCTTCTCAGGTGTCTCTTCGGCGGGGTCGTAAAAATTCCCCCCAAAGCAGATGACTTCGGGCCAGGCCTCACGGAAACAGTCTGCCCCAGGCCGCACCGGTTCTAGCTCCGCCGTTTCTGCAGCCCAGGGACAGACCGCAAGGCGAACCCCGTAATGGGATCTCACCGGTCGCAGCCCCGGCTCTCCGCACGCTTGTCTGATGCACTGTCCCCGGGGTGGCCCCTCAGTCTGTTCAAGCAGGAGTGGGCCCAGGTGGCGCCCACACCCGATGTCTCCCGCAGAAGTCCCCGGCTTCAGGCTGATGTCGTGTTGCGGGGGGGAAGGAGGCAAAACATCTCCCCTGCCCCATGTGAAGTCGTGTGTGGTCCCATGCCGTGGGCCTACCATATTTCAGGCCACAATCCTGTGGGGCTGATCAATTTAGGCTCCAATTTGAACCCCAGGGGTGCAGGGCCTCTTTCTCTGCCCGATAGAATTAATGTATCGCTCCAGTGCCGTGACCAGTGTGTCTTAAGTACTCCCGGAGGCTGTCATGTCACGAGGGGGGAGGGCGACGAGTGGTCCCGCACCACGGACCTACCTTGTGTGGTCTAGGAGCCCTAGCGGTTCCGTGGTTCTGGGCTGTAGGCTCCTCCATTTGCCTTGCGGGCTGCCCGCGCCATTCAGTTGCAGCGAGCCAGGGTGCCGTACCAGAATCCGTTGTGTATTTCTTCTGAGCAGGCCCCTTGAGTGCAGAGCTGACTCGCCTTGGCACCACCTCGTTGGGGGGGGGGAGCACCGCCCAGTGTGCGCCACCTCTCCCTGTCGCCACCCCTGCCCCAGCAAGGCAGTCCACTGGAACGGACTCCGACCTACAGTTGCACCCAGGCATGGAGGGGGCCCGCAATGTGGAGCAGCGGCCAGACAGCGTGTGCAGGTGCCGTCAGCCCGTCCCGGGCCCCATCCTGGAGCAGCCGGGCCGATCGCTGAGTGCATCAGCACAAGGATCACAAGAAACAGGCTCTAATAACACGGATGCAGGTTTGCCAGTAACCATCTCGGCATCGGCTGAGACCGGAGAGCATGTTTGTTCCTGGGAGCTCGTGAATTGGGCTGTTGACCAATCTTTATACATAGTCGGATTCGTTCATGAAGTCTTTGGCCTATGAAATAGTGAGTAGCATTCTGGATTCCTCCGAATCACCATGATGGGACAGATTTTCAAAATTATCTTTTGCACCTGAAATTAAGATTGTTATCTTTGCTCTGCGTGTTCTCACTTGTTGAATACATTATTAGCATTCAATTCCCTTTTTTGTGTGTGTGCTATTGTCCTGACCAAGAGCAGGGTGTTGTGTGTTTTCTGCAAGGCCCGTTGTAGTTTTCCTTGTGTTGGCCTGGCTGTGCACGTTGTAGGCCTCATTTTCCTTTGCACACATTACTATATAAACACGCTTGCTATTGTGCCACATTGTACTTTCACACAGAACCTGCATATGTTTTTGTGTTCTGTTCTTTTCCTGGGATTTAGTTTGAGCACCACCGACAAGGTCAAGCAACAATGTCCCTTGTTATACTTTCTGGCCAGTTACTACCACCTAGACATAACACAAGAATGCAGCTTTTGTTTATGTGCATACATGTCCTAGCATATAGATGAGTACATGAGCCACAAACACACACATGGAAAGAGAATTCTGAGACAAGAACACTCTTTCTGCTGAGATGTAGATTATTCATCTGTGAATGCTAATGTACGGGTTCTGCCGATAATTCCAGAGATCTTTCATATAATCATCAGCTGCAGCCAGCACAGGTAAGCGCGGTGGTGCGGGATGGGGGCGGGGCAGGGTAGAAGTCGACAGACGACAGAATAGGTCAAATTAAATAAATAAATAAAATCTATTCCATCGTCTGTCGACTCCATCCCCCAGCCTTGCCCCACCACGCCACGCTTACCTACACTGCCCGCGACTGATGATCATTTAGCTTTATTCACAAGGAAGGGGGTTTAGGCTACACTGTCTTATAAAATGACAGCACTTTTCATGGTATATGGATTATTGACCACGCTAACAGTATGTAGTAATGAAGCAGGATACAGTAGTAGTCTTGAGTAGATTGTTTATTGATTACATGGATGAGGAGCCATCTTAAGAGCAGCCAGCTCCAACAGACACCAACTCAAGAATGCCAGATACACATTCTAAGCAGCAATAGAAACTCTTTAAAGAAACATAGTAATAAAACCTAAGTAGATATAGCAAGCTAAACAGAACAGGCTAAAACAGATTACTACATTTATCTTCCCTTCTTCTAATAACAAAAAAAATGAAGAAAAAAATAAAATTCATTCCCTAAACCTTGCGGTTTAATGATATATCGGGAACTTCTCCTGGCATTACCGAAGACAAATTCCTTACTTGGAGGTAATTTACTATCAGAATTGGAGGGCAGGTGTCAGGTAGAACATTGGACTTTAGCTACCATGCTCAAGTTCCACCAACAACCACCTTCAATTTGAATAGCATTTCCGACAATCTTGACCACCTTAACAGGTGGACCAAATTTACTTTCACCTTTGTTAACATGAATTGATTTCTTAATCTTAACAGTGTCACCAACCTTCAGAATAGACATCTTTGATCCCCTTTTTGTGTCAAAGTTAACTTTCTGTTTAGCTTGGGTAAGGGAAACATTATCTTTTACAAACGACATCAATTTACGTACATCTGACTCACTATTGATCCACTTGGATATCCACCCTGGACGAAAGGAAGTATTTGGCTTCCTTCCCCTCATTAACTCGAAAGGAGACACTTTAGTGGAAGAATGTGGGGTGGTTCTATAAAACCATATCATGCTGTTAAGTGATTTGACAACATCTTGATTGCTGGTTTTAGCCCATTTCACACAGTCCCCAACCACCTGATTCATCCTCTCCACAAGTCCATTTCCTTGAAGGTGATAAAGCTTACTCTTCATGATTCAAACTCCTTACTGATAAACTGTTTCCCATTGTCCGAAACGAGTATCTCAGAAAACCCTTCTCTACACCAGACTTCACTTAAAAAACAAATGATAGTTTTAGTATCAGCTTCCCTAACTTACTTGTATTCAGGCCATTTTGATGCATAGTCTACCAAAACCAAAATAAATCTAGAATTACCACTGAGAGTCAAATAAGGTCCCATGACATCTACACCAAGCTTCGCCCAGGGATGGTCAGGACACTCAACAGGAATGAGGGGAGGAACAAAAGTCTTAAGGGACTTATCAGATGACTTACATACACAACAATCCATCACAAATTCCTCAATTTCTGAGTCCATCCCTGGCCACCAAAATGTGTCGCGAATG
The DNA here is from genome assembly GCF_964204655.1 of Triturus cristatus. Lineage (NCBI taxonomy): Eukaryota > Metazoa > Chordata > Amphibia > Caudata > Salamandridae > Triturus > Triturus cristatus. The sequence continues at coordinate 239,899,727 of NC_140581.1, read as the reverse complement.
CGACGCTTAGTAAAAGAAGATCCAAAATGTCCTTCATGAGCCCTAATACGAATGCCTTTCCTAAATGAATGTGGCGGAATTCATTTGTCATTCCGCAACAAAATGCCATCCCCCAAGGAAATTTCGTCTTCAACTTTAGCAAATGGTTGAAGGGAAGGAGATAGGACCTTCTCCCTAGGCCACCTTAGGAACTTACAAACATCCTGGAGAACACAATCATTAGCAAAAGATTCCCTCCGTTCATCCTCAGAACAGAATTTCAATTCCGGAATATCCACCCCAGCCACAAGACAATCTTCACAATCCTCATCAATAAGTTCAGAAACGGAAACATCATTATCATCATGGAGATTTGCACAAGGAAAACGAGAAAGAAAATCCGCTCTCCTATTTTTCCCTGCAGAGATGTGTCTGATATCGAACTGATATTGAAGCAATTTGGTAACCATTCTCATGATTCTGGGAGTACAACATTTAGTGAGGCTACCTCCCAAAATATTGACCAGTGGTTTATGATCTGTCTGAAGCATAAACCGTTTTCCCCACACATAAGACCTAAACTTCTCAATAGCCCATGCGCAAGCCAGTAACTCCCTTTCGATAAATGAGTATTGCAATTCAGGTGACCTTAGTACTCTAGAAGCGAACCCAATAGTTCTTTCAACTCCATCCTCCACCTGTGTCAAAGTAGCACCTAAACCTACTTGACTGGCGTCAACTGTCAAGCAACATGGTAGGCTTGGGTCAAAAGGTTTAAGGACAGAGCTCTTCTCTAAAAGGTTCTTAATCTCTTGGAAAGCCAACACACATTTGTCGCTCCACACAAACTTAGTCCCATTTTTAAGAAGATTTTGTTTTTTTGTTTTTTTTGAAACCTTTATTACAGAATGTAAAAGATATACAAAGATGGGCCTACAACCTTCGGGCCGGCCGCTAGCAAACAGTAAGAGCATAAAATACAGTTAGTAAACACACGCTGCAGCGTGAGAGAGATCACAGGAGTTGAAAGAAGCGTTGGCGGCCACACCGTCCGGACCCCCCAAATGGCGGTTCCATTTTTTATATAAGAAACAACAAACAAATCCACAAGGCAGCAAAAGTCAAAGCAGCAGTACGAGCTCCCCTGGGGAGGACCCTACCGAGCCACAGGAATAGCGGGGGGGGATAGGCCGGGGCGGAAACAAAGTGGGCTCAGTTCCCAGAACCAAGGCGACAAGCAGACTAGGGAGACGGGGCCAGTGCCAGCTCAGGCGTCAGTGGCGGGGTACAAATTCCGCCACGGTAGGAGTTCCAGGGCCAAAACCAAACTTAGCCAGCGTCGCCCAAATATATGGCCACTCAAGCGTGTCGAACGCCATAGTGGCGTCCAAGGACGCCAAAATGGCCGGCTCTCGTATGAACGGGACCCGCGCGAGCACCCCATGCAAACGCCGCAGGTTTAGCGCGGTGTTGCGATGAGGGATAAAGCCGGACTGGTCCTGGTAAATCAGATCGCACACCACGCCAACCAGCCGATTGGCCAGCACCTTGGCTAGAATTTTGGGCTCCGCATTCAGCAGCGAAATGGGCCTGTAAGACGTGACCCGATCCCGCGGCCTCCCCTCCTTATGAATAACCACGATAGTGGCTAGACGCTGGTCCAGCGGGAGGGAACCCGCCGAGCGGGCCGCGAGGAACATAGCACGGAGATGCGGCGCCAGCGTATCTGGTCGTAGTTTGTACAATTCGATGGGAAGGCCATTAGGACCCATGGCCTTGCCGGAGGCGACCGAACGTATGGCGAGGGCAATCTCCTCGGATGTTGGGGTCGCGTCCAACAACACTTTATCCTCCTCCGAAAGGGAAGGCAGCGCAATGTCTTTAAGCAGGGCATGGGAATCCTCTTCCGAGCTAGACAAGATACCGGGGAATACACCCCACGGAAATATTCTGCGAAGCAATCAACAATTTCTCCTGGTTCAGTGACACACACACCATCCAATTTCTCAATCGACGGGACAACTCGACTCGCTCTCTCCTTTTTATCCAGCCACGCAATCAGTTTACCAGCCTTATCACCCACATCATACAGTCTCCCCTGTTGCTCTCTACTGAGGCCCCTGGCTGCCTCCGTGACGAGGGCCTTGTAGTCCGCCTGCTTGAGTCGGAGAGCATGCAATTTATCATCCGTCACCCCACACTCCAGATCACCCTCCAACTCAGTTATCTCAGTTTCAATACGGGTCACCTCCTCCCGCTCGCGCCTCCGGGAATGGGAAATGAGGGATAGGGCCTCCCCCCGGAGTACCGTCTTAAACGCCTCCCACAGAGAGACCGCAGACGACACAGACCCCACATTGTCTTCAAAATATCGCTCAAGAGATTTAACCAAGTCTGCGCGAATTGTGGGGTCACGCAGGTACCAGGGATTAATCGGGACCACCCTCCCCTCCCCCCTCGGGACAATGTCGAAGTGCAACAGGAGCGGGGAGTGGTCTGAAACACCCCGCGCCAAATGTCGTACCTCCCCAACCCTCCCCGCCTGTGCCGCTGGCATCAGGACATAATCAAGCCTCGAAAGACTGCCATGAGCCCCGGAATGAAAGGTGTAATGTATCTGCGTAGGGTGTTTCAGCCGCCAACAATCCACCAGCCCCAAGGTATCCAAGAGGCCGGATAACCAAGTTTGGGCACGGGAGAGATCCCTGGGAGGGTGACGATCCTCAGTCCCGGAAACTACGGCGTTAAAATCCCCCCCCAACCACTAGAATCCCCTCCGGAAGGCCAAGGAGGAGGCGCCCCAGATCAGCAAAAGTCGTTGTTTGCAACCCTGGCGGGACATAAACAGAGACGAAAACAATCACTCTACCCTCCAATCTACCCACCAGAGCCGTATATCGTCCCCTGTCATCATGGAGCACCTCATCAACTTCCAACGGGAGCGAGGTTTTAACCATAATGCCCACACCCCTCGAACCAGACGTGAAGCCCGAGTGGGCTATAAGGCGATAGCCCCGTCTGTTCATGGCACGAAAGGAGTTGCCAATGAGGTGTGTTTCCTGCAGAAATACTATATCGGGTGAAATTCGTTTTAGGAACTGCAGGACCACCCCCCGTTTTATCCTGTCCCCCAGTCCATTAACATTCCAGGACAAAAGACTCAGTCCCCTACCCCCCATCATAGCCGAAATCGATCAATCTCCCCCCAGACAGCACTTTAGAAATAGCACAACAATACTTCTGCCTTGTGGTACAAATAAACAATACCCAACCCCAACCCAACAGCCCCAACAAAACTCCCCCCTCCCTGCACCCCTGCATGAGCCCAAACAGCCCCCCCAACTTGCAGTGTGCCTGTCGCCCCTATGTAAATTAAATTACTAAGACCCCCTAGAGGAGGAAGGAGAACCCCCTCGAGACCCAGCACCACCCCCAATGGAGGGGAAACGAGACACAACAGTCAAAAGACCCTAAGCTGGGCCGAAAGTGGCTTCATCCGGGGTGAGCCCCCGTGTCAGTACCTCAGACCCGGTCCGGTGGGCACTCTACTCCCGTCGCCCCCCCCCATCCCGACCATGTCCTCCAGACAAAGTGTCCAACCAGTCCCCGGCCGTTTCAGGACGGTCAAAAAAGTGAGTGCGACCATCCGCCTCCACCCGCAGCCTGGCCGGGAAGAGCATGGCGTATTTTAAGTTCATGCCTCGAAGCCGCCGCTTGACGCCCGGGAAACTCAGTCTCTGCTTCTGGACCGCCTGCGTAAAATCAGGATAAAAGTTCACCTCCATGTTCTCCAGCTTAATCGGCCCTTGCAGTCTGGAAGCTTGCAAAATCGCATCCCTGTCCCGAAAGTTGAAAATACGGGCAATAAGAGGCCGCGGAGGGGCTCCGACCTTCGGCCTGCCACCGGGAACTCTATGGGCCCTCTCCACCGCAAAGAATTTACTCAGTCCTCGAGGCTGGAGATGGGTAGAGATCAGGTCCTCCACAAAGAGATCCGCCGCCGACTCCTCCCGTCCCTCGGGCACTCCGATAATGCGAATATTATTCCTCCGGGCCCTGCTCTCGGAGTCCTCCAGGCGCCGATCCATGAGCGCACTTGCCTGACGGAGCCGGTGCACCTCCGTCTGAAGGGCCACTTCCTCAGTCGTGAGGCCCGACGCGGTGTGGGCCAAGGAATCGACCCGGTCATTTGTCTTAGAGAGATCGGCTCTGACAAGGTTGACATCGATAAGGACCGCGTCGAGTTTGTGTGCCAAGGTGTCGAATTGCTGGCCCACTGAGGTCTTCATCTCAGCAATGGCGCCCATGACGTCCTGCAAAGTCAGATCCGTAGGCAAATCCGGGGCATCCGGGGGGCACTCGGAGGACTTGTGCGATCCGCCGGGAGACCCCTTCGGGAGGGTGTAGCGGTCCATGATGTTGGCCTGATGTGCGGTGCCATGCCGGGTCGACTTGGCCTTCAACCGATCCCCATCCTGCTTCGTGGCCATCGTCGTGTGTCTCGCACCCTCACCAGCCACGCAGTGGAGAGCAAGCAATCAAGGCCGAGAGCCCCGGGGGTCACCCCAGGACGGCAGAGCGGGTCACCGCAGGCAGGCAGGCAGGGTCTCCCAGCGAGGCCACCCCCACACAAAGAAGCGCCGTAATCCCACTTGCGATGATGGCAAGGGGACTCAAAAGCGAAAGTGAAAGTGTGGGGTACGCGACTCGCCAGGCTCAGCCCGCCGTTGTTGTTCACTTCGCCACTGGGTCGCCCCCAAACTCGAATCCGGGGTCAGGGGAGAAATAGGCCGCAAACTTCAGTCGGTGCTCACCCCGGCACCCGGGGTCCGATTCGAAAACGGAAAACGGGTACCACCTCGGCTCAGGCTCACCGACACAGTCCCCTCAACCGATTCAGGATGAAGACAGGATAAACGTGGGAGGTTGCGGAGGTCCTCGGGAGCCTCGCACCTACGCGGCCATCTTGGTTGCGCGCCTTTAAGAAGATTATTGATGGGACGGACAATAGTAGCATAGTGAGGAATAAACCTCGAATAATATTCACAAAGACCCAGAAGTGATTTAACTCCTGTTTTATCAGTGGGGACAGCAGCATGGGAAATAGCTTCCAGTAGCGCAGGTCTAGGTTTGCCACCTTCTTGGTTGAGAATATGACCCAAGTATTTGACTTCTGTACAAAAGAAAGTACACTTTACTAATTTTAGAACAACACCATGCTCTTGAAACAAACCTAATACTTTGTGTAATATGAGTTGGGAAGAGGAATCCTTTGCAAAGATGAGCACGTCATCTTGGAAAACCAACACTCCATCAACCCCTCTAAGGATGTTACTCATGACTCTTTGGAATACCGACGCAGCCGAAGCCAAGCCAAAGGGCATGCGTCGATATTGAAACGTACCTAAAGGAGAGACGAACGCCGTGAGATGACGTGACTCAGGATGCAACTCGACCTGGTGATACGTGCTCGCCAAATCAAGTTTGGTGAAAAATGTTGCACCTTTAGTTGATGCAAACAGATCATTGATTTTCGGAAGAGGGTCTGAGTCAACCCAGATCTCTTTATTTAGGGATCTCACGTCAACACACACTCTGAGTTGACCACACCTCTTCCTAGCAACAACCAAAGGTGAAAGCCAAAGTGAAGACTCTACAGGCTCGATAACTCCCTTCTCACACAGCTGCAATAACTCTTTTTCTAAATCCTCCCTAACACTGTAGGGTACACCCCTGAGTTTGTGCTTTACAGGCAAAGACCCCTCTTTGACTATAATTCTATGCTTAAATCCCTTAATTTTGCCTAAGGTAAAGCCGAAAACAGATGGAAATTTCTCCTTAAGAGTTTGTACTTCATCAGGGCACCCAACAACAAGGACTTGCTCTTTAGTTCCTGGTTTAAGGATCATTCCAAAAAGTCCTTGATGGAACCACCCTAAGATATTGAGCCCTTTAACAGCAACATAAATCTTTCCTCTTATTCTTCTACCTTTGAAGCACATCTCCTCTTCAAAAAAAAACAAAAGATCAATTTTACGTCCTTCGTAAGATACTGGTATGCGGTCAGGAGGAAGGAGAGGTAAAGTACCTTCCCATGTTTCCTCAAACAGTTTTTGGGTGATTATAGTTATTTTAGCACCAGAGTCAACGTAAAAAGTTTGATGCACTTACTTCCAACCTAAATATCAACGACTGGATCTACACAAGATTTAGGATCTCCTTCTATGACGTCACCACCGTTAAAATCGGAGACCACAGAAACAACTTAAGAATCAGAAGAGGATTCAGAATCAATCATGCATACTGTAGGTTTCTTAAAACTCTTTTGTCCTTTTAACTTCAAACAAACATTTGCAAAATGCCCCACCTTTTTGCAATAGTTGCAGGTAACATTTGATGCAGGACAACGTGAACCCTTTGAATGAAGTGAATACCCACATCTCATACATAACACAGAATCGGTTTTACTTGACCCACTGTATTTGGTCAATTTTACCAAATTATTTGTACTGCTTTTAGAAGATTTCTTCGATGGCTTAATGGATGAATTATTAGAATTAAGATTGATAGCATTGACAGGTTCTACAACTTTCTCCTCTAATTCCTTTATGGAGACCATCGAAATTTCTATGCTTTTGGCTAATTTTATGGTTTCATCCAAGGACGGGTCACCCATGGTAAGTAACGTCTGTCTAATATTTTTATCCTTACAGTGACACACAAATTGATCCCTGATAAATTGGTCCGTGAAGTTCTCAAATCTACAGTCAGCCGCTAACCTACATAAAACAGAGATATATGAATCAATATCCTCACATTCCGATTGCTTTCTTTTGAAAAATGTATGCCTGAGAACCATTAGGCTTGGTTGCTTATCGAAACGAAGTTTCAGTTTTTGTACACTTTCTTGGTACGCGTCGTTGAGTGCTGGATCATCTTGAGGCAAGTCGTTTAAAAACTGATCTTCCCTCAAAACCCAGAGAATGTAGAAGTAGATATTTCTTTCTATCAGCAGCAAATCTGGATGCTCCTATAGCACCTAGATAGGTTTCAAAGGCATCGTGCCAAACTTCCCATCTAATCGTTGGTTCACCCGGTGTGTCAAGAAATGCTGGGGGAGGATTTACAGATTGTAATGTATACATTCTGACTCAACATGTAATAGAAAAATGACTATGACTGAAAAACACCACTATAGATAAATCTTGCATAAATTGCATGAAATACAAATACAGGAAAGAATAACAAGTTGAATAAAAACGTAGACAAAATGTGTTAAATAATATACGCTGGGTGAAATATAAATGCTAAGGTTCTGTTCAAGCTGTGTGCATCAGCGTTGATTTACTGAAAGTTGTGTAAAAATAGGTGTTGTAACTTGATTGAAGATAGAAACACACACAATTGGCTATGCGCATCAGCGTATTAAAATCTGTATCTTGGAATGGTAGCGCTGTGTGTATAAGCGTTTATTGAAATTATCATGCTGTGTGTGTCAGCGTAGTGTTGACAGAAAGCTTGAAACACACATTTAGCTGTGTGCATCAGCGTGACTTGACAGCAAACGCACGATCAGCTGTGCGCATCAGCGGAGTAGAGTTGCTGGGGAAACAACCGTAATCACTGAGGCTGCGTGGCTGGTTGCTAGGGGACTGAGATGAGCGAACAGCTGTGCGCATCAGCGAAGAACGCTTGTTAGAGACGCAGCAGTAGGTACTGTGGCGTGATGCGTCGCTAGGCAACAGGAAGATGTAATGACGAGCGCTTGAACATGCGCAAAGTTCGTTGTGGATGACGATGGAAAGAAGGTTCGTGAGTACGCTAAATGGCTACAGCGAGAATGTTGAGAATGAGAGCGTGCAGAGCGCTGGCAGATTTCAAAAGATGCTTACTGCGCAGGACACTTAAGTCGAAAATGACAAAAGTTTCTCCGAGATCCCAAGCAATTATCAATGAATCGTGCCCCCAAGCGGTGAGGCTAGCACAAGTTAAAGCTGTATGTGCAGCGCGTAGAGCAGGGGAATTATAAATAATTGAACTGAAAATGCCCTACCGTGTCTGGAGGGTTGACAGTCACAAGCAATAAAGGTGGTTGCCAGGCAGGAGTGATGAAGAGCGTCTTTTGAAGGGTCAAGGAGAAAATGTCCCAAAATGGCTGTAACTTCAGTTACAGGAAGACAGGAGGCAGCAGACTTGAGGCTTGACTAGTCTTGATTGTAGAAACTTCTTGACATCATGCACGCAGGGTTGTCCATGTAACCAAGCTCGTCGCCAGTAAAATGTAGTAATGAAGCAGGATACAGTAGTTGTCTTGAGTAGATTGTTTATTGGTTACATGGATGAGGAGCCAGCTTAAGAGCAGCCAGCTCCAACAGACACCAACTCAAGAATGCCAGATACACATTCTACTGTATCTAAGCAGCAATAGAGCCTGTTTAAAGAAACATAGTAATAAAACCTAAGTAGATATAGCAAGGTAAACAGAACAGGCTAAAACAGATTACTACACAGTATTTTTACTATGCATTTGTTTTCTAATTGGCACGTATACTGCATTTCGGAGCACGATAGTTTACTAAATAAACTACCTTTGTGTCTTTTGTTTATCTTACTGTGGACAAGTACGAATGAGAGATCGAAAGGGTTTGTCCTGTTACAGTGATCCCTGAGAGGGTCGAGATTGTTGTGTTCTGGTAGTGCCAGCTCACTTGTTTCTCTGGTATGGTTAGTAGGGCAAGTGAGGCACTATAGCTAGTCAGACTCCAGCTCAGGGAGTAGGATGACTCAGTCCCTACATGCTGATGTTCCAGGGTCCCAAGCATAGTTCTGTTCCAGAGCAGAATCCCTGCAAAATCACCTAAGTGTGGGCTGGCAGGACCCAGAGAGAAAATGTGTGAGTTGGGTGCAAGATGAGCCGAAGATATCAGTGGCTATTTCCAGAGCTGAGATGAATTTCCAAGCCTCACTGTGCATTCAATGTCTTAGGAAGCCCGACCATGCAAAAGTTGTTACATCTAGAGCGGTTTTCGGCATCCTCCGCCCTTCCGTCCAGGGCCGTCACTGATACCAACAATTTGGATATTTGGCACTTAAGTGTAGTTGCTTCATCTTCAGTCAAGAAGATATGTGCCTCTGTTGCGGTCACTGTTTCAGTCACTCTGCATAGGTCCTGACGCATCAGCGAAAGGTCCACTCGGACCTTAGCCTCCACCGCCTCCCACAAGTCCTGAATCACCATGAGGATCGTGCCTAGATCCACCGTAGATTGGGGCGTGACTGCAGGTGGAGGGGTTTCACCAGCTTCTCTATTGTCCCATGGTGGGATCGTATAAGGGTCCATTTTGGTTTGGGCCAACGTGGGTGAAAGAGGTTTGCCATGACCCATCATAAGGAGCAGCAGAGGATGGGATAGATGCGGTCAGGCCCGCTTGCTGTGAGGCAGCACGAGCAGCCCGTCCCACAGTTGGTGAGGAGCCTTCCTGAACACTCCCGCTGCAGTGGTTGGTCATGGTTGTGAGGAAAGCATCTGAGCTGAACAGTGAGTGAGTCCAGATACACCGACCCGCTTGCCCAAGGGCAGCACAAGCAGTTGATGGTGTCCAAGAAGGAGCACCAGGGGTGGAGCTGTGACACCCCACAAGGAGAGCGCCCAGCAACTAACTCAGGGTGCAGCCCAATCCACAGTTTTCAAAGCACTCCCAGCTGAGATGGAGCAGTAGCGTTGAAAGTGCGCTACAACAGTGTCCCGCCTCCGAAGGGCTCAGCTCACATAAGGTACTGGAGTGCTGCCTGGTTGGAGTATACAGTGTGCAGTTTGTGGGGTAATAGGGGTGAACACAGCCCAAAAGTCAGAAGCACATCACCCTCAGGGAGAGCCAACTAGGTGCAGGAGTCAACACTGCAGTATGCAGGCTACTAAATACAGGTAACAGTCTCAGGGTAGGCAACAGTTAGAGTCTTACCATGTAGTTCTTTGTGAGGAGTCCACTTCTCTCTCAGGCTGGGTTTCTTGGCCAGTAGGAGCAATTGGACTTTGCTCCTCAGTGCACCGCTGGCAGGTCCGTAATGTGGGCGGTCCCATTTGCTGCAACTGCCCTGCTCCCTCCCCGGTCAGATGGGAATGCGGGACAAGGTTCCCAATCGGTCCTTAAGCCCACAGATCATCCTACCTATGGTGGAGGGGTAGACACTTCACAGCTCCATCTGAAGCTTGCCTCAGAGCCAGATGAGCCCTGTTTCAGATACATCTCAATCACATTCCAGAGGCCTCCATCCATGGCTAGAGGGGCCCGTTCACTAGCCCCACTCAGCTCCAATGGCACCCAACAGCCTTGCACTCATGATCCAGCCGGGGACGGCATCCATGAGCCTCTCACGGGCTGCGGGGCAGCAGAACCGGAGCCGCGATCTTGACCTGGCCTGCCGCTCAGTGGTCCTCTGCTGCGTGGATTCTGCAGCCCTGATGTCCCCATTAGCGGGCGAGGAGGGTGTTGTAGGGTGCCACAAATGTCGGGGTCCCAGGGGTGTTCCTGTATGGTCGCTATCAGGCAGGATAGATAGGGATTAAAGTCGGGCAATGGAAGCCTCGTTAAAGCTCGACCGCCATCTTAGCCTCGTTGGCCACGCCCCTACTAGTGTACTGTTAAGGGATGTGTTCACAATTGTACTGAGATAAAATGTATTAGTAGCTTGTGATGTTTTTCCTTGAGCAGAGGTAGCTCTCAATATAGCAGTATAGCAAAGATTGGAGACCTGGATGTCTGCCTCATTGATATATGGCAAGAGGTTACAAAGGCCACAGCTCAGCTCTTTAGGAGTCCCTGGCTCTGCAGTGTTTCCCGTATCAGCCCTATCATCTCACTGACATTGTGCCCAGGCCCCACTGACCAGTGACCTTTCCAGAATCAAAGAGCCCTTTAGAAGTGCACAGGAGAGCCTGGTTTCCCCCAGCTGCCAGGAATGCAGGCAATCCACAAACTTTTCTGGGATGGCTCTTCCACCTTCATATTACTATCCAAGGCCTTGGGTCTCAAACATGAAAGTGTACTACACAAAGGCACACAGAAATAGCCTCATGCAAAAGCAATAACATGTGTACTGCACTACATACTAACATGATGAAGGCCAATGGCGAGTTAGATACACAGCAGCGGATCTTTACATGAGTGGGCTGGATGGCCCCACTCAAGTGACACATGTAAAAAGGCCTTTACACTGTACTGAGTACTATTACAAAAACAGAATGCCGCCACCACCGCACTTGTGCTACTTAACTCTTGGTAAGGGCACTACGAGGGTAGCACTCTGTGCACCCCTACTAGTCTAACAAGATCGCAATCTGTGAGACAGGCCTAAGTCATGTCACGCACACACGATTCGTGTTCACTCATGACCAAACATTGTTACCAAGGATCCAGATATCATTAAAGATGGGACCCTCATGGAAGGGGTGAACATCTGTCACCATGTAGGGGACTTTTCCGTACCTACAGTATGTAACCGACCAACATTCCCCTTGGTTCAGAAGTCTTGTCATCTTTCTTGTCTCATCAGCGATGGTCAGGTGATGGTGAGTAGTTTTTGGGTCCCTGCTACCGCTGTGAACATGTGGAGAAAAAAAAACACATTCACATATCGGACGTGCTGTGATGGTGACCAGACAACATATACAAACACATCTTGACAGATAAGTTTTACCTCAAAGAAGACCCCACTTCCATTGTAGAGCAGAGGTGGAGTACAAGAGGGAAGTTCACAAAATAATGCATCGCCTTGAAATTGCAAAGGCTCTTTCCTAACAGCAGTTTGCATCTGAATGCCCATTTCCCCACACTTTTGTTTATCCTTTTTGTTCCCTCTGCTGAGCACTTCCATTGCTCCCAGGGAGGGCATGTTCTCTTCACTTTCCATTGCTTCTTCAAAGCGTCTGCTTGGCGACTGCTGCTTCATTAAGACATGTTAGCAATACTTCACATTCCAGTGCTGAGCAGGTGTGTGAGCACAATTGTCTAAACTCACATGCTCTGCTTGTGGGTTTGCTGGGAAGGAAATGGTTGACAGTGGTAGCTACCAGAACGTCAGTGCCGCTTGGTGAGAGGCTTTGAGCCCAGTAGCGGCTGGTGCTGTGGAAAAGTGATGAGCGGGTGGGAGTGGGGGCAGGGGGTCAGGGAGAAAGAAAATTAAACAATTACTTTAAAAAACTAACGTACCTGCAGCCAGCCGCGTCGCACTCTTCTGCTGCTCTTCTCACAGGCACAGGCTCCCAGACTCCACTGCGGCCAATTCTTGACGATGCTCTCATGCCATGAGAACAGCATCAGGATTGGACTGAGCGCCAAGGATTTGCGCTTCCAGGGAGACTGGGAGCCTGTGCCTGCTCTTTCCTACCCAGCAACGCCACGGTTGTGGACGAGAGCTTCAGAGCGCAAGGAGGTGTGACCGGCCTGAGACAGCCGGCCAAACCGTCATGGACACTGAAGGCAGTGCACTACCACTACCCCTGGCCTGTCATCCCCTATTTTTTTTTGTTTCTTTTTTTTCTTTCCTGCTGTTTTGAGGCAGTTGGCAAGGGGGGAGACATTCCTCCGCCATAGCAGAGGAGCAGCGTCTGTTTGTGTCTCTGGAGAACGTGCTACCCATCAGCGCCCAAACACGAACTACATTTCCCATAATTCCCCTGAACTCTCACATTATTGGTGAATTGCAGCACCAGTTTTGAAACTATCGAGAATACGTTTCCTTGTAATTCACAGCATCCTTTCTAGGCAATCAAGACATTTCCTTTCTGCTGCCAGAACTGTGATACCCAAACCTGTGAAACTTGATATATTATGTTTAGACTCAGTTTCCAACAGGTTTTTTAGGAAAATAAACAAAGTATTCTATGGAATTTAAGTCATGGATTGTAATAATCTGAAGTATTGATTCTGGGTTACCTTGAAGAAATGTAGAGCTTTATTTTTTTGTGCTTTAGTTGGATCCTACTTCAACAAGGAAACAGAAAGGTCCTCCTCAACTTAAATGACTACTTATTTATTCAGGAAGCACATATTGTTTTTAAAATAGTGGCTGGTGTTAAGGGAACGATAAGTGGTATCAGTGTAAGCTACATAATTCTGATGAATGTCTGTTGTATTACAGTTTTGCAAAGAGACAACCTTGAATGCATATTAGCACCAGGTAGGTTGTTCTCACAAAACCAAAGGTGGCTAGTACCCATTGGCGGTTCCTCCGCAATGGCGGAGGAGCATCGCCCCACTGCCTCGCTCAGAGCCAGTAAATAAAAAAGAAAATGATGTCATTGTTTTATTTTTCATTTCCGTCTCTGAGCCAGCTTGCGAAGGGAGGGGCGGAGCATTGGGAGGAGGGGTGTGACGTGCACTCCACTCCCAAAGCGCGCATATGTGTTTTGACTGGCCGTCTCAGGCCGACCAAAACACACATGCCCACTTAGGTTTTCTCCAGCCCCGCTCCATTGAGCAGCCGGCCTGGAGAAACCTCACAGACTCCCTAGTCTCAGCGTCTTTTCTGCCCGCTCAGACCAATCCCCGCGCTGCTCTCACGTGAGAGCAGCGCAGGGAATGCAGGGAGTCGGTGACGTGGCTCCAGTGCATGCTGGGACCAGGAAGGACTATGCCTAGTGTGACGTGGGAGGCCGCTCCAGGTATGTTAATATTCTAAATGTATTTTTTACTATAACCCCATGCTGTCCTGCGAGCTCACCCTCCTGCACTCCCCTGCGCCCCCTCCCCCTATCAGAAATAGTTCTGATGAAGATGGCTGTCAGTCCAGAAATAGTAAGACTAAATCTGAGCGTTATCAGGGATGGCCTAGTGTGCCTAGGTCAGTATATCTGGACAAGGGGTTCTAACTAATGTCAAAAACTAAAGAGTCTGATTTTGGTTAAGTGACTTGCCAAAACCATACTGAAAGGATCCTCAATTTGTCTCCACACTCCTCTTTCCTAGACTTTTACGATTACAGTCCCTACAGCTCTCCGAAATTGCAACTCCCCACCCCAGAGGCACCTCCTGTAAAATGACAAAACAAGAGTCCTATTAGGGATATTGTCCCAACAAAAAAATCTTGGTATATGATTATCTTATTCAAGTTGCACCTACTCTTTCAGCATTTCTCGTGCAGCATCTAGATAGTCAATGTCTGCATGAGTAAAACCAAATACATTCAGCCTTTTGGGCTTATGGTGTTAAATAGTTATTTGTATTTCTGCAACCTGGTCAGCAGGTAGAGCTAGGCAAAACTGCCAGCTTCTTGTTTCCGGGGATGATTTCTCACCACATCTTCACTGCTTCCTGGCCCCTTAGGTAGCAGGACACATAGTAACGCACTGCATTATACAGGCTCAAACTTTGTTGGATAATTCCTGGTTTGGTTTGAAATATGTGTTTTTTATCCCATGAGTGGTGAAAGTTACCCCCCCCCCCCCCTCCAATTAGGCAGAATGAGTGTTACATTGCCTGATTAAGCCTTCCGCTTCGTGGGTTGTGTGCCATTCAAGGACGCAATGGTTGCAGCATAAGGTGGATCTTCCACTCTAATAAATCAAGAGCAAGAAACAAAGTACATTAAAGCGTAGAACCAAAAACAGTGCTTTACACTCTCAATTATGTTTTGGTTCTGGTGGATGGGACATTTTCAGGTAGCTTTACCATTGTCACCATATGGTCTGCAAAGTGGAACAAAATACTAGGCAGGATGCTGCCGCTACTACTAGGACACAGTCTTTACCAGAAAGTGTTTTGCTGCTTTTGCAGCACTGTCCCTTGGTCTGCTTGGAAATATCCTACCAGTGCATGGGATGAATGGCATCCCCAACCATTAAAATATTCCTCTTCACACATTTGACACCGCCTAATGGTATGATATTTTATCACGGAAGCTTGGAAATCAATGCAAATATAAATTATTTTACAGACATGCAGAGTTTGTTATATGTATCACGCTAGAGACTCTGTAAGTCATTGATTCATAGATTTTTATTCAAAACTCAAATATTTTAGAATTTTTTGAAAAATGCCAGTACGTGTTTCACGACTAATTAATGTTGCTTCATCAGGGCCAACAAATAACTTCATGACAATTTCAAAATATAAATCTTTTCCGAAATAATTTGCAGGTAAAAATGCCACACTGCAATTGGAAAGAAAATGTCGAACCTCGTAAATAAAAACTTGTTGGATGACGAATTTTGCACACATTGGCAGCCTATAGCAAGGAAGGATCCGGCTATCATGCAGTAAGTTACTCTTGGCTCTGCATGAATATTTTATTGCACCTTACATTCGTTGTCATCCAACAAGTTAATATTTAAGAGATTGAACATTTTCTTTCTAACTGAAGAGTGATAAATGACTAATCAATTATCACAATCAATGACTTGCAGACGTTTCCAGCCTGATATCTATCTATAACAAAGTGACCTCAAACTCTGCCTGTAATTTATGGAATGATGAGTAGAACCATTTTGCTTGAGGTCCAGTTTGTCTGAATCACAGAGCCTTTTCCCCCGTGATATATTTTTTAATTAAAGTGCTAATCTATTACTTTCTTTGATTGAATGACATAATTGGGCTGTGTCCCAGTCAAGCATCTTCCGAGGTGTGGTCATTTTGTAAGTGAATGTGTTGTAAGGTAAGTCTCTTGAGTTAAGGCAAGAAGAGACATTAACAGTGTTCTACTTTTAAAGGTCTTGCATCTCTATTATGCTGCACTAGGTCAAGCATTAGCATGTCCAACGCAGACGGGATTCACGTACCTGGGGATCCACTTAACCACGGATAGAAACCTCTCCTACCAAAGAAACATTCAGCCAGTCATAACCAACTTTGCGGCTGATGCTTAACGATGGAAAACCCTCCCTCTCACGATACTTGGCCGTGCTGCAATGTTTAAAAGGATTACATTGCCCCGCTTCTTGTATGCCCTCCAAAATGAATATTTCCCTCTTCCTAGACAGATGTTTAGGGTGATAGATGCAGAAGTGCGTTCCCTGTTGTGTTTGGGGAAGCAACCAAGGATAGCCCCGAGTACGTTACAGAGAAACCAGTATAATGGAGGGATTTCCCTGCCAGAAATTGAGGCACTACTGGGCAGAGCACTTGGCGCCGGTAAATGAATGGCTCCATGCCCCAGCGGATCACCCCACCTACAGGTTAGAAAGGGACACCATGGCACGTCACTCCTGTTTATTCAATTATATGAAGGCACGGGTAGGAGACGACTACTCCCGGCCACGCAAATAACCATAGAAGTATGGGATAGGGCGACAAAGATACTGGGATGGACACGCAAGCCGACAAAACAGACGCCGATATGGAGCTGTACCTGGTTGAGGGAGCTCCACAAGCTCAGGGGCTTTGGAAGGTGGGATGACATTGAAATTTCTACGTTGGGGGATGTGGTGGCGAAGGGGGATTTTAAACCCTTTAGGACTCTGGCAGCAGAGTATGGGTTGCACCCCACCCAAATTTTTAAATACGCACAATTACGACATGCATGGAGAGCTGAGAGTTCGCTCTCGTCTCCCCTGCCAGAATATGCCCCGCTGGAGGGTCGCCTAGTGCAAGAACAGGTATCCAACAAGATAGTATCTCTTACGTATAGGACACTGAACAATTACATGCCAGATAGACTAGAGAAACTGAGAGAAACTTGGGAACAGAACCTGGGTACGATGGACACAGTAGATTGGGAGGCTACCCTGATGCATCATAGAGAAGTGGCGATTAAATCCCACCTCCGACTCATCCAATACAAGATACTACACAGGGTGTATTTTGACAGGGTCCGATTGCACCGCATGGGTCAGGCCAGTGATTCAAATTGTCTCCGCTGTAAACATCCGCAGGGGGACTTCTATCATATCATCTGGGACTGCCCCACCATCCACTCTTACTGGACACAAGTATTGGGAGAGATGAGTAAGGTGCTAGAGGCCACACTCCCTCTGGAACCTAAATTCATACTACTGAGGATAACCAATGATATAGACCTGAGCTGCCCACACCTGATCTTCGCATTGTTGGCCTTAGTGGTGGCAAAGAGAGACGTGGCACGGACGTGGGGGGCGCCATCTCCCCCTCAATTAGGACAATGGAGGAGGGGAATGGATATGGCAACAGAAAGGGTTACATATAAAGAGAGAGGGTGCCCCCAGAAATTCCGTAGAGAATGGGGGAAATGGAGAAGGTACCATGGTCTGGATGGGGGTCTGGGAACTGATTAACGCACTGTGGGTCCTCTTGAATTAAGCGGTGCACCGCAATGGTGGGTGGTTGGACATGTGCCTTAGACCCTGGGGGAGCTTTGGCGGGAGAGAAAGAGGAACATCAAAAGCGTCACTTATGACAGAGCTGGATTTCAATTGGTTGCTTGACATGATAATGTGGGTTGTGGATGGGGGCGGCGGGGTATTCGAGCTCGTGGATGACTACTTGTGACATGCCATTTATTTTTGTATTGGTTAAAAATGCTAAAAAATATATATTTTTTTTAAAAGCATTAGCATGTACACATTTTAACTGTAGAGTGTATGTTCCACTGACCCTTTCAAAAAAGAGACATGGATTTTGTCTGAGTAAGCTAGGACAGACATACAAATACTATCCATGCAAATCCAGGACATCTGGTCAATACCCCTCCTACATGCTACCAAAGGTGTAACATTCAACCCTATAATTTGTGGTAACCACTGGAGAATGCTAATTGTAAGTGGTGATGACACCGGAATACTGGTCTATGTTTGTCCTAAAACTGCCTACTTCAAGGACAAGAGGAAGTAATCCAATTCTGAACAGATCACTTGTAACAGATTTCTTTTCTTAGCAAACATGGCTTCAAGTGGGGTTTGCTACAGCAATATCTCTTTAGGTTTCTGCACTGTTCTAATTCAATGTTTTTTTTAAAAAAGTTAAGGGAAGAGAAGTGTAGTGTTCTAATGGCATGTTCTGTGGTTATTATGTTATAATGTGGGACCAACTGCTTCTTCGCTCTCAGCTCTGTGACTCTCAGTTCCTAGGACACGCCACTCACGTTCTAGAAATCAGCAGTTTGCGCATCATAACATAATCACCACAGAACATATCACTAGAACACTACACTTCTTCTCCCTTAATAATTTTAGACAAAACAAAATATTGCATTAGATCATTACATCTTTTTTTATTGATAGTAAAACAACAAAACGCAAAACAAAATGAGACTTAGAATGAGCAAAGGCATGAGTGATACAAAACTAACAAAACATTACACCAAAAACAAAGTTAGGTATGACATTAAACAGTAATATAAATACATTACTAAACCTACAGAAAAAACAAAGCTAGTCGACTACATACACCTTGAACCTGATATGACCAACAATAGAACGTCCATACCTTGAAACCCTTCTACAGTCAATACTGTTTTCGTTCACTCGCTTTGTCTTAAGGTCTTCTTCACAGCCACCACAGTTATTGTCACCAACACTAGGAAGTGAAAATGCAGAACCTTCACTACCACTTGCACTATTAACGGAGTGAAGATTGGCACTATGACAAAAGCACTCATTGTCTTTCGCAATATTATCTTGAATAACACCTTCTAGTGCCACTCCTATGTAGCTGGTTGACGAGGTTGGTTTAGATTTACATCAAGATACTCTACTGAGATAACAGACTTTCCCATGAGTCAATCTACCTAAATTACTCAAAATTTCTTTCACTTGCTTTGATCATTCTTTTGGGGTAATTTTATTTTAACAAAATCTACTTTTACTAAATTTGACTCCGTGACTCCATGTTTACAATCATAATACCTCTTATATTCATATTCAATTTGGCACAGGAAGAGAACATAGTGGTGGTCTAAATATGCCTTGGAATGTATCATCATTGGAACATTCAACAAATCTTTCTATCGCAGCGTCTCACCCAGGCCAAGAATAATATTCTTTGGTTCTTCTCTTCATTTTTAAAATACCCTTATGGAGTAATCTTAGAATTCTCACTCTTAGTAACATAAGAGGAATAACTCTATACGCCTTAAGCTTGAATCCTGTGTTATCAACTTACAACTTATTGAGTAGTCCCCAAAACAATCTTACTTCTTTGCTCTACTCAGTTTTATCATTTTTATACTCTTTCAACCAGTCTTCCTCAGATATGGGATTATATGCAGGAAAAATGTTTGCTACTGATTTATCATTCAACTCACCATTCACACCGTGCAAAAGATGTAATTTTGAGACTGTTTTTTAAACACAGGTCAAATTTCCCTACATAGTTATAGTCTAGCAACAAAAGGAACATCTGAGCTATGCGGGGAGTTGCTTTGAATAACCCACTTACTGTAAGTATTTTGGTTAATGGTTTATGACTTGTTCTTAGACCTAATTCACTTCCCCATACAAAATTTCGAGAATATGAAATTCCCCACACACGTACAATAGCACTCCTCTGACTCGGAGAGTGACCTGGAAGTAAATGCTACTGTAATTTCTTTGTCATTCTCTTCTGTTTGTGTCAACACTAACCCCAGACTGTCAGCGTCCCCTTAGCATCCAGCGCCAGCCACCATGCCGAATTCACAGGACATACGAGGGTAAGAGTGGCTTATTCTAAACTAGATATGCTACCCCTGAATACTTTTAATATATGCTCCACAAAAATGAATTGTTGAATGCCTCTAAATGTACTCTATGTGGTTTTGAGGTGAAGACATCCAGTGATAGGAGGGATTCTCGTCTTACCACTCTCCTCATGGGGTGAGAGGGATTAATAAAAGCCTTTTTAATTATGTGAGCTCCTTGCAAAAACATGCGTTTTTTTTGTCCATGATCTCTGTGATAGGTCGCCGGACGTGCTAATTATAACTGAAGCCTGGCTATCTGCCAGGGTGAAGCCGGTGATTGAAATGGCCATTCCCTCCGGCTACAAGATACTGAATCTTGATTGTTCTAATAGGAGAGGAGGGGCAGTTGCAATTATTTACAAGCACATATATAATTGCCCCACCTTTCCTGTGGATGATGTATCTGAGACAGAAGAGTTTGGCTTCTGCCTTTCATTAAATGCCCAACAGTCAGTGGGTGGCATTATGATCTTCAGACCGGCTGGTCCTTTTTGAACTCCCTTAATGTTTCTCATTTGTTGTTGCGTTTTTCTCTTTGTATTATTTTAGGAGACTTCAACATTCAATGGGTCTGCCCCTCAGATAAAGAAATGGGTACATTGAATGACATTATGTCACCACTCGATTTGTCTCTAAACCCACTAATAAGGAAGGACATATGATCAACATCGTATTCGCTAATTAAAGTTTATGCATTTCAGACCCTCTTCCACTATCATGGACAGATCACCATCTGGTTAATTTTAGTTGGCCTAATTCCCTTACACAGGAGTGATGATGTTCGCGTTTTCCTTCCCCAGTTAGACCTTATGTCAAGGTTACTGTAGTATTGTGTTTGTGCTTTAGTTTTAGTAATGTGTTTAGTTAACCTTGTTTCCCCACATCCTCTTAGGCTTGACTTCAGTATTTACTTTTGGGTAGCACCATGGCGATAGAACCTGGTGCTCTCAGATGACTGTATGAGTTTGTCAGTTGCACCTGACTCTGCCTGCTAGATGGATGGGACCTTTTATACTTGGAATCAACTTAGTTCTTTCATCTCACTGGATCTTCCTTTATTCACCTGACCTTGATTTTACACTGGCGACGAGCGAAGAAAACCTACCCCAGTGCACTTTATTGGATTTAAACTTGTAACCGTCTTTTGAGAGAAGAAGTTGTGCGGTCCCAACATCTTCAATCTTCTTCCATGGTTTGCTCAAGGAGCAACTTCTTCATTTAAATGGTTTCCAAGTACCATGTGAGTTGCTATTTAAAACCCTATATTTTGGGATTATTTCTTTGAAACATTCTCATCTCTACACTGGATTGGGAGCTCTCTTACCGCCTCTCTTTCACCCTTTGACAGTGTTTGGTTTGAGAGGTTTGTGTGCCATTCAAGAAACCTATGTCTTGGGAGGAGGAGCCTAGCCTGCAGCCGAGATGGCCGCCTAGCTCTTCGGCTCCGCCGACCCTTTCGCCCTTCGTCGATATCCTGGCAAGAATCCTACGCCTCCGAGCTCTACGCGTACCTGCGCCACGTTCCTGACCACGATACTTTGACTCCGGTCGAAAACGGAGCTGCCCCGGCGGAGTTGGGCCCCGGTTTCCATTCCGGCCTTCCAAGCGGTCGCAGCCGGGCCATTGCTTAGTGGGGACGGCCGGCGGCGACAACGATAGCAGCGGCCGCTGTGGAGAGGGAGGAGCCGGTGCACCGGACCTGGAGCGCGGCGCTGGGATTCTCACAGCAGCCTTTTCCATGCTCGGCTGCCCAGCGCGCCCCGCTCGCAACATTGTATCCAGCTCCCGTATACTGTATCCCGGCCCAGCTGGGAGAGGGCCGGGATCGCTTCTTTGTTGCAGCCTACAGCAGCGGACGCCATCTTCCGCATCGGAAGCCCTGGTCTCGCCGGTGGGTTTCCCTGCACCACAGATTCCCCTGTCCTTGAAGCCTTTCCACGACCGGCTGCCTCCACGTTTCCTGCACCGCCGGGGCCCCGCAGAGAGCTTATCACCTTCCAGATACCGATGGCCGGTGAAGGGGGCTTGCTTCCCGGGGCGCTCGATGGTTGCTTGCCTAAGATGGCGGACGCAACAGCACCCTCCATCCTTGATCCACCGCTGGGGCTTCGCGACATCCTGGCAGCTCTGGAGGACCTGTGGTTGGCCTTCCGCGACTCTGCCACTGGTTTGGAGGACCGGTTTGATCGGACTTTTTCAGCTGGCCATGATGATTCTCCAGTGCGGCATGTTAAGCCACATCTTCAGCCGACTGTCGGTGGATCACCCGAGTTGAGGTATGTGGCAGTGACGGGGGGACGTGTCCCAGTGCCCGCTGCGGTACTCCTCGGCCCTGCCCTGGAGGAGTCTGACAATCCTGCTCCCTTGGTATGGCCGGAGCTTGTGCCTCAGCCGCCGTTTTGCCCATCTCCTTTGTCCTTTGGTGCCACGTTTCTGAGCGTCCTCCTGGACTTGCTTCCTGTACATCGGCCGGCCGCTACTCTGGGATTTATGCATCGTCCTGCTCCCTGTTGTACTAGCCACCGCATAGCAGTGGCGCATTCTGTGGTCCTTTACTATCGAGCTTCGCTCCAGTTTGACTTGTCTCTTACCCCTCGATTGCTGCAACGGACTCCATGGTGGCCCATCCCGTCCAGGTTGGCTGTACTGCAATTGGATTCTGTTGGACTGCAGATTCGAAGGGGCCAAGGCTGAGGAAGGGGGTTTTTCTTGTTGCACATTGATACGTATATGGCTGGGACTGGGACTTGTGACTGTTGGAGGTACATGTAGCAGGGTGTTAGGTCGGGGCCTGGGGTTGGGTGACCGCGGGTAACGATTTTGCTTGTATTGAATAGATCCTTGGCCCTCCTCCGATCAACCGTGACATTCTTTTTCCTTTTCTTCTCTTCTCTTCTCCTACATTTCGGGTACTCTTTTGGGGCGACAGACACACTGCTAGG
The DNA here is from genome assembly GCF_964204655.1 of Triturus cristatus. NCBI lineage: Eukaryota > Metazoa > Chordata > Amphibia > Caudata > Salamandridae > Triturus > Triturus cristatus. The sequence continues at coordinate 239,877,177 of NC_140581.1, read as the reverse complement.
GGGGGTAGGCCGTAGCCTCTGCACGCGTGTAGGGTGGGGGGTATATTTCCTTGTTGGTTTTTTTTTTTCTATGGGCCTCCTTTTCCTTTCTTTCTTTTCTCTCTTTCTCTTCTCCCTTTCTACTCTTTACCTTTCTCGTTTGCTCTTTCCTTTCTTATTTCTGGGGTCGAGGGGAGGATTGGGAACTTGTGGGTAGTGCTTGGGGATCGTCATGTGATATGCTTCTTTTCTATCCTGATTTCATGGAGTGCGATTGATTACCTTACGGATAATGCTTGCTGACTCTTCTGATGATCGTCGCCCACTATAGTCCTAACTGCATTGCTCTGATTCGGATCCTTCCAGACCTGTTGCTATGGACTTATTTCAAAACTTTATAAAACTTAAACCTCATCATCCTGGCGCTCGGCGGCACAATTGTGTATAAACGTAATCTGGTCTATTCGTGCTTGTACTGATATGCTGCTGAATCGTATAATTGCTTGCTGATGTGCCCTTTATTGCCGAGGCCGGCCTGAGGGTTGTAGGCCCGTATCTGTCTGCGCATACTGTTAAATAAAGGTTTTCCAAAAAAAAAAAAAAAAAAAAAAAAGAAACCTATGTCTTGGTGTATTTTGGGAGCACTCGCCGCACACCTCACCCAGGAACTCATCGGGTTGGGAGGTTCCGGTGCGGGCCCAATTACACCTCTGACATTTCTTAAGGGGTTTTGACTTAACTGGAGACAAAGTGATTGCTTTTACTACAGCATTGCCGACCTGAGCGGGGCCCACCACATTAGTTGGATTACTATTGACATTGGAAGGACTCCAAAGAAATCAACAACGCGGTAGGAAGTTTATGCTGTGTTGTTATCATTTGAAATAACGTTACTGGTTTCGCTCGCTCCAAGGAACTCATAACTATCTGCTCAGACTTGCCTTGTTTTTACATGAATCAACTCCTTTGTTGCCCACGCTCCATGATCCACAGATTCCAGTTGCTTTGAGCGTCCTCGCTTCCTCGAGCCTGAAACAGTGCGCTTCCTCGAGCCTGAAACAGACAACACCACGTTACGCTAAGCACGCTACATGCGTGGTGTGGCGAACATCTTAGTACGACCGGAACTTACTTTGAGCCTGAAACTTACATCACCACACTACGCTACGCATGCTACGTGTGTGGTGGCCATTTTGCTACAACCGGAAAATGCTGACTGCGTAGGTCTCGTTTATGTCTCCAATCTTTTACTGATGGTGCAGTCCTCACTTCATAACAGTGTATTGGATACGGTGAACCTTTTACTTTACCACCTGCAGTCCTCACTTCACTACAATATACTGGATATGGTGAATCTTTTACTTTATCACCTTTCTTCCTGAGCTTATGTACTTTTCAATGTGAAGGTGAATAGACTTGTGAGTTATCTACGATCTGCAGCTTGATCTTCTGTCATTATTATACTGTGTTGCACATGTTTCATAATTAGGATCTCTGGACATTCAAGCAGCTATTTAGATAATCGATCATTTCAAGCATATTATTGAGTACTGATTATTTTGAATCTGCCATGTCTTTGAACATTTATTCTGGAACTTTTATTATATTGTCAACTCATAGCATTTTGTTCTTTAAATAGCTCCTTACTTTTTCGCTACTTTCTACCATGCAAAATGTTTCTAACATCTCCTGGTGTTCCTCCGATTAGGTGGTAAAAATGGAAAAAGGTGTTTGAAAGGTACGCCAAAGTGTGTGGGACTAAACTGAGCGCAGAAAGAAGAACTGCTCTCCTCTTGCATTGCCTTGGTTTGGAAGGGCAAGAGGTATTTGATCATCTACCTGAAGTGAAATATGCTTGTTAAAACTGGACAGACATTACTTACCCAAAGTAAGCACTATATTAGAACGCTATCATTTTGGTAGCAGGACACAAAATTATGGTGAATCTGTGGAGAACTATATTACTGCTTTAAGGAAGTTAGGGTCATCGTGCAAGTTTGGAGCATTGATGGAGGAAAGGATAAGGGATCAATTCATGTTGGGGTGCAATGTTCAGAAGATCAGAGATGATATTTGGCAGAAAGATGATCCCTCCTTAGATGAAGTAATTAGCATTGCTAAGCAGATAGAACATTCACAAAAGTGTATGGAAATCATCACCAAACATGAATCTAAGGGTGACATTGTTCATTTGGGGAAAGCGTCTTCCAAAGAGAAATACAGAAAGAAAGGGAACAATGTCAAGACTGATATGAGAGGTGCCCGTAAGTTTCAGCCCAAGTGTTACAGGTGTGGCAATGTAGAACATATTGCTAACGACAAGAAGTATCCAGCACGTAAATGTATCTGTTTGAATTGCAAAAAAATTGGACATTTTACTGCTGTTTGCAAAGCTAATAAAAACAAAGGGAAGGTTAATGTCATTTCACATTTTCTTTTTGTTGCAGAGTTTTATATAGCGCGAACTTGACCCGAATCGGGTATCAGAGCGCTTTACATAGCACCAGTTACGTTACATGAGGATACACATTCATTTTTGTTAGGCACAGGGAGATTAAGTGATTTGCCCAGAATCACAGGATGTTTTAGCGTCATTACCGAGACTCGAACCCAGTTCCCCAGGTCCGAGGTCGAGCGCCCTAGCCGTTAGGCCAACTCCTCCCCCATGACAACAATAGTGATAGTGATGACTGTTCTTAGTTTGACTGTGGTCAAATCGTATGTCAAGTTACAGAGAATAACAATAAGGGTCCCACTGATGAAGTGTTGGTCGAAGGCAGAAGTACAAAAGTTCTTTTTGATTCAGGTGCGAAAATCACCATTGTCTCCAAGGAATTTTATTTGTGCAATTTAAATGATAGAGTTAAAATATTGAATGCTGATATCAAACCAAATGCCTATGGTGGAGTACCCATATTGCTGTTAGGGTATGTTCATGATCTGATAGAAAATAAAGGAAGGTACATTTCTGGAAAAGTTTATGTATCACATGAAGGTGACAGCATCCTAAGCTGGTTCCACCAGAGAGATTTTGGTGTGATATTGAACCCCAACAATGATCCTCCCATCATTCCGAAAGAAAATGTTTGTGTGAGTGAAGTTGACATACAAGACAGTAGCCATGATTACATGTCAACTTTAAAGAGGGAATTTCCCAGTGTGTTCAGGAGTGAGTTGGGTTGCTTGCGTGATTATGTGCATAAGATTCGTCTGGTTTCTGGAGCCATTCCTGTAGCAGGAAAAGTACGTAGTGTGCCTTTTGCGGTAAGAGATGAGATGAGATCACAATTGGAAAAGCTCAAGGCTGAAGGAATAATTGAGGAGGTGGAAGGAACTCAATGGTTGGCACCAGTAGTAGCCACCAGAAAGGCTGATGGAAGTCTTCGCTTATGCATTGATTTGAGGGAGCTTAATAAACAGGTTATAGTGGACAAATATCCACTTCCCAAAATCTCAGACATGCTTATGCTCTTGCAGGGGGCAAACCTCTTTTCCACCGTGGATCTTAAATCCACGTAACACCAAATAAAGTTGGATGATGAGTCCAAAGATTACACAGCTTCCATAACTCTATCTGGGACCTTTAGGTTCATAAGGTTGCCATTTAGGTTGGTGTCGGCAGCCTCAGTATTTCCAAGGGCCTTAGAAAAAGTGTTAAATGGACAGTCTGGGGTAAAAATCTATCAAGACAATGTCCTGATTTATGGCAGGGATGAGCAGGAACATGATTTGAGACTCAGGCAAGTTTTAGAGAGGTTTCATCAGCATAATCTCACTGTTAGGTTAGATAAATGCAAGTTTGGAAAATCTTCTATTGATTTCCTTGGTCACACCATATCTGGTAAAGGTGTGGAACCCAAAAGTGAATTGGTTGGTGCCATACAAAAGCTAGCTTCTCCCACAAACAAGGAGGAACTCATGACGTTTCTCTGGATGGCTGAGTACTACAGCAAATTTGTGAAAGGTTTTACAGAGAAGTGTGTTAATATGCGGAGACATCTGGGTAAAGGAGTAGATTTTGTCTGGACTGATGAGGGTGAAACTGAATTTAATGGAGTCAAAGAATTACTTAAAAAGACACCCAAATTAAGGAGTTTTGACCCCTCCAAGAAACCGGTTCTTGTTCAGATGCTAGCATGAAAGGGTTAGGGGCCGTTCTGCATCAAGAAAATGGTGACTCTGTAAACGTTATTCTGTTTCTCTCACGAAGTCTTCGAGGGGCAGAATTGCGGTGTTCGGTGATTGAAAGAGAGGCCCTTGCGGTACACTGAGCCATAAAGAAACTCAAGAATCTCCTGTGGGGTACAAAATTTGTCATACGCACAGATCACAAACCTCTGTGTGAGGTCTTTAAAAAAAAAGGTATTGATGCAATATCGGGCAGGATAACCAAGTGGGTGGTTGTGCTTCAAGACTATGATTTTGAGGTGAATAGCTACTTGAAGTCAGAAATAGGATTGCTGACACACTTTCAAGGTTAGTACCACATAATGAGGAAAAGTTGAGTGATGAAGAACATGAGTTTAACAAATGGGTATGTAGCATAGAGAGTGACGGGATGAAAGAAAGAAGGTGACGAGAAGTGTGTGCCTCTGGCAAGGAGTTTTTGGAACTTTCTTTGTTACTGAAGGAAGGGTGGAATAACAAACTCAAGGGTGATTGTGAAAAATATTGAAACATGAGGCATGAGCTTTCTGAGTGTAAGGGATTCATATTTAGAGGAACCAGACTGGTCCCTCCAGTTTTTCGTCGTCATGAGTTGTTAGAGCTGGCTCATCAAGGACATCAAGGAAAGTCAAAGACTAAGGAAAGGCTTAGACTCAACTATTGGTGGCCTGGAATGGATGTGCAAGTGGAACGGCTTGTTAGAGAATGTGTACCTTGTACTCTTAGTGAAAAGTTTCTTAAGCCCAGAGTACAGCCTATGGTTGTCAGAGAACACCCCAAAGGTTCTTGGGATGAGATAGCTTTAGATATTTTGGGACCCATACAAGGAAATGGTTATGATAATGATGTGTTTGTGCTCATTGATATGTATTCCAGGTGGCAGATGGCCGGAGATTAAACTCACCAAGGGAATTGACACAAAGCATGTCATCTCATTTCTTAAAGAGGTGTTTACACGAGAAGGTCTACCTGGTGTCATGCTAACAGAGAATGGTGTCCAGTTTGTCTCCAATTAAATGGAAAAGTATTTACAGAGTGGTTCCATCAGGCATAAGCGCTGCTCCCTATATCATCCTGAGACGAATGGTATGGTGGAACGCTTTAACCTATAAGAAACTATTGCCATGGCCAAGCAGAATGGGTTAGAATGGAAGGAGGAGTTAAATAAAAAGGCTGAAATTTATAGAGTTTCTCCTCATGCCACTACTGTTCTAACCCCCTTTGAGTTGTTCAAAGGAAGACACAACCTCACACGTTGATTTCACTTCACTGGGTCAATGTAGCTGAATCAAAGAAGGGAGGAACAATTTCTGATGGTAAGTGGAAACTCAAGGAGGCAGAGAGGATTAATGCACGCAAGTTAACCTTTGACGCTAGAAAAGCTGTCAAATTTACTCCTGTGAGAGTTGGTGATTGGGTCATGATCAGGGCACCCTTTGGTAGGAAAGTGTCCAAGTTGTTTCAAACTCCACATAAGGTTGTCAAACTTTTGACCAATGCAATAAAAGCTTAAGATTCTCGCATATGAAATCTCAATAGGGTTGTTATTATTAAGAACAATGCATTAATACCTTCGGCCTCATCCTCTTCTCTTCATCAAACTACTTCAACTCCATACAAGGAGAACGAGAATGTTACATCTCAAAGAGTAAGAAGGTTTGCTAGACATACCACCAAAATCAAAGACTATGTCATGGAGTAGTTGTGGTGATGTTCCCTATTTTTAATTTGACTTTTAGTATAAAGGGGGAAGGTGTGTAGTATTGTGCTTGTCCTTTGGTTTTTAGTAATGTGTTTAGTTAACCTTGATTCCCCACATCCTCTTAGGCTTGACTTCAGTGTTTACTTTAGAGTAGCCCCATGGTGATAGAACCGTGTTCTCTTAGATGACTGTATGAGTTTATCAGTTGTACCTGACTTTGCCTGCTAGATGGATGGGACCTTTTGTACTTGGAATAAACTTACTTCTTTCACCTCACAGGATCTTCCTTTATTCACCTGAACTTGATTTTACAGTTACCCAGAACATCTTGCTGAGTAAACTGGAAACCACATCACCACATCTTCAGGGTTTGATCGAGTCACATGCTCAGTAGGTCGATAACTGGATCTGCACCTCTGTGGAAATGCTGGCACCCCTATCGGGACATAAGCCATGGAGAGAAAGGATCTCTGGACCATGGTTCAATTCTTTTCTGGAACAGGAGAAGTAACGCTGCACAAAAGCAGAAAGAGCCCGGCGTGAAGATTATAGCACTGAGGAAAGAGCAAAGTATAAACAGGCACTTAAGAAATATCAGGCTCTGGTTAACTCCACTAAGAGGGAATTCTGCAAAGGTAGGATTGAGCGAGCAGATAACAAATCAAGAGAAATGTTTAAAATTGTTTAAAACTTCTCTGATGCGATAGCCTTGCACAGAAGAAAGTAACCCTCTGCTGAGTGGTGCGAACAACTGGCCATGTTCTTCCATAATAAAATCCAGGAAATTTAAACTAGCCTAAATATGAGAGCTACTTCTGACGTAGGATCGTACACTTCAGCCAGGAGCCCAAATAATGTATCTTGCTTCTTATCTTCTTTCAATTCACTCTCTTTGAAAGACACTAGGACTGTTATCTTAAACCTAAAAGCAGGCTTCCCATTGGATCCTTGTCCTTCTTTCTTTTGGCCTCGGAGGTGGATGCCATTAACCCAGTGGTTAATGAGCTATTACACCCCAGCAAATCTGGTTTCAGGCCAAAGATTAGTATGGAGATGGAAGAATCAGAACGGATTAGAAATACTTTGAAATGCAAGAGGAAAGGCTGTTTTGGGTTTGTTAGACCTATCAGCAGCTTTTCAAATAGTCCCCCATTCCAGTCTGCTCTCTCGCCTACAGAATATAGGTACTGGGGGCTCTGCATGGATTTAGCTGAAATCTTTTCTGGGTCATAGGGTAACTGGTATAAGGAGAGTCTCATTAGAGGTGCCTCAAGGCTCTGCCTTTAGCCCAAAGATGTTTAGCATTTATATAACACCACTAGCTGCATAGATTGAGTCTTTCAGGGCCAAAAGAATCTCCTATGCTGACAACAGTGAGCTTTTCTTTAAGAAAGGTGAAGCAATAGTGGTACAGATCGGAGCTTCTGAATCCCCTCTACTTCCACGGACGGAGTGATTTCACAGTCACACATGCACACACACATCACACGCTGGTGGGGCCCATTACACCAACATTCATCCTACCACTCTATCCGTGCCATGTATAAGGGGAAACACTTTTCAATACCTAACTAATCTGCATGTACCCTGAGGTCAATGGCATCAACTAGTTGCTATAGATCTGGTGAAAGATCTTAGACACGCAAATTAAATTCAATAAACATGACAATAAAATAACCACCCGACACAGTAATTCAAACAGAATATTGTTTATCTAAAATTGTAAGAAAAGCCAATTAAATGCAAGATCATTTCTTTCATATTTACCTATTCTGGCTAAAAGTCGTTTTTTAAGTCCGAACCGGTCCTCATCAAAATAGTTAAAGTTTCTAGCCGTCATGTAGAGTCACCGTCCTCTCCGTCAGCATCGGGACCTCTGATCATCCGTTCGGGAAGAAGTGGCGCTAGACTAATATTTATACCAAATTTACATTCCAAATGTTGCAATCATATCTTACAAAACAGTCGAATGGCGGAAATTATGTCGTCTTGGTACATTGGGATACAACGATAGTTTTTCTCACGCATTGATAGTCTCAAATAATGAATAGAAATTAGGAGTCCATAACTAATTCGTTACTTCTACGGATGTCTCTTTAGGATAAAATGTATCTCATTCGTGGGACCGTTATAAGTTCATCAGGTCGGTATTAGGATTGGCAACAATCTTCACGTTCAGGGGCATCTGGCATCTCTCCCAGATTTGTCGTCATGATCATGGCTTTTCAGTTCAATAGGAGGGCAAGGTCACAGTCAGCGCAAAGCCTCATCTCAAATTTTCCATCTACTCGAATGCAGGCTGCGGGTGGTAGCCATTTAATAGCAGGCCACAATGGTGAACTTAAGTAAAGTAAACACAAAACATAATTACTGCATGGAAATGATTATACAGTGTCATTCCCCTGCTAATACCCTTATGTGTATGTATTTATCTAGCCATTTGCGACATCAAAAGCCATTAATGCATATTAATTATAAGCGCAAAACACGTTAACATCACATAAGCAACATTTATTCTGTCAATTTGCTCACCAACTTAGTTCACTTATTATTGTAGCCATGCAATAGCATTCCCACGTGTATTTCTTCAGTTAATAAGGTTGGTTAGACAAGGCTCGACAACTCTTTAGTAGTTACTAATTAATCAGTAGTACTTTTAATAATGACATACGAAAATGAAACAGGTAATTGGTTTAAAAGTAAAAACCCTGCTCCATCAATCCCCCCTTTGGTGATATCTTATCACCACAAAAATCAAAACCCAAAAATCAATTTAATTCCCCTTTTGAAGAAATTCAAAATATCTTCTTGTTCATTTTTCAAACCCTTGTTTCCATATCATCTTCTCTTTTAGTCTCTATATACATGCTTTCCCTCAATTCTTCTAATTCTATTTCTTGTGGATCTCTTTCTGGTTTCTTTTGTCTCTTTTTAACATTTTCTCGTGTTATTTTCTTTTTATTTCTTCTGTATCTACAACACATACACCCTAGTCTAAGAATTAATAGCGCAACCATTACACACGTTAATGGAAATAATATCTTACCAAAAATGATCCTACCTATTTTTGCAACAAAATTCTTAATAGCAATCATCTTATTAGCCATTTTAGTCCAGATACTTTCAGCTTCCAGTGGTACTAATTCTTCATGCAAATCAGTAATATTTTTGATATAGACCTTAAGATCTTTGCTTTCGTCAGGAATGTAAGTGCAACAATGTTGAACTTTCAGCATTCCACAGACTCCACCCTCTTTTGCCAATAGAATGTCAGGGGCAAGTCGATTTTGCATCGCCATAGCGCGCAAAGCAACCATTTCAGTATTTACCAAAAGAAAGCCTCCAGCGGTGCTTGTTGACAAGCGATCCACCACTGTTGACAGCTTCCGAATGCCAAATGCATTCAATGAAATTCCCACTGCTGGAATGAAAGCTCCAAAAATATCTCCTACAATGTCCATGTTTCTCTTCTATAGCGTGTTAATGGATTAGTATGTTCAGCATTTTCTACTCTATCCATATGAAAAATCTTTGGAAAGACCAGGCCACAATAACATGTGCCAAACCAATGGTCAGGCAAACGGTAATAAGCCTTGTTCCCACAAATATAATACACTCCCGGAAAAACTGGATCTTCTCCGCCTCTAAATCCCCATCCGGTTGCAATAAAGTATGTATTATGGCACTCACTAGTCCCTATGAAATAATAATCATACTGGGATGTCTTCCTGGTAATGCATAGTTTGCCTTTCTGTGGTGCATCTATAGCCATAGTTGGACTGGCTCCATTTTTCAATTCTTTTTCTTTCTCAATATCCCACACTGTTTCACTCATTTTATGCCCTTCTGCTTTCTTGTGCATGTTCAACCTTCTTCTCTCAACCATGTCTAGAAAAGTTTTCTCTTCTTCTTTCAAACTGCAAGTTAAATTGTTTCTAATAACATATTCTAATGTTAATTTTCTAGTTTCTAAACAAATCTCACCTAAAGTGTTAGCTTCTTTAGCAGGATTCAGTTCTTTATTCATAGGCAGTTGCCAAAGAACATTATCTACATTAGACATATTATAATCAAATTTCCCTAATTGATAAAATATACTAATCAACACACTACATGAAATTCCATACGTAGCCGGAAGATGATGATAAGTCACTCCTTCCGAAACAAAGGCAGGTAATTGCATACAGACGTAGCAATCCCTTACATCCATTGTCTTTACGTATTCATACAACAATTTTGAAAACACATTGCTAGAAAAATCATTAATTGACCTATCCTTATGTATATAAACATTGCTAGTTCTAGTTGGAACTATCTTCTGTGAACTCTTCCCTATGTTAGTCCTGTTCTCTGTATGTCCTTCTAAAGTGTCTATAGTTACTCTAAAAGAAATCAGTAGAGCAAGCACGCTCCAAAGCAGCATTAATAATCCTGTACAGCAGCAGCACATCTTGCACCATCTTTTCATGAAGGTACATCTACTTTGATTATTCTCAGTGTTAGCCATCTTGTTAATTTGACCGTGTCTTTTGACTTAGCCTCTTCTACTCCACTACCGAACTTTAGGGCAACAAGTACCCAACAGATTATTACACTCAATTAGTTTTAATTTTTTTTTAACTTCTTTTTTTCTTTCTTCTCCAAATGATTTCTTTGGATTTATTCAATTTGGATTTTCGTCACTTTTCACTGTTTCTTCATCATCATCAAATTGTATTAGGTCCTAAACATCCGTTTCTTCTCCAATGTCGGACAAGATAACTCTCAGGATTCCCACTGCTTCTTCTTCTTCAACCACTTTCAGTAAAGCCTCCTCTGGACTTCCTTGACTGTCTGCCTCTTCTCCTTGTTCAGGCAGTGCCACATACGTCCATTCTGGTGACTTATACCTCTGGTTTGGTTTTCTGATTCTTTTAGTTCCTTCAGATATCTTTGTTTCCTCTTCTTTCGTTGGGTTTTGACTTGACACTTCGTTCACTTGTTCAGCTTTCGAAGAGTTAACTCATGTCAGTCGATACCTCAGTCTCTTTATCTTGTTGGGCCAAAGATCTCCTTTAGCATTTCTCTTTGTTCTTCCTTCTTTATTGTTTCTTTCCCCAATCCAAGTTCTCTTTCTCAGAACTCATCCTCCATGTATCTCATTTTCACTTTCATCAGATTCTGTCTCAGTTGCCTCTTGTTCATCAACAGTTTTCTCTTCTCTAACAACTTCTTTTTCTCCAACAGTCTCTTTTTCCACCAATTGAGATTTCCCTACTTCTGTCCCTCCTCGGGTCTCCGACACGCAATCTTCTTGCTGTCTACTTGTCCCTTCACCTAGCTTGTTGTCGATGTTCCCTACACCTCCTCGGGGTTTTTCCGCAATCTGTCCCTCTCTTTCTTTGTCTGTCCCTTCTTCTTCAAGAATTATCTCAGGTGGAATTTGTCCAATTTCCCCATTTGATTCAGGTGTCTCTTCTGTTGGAATGTTCTTTTCTTTCCTTTCTTTCTTTTTGTGTTTGTCACTGTTAGTTGGAACTTCAGGCACTTCTTCAGAATCTGGACTCGTCTCTGCAGTTTGCAATGTTCTTTTTAGAACTTCTTCTGGTGGAATGAAAATTTCTCTTGACTCACTTTCCCCCCTTTCAGGATTCTTTTTTCTTTTTACTGCCTCACTGTCTGCATCATCACTGGAATCTGATTCTTCAAAGTATTCTTTTCCAGTGCCGTCTCTTGGATTTGGAACTCTCAGTGTGCGACTTGCATGTATCCAATTTTTCACTCCAGCACACTTCACAGCAGTCGTTGTGGTCAGAATGACTTGTCTTGGCCTTCCCCACCTTGGAACCAGGCAATTCCTTCTTCTGTGGACTTTTATCCTTACCCAGTCCCCTGGGCTCAGATCATGGGCTGGTTTCTTTTCAAGTGTGGTGGCGTCTTCTCCAACCTGGTGAAACACAGAATGAACTGCGTCAGCCAGGCCTTTACAGTAATCCAAAATCATGTCATCAGTTATAGTCATCAGCTTGTTGACTGGTACAAATGCATGTCTCATAGCACGTCCCATGATAATTTCATGTGGACTCAAACCTGTTGTTCTGTCTGGAGTAGACCTAATGGTCATCAGGACTAGAGGCAAGACATCAGGCCATTTCATTCCTGTGGCCAGGCACATTTTTCCAATTCTGTTTTTGATGGTACCATTCATTTGTTCAACCACACCAGAAGCCTCTGGTCGGTAAGCACAATGTAACTACTGCTTACACTCAATGCTTCACAGATCAAACCCATGATTTCATTATAAAAATGTCCTCCTCTGTCTGATTCAATGGTCACTGGGAACCAATACCTTGGGATGAATTATCTTAACAGTAGCTTGGCCACTGTTATCCCATCATTCCTTCTTGTTGGATAGGCCTCCACCCACCTGGAGAACAAACAGACCACCACCAGGACATACCTTAATCTATTGACTTGGGGCATTTCGATGAAGTCTATCTGCATTCTTGTGAAGGGTCCTCCCTCCCTGCCTATTGTTCCTAGGCTCACCACTGTTCTCTTTCCAGGATTGAATTGCTGACATATCAGACATCTCTGACAGAGACTCTCTGCTATCAGCCTGAATTTTGGACTATACCAGGTCTGCTTAAAGGCCCTTATCATAGCATCCCTCCCCAGGTGTCCTTGGCCATGATACATCCTTGCCATTGTTGACAACATGCTATTGGGCATGACTGGTCTTCCATGCCTATAGACCCACACATGGTCCTTTTCCCTTGGTGCACAACCTGCTTTCACCCAATCTTTCATTTCCTCATCTCCTGCCTCATCCTGCAACTGCTTCACTTCCTCCCATGTTCCCACCGCATTAGTAAACATTAAGGAACAAGAAGACATTTCTCTTTCTTTACTCCGATTAATGGAATGATTATTCCTTGCACAGTATTGTGCTATGTCATTGGCAAATTTGTTCCCAACGGTGACGAAATCATCACCTTGACCATGAGCAGCACATTTTACATCTGCTAGTTCTTTAGGCAGCTGTATTGCCTCTAGCAATTTTCCAACCACTTCAGCATTCTTTATGGGAGTTCCACTTGAGGTCAGGAAACCTCTTTGTAGCCATAACTGGCCAAAATCATGGACAACTCCGAAGCCATACTGGCTGTCAGTCATTACAGTCACTCTCACATTTCTTCCAATCTTACAAGCTTTCGTTAGTGCCACCAATTCTGCCACCTGAGCGGATTTAACTCCTTTCAAAGGTGATGCTTCCACAACTCCTGAAACTGTACACACAGCATATGCGGCACTCAGTGTTCCTTCATCCGTTCTCAAGCAAGATCCATCCACAAACAACACATGATCACTCTCAGTCAGTGGCAGATCTCTTATGTCTGGTCTTGGTTTTGTACAGTAATCAAGCACATCCAGGCAGTCATGATCAACTTCATTTCTCACTCCCACACATTCAGCATCAGGCAACAGTGTTGCTGGATTCACATTCACGCATCTCTCCAGGCTCACATTTGTTGCACCAAGAATGACTTTCTCATATTTAGTCAGCCGACTATGAGACATGAACTGTGTCCGGCTCCTTGTTAAAAGGATTGCCACATCATGAGGTACGAATACCCGTACAGGATATCCCATTATGATTCCCTCACTTTGTTCCAGACTTCTGCATGTAGCAGCTACTGCTTTCAGGCAACCTGGTAAACCCACAGCTACTGGGTCAAGTGTTGATGAGAAGTATGCAATTAGACTCCTCAAACGTCCATGTTTCTGGATTAACACTGAAAGTGCACATCCATTTCTCTCACTACAGTACAGCTCAAATTCTTTTTCATAATCTGGCATTCCTAGGGCAGGAGCTTCACATAGCCTGTTCTTTAACTCTTTAAATGCTGCCATTTCTTCTGGGTTTAATTCCAATGGATCTTTCACCTCACTTTTGGTCAATTTAATCAATGGCTTGGCAATCAAGGAAAAGTTACTTATCCACTGACGACAGTAACCAACCATTCCCAGAAACATTCTTACTTCTCTTTGTGTCATTGGGGCTCTCATCCCTCTGATGATTTTAATCCTGTCAATGGTCACTTTCCTCAGGCCTTTCTCAATATTATGTCCCAGATACTGGACTTCTTTTTTGCAGAATTGCAATTTGGCTGGGGATACCTTTAATCCTCCATCTGCCAAGTGATTCAGTAAGGCAATGGTGTCTACTTCACAGGCTTCACGTGTTTTTGATGCCACAAGGAGGTCATCAATGTATTGGACCAAAACTGAATTTTCAGGCATTGTTAGACTCTCCAGAGATTTCTTCAGCAATTGATTAAATATCGAAGGGCTCTCTGTATACCCTTGTGGAATTCGGCACCATGCCAAAATTCGCTCTCCAAATCTAAACGAAAAAATCGGCTGGCTGTCATGATGCAAAGGGATTGAAAAGAAAGCATGGCACAAATCAATTACTGTATACCATTCTGCATCATGGGGAATCTGATACAAAATCACTGATGGATTTGGCACAATGGGACAGCATGACACAACAATCTTGTTAATTTTTCTCAAATCCTGTACTATTCTGAACTTTCCATTAGGTTTCTTCAGTCCCGTTATTGGTGAATTACATGGGCTGCTCAATATTTCCCTTAACACCCCCTGCTGGATCATTTTCTCAATTATGGGTGTTATTCCTTCAATTATTTCAGGTGTCAGTCTGTATTGTGGGATGTTTGGGTAAACCACTCCTTCTTTTACAGTAATCTTTACTGGATCTACATTTCTCATCAGGCCCACATCTTCTCCAGTAAAATCCCAAACTGCTGCTTTCACTGTCTGTTTCAATTCTGGGGGTAATGCATCTGGATTAAACACAGCATATGTCCCCAAAGCCTCACTTTCCCTGTTGTCTAGGGTCATTCTGTATAGGACATCCTCATCTGGTGTTTCAAAAGTTATTCCATCTGGAGTACAGAAAATAGTGCAATTCATCTTGCACAGCAGGTCCCTGCCTAGCAAGTTCACAGGACTAGTGTCACACACCACAAATCGGTGCATGTCTGAGAATTTCCCTATTCTAACCCTTACTGGTTCAGTAAGATGAGTTTTTATCTGTGTGTTAGACACACCAACTACTTGGATTGCTTCATCCGAGAGAGGAAGATTATTTATATCAGCTGACCTGACAGTTGATCTCGTAGCTCCTGTGTCAACTAGAAAAGTAACACTTTCACCATTGATTTTTCCATCTACAAAAGGTCCTGCCTGGTCTATTTCTAGAGTTGCGCCAAGTACGCACTCTTCCTCCTCTCTTCGGCACCGTCAGAAGTCTCCCTCAGAATCACTTCCCTCATTCCTTAGCCAATATTGTGACACAGCGCTTGCGCGTTTTGGCTTGTTTACCTGTTCTTCATCGTAGAACCCCGAATCTTGGCTGTACTTCTGGGATCCTCTTCTTTGTGGCAAGGGTGGTTTTGGCACCTGATTCTGCTGCTTAACAGCCTTCTGCTGTTGCTGATGCTGACCACACCCCTCACTCTGCACCTGTGAATTCAATGATGGATTGTCATCATTAGTAGACGGTGGATTCTTACACTCGGATTTCCAGTGCCCTAATTTTCCACAGTTGTGGCAAGGAAATTTCTTCTTTGCTTCCTCAATATTGCCTTTCTCTTTTCCTGGGCTAAACCTAGGTTTATTTCCTGGGTTATTTGCTTGTTTAACCAACTGAGCTTCCTGTCTTTCTGCAACTTTCACCTGTGCCCACATTGCCTTTTCTTTCAGTTTCCTTTACTTTGCCTCAATCTCATCACTGAGTATTTTGCATGTCTCAGGATCTCATCAATCTTTTTGCTCTGCCAGTCTACGGTATGCTGCCTTATCATTTCACTGATTTCAGGTCGCAAACCATATACAAATCTATATACAAAATGGCTCAGATCCTTGTCACCCAGATGTTCATCTCCACTGAACTGACTGCTTGAAAGCCAGTATTAGTCTTTCGTAGTAAGCATGGACTGATTCTTTCACTTCTTGATGTGTTCGATCTATTTTAACCCAGTCTGTTTCCTTGGGGGGTACCTTATTTTTCAAGAAGGCCATAACCTGCTCATACTTTTTCATGACCTCCGGATCTGGAGCTCCTGTCTTTGGATCTCTCGGGTATTCTTTAGTGGGCCAGTCTATGACTATCTTACATTCTGCCCACAGGTCTGCTGGTACAATTATATCAAACAGACTATTCAGGTCGATCCACAGCACTTTTGACAACTTCACAAATCTGTCAACCTGTCTATACCACTCGACGGGCTTCTCTCTTAGTCGAGGGAAATCATTTGTAAATGACAAAATATCTTGTCTGGTCCATGGGACATGTACGTACCCTCCTCCTGGAATCTCCCTCATGGGGTAAGCTGTCACTGCTTTCTCCTTTTCTTTCATAGGGAATGTTGAGTAAGTTCTGTCGGCTGCATCCTCTCGCTTTCTATACCATCTATCTTTCCATCTCTCCACATCTCCCCATTTCCTCAGCAAAGCAATCATCTCCTTAAACTGCCCTGTTCGGCCTGCATTATTCAGATTCTCAATGTCCTTATCTGTAAAATCCACTCGGTAAGGCTTCTGTAAAGCTTTTACCTTGTCCATGTCGATCCCCATTTCACTGGCTATTCCTTTCAACCTGTCATGTATGTTCTTTGCTTTCCATGTGATACTTTTACATAGAAATAGAATCTCCCCGTCCTGATAATTTTTCAGCGTTTCTGTAGTGATTGTTCCTACAATCAGCTCCTCCATTTCCATACGTAGTCTAGCTACATCAATTCCCTGGGATTATTTTTCTTTCCTCTGCAAAGCCTTCAGCCAATCATTCAAATCTTCAGCAGTTATTCCCATGGATTTCTCCGCACCCCCTGGTTTTGTCACTCTTTGTGGTTCTAGGATCGATCCTCTGTTCCCTTCCACACATCCAGAGTTCAAACCTGAGTTAGTCTGTACATTCAACTCTCCTCCACATATGGTATGTTTCCACTGATTTTCTCCTGTTCTCCACTGATTTTCTCCCGTTCTCATTTCTGCCTGCTCTGGAGCAACAATCAATCTATTGCCTACATATGGAACTGTCAAATCACTTTCACCAGTCCTCTGCTTGTCGAAAATCGGCATAACCGGACCTATTGTCACAGGCACCATCACTGCCTCAAGATTTTTAGTCAGTTCTCTGATTTTCTCTGTCAATTCAAATGTGGTTCTTGCTAGTTCTCTGGTCTTTTCATCCTCAACTTCATTCTCCCTTTCTCTCTCTCTTTCTCTTTCTCTCTCTCTTTCTCTCTCTCTTTCTCTCTCTCTCTCTCTCTTTCTGCAAGAGAACTACTGCTTTTCAACTCAGGGGTCATAACCTCTGTCTTTATAATCCGCAGGATGTCTCTCATTGGGGTAACTGCTGTTCCTACCTCTGGTTCTCGTCTATACGGGGGTGGTCTTTTGTAGAACATGTCATCTAAGACATCGTCATCAGACTCATTCGCCCCATACCTCCTTGTTTCTACATTACGTTCTTTGTCTGTACACTTTCTCCCTTCTGTCTCCTCTGCAGTTCTTACAGGATATAATCCCTCAGTCATGCAGGCATCTCGCCATTTTCTCATCCGGTCATGATGAGTTTCGCGATCATACTTCCGCCCAAACATATACCTATAATTTCCTCCACTCCTCTGCTTTTCTCGCTCATACATTTCATCTTCCCATTCAGTTAATGCCTCAAACTGCGTTGGCCTAGGCCGAGGCTCTAGACACATCATCCGCTCCCGTAAGTTCCTCAGTATGGCCAGATTAAATGAGCCATGTTCCGGGAAAGCTAAAACTCCATCCTCTTTAGTATACTTCACCCAGTTGTCTAACCAAATACAGGTATGATACCCATACTTCGCAACCATGAAGGATGCGGGGGTTCTTATCGGGGGAAGTAACTGTCCTTCCCTAGTCACAATATCTTTATCCTTGTCAAACCAGTTCTTAACCTTACTAAACAAGGATTTCTTTTTCTTTTCCTCAGCGTGGTAATACATTTTCTTATTTTCCGCAACCCTTTTGTCCTTTCTACAACTGTACGATCTCCTGTCCAATTGCAGCGCGCCTCACACTAACGCACCAATCCTGGAGCGTCTACGTCACTGACTCAGTCCACGAATCCCAGCGCGACTCACACCAACGCACCAATCCTGGAGCGTCTACGTCACCCTGTATGTCTCCCAATCCTTGTGCGACGTACACTAGCACACCAATCACCGTGCTTCCACCGTTCTAACCCACTGTCCGATCACAGCGCGGTCTCCCTGACGTCAGCAGTCGCTGCAGCAGCTCCTGCTCCTGTCTCCTGTCTCTCTCGTCTACCCCTCCTTTACAAAACTACTCGGTAGACTTTGTTTCAACTTCTACGAGTCTGTTACTTACAACATACAAACATCTCCATTGTCTGCTTCGCTAGCCACAGAACGGCAAAAGACCTTTCCCACGAGAATTCCGCCTTTCCCGAGAGCAGCGCTTACCTCTGCCCTACTACGGAATCGTTACTTCCGTTGATAAAGTAGCACATCCCTCTGCTCTACCCTTCTAGCAAGCACCAATTAACTGTTGTCTCCGAAATGCTCCTAAGAGTTTCACAATTAACCAGAATGCCGTCTCATTCACGCACTTTCACACCAGAAAATGTAGTACATTCACACAGAATTCTGTCTTTCCCGAGAACAGCGAACAGTCTGTCCTACTACAGAATTATATCACGCATTAACAAAGCAGCGCTTACCTCTGCTCTGTCCTTCTAACAAGCTCAGAGAATACCTATTACCTTTCTAGTGATAAGCGTTAATGGAATGCCATAAGGATCCCTGATACCTAAGACCAGAACTTCACAGATAACCTTCGCTATCATATACACCTCTCCCACACAGAAAATATGTTTCTAATGGCAACACACTGCGAGGCTACCGCATCGAACCCAGACAATGCGACGCGCAACTTCAATTTTCACACGTTTTCCCCTGTCTACATACAGGGCCAACAATCCCGCCTTTTCCGAGAGCAGCGCTTCCCTCTGCCCTACCACGGAACTGTCACTGACTTCCTACATCCCAGAAGCCATACACACTACATAAAACTCAATACACCTTCAACATACAGTGTTAGTACAAATATCGATATCAATCAATAATCAACAAGCCTATATACACGCAAATTCGCCAGATCAAGACAATAGTTAACCATCATTCTGCTACCAAGAAACTGGTACAGATCGGAGCTTCCGAATCCCCTCTACTTCCACGGACGGAGTGATTTCACAGTCACACACGCACACACACATCACATGCTGGTGGGGCCCATTACACCAACATTCATCCTACCACTCTATCCGTGCCATGTATAAGGGGAAACACTTATCGATACCTAACCAATCTGCATGTACCCTGAGGTCAATGGCATCAACTAGTTGCTATAGATCTGGTGAAAGATCTTAGACACGCAAATTAAATTCAATAAACATGACAATAAAATAACCACCCGACACAGTAATTCAAACAGAATATTGTTTATCTAAAATTGTAAGAAAAGCCAATTAAATGCAAGATCATTTCTTTCATATTTACCTATTCTGGCTATAAGTTGTGTTCTAAGTCACAACCGGTCCTCATCAAAATAGTTAAAGTTTCTAGCCGTCATGTAGAGTCACCGTCCTCTCCGTCAGCATCGGGACCTCTGATCATCCGTTCGGGAAGAAGTGGCGCTAGATCTCTCTAGTCTACTAATATTTATACCAAATTTACATTCCAAATGTTGCAATCATATCTTACAAAACAGTCGAATGGCGGAAATTATGTCGTCTTGGTACATTGGGATACAACAATAGTTTTTCTCACGCATTGATAGTCTCAAATAATGAATAGAAATTAGGAGTCCATAACTAATTCGTTACTTCTACGGATGTCTCTTTAGGATAACATGTATCTCATTCGTTGGACCATTATAAGTTCATCAGGTCGGTATTAGGATTGACAACAATCTTCACGTTCAGGGGCATCTGGCATCTCTCCCAGATTTGTCGTCATGATCATGGCTTTTCAGTTCAATAGGAGGGCAAGGTCACAGTCAGCGCAAAGCCTCCTCTCAAATTTTCCATCTACTCGAATGCAGGCTGCGGGTGGTAGCCATTTAATAGCAGGCCACAATGGTCAACTTAAGTAAAGGAAACACAAAACATAATTACTGCATGGAAATGATTATACAGTGTTATTCCCCTGCTAATACCCTTATGTGTATGTATTTATCTAGCCATTTGCGACATCAAAAGCCATTAATGCATATTAATTATAAGCGCAAAACACATTAACATCACATAAGCAACATTTATTCTGTCAATTTGCTCACCAACTTAGTTCACTTATTATTGTAGCCATGCAATAGCATTCCCACGTGTATTTCTTCAGTTAATAAGGTTGGTTAGACAAGGCTCGACAACTCTTTAGTAGTTACTAATTAATCAGTAGTACTTTTAATAATGACATACGAAAATGAAACAGGTAATTGGTTTAAAAGTAAAAACCCTGCTCCATCAATAGCCCCTGATGCTATCAAACCATGGCTTTCTGTATTCTTTCAATGGATGAGCAGCAACCAACTCAAGTGCAATGCAGTAAGACAGGGGTACTCAGCTTTGAACAAAACTTCAACCTGAATTGGTACATTCTTGGGCCAGATGGGACCTCCCTTCCCAATTTGCACAACGAGGCTGTTAAAACACTGTTAAAAATCTGGAAGTCAAGGTCGATAATTAGTTGACCTTTCATAAACAAATAAACAAGGTGGTGGGAACATCCTCTGACCTTTTGTGTACCTCAAAACCTTTTTGCACTTCCTTTCCGTCCCAGCCAGAAATCAGTGGTATCAGCCTTGGCCATGTCCAGGCTAGACTATACTAATGCTCTTTACACAGGTTTTCCGCAGTACCTAGTCAGAAAACTGCAAACAGTCCAAAATGCTGCAACTTGTCTTGCACTTAATCTCCCAGTTAATAAAAACTTAATCTCCCTAGATGGACTCATATTTCCCGCACTTGAGAGATCTGCATTAGCTACCTGTGAACAAGCTTATTTTGTTCAAAATCCTGCTCCTAATGCACAGTGCGCTGAATCAAACAGGCCCCAGATATATGTCCACCGGGATACTTTGCTATAGCCCCAAGAAAAACTTGTGTTTATCTAATGGTCACTTGGCCGGTGTCCTGTGGGTCCGCCTTTCAAATGCTGGAGGACGGTCTTTCGCCTACTTGTGCCCTCGGGCATGGAATAAGCTCCCATTACGCCTACGTCAAACTATCCGAGAGATACAGTTCCGAAAAATACTAAAGACCTGACTTTTCGCTCATTAGTCAGCATCCCTCCTCCGCATTAAGGGATCTCCATGACAGATATCCTCACCATGGGCCGGTCTAAGGAGTTGTCCAAAGTGCGAGCCGCACATATGGAAACGGCCCTCCAACGTCAGGTAAAAACAGAGCCAGTCAACGCGGTGGTGGCGACTACCCCGAAGAAAGCGTCTAAAAAGAAGCCGGACCACGGAACTCCACCACCATCATCCCGCACCTGCTACATGTGCGGCGGCTCGTACCCACACCAAGGTGTATGCCCAGCGCAAGGGAAAAGATGTTCGGCATGTCGTCGCCTGAACCATCTAGCCAAAGTGTGCCGATCGGCGGGACGTCAGCGGCAACAAAGTCGGCAGGTCAATGCGGTGGATGCCCCTCCGCCCGAAACTGAGGAAGACGACATGGATGACGATGAGGACGAAGGCACGGTCCATGTAATTCACGCTCTACAGCCTGATGGATGCCCGAGACGGAGGGCACCGAAGTGTCACGTCAAGATTGCAGGGCATCTAACGCCGGTGCTGATCGACACAGGTGCGTCCATCAACATAATGGCCCAGTCCATGCTGAAATCCTTCCCAACTCAGCCCGTCCTGAAGCCAACGTCCATACAGGTGTTTGCTTATGGCTCCGGCACACCACTCACTGTGGTAGGCGTTTTCACCACCGACATTGCTCACGAGACCAACTCCGTCCGTACCAAGGTGTACGTCACCAAGGAGGGTACGGGAATGCTGTTGGGCTGTCGTACGGCGGAACACCTGCAACTGGTGGTTTTTGCGTTCGCTGTGCACCGGGAGGATGTCGAGTCATTGGTGGAAGAATTTCGGGACCTGTTCAACGGCATTGGATGCCTGAAGGACCACCTGGTGCGGCTGCACATAGACCAATCAGTGCAACCGGTTGCTCTCAAGCATCGGAGAGTAGCGTTTCATCTGCGGCCCAAGGTGGAAGAGGAACTAAGGAAATTGGAGGCCGCTGACATCATCGAGAAAGTGGACGGACCAACCCCTTGGGTCTCCCCCATTGTGATTGCCCGGAAACCAAAGCAACCAGGTGAAGTCCGGATATGCGTGGACATGCGTCTGCCGAACCACGCCATCAAGCGGGAACGCCATCTGACGCCCACTGTCGACGACATCGTTGCGGAGGTCAGCGGATCGCGCTGGTTCTCGAAGATGGACCTTCGGGCGGGCTACCATCAACTCCTGCTGGACCCCGAGTCAAGAGCCATAACCACTTTCTCCACCCATGTGGGCCTGCGCCGCTACAAGCGCCTCAGTTTCGGGGTGTCCAGCGCGGCGGAAGTGTTTCAGGACACCATCAGAGGGGTGTTGGCTGGCCTCAGTGGAGTCATAAACGTCAGTGATGACATTCTTGTACATGCACCGACTCTGGAGGAACACATGAACTGCCTACGATGCGTGTTCCGGAGACTCCAGGACAGTGGTCTCACGCTACATCGCGAGAAGTGCGAGTTCCTGAAAAAGGAGATAGCGTTCTTTGGCTATCACTTTTCGCAACAAGGAGTGTCGCCCGACCCGGCCAAGGTTCGAGACATCCAGACGGCTCCAGCCCCGACCACAGTCACCGGAGTGAGAAGCTTCCTGGGCATGGTCACCTACTGTGGTCGCTTCATCCGGAATCTCACGAATCTAACAGCACCTCTACGGGACCTCACCAAGAACGCCGCAACCTGGGAATGGGGCCCCAGTCAAGAGAAGGCTTTTCAAGACACCAAACATGCTCTGTCCGCCGAAACCACCCTAGCGTACTTTGACCCCACCCGGGAGTCTGAACTGTCGGTGGATGCCAGTCCCATCGGTTTGGGTGCTGTATTGTCCCAGAAGCAACTGGACGGGGAGTGGGCCCCGGTTGCCTACGCGAGCCGGGCCCTGACAGACACTGAGCAACGGTACTCCCACATAGAAAAGGAGGCGATTGCGATACATTGGGGGTGTCGCCACTTCCACCTCTACCTCTATGGGCAGCCGTTCACGGTCCATACTGATCACAAACCGCTGATTCCTCTCTTCATGGGCGTGTCGTCGAAACCACCCCCAAGAATCGAAAAGTGGATCCTGCAGCTGCAGGAATATCAATTCAAAGTGGTCTACCGCCCGGGGACGCAAAATCCTGCAGACTTCCTCTCCAGGCATGCCCGGCCAGTTACCCGAGAAGAAGAATCTGAAGCGCAGGAGACGGAGGAGTATGTCAGGTTGGTGGTGGAACGCTCCCGACCCCTGCCCATCAGGCTCGAGGACATCCTGGAGGCGACCAAACAGGATGACTGCTGGGAGTTGGTGATCTCCGCGATTGGATCAGGAAGGTGGCACTCCCTGTTGGAGAACCTAACGCACCGCACGGATGATGCACAACTGGCGTTAAGGGCTCTTCACAACGTCCGGTCTGAATTGGCCGTGTCCCCCGAGGGGTGTCTGATGAGAGGCACGCGTCTGGTTATCCCCAGGTCCTTACAACAGCGAGTGGTGGACTTAGCTCACATTGCGCACCAAGGGGTAGTCAAGACAAAGTCCCGTCTGAGGAGCAAGGTGTGGTTCCCTGATCTGGACAGTGTGGTGGAGAGGACTGTCCGGTCTTGCGCACTCTGCCAAGCGGTAGGCCCAGCAGATCCGCCGGCCCCAATCGTGACGGAAGATATCCCTCCTCACCCGTGGCACCGGGCGAGTGCCGACTTTGGGAGCCTACCCGATGGCCGACACATGCTTGTCGTCATTGACGATTTCTCAAAATACCCTGAGGTTGAGGTACTGGACTCCATCACGGCGAGCAACACCATACCTCGATTCGAGAAAATCATGGCCAGCCATGGGCTAATCAAGGAGCTACGTACGGACAACGGCCCGCCGTTCGCCAGCCATGAGTTCTCTGAATACCTCCGATCAAGAGGCATCCGTCATGTAAAGATCACACCACGGTGGCCACAGGCTAATGGTGAGGCCGAGCGTTTCATGCGCACCCTGAACAAAGTGCTCCGGATAGCTATGTCTCGAGAGCAGAACATGGAGTGCGCCCTGTACAACTTCGTGAAGGAATACAGACTTACGCCTCACTCAACCACCATGGCCAGCCCTGGTTCTCTGTGCAATCAACGGGTGCTGAATGATGTTTTTCCCCAAGTGACACCGCCTTTGCCTGCGTATCGTCAAGTATCCGTACGCCTCCAACAGAGGCGGGCCAAGAACGACCGAATGTCCCAGAGGCGCCATGCCAGGAGCAGTGTGTTGGTGGCTGGCGAACGGGTGCTGGTGAGAAATCGACATCCACGAGGGAAGTTCTCCCTTCCGTTCGAACCGGAGCCCTGGGTGGTCCAGACAGTTAAGGGCACGATGGTCACTGCCCAGAGGGGCCATGAGACAGTCACCAGGAACATTTCCCAATTCAAAAAATACCGGTGCCCGGCCCCACCCCGGGAGGTGGTGCCAGAGCCTGAGGGTGGCGATCCGACGGGCGACGATATTGACGAGGAGAGTGAGTCACCAGGGCCAGCCCCCCCTCTGCCTGGGGCAGTTGTGGAACATTCGCCAGGGGCGGCTGGAGCAGAAAGCCGGAGAGGAGCGAGTGAAGGTCGAGGTGGACACAGATATCATCTTAGAGCCAATCCAACGGTGTCGTCTCGACTGAGAGGTTTTGTAATGGACTAGAGAACAGTAATGCAATGTTTTCCCATTTTCCTTTTGTTTCTCTACTTTTCCCTCTCTCCCTCTCTCTCTATATTCTCTCTCTCTCTCTCTCTCTCTCTCTCTCTCTCTCTCTCTCTCTCTCTCTCTCTCTCTCTCTCTCTCTCTCTCTCTCTCTCTCTCTCTCTCTCTCTCTCTCTCTCTCTCTCTCTCTCTCATTTTTGAACTGGAGCATTCTGCCAAGCGGTATTGTGTTTTCGTTTGTTGTGCCATGATAAAGGAGGAATGTTATGTTCAAGGGAACACCCCCACGCCTACGCGAGGGTGGTCCCGTCTGTGACCCGGAAGGGCCTAAACAAATAAATGGGGGCTGGACCGGATGATCCGGGTCAGTGCACCGAAGCGCATTAGCAAGCGTAGGTGTGTGTTATTTTCATTGCTCCGGATCCCGGAGCATCTGCTACCCGCCTGCATACCGCTGTCACTATCCGTCCGGTACCGGACCTAACAGTGAATAGCGCCAGAACACTCTTGTGAGTAGCCGTGCAAGGTATCAATTATGTCATTTATTCGTAACTGGTATCGGTGGTAATAACAGATTTAATAAAAGGGCACAAGCCTTCAAGGGTAAGGCATAACAAATACTATTTTTTAGCTTTTCAAAGTCATCCCCTAACATCAGATTGCATTCAAAAACTGTATTTTATGAGTTGATGTATGTTGTATGTGCAACCAGGAACATTTGTAACAAATTTTGCATACAATTCTGCCTTTTCAAGAAATAACCTGACATCATCGTTATGTCACATGCTAGTGCATTGACAATTTCATTGACTAACTCAGGTTTTGGTAAGATATCTTTATCGCATACCAAATCACTGAGATACATCAAAGAGCTTTCAGCAAATTTACACTTTGATAACTGTGCAGTTAAACCTTTCGCTTTAACCATTCTGAAAACGCTCCTTAATCCTTTTGCTCTCTTGTCTTCCCCACCACCAAAATGTCATCTGGGAAAAAGACTATACCCTTACAAGATTTATACTTCAAATTTTGGAACTCTGCCACAGCAGGTGCTAATCCAAAACGCACCCTACAAAATTGATAGCAACCAAAGGGCATGATGAAAGCACTTAAATCCTTACTTTCAGGATGTAGTCATACCTGGTGGTAGGCGGAGTTAAAATCTAAAGTGGTGAACCATTTTACCTTCTTGGTCACTGCCAAAAGTTTGCAAATCTTGAGCAAGGGAAACTTATTAATTAAGATACTATGATTTAGATCTATATGGTCAATGGATAATCTAATTGTTCCGGTCTACTCTCTTGGTATAACTGCTGGCACCAAGCTGATTCTTTTGCTTTTATAACTCTGAAAAAATTGTTGCAGCTTCTTCAATTCACTTAAACTTCCCCTCTGATAGTTAAGGGAAGATTCTAAATCCAACCACCCAAAGGTATCACAAAGACCCTCGCCTGATGTTTGCTAGGTGGGCAACAGGATTTGGGACAAAATAAATCTCAATTCAGGGCGAAATTATTAGTTTCCAAGGTCCCAAAGCTAGCATGTCAAAATGAGCTACTCAAGATAAAGGTGTTTCAACCAAGGGGTCACTTGTATGCAACTGCCACTAGGACAATTGGAATTTGAGAGGGTGTGGCAATACAACTTGGAAGAACTGCAGAGTCTCAACAACCTTGAAACCAGAGAAATGTCCAACACAGACAAAGCCCCAAGAAATTCAGGTGAAAAGAGGGGGGGAGTCCTATCCTAGAAAATGGTCTATAACTACCATGTAAGGCTAAGCATAGCTCCGTAGACTAACGTTGCTGTTGTTTTCTCGGTTACTGTAAGCCACCACCAGTATTTAACCCCTTCAGTGCCCGCCCCTTTCCCCGCCCAGTGCCGGCCGTTGCATTAGCGGGCGGGGTCTATGACGAGCTGGACTCGTCATGGGCACAGCGCCACCGCGGCCCATGACGAGTCCAGCTCGTCATGGGCACTGAAGGGGTTAAGAACAGACATTACAAGTATTATATTGCCTATTGTACGCTTATAGTCTTACTGCAAGGGTTTAGATCTGCAGGCAGAGCTCCTTGTGTTAGTCCGCACATATCAGTCTTTTCATAAGAAACACCAGCCCAGACCTAGCTATACACAAGAATGAATGATCAGCTAAACTTCCGGTCACCCCAATTGTAGATAAAAATTCACTTCCAGGACTATGGAGCAAACATCTTTCGGTGTGACAGGTACGCTCACTTCCAGGTGGTAGCAACATCTTTACGGAGTCAGCCTTTTCTAGAAAGGCTGGGCTGCCTTTGCCGGATCTAATATTTGTTTAACCAATCGCTGGATTTATGAATCTTTTTTGACACTCCTTCCCTCCCAGTACCATTCCTTTGCCTTCGAGTCACCACACACTACCCTTTTGTTTGCTTTTTCCTTTTGAAATCCTCAACAGTGCAATTAAAGACGGAAAAGAGGTAATCATAAATAAGAACACTCATCTGGAAGTAAGAGAGGTAAGGGTTGCAATGGTCAGGAAATTCTCACTAAGATAGTTGTCTGTATTGTTTGATATAGAATTTTATAAAGCTTTTGGAGGGCGTTGTAAATAGTGGATTAGACAAAATAGTGTATTTGTTTGTTCTGTAATGCCATAACTATCCTCTGCTATTTGAACATGAACTCACTTTTTGTGGCAACTACTAAAACGACCCTTAATTTACTCTTTTTGGTAAATAAAATATTTGAGTATTAGGCTAACTATACAGGCATCTCCATCTCCCCCGTTTTACTCAGAGCATGCGGTCTCCCTATAGATGTTATGTTGAAGTGAACATTTCTGTGTGAAAATGGTGATGTGAGCGGATATCATGGCGCCCATCTCTTGCAAAGTGAATCTCACCAAGCAGAGGGGCTTCAGAGTCAAATCAAAAAATTAGCTTTATTTGATTTCACAATATGAATCATAAAAGCGTGCATAAAAAGATAATATATATTATTCAGGTTAAAAAAGGAAAGACTCCATCTAAAAATATATTAAAAACGAGTACAGTCAGGGGCGCTGTAAGGCGCCAAGCAACATGGCCGCACTTAAGTGAGGCTCTTGCTGCTCGGGAACCTATCCACCGAATATCCTCGTCATCTCCCGCCTAACAAGCTTATAAACGATTCTGCCCGACTGCTGATGCCTCTGAACACCCGGTGCAGTATATCGCCGATCGCACCCCTGCCTGGAACCTGAGATATGCGAACTGCATCTCCGCCCGGCGAAACTGACAAAATGGTGGCGGCGCCCTCTTGGTGATCGCATCGGGAAATCGCTAGCCCTCTTGTCGACTCTACGCCGCCGGAGCCTCTGCTGAGATGATGCTGCCGCTGAACTGAGGAGCCTCTGTCGTCTCCCGTGGAGACCGGGCCTGCCGACTTCTGGCGGCGCCATGCGGTGTACTGCATCTAACTGAGACAGCGGGGCCTGTGCGGACACTGAAACGCTGGGCACCGATACTGTCGGAGAAAACAGTGATGAGAATTGGCGGTGAGTGTGTTGCGTTGTCTGCTGCTGCAGTGGCCGCTGAGGTGCCCACGCCACTGCGAGGCCGACATTACCGGCTCTGGCCTAGTGGGTACGGCACAGCGCCTCCCTCCCAGCATAAAGCAGCGGAGGCCTGGTCGGACATACGGGCCGCCCGCACAACCGCTGTCATCGACCGCTGCGGCCCAGACACCGAATGAGCGACTGGGATGGGAGATACACACTGCAACGCCCCAGCCACAAACTGACTCGACCTCGACCACTGCGGCGCTGCTGCGCCTAGTGACTGAGACCTGTTCCTCTGCAGAACTTGGATAGTAGAGGAGACCCGCTGATTTCGTAGGAGACAGCGCGGGGCTCCCATCCCGGAGCCCATAGTGCGGCGCAGCGGAGCTTCACATAACCAGCGCTTACCTGACCGCCCCTCCGCCGGGACCTGGACCACCCCCGGGAACTGGGGTCCGTGGAGGGAGGAAAGGCAACACCCGCTGACCTCACTGCGTCTGCTGAAATCCCACGGGCGCTACTCCGATCACCGCCCATTTGCGGCGCACTACAAGGTAACACCCAGTGCCTGCCACAACTAGCGGCCCACAGCTTTACACCCCGGGTGAGTGCTGGGTCGGAACTACACAACGCTGCCTTTCTGAGTCACCAGCCCGGCTCACGGACTTGCGCTCTCTCCAGCGGCGCTACCTGAATCGGTCTCAGAATCAACCTCCTCACCCCCACAACCCACACCCTCCTTCAGCACCCCCGCAACTCGGGGGAACAATTTAGAGCTGGGTCTCGTGCGAATAGTTGGGGAGCTCCGCTGAGACCACCACACAATCTCAACTAGGGACATCAATTCCAAGGGGTAAATATTGAACACCGCCTGCCCCATTGCTACCAACCCCCCCACGCTCGCCACGGGTCACTGGGCGCATTCCACTTAGGCACACAATGGACCCACCCCGAATACAGCAGCGCCACCACCCTCCTAGCTCTGCAGTCATGGGGAAACCAGACGGGCGGCAACCAAAACTTAACTTTGACACCCGCAAGTCTGCCCGCTCCCAAACAGAGCCTGATGAAGAGCAACCCGACGCGCCGACCACTTCTACCGCAGATTTGAAGAAACTGTTGCTGGTGATACAGTCGAGCCTGACATCCATTGAATCAAAAATGGACTCTATGAACGCCAGACTGGATGGCCTCACACATAGGGTGGAGAAACATGACGATCGCCTAACCGAAGCGGAACGACGAATTTCTGACCTGGAGGACATATCCAGCGTTACCACAAGTCGCACACTGGAGATGGAGAGGGTCTTGAAAGTGATAGCTGCCAAAAACGAGGATTTAGAATCTCGCTTGAGAAGAAACAATCTACGAATTCTTGGAGTGTCAGAATCGACAGCCACTGGCAAGATGGAAGTATATGTGGAACGTCTCCTTATAACCTTATTCGGCAGAGAGGTTTTTTCACCGGTCCTGGTTGTCGAGCGAGCACATCGCTCATTGGCAAACCGACCAGCTCCCGGTACCCCTCCTCTGCCCATAATAGCCAAGTTACTAAATTATCAAGAAAGAGACACTGCCCTCTGCCTCTCTAGAGAAAAAGGACAACCAAAACACGAGGGGACGGAGATATCAATCTATCCCGACTTCACCATGGCCGTCCAAGACCAAAGACGAAAGTTTCTCCAGGTAAAGAAAAAACTACAACAACTCAACATGCCCTATGCTATGCTGGTGCCGGCTCGCCTCAAAGTAACGCATCAAGGAAAACACATTTCTTTACCAATCCACAACAAGCCCAGGATTTCGTCAAGACCCTACCCAAACACTCCACAGGCCAGTCATCCCCTGTACATTGTCCGGAGGACATTGGCGGTACATCCAACGTCGAGTAAACCCTAAGGAGATCAACCCCAAAACCGAACAGATATGTGTTAAACTCTTGCAAACGTGCTAATTCTTCTGAAAACATGGCGGAAACCAAAGCGGCCCACGTAAATCCGCCTATACCCCCAGATTGGAAAGAGCGTGAAATCCAGAACATACACCTCACAGCGTAGCCTGGAAGGTGACGATTGTTAACGAATACTGAGACGAGGCAGAACTGGCTCCTAAACTCTAATCAAAATCATCACCCAGCTAGTTACTTCTGCCTCTCTTCAAATGCATCCAATGCTGGCAGCGGACTAATGTCTGACCTCTGCAATAGGATCACAACTAGCTATCTGTAAGTTGAAACTTGCCGCCCGAAACACCATGCATGCTCCGCGACGCTTCACTAGACAGAATCTCCCAACTGAAGAATCGAAACAGACAGAGTGACCAGATGAAACTACAAATTACCACCCGAGCACCCTCGCTTTACGAGGGGAGACTGGTCGCCCTCTAGACTCCACCCGACAGGTGAACCCTAAACATTGTACACTAAAAATGGTTAAAATGTTGATCCCACTGTCACCTGTTGGGTCTGCGGAATTTGGGTCTTATGGGGAGGGGGGAGGGATGGGCCACGGCGAGTTTGGGTTGCTGATGTGGGAGGGGGGGAGGGAATGGGGAATGTTTTTACGCCACTTTCTATTGTGCCACTCTGCATATACATGCTGACGCCGAACATTCGGAATACACATTAAGCGCATTATTCTGTACACACGCAATGGAGACCCGACCCATCTCCCACCAATATAACTTTCTGACATGGAACGTACGAGGATTGGGGGACCCCGGCAAATGTCGCCATATCCTATCCTACTTAGACTGCCACAACATTCACTGTGCTATGCTTCAGGAAATGCACCTTGCTCCCACAGCATCCCCCACATTCGCAACTCGATGGGCGACCAGCAAATATTTCTCGTACTATTCTTCATATACCCAGGGAACCCTCATCTTGATGAAACGCATGCCCCCCTACACCCCCATTGGATCTTAAGGAGACCCACAGGGACACTACAGTATCCTATGGGGAAGGCTATCCGCACAATCCATCACACTTGTCTCATGCTATGGGCCCAACACTGACGACCCAGAATTTTTCCAGATCCTTTGGGGCAAAATAACGGACATAGGCTCTACACACCTGATATGGGGGGAGACTTCAATGTTACCATAAACCCGACTCTGGATAGGTCACATCCACAACCTCACCACTACTCTAACGCACAGAATGCCCTTAAAAACATTGTGGAGGAAAACGACCTCATAGACGCTTGGAGAACTCTCCACCCTCAAATCCGAGAAGGAACTTGCTACTCCACTACTCATTCCTCTTGGTCTCGCATAGACAACTGGCTAATAGACAAAGGATTAGCAACCCGGATGGCGCATGCGTCTCACCTCTCCCGCACATATTCGGATCACTCTCCCGTACTCCTAACTCTTACACCACCTCATGAAGACCCACCCTTCATCTCCTGGTGTCTCAACCCACAAACTTTATTAGATCCCGTCTTCAAGGACGAACTTGAGCAAGAAATATCAGATTTCTTTCCCCGAAACGAAGACTCTGTTCCGCATTACTGATATGGGAAGCCTTCAAGGTTACCATGTGCGGTATCTGCATAGCCAAAAGTGGAGGGATCCTAAAAGACATCCGTACCACGATGCGAAAGCTCGAACTTGATATCAAACAGGTGGAACTAAATATTCAAACCTCGCCCATCCCTGAACTGAAGGCACACCTACGCAACCTAGTCACTGATTACCAAGAGACAGCTGAACGGGAGTGCAAATATAGAGGGAAATACCACCAAGCACGCCGTTGTGGCGAGGGAGAGAAGCCGGGAAAAGCACTTGCCTCTTCGATCCGCCCCCCCTGCTTTGCCAACACTATACTAGAGATAGAGGTCAAAGATGGCCAGACATATAGGGACACCTCAGATATAGTAAACATCTTCAGAAGATTCCATAAACAACTATACGAAACGCACAGAAAGCAGCCAGTAGACTTTACCCCGTTCTTTGAAGACACTGCCATCGCTTGGCTGGGAGTTGGGCAGAGAGAATTCCTCCTAGCACATCACGAAGACGAGGAGATCATTTCCGCCATAATGCAACTACAATCTGGCAGGTCCCCGGGCCATACTGCCTCCCGGACGAATTTTATAAAACGTTTTGTCCTCTACTCATCCCTGTGCTATGCTATGTCTTTGAAGAAGCTCGCAAATCGAGCATTTTGCCTCAATCAATGAGCGAATAACTAAATATCTCCCTACCTAAACCGGGGAAGCCGACCACACAAGTTGACTCGTATAGACCCCTGTCCCTTATTAACGTCGACGCCAAGATTCTAGCTAAGCTGATAGTGAATCGCATCAGCCCTCTTATGCCTGTCTTGGTCCGCCCCGACCAGTCGGGTTTTGTACCGACCAAGGGCACCTCCCATAACTTACGCACCCTCTTTGCGGTCCTTCGTGATATCGAATGCGACACAAACGCTGCCGCCATTTTCCTAGATGCCACTAAGGCATTTGACTCCCTGGAATGAGACTATCTAGCCTTTGTACTACATCGCATGGGATTCCTCCTCCCATTCCTAGCCTGGATAAATCTACTATACACGGGCCTACATACTACAGTGCTGATCAATGGCAAGCGCTCATCCACCTTCACAATAGCCCGAGGCACCAGACAGGGATGCTCCCTATCTCCCCTCCTATTTGCCCTAGCCATCGAACCCCTCGCCACCAAGGTCTGCCAACACTTCCGCAACCATGCCATCATCTACCCAGAAAGGCAAATATTAATTTCTTTATATGCAGATGATATCACCCTTATTTCCGAAACCCGGATGAAAGCCTGAACTCCATCCTCAGACTATTCATCCTCTTCGGACGACTCTCTGGGGTCAATATCAATTGGGGAAAATCCCAAATCTACACCCTCAACAAGTTCACTCCCAGATTCGAACCAGATTATCCCCTAAAATGGT
Source organism: Triturus cristatus (assembly GCF_964204655.1). Taxonomy (NCBI): domain Eukaryota; kingdom Metazoa; phylum Chordata; class Amphibia; order Caudata; family Salamandridae; genus Triturus; species Triturus cristatus. The sequence continues at coordinate 239,843,814 of NC_140581.1, read as the reverse complement.
GCGATGACACGCTCCCTTACCTCGGTATAGTCATCTCCCGTAAACCAGAGGAACTCATGAGGGCTAATTACAGACACGCATTGGATTCAATCATTGAAAAAATCACGCAGTGGATCACATTGCCTCTGTACATGGCCGGCAGAGCCGCTCTTATAAAAATGGTAATATTGCCCAAACTATTCTATCTGTTCGGCAATATTCCTTACGCCCCCAGTCAACACTTTTTCTCGTCCATTAAAAGCAAACTCATAAAACTGACTTGGGGAGGAAAACTAGCCAGACTTCGTTGGGACACTCTCACGCGACCCTTCTGCGAAGGCGTGTTCGAAATACCAGACCTGGAGTTATATTTTAGCTGTGCCCAAGCCCATTTTGCCTCATATTGGATAAACCTCCCCCCCTATATGCCGCACCTGGCGATCGAGGATGGATATATGACCCCGACCCCTTGCACTGCCTATCTAAGCACCCCTGCAGTCCCGAGGTGTCTTGCCTCCACCATTGTACAATGCACCACCAGCGCATGGCAAGATCTAGCGAACCTCACACAATGCGCTCTGCTGTACTCTCCCCTTCTACTCCTGTCCAGTAGACAGGATATCCCAGTTACACAAGAAGGCGGCTGTCGCAGACTCCTCCGAAAGCTATCAAAACAAACCTGGGGGCAACTTTACGCTGGGGGCATATTCCGCACGAGCAAGGAATTCTTTGACTCCACAATTCCCTCCCCATTAGAGCGCTTCTACTATGTTAGGCTGTGCCAAGACGTGAAAACCCTAACTCCCTGCTTCCCACAGGAACCCCCATCATGTCCCCCCTACATGTCCTTCTACAACAAACCACTCCCTCCCATGTGATATCACTACTATACTGCACAGTAAAGAAAGACAGAGAATATGAACATCCCCCAGCTAAGGGCAAGTGGGAGGAGGAATTGGGGCATCCCTTAACTGACAAACAGTGGTACTTTTGCTGCAGACAGACGTGAGATATCTCCGAAAAACAGCACATTTCGAATCATTCATTATAAATATATCCACCGTCTCTACTTCACGCCAGCGCGACTACATCGCCTACGTATTCGCGATAATGATAGATGCGACCGCTGCGGTAGTGAGGGCGCTGACTTTTAACACATCGCCTGGGACTGTCCGCCTGTTTGTCGCTTCTGGTCGGAGGTACTCGCGGCATAGGACCACATGATCCTGATGACCCACCTGACCACACTCTTAGGATACACTGCACCTCTAGCTGCCAAAATCCACAGATACACATCCCTCACGCTTCTCCTTGCGAAGAGAAGGGTCACTTGCAGATGGGGAAGAGGGAGGGCGCCAAAATTTAAGGATTGGCTTCAAGACCTTATCTATTGTCAAGAACAATTGCACACTTATGCGGAACTCCTAACCCCTCCTCCAGACCACGGGATATATGGACACCTCTACAAATCTACTTACTGGAACACACAACCACCACAGACTCCAGGACCCCCTCGCCATACCCCAACGGAGTGAAGTGAACTGACACGAAAGGAACCCCCACCCTGTACGACACATGCTACGCACGGGAGAAGATAGGTCACCGTGCAACATCACTCCTTATATGAAGGATAAGAATGCACCAACACATACAAGCATGCTTAATGCACACACAATACGATAGTGGAAATATTATTTTTAATAGTTTGTTGTTTAAAATCACAAGCTTACAGATAACTGTATGGACCTTAATGACTCCCTGCTCCAACAGACGCGGCCGGCCCGATGTGGTGGTAGGCGGCTTGCTGTGTAACCCTTCCCGTCTCCATATATCACATCGCAATGCAGGATGTAGGCATTATGCTGTGGATGTGATTTTCTGCCTTTAATAAAGGTTTTCAAAACTTAAAAAAACGAGTACAGTGCTGAATAAAGCATACAAAGTGCATTTTCCTTATATCATTAAAAAGAAAAAAGAAGAGTTAGAAAATTAACTGTAACGACTTCCTGCGCGTAATAACAGCCCATAAATACCATGACAGAACTACACAAATTGACCAGGATGGTGCTGCCGAATCAAGTACTCTAGCCGATGTAACCATGATCCTTCAAAAGACGCGCAGAACCTTTGGTTAAAATTGAACTAACACTACTTTTGGATGTATTATAATTTTTGGGAAACATAGAAGTGGATCGTGGACAGCTTTAGGAGGACATGTGGAAGTGTGAAACATGAGTTGAAGGACCTGACTAGCTTTTAGCTTGCTATAAATGAGGAATTGCATTGTTGATACAAGAGCTATAGTGCCCTGAAAAAGCCCGTGTTTGTAGGGCGAAACGCGTTGGCTGCATGATATAATCAAGTGTGATAAGAAGAGAAAAAAAGGAAAAATAAATCAATACATTTGTCTATCAACAATGAGAGTATTGGATTGAACTGTATATCATTCTGATATTGAATTGATACCTTAATTATACTTTTTAGAAGTGTGTTGCCTCTCATCCTGTTGAAACATTTAGAAGAGATTGTAGGTACAAGGGAGCTGGTTGACAATGCACAAAGTTTAGAGACTTTAACAATGGCTTAATTAAACGATTTCTCAAATCTGAATAATATTTACAAAAAAAACAATGTGCATAGTATTCTGTGTGGATACATTATCGCAAGGGCATTTCTGCAATTCATACAACCAATTATTTATGCTAGGAAAACTAGTTAAATGATGAAAAATATGCATCCTAAATCGTGTCAACACAAATCTCTGCCAGGTATTGTGTACATTTGTTAAGGTTGCATGTCGTCTGTGGTCAGAATCAATTGATTCTTGAGTACAGAAGGTTTTGTTAACTCTGTAGACAGCCTCAATTCCTCAAGCAATGATAGTCACTCTGCTTTTACTGCTTTCCTAGGGATATTAATCAAAGACACTGGGTGGTCAAAATACTCAATACGACCCATGTCAGCCAGGAAATGTTTGACATACTTAAGCCAAGGCATTTTAAAGGAGTGCGAGAATTTTGGACAATCCTTTATGATGTCTAGGGTTAACTCCGTGAACTCAGATGACCAGATTTTGTGCCAGAGCAGGACAGGCTGAATTTTAATCAGGTCTGATAAGTAGGGGACCCCAGTTACGAGTGACAAACGAAGGTGAAGCAACTTTTGGGAAGGGCAAGCAGATACCTTAAATAGGCATTTTCTACCAGCTGCAGTGATAAAACATTAACGTGTCCCCACAACTCTGACCTGTACATAGCAGTAGTCCGGCACTTGGCCTTATACATGATCATCATCTCTCTTAGTGATTTCTTACTCAATTTCCTAGAGAAATTCAGCAGAGCCGAAATTGTTTTAACAAATTGGAGCCTCCTGGAATCCACCGCACATCTCCAGTTCCCCTCCAGGGCAAATAAAATTCCTAAATATGAGAAAGTTGGAGTATAAGTAATTTTAGTGCTCTGAATCAAAATGTCATGGAATTTTATAGCTCTTTTCACTAGTTTCATATTAAAGTTTTACTTATGTTAACTTTAAACCCAATTTCTGCATATACTTAACAAATTCAGTAAGTAAACGCTGTAAGCACCTCATCATCTGCATAGAGGAGGGCCGGGATGGGTTGGTACCCGACTTGAGGAAGATTGTTACATTTACTTGCTAGAACACTACCCAAACTATTGATGTATAAATTAACCAAAAACGGACCAAGTACCCACCCTTGCCAGACCCCTCTCTCTATGCTGAACAGCTGTGAGCATTCTCCTTTTACGCAACAGCGTACTCTGGCCCTGCTTGTCAAGTACAAATGTCTCAGGGAGTTGACTATTGTTTTGTCCACACCCAGGTTGTGCATGATTATCCATATTTTATCATGCACAACGCAATCAAAGGCAGATGCTAAGTCTACAAATGCAAGAACAAATTATCTCGTTTAATATGCACATATTTCCCAGTTAACAAGTTCACGTTAATAGCCTGTTCAGTTGTCTCTATTCCTGGATGAAATCCATACTGTAGGTGCGATATAATGTTATTAGAATCAGCCCAAATCGGTAGTCTGCACAAAAGGATACGGCCATCCACTTTAACTAAAGAATCTAGTAAGGAGATAGGTCTATTTTGAGCAGGGCTGTTGCGATCTCCTTCCTTATATATAGGAACTATATGAGATTCTGACCAGGTATTTAAAAATCCCTCACTCCGGCAGATGCTAAAAAGGAGGGTCTAGATGGGACCCATAGGTCAGTATTCGATTTATAAAGATCAACAGGAATGCCGGCTGGGCCCGGTGCTTTACCCCCTTTGCTTGCCATTAAGGCCAAAATGACCTCCTCAAGAGTAAATTTTGGATAGCTGTGTTCATGAAGGAGTACCATCTCAGAGGGGTCGGTTATGGGTGCCGGAAAAGAAGGTTCGATTGAGTTCTCTGCATGGTTTGAATAAACATTGGAATAGGGAGCCAGCCAGTCTGCCTCTGTGACAGCGATCTCAAATAGTGAGCTATCTGCCTCCCCTAAAAAAGGGGAGTTAATAACATGCCAAAAGGCTGTGTTATCTTTGCTAAGGCATGCCTCGTGTAGGTTCTCCCAAGCATTCTCTTTCAAGCCCTCTTTCCGGAGTTTTGAAGTCTATATGCAATTCTAAAATGCTGTACTTCATGGATTTTCCCGGGTTGCTTGCGTAGGGCTGCTTTTAATCTCTAATGGCCACTGGTGCAAGCAGAGTTGAACCAGCCACTGTTCAATTTTACTTCTCGTTTCTCAATCAAGGTTAACCCTTCTTTGATTCCCTTAGTGAATTGACATAAATGTATCCATGACATTTTTTGCCCCAGCAGTCTAAACTAGGCAAATCCCACAGCATTTCTCTGTTTAGCAATTAACTGTTGTAAACATTTATTGGGATTTACCATGGACTATCGCTGAGCAAATCCATTTAGACAGGAGATTTCAATATTCTCAACTGTTGGTTAGCTGTGATTTACCCCCTGTTAATTGAAGAGATTAATATTCAGATGTACGCTCTGGAAAAGTGATCGCTTATTAGAATGTTGTGTGTAACAAAATTAGTAACCAGAACAGAACAAATTGGGAACATCAGATAGTCAATCACACTGTTCTACCCTCTCCCATTAAATGTACGGTTAAATGTAACTGGTGGGTTGCTTAATTCTTTGCAGAAAGTCAAATCATATTTAAAAAGTAACTCGTTAAGTTGATCTCCATAACCTGTATGTGAGAAATGTGTTGTATCACTGTGATCAGGATTGGCCAAATCCAAACCTTTTTGGATGGCAAGAGGCAGAGATGAAGGTTAAAATCACCCCCTAAAAATAATCAATTCTCTTGCTTTATTAGTATGTATTAAAAAATGTATTATCGCCAACATAATTGACAATGAGATTTGAATGGAAATTATGTGGTAATATACTTTAGTTTCCATCACTTCAGTATTAGTAGGGATCACCTTGTTTGATACATAAATACATATATCACCTTTAGGCCTACTACAGTTAGAGGGGACAGCGGGAGTATGAAATGTTTTAAAACCATTAAGATGTATCCTTTTGACACTCCAAGTTTCTTGTAAGCAAACAATTTGGAATCTAGACACAAAACCTAGCCACTCTATCCTATTACACTTACATCGTAACCCAGCCACATTCCAGAATTTAACAGCCGTGGAGGTATTATCTTCCCAGTTGACGATGGAGGATAGGTTAAGACTAATCATGGAAGATGGAGGGGACCTATCTACCATTGTGGCTTCGAGCGCACTCAAACTATGGTTAGGGGTTGTATATAGACCTTCGCAATTGCTCTCTCTATTCAGGGTGACAGCGATCAGTCAGTCCACTCCATTGAGTGAAGATAGTCCATCAAACCAATTATAAGTGGATATGGTATAAAAAGGAGGGGCAAGGGTGCTCCAGATTGGAGTATGCTATCAGATTATGTACTTGGCTCGGAGTGGGGGGGGGGGGGGAGGTTAATAGAAAAACCCAAGTGGTAAGACTGCAATTTGGTATGGATTCATAGGTAGAAAAACTGGCTCTACTTAACATAGTTTCAACCAAATCTGGGGTTTTAAAGTCTAACACCACACAATCTCCCTGAAATGGTGTGTGTCCCCTTCCAACCTATTTTACTCTCCTTACTATCTTTATATATGCAAATAGAGCTCCTCCTAAACCCACCCTGCTATTTAACCAATTTAGAGATTTATTTCTAAGTGAGCCCCAAGTTTCTTGTTCGGGCGTAGAGAGGTTGGAACAATTTACCAGAAAAACCACATAGGGTGTCGCTGCAGATGGTAAGTACAAAAATGTATTTTTTTTACTGTGGTATTGAAAACAGGTTCTTGAGTAGGGATTTTAGTAAAGACAGAAGACGGGTCTTATGTATCTTTTTGTCAATTGGCGCACAGGCCTGTAGGGATGTTGACTCCCCAAAGCTGGTCAGTGGAATGTAAAGCGATGGGACATTAGATGTTCCAGCTGCTAAGGGTGGTGGTTGAGGTCGATCACAGTGCCCTGTGCAGGGTCTGGTGACGTCAATGGATTGCTCAGGCATTGCCATATCGACCCCCATTGAGAGGCATCTATCGGGTTGCGAGTATACCTTCCCCAGTAAATCTACACATGTTGATACACTACTCTCGATATTTTTAAATCTATCGGTAAGAGCGCTAAAGGAGATCTTCACCATGTCTTCCACTGCTTGCACTGAAGTCACCAGGGCTTTGTAGTCCTGCATGGGTATGAGCATCTTTTTGCTTGGTGCTCTAGTTGTCTTTTTCGTGACTGCAGGGTTCTGTGTATTTATTTACTGTTAGTCCGTTCACCCCCTCTCCAAGGTTTTGGAATTGCATTGGAAAGACCAATATGTTTACTCAGTGTCTTTAAATGTTTCATTGGGGGTTGTGGATCTGGAATACACGGTGAAGTGGAATTGGAAGTACTTTCGTCTCTTTCAATTACACTTAACTTCTCCTTGTTATGCAATTTGTTTAGGGCAGAAGTTAATATTGCTACCTCCCTCGATGTTTCAGGCCAAGAAGCCCCCTTGGTGCAAATAGTAAGTGATTCCTCCACACTCATAATCTGCTTTTCTATTGCCCCCCATAGCGCACGTAATATAATTCCTGTTAGAAGATTGAGTTTTATTTGGGTATTTAGACACCGCTGTCCCTGGATGTTTTGTTTTTCCCTTATTCAATACCTGACCGTTAATTAGCTATTGCAGCATGATTAAATAACAACTGCATTATTTAGTATATTTTGCAAGTAGGAAAAAGAAAATGTGTCAGCCAAACACAAATTAACTCTTAATTAATTTGGTCAATATATCATTTGCCTGCAGCTCAAGTCAATTCCCAGGACAGGGCCAAGGTCCAAAGTCAAGAGAAATAAATATCAATAGTACCAAGTCACAAAAAAATGTGTATGACAGACTTCAGGATGCACGTTATGATCACTCGGCCGTAGACTCCGGAAGACCTGCCTCGCCAAGCCAAGAGAGATGACCCAGCCCTGCCTCTTCCTGTCAGTGACGGGCGCGGACGGGCCAGGCCTTGGCCGGGCGTGGCCCCAGCCGTCCCCGCACAGCGGGTCTCTGAAGGCCTTAAATAGGGCTTATTTCAGACAGCTGTGAAACACACAGGGGATTGTGGGGGCAGTGGTGCCCCAGCTGCTGCATCTTACGGCGGGTCGCCCCCTGCAGTAACCAAAGCACCCGTGTTGATGACCCACACAAGTAACAGGCGTCTTGTGGCAAACTCTTGTGGTGCTCTCCCGTCAGGACACCGCCAGGACGCCACCATTGGTGACAAGCAAGTCCCAATAACAACAAACAAAGCCCCAGAGCTGCGAGTCTTTGAAGCCCATAAATAGGGTTTATTTCAGTCAGCTATGAAACATGCAGGAGATTGTGGGTGCTGTCACGTGGCCAGTGGGGACATTGTCGACACCACTAAGTTAGCATGAGCCCTTCAGCCATGATTCAGCTTTGCACACGTTACTAGCTGCTTTTATTTTTGCAACGTTTCCATCTGTACTTTTCACACGGGAACTGTTCGCTGTGTTCGTTCTCTGCCTGTTCCTGGAGTTTAGTCTAACAATTGTGAGCAAGGTCGATAAACAATGCCCCTTTTTGTTCTGTTCTGGTCAGGCCCTAGTACTTAGACATAACATATCAATGCAGCTGGTGGGAGACTAGCATTTTCATACTACGGGGATGCATGCATGAAAAACACACACTTGGAGAGGGACCTTTCCAGGGAGAAGAGCAATCTGGTTCCTGTGATGTAGATCTACTATTTAGGCACCAAGGTATGTGGTTTGCTGACAAAACCCAGAGATCTTCTGTTATATAATAATACCAATTCCTAGCAAGTGAAAGGAGGTTAGGCTGAACTGTCTTCTCTCTATTGTCTTTTCATTATGACATCTCCCTTCATGATATCTGGCCTTGTTGCTACTTGTTGCTATGCTGACAATATTTGTAGTAAGCATTTTTCTGCTTGCTGTGGCACATTTACTGCATTATAGAGCACGATAGTTCAAATAAATATTCTAAACTATTTTGTGTCTCTGTCAGAGTTTATTGTGGACAAAAACAAGAGTGCTTTGCCTCGTTATATCGATTCCTGGGAGAGTCTGGAGTGTTGTGTTCTGAGGTGTCTAATCATTTGCTTCTCTGTGAGTGTGTAGGAGAGCGAGTGAGACACTATAGCTAGTCGGTTCTGGGCTCGTGGGCACTAAGGTGGTGGGAAGGCTTAGCCCCTATACACTGAGGTCCCATAAGCTTGCGCAGAGTTCTGTGTATGTGCAAAATCCCCACAACATGGTGCCACCAACTTTGGTCTGTTTCTTATTCACGAGGCACCTGAGTAGCGCTTGTGCTTGTCTATAATACCCTCTCACTGTTTACCGAGACGTCCGTGGTGTGCAGATTTCACCTCCTATATTAGAGTTTTATACCTTTTTCAAGCTTGAAGTTTAAAAGGTTTTGTCGTTATCATCTGAACCCAATTTTGCGCTACCATTTTTCTGGTTTCTTCTATACTGTTTTAGTTATGGTGGTAGCTATTGTGGCACATAATCGGGTGCCAGTGACAGCACATTTGACTCAGCATAGAGTTCCTAATGCAGGGGCTGAATTTATATTTGTAGTCGAGGTGGATCCAGCACACCGCTTCGAGGTTTTTTACTCATGGGTTACATTTCCGGCAGTAGATGGAAATTATGATTTATTTCATGAATATACTCAAGTCCCAATTCTGCAACAGTATTGTCCTAGTCGCTTACTTGAAGTTCCGTTGACAGCTTGGGAGCATACCATCTGGTTTAATGGCACCCTTCCTCACCTTGTAACTGAGGTCCGTTTAGGCCCTTTATCGGTCGACAGGGTCACATGGCCTGTTTTGGCAGGTTTTACACCACATCCTAATTATCTTGGTAGTACACTCGCAGAGCTTAGACAATTACATACATCTCTGATTCATATACACAGAAGTGTTATACAATATATGTCTCATAATGCTCAAGTGGCTACGGCTGGAGCCGCTCCACAACCACTAGGACATGGTGGTGGTATAGTCATTAGTCCCGTCATGGTTAATTCTGTGATGGGCAAGCGTCCTCAGAATAAGGATGATTTATCGTTCTGGTTAGCAGAAAAATTTGAGCATCTCGAGGCTGTTTTTCCACACACTACCCCTATTGAGAAACACAGGATCCTGACAATAGGTTTATCGAAAGGTATACCTCCTGATGTAACTGATTGCACCACCTGGGGAACAGTGTTTGCTGCTGTTTATTTATTGTGCTTTGGCACCCCCTCCATGACAGTTCTTCCAACCATTCCAAAGAAGCATCAGAATGAGCATGGGGCTTGGTCAGCCCTTGAATTAGGGACGAGATTAGTGGGTATGTTCCCTATAGTCTCAGATATGATTCTTGCCAATGTAAAATGTGAAGTAGTTAGCTTACAGGTCCGTCAACGCCTGTCGGCAGTGGTGGACGTAGACAAGAAGCGGGAATTGCCGCTTATTATTGCGGATGTATATACATCATTGGGCCGAAATAGTTAGGAAGTTTGACCTTTTACACAGCCTCCTAAAAATAAGCCTCCTCCTGAGAAGGAGGGACGTCTGTTCTTTCCAAAGAAGGCTTGGAATAAAAATCAGCAGCAGCAACAATAGAAGCAAGAGTCACATGCTGGTTCACGTGCAGGTCCCCGCCGCCTACTACTTCTGAACGTAGATATGATTGTATACTATAAAAACACCAGAGAGGTTTCAGGTTCCTGATCCTCGTTCTCCTCATTCCTTCCAGGAAACATCGGATCATCAATTCGGTGGCGGAGAGCGACAGGACCGCAAACAAGACGAGTCCACGCCACAGCGATGTGACCCACAGTGCCAGTTTGAAGTGAAAGCCAAACAAGAGGGACCATCTCCATATCAAGCCCCATTTCAGAAGAAAAAAGTTGCAGTGTTAACAGCAAAGGATGCCTAGGACGGTGAGAACCCTGGTCCTCAATTGGATGTGGGCAGCAACACTCTCAGACAGCGTGGCGGACGTTACCATAGTGCGGGAAGCACTCCACCAATGTCTGGAGGCGAAAGCAACTGGTACGTGCATAACAGTGGAAACAGCGGATACACACGTCGCACCCCCTGATAGGCTATATGAGATAGGCCTCCAATTTGAAGGTGATATTAAACGCACAATTAAGGCTTGTCTTTTGGACAACGTTACATCTTCATATGACATTTCTTTGACAGAGGCTGATTAGCCTCCGCCATTTGTCTTGGCTTCTTCTCGAGGTGAGGACGTAATACTCCCCAGCTTTTCATGTTATGTACCGGAAGAGGCTAAACAAGCTTATATGGTGGAATAGGCGTTAGCCCTTGCGCCAGCTGTGTATCGTAATCAGGTGGGTTAGAATAAGGATTCACCAGACCATTAAATCCCTTTACAATCTATGCCACAGCCCCAACAATAGTACCGGATCAAGCGTAACGCGAAAGCATCTGTGAGTGAAATATTGCACTAGTTGGAATATCAGGGTGTCATTGAACCCTGTGTTTCATCCATGAATAATCCTCTTTTTCCAATATCGAAACCGGATCGTTCATTTCGTATAGTTTTGGATTACAGACATTTAGACAGTCACGTTCGTACGTTTACGGCTCAAAACACACACAGCTCTGCGTTAGTGAATAACATAATTCGCAAAAAATACAAAACAACACTGGATATTTCCAATGGATATTATAGTTACAATTTGGCTCCTGAAAGCCGAAACCAGACAGCATTCACCGTGGTCGACAATCAAAAAAATGTACGCGTTTGCCTACGGGCTATAAGAATAGTCCTGCGCTTTTGCAGCACGTAAAGTGTCGCTTTTGCATGAGATTGATCCTGATGCCTCCTCTTACATCGATGACATCTATTTGACGGATGATGAATTGATACCGCATCTTATGCGAGTAGATCGTATCATACGAGTTTTGCCGACTTGGGTTTCAAACTCAACTTTGAAAAATCCCATATCGCCTGCTTGGCGGTACTTTTCCTGGGATAAAAACTGAATAATGAAGGTAGGGGTTTGGCCCCCCACTTTCTGGAGAAATGTGCACAATTGCAATCTCCATCTACATTGACAAAACTGCAATCCTTGCTGGGATTTTTAAACTTCGGGAGGACATACATTCCTGATTATGCCCAGCGTATCAAACCGCTTTCCACGTTGATACAACCCACTTTCTCGTCTTCCAGCTGGCAACCGTAACACACTGAAATTCTTTGGTCTTTGCAGTCTGATCTGCTTGTGACCAACTTCTTGTTAACACGTGACAATACTACGAACTTGGCCATAAGAATTGTGCCAGGGACAGTAGGTTTCACTTTTTTGACGTTCAATGAAGGTGATCAATACCAGTAGCTTATAAATTGCATTTTTACACGTCAGCGGAAATGCGCTTTTCCACAGTTGAAAATATTTTGACAGCTTTGCAGATGGCGATTCTGAAAGAACGCTCTCTGGCAGAGGGAAAACACATTCTTATGGTCTCGCCTGTACCTGCTTTGGAAGCTGCGACAAAGGCAAGTATACCGAATTCTAAAGCTTTACATCCTTGTTGGGTACAATGGACGAGTTCCTTGACGTCGGCTGATGTCACTTTTATCTTTGATACCTCTTTGCAGACGCAGGAGTTTTTACAATATGAACACGTTCATCCTCCTCCATTGTCTTTGCTTCCTCTTGATCTGTACAAATGTATCATATATACCAACGGTTCTGCTCAGTCAGCCGTTGTGCATGCTTATTCAGCGGCCTGCACTATAGTGGCCGGCTCAATTGTTGATGGTGAGTTTAAATCTTCCATAGTGCACACACGGTCACTTGGTGACTGTACGGCTCAATTGCCGGAGCTTCGTACTATGATTTTAGCTCTAGAATTCGCTGATCCTGATGTAACCACTCTTGTTGTGTGCGATTCCTTCTACTGTGTGCAGGCTTTCAACGACAATTTATTCTTTTGGTCTCAGAATGATTATCGAGACTCTAAAGGTAGCGCAATAAAGGGTAAAATGCTTTGGGTTAGAGTGGCCGAACTTACGAAACGTTTGCCACTTACACGTTATTCATACTCTTGGCCATCAGCGTGTGGGAGCACATGCTGTTGGTAATTCTTTGGCTGATGAGGCAGCCAAGTCTGCAGTTGCCACATGTACAGTAGCAGCAGTTGCTAGGTCCATGACTAAAATTGATAGTGACATTCTTGCAGCTATTACTGCGATGAAGGACAGAACGGAGTTCCCACAAGGTTTTCCTTCACGATATTCATATCACTTTTTTCCTGATCAAGTTCCATTTGCAACTATTCCGTCCATTGGGGATTGGCTGATTCCCAACGAGGATCGCAGACTTCCTTTAATAATTGCCGCACATGAAGGCATGGCTTCTGCTCATGCCGGAGTCTCTGGGACAGTTTCTCTTTTACGGCAGCGTTTTTGGTGGTGTGGCTTATACAGACAGAATCGTAATTATGTACTTTCTTGTGACATTTGTCAACAAATTAAGCCTTCTACGGTTACACGTCCGCCTCATTCACAACTTTATATCAACCGTTTGTATATATCTTGATCACTGCGGTCCTTTGACATCTGACACTGCATATAAACATATTTTAGTTGCAGTGGATTCGTGCACTGGATTCCTTTGGGTTTGGCGACAACGTAGTGCTGACTCGAAATGTCATTAGAGATTTGCATGTCTTTGTAGCGACATTTGCCTGTGGCACATTGTATTCTGACCAAGGTCCAGCATTTGCCTCTAAGGCATACAAGGATGCGATGAAGTCTCTGGGGGTGCTGGTGTAGTTTTCGTCTCCATCCAGGCCAGAGGGCAATTCAGTAGTGGAGCGGATGTGTGACTTAAAGCAATCTTTGACAGCTAGAGTCTTGGGTACTGGCAGGAGTTGGCTAACTCATTTGTACGGAGTCCAACGTGCACTTAATAATCCTCCTAGAAGATCTCTGGGTTGGCAGACCCCATACGAAATGCTGTTTGGCATAAAAATGTTTGTCCCAGACCTTCTTGGTCTAGACTTTGTGGTGGCAGCCGCAACATTTTATGTAGATAACCGTTCTACTATGTTACAGGAACTACAAAAGACCTGTGACACACTGGCTAAAGATCATGTGCCCTCGTCCACTGAAGCAGGGGGGTTGATTCCTGTTACTGGCTGGCTTCCTAAAGTTGGTGATCTGGTCTGGGAAAAGCTGTAGAACACAAAAAAATTTGGTCCTTCTTATCGTGCACCTGTCCCAGTTCTTGGATTAAAGGGTACTCGTACAGTGATTTTGCCTCCTTTGGCTGGCCACAAGGAAAACCGATTTAATTCTATTGAGAATGTCAAGCTACACCATATGGCCGATTCTGAATAGTGGGTCTACAAGCATTCCCCGTCTGGATGTTTTTTTGAGTCTGATGACTTTGCCTGCTTCACCGCCAACTACACAATTGGAAAGTGATATGGAGACTCCAGCCAATTTGGTGTCTATACCTCCATCAGCTTCAATCACACGTCAATATGCCTCTCCACCAGTTGAGCTTACAGTTGAACTGCCTAGCACTGAAATCCGCTCCTCTTCTAATACAAAACAGTTCCCTTTTGTTTCACCTGGGTGGCAGTGGTTATTGTATGGACACACATAGCTTTTTCTCAACTTCTACTTCATCTTCAGCTTCCACTGAAAAAGAGCCCCCAACTAGCGTCTGCATTTTCATCCGCTGGTTTCGTAGAACTTATCTGGTTCCTCCTTGGATGTATGTCTGGCTGGTGCTAACGATGGTATTTCTCTTTATGTGGATTGGTTTTGTGATGGTCTTTTTTCTTCTAATAAATGGCCATTACTTACCTGAATGCTCTGCAGCCCATCTGGTCGATGGAGTGTTGGCCCCACACACTTCGTCTCATAAAATGAAACGGGATCAAACATTTGTCAATATTTTGGCATTTCCAGTTAGTGATGGTATCGTTTGGGACAAAATTCCATTTGAAATATATTGTCCGACTGAGATAAGTCAAATTCCGTACGTGTTTCGTGTTTCTTTAGGTGATCTCATCACACCAGGAAAACATTCAGATGACTGGGATGTCAACACAGTCCATTCTTTGTTTTCAGATTTGAAATATTATACAGCTTTCGAGACTGAAAATTTGTATTTAAATTCTGCACACTATGCTGACTTATTCTGTTTCCAACATTATGGTCATCATTATTTACACAAAACAAATACTGTCAGACCTGTAGTGGATTATACACAATGGGAACATTGTCCAACACCGTTTAAAGGGAGTTCAGCGATACAGAAAAATAAGTTTGTATATTTTTCTGGATATAATCTTTCAGACCCAACATCGTTTTATTACAAACTGAATACACAAACACGTTCAAAATTTATGTTGACCCAAACTATATGATTACTGGAAGGACACCATTGATTTGAAATCGATATGGGGTACCATAATTT
The DNA here is from genome assembly GCF_964204655.1 of Triturus cristatus. Lineage (NCBI taxonomy): Eukaryota > Metazoa > Chordata > Amphibia > Caudata > Salamandridae > Triturus > Triturus cristatus. The sequence goes on along the minus strand of NC_140581.1, from coordinate 239,828,785 downwards.
GGCAGGTACAGGGTACAGAGTCATTTGTTCATTTTTAATTCCATCACAGTTGATATTTTTTAATGGCATGGTACAACAGACTACATGTTTGGTGTAGCTACCACTAAAAATTTGAATGCTCCCTCACTTCCACAGTTGTCTGCCGATGGCACATGGACACAATACAGAAATTATTCTGTGACTGACCAATATGACATGGTTCTAAATGGTACTATCAACTCGGACATTAATCAATTTGGCTGGTTGATGTGGCTAATAAGTACCAATGCGTGTCAATTGTGCTTTTTTAATGTTTCCACCGGGTTTCCGCTCAGTAGACCTGACCCTCGCTTCCCTCAGTCACATTCCGTTCCTACGTACTCAGTGGGTAAATTATGCCAGCAATGGTTGGGACACTCCACATTGTCATTGGTCAAACAACATTTGTCTCTTTTTAATAGGGACATAGATTTGCCCGACTTCCTTTGAGTGCCAAATTCCCCTCATAAGAAACGATTTATGTATGCCGCATATTATGAATTTTGGAAATTGCCCCAAATGGAAGCTGCTTTCTGCTCACGACAGCTTGATCAGGATAATTTACGCAAAGTTCTTGCTCTGGTTGATAATAGCATTAACACTCTGTCTTCTCGAATTTACACACTGGATAATATTGTCTCATCTGTGATTGATATCGTTCAAAATGATGTATCTGTGCTTTTCTATGGACAAAATAAGTTACAGTCTGTAATGCAGTTTGGTTGGACATTGCAAACGTTGAAAAGTGGAAAAGTTCCATGGGATTATTTGAATGACTCTGCCTTATTTTTACCATTCAATCTGACAGATAAACAGACTTATGTCTATGAAAGATGCAACATACACTATGCTACACGTTGAAAAGTTAGATCAGCTTCCTTTTGCTATAGCTGAGACCGTATCTTCGGTCTGGTTAATACATGTGGTTATATCATTACCTATTTCTCTGTTCCAATTCACAGCCTGCATGAAGCATTATCCCATTGGAAGGCATGATCCGCTTGTTAGTACTTTTCTCCATTAATTATGGTTGTTACCCTTTCAATTCTGCTGTCAACCGGAGGAGAAGGAAGTATTCCTTACAGCGGAGGACTGTGATTGTACCGTTGGACATTCCTTAGTTGTAAACAAATTAACTTGCACGGCGCTTGCACAACGTGACGGCCCCAAATTTAGCCTGTTTTTTAAGTGGGATTTCAGTTCCTGCGATAATTCCCACACTAACTTTACTTTCTGACGTCATCTTATGCAGAATAACCATAATTGCTGTGGCTTACCCGCAGGCATCCCGTATATAGTAACTGTTTCAGAACGTGTTACATGTTGCAGCAATGTTCTCTTTTCACCCCCACAGGGAGTTGTTGATACCTCACTGTGGCCTTCAATTCCAACTTTGAAGACAGACTTCAACAAGTTAAAGAGACTCAAAGCGCTATTGTTTCAACAAGAAGTCGCTCTCACATCGACTAGAGAGACCTTCAAATTGCAGGTGGCTAGAACTTCAAGTGAGATTCAGTTACTGCTGAATACAAATCTCCCACTCCATTTTGGAGAGTTAATACACCTAGGGGCCATATGTAGGTGGGCTAATACCGGTCGGTAACAGCCGAAAATCGGTACATTTTCCGTTACCGACCGGTATTTAGCCCTTTGAGATGTAGGAGGCTGGATTGAAGGATTCGGTAATTTACCGATTCGGTATTTTAAGAAATCGGTAAAATACTGAATCGGTAAATTACAGAATCCTTAAATCCTATGTAGGGAGCACTAAAGTGAGTGCATTTTTGGTTTAAGGATTCGTTATTTACCACCAACTACAAGTTGATGGTAAATATCGAATACCTTTTCAAAAGCAATTTTGTGCTTTTTTAAAAGTGCCATATGGCAGACATACATGCCCTTAGGGCATGTATGTGCGCCACATGTGCACACATGCACGATTCAGGGGCGCAACAGGGTGTCAATGTGACACCCTGCCACCCTTGAATATGCTCCCCCTATTATCGATTCGGTATTTACCGAATCGGTAATAGTGAATGGCTTCCCATTCATTCCTATGGGCCTCCAGGCCCATAGGAATGAATGGGAAGGTATGCCTTATTACCGATTCGGTAAATACCGAATCGGTAATAATGAATATTACCGAATCGGTAACATTTACCGATTTTTTTCCTACATTCTATTTACCGATTCTTAAATACCGAATCGGTAAAATTCGGTATTTAGGAATCGGTAAATAGAAATAACCTACATATGGCCCCAAATATTTAATGCATCTGACACTGAAGGACTGGCTCATTTTTTTAAACTTGTGGGATCCGGCCTGGTGTCATCATTTCAGACAATATTTGGTTTTATACCTGCTTTTATTCATTCTATTTGTCCAGTGCCTTCGGTGGGTTTCCCCTGGTGCTCTTACTGATTGGCAGTGCAGTGCTTCTTTTCTGCCTGCTACGTAATGGCTGTCGTCCTGTGGTTCAGCCCAGCCCCCCTTCAATTGCGGCTGTACCGTGAACGAATGCCGCAGCTTTTTGGATGCTTACCGTTAGCCACTTTGGGAATCAGTTATCGGCTCAACTTACGCCATGCCTACTTCTCCTGTGTGCAACTTGTGTTCTACTGCGAGCGTTAAAAAACATGAAAGAAGATACTCCAAAATCTTATAACATTATACAACCATTAAATACTTTGCAAAAACAATCGGAGGTGACAAATCAGTTTTTAGGATTCTGAACGCAGGCAGATATTTCCTAAATCCCATATTTTTAAGAATGGGTAGAAGCCAGTACTTCCTCGCTCTTTGGTAGGCTTTGCAAAAAAGGACCACATGTAAGTCGCTTTCCTGGGGATGTGCACAGGCTGGGCATTGCTCTATTGTTGAAGGCTGGGACCAAGAGCTGGTGAAGGCCCTCAGGGGTAGAGAACCATATCTCCACTGTAGGTAGAGCTTTCTTGCCATCACAGGAGCCATGCCATCTAATACACTTTCCATTAGGTAAGAGTCTTTCAATTGTATAAATGTATTAGACAATGAGCCCACCCGTGTACTGTCTAGAGCGGTAGTCAGCTTTGACTGATAATAAAGTTGTGAGAGTGCCTTTCGAGGGGTCCTCCTGCTTGAGTTAACAGGGTCAGTCCATAATTCCGGTAGGCCTAAACTTTCACATAGTCTCTTTATGTATCTTAACCAGGGGATGTTGCTGATATTCGGTAAAGCCAGGAACTCCTGCAGCTCGCTTCTGTAATCACTAAGTTCCTGGCTGCTCCATAGTCATTGCCAAAAGGTTAGGGGTTTTAAACCAAGTTCCTCAGCGATAGGCCCGAGACCTAGGTCCAATCTCAAGGGAAACAATGGGGTACTCGAGGGGAGGGCCACTAGCTGCCTGAGAAATTTGTTCTCTGTGATTGTTAGGTTTTTAGCAGGGGCATGGCCCCAGAGTTCCGCCCCATATATAACTGAGCCCCGAGCTTGGGATTTATAGATCTGTATCATGGGGCCCAGAGGGCGATATATAGATTTACCCGCCATTCTAGTAATACCCCCCACTTTCTGTGATAATTTCAAATTTGCCTTAATCGTATGTGTCCCCCATGTCATTTTCTCATTCAGGGTTACCCCCAAATATTCGAATGTGGAAACCCTCTCCAATCGCACTGTGCCTAACAAAGGGTTAGGACGTGTTGAGGGGGTAGGGTTCAGAATCATAAATTTTGTCTTGGAGGCATTAATTTCAAGGCCCCTCTCAATACAAAATTTCAGGAACCCGTCCACTATCCGTTGGATTCCCATGGGGGATTTAGACAGCAGCAGGGTGTCATCTGCGAACATTATGGCGGGCACCCTGCTGCCATTCAGTTTAGGAGCGTCGATGTCTTCTAACCTGGACAGGTGGGCGATTACCCCGTTGACAAAGAGGCAAAACAGGGTGGGTGCGAGCACACATCCCTGCCTCACCCCCCTGGTAAGGGCTCATGGTGGCGGTCTCCTCTATCCAGTTCTGTAAACGATCTAAAATAAGCCTTCCAAAAAGTTTTTGCGACACATCTATCAGGCTGATGGGCCTGTAGTTGGATGGGAGCAGGGGCGAGCCTTTCTTAAAAATCGGAACCACCTCTGCGCCCAGCCAAGTACAGGGCACCTCCATACCCTTCAGAATCGCATTAAATAGTACCAGGAAATAAGGGGCCCATATGTCTGGCTCCTGTTTAAAAAGGTCACCCGGGAGACCATCCTGATATGGCAACCCGGACCTCTTTTTCGGTGAATGGGTCCCCTTCCAGACAATTATGTACAGATGGAATAATACAGCCTCCATGCCCTGGTTCCACTGTGTACAGAGACTGGTAATGCTCCTGCCAAATCTTGGGAGAAATATTTGGCTCAATTGCCGAAACAAGTTCCTCGGAGCCTGTGTTGACAATTCGCCAAAACTTCCGTGAGTCCATGGAGGCTAGGGAGCTGGCAAGTTCTTCCCATTTATTCTGGTCCCACTCAATCTTAGCATTAGCAATCAGCTTCTTGTAATCGCGTCTCCTGGCTTGAATCTCGGGCCTACTTTTGCGATTCTTAATGCTCGACAAAAGGTCCCTCCTTGCTCTACGGCACACCGCATTATACCATGTGCACTGGTTCCTTCCACCCCCCCTCCTTGGTCCATTATTGAATAGATCAACAGTCAGAGTCTTTACGACTTCTTCATGGTTCAGCCAAATTTGTTTGTTTTTTTCCCCTGAACTAGGTTCATCACTTAAAGTGGCCATTTTTTCCAATATGGGAATGAAATTATTATAAAACCGGGGGAGCTTGACTGTGCTTGCAACTATTTTTCCCACTTAATTCTCCTCCTATTACTTTCGAGGACTAGATCAGGGTTTGTCTTAAGCGATTCTACTTCCCCATGGTCCCGTCCAGGAAGGAGAAAGTCCAGTTCCAGGGCATTGCGGTCGCTGTCTTCTCTATCAATAACCCTAAAATCAATGACACACGACCACGAGGATAGTTGCACTAAGATATAGTCTAATCTTGATTCCCTACCTTTCCGATTGAATGTGGGTTTACTCGGGATATCAGATTTAACACGCCCGTTACAGGCCCTCACCCCATGTCTCAAGGTTAGGGCAGTAATCTGGAGTGCTAGTGGGCTCCAAGCTTTGGGCGATATAGATACTGTCAGTGGTACTCGCTATCTTGCATCTTCCTCTAAGAAAGCCCCATCTGAGAGACCTGCTAAGGGCTCAAAATGTGAGTTCAGATCCCCACCCACTACAAAAGGGATTCCCTTGGGGAGTTCAGCGAGAAGATCCGACAGTTCGTCAATGGTGGAGGACTCCTGTGAGATGGTAACCGGCCTTGAGTATACATTTACCACTGCTAATCTGCAGCAATGGGACCATTCCAGTAGAACCACAAGTATTTCTCCTGATGCCACTGGAAAACGCGTGGCCTGGCATCCCAGGTGAACTGTGACCCAGGTTTCAAGGCCTCCCGATGGACGCCCCCTTCCCCCCCATTTCGCGGGAATGGAGAATACTGCAAAACCCTGCCTCGTATGTTCCTCTCTCTCCCAAGTTTCCTGGAACATGCATAAATCTTTGGAATCAGTATATTCAATCCATTCCTGACAATCGGACTTACTTCCCAAACCTGCCACATTCCATGACAATATTTTTAGTGGCAGGGGCCTATCGTTCGAAATAATAGTGTGGGTGGAAACATTCCCTTTATCGCTGGCCATGATCTCTGGATATATTGGGGGGAGGCTTGTTTCTTCCCCCACATTGTGACGTGGCTCGCCAATGGAATTACTCAGATCCCCGTGGTGTTCTAGGGCATTGGGCAACTCTATCTCTAGACTAATTCCGTCCACAGCCTCCCATAATACTGAATTACACTTCCTGCTTGTGTATGTGGGCAGTCAATCTACCATGTCTAGCTGACTGTACCTATTCTGCGTTGGAAGGTAAAATTGCTGAAGGGATCTCCGGGGATGGTAGTCTGGCTCGCTAATGCCCCAGTTACCGCCCCTCCTATGGCAAATTTCCCAACTCTCGTCGTCCATGTTGGTGGTGTAGTGGGCTAGCTCCTGTCTTCTAGAGTTGGGGAATTCTCTCCATCCTCTTGCCAACCCCCCACCCAATCTCTCCGGATGTGTGCCTTGTACATTAATTTCAGGGTACCCTTGATATTGGCTTCTGGGGCGATGAAAAAAACATTTAATTTAAAAAGGGACACAATGAGGGAGTTCTCAAATCCTCTTCTATTTCATTAACCTCTTCAGTGCCCATGACGAGATAGTCTCGTCATGGAGCACGGTTGCGCTGTGCCCATGACGAGACTATCTCGTCATGAACCCCACCCACTAATGCAACGCCCGGCACAGGAGGGGGAAAGGGCGTGGCACTGAAGGGGTTAAAAAATTCTGATATGCAGACTGAAACATGCACTTTTAATACCAGCAGCAGACTTCCGTGGTGAGCAGTAGCTTTACTACAGTGATCTAATGAGCAACTAGAGTGCTAACATTCAGAATTTATGGCAAATGTGTGACATATCTGAATACCTTCTTGATGGAATCAAAGTAAAAAACTGAAAGCATTTCCTACTGAGGAGACTGCAGTAAATGAGGAAATTAGGAAACTTCATAACAAATAAATCTCCCAAGATGGCCACCAGACACAAAAGAGCCGAAATGCAGCACAAATATCACCCAGATGTAGCCCACATGTAGCCCAATGACAGAAGTGTGCAAAACACCTATTTTTTGTGTATTTGCAGTTTTATATAGTGCAGACTTGTCAGGTATTGGAATGCTTTACATGAGCATTGGTTACATCACACAAGATCAAATTCATTTTGGTTGTAGACATGGGGAGATTAAGCGATTTGACCACAATCACAGAATGTTGAGCTGAAGCAGAAACTCCAACCTGGTTCCCCAGTTGCAAAGTCTGCAGCTCTGGAAGTAACACCACATCCTCTCGCCAAGGTGCAACATTTAATCAAGTGGTCAACTGGATAAAAAAACATAAAGATTACAAATAATTTAAAAGTTCTATGTCGCTATTTAAAAACTCAGAAAATATGTCCTCAATTTAGGTTTTTTAAAGCACTAACCATAATTTTGATGCAAGTAAGACCCTCTTATATATGTAATTTCTAAAGGAAATACTCTAGGTATTACAGTTTTGATTACATCAAGATGACGTCAGGCGTTCCACACTTTTGTAATAAATATAGAATGTTAGCAATCTAGTTGTTCATTGGGATACTGTTGAGAGGCAGAGGCCAGGGGCACGGACTCTGAAAATTGAAGGCAGGTAGGAGAGTGCAGAGGCAACAATTGGACCACACTGGGCAGGCAGGAAGGGCAGTGGCAGCACAACAGACTATGGAGGGCAGTGGAAAGGGGGGCAGGGGCAACAAACCAACAATACAGGACTGGCAAGAGAGGCTGTGGCAATATAATAGACCATTGTGGGCAGAAGGAAGAGGCAGTGGTAGTACAACCATACATGCCAACAGACCCGTTTCAGCCAGGAAACGTCCAATGTTTTTAAGCTCAAATGGGATTTATTTGATCTGTCTCCTGTCTACAATCTCCTCTTTTTCAATGTAACTCAAAGGGGAAAATCAATACCCCAGTTTTTTTTCAAAATCTCCCTCTTACCAAGTTCAAAATGTTCGCAAGTATGGTACATTGAATCATGGTAGGCAGGAGGAATTGGGGTAGGGACATGGACTCGGATAACAGAGGGCAGGTGGGACATGGAGAGGTGCACCAAACTGACCCTACAGGGCAGGCGTCAGGGTTTGCAGCAGCACAATACACCACACAGCGCATGCGGGACGGGAGTGCAGTACAACAATCCATAGAAAGCAATAGGGAGGGGACAGGACCATGCACATGGACAACAGAGAACAGAGGGGAAAGAGGCAATGGTAGCTAGCTGACCATAATGGACAGACAGGAGAGAAAGCTGCAGCATAACAGACCATAAAGGGCAGGAGGGACGGATCAGGGGCATTACAATGGAACAGACAAGCCAGGAGGGAGGGAATAGGGGGTCTGCACATGGAAACAGAGGGCTGGGGGCAAGGTGGCAGGGCAGGAGCAGCAAGATGACCATGGAGGTCAGGCAGGATGGGCACACCATGGAGAGCAACAATGAGACTATGGTGGCATACACACAGACCATGGAGGGAAGGTGGGAGGGGGTCAGGGGCAGCTAGCTGACCACACAGGGAAGGTGGGAGGGGCCATGGCAGCACAGAAGACCATGCATGGCAAGCGGGAGGGTTAGTGGCAGCACAATGGCTATGATGGGCAAGAAGGAGGGTGCAGGGGCATGCACAAAGGACCATGGAGGATAGAAGGGAGGGTCAGGACCTGGGCACAGACAAGAGAGTTCAGGGGAAGGGGCCTCACAACAGACCACGCGGGGCAGGCAGGAGGAGCAGTTGCAGCACAACAGATCAGGGAGGGCAGAAGGGTGTGGCAGTAAAATGGACCATGGAGGACAGGTGGAAGGGGATAGGGGCATGGCATGTGGACAGGCAGGGTGGAGGTGGCAGGGACCGGTTACAGTCATCTGACAATGCTAGGCAGGTGGGAGGGGAGTGGCAGCTCAACAGAGCACTTAGAGTAGATAGGAGTGGCAGGTCCATGGAACATAGTGGGCAAAAAGGATGGAGCAGGGGCATGCACAAAGACATCGGAGGGCAGGGGGAAGGAGAATAGGGGCAGCAAGCTAAGCAGAGAGGCTAAGCAGGAGGTCAATGATGGGCCATAGAATTGGGCAATGGAGGGCAGGAGGAGTGGACTGGTACATCATGCTAAATGGAGGGCAGTGGCAGCACATCAGACCATGCATGGCAGGAGGGAGGAAGCTAGTCCATGGATTCAGACAACAGAGGATAGGGAGGAGGTGGATGGGGAAGCAAGCTAACTGTTCAGAGAAGGTGGGTATTAGGAACTTTATTGTTTCTAAATTGTGTGTCTGTGCGAACTACTTAAAATATGAACAAGTATGCAGCATAATCTCACTTTTATTCAGGAAGAAGAGGACGTTTGTGACTGTGACTCCGGGCTCATTTGGCAGAAACACCCCCTGACCCTCCACCCCCATCGCAAAATGTAATGCCCGTGAAAAGGGTAGGTGGACGCAGTGTTATATAGAACATAGTCCTGAGAGCACGATTGAAAATGAAAACTAGATGTAGTATATGGTATAAACTATGCACCAAAAAGTGTGATATAAGATGAACCGGGTCGTGAAATATAATATGCAATACATTGTGCGCAATGACAGATTCATTGGAGAGCGCGAGATAGCACAGGCTCTAGCGCGTGCTATGCGATATGCGCCTTGGAGTGTAATATGCACAGGGCAGTGTTGTGTAACATAACTAGTCTCTAAAGTTGTAATATAAAATATGTGCTGGGGAGTGTAACGTTGCATATGCACTGTGACAAAGATATGGATCCCAGATTGTAATATTTATGGCATAGCGTTGTGCGTTATAATATACACATCGAGGAAGGCACGTTAGATGGGGCAATATAACCCGTGCGAAGGCAAGTGTGGCATGACATATTCACGGGGTGGTGTTACAGTGCACATGGGCTAGAGAGTGTCATAGCATACGCACTAGCTGGTGGAATACAACACAGAGGTGTGAGGCAATCGGCGGGCACTGGTGGGTGTAACACAGCATTGGGCTCAGCCAGGAGCACGCTGTGACTCTCAAGTGAGGTTCGTCTCCTTTCCAGAGAGTAAAATAAAAAGTATTACACATCTGGCGGTGGATGTGTTTTTTATTAACCGTGAGGGGGGTTTCTTGCATAGTTTGGTCGAATTTTTGTCGAATCCCCTTTCAATGGCTTGGTGTGCGTGTATATTAAATGTGCCCGTCAATAGCTACCCATGTTTGTATAAATAAACGACAAGGGTGTCTACTTGGAGAGTACCCACCGGCGGGGGCGCCGGGATTAGGCACGGTAGGGCGTCAGACACGTCAGAGCTTCACTAGCGGTGTAAATACATTCCATGTGGATTCATTCTATGCATAGTCGCCTTTTAATGAATATCACGCAAATCGTCATGGTGATAGGTACATACGGTTTGTCCAGCATGTCCTAGGTGTTTCTATAAATATATATATTTTTAAAATAATAAAAAACAAAGGCCGGCCCCGGGGGATGGGGTCCCCGGAGCAATAAGTGGCCTCAGGAGGGGGGCAACGCAGCCCCCTCCTAAAGAATTTAAATTAAAAAAAGGCCATGACCCGGGGGTTGGGGTCCCCGGGGCCGATTAAGGGCTTGGGAGGGCCAAATTAATTTTTTTCAACAAAAATAATTAGGGTGCAGGCCCTGGGGGATGGGGTCCCCAGGGCCAGTAAATTAGAAAAAGAAGGGGGGCCACACAGCCCTCCTTCTTAAAAAAATAAAATAAATAAAAGACCGGCATCGCGCTGGAGGCCACGCTCCCTCCTTGCAGCACTCTGCAAACGCGCCCCCTGGCCAGTTGTAAGTTGGGGAATTAATTCCCCTTCAATACTGAGGGTCCCTGAGGGCCAACTAGCCCAACAGGTATCTCCAGTGTGCGCCAGGGAGCTGCGTTGCAGACAGGTGTTCTGAGGCCACGCCCCTTTTTACACCTCTATGCAACGCAGCTCTGTGGCGCTTACTGGAGGTACCTAGTGGGCTAGTTTGACCCTAGGGACCCTTAGGATTCAAGGGGACTTAATCTCTCAACTTAGAACGGCCACAGGGCGCATTTACACAGTGGTGAAGGGAGGGGACGGGGCCTGAGGTGACGTGTGCAAACACGCCCTGTGGCGCGTTTTAAGTTGGGGAAATAATTCCCTGTCAATCCTGAGGGACCCTGGGGGCCAACTAGCCCACCAGGTGCTTCCAGTAAGTGCCACTGCTCTGCGTTGCAGAGATGTGGTGCAGGCCGTGCCCCTTTTTGCACCTCTCTGCAATGGTGCTTACTGGACGTACCTAGTGGGCTATTTTGCCCCTAGGGATCCTCAGGATTCAAGGGGACTTAATCTCCCAACTTAAAAAACAGCCACAGGGCATGTTTACACAGTGGGGAAGGAAGGGGACGGGGCCTGAGGTGACGTGTGCAAACACGCCCTATGGAGCGTTTTAAGTTGGGGAAATAATTCCCCTTCAATCCTGAGGGCCCCTGGGGGCTAACTAGCCCACCAGGTGCTTCCAGTAAGCACCACTGAGCTGCGTTGCAGAGAGGTGGTCCAGGCCGTGCCACTTTTTACACCTCTCTGCAACTCAGCTCTGTGGCACATACTGGAGGTACCTAGTGGGCTAGTTGGACCCTAGGGACCCTCAGGATTCAAATTAACTTAATCTCCCAACTAAAAACGGCCACAGGGCGTGTTTACACAGTGGTGAAGGGAGGGGACGGGGCCTGAGTTAACGTGTGCAAACAAGCCCTGTGGCGCGTTTTAAGTTGGGGAAATAATTCCCCTTCAATCCTGAGGGCCCCTGGGGGCTAACTAGCCCACCAGGTGCTTCCAGTAAGCGCCACTGAGCTGCGTTGCAGAGAGGTGGTCCAGGCCGTGCCACTTTTTACAACTCTCTGCAATGCAGCTCTGTGGCGCATACTCGAGGTACCTAGTGGGCTAATTGGACCCTAGGGACCCTCAGGATTCAAATGAACTTAATCTCTCAAATAAAAACGGCCACAGGGCGTGTTTACACTGTGGTGAAGGGAGGGGACGGGGCATGAGGTAATGTGTGAAAACAAGCCCTGTGGCGCGTTTTAAGTTGGGGAAATAATTCCCCTTCAATCCTGAGGGACCCTGGGGGCCAACTAGCCCACCAGGTGCTTCCAGTAAGCACCACTCCGCTGCGTTGCAGAGAGGTGGTCTAGGCCGTGCCCCTTTTTACATCTCTCTGCAACGCAGCTCTGTGGCGCTTACTGGAGGTACCTAGTGGTCTAGTTGGACCCTAGGGACCCTCAGGATTCAAGGGGACTTAATCTCCCAACTTAAAACGGCCACAGGGCGTGTTTACACAGTGGGGAAGTGAGGGGACGGGGCCTGAGGTGACGTGTACAAACACGCCCTGTGGCGCGTTTTAAGAGGTAGTTTTAATCCCCTGCCCTATTATATACTAGGGGCTTACAGAGGAGGTCATGCTGATCACAGGGGGACCCCAACGCATAGTGTTCCCTAGTGTATGTAGGTGTTTTCACTGTATTCTGAGTGTCTTTTAACATAGCACTGGCTCTAGGACTGGTTAGTCAGACTCAGTTACCACCAGTATCCGTCTGAAAAAGTTGAGGGTACAGGATGATTTTGCAACAAGGCTTCTTTCTGCTCTTCTGTTTGTTCTTTCTGCACGTTAACCTTCTTCCTGCACTTTTCTTCGTATTTGAGGACTTCTGTTGCTTCTTTCTGCATTTCTTTTTTTTCTTTCTGTGCGTTTTTTCTTCTTTCTTCACATGTCCTATCTCTGTAGGCATAGTTAGAAATTAGCATTTAAAAAACCTTTGAAATTCACTGAAAAAACCATAGGTTTCAGGCACGTTATAGTTAGGAATTAGCATTTAAAAAACCTTAGAAATTCACTGAAAAAACCATAGGTTTCAGGGGCGTTATAGTTAGCTTGACTTTTCACTCGTACAAAACCATTGAAATTCCCCTGTTATAGTTAGTCCAGCTAACTATAACTCGCGTGCCCGCAATGCACTGCTGATGACGTCACATATTACATCACTCATGACATGGTCAGTGACATCACTCATGACATCACTGATGACATCTCAAATTACATCACTAATGACATCACTGATGACATCATCCTTGTGATAGAGTGGCAGACCTCCTCTTCCCCTAATATAACCTTTGATACACACATTCAAAAATAGAAACTACAATGTTCAAAACAATGGACATACCAATACCAGTTACAACAACCTATTCAGTAATTCTAAGATCCACATACACATCCACTCATTCACCAACAGTCCTATACAGTCACTCATACATGTACTCACTCATCATATGTACTCACACACCTATACATCCTGTTACACAACGCCACTCATCCATAGAGTTACTCACACACAGTCACTCATGCTAATAAAGAATCAAACATCCATTTACTTGCATATACAGTTATACACACACCACCACACTTACTTCTACAGAAACTTACACATACTTAGTCTTTTAAACAATCACTTATAGAAACACATACTTATTCATACAGGAACTCTTTCAATCTCTCACTCTCACATATACTCACTTATATACACCAATAGTCACATATACTAGTTTAAAACATATGTAGTTACTCATAAAGACACTATTGAGACAGTCTATCACTCACTAACACACCCATGCACACACTCATCCACCCATACAGTCCTGCACACATACTGTCGTCAACACATACAAACAGTGAGTCACTCATTCATGCACCTATGCACTACGTAATACCCCCCACTGAACCATACAGACACTCAGACACTCATACTGATACTCAAAAAAACAACTAATAACCTATATAGACACTCATGTAGCTACTCACCAACCCATGCAGCCACTTATACACAAAGTGAGTGACTGATACAGATATTTACACATTTAAACATTACTCACTAAGCCATGTATTCACTAAGATACACTTAATCAGTCGGTTATACAATCAATTTTTCAAAAACAAATCATCCATTTAGACACTTATATACCCATTTATTCTTCCATCGACCTTGATATATACATATATAAAACATATGTAATTTTCAGAAAAACACACATTCATTGGATGATGTCATCAGTGATGTCATTTGAGATGTCATCAGTGATGTCATGAGTGATGTCACGGACCATGTCATGAGTGATGTAATATGTGACATCATCAGCAGTGCATTGCGGGCGCGCGAGTTATAGTTAGCTGAACTAACTATAACGGGGGAATTTCAATGGTTTTGTACGAGTGAAAATTGCAGCTAACTATAACGCCCCGAAACCTATGGTTTTTTCAGTGAATATATATATATATATATATATATATATATATATATATATATATATATATATATATATATATATTCACTTAAAAAACCATAGGTTTCACAGACGTTATAGTTAGGAATTAGCATTTAAAAAACCTTGCAAATTCACTTAAAAAACCATAGGTTTCACACATGTTATAGTTAGGTGGACATTTCACTCGTAAAAAACCAATGAAATTCCCCCGTTATAGTTAGTTGAGATAACTATAACTCGCGCGCCCGCAAGCCTCTGCTCATGACGTCACATATTACATCACTCATGACATGGTCAGTGGCATCACTCATGACATCACTGTTGACATCATCCTTGTGATAGAGTGGCGGTCGCGCGAGTTATAGTTATCTCAACTAACTATAACGGGGGAATTTCATTGGTTTTTTATGAGTGAAATGTCCACCTAACTATAACATGTGTGAAACCTATGGTTTTTTAAGTGAATTTGTAAGGTTTTTTAAATGCTAATTCCTAACTATAACGTGTGTGAAACCTATGGTTTTTTAAGTGAATTTGTACGTTTTTTTAAATGCTAAGTTATGTATGTATTATTATATATTTTTTTAAGGTTTTTCACTGTGCGTGCACGGTGCGCGCACCCGGGATTTAAAAAAAAAAAAGAAAAAATGTTTTTTTCACCCTTCGGGGTCCTTCAGGGACCCCCTGACAAAGGCTAGAGGGTCAGCAACTCTCTACCCTGCACCCTTTTCACGTTCGCCACCTCTCTTTTTCACTGTCGCACCCAAAACAAACAAAATGGCGGACGACACTTCCTGATTTCGACTGATTCAAACGTTGACTGACATGTAACCACCAATCAGAATTACGCTCGCGCACGTTAGGGTGCGCGCACGGTGCGCGCACAGTGCGCGCCTATAGATATTTATGTACTTTTAACTGCAATTTTCTCAGGAAATACTGAACAGATTGACTCCATATATGCAAAAGGCACATGCCTGACCTGAGGACTACCTCTTTGCCAAATTTCAAGAAATTCTGTTCAGCCGTTCGGGCTGTACCTTCGACTAAGGGTCCTATGGGAAAATGCATGGGGAAAACGCGTTTTGGGACCCCCCTTTTTCTCAGCCCCCACTTGACGAATCACCCCGAGACTTTCAGGGTAGGAGCTGAGTGGAGTGCCCCATTAGTTTTCAAAATTCGCGAGGATTCGTCAACCAGCGCCAAAGTTATTCAAAATAGAATTTTCAGATTTCCTATGGAAACACAGTCCTAACTATAACTATCTACTGGCGACCGCCAGTAGATATATATATATATATATATTGAACCCCTGTGAATATCTTGCAGGGAGTTGGAAGCTCTTTGAAGACTGGCAAGAAGGAGCAAAGTGCTCCTCCAAGTGCATCCTCATAACATTATTCATGGCGAGACTATGGGAACCTGCTCATGGGGGACAGGACATTATAATTAGGGACTCACAAGGGGTCTGCTTGTTGTCAGGTGATGCAGTCAGGAATCTTTCAAGATGCACTTCTTTCTTTGTGGTGGCAGATCATGCAAACCACAAAATGTTTACTTTGTATGAGGCTTCTGTGTCATTCATAGGGTTAATTTTCTAAAAGAATAATTACCTAAAATAGCTTGTCTTCTCTCTCTTTCTGATAGGTCAGAATTGAAATGCATATGCAGGCCTCTCCTATGGGGAATCTAACTGAAGTGGAAGGGAGTGATAGAAGAATTTACATTTATAACATATTTAATGACAAACTGCCCGTCTATTTGGATGCTTTAAAAAGAATCAAGGTTCTATCGGTAATGAACTGAAAGCAGTGGAAAACACTGCAATTTTGATCGATTTCTGGACTACTCCCCCACCTGCGTTGACGAAGTCCCTATTATAGAATGATTAGTTCCATGGGAAAAAATGCTGAAGTGGAAAATGGATATGCTTTTTCTGTATAGCCAATCTATCCATGTTGGACATGGCACTTCTTAGGGGATTTCCCTAAAACTATTTGCTTTTTCTCCTCCTGGTTTGCGCTGATTCTCTTTCCGTGGCCTTAGGACTCTTGGTGTTTCCCACTGTAATGCAATGTGAAAGCATGCACGCCCTTCCTACTCATGCAAGTAAGTGGTGTTTACTTGATTGGTTTAGCTGTTGTACCTGTGAGTGACCTCTAAAAGGTACACCTCATACCCAGGGTATGTACTGCATTGGCTAATGGTGAATACATCACTGATTGTGCCAGCCATCAGAATATCCTTTCAAACATTTATCAAGCCTGCTATTCTATTGCAAGCATGTGGGTTGGCATTTCTAAATCAGCCAACCCCGAGTGGGCCTTCCACTACCACAAGAGCCTACCTTGGGTCAGCCTTGAGGGGTGGAGCAAGTGGTAGGTGAAAGGCAGGACAGGTGCATATGGGTGTTCCCTACCCAGGGTGTGAAGAACCCTCCAGTGGGTTTTCCCTACCTAGGAGTTTGGCTCTTCCCATGGGACAACACTGGGGTTTTTCTGATTCTCTATTAGTGGCCTTAGGACTTCTGGGCAATTTCCCACTGTTAATGCAGTTACCTGATGTTTTTAAACATATCTCAAGCCTGCCATTGCAGGCCAGCGGGTGCCCACTTGCACCTATGAGGTTTTTAAACATGTGTCAAGCCTGCTATTGCAGGCCAGTGTGTGCACAATTTCACTTTTGCTCCATTTTGGCCTTTCAAAACCCCTGGCCAATCCTGGGGGAATCTTTCACTACCACTAGGGCACCCCTGGGGTAAGTCTTAAGGGGTGAAGCAAGTGGTAGGTGAAAGGCACAGCAGGTACAAATGTGTGTTCCTTGCCCAGGTAACGAATGATGCCCATGTGTGTTTTCACTACCTATGAGGTTTGCTCTTCCCATAGGTTAACATGGGGGAATGGTTGAAATTACTTCAAGCTGCAATTGTGGCTTACAGTGGAGTAGCTTCATAGTGTTTCCTATCATTGAATTCACAATGATAACCCCTCTCCTGTGGTAAAGAGGCATTTGTCATTAATAGCTTAGAAATTCAATTTCTATATAGTGGAAATTTCTCTGTTCTAAAACTCTTATTGTGCCTTTTAGTTTGACTCTAGTCCACATTGGAGGCTGGGGGAGCACATATTTGCATTACCCAGAGACAACTATATACATTGGGCATGCAAGTGGAATGACAGACCTCTGCCATTTGAGGGACTAGCTGGATAGATTGGAGGGAGAGGTTTTGACACTTGCTCTCTGGGAAGCCAGATTATGGCCCTATTAAAGATTAAGATCTGCATTCCACAGCCCCATGGCAGACAGGACTGACATTTAGGGGAGACATGTGTGGTTCAAAGGGAAACCGGCTGAACCACCCCAACTTCAAAGGCACACAGTAGTATAACTACTGGTTCCATACTTCAGGAGGTTAGAGATACACTTGTGGGGGACGTGGGAACAGAGATACTGAGACTGCGTGGTGCACACTGCCAGAGGATTTTATTGTGCACAAAGAGGGTTACTGCCATTGGAAGGGACGTTGCACCCTTCCTGAATAGCGACTGGCCTGGGCTTACTACCTGCTGCTGTGTGGTACGCTGAAGTGTGCTCTCCAAGGGCTTGCTGGCTGACCCCCTCTTCTCTTGTGGGGGTCTCAGGGACATCAAAGACCTCCTGCAAAGGACCCACAACATCTACTTGTGACACGTGGAAAGCAACGCCCTCATAAGTGCCCACATCGTAAGCTGGATCCCAACTGGTAGTGCGGCATGAGCGTGGGCTTGTGCAGAGCCCCAAAAGTACTGCCCGCATCTAAGGAGTGTGGCCCCTGCATCGTGGGGCTTCAACACATATAAGTGTCTTGTTGGTGGTGAGCAGATTCACAGGTTGCGGCACCCTGCGTGGCCGCTTCGCTGATCATGCTGCATTACACGTTGATTCCTTGGCAAAAGAATATTACATTTGACATTGTATTTTTACCCGTGCGGCCATGACCCACTGTGCTGTTTAAAAGTGTTGTAATTATCTGTGAGTACACATTTCTGATATCATTGTTATCTGAAATCTATCCTATAACTGTTTGACATTAAATTATAATAGCTGCCAGGGTGGGCCTCGTTCTGACAACGTTTCGCACCGCTTAAGGTTGCTGGGGGGTAAAATTGGATGAAAGTGTACATATTGCTGATGTCATTTTAACCGCCAGAAATACATGATGTATACAAGCTTTATTTACATTCACCACATGTGAAGTCTCTTTTGTGATGCTCAGTGCATTTATTTTGTGAGAGTGCACTGCCAATGCTTTTCACATTGCCTCTGTGATAAGCCTGTAAAGCTACCCAAGGGTGAACGCAGGTTATACAGTCAGTGTAATCACCCACCCCTGACAGGAGTAGTAGGTTCTGCCTGGCAAGGGACCCGCTTCAGCCAATCTGTACGTGCCAGTTTACTTAAACACAAGTAAATAAGATGGATTTGTTTTTTACTGTTTGTCATTCACTTTAGATGTGTAGAGATGCATGTACTTAAGATTGTTTACTGTGGATGAAAATGTATTGCAAACGTAACACAACCAATATTGGCGGAGTTCTTGGAGTAAGTGCATAGGTTATAGCTTGATTTATTGGTCTAACATGGCTGCAAATGTCAACCATTGTTATGTTTGATGTGCCTTTCCATTCAGCTCATAGCTATACTATGTTGAATGATAGATACGTCTACAAATGCTGGGAAACATGATGTTTAGTATACACAAACTTAAAATTGTGTAGACATCGAACAATGTTCATTGCTGCATTTTTACTTGTGTTTCTGCAGTAGAATGAAAATAAATGCAGGACTATTGAAGTATGCCATATATGAATTGACTACGGTGGATTGACGATTGATTGTGTATGATTTATTGATGTCTCATGTAGAATAGGCTGGGTTTTCTTTACTTGTGCATTTTTTTTAGAATAGAATATTATCTAAAGTTTAATGTGTTTTTTATTTGGTTTTATGATTTGAGGATACCATTTCATGTGTTTAACAGATGTATTTTTGTCCAAATATGAATAAATGTTCTTGAACGTGTCTTTTAAAATTCGCATATTTCGATTAACTATTCTCAGTGATAAAAAATAAAGGCATAAATGGATAATCAAAAGCATAAATAGACAGGATGAATTTTATGTATTGTGTGTATTAAAAAATGATGTACATGATGCTTTGAAAGTGAGATAGCTAATGTAAATATTCACTTTTCATGTGCCATATTTGTTTGTGAACACCCCTTTTTAAACATCTTTTTTTTCCTTTTTTTAATATTGGAAAGTAAAGATATGATGGCATTCCACAGTACAGGAGCATTCAATATGTATAGATAAATACAAGAGAATTAATCATTAAGATTGGCAAATAGCCACTATGCGCTAAAATACAGTGTAACATTAGAAAGTCTTTAATATTTTAGTTATTATTTAAATCACTGGTCTCGTCTCTATCACAGCTAGGATTCCCATACTTTCTCGAATTTCTTGGGCACCTAACACCTTTGTAAACAAATCTTTCAACTCCCATACACCAGTCTCCATTTTTCCAGTGTCGAAGGTGCATTCCTACCCCTCTATAAGACAATATATGTCTGGCAACAACCATACCAAGATTAAAGAATAGCTGTTGATACCTGGGCATGGTCTCTTGAACCCAGATCCCCAAAAGACACAGCTTCATGTTAGGTTCCATTGGCACTTCGAACACTCCAGCAAAACAGTTCACTACCCTGTCTCAATACAATATTAGGCGGGCAGTCGCACATGTTTTGGCCTGGTGTTGGATGCATCATGGGGTAAGACCACAGTTCGCTCTCCAGTCACCTCTGTGTTTGCCATTCTACCAAACAGCTGTCTCTTTAATCAAGAAATTCTCCCCCCGGATGAAGCCCCATTGGTCAGAGTACACTAGGGTGCCATTCACTTTTCACAAAAGGGCTACTAAACTTTTGCCAGGTATTTTTGTTTTGATATTGAGAGTGAAATGGTCCTGTTAGTGAAACAATTGTCCTGAGGTTAACCAATTTTGTAGATATGTACTTGTTGTCATTCTCAGATCCAGTGGTAGACAATTCTTAGTTTGGGCTTCCGAGTACAGGTTTAAAAGATACATCATTAATTTACTGGCTGGGTGTTTGTATAGCTTGATCGGCAGACTATTGGGGCCCGGCATCTTCCAACTCAACAAGGATTTGATCGCTTCTTTAATTTCATCCATGATTAGGTCAGACTTCAGACAGTCCCTATCAGTAGCAGAGTTTGTGAACTCCCTAAATAATGGAGGGGGAAGGGGTTTAACAAACACAGCAATTAATTTTTATCAAAAAGTGCAAATAAATACTTGGGCTGGGAAAGTAACAAAGTGTATTTTATCCAACTGCTATACAGGGGCGGCTCCTGCGCAATGGCCGAGGAACGTCGCCCTACTGCTACCCAGCAGGGGCAACAGTGAAAAATAAAATAATAAAATAATTTTAATATCATTTTATTTTTCACTATTGCCTCTGCTGGGTAGCTGAGTCACAGGGTGGGCCTGGGCAGCCTGGGCTTCAGGAGGAGGAGTTGTGGGCAATGTTAAGTGTGCATGTGGGTTTGGCCGGCCGTCTTAGGGCGGCCTAACCAGCATGCGCAATTAGCATTTCGCCACCTGGCTGTGTTGCACAGCTGGGTGGAGAACTGACACAGGCTCCCAGGTCCTCTCTGAGCAGCAATCCAAGCCGCTCATACCAATCCCAGCACTTCTCTCATGCTGGGTATTACCAGTGCTTTAAATGGAAAAAAATAAGTGCAGGTACTCACCAAAAGGAGCGGTGGACTGGGCGTAGGGATTAGGGGCGGAGCCAGGGGCGGGGCTAGGTTTTCAACCTGTTAAAACTTTATACGCAAGAAATACAAGTGCAAAGTAAAAAAAACTGAAGAATCTGTCCTATGGTTATTGCCCTAATAATAATAAAGGTATGTTCAAAACCGTCTCTGAATTTTGCCATCAAAGGTTTGCATGCTGGAATTTTTAGAAACCCTTACTTATAATGAGAAAGGAGAATTACGAGTCCCAGCATGCAAAAGCATTACCAGCTAAAATCTAGAACTGTCTGAAAGTCTAAAGCATTCCATGGAGCTGCCTGTCACATTTGGGTTAAACATGGCTTCCCACACGAAACAAGCGGTTAAAATGCACCAAACCACCCAAAAAAACAAATGTGTTGCCTTTTTGTTTGTTTTTGTTTGAGGGTAATAGTAAAATTGGCAGCAAGGGCAGGGATTTACATTCAAGTAAAAATGCTTAATTTAAATTGCTGATGAACTAACATTTACAGTCATTTAAAACAATGGCATGCTAAAACGCTGTACTGCCCTAAAGAATGCGCCTCACGCCCTCGTCCATTAGTTTTATGGTGGACTCTCAACTCCTACTGTGCAGAATCAAAGGGTAAATAAAACACCCTGCCGCCCCACGCTGCTGGAGGAGTGCAGAGAAGCACTACAAGATTACTGTGCCCAGGTGACAAAAGCTGCTGATCTGGTGCTCCTGTGCGATATCAGCTCAGGATTGCTGAACTAGAGCGGATAGCGTGAAAAGTGCTGCATGCGAGGAACGCCACCCGTGGCTAGGCAAGGCCCACATGCGTACCAGTACTCTCCTCATCCTAGGAGAAGTTCCGGTACTAAAGGGGCAAAAATTAAAAAGTGCCGGTACTCCGTACCGGTGAGTACCGGCCCATTTAAAACTGGGTATTACTATTCCCAGCATGAGAGTACCGTCGGGATTGGCATCTGGGAGCCTGCTCAATGTGTACTAGTCGAGGATCAGGGAAGGAGCAAGGTGGCGGACTCAGTGGTAATTTATTTATTTTTAAAGGTTTTTCTTAATTTTTGTACTTATGTATTCCCCCCGTGCTGCCGCTCCACCACGTCACATCGGGAGCTGCCGCCACTGCTGCTATGAATTTTTTAAGTAAAATGTTTTTTTTTAAATAAGTTTTATTTTTTATAAAGTTCAATGAAAGAAAATAAAAACAGATGCAAATGCAGCATACGTCAAAATACATATAAGTGCATTTAAAAAAAATATTTCCTTTAAATTAGTCAGTACTATACAACTAGTGCATCATAACATTATTACAAAAGAAAATAGACGTACCATGGTTATAAGGGTATGAGGTTGGACAGATTAAGAGCAGATAGCTAAAATCCCTTGAATTACAATAATCATTGATCCCGAAATACCGAGGATATACCTAAGATAATAAATGGCAACACATACACTAGTATAGGTACAATACAGACACATGTATCATAAAATTCATCACCAGACATCATTATATGTACAAAAGCATAATTAGTCAATACCTCAGTATTAATTCGTCCTGGGCAAGTAGAGTAGTCCAGGCAATTAATGGCCCCCAGATCCTATTCCCTTTAATCCTTCCCTTTCTGCCTCTCCATTCATAAAGTGCAGAAATCGACCTTTCCACTGCTGGAAGGTCGGGCGAGAAGGGTCTAGACAAGCTGAAGCGACACAGAGTACTGACATTGCTATAAACGTAAGCTCTTCTCCAATTTTCCCACCTTGTTCAGTGACACCTAATAGCATAAGCTGAGGTGAAAGTGAAACATCCCCTTCCAATACATGCTGCAAAAAGACAGATATTTCTCAGCCAATCGGTTCTATATAAGGGCATGTAGAGACAATATGGACCAGGTCTGCACCATGTGTCTTACACCTGAAACACTGAGTCCCTTCCACACCTCCCCACTTCATGATTTTTGCAGGTGTGATATACAGGTCAAAGAGGGTTTGAAAATGTTGTGTCCGAAAGTTTGCAGAACATAGTATAGAGTTGCCCATTTCTAATGATTTCAGGAAGCGAGAGTCCCGGATCCCTAACCTGTTCTCCCATCTCAACCCATGCTTGTCCAAATCATGCGTGACCCTTTCTAACAGGCTATACCGTTGTGAAATCGAAGAGCCAGAGGCCCTTATTAATAATTCAATCAGGGATACCTGTGCAAATCCCGCGGCGCCACTAGCTTTTTAAAGAAGGAAATCCATTAACTGTAAGAATTTGAAGAAGTCCCAATGGCCGATGTTAAATCTTTCCCTGACTTCTTTCAAAAGATGCTATATGGTCCCCTGCCAAAAGGTCCGCTATCCTGTAAAAAAAGAAACTTTCTCCCACCTTGTGTAGTGAAGACAGGGTTTTATGTGCACACATTGCTATGTTAGCATAAGCGCTTTAGAAGTTAAACGTCATCTTGCCACTTTGCTGCTTTTGCACACGACAATACAGGTAGCTGTTATTACAAGTAAAACTGCTTGCTTGCTTTTTATTCACATGGGAACGGTCTGTTGTTCACATCCCAAGACGTGCACCGCGACCTTAGTCTGAACACTGTGTGCAGAAGCCGTCAAGGTTAAATAACAATGTATGCTGTTGAATTCAGGTTGATCGGCCCACGTTCTAGACACAACAAGCACACAGCTGCAAATATCTGAAACTCGGGTGCCTTTAATATTGCATTTGAATCCATGATTCAGGCACTTGGATAAAACCTTTCCAGACACAGAGAGCAGAGCTGATCCTGTGATGTGATTCACCTAAGCTGATCTTTGAGGTATGGGGTTCCCCATTCAAACCTAGAGACCTTCTATTAGTTTATAAAACTAGTTTACTAGCGAAGGGAGGGTGGTTCACAAAGTATTATAGGACTTGTTTTCCACTATCATTTTTAATATGATTTCTCCCTTCATTTTCTATGGAATTGTAACAATGCTGATGGTTTTATTTTTAATCATTTGTCTGTTTATGTTGGCCAAATTACTGCACCTTAGAGCACATAGTTAAAAATAAACATTTTAAACTTTTCCGTGTCTCTGATTACTCTTGTTGTGGACTGATATGAGAATAAAAACGAAAAGGTGTTTCTGATTCCCACCATTACTGCGAGTACTCTAAGTCGCTTGTTCTGGGTTGTCTAATCATTGGTACCTTTGAGATGATACGGAGAACGAATGAGACACTGATGCTAGTCGGATAGGGGTTCTGGGTACTGAGGTGAGTTTTTTGGTACACCACAATTCACTGAGGTCCTGCTTTCCTGTGCATAGTTCTGTGCATGAGCAGAATCCCCGCAACATGGCGCACCTAACGTTTTGGTTTTAGGATTGAGATGCCTTAGTAATGCTTATATTTGTCCACAACACCCTCACTCTTCTTTCCGGTTGACGGGAGTGACAGTTTAAAGCTACCTAAATAGTTAATATATAGGTTCTCTCAAGCTTGACAATTAAAAAGGTTTCATTTTAAATTCTACCCTTTTTGTGCTACAGTTTAATATAGATTGTTTTTCTTCTCTGCGTCCTTATGGCTGAAGTTGCAGCACATAGTCGTGCACCTCTCCGGCGTCACTTGTTGCAGTATGGGGTGCCAGACGATGGGATGTCTATCATCTTTGTAGTGAGTGCCGATGCATCGTTTCCCTATGAGCTGTTTTACTCTTGGGTTACTTTGCCGAGGTGGAATGCGGATGAGAAGACGTTTCACACATACACTCCTACCGGGGTCCCAGCTAATTACACGCTGTATAGGATGCAGGAAATTCCCATTTCTGCTCGGCAGCATCGTATTTGGTTCAATGGCACCCTCCCCCACACCGTTACACTGGTTCATTTGGGTCCATTATCTATTCCAGGGGCCACTTGGCCAGTCTTGGCTGGGTTTACACCACATCCACGTTATTTGCAAGACCCGGTGGATGACTTACGTCAGCTCCATACCACCTTGATTACGGTACATAGGGCTTTAGTGCAATACGTCTCTAGCAATGTCCAGGTGGGGGCACCTGGGGTTGCAGCGCAACCAGCTGGCCCGGCCGGGATTACTATTAGTCCTGTCATGGTTAATTCGGTAATGGGCAAGTGCCCCCAGAATAAGGACGATATGCCTTATTGCCTTGCTGAGAAATTTGACCAGCTGGAAGCAGTGTTTCCTAACTGTACTCCTGTGGAAAAACACAGGATCCTCACCATTAGTTTGCAGAAAGACTTAGTCCCAGAGGTAACTGATTGTGAGAACTGGGGTAAAGTGTTTGCAGCAGTCTACTCAAAGTGCTTCGGCACACCGTCTATGACTGTACTGAGGCTTGTCGGCGTGTTCGACGTAGTTGCTGATCTCATCCTTGCTAATGTCAAGGGAGATGCAGTTAACTTTCAAGTGTCGAATGCCCTGCGCCTCGTCGACGACGTCGATAAACCCCGGCAGTTACTGAAAATTATTGCAGAGGCTTATAAGGCCATTGGCCACAATAGTTTGGGTGTTAAGCCTTTTGCTAAAACAACAGCGCAACCGCAAACTCAGACGGTTAAGTCTACTAAAGACGACCGACCAACTTTTCCTAAATAAAATTGGAAAACTAAGAAACAGGGAAAGCAGCAACAGAAACCGGGGTCTCGTCCCGCGTCACCGTTTCAAGTGACTACTGAACGAACTTATGGATTGCGCGATCGCACTATAATTAGGTCTCCTGATAGATTTTAGGTTCCTGAAAACAATCTCCTCGTTCTTCACAGGAAACATCGGTCTCACAGTCCGGTGGAGGAGAATGTGGCAAAGGTCGGGGTGCCCCACAAGGACGTGAGCAGCCCGGCCCGGCTGATGGTAAAGGCAAGCAGGAAGAGTTTGCATGTCAACGACCCCCGTTTCAGAAAAAGAAGGTTGCTGCACTAACAGCGAGGTATGCCACAGATAGTGAGACCGCAGCTTCAGAACCTGACATGGGCACTAACGCTGCTAGACAGCGCAGCAGAGGTTACAATAGTGCGGCAAGCACTGCGTCCATATTTGAAGGCGACAGCAACTGACACGGATGTATGACGTTACAACGCACACTTTTACAACGCATGCACTTACAACGCATTTTTTACAACGCTTAATCCATTACAACGCATGACATTACAACGCATGACACTACAACGCATTTTTAAAAAATACCTTTACAACGCATTTCCATTACAACGCATACTACCTTTACAACGCATACCATTACAACGCATAATAAAATACATTTAAGGTAAGTATTAGATAGTATAGGGGTAAAAGTTACTTTTCTAACTCCAGGGGGTGCAACAGTAGGGTAAGTGTTGGATAGTATAGGGGTAAAAATTACTATTCTAACTCCAGGGGGTGCAACAGTGGGGTAAGTGTTGGATAGTATAGGGGTAAAAATTACTATTCTAACTCCAGGGGGTGCAACAGTAGGGTAAGTGTTGGATAGTATAGGGGTAAAAATTACTATTCTAACTCCAGGGGGTGCAACAGTAGGGTAAGTGTTGGATAGTATAGGGGTAAAAATTACTATTCTAACTCCAGGGGGTGCAACAGTAGGGTAAGTGTTGGATAGTATAGGGGTAAAAATTACTATTCTAACTCCAGGGGGTGCATCAGTAGGGTAAGTGTTGGATAGTATAGGGGTAAAAATTACTATTCTAACTCCAGGGGGTGCATCAGTAGGGTAAGTGTTGGATAGTATAGGGGTAAAAATTACTATTCTAACTCCAGGGGGTGCAACAGTAGGGTAAGTGTTGGATAGTGTAGTGTAATATTATGCGTTGTAATGGTATGCGTTGTAATGGTAGTATGCGTTGTAATGGAATGCGTTGTAAAGGTAGTTTTTAAAAATGCGTTGTAGTGTCATGCGTTGTAATGTCATGCGTTGTAATGGATTATGCGTTGTAAAAAATGCGTTGTAAAGGTAGTGCGTTGTAAAAGTTGCGTTGTAAAGGTTGTTCCCCACTGACACATTTATTACTGTAGAAACTGCTGACACTAGAGTTATGTTATGTTATGTTATGTTAGGGTAGCTTATATAGAGCATGGCTACCCCAGCAACGGGGCGTCCCAGCGCTTTGTAGACAAACTAGATACGCAACAACCAGGCCAAGGGTGGGAAAAGCCACAGAAAGTCGTGCTTAAAGAGCGGCAAATAGCCAGGTCTTAATTCTCTTCCTGAAAGACAGGTGATTCGTGGTCGCACGAGCTTCGAGCGGGATTGTGTTCCATAGTTTCGGGGCCAAATATCTGAAGGATCGACCTCCTGCTCTGCTCTTCCGAATCTTAGGAATGTGGGCCAGAAACAGATCTGCAGAACGGAGAGCCCGAGTGGGGACATATAGAGAACTTAGATTTTGCAGAATTTTGGGGCCCGAGGAGTAGAGGATTTTATGGATGAGGCAGAGTGCCATAAATTGAATGCGCTGCTTTTTACAGGCAGCCAGTGCAGACGATGAAGGATGGGGGACATGTGGCAATTTTTTGGCAGACCGAACAGACTGCGTGCGGCCGCATTCTGAGCTATTTGAAGCCTGTAAATCGTGGATTGATTGGAACCCAGCATGAGGACATTGCAGTAATCAATATTTGACAGCACCATGGTCTGGATGATCGTCTGACGGACTAAGGGTTCAAAAAAAACCAAGATGGGTCTTAGAGACCGTAGACGGCCATAGCACATGCCTGCCACCTTTTTGGCGTGGGAATCAAGGTCTAGTCGGTTATCGACCATAATACCCAAGTTTTTGACTTCCTTCTTAGGGGTGGGTACAGGGCCCAATGAAGACGGCCACCACTGATCGTCCCATATTTGAATCTCCTTTCCAACCAGTAATACCTCCGTCTTGGATGAATTAAGCTGGAGACGATTCTCAGTCATCCAGTTAGCAATGGCCGATAGATCTTCCTGGAATTTAATTTTGTCGGCATTGGTATCACTGGAGAAGGAGAAGATAAACTGTGTGTCGTCCGCATACGATGTCAATTTGATGTTACGAGCTCTGGCCAGTACGGCCAGGGGGCGGACGTACACATTAAATAACGTGGGGCTAAGTGCGGACCCCTGGGGAACGCCACAGCACAGCGGAAACCTTCCTGATTTATACGGTGGAGCATGGACCTGGAAGGAGCGGTTTGTCAAAAAAGAAACAAACCACTCTAGCGCTCCATCACGGACCCCGATCTCCCACAGTCTTCTTAAGAGGATCTCATGGGAGACCGTGTCGAACGCTGCACTCAAGTCCAGCAGGACCAGTGCCGCTGTACCACCTTGGTCCTGTACCTCCCTCAATTGCTCTGTAACGGCTAAAAGGGCCGATTCAGTACTGTGATTCGCCCGAAAACTGTTTTGGGAGTCATCTAAAATTCCATTAACCTCTAGATAGTTGATCAGAATGGAATTTACATGAGATTCCACTATCTTGGAGAGATAAGGTAGCAAGGATATCGGTCGGAAATTTTCCGGCTTGGAGGGAACCAAGGTGGGTTTTTTTAATAGAGGGACGACCTTAGCATGCTTCCAGGATCTAGGTATTGCGGTTGATTCCAAGGTTTTATTGATCAGGTTCAGACCTTCTGACAAAATGGGATCCTTATGAAGTCGCGCCATTTCGGGTTTTACAGGATCCTCAGGGGATCCGGATTTAATTTTTATAGTCAGCCTATCCATCTGGTCTTCCCCTGACAGACTATATGACATAGTCTTTTAATTGAAGGTGATATACAATGTACCATAAAAGGGATTTTTAGGGAAAATCTGACCTCTACATATGACATTCTGTTAGCAGAGGCGGACTGGCCCCCAGCTTTCGTTTTGGCCGCTGCCAGAGGGGAGGAGGTAATCCTCCCATCTTTCGCGCACACTGTGCCGAAGGAGCAAGCTCAGAACTTTGCAGAAGAGTGGGCACAAGTGCTTGCTCCGGCATTGTACCGTACTCAGGTTGGGTGGGATAAATTATCACCAAGCCATGAGATTCCGTTACGGTCTATGCCACAGCCACAACCCCAATATCCCATGCGGCGTGAAGCTAGAACTCACGTCTCAGAAATCCTTGATCAATTGGAATATCAAGATGTAATTGAAATGTGTGTCACCCATGAATAATCCTCTTTTCACTGTAACCAAACCTGATGGGTCGTACCGCCCAGTTTTGGATTATCGGCATTTGAACTCTCATTGTCGAACCTGCGCGGTACAAAATACCCACAGTTCTGCCCTGGTTGATAGTCTTGTGAGAAATAGGTTTAAGACCACACTTGCCATCTCCAATAGATTTTCTAGCCATAACCTGTCCTCTATTAGCAGTCAATGGACAGATTTTACTTCAGACAGCAAACAAAAACAGTTTAAAAGATTAGCCATGGGCTACAAAAACGGTCCTGGAGTCTTTGACGCACGTGTGGTCTCTCTGTTGGAGAGCATTGACCCTGATGCGTACTCGTATGTTGATGATATCTATCTCACAGACGACAAATTATGGCCGCATCTGTGTCGCGTTGACCGCATCATTGTAATGTTTGCAGACTTCGGCTACAAATTTAACTTTGCAAAATCACACATTGCAGTGTACACAGTGTTGTTCTTGGGCTATGAACTCAACAACGAAGGTCGAGGTTTAGCACCTCACTTCCTGGAGAAATGCGCATGTTTGCGCGCTCCAGCAAACTCTGAAAAAACTACAATCTTTGCAGGGTTTTGTGAATTTCGGGCATACTTACATTTCCGATTATGCCCAGCGTATCAAGCCGCTATATGCCTTGGTACAACCTACTTTTTCCAGAACATTCAGCTATCCTGCAATCTTTGCAGGCTGATCTTCTTGCTTCTAAATGCGTGATAACCACACAAACCTGGTAATAAGAATTGTGCCTGGCGCAGTGGGTGTCATGTACTTAACGTTCAATGAGGAAGACACAGTCCCTATTGCTTACAAGTCACACTTGTACACTTTGGCTGAAATGCGCTTTTCCACTGTCGAAAATGGTTTCACTGCAGTGCAGATGGCGATTCTGAAAGAGAGAGCGCTGTCGCAGGGGAAACGCATGTTAGTTGTGACACCGTATCCTGCCCTAGAGGCAGTGACGAAAGCCAGTGTACCAAATTCTAAAGCTTTGCATCCACGTTGGATACAATGGGCCACTTCTTTGACGTTTCCGGATGTCACTTTCATCTTTGATGCCTCATTGCAGACTCAGGAGTATTTACAGTATAAATTTGTTCATTCAGCTCCTCTGTCTTTGAGCCCGCTTGAGGATTACCATTGTATCATTTACACTGACGGTTCGGCGCAACCGGCGACGGTATCTAAGCACGCATATTCAGCGGCCTGCGCAAAAGTGGCTGGTACTTTCGTGAATGGAGAATTCAAGTCTGATGTCGTGCACATGCAGACATTGGGTGATTGTACCGCCCAATTGGCAGAGCTTCGTGCTCTGGTGCTTGCACTGGAGTTTGCTGATCCTCGAGTGACTACTCTTATTGTGAGTGACTCTTTTTACTGTGTTCAGTCTTTTAACGACAATTTATTCCTTTTGTCTCAAAATGAGTATCGTGATTCCAAAGGTAGCACAATCAAGCATAAAATGCTTTGGGTTCGAGTCGCAGAACTTAAACAACATCTGCCGCTCGTGAATGTAATTCATACTCTTGGGCACCAACGCGTAGGTGTCCATGCTGTTGGTAACAGTTTAGCTTACGAAGCAGCGAAAACAGCAGTGGCAACAGATCTAGTAGCAGCAGTTACAAGATCCAAAAGTAAGATTGATGATGACAGCTTGGCAGCAATTACTGCGACAGGGAAGGATGATAATTACCCTCTGGGTTTCCCTTCTAAATACTCTTATCATTTAAGTCCTGATAAAGTTCCTTATGTGAGAATGAACAACGTTGGTGACAGATTGATTCCCAACGCGGACTGCAGACTTTCCTTGATAACAGCCGCTCACGAAGGTATGGCTTCTGCTCATGCCGGCGTTTCAGCGACTGTTACTATCTTACAACAAAGTTACTGGTGGCGCTGATTGTATAAACAGACTCGTGCTTATGTCCTTAATTGTGACATTTGCCAGCAGATTAAACCTTCGACTGCTGCGCGTCCACCTCAAACACAGTTGTACATATCTAATAAACCACTTGGGTGTGTTTATTTAGATCACTGCGGTCCTTTCTCCTCTGATACTGCGTATAAGTACATCTTAGTTGCACTGGATTTGTGCACACGTTTTCTATGGGTCTGGCCACAACGGAGTGCTGATGCTCGAACTGTCATCAGGGATTTGTGTGTCTTTGTGGGAATTTTTAAATGTGGTACCCTCCATTCAGACCAGGGTCCAGTGTTCGTCTCTAAGGCGTACAAGGATGCCATGGGATCTTTGGGGGTCCAAGTAAAATTTTCCTCTCCATACTGGCATGAGGGCAATAGTGTTGCGGAGCGAATGAACCGTGACTCTAACAGCTAGGGTTTTAGGTACTGGCAGGAACTGGTTGGCCCATTTGTATAGCGTTCAACGTGCACTTAATAATCTCCCTAGAAGGTCTCTGGGTGGGCGGACCCCATACGAAATGCTCTTTGGCATAAAGATGTTTGTCTCGGACATTGATGGTCTAGACATGGCGGCGTCGGCCGCACCCTTTGACGTAGATGATAATTCTGCTGTATTACAGAATCTACAAGAGACCCGAGACAGTCTTGCAAAGGAACACTTGCCCTCCACAACTGATGCTGCACTTCAGATTCCTGTAGTTGGCTGGCCACCTCGAGTCGGTGACCCGGTCCGTGAGAAGGTGGAGAACAAGAAGGAGTTCGGCCCCTCTTATCGTGCTCCAGTTCCAGTGCTTAGCGTGCAGGGTACAAGAACAGTCATTTTACCTCCACTTCCTGGTTGCAAGGATAACAGGTACATCTCCATTGACAATGTCAAACTACGAGTGGCCGATTCTTCTTAGTATGACTCCAGCGGTCTCTTGTCCAGCAATGCTGAGAAATTCTGTATTGGCTCCGGCAAATACCAACAGGCCTGACATTGCCATCGAGATGCATACAGTTACTAATCCTTTATTGATTCCACCGGCCGGTGGTCCAGTTGAAGATACTGAGTATACCTATCCCACAGATGTGTCGTTGCCTGGTGTGCAATCAAGTGCAGTTGACCAGTCACGTTTTTCATTTGACACTAACTCTTCCACATCGAATGCCCCATCGAAAATTTTTATTTTTGCTGTTTGGTTTAAGAGACATTTTTTAATTCCCCCTTGGACTTACATTTGGCTGGTGCTCATATCTATTTTTTTGTTTGTCGATTGGATTTGTGGTTGTATTTTTTCGTCTAGTAAATGGACACTATCTAACCGAAAGATCTGTAATTAGATTAATTGATGGAATTTTGGCACCCCACTCCTCCTCACACATCATGAAGAGAGACCAGACTTTTGTTAACATTACTGCCTAGCTAGTGTTAAATGGGATTGTATGGGATGCTCTTAAATTTCAAATTCATGGCCCCACAGAGGTCATTAATGTCCCCAATGTACTTCGTGTTTCTATGGGGGATGTTGTGAAACAAAACATACGCTCTGATGATTGGGATGTCCAAGCCGTAGAGGTTCTTTTTTCTGATTTGAAATATTACGCTGCTTTTGATGCTGAAGATTTGTATTTAGACACAGCAAATTATGGACAATTGCTCTGTTACCAACACTATGGCAATCATTTCCTGCATAAAGCAAATACATTTGGGAATATTGTTAATTATACGCAATGGGAACATTGTCCAGCTCCCATTAAAGGCAGCTCCAAAACTCTAGTAAAAAAATGTACATATTTTACGGATTTCAGTGTATATAAACCTGAAGCCTTTTATTTCAAAATGGCTGCTGAGCCAGCTTCCAAAGTGAGACTGACCCATACTAAATTGTTGTATTCCAAGTCCTTTATGTATGAATTATCTGTAGGGGGCTATGAGCTGTGGAAAGATACCATTGATCTTAAATCTGTTTGGGGTTCTAAAACCTGGCAGGAACAAGGTTCTGATTTTTTACATCATGCATGCCTTATCCCGAAGCACAAGTTGTTTTTGAACTCTACCATTTTTCAGACCACCTGCTTTGGATTAGCTACTTCTAAAAAGATTAATTCCCCTTCTATTCCTGATCTGGGCGCTTATCCGACCTGGGATAATCACACAGATCTATCGATTGATGAATTACAGTCGTTTATTACTAATACATCCTTCAATATTTCCAACTTAGATCCTGAAGGATGGCTCTTATGGCAGAAAAGTTCTGATTCCTGTCAGCATCGTTTTCTGGGTCTACACCCCGGTTATACACAGGTTAGGGCAGACCCCCGATTTGAATCTTCCCATTCGGTCACAACCTATTCTGTAGGTAAATTATGTCAAAACTGGCTGCAACATTCCACCTTAGTGTCAGTTAAACATCATTTATCCAAATTAAATGACAAAGTAGATTTGAATAATTTTGTTAAGGGCCCTGTGGGTGGCAGGTCCAAAAGATGGGTGTATGCTGTTTACAATGAAGTTTGGAAATTGTCTCAAATTGAAGCTGCCTCTAGATTAAGAGCTATTTATCAAGCAAATTTGGAAAAAAGTTCTTGCTGTCATTGATAATAGCATTAACACCCTTTCTTCCAGAATTTACACATTAGATAATATTGTTTCATCTGTTGTGGATATTGTACAGGATGATATGTCTGTTTTATACCATGGTCAAAATCAATTGCGTTCTATAATGCAGTTTGCATGGACTTTACAAACATTGAAGGCTGGAAAAGTTCCCTGGGACTACATGAACACATTATCTTTATTTCTACCGTTTAATCTGACTGATAAACATCATTTCATGTCCATGAAGGATGCGACATACTCATTATTGCATATTGAAAAGTTGGAACCTTTACCATTCTCTGTGGCCGAATCGAACTCAGCTGTGTGGCTTATCCATGGACTGATCACTTTACAATTTCCATTGTTTAAGTTCAGTTCATGTATGAAACACTATGCCTTGGGTAGATATGAACGGCTAGGTACCGCTTTTCTCCATGAAGTTTGGTCACTCCCATTTACATGCAGATGCATGAGAGGGGGTGAAGAAGTATATTTAAAAGGAGAAGTTTGCACTTCCACACCTGATCACTCAGTAGTTTGTAGGAACATCCAATTGCATGGCGCATGCAACGTTCACGCACCAAATTTAACTTGCATTCTGAAGGGAAATCCTGTGCCTGCAATTATGCCAACTTTCACGTTATTAGCTAACAGTAGGTATCTGCTTTTTTTTTATTAATGAGGCACGCTCCGGATGCTAGTAGGAATTCCGTACATTGTAACTGTCCCACAACGAGTAGTCTGTTGTAAGAATGTCCTTTTCCCGCCCCTGCATGGGAGACTCGATGTGTCCATCTGGCCTTCCATACCAACTTTGAAAGCAGAGTTCAACAAGATGAGCAGAATAAGGGCTCTATTGTCTCAAAAAGAAGTTGCCCTAACTTCCTCTTGTGAACCATTTGTCCTTCATGTAGCAAACACCCGCACCGAGGTGCATGCACTTTTAAATACTGATCTCCCCCTTCATTTCGGTGCTCTGATTCACACTATATTCAGTGCCTCGTCAACAACTGGCTTGGTACATTTTTTCAAAGTTGTGGGCTCCGGCCTTGTGACCTCATTCCAAACAATATTTGGTGTGATACCGGCATTTTTTCATTCTATTTTTTCCAGCGTCTTCGGCGGGCTACCGTTAATTCTCGCCTTGACTGCTGGTGTGCTGCTGTTGATTTGTTTGCTCCGCAATGGCTGCACGATCTGTGCCACACGACAGCCTGTCCCGGCTGCTTCAACTGCGCAACCGGATGCTTGAATACTATGGAACACTACCACTGGCCACTTTGAGCGTAGCCTATGGATTATCCTTCCGGTTCTCATACTTTACATGCGTGCAACCTGTTTTCCATTGCCTAGATTGTCCATTCGAATGGGCTCTGGATTTGTGCCTGTTGAACACGGCGTCTCCTGCCCCAGATTATGATCGACTAATGAGTCCCTTAGTGGCTCATGAGTTGGACTGTTCTGGTATCTGGATTATGGCCTGTAGAGCGGTGCACGGAGTCCTAGGGAATTGGGATATATATTTTATTTATGTATTTATTTTGAATGGTTTATAGAGAGCGAACAAGATCCTTGCAGATATCAGAGAGCTTTACATTAAAAAACTGTTAGTTATACAAACAAACAAAAAATATGCAGGTAATACTCGTATACACAACATTTCGTGCAAACAGCAATAGGGTAGAAAATAGGAAAAACATCCCCATTGAGACAAGTCAAGGGCGTGAGTCGGGTATTTAGTTGGATCCTTAAACATAGTACGGTATATTAGTACAGGATCTGTCGAACTCGGAGACTATATAGATTGTGTTCATGTGAATTTTGCCATGAGAAACGCTTTAACTTCCTTTTTGAAAGATGCGGTAGAGGCATTCAGTCTGGTTTCAGGGGGAAGTCTGTTCTATATTCTGGGCGTCATCCCTGAGAAGGGTCGTTTATATGTTTTCTTCTTGTTTTACCTTTGAGGTTTCAGTATTAGGTTTTCAGCACTCCTTGAGGATCTTAGAACACCAGAGACCGCCAGTTTCTGTGCGAGGTAGTGTGTCATGATCTAGGGCTTTATGCGTCATGCACGCTACTTTTAGGTGGATTCTGGCTTCAAGCGGTAGCCAGTTCAAAGCTTTTAAGTCAGGGGAAATGTGTGAACTTCTTTTCGAGCCAGTGATGAGTCTTGCTGCAACGTTTATAGAGGCTCTTAGGGGCGCTGTTGTAGCTTTTGGGAGACCACATAAGGATACACTTCCGTACTCTACACGGGGGATAACTAGAGCTTGTACTGCCAGCTTGAAG
Source organism: Triturus cristatus (assembly GCF_964204655.1). NCBI lineage: Eukaryota > Metazoa > Chordata > Amphibia > Caudata > Salamandridae > Triturus > Triturus cristatus. Next base: position 239,792,984 of record NC_140581.1, on the reverse strand, counting down.
TCATCGCCTGGCAGGAAGGGTTTCAGCTTCCTCAATGTGTTTATCTGGAAGTTTGCTCCCTTTGTAGCATTGCTAATGTGTTTTTGCATAGTGAGGTTGCTGTCAAGAGTAATTCCCAAAGATTTCGCTGAGTCCACAATGGTTGGTTGAACGTTGAGTGCGGTAAGCTGTTTGATCAAGTCTTGCATTAAGGGGACTTTGGCAGGTGGAGCTATAATGAGGAATTCTGTTTTTAGAGCGTTCAATTTGAGATGGTTTTCTGCTAGCCACGGCTGGGTGTTCCTGAGTGTGGAGTTAAGCAACTTAATGTCTTCTAGGGTGTTGATCTTGAGATAGAGTTGTGTATCGTCCGCGTACATATGAAATTGTACATTAGATGCATGAAGAATTTCGGTGAGATGTTCCATGAACAGGTTAAACAATGTCACAGAAAGTGAGGACCCTTGCGGAACTCCCAACGTTACAGGTAAGGATTTGGAGAGCGTGTTGTTGACCTTGAATTTTTGTGTACGGTTGTGGAGGAAAGAGGAAAACCAGTTTAAAACTGTCCCTGATAAACCCATTCTGTGCTCCAGGAGATCTATTAGGTTCTGGTGTTTGACCGTATCAAAGGCTGAGGATAGGTCTAGGAGGATGAGTAGGCAAGATCCGTTCTGGTCAAGGATTTGTAACGCATCGTCAATAATGTGTGTCATGGCTGATTCAGTGCTGTGGCCTGTTCTGAAACCTGATTGGTATTTATTTAGGAGGTCAAAGTGATCAATATGTTTAGTCAATTGGCGGTGTACACATTTTTCAAGTAGTTTGGCCAAGGTGGGAATATTGGATATAGGACGATAGTTGTTAAGGTCCGTAGGGTCAGCTGCAGGTTTCTTTTTTTTTTTTTTTTAACGATTTTTTATTGATGCAGTTGGATATTACATAATACAATAGACAGAAGCAGATATTAACAGCATTTACACTTATGCTACATCTTTAGAAAACTAAACCTAAGAAGAAAAAGTAAATCAAAACAAAAAGGCAGTATATATATACATTCCACAGTACAATATACGTCACTCTCTCGGTCTTGTAGCGATCCATTCAGAGATAGGAGACCACATCATTTTACCAAAATCCTGAGTTTTCTTTCCTTTCTGAGCATAGAGAGATATCTCGATATTATATATGCCCAATAATCTGGATAGCCATATCTGAAAAGAGGGGGCATTTGTATCCTTCCAACCTGAGGTGATTAATATCCGAAGCACTGCTACAGATATGAAAACCAGGGCTTCCTCAGCTTTCCCAAGATTTAATCTATTATCTATGCCGAGTAGCATCAAAGAGGAGGATAATTCTATCCTTTGGCCTAATAACTCCCCCCAAAATTTAGCTATCTCTCCCTGGATAGCTGATAACGAACCACAGTTATAAAACATATGCCGCAGATCTGCTTGAGCCATGTTACATCTGGGACATCTATCATCATCTCTAACCCCCCATGAAAAGAGCTTTGCGGGGGTATAATACAGATCGAACAAAGTCTTATAATGCTGAGCCCTCAAGTTCGTAGAGCGAAATACTTTTTTATTCAAATAAAGAGCCATGTCCAAATCAACATTGGGGTTCCCTAGTTTTCGTGCAATAGTATTCTCCATTTTCTCAATATCACTTTTAATTTCACCCAGCAAAGACGTATAGATTATTTTAATTCTCAAGCCCCCTTTTGCCAGCATATCAATCAAAGGGACTTCTGACATAATTGGCAGCCTAAGTCTTAAAGCCTTAAATACGCTAGCCAATTGAACATAAAAGAGCCAATGACTTGAAGGGATACCAGCTCTACCCTGGAGAACATCGAAGCTCTTTATCCCATATTCACCCACTAGGTCTCCTAGTGTCATAATTCCGTGCTCCTGCCAAATCCGAAGATTTCTATCTAAACCCCTCCCCCGAAATAAACTAGAATTACTGAGGTGGAGATACGCATGTATTTTGGGGATTTTAAAGAGCCTGGATATAGCTCTCCAAACTCCCCATACTCCTTCCAAGATCTTAAAACGAGGTCTTTTATAATATCTACGATCGACTTCACACATCAAGAGACCTTGTGCTTTTCTTCCAACTAATAACTCGTAAATAGATGGTGGCATCTGTAGATCTCTATCCACTGAATTATAAGATTGTGTAAACTGAAAGAGGATGGACATTTCAGTTAACAAACATGACCAATGATAAAGTCTTAAATTAGGTAAGGTGAGCCCACCCCTATCCCTCGGTAGTGACAATAAATTTGTGGAGCGTCTGATTTTCCCATACTGCCAAATAAACCTTATAAAAATTGATTCTAGCCGTTTGATAATTTTTTCCTCAACTAAAAGAGGTATAGCACGGAAAAGATATAAGATTTTTGGGAACATTGTCATTTTGAGGACATTGACCCTCCCAATCAATGATAGATGTAGAACATCAATTCTTTTCAGATCGGTTTCAATCAATTTTCCAAGTGGGATAAAATTCTCCTCCGCAATCCTATCAACTGATGCATTAATTCTAACTCCCAAATAAATTGCAGAGTCCATAAATCTGGAGTCAGATTTGACAATATTTGCCGTGCATATAATTTGTGTTTTCGATTCATTCAGCAAATAACCAGATTTATGACCAAATATTTTGGCCAAGTGGGCCAGAACGCCAAGTGCCTGTTGAGGGTTAGTAGTGATCACTGCCAAATCATCTGCATACGCCATAATCTTATTTTCATAGCCATTACATATCACAGGACTTATCATAGGGCTCGCTAAAATCTCCCGAATAAGAGGGTCGATATAGAGGGCGAAGAGGATAGGGGAACAGGGGCAGCCTTGACGCGTACCTCTACTTATAAAGATTTTTTCCGAACACTCACCCATAACCACAATCCGCGCGACTGGATCGACATACATTGCTCTCAATGCTTTAATACAGTTCTTGCCGAAACCCTTACCAATTAAAAACTGCCAAAGAAAGTTCCACCCAACACGATCAAAAGCTTTCTCGGCGTCGAGCAGGATCATGGCCATCTCTCCCCCCACCGCAGACTGAACATCAAATAGAGCTATTGCCCTCCTAATGTGGTCCGTAGTACCACGCCCAGGTACAAATCCATGCTGCCATGGGGAGACGAGATCGCCTATGATCCTGCCCAGCCTCTTAGCCCAGATTTTAGAATATAACTTTGTGTCTGTATTGATTAACGAAATTGGGCGATAAGAGCCCGGCTTCTCACTAGGTTTCCCCTTCTTATGAAATACCACTATATTGGTTTCCTTCCATGATTCCGGAACCACTCCTGTGCCAATTATCCCGTTGAAAAGATCGATGAGAAGCGGGGTGATCTCTGCCTCAAAGCATTTATAGACCTCCAAGGGAATCCCGTCGGGGCCAGCTTCCTTGCCCAAGGCTGACTCATGCAAGGCAGCCGCTATTTCACTCCCACAGATATTCCTCTCTTAGCTCTTCCCTTGCTGAGTCCCCTAAACGGGGGCCATCATCAACAACCTCTTCACTCTGAGAGTCATTTGATTTTGCCTCTAGATAAAGATTTTGATAAAAATTCTTAAAAATCTGGAGAATCTCCGTGGGATCTGAATATTCTATACCATTTTCTTCAATCTTAGAGATAATGTTTTTTGCCTTCCCCTCCGAATTTGTAAAGCTAGAATTCTGCCTGCCTGTTCGCTCGTTTCATAGCGTTTAGCCCTAGATGATTGATATTCAGACATCACTCTCAGTGTCACCAACTTCTGTAGTTCAGCTCTAGCTACCAGTAATAACCTATAACTCTCGTTGCTAACCCGACCTTGTGCGATATCAGAGGTATGTTGTTCCTCTGCAGCAGAAAATTTCCTGACACTATCTTCGACCTTACTCCTATCCTCATTTCTAAGCCTTGCTGCACAGCTTATCGTTTCGCCTCTAAAAGCTGCCTTGAATGCCTCCCAGACACCATTTCGTGATGTGCTATATCTATTGACATCAAAGAAGTCAACCACCCATTTCCTAATATGACCAACGAAACGATTATCCGATAATAACCTCCTTTAGAAAGTCCATCTTGTCCGGGTCTTTCCTACCTCTACCATTTGTACTACTAATACCAACGGATTATGATCCGACAAGAACTTCGGAAGTTTAATAATTCCTACCCTATTAATTTCTGAGGATGATATAAAGAAATAATCCAATTTTGAATACTTTTGAAAGGGGTTTGAAAAATATGTAAAACCAGATTTTAAAGGTTCCTTGGCGCCCCACACATCTACCAACCCATGTGAGCTAATGAGGGCTTTTATAGCCCTAAAGACTCCCGGTTTTCGTCCAGAATAAGCTACGTTACTGGACCAATCAGCCGAGATATTCAAATCCCCACATAATATTATAGGGGTTAGCCAGTTTACCAGCTCCATTTCCAAAAAATCGAAGATCTCAGGATCATCACAATTTTAACCATAAACAACACACAGTGTGAAGCCTTTTCCCAGCTCCACCAAAAGCCATCTCCCGCTACCATCAGCTTTGATCCGCCTACCACCGCCCATAGAAGTCCTAGCTAGGACAGCAACCCCTCTAATTGTTGATGATTGTGTTGTACATGCTAACAGCTCAAAGCCATTTAAATGCATAAGACTCCTTCGAGCCCAGGGAAGATGGGTTTCTTGCAAACATAAAATGTCAAAATTATTATGCTTCACATACTGTGCCAATTTATAACGCTTCCTCCAATCATTCAGCCCACCTATATTAACTGAACCAATGTTAATGCCTGCCATCCCTGAAATGTACATATACATCAGAAACCACCTGAACATTTAACAAATTAACTAATCTGCCTACAAAAGTATCCAACTTCTTCTACAAACACCATACTGCCTCTTTTTTTCCTGTTTTTTACTGACCCCACCCTCCCACCGCCCTTTCCCACCCCATCCACCCCCCCGCACCACCCCCCTTCCTGAGAAGCGCTCAGACCTAGTCTGCGCTTAGGATGGAATGCAAGGATTACAGTGACGACTATCTATTAAAGCCAAAAAGAAAATAATCCTATACAAGTGTCGAGGCCCGACCGATATTCTGAACAATGTAGTATTTGTGACCTGTTCCCCATCACCTAATTCTAACCAGGGACAACACTAGAAACAGACTGGGATAAAAACCCCCCACCAGCTACTTGACACATAAATCTATTTGCCAAGGGAGTCCAGGTACTCTTTTGCCTTGATTTCTGAGGCAAAAAATACCGTCTTCCCTGCATTAATTATTTTCATTTCAACTGAGCGGGATTTATCAAAAAGGCTTGAATCTTCTTGTCCTGGAATAGTTTGATCATTCCCCTCAATCGCCACCTACGCTCCACTGTCGCATGGCAAAAGTCAGGGCGAACAAAGAAAGAGACCCCTTCGCTGCTTCTTTTAGAATCTGGTCTCGCTTTTTCTGCGATAGATTGTCTCAAGATGTAATTGCCAAAGAAGATCAGCACAGCCCTGGGTTTATCTCCTTCCTTGGGTTTTTTACGCATATTATAGGGGGTACGGTGAACCCGTTGTATCTCGGTAGACCAGTTCCAGTTAGAGAGCTCTGGAAATGCTTGCTCGAAAAGTTTGATCATATACACTTTGATATCAGAGCCCTCGACTCCTTCAGGGATTCCCAGCACCCTCAAATTATTCCGGCGCAGCCTATTCTCCATCTCCTCCATTTTCCACTGCATATCCACCACCTGTGCAGAATGGGAGTTCACCTGACTAATCGCCACTGCTACCTCAGTCTCCGTTGACACAATTCTCTCCTCCAGATTAGATACTCGATCCCCTATATTTGTACAGGCTTTAGATAATTTCCTGACCACACCCTGAATCTTCCTCATGGCAGCCTGGGCTTTGCGATTGTCCTGGCGGGTCTCCTCTCGGTGTGAAATTTTCTCTTTATGGATAGCTTCTAGCATTGATATATGGGCAGTGTCCATATTAGGGAAACCCTGCAAAGCCAGAGCAGAAGAATGATCCCAGCTGAGTTCACATTGAGGATTAACCTGGACCTGAGCCTGAGCCAGTTTCCTCCCAGTTAGACCCGCTGGGGGTCTAGATGTAATTATCGGAGGATCTAATTCTGAATCATTTTCTGAGTCCAAAAAGGAGCTGCACTCATCGTCCTCAGACCATTCTGCCCCTTCAGAAACAGAAAAAAAACATTCACTGGAGTCCTTTTCCTTTTCCTTTTCATTGGAATGGCCCCCAGAGCCAGAGTCCAAGCCCAGGCCGTGGCCCAAGCCCGCATCAGGACCAGCCCCCGTATTCAGACAGTCTGACTGCCCCAGTTCCTGTGGACATAGCCCATTATCGGCCTTATCCGAGCCCTGCAGAAAAATGCCTCCTTTATCTATCACCACTTCCTGGGATACCAGATCCTCAATCAGCTCACCCCCAGTAGTCATACCATCTAGGTTTTTCTTTTTGGTCGAACTTAGTGCAGTAGATAGTGTCTGCTCACTGAGGGAGAATCCACCCTTAACATTATCAGTCTTGGTTTGCTCTTTTAGAGTGATATCTACCACCTCTGAAGACACACTGCCCCACCTTGTTTTTCCTGTTTCTTTCGCCTTCAGACCCTCTTGCTCCTTACCCGTTTTTGAGAAGATGTCGGCTATTGAGGCTGTCGAAGAAATAGTCTGTCGAGTTCTCCCATGATTTTGCTGGCTTTTTTTTGCTGAGCCAGGCGGGCAGACTTTTACACTCAACTCGTCGTTGCCTGATGCCATATTATCGACGCCTTCTCGTAGAGTTTTTTTCCTTTGGGTGGCCGTTTTCCCTACGGCTGCTGCTTTAGGAGCCATTATTCCTCCTCTCCCCTGTCTCCTGGGGAACCAATTCGCTGGAGCCGGGACACCACGGCAAACACCCTCCACTGCCGGCCCGGAGCGAAACTCCACTTCACTCCGCCTGGTTCGCCCGCCCGGACATCAGCTCCGCCTTCCTGTGCGCCCGGCACAGCAATCAGACGTAAAGGCCGCGAACGCCCGTGTGATCCGCCTCACGGAGCCGCAAAGGATCAGGCAAGTCACTGTTATCGCTCTAGGCATCCCAAATACGAGTGTAGTCGGGCTATTTAGATCCCGGGAAACAGATCGAGACGTTCTAACTAAAATCGGCCTCGACCATCTGAGCCGTCACTGCTCCTCCGCAACGGCTAGGGTTTAGCCGCCATCTTGCTTCAAACTTGCTGTAGGTTTCTTTAGGATGGGTGAAACCTGTCCTACTTTGAGGGAGTCCAGGATGCAGCCTTGTTGAAGTGAACTGTTAATGATTTTGGTCCAAAGTGGAAGAAGCCATGGTGTAAGGTCTTTGACAGCGTTTGCAGGGAGAGGGTCGGTGAGGTGATTGGCCGGTTTCAGGGCATTGAGAATCTTGCCTAAAGCCTCTTCAGTGTACGTGTCAAAGGAAGACCAAGCTGCGTCGTTCAGCATATGACTTCCTGGTGCGAAACTTATCTTGAAGAACATGCAAGTTGTCCTCTGATGGTGCTAGAGGCTCCGGTTATCGAAGAACATGTATGTTCATTTACTTTACTTGACTGGATGGCTGACTCTTTTACTGAACATTATTATGACTTGCTCTTCGAGGCAGTTGCAACTTATTGTGCCTACACGTTAATGGATTAAATTGGCAATTGTCCATCTTCCGCACGTCCTAATCCAGATTTTTTTTTATTTTTTTTTAAAACCTTTATTTACGTCAACATGGTACACAGCTATTCAGCCGACATCCCGGAGGTTCGGCAGCACGATGGGAACAATACATAGGAAGGTCCATATCCGTACATCAGGAGTAACAAAGGTTTAATTTTAATGTAAACCAAAAAATAAAATAAAAACACGAGCAAGGCAAAGCATATAATAAGCATGCGCTAGTTCTCAGCTGGGGCGAGGTCCCACTCCCATCTGCGGAGCGGTACACCACGCCAAAGAAGTGAGGGGAAAGCAGGGGTACGGACTCCAGGTTATGAACAGTTTACGTATATAGCTGGGAGTAGAGCTAGGGGGAAAGTTGCACATCGAGCATCTCAGCAACCGGGGGCACACAAATATCTCCCCTATAATGGTTCCATTGCCCCCATATCTTATGCCACTTCTTAGGGCGACCCCGGGCACTGTACACCGTTTTCTCCCAGAACATGCCCCAGTCCATATTTTCCATCCATGTTACCAAGGTGGGAGGTCTCTGGGATCCCCACAGCTGCGCAATATCTCGCTTCGCCACCATATTCCCCAGAGTCACCCATTGGGTCTGAGCGGCATCATAGTCGGTGGGGCCCTAGACATTCAACAGGCATCGTCTTGCCTCCGGGAAGAGTGCGATACCCGTGACCTCTTCCATCACATCATGAATTTGTTTCCAGAACTCTACGATCTCCCCACACTCCCAAATAATGTGTAGAAAGGTGCCCAACATCCCACAGCCTCTCTTGCATAAGCCATCGTCAGAGAAACCCATATGAATCAGGCGGGCCCCGTGACATAAACCCTGTGAAGTATCTTAAGCTGCACCAGCCGCAGTCTAGCCAGGATCGCAACCTCCTTCGGAGAGGAGACGGCATATTGCCAGTCCTCATCGTCCAGTTCGAGACCATCCCTAGTCCATTGTTCTCGCACATCAAGGAGGAGGTCGGTCCGGACATTTACAAGCTTCTTGTAAATCAAGGAGATTGTACTCTCCGGCATATGACCATCCAGAATCCGATTCTCCAAAGGAGAAGACTCAGGCACGGCCTCCCCCTCGGCACGAACAGATAGCAGAGCGTGACGCACCTGGGCATATCGAAAGTATTCAGTACCCCCTAATTCGTACTCCGTCTGCAGCGTCTCAAACGATTTCACCTTACCCTTAGTCAGCAAATCCCCAACTCTAGAAATCCCAATTAGGTCCCACTTCTCAAACCCTTTCGTGTGCCATAATTTCCCTAGTATATCGGATTCAAAAAGCGGAGTAGCCTGGGTAAGTCTGTCCTTCCAGCCCAACGAGTTTGTAACCGCCTTCCACACATGCACTGCCATCTTGGTCGGTCCTGTGAGGGACCCATCCAATGATTTGGAATACAGCGCCCTAAGGTAATTACCCCCGCGCAACAGCCACGGATCCATAGCAAACCCAGGGTTCAACGCCGGCCCGTAAACCCCATGGTTGATCGCTAATATCTTCAGATGTCAGGGAGTGCTATCCCCCCGTCATACCATGGAAGGGTCAACTTTGCTATAGCTACACGCAGTCGACCGTCCCATAACAGCGAGCGCTGGAGGCTCTCCACCTCACGAAAATAACAGGCAGGAACTAACTCTAGGGTGTTCTGTAAGGCGTAGAGAAACCGGGGAAGATACATCATTTTAAACAATGCGGCGCGGCCTAGGAGGGAGAGCGGTAGCCGCCTCCAACCCGCAACATCCCGTCTCAAGCGTGACAGCGGAGGGAGGAGGTTCTTCTCGTATCGGACAGAGGGGTCTGTGGAAATATATATCCCCAAGTACAGAAAGCCCCGCTGGGCGATCTGGATGGAGCAATCCCGCGGGACGGTAGGGGTGTCCCCACTGAGAACATATAGGTGCGACTTTCCCCAATTAATGGCGAGACCCGAGTTACTACCAAAAGACTTCAAAACGTCACAGACCACTATGAGGGATTTCCGAGGCGAGGTCGAGTATAACAAGATGTCATCTGCATACAAAGAAATGCGGTCCTCGTGGTCTGGCGACCATCGGATCCCTCTTATGTCTGGCTGCCATCTAATCCATGCCGCCAGCAGCTCAAGGGCGAGAGCGAACAGTAGTGGCGACAGAGGACAACCCTGCCGGGTGCCCCTCCCAAGCTCGAACGGAGATGACGCCCTACCGTTCACCGCGATTTTAGCCAAAGGTTCCTCATAAAGTAGCCTAATCCAGCCTATAAAACCCGGTCCGAAGCCGAATTTTGTGAGCGCTGCCCACAGATACGGCCATTCCACAGTGTCGAAAGCCATCGTGGCGTCGAGTGACACCAAAATGGCCGACTCCTGCAGCGTCTCAACCCTCGCGAGCGCGCCATGAAGTCGCCTGAGGTTCAACGCAGTGTTGCGGTGTGGGATAAACCCGGATTGGTCCGGGTGGATCAAGTCCCCAATGACCCTGATCAGACAGTTAGCCAACAGTTTGGCGAGGATTTTGGGCTCAGCGTTGAGTAGGGAGATCGGCCTATACGATCCGCATCTGTTCCGGGGCTTGCCATCTTTATGTATAACCACTATTGTCGCTAGACGTTGGTCAAATGGAAGACACCCATGCTCCCGCGCCTCTACAAACATATCTCACAAATACGGAGCAATCTTATCCGGTCTGAGTTTATACAGCTCGACCGGCAAGCCATTCGGGCCCGAGGCCTTGCCCGGGCGTAGCGAGCGGATAGCAGCTGCAACCTCATCCGCGGTGATGTCACCATCAAGGTCCTCCCTGTCGACGTCGGATAGACAAGACAGGGCGATGTCTCGCAGCAGTTCATGCGAGTCTTCCTCCGGCTTGTCCGACACAGACGTATAGACCATGTGGAAGTGGTCCGCGAAACACTGGACTATCCCATCGGGTTCAGTGACAATATCCCCGCCATCCGTCAGTATTTCTAGCACAACTCTATTCACTCGTTCTTTCCTGTCTAACCACGCTATTAATTTCCCAGCCTTGTCGCCCACATCATACAATCGCCCTTGTTGGTCCCTGCTAAGAACCTTAGCCGCGTTTGTCACCAGTGCTTTATATGCAGACTGTTTTACTCTCAACTTATGCAGTGTTTCCGCCGTAACCTCGTCTTCCAGGACAGACTCTAATGCCACTATCTCAGCCTCGATCGGCGCCACCTCCGCATCTCTCCGACGTTTGACATCCGCTATCAAGGAGAGGGCCTCCCCTCTCAGTACTGTTTTAAACGCTTCCCACAAAGACACCGCGGAGGTAACCGAGCCAAGGTTCTCCGAAAAGTAAAGATCAACCGCTTTCAACAACGCTCCACGAGTCTTAGGGTCACGGAAATACCAGGGGTTAATAGGGGCAACCCTACCTGCCGCGCCACGGCCAAAATCCATACTAATCCACACTGGCGAGTGATCGGAGATGCCCCTGGCCATGTGCCTAGCCTCAGACACCAAGGAAGCGTGGGCAGCCAAGGTGAGAACATAATCTATTCTAGAGAGACTGCCGTGCGCCCCAGAGTGAAAAGTATACTGCCGCTGAGCGGGGTGTAGCAGCCTCCAGCAGTCAACCAAACCTAGTGTATCAGTAAAATCTGGGAGCCATCTCTGCGCCCCCCCGGGGTCCCTTGGAGGATGTCTGTCTAGTAATCCGGAACCAACTGCATTAAAGTCACCACCCATTACCAACACTCCCTCGGGGAGATCCAACATGGCCCTCCCCAAGTCGGCAAATGTGGCGGCCTGCAGGCCAGGAGGGACATAAACAGAAACCAAAACCAGTGTCCTGCCCTCCCATCTCCCCGCAGCTGCCGCAAAGCGCCCCCTCTCATCAACAGTAGTAGAATCAATCTCCAACGGCAGCGAGGTCCTAACAAGTATTCCAGCCCCCCGAGATCCAGAGGAAAACCCAGAGTGGGCGATGAATTTATAACCCTTTCTATTGAGAGCATGACACGTGTTGCCTATCAGGTGCGTCTCCTGCAGCAAAACTATGTCAGGAGAGCACCTCTTCAGAAATTGCAGAACAATCCCCCGCTTAATACGATCCCCCAAGCCATTAACATTCCAACTAAGTATATTCAAACCCCTACCCCCATCACAAAATGGCAAGAGACCCCGCCCATCCCCGAGAGCAGCACACAAGACTTGCATTGCGATACATTGCAAAACGAAAAACAACAACAAACACTCCAACAAGCCCAAACCACCCCCCACCCTGCACCCCTGCATAAGCCTAAAAGCCCCCCCAACTTGCAGTGTGCCTGTCGCCCTAGCAGAAGCTAATCTACAAGAAGAAACCCAGTAGGAGGAAAGAGATCCCATTGTGCCCTCGCCACCCCCGGACAATAGCTAGCAATGAAAACAAATCAGCGAACCACTGTCCCGAGCTTGGCCAGAATGGTCGATCACCAGAGTCCTCACTCTTTTGCGACATGGCCTCCTTCCGCTCCGCCAGCATGATCCCCGCTAGTCCGCCGCTGAGGCAATGTGCCGAGCCATTCCCCAACCTCGTCTGGCAAGTCAAAGAAAAAGGTTCGTTCTTCGTACTCGACGCGCAACTTGGCTGGGAAGAGCATGGCATACTTCAGGCCCCTCTCACGTAGCCTCCTCTTAACCCCCAGGAAACTCTGCCGTTGCTTCTGCACCGCCTGGGTGAAGTCAGGATAAAAACTCACTGCAGTGTTCTGGAAAGTAACCGGTCCGGACCCCCGTGACGCCTGCAGAATGGCATCGCGGTCCCTGAAGTTGAAGATCCTGGCGATGATCGGTCTCAGGGCTAATCCAGATTTTTTAATTTTTCTTTTTTTACTCCACATTGGGCTGTATACCGCCCCTGAGAGATGTTTTTATTTTTTACTTTTCCCAACAAATTTTTCGAACTTTCACTACCAATTATATAGATTGGCAATATATGGACTTGGTTCTGTCTCACTCGAACTTGAACTCTGCGTTCCTAGATTGCTTCCCTATTCTCTTCGTGGTCCGATCAAGGGAGGGTGTAGTGAAGACAGCGTTTTATGTGCACACATTGCTATGTTAGCATAAGCGCTTTAGAAGTTAAACGCCATCTTGCCATTTTGCACACGACAATACAGGTAGCTGTTATTACAAGTAAAACTGCTTGCTTGCTTTTTATTCACATGAGAACGGTCTGTTGTTCACATCCCTAGACGTGCACTGCGACCTTAGTCTGAACACTGTGTGCAGAAGCCGTCAAGGTCAAATAACAATGTATGCTGATGAATTCAGGTTGATCGGCCCACGGTCTAGACACAACAAGCACACAGCTGCAAATATCTGAATGCATGATTCAGGCACTTGGAGAAAACTTTTCCAGACACAGAGAGCAGAGCTGATCCTGTGATGTGATTCACCTAAGCTAATCTTTGAGGTATGGGGTTCCCAATTCAAACCTAGAGACCTTCTATTAGTTTATAAAACTAGTTTACAAGCGAAGGGAGGGTGGTTTACAAAGTATTATAGGACTTGTTTTCCACTATCATTTTTAATATGATTTCTCCCTTCATTTTCTATGCAATTGTAACAATGCTGATGGTTTTATTTTTAATCATTTGTCTGCTTATGTTGGCCAAAGTACTGCACCTTAGAGCACGTAGTTAAAAATTAAACATTTTAAACTTTTCCGCGTCTCTGATTACTATTGTTGTGGACTGATATGAGAATAAAAATGAAAAGGTGTTTCTGATTCCCACCATTCCTGAGGGTACTCTAAGTCGCTTGTTCTAGGTTGTCTAATCATTGGTAGCTTTGAGATGATACAGAGAACTAATGAGACACTGATGCTAGTCGGATAGGGGTTCTGGGTACTGAGGTGACTTTTTTGGTACACCACAATTCACTGAGGTCCTGGTTTCCTGTGCATAGTTCTGTGCATGAGCAGCATCCCCACAACACTTGCCAGGTAATTATCCTGTAGAACCCTTGGGAGCTGATCATTACCAAACAGAGGGGTGTATCTGCTAAACCTACCCACCCCCAGTGTTTTCCGGACAACTGCCCAGTTACGGAATGCAGCAATTAGAATCTTGAACCGTATTCTTTTAAAATAGCTTGGTTCATACATTTTAAAAAGGTAACCATTAGCCCGTGATCCCATCAAAAACATTGAAGATTGACGGGACATAGCTGGTATCATTTTCTTCCCTTGCTCAAATTCCAAATAGAGGCCAGTAGTATTGCAGAGATGCGGCGAGGTACTATAGTTTAAAGTTAGGGAGCCCCAGCCCACCTCTATCCCTAGGGAGGGACAAAAATGCATTGGATCTTCTGGTTCTGTCATATGACCAGATGAATCTAGCCACCTCTCTCTCAATTTGCCTGAACCAATCGTTATGTATTTCCAAAGGGATTGTGTGAAATATATACAGTAGTTTAGGTAAAAACATAATTTTAATCAAGTTGCATCTACCAATTATGGACCAATTATCCCATTGCCGCATGTCATTCTTAATTTTCCCTGTTATAGGGGCCAAGTTTATATCTACAATATCTTCCACCTTTGCCGTGATGTGTGTTCCTAAATAAACTGCTTTCTCCATGATCCTACTGTCAGAGGAAGTGGTAAATCTATTTATTAAAATCTGAGTTTTTGCCTTATTCAATGAGAAACCCAATTGAATCCCCAAATCAAATGGTTTCAACTGTGGACAGAGGTCTTTCAGGGTCGGAGGTGATTATCGCCACGTCATTGGCATATGCCAATAGTTGTTCCCTACTGGGTCGTCTTCCTCCCAATGAACCTGGTTCATTCTTCTTCTCCTTCCTCTTCCCCTCCTGCCTCTCCAATGATGGGCTGGAATCTGGCCTTCCTACATGCCCCGCAACCAGCCCCCTTCCCTCAGAACATATATAGACCGCCTTTTTTAGGGAGAGGCAAGAGGGGAAGAGGAAGGGGAAGAGGAAGGAGAAGAGGAATGAACCAGGTTCATTGGGAGGAAGACGACCCAGTATGGAACAACACTCAAAGCAAGTCACAGGAACAACAGGTAGGGTCCAGCAACCTGAGAGCCTGGTCACTAACCTGTCCTTAGTCACCTTAACACCCACGGTAGAAAATGTGCTCAATCATGGACTGGGCTTTGTACCAACGGCCCGTCTCGATAAATTTAATTTGCATTTCGAATTATCTGAATTCTTCAGGAAGCTGAGACTAAAAGGTTACCTTGAAAAACAGGAGACTAGGGAGGACACCAATCCCTTGGGAGAAACAGGACTACGGTTAAAATCTACTTTCTGTCCACCACCACTCACCACACCTGTAGAAATTCTCATATTCGAGCAGGCAGTGTTTAATTACATAGAAGCAGTGGAAGACAGAGGCAGTTTCAAAAATCTGAGTAAGGAAGAGACTAAAGCCCTAAAACATTTACAGACTAATGACACAATTGTGATTAAGCCAGATGACAAGGGAGGAGGGGTGGTCATACAGGACAAAGTAAAGTACCAAAAAGAATGCAGACGCCTTCTAAATGACCGCTCTAACTACACCCCCTTGACAACTAATCACACCCAAGAATTGAAAAATAAGATCAGAAACCTAGTTGGCTATGCAGAAACTAATGGGCAGATCACCAAACATGAGGCAGATTTTTTAACAACGGGGGACGAAAAAAACCCGTATTTCTACACCATGCCTGAAACACATAAGAACAGGATCCCTCCCCCCAGCCGCCCCATCGTCTCGGGGATTGGGTCACTGTTGAAACCCTTGTCTCGCTTTCGCAATTTCTTCCTGAAACCCCTGATACAACAGATTCCTACTTATCTGAAGGATACCAAGAGCCTTCTTAACTTGCCACATGACATGACAGTGGATGATGACTCTACAATTCTTGTGACCCTCAACATCGAGAGTCTATATACAAGCATCCCATAAGATGATAGAATCAAAGTAATTAGCAAGGCATTGGCGGAGGCTAACTGGAGTTTCTGAGACAATTCGTCATTGAATGTGCCACACTGGTACTCAAAGAGAACTATTTCGAAAACGAAGGAGATCTATTCCTCCAAACCAACGGCACTTTGATGGGCAGCACCTTTGCCCCTAGTGTGGCAGGGCTATATGTGCACGATTTTGGGCGGAAATACATCCTGGACGCAAGCAATCCCTTTGGCACGTGTATCTCTTTTTGGAAGAGACACATTGATGATGTCCTTGTTATTTGACAAGGACCTGAACACACTCTCACTGATTTCCTGGAATGGATAATCAACTGCGATATCAACCTCAAGTTTACCCATTAATATGACAGGAAAGTAATGGTTTTCCTGGATGTAACCTTCACTAAAGAAAATGGTAGACTTGAGACAAGGACATATCACAAACCAACTGCAAAGAACAACCTCCTTGAATTTTCACCCGAGGGCTTTGAGAGGGGACTTGCCTTATGGGCAATGTCTCCGCATATTTAGAAACTGCAGTAAACTGGAGGACTATTGCATCCAAGCAGCAGATCTATCTCAAAGGCTGAAAAACCAAGGCCACCCGGAAAGAATTCTGAACAAAAGCCAAAAACAAGCTAGGAATCAGCCACGCGAGGCGCAACTAGAGGACAACCCTAGACACACTAATGAGATCCCTTTGACCTGTGTGACCACTTACAGCACAAAATCAATGACTGTTACTAAATCAATTAACAGGCACTGGAGAATCCTAGAGACCAACAACAGGAAATGGAATAAACCCCTCTTTTCATTCAAAAGAGCCAGGAACCTGAGGGACTCCCTGTGTCCCCCCGCCCCAGGAAAACAGACTGTGACCCAAATCTCTCGGTCCTAAATGCCTGGGGTCTCCCGAGTGTGACAGGGCACTTTCACCGTGGGAAATTCAGCGTCTGCCACTAATCATCTCCGACAAAAAGCCTGGATCTCGAGCCTAATAAAACTAGGACTCTCAGATCACACACCAATTGTAATTCTATGAACGTGGTGTAGCTGATCGCGTGCCCGTGTGGCCTCAGGTATCTGGGCATGACCAGCAGGAAAGTGAAGCAGCGCATTTGTGAGCACAGAAGTAATGTCCGTTGTAGAAAGAACACGACCCGAATGACGGAACACTTCCTGCAAAACAACCACACTACTAACGATCTGAGTTAGACGATTATAGAACAGATAAAAGTCACTACAAACACAACCAAACATCTGTTTGAAAAAGAGCAGCGTTGGATTTACAGGCTTTCCACGCACAAACAGGGGTTAAATGACAATATTCACTGGATTTCTGTAATAATGAAGGATGTCTCGTAGACGACAGGTGGCTTAGAACAAGATGTAGGTTTATTCAATAAGTAATAAAGTCCATGTAAAGTTCATAAGTAAAGCCTCAGATCTCTTGAAGAGCCCCACCAGGAGCAGCCTCCCTGCTACTCAGCCCATCTCTTCCAACTGCCAACTCCTCCAGTCCCACACACTCAACATTCTAAGTGACATCACTCATGGCTGAGCAGCAAGGGACAAAATAGTAATAAGGAAGATGCACACAACACAACAGGTTATAACACATCTCCCTTCCTTACGAAAACAAAGTATGAAGATACAAAAGCACAAAATCAAAATATCACCAAAAATTCCATCGCTTATATAAACAGAAAATTCATTATGCAAGTAAATATACATCAAATCAGAAAATACCTGCAAGAAAAACACTAAAGCAAAAGAATAATGAACCCATCCCCCTCCCTAAGGAAACTAAATAGAAGGGTACCAACATAAGGGAAAACACCTCCCTTAAAATCCAAAACAGCGTAATAGGGGAATCACTCCTCCCTATAGGGGAATACACCTCCCTTAGACACACAGAAATAAGGAAAAATAAACCTCCCTATGATACTCTTTAATGCAAATCACAAAAATAGAAATAGAGGAACCACGTCACCCTATAGGGGAAAAACACCTCCCAAAAGACTCCGAAATAGGGAAAATAAACCTCCCTATGATACAAATCACAGAAATAGGGGAACAACGTCACCCTATAGGGGAAAAACACCTCCCAAAGACTCTGAAATAGGGAAAATAAACCTCCCTATGATACTCCAAAACGCAAATCACAGAAATAGGGGAACAACGTCACCCTATAGGGGAAAAACACCTCCCAAAAGACTCCGAAATAGGGAAAATAAACCTCCCTATGATACTCCAAAACGCAAATCACAGAAAAAGGGGAACAACGTCACACTATAGGGGAAAAACACCTCCCAAAAGACTCCAAAATAGGGAAAATAAACCTCCCTATGATACAAATCACAGAAATAGGGGAACAACATCACCCTATAGGGGAAAAACACCTCCCTTGGACACAGCAATAGGGAAAATAAACCTCCCCATGACACTCCAAATCTTTAATAACTCTAATCACAGTAATAAGGGAACAACCCCCTATAATCCAGAACTGGGCACTTAGCTCCCGAAACGTCTCAAAATTGAACACCTCGCTCCACACAGCTCCACAACCCTACTAAAGTAATGGGTACTCACCACCCAGAATTGAAACACAAACCCGCCAACAACCTCACCATAAAATTGTACACAAGACCCTTGAACCAGGATAACACCCTTGAACTAGGACTGAGACACACACACACACCACAGCCTCAACATAAATTTGCACTCACCACCCATTGACAACAGAACTAGATCACTGATTAAGCCACTATAATTCACTATTCCTAAAACGAGTTACCATCCCACAATGTAGTAACTACCCCAAACACTCAAACCATTTTTAGAAGAAATTAACAAGTATTAAAAAAAAATGAAGTGAAAGTCTCATACTCCGGTGAGCGGTCTCTCACCCGAAATTTCCACTCAAAAGTTCAGTGTTTTCAATGCGTTTCAGAGCAGGAAATTGTCCACCTTGAGAAGATGAATGAACCACATGCTCGGTAAATTTAGACTCACCACTCTGAGCCTAAGCAATTCCAGACCTCATAGCATCCCTGTGGTCGAACCATGCCTCCCTCAACCGCCAGCCGCTCATGCACACAGTGTGAGTCATATTTCACGAAAACTCCAACACCACTCCAGAATCGAGTTTCAAGTCGTGGTTGGCAGTATACCGTTTCCACCTTCATACAGCTTGTAGAGCGTAATCCCCACACGCAAAGAAGAACCAACTACGTAATGTAGGTAAACATAAGATGGCGGCACGTTAATGACGCTGGGCTGGATGGCTCACAGCGCGCCCGCGCCCGTGCATGCACGCGTCCAGAAGCAGGCGCACACCGCGAGCAGCCTGGAGAGTTGGAGAGGATCGCAAGACAATCAAAATCAGGTAAGGCTGCGCGCGCTGTTTGTAACACGCGCCTCAGATTTTTTTTTTTTTTTAAACCGCAAATCGTCAGTTGTCCAACGCACAAAGTCCTAAAGTTCAATCTCTTCTTTTTCCACTACTGCAAATCCCCAGCACACGGCGCGGCTGCAATTCCTTTTAAACTTCAGTCATAACAAACACCAGTGTGATGCTGACTCCCTCCGGAACACATCGCTCCCTTTCCATTGCGCCGAAGTTCACATTGTCTCTTTCTTCAAGCATATGTCGAAACAAATAACTAGGGGTGTCTGTCACGGGTAAACACAACCATCCTTCCCATGTAGGTTCACTTTAACGCCATGTAGGTTCACATTAACACGTAAGAATCACAGAACAGAAGAAAGAAACTGACACAAACATATTAGGGCGACCGATGGATAGGTCACTGGTGGGGCTCTTGAGTGTCAGCTTCCAAAAGTTCACTTGTAATCTCTCTTAAGTTCCTTTTTCAGTTCCAGTTTCAATCACTTTACACACATCTTTAGCTAGAGTACAGTTTCCTTCAGCAAATACGCAGCTTGTAATTCCACTTTACTCACAGTTTCAGTACAGTTTCTATCAGCAACCAGCTTGAAAGCTCTCTTGAAGTTCCTATTCACTTGTAAATCCATTAAGTTCAAAGTCCATAATCCATAGAAGAAGCACACACGTAGATTCTTTTCCAATCGTCGCCAGTGTAATAATGAAAGATGTCTCGTAGACAGGTGGCTTAGAACAAGATGTAGGTTTATTCAATAAGTAATAAAGTCCATGTAAAGTTCATAAGTAAAGCCTCAGATCTCTTGTAGAGCCCCACCAGGAGCAGCCTCCCTGCTGCTCAGCCCATCTCTTCCAACTGCCAACTCCTCCAGTCCCACACACTCAACATTCTAAGTGACATCACTCATGGCTGAGCAGCAAGGGACAAAATAGTAATAAGGAAGTAGCACACAACACAACAGGTTATAACAATTTCTTTCATGTGAAAGTAGTCCCCTCGCATTAGCAGCACAAGAAATCCACAATACCCCTCCATTGGAAAATAGATCAACATTACACATACACTGTGATGCCCAGGACACACTTTATCCCCCTGATGGGTCGAGATATCAGTCATACACAGCGGATGCCTTAGTTGCCTTCTTTTATTTGCCCAAAATCCTGGCATTAGACTGCCTTAGGCAGAGATGACATAATCACAACCAGTCTTTATGATATACGATTACACAGAGGCTTTATTTTAGGTCACATGCCGTGATCCACGAGGTGTTAGACTTACAAGTAGATGTCTTTCAGTTTTGGACAACCAATAAAGTTTTTCAAATAATAAAACGCCCACAAGAGAGTCAGCATTCCACTCTCTTGGCACTAGTGTGACCAACCAGGGTTTCCGCGTCCGCACGCAAACGCGATGATGCAGTCGTTCACGTGCCGGCGCACTCTGCGTGCCGACGTGACACTTCTCCCAATGCAACCATGGCGGCTTTTAAATGCACCTGATGCATAGTGACCACACCGTCATCCGCTTCAGTCAACACGCATACACAGACGTCACCCAATGATTACACTGACACTTTCTTTGTGGGTGAAGAACTGCTGCAGGTTTATTTCATACAACATAGTATGATAATAAAATTGGGTTATCTTACGGGCGATCCAGGGCAAGCAGCCCCTAGCTGCTCCGCCCGCCTGGTGAGCCAGCACACACGGTGGGTCGATGCCCGGCAGTGTGGCACATAATTATTTTCAGATCATCCACTGGGTCACGTGATCTGTCTCCAACTCCCGCCCCTTCCGGCAGGGGCGGAGCGTGTTGTGGCACACCCCCGGTTGGTCAGGCCCCCCAACCGCCCGAAGGACTAACGGGGCGCCGTCGCGGTCTTCCCAGAACCCCCTTCGGCTCCTGGACCTTGGCTCGGGCACCCTTACTGTGCCGGACAGGGGTACCCTTACTGTACCGCCTGTCGCAGAGGTACCCTTACTGTACCCGTCTGCCTCCAGATCGCCCTGTAACTCCGCCTTGCAACGCAAAAAGAAAACATTAAAACATTCCAATAACGCGCTGCCTCTGACACGTAGGGTAAGTGGAAAGGGTGGGATTACGCGTGTCCAGGCTGGAGCGGCGCGCAGGAAACAGAGGAGGAACTGGGCGAGCGGGGCTGCTAAGTAGGGGGGCAAGCCTCGCCCCCACCCCCAACGGCCCGCCTCCACCTACACACTATTGGGAGGTCTCCTCCCTGGGCGTAGCCTCGCGCGCGAGGCAGGAAAGGGGGGAAGCTCCGACGGGCGGCCACTAGAGGGCTGCCCTGCTGATGTCCCACTGCTTGGGACGCGGGCAGCGGCATAGTGACCACACCGTCATCCGCTTCAGTCAACACGCATACACAGACGTCACCCAATGATTACACTGACACTTTCTTTGTGGGTGAAGAACTGCTGCAGGTTTATTTCATACAACATAGTATGATAATAAAATTGGGTTATCTTACGGGCGATCCAGGGCAAGCAGCCCCTAGCTGCTCCGCCCGCCTGGTGAGCCAGCACACACGGTGGGTCGATGCCCGGCAGTGTGGCACATAATTATTTTCAGATCATCCACTGGGTCACGTGATCTGTCTCCTACACCCGCCCCTTCCGGCAGGGGCGGAGCGTGTTGTGGCACACCCCCGGTTGGTCAGGCCCCCCAACCGCCCGAAGGACTAACGGGGCGCTGTCGCGGTCTTCCCAGAACCCCCTTCGGCTCCTGGACCTTGGCTCGGGCACCCTTACTGTGCCGGACAGGGGTACCCTTACTGTACCGCCTGTCGCAGAGGTACCCTTACTGTACCCGTCTGCCTCCAGATCGCCCTGTAACTCCGCCACAGCTCTGGGGAGGCTACCGTCGCTGCCAGAGCCCCCCTCTCCCAATAGGTGTTACTGATGTCCCTTGCTAGCCAGTGCCTCTTGTACGTCGAGCAGGAACATGTCCATCCCTACCCTGGACAGGTGCACCCCATCTGCCTCGTAATACCCCTCAACCTTCTCCTGGATCAAAGCATGTCTGATGAAGCCCATGCCCCTGCGCTCCATAAATTTCTGCATGGACCTATTGAGCCTCCTACGGGACCGCTCCACTGCCGCCGGGGACCTGGCCCCTCGCCAAATCCTGCGGGGGACAATTTCAGACCACCAAACCTCGCATGACCCCCCGGCCTGGCTAATGGCCTGCAAGTCAGTTTGCATTGACAAGAGCAGAGCCCTCCTCCCCCTGGCAACCAGGTCATTACCCCCTAGGTGCAAGATGATAACAGAGGGCGGAACCCCTACGACTGCCAGGCGCTGTTCAATTGTGCCGCGGGCTTCACTCCATTTCATGCCCGGGGAACCCAACCACACCAGCTGTGTATTAGCAAAGTTCTGCGACCAGTTCCTGTGTGCTGCCCAGCGTTCCAGCCTCGTGATGTACGAATGGCCCATCAACCAGACCTGGTAACCTGTCAATAAAACGATGAAACGGCTTTTAGGTAGTCGTATCTTTATTACACACAAAAATTCGATACGTTCATCATAATGGACAAAAACCCAGAGCGGGAACAAAAGTCGGGGCTGCACATACAGCATTAAGGGCGAACATACCTCTTGAAACAGTCCGACTCCCATCGCCCCACCCCTTTTACCCCTTCCGGGCCCAGGCCGGCTTTGGCCGCTGAAGTGGCGGCACCAATTCTGAAGGAGTGCGAGGAGAATCTGCGCCCACACCCTGCTAGGCCAGCTTTAGCCAGCGAGGCTCCCAGTAGACGGTCGAACTGAAATTTGGTGAGGGGGGATCCGTCCGCATGAACCAGGAAGGGACCCGGGGATGCTGGACGCAAAGCCAGGTATTCCCTGACCATGTGAACCGGGCAGTACCTGTTGTCCCCTAGGGTCTGTAACACCACAGTCTTCCCCCTCCCTGCCTGGTCTGTCTTTGATCTGCGGATCCTTAGCTCCAGTGATGCATTGAGGGCCACATCCGCAATCCCCAGCGCAGAATCAGACAGGTCAGCTTTTGATTTTGCCACTAACTCGCTGACCCTAAAAGCGCCAAAGAATGCCAGGCAGAAGGCCGTTGAAAACAGCGTAGCTTCGAACGGGGAGAAGGTCACCAGGGGTACCGCGTCTAGGAGGAGCTGGAGGTCTCTGAATTCAATGGGTGCCCTGGTGTCAGGTTGTCTAACCTCCTCCCTGGCCCAACCCTTCAGGGCCGCCCTAATCTTGGATGACCCCGTAGGGTCGCCACTACCATCTAGCCTGGCGTTGTGGCGCACTGCTGCCAGGTGACCACTAATCCAGGAGTACGATCTGCCATTCTCCTTGGCCCACACCACAAAGGCCTCCACCTGTTCTTCCGCCCCCAAGGCTGAGGAACCCAGCGCCTCCCCTACCGCTCCGAACGTTGCTAGCTGGGAGTCGTACTTCCGCCGCGTCGCTGGCGCCAAGTACCTCTCCCCCATCTTCCTCAGTCTCTCCCCCACTGAAGCAAGCGCCAGAGGTGGTCCGGGAATGGTGTCATCTCTGCCCTTGCCCGCGGCCAGGCCTCCCGGAACCGGAGCCACTGAAAGCGAGAAAGAGCGTCAGCTGCCACATTCCGTACACCCGCAATGTGCCGCGCCCTAAACTCGACATTGCTGCGCAGACCCTCCCTGACTAACTCCCTCAGCAGGCTCAGGACTAGCGGGCACGAGGCAGTCAGGCCATTAATGGCGTGCACCACCGCCATGTTGTCTGACCAGAAGACAACCTTCATGTTGCTCAGCGTGGCCCGCCAGAGATGCAGTGCTACTACGATTGGGAAGAGTTCCAACACTGCAACGTTCTGTGTCACCTTCTTCTTGCGCCATGCGTTGGGCCACCGCATCGCGCACCACTCTTCCCCCAGAATCACACCAAAACCTTCCCTTCCAGACGCATCAGAGAACAAGCAGAGCTCCTGACTGGCTATCCATGGGGCCCTCCAAATCACCGTCCCATTAAAGCCCACGAGGAATTCCGCCCACATGGCAAGGTCAGCCTTCAAGCCGGCGGTCAGTCTTACAAAATGGTGCTTCTGAGTTACCTTTGCCGTGGCCCCCGCCAGTCTCCTTGAAAACACTCTGCCTGCTGGAATCACTCGTGCTGCAAAATTCAATTTGCCAATCAAGCTCTGGACAGCCCCGAGGGTCGCTTTGTCCTTGCCCAGCAGCGCCTGGATATCCTGCAACAAGCCCAGTACCTTCTCGGCGGGGAGCCTCGACTCGCCCTTTACCGTATCTAGCTCCACGCCAAGAAAGGTCAGTACCTGCGCCGGCCCCTCGGTCTTACCTGGGGCAAGGGGAACCCCCAGAAACTCTGCCAGCTCCTCAAACCGACTCAAGCCTACTGCACACTCGTCCGACCCACTCGCACCGAAAAAGTTGAAGTCATCTAGATAGTGGGTCACCTGTGTGATCCCGTGGAGATCCCCCAAGGCCCACTGAAGGAAAGAACTGAAGGCTTCGAAGTAGGCGCAGGAGACAGCACAGCCCATAGGCATGCAGCGATCATAAAAGAACTGCCCTGCCCACTTGAAGCCTAGCAGATGTTGACTAGCTGGATGAACCGGCAGCAGGCGGAACACGGATTCAATGTCCGCCTTCGCCAGCCACGCCCCCTTCCCTACTCTCCTGACCATGTCAATGGCCATGTCCAGGGAGCAGTAGGCCACGGAACAAATACCATCGTCCAGCCAGTGGTTCACAGAATTGCCTTCAGGGTATGACAGGTGGTGAATTAGGCGGTAGGTGCCCTGTTGTTTCTTCGGCACAACTCCCAGTGGCGACACCAAAAAATGGTCCAAGGGCGGGCTGCTAAAAGGCCCAGCGACCCTTCCTGCTGACAACTCTTTTTTCACCTTTTGGTCCACCACCCCGGGCATATCCCTAGCGGATTTCAGGTTCTTCGCATCTCTGGACTCCAGCGGCCCGTTGTAGGGAATCCTAAAGCCATCAATGAACCCCCCCGCCAGGAGCGGTCTGTCCCGGAGCAGTGGATACCGCCTAATGAGTGGGAGGATATTTCCAAGGATGATGGGTGAAGGACCCTTGACAGGGGCCGCGGTGCTCTGTGGTGCACCCAGAAATGCGGGGGACGGGACTGTTGGGGCGGGGGGGACTGGCGAAGAAGGAGGCCTATGTGTGGTCTCAGAGTCGGGCGTCATTCCTGATAGGTGCTGTGGGCTGTGGTGCGCTCTGGCTGGGGGTGCATGAAGTGACAGGGTGCTGCGCACCGCACTTGCTGCAGCTATGTGCGAATTTACATGACCTCCCCCAGGTGCAGTTTCCCCCGTTGAAAAGGCGGCAAGTCCCAGAATTGAATCGCTTGCCCTGCCGCTGCCCCCGCCCCCTGCCACCCCGAAAAGGCTGCTTAAATGGGCGCCTGGGAAACTGGTCCTTCTTTTTATCAAATGCCTCCCCTTGCCCTTTATATGCCTGGTCCTTCTTCTCCCTGGTGGGGCGGCACATGTGTTCCACCCAAAGCTGAATCTCCTTCTGGTCCCACCCCAGGTCCGGGCATATGGCCATTCTTTTCCTGAAATCCTGGTCGTAATAGAACCAACCCAACCCCCCAGAGAGCCTAGCCTCTTCCTGTATCGTGCTGGCATACTGCATTAGAGCCTCACTCTGTTCCGGAAATTTCTGCACTATGACAGCTGCCAATATATTAAATGCAGATGTCCAATTTTCGATCGTCTTGTCCGGCCATCGCTGATACCTGACCCTGTCCTCTTCCTTGCGCCCCATCTTTCTCGTGTCCACCCCTGCAGACCCATGCATAAGTAATGTCAGGATGTCAATATACTCTCGCCTCCAAATCCCTTCTTTCGCGGCCTGCGGCACCAACCATGCCAGGGAACAGCGGCCTGATGCCAGTGGCGCTTGTGTGACAAGGGGCTTTGGGACCTGAGCTAAACCCTCCCCTCCAGGCGCCGCAACACCCGTTGCTATGGCGGGCGTAGACTCAGCAGCAGCAGGGATGGGAGGTGTAGCAATCGCCGGTGTGGGTGGCGGGGACGCCAGTGCGCCGGCCGGGGGAGTGCTCGCTGCAATACTTGTGGAGGGGCCAGTGTCCCCAGGAGTTGACAACCCCAAGGCTCCCCCCAGCTCACCATTGCGCCGTTCAACGGTTGTACTCTGCCCAGCCCAGACTTGGAGCACGGGCGCCTGAGCAGGTGCGGGGCCCGGCGCTGTGGGCAATTGTGGCGGTGCAGCCAGCGCGTCGAGGCGGCTCTGGAAGACGGACATGAGGCCAAGCATCTGGTCCATGGCTTTGCCCATCTGGGCCAAGTCCGTGAGTCCTGTGGCAGAGTCGTGCACCGGTGTCGTTGCGACTGCCGGGAGGCCGGTACGTGTTGCGGTCGCCTGCCGTTTCCTGGCCGGCTGGGCCTCTGGCATGTCTTTTGACGTGGGCTTACGCACCCTGGTGGACCTCCAGGGCTCTGACCCCGAAAGGCCTGGGGCGCCCTCGGAGGGGGGGGGGGTTACGACCACGCCCGAATCCTCCACCCTGCGGCCCTCCAGAAAACCTTGGGCCCACGCCGTGCCCTTCTCTCGGGCGAACGCCATAAAGTCCGCCCAAACCCCTTCCTGTGGTGCGCTTGACTGCGTCTCCTCGACCGACGTTTCTTGGGAGAAAAGTGGACCCGGTGTCCCGATATTCTCCATGGCAGGTGGGCTACTCCGAAAGTACAGCTATGCGCGTCCCCTTGCGCCTTCGCCTCGGATCCTAGCCTACGCTCGCGGGCAGTCCCTCACCGGATCTGAAATTGGGGAAAAGAGCGGGGTTAGTACAGTAGAAAAGCTTTTTTTTTTTTTTTTTTTTTACAGAAGCTTGGCCTGTACAGGGATTGAACCTGCGACCTAGGGAAGTGATGCACTAGATATCCCATAACCCCCACCGCTAGTAACCCGATACGCACATGCGCGCGGCGTGTCTTGTGCCCATATGCGTCGCAATACTACCCACTCAGGGTACGGGGCTGACTGCATCCGTGAATAACCTGTGCGCAGTATGGTCTCAGTCCGACCAGGGTTGGCAGCCGCACCTCTGGGGTGAAACAGTAATTGCACTCCCCCAGCAGCCCACCCACCCTGGATACCTCATTCCTTGCTTGCCCGAGCAGGCGCTGCGCGGCTGAATGCAACCCGCCCGATGCGCCCTCGGTCGATTACAGCAGGAAACGCGCCTCCGCGGTCGGATGCTTATTGGTCTGTTGCACGCCGCCGCCCGCGGGGTATGAAAACCTAGGCACGAAACCACGGCCGCTGAAACGCTCCCCAGTGAAAGCCGCAAGCACGGGATGAAGGCGCGACGTCCAACAAGCCCACACCCGTGCAACAAGCCCACACCCAACCGGGTTTTGTCGCGTGCCACAGCGTTGCTGTCCCAAGCCACGGCCCCAGCAGAAGGCGACTACCCATGTGTATGCAGCGCCAAAGCGGGTTCTACCATTACCGTTGCGTAGTACTCCACGTGTGGCCCCGCCCACTAAGTCTAGGCGCGCTGCACACGGACACTGTATTTACATTACACATTCAGGCACTGGGTGGTTCGCGCCTGACCTGCACCACGAGGGGGTGGCTCGGCGCTCCAACCATCGCACAACACGCGGGCTAAGTGAGCGCGCCCCCAGGCATGACATCCCGCGCCCTCGTCGTGTGAAAGAGAGGGGTACTCATACTGTTTCGTGCGCGTGGACCCGACCCCCGGATGTTCCGATCGTGAGGAAGGGCCGCTCCGTCCCTGACCAGCGCTCCACCCCCCGCTAATTCGGTCTACGTTGACGCACCAAGCCTGCTGGCCCGCGCCCTGTCGCGTAGCAGGGGGGAGGAGGGGGGGGGGGGTGGGTGCCCCTACTATTGTACTATTGTGGCGCGTGTTAACTAAAAACGCGTGGGCCCAAAACCGCCGGCCATGACGCGCTGCACAAGTTCACCGTCGCCTGACACACCTTGATTACTGGGAGCGTGCGCGTCGCAGCCCTTAACATAGGGAATGACCGCGCCGTCGCTGACCACACGCAGCCACGCCAGGTCCCCAACGTTGATCGATCCTGTGCAATACCACGTAACCCGGTCCTCCCACTTGTTGAGACTAGGCAGTAAACACGTATTGTACTCTTGTGTCGCGTGTTAACTTAAAACGCGTGGGGCCCAAGACCGCCGGCCATGGCGCGCTGCGCAAGGTCACCGTCGCCAGACACACCTTAATTACTGAGAGCGCGCGCGTCGTGGCCCTTAACATAGGGAATGGCCGCGCCGTCACTGACCAACACGCCGCCACCGCCCGGTCCCCAACGTTGATCAATCCTGTACAATACCACGTAACCAGGGACTCCCACTTGTTGTGACTAGGCAGTAAACACGTGCGGCCAACACCAAATTTCGTGCGCCGAACCCGACAAACCCCATACATCACGCACACACAGCTACGACCTCCCGATGCGTACATCTAATGCGGTCAGGGAGCACAATCCGCCGAATGGGAACGC
The DNA here is from genome assembly GCF_964204655.1 of Triturus cristatus. Lineage (NCBI taxonomy): Eukaryota > Metazoa > Chordata > Amphibia > Caudata > Salamandridae > Triturus > Triturus cristatus. Next base: position 239,764,428 of record NC_140581.1, on the reverse strand, counting down.
GACGTGCACAACAACCCACAACGGATCCCCCATGTCCATTACAACACGGCACATGTCTGGTGGCCCCCGACCTATCGTGGGAGAACGGGTACTCCTATTCCCTCCGCGCGGCTGCCTATACCGTGTGGGCCAAAGAAATCCACGCGCTTACTGTGGGGATGGAACACACGACTTAGAAATTAAGTGCCTCATGCTGTACCAACCGAGCTAGCTGGAGAACGGCGCGCAAACAATTTTCCCTTGAGATTTCAAGGTACTGGAAGCCTTCGGGGGATTACGTGAGTTCTTGCCCAGAGTCACATGACGCGTGGGGCTACATTCCAGCCGTGAGGAAATATCTCGGCGGGAGCCTTCTCGAACCGTGAAACCAGCTCTACGTGGGAACGGGCTCAGACTCTTTTAGCGGTATAATAATTATTCGCCGTTAGCGTATGTGAGAGCCATAACAGGGGGGAAGGATACTGCTACACCGGGCTCCGGCGAGCTCCTGCCTGCGGGCCTCTGATCGGCCTGACTTGCGCCGCGACCCGCCCACACTCTAAGGCCTACCAACTTGGGACCCACGGGAACAATGGCCGCGCGAGCTGCACGCATACAATCGGACGGGAGCATGCCAGACCGTTAGTCCTCGGCCCAACTCCCCCCGCAATCGCCCCTACGGCCCATGACCCCCTCCTCCAACAACACCCGCATTGCCCCGCAGGGGCGCGGGCCACTGCTTGCGCCCCCCACACCCATGGCCTCCCGGGCCACAGGGCCCTGTACACCTGGTCATGCCCAGGGACAGGGCCGGGGTGGGAGAGGTCAGCAAGACTCACCGGACGTAGGAGAATTCACGGAACGCACGACGTCGCTGGAGGGGGCCTCGATCAGGTACCGTGGGACGGCCGGAATTACGCGTGTCCAGGCTGGAGCGGCGCGCAGGAAACAGAGGAGGAACTGGGCGAGCGGGGCTGCTAAGTAGGTGGGCAAGCCTCGCCCCCACCCCCAACGGCCCGCCTCCACCTACACACTATTGGGAGGTCTCCTCCCTGGGCGTAGCCTCGCGCGCGAGGCAGGAAAGGGGGGAAGCTCCGACGGGCGGCCACTAGAGGGCTGCCCTGCTGATGTCCCACTGCTTGGGACGCGGGCAGCGGCAAAGTCTCGGAGAGGTACCAGGAGCCAAGAGGGCATTTGGTCTTGGCATAGTGAGTATGACAAAGCCCGTACAGCAGTCCGAATGTACTACTTCTACTTGCCTATCTGTTTGAAACATTTTAAACTAAGTAAACTACCTTATCCCTGTTCCTAGTGTGTGATAACAGACCAACACCCCCCCGCTAGGATCCATGGGGTAGGAACTTTCTACAGCCCATGGAAGCCTGACATTTGCTATCTCCCCTACGTTGTTGAGTGTTTATGAGTCTAACAACACCATGTTGCTCACTGATTAGTCATGTTCACAATCTCTCTCCATCAAAATTGTAATGATAAAATCGGCAACCTAGAAGAGACGGAGTGCTGATAAATTATAGATTTAATGCCAAAATGCACGAAAGATGTGGCGAATCTCGCACAATACCTTGGATATACATATTCCACTTGATCTATTATCGGCTAAACTATAGTGCAAAAATTAATGCACTGCACGACAATCACTATAGGCTTGATAGCCTGTTATATACACGTTTGAGTAGCATTTATGGCGGCATTAGGGTCAACTCACATACTTTGTCACTGCCTTTCAGTTAAAACCCATGACATGACATGAATGTCTTCACGTGTTTTCTCTCTCTTTCTGAACCGTTTTCCTTTCAGACAACGCTGAATGTTGTTAAAACCACAAGTCTAAGAGGAGCCTAGCGCTTGACCAAGATGGCCGCGTGAGCTCTGAGCTCCCGAGACCCTCGCGCCCTCCGTCGACTATCCTGTCTCTAATCCTGTCTGCATGCATGGCATCGTGTAGATGACTTGTCAGGGAGGCGATTGATGCTACCCGAGGTCGGATCGCCCACCGGGAACCGGAGTTATGCATGGCGGAAGATTGCGGCCTATCTCCGAGGGATGCCAGGGGCTGGAGTTGGCAGGATGCCCGACCTCTAGTTGAACAACAGCGGCCAGGCGAGGTGTGAACTGTCGGATGGAGGTCCCCGTCCTTTCACTTTCACTTTCTCTCCCTTTGTCTGCCCTGCCCCTGGAGAGCCCTTGGTGGCTTTATTTTCCTTTGGACGCTCTACATGCTACTCTGGCGGCCCACTGCAGACCTGATCACTCCTGATTCCTCTTGCTGAGAGAGGGCCGTTTTATCGGAACCGAACTGCTTGGTGCCAACCATATCGGGCAAAGCAGAGGTGGATCGGCTGAAGCCTAAGTCAACCAGGCGGGGAGCCTATTCTCAAGCTAATAATATGGACCGCTATGCTCTGCAGAAGGGGTCACCGAGTGGGTCGAGCCAGTCGCCGGATACCCAGAAGGAGGTCTCGCCCCTGGCCCCGGAGCTCTCGCTGCAGGATGTCATGGGGGCGCTCGAGGGGATGCAGACCTCGATTGGGAGACAATTTGATGCCCTGGCGCATAAAGTGGATACCATCTTGGTGGACGTTAACCTGATCCGTGCAGATTTGGGCAAAACCAACGAACGGGTTAAAACCCTGGACCTCAAGACCACGGGCCTCACCGATGAGGTTTCGGAACTGCAGACCGAGGTTCGTAAGCTGAGGACCGAGAGTGATCTCGCCGCCCGTCGGCTGGAGGACTTTGAGAGCCGGGCCAGGCGCAACAACGTGCGCGTTATCGGGGTCCCGGAGTCCTCGGATGAGGTTTCGGTTGACCTGCTCGTGGAGGATTTGGTGCTTAACCACCTGCAGCCTAAGGGTCTTGGGAAGTTCTTCGCGGTTGAAAGGGCCCACAGAGTGCCGGGTGGGAAGCCCAGGGTGGGAGCCCCGCCGAGGCCGATCGTCGCCCGGCTCTTTCATTTTCGAGATCGGGACGCTATCCTGCAAGCATCGAGGGTAACGGGCCCGGTCCCCTTCCAGAACGCGTCGGTGAATTTCTATCCTGATTTCACCCAGCAGGTGCAGAGGCAGAGATAGGGCTTTCTGGGGGTGAAGAGGCGCCTTCGGGAGAGGGATCTGAAGTATGCCATGCTCTTCCCTGCCAGATTACGTGTGGTGTACGAAGACCGGACATTCTTTTTTGAGTCTCCCGCCATGGCCGATGAATGGCTGGACGCTTTGCCCCGACGACGGACGGGAGAGGACACTGCCGCGGATGGGGACAGTGGCCGGGATGGGCAAGGGTGATGTTTTCAGAGCTGGTCTGACTCGATTTGACTTTATCTAATGACTTGAATAGAGTGCAGTAAATGCGGAGGGTTGCGGGAGGACGAGGGGAGCTCTTTCCTCCCTTAGGGTACTTTTTGTAGATTTGGGTTTGGTAGGGCGACAGGCACACTGCAAGTTGGGGGGGCTTTGTAAGCTGCAGCAGGGGTGCAGGGTGGGGGGGATGGTTGGGACTTTGGGTTTGTTGTTGGGGGGTTTGTTTCTGCAAGGCGTAATGATCATTCTCGGGATTGTTCCATGGTGGCTCTTCGGGTGGGGGGTGGGCCTCTTTGTGTTTGGGGATGGGGGGTAGAGGTTTAAGTGTTATTAGCTGGAATGTTAATGGTTTGGGAGATCGCATTAAGCGCGGGATAGTTTTGCAACACTTGAAACGGTCAATGCCAGATGTTGCCCTACTGCAGGAGACACACCTCATAGGTAATACGTGTTATGCTCTTAATAGGAAGGGTTATAAATTCATAGCTCATTCGGGATTTTCCTCCGGGTCCAGGGGTGTGGGCATCCTAGTCAGGGCCTCGCTACCATTTGAGGTGGACTCCACAATTGTTGACGATAGGGGGAGGTTTGTGGCGGTGGCGGGGAGGTGGGAAGGTAGAACTTTGGTTTTGGTTTCGGTTTATGTCCCTCCAGCCCTGCAGGCCTCCACGTTTACAGATTTGGGTAGGGCCTTGCTGGATCTCCCGGGAGGTATGCTAGTGGTGGGGGGGGATTTCAATGCTGTCGGCTCTGGGCTGCTGGATAGGTACCCGCCCAGAGACACTGGGGGGGCTCAGAAGTGGCTCCCAGACTTACTAGACACACTCGGCCTGATAGATTGCTGGAGGCTCCGGCACCCCACACAGCGTCAATACACCTTCCACTCCGGGGCGCATGGTAGCCTCTCTAGGATTGACTACCTGCTCACTTTGGCTGCGCACGCCCCACTGGTGTCTGAGGTCAGGCACATGGCGCGTGGCATATCGGACCATTCGCCAGTGTGGGTCAGGCTGGACATAAGCCGCGAGGGAGGGGGAAGGGTGGCTCCTATTAACCCCTGGTACTTTCGAGATTCTAAGATGCGCAGCGCACTGGGGAAGACAGTGGATAATTTCTTCAAGGACAATCATGGGTCCGTGGACTCGGCTGTGTCGTTGTGGGAAGCATTTAAGACCGTGCTGCGAGGGGAGGCCCTCTCACTTGTAGTGGCGGCCAAGCGGCGGAGAGATGGCAAGGTTATGCAAGTGGAGGAGGAGATCGGGGCTTTGGAGGGAGCGTTAGAGGAGGAGGTAACAGCGGCCTCACTGCATGAGCTGAGCTTGAAGCAAGCCGAGTATAAGGACCTTGTGACAAATGCCGCTAAGACCCTCAGTAGGGAACAGCAGGGCCGCCTGTATGATGTTGGTGACAAGGCCGGGAAGCTCCTAGCTTGGCTGGATAAAAAAGAAAGGCTTAATAGAGTAGTGCCGGAGTTGACGGGAGAGGGGGGAGAGGTGATTGTGGAACCTGAGGGGATTGTACAGTCTTTCTCGGACTATTTCTGTAAGGTTTATGCCTCAGTGTCGGATAGGCCGCCCGAGGACGGATGTATGACGTTACAACGCACACTTTTACAACGCATGCACTTACAACGCATTTTTTACAACGCATAATCCATTACAACGCATGACATTACAACGCATGACACTACAACGCATTTTTAAAAAATACCTTTACAACGCATTGCCATTACAACGCATACTACCTTTACAACGCATACCATTACAACGCATTATATTAAATTACATTTAAGGTAAGTATTAGATAGTATAGGGGTAAAAATTACTATTCTAACTCCAGGGGGTGCAACAGTAGGGTAAGTGTTGGATAGTATAGGGGTAAAAATTACTATTCTAACTCCAGGGGGTGCATCAGTAGGGTAATTGTTGGATAGTATAGGGGTAAAAATTACTATTCTAACTCCAGGGGGTGCAACAGTAGGGTAAGTGTTGGATAGTGTAGGGGTAAAAATTACTATTCTAACTCCAGGGGGTGCATCAGTAGGGTAAGTGTTGGATAGTATAGGGGTAAAAATTACTATTCTAACTCCAGGGGGTGCAACAGTAGGGTAAGTGTTGGATAGTGTAGGGGTAAAAATTACTATTCTAACTCCAGGGGGTGCATCAGTAGGGTAAGTGTTGGATAGTATAGGGGTAAAAATTACTATTCTAACTCCAGGGGGTGCATCAGTAGGGTAAGTGTTGGATAGTATAGGGGTAAAAATTACTATTCTAACTCCAGGGGGTGCATCAGTAGGGTAAGTGTTGGATAGTATAGGGGTAAAAATTACTATTCTAACTCCAGGGGGTGCATCAGTAGGGTAAGTGTTGGATAGTATAGGGGTAAAAATTACTATTCTAACTCCAGAGGGTGCAACAGTAGGGTAAGTGTTGGATAGTATAGGGGTAAAAATTACTATTCTAACTCCAGGGGGTGCATCAGTAGGGTAAGTGTTGGATAGTATAGGGGTAAAAATTACTATTCTAACTCCAGGGGGTGCATCAGTAGGGTAAGTGTTGGATAGTATAGGGGTAAAAATTACTATTCTAACTCCAGGGGGTGCAACAGTAGGGTAAGTGTTGGATAGTGTAGTGTAATATTATGCGTTGTAATGGTATGCGTTGTAATGGTAGTATGCGTTGTAATGGAATGCGTTGTAAAGGTAGTTTTTAAAAATGCGTTGTAATGGTATGCGTTGTAATGTCATGCGTTGTAATGGATTATGCGTTGTAAAAAATGCGTTGTAAAGGTAGTGCGTTGTAAAAGTTGCGTTGTAAAGGTTGTTCCCCCCCCCGAGGACTCGCGTGACCTCTTGAGGGATATCGCTCTGCCCTGTCTCTCTGATGTAGATAGAGATGATCTTGATGGAGACATAACGGTCGATGAGGTGGCGGGAGCTATTCGCGCGCTGAACCCGGGCAAGGCCTCGGGCCCGAATGGCTTGCCGATTGACCTGTATAAGCTGTTCCCGGATAGGGTAGCCCCTCACCTGCGCGCCATGTTCGTGGAGGCGCGGGGGAGTGGGACCCTCCCGTTGGACCAGAGGCTGGCGACAATTGTTGTGATACACAAAGATGGTAAACCCCGAGATAAGTGTGCCTCATATAGGCCCATCTCACTCCTCAACGCCGAGCCGAAGATTCTGGCTAAAATCCTGGCGGGCCGATTGGTCAGGGTACTTGGAGACTTGATTCACCCGGATCAATCCGGTTTTATTCCGCATCGCAACACCGCGTTAAACCTTCGGCGCCTTCATGGTGTGATCGCCAGGGCTGGCACGCTGCGAGAACCGGCTATTGTGGCGTCTCTTGATGCCACGATGGCCTTTGATACGGTGGAATGGGAGTATTTGTGGGCTGTGCTAGCCAAGTTCGGCTTTGGCCCTGGTTTTGTGAGTTGGGTGAGGTTGCTGTATGAGGGACCCCTTGCGAGTGTGGTGGTAAATGGCCGAGCATCGACTCCGTTCCGGCTTGGGAGGGGGACTCGGCAGGGCTGCCCCCTGTCGCCTCTGCTGTTCGCCCTTGCCCTTGAACCGCTGGCGGCATGGATACGATGGCATCCGGACATACGTGACCTTCGCTGGTCGCCCGAACACGAGGATCGCATTTCGCTATATGCTGACGACATCCTGTTGTATCTTGCCTCGCCCAAGAATTCATTCATAGTGGTTTGTGACGTTCTTACATCTTTCGGTAGGAACTCGGGTCTCGTCATCAACTGGAGTAAATCGTATTTATACGTCCTTAGTGGTGAGGTTCCACCGGTCCCGCGAACTTGTTCGATCCAGATTGCTCAGCAGGGCTTCATGTATCTGGGGATCTTTATCTCCATGGACCCCGCTTTGCGGTATGAGAGAAACATGCTCCCCCCCCTGGCGTGCCTGCGGCGGGATGTTGAGGGCTGGCGGAGGTTGCCGCTCTCCCTCGTCGGGCGCGCTGCCTTGTTCAAAATGATGTCCCTTCCCCGGTTCCTCTACGCATTGCAGAATACTCTGGATTGGGTGCCGGCCAGGTACTTTCGGGAGGTCGAAAGCCTCCAACGAACGTTGTTGTGGGATGGGCGGCCGCGGATAGCGATTGCTAAATTGACGCTTCCATGGTATGACGGGGGTATCGCTCTTCCAGACATCCGACGCTATTACTGGGCCACCCAGTTGTCCGCGATTAACCATGGTCTTTATGGCCCGGCTATCAGCCCTGGTTATGCCATGGACAGATGGTTGCTGCGTGGTGGGAACTATCTTAGGGCATTGTATTCCCGGTCCCTCGACTCGTCCCTCACGGGGCCCACTGGGGTGGCGGTGCGTGTATGGAAGATGGCGACTGACTCTCTGGGCTGGAAGGATAGGCTCACCCTAGCTACCCCGTTGTTTGAATCTGAAAGGTTGGGTAGGCTTTGGCATACGAAAGGGTTTGATAAATGGGACTTGATCGGCATCTCCAGGGTTGGAGATGTGCTGATTAAGGGGAGGGTGAAGTCCTTTGAAGAGTTGCAGAAAGAGTATGAGTTGGGGGCATCCGAGTTTTTCCGATATGCTCAGGTGCGTCATGCCCTGCGGTCAGTCCTTGTGGAGGGTGAGAGGGTGCCTGAGTCCTCTCCTTTGGAGGACCGGATCCTTGATGGCCATATGCCAGAGAGCACGATCTCGCTCATCTACAAGAAACTGATAAATGTTCGGGCTGATATGCTTCTGGGGCTGCGGGACCAGTGGACCAGGGACGGACTCGAGTTGGATGATGAGGACTGGCAGTCTGCTGTTTCCTCTCCTAAGGAGGTTGCGATCCCGTCGCGTCTGAGGCTGGTGCAGCTCAAGATATTGCATCGAGTGTATGTGACGGGGCCGCGACTGGTTCATATGGGATTCTCTGAGGAAGGCCTATGCAGGAGGGGATGTGGTGTGGTGGGTACTTTCCTCCATATCATTTGGGAATGTGGTGTCATCACGGAATTTTGGAGGCGAGTCCATGCGGTGATGGGGGAGGTGACGGGCATTGCTATGCAGCCGGAAGCGCGGTGTTGTCTCCTGAATGTCTGGGGGCCCACTGATCATGATGAGGCGCAAACCCAGTGGGTGACTCTGGGTAACATGGTTGCTAAGAGGGACATTGCGCGCTTGTGGGGTTCCGCGGGGCCCCCCACGTTAACCGCGTGGAAAGAAAATATGGACTGGAGCATGCTCAGGGAGAAGACAGTCTATTGCGCTAGAGGCCGCCCTCGGAAGTGGCATGCCATCTGGGGGAGGTGGAATCAATACAGGGGGGGAATATGTCTTGCCCCTGATCTGGATCCCCCCGAGGAACAGCTTTCTTCTTGATCTTCTTTCCAGCTTAGTATGCAGATGTGATGGTTAATTGACTTCTTGGGCCTCTGCGTTCCCCCCGTTTTCCTCTTTTCACAGTACTGTAACTGTTAGACGATTGGGGTCCGGCTCCCCCCTGAGGGGCTAACACCGTGGGTATTCAGTGTTGTTGCCTTGCTGGGGTTTGTTGTGTGTTTGTAATTATTTAAAAATGGAACCTTTTCACTGCTCCTTCAATGCACTGTGGACGCTTCTTTGTCCTCTCCTACCGAAGCTGCCGAACCTCCGGGTTGTCGGCTGAATAGCTGTGTCCAGATTCTTGAAGAAATAAAGGTTTTATAAAAAAAAAAAAAAAAAAAAACACAAGTCTACGGTAACAATTGTCAGTGGAGAGGGTGCACCTTAGCGTGTGCATACCCCTGTGACAAACCTGGTCCTGACGAAAGCCTCGCTAATTTGCATTTGGAGGCTGAAACATGTAAACCGGACATCACATATTCACTGAAGAATGCAACTGGTCAATTTAACCAGTTAAAACATCCACCACCACTTTTTAATCTTGCCTTACTTCTCCACTATTAAATGTGTTTAGGATAAGTAAAGGCAATTTTATCACGGTGTTACTGCTCACTCACTGCACATTTCAACAAAACCCGCTCTGCTGTAATCAGGAGACGTAGCACACCCGGGAGGCACTAGGCCCCTCGGGTGGAAACTCTATGATGAAGCATGTCACCAACTAGGTTGGTGAGTGAGGGTTCTTTTAAAGCACAGATGTGACCGCTTTTGTCTTTTAAACGCCAAACATTTGAAATCACTCTTTCATTGTTTATTTATAGATGACTAAAGGGACCAAGAGTGGCTCCACTATGATTCCCTTTCTCTCTCTCTGTGTTCTTAATATAATGTTGGCGGGCCCCATGAGCCTGGTGGTGCAACCCCATCCCTAACCTCTTTGAATAATGCAAGTATTTCCTGGGAGATCTCGCTTATAAAGTTTTTATAAAACTCTAGTGGTATACAGTCAGTGCCCGTGACCTTACCCGATGGGAGAGCTTGGAGAGCCAGGTGAAGCTCTTACTGAGAGATTTCAGACCCTCCAATTCAGAACAAATTTGCACAGTTCATCATGCATATGCAGACCCCCTACAGGTGAGGCTGTATATAATTCCTCATAGAACTCCCTAAAAGCTTTCCTGACAGCTGCAGGATCTGACACTACTTTTCCCTGTATATTCCTGACCTGCTCGATATGCCCTGCCGCCACCTGTTGCCTGGCCCTGCCTGCTAATAATCGGCAACATTTTCACTGTACTCGTAAGATTGCTGCCTCTTGGCAAGATATCTATCCACTGTCTTCTCGGCATTGAAATCATTCAGAGAAGCTTTGGTAACCGTCATTAGATTCATAACTGAGGTGATATCGCCTCCGTTATTCAGCGTGCTGATTAGTTCTGTCTCGAGGAGGACAAGTCTTTGATAGAACCCTTTGATCTGACCAGTGCCTTTTTTTGTTTACTCAAGCTATATCAAAGCATTTCGCCTCTTACTGACGCTTTAAAAGCATCCCAAATCATTCCGGGGGGAGCACTATCCTTATTATTACTAAAAAACTCCCCAATCCAGACCTTTATATAGTTAACATAGTCCTGGTCAGAAAGGAGTGCTCTCTCAAAAGTCCTCTTATGCTCCTTTCTTAGCCTTACCAGGGAAAATTCAAAAACGAGAGGATTGCTATCCATCATCACCGTGGGAAAGAGTTCCACCCGAGCCTCGTTGAGTAGCGATGGTGAGATTAAAAAATAATCAAGCCTGGCAAACTTGCTGTGGGGTGCTGAGTAATAAGTATATCCTGGCTCCTGGGCCATCAGACTGGGCCATATATCCACCAAACCAACATCCCTTAAAAAAAAAATCACCGCCCTAGACATTTGAGGTTTAAGCCTCTTAATTGATGTCCTATCCCCCTCTGGACCTCCTCTGGATCCATTAATGTTTAAGCCCCAACAGACTATATTCGGTGCAGGCCAAGAGGATAGCTTGATAGCTAAAAAATTAAACAGGCCAGGATCACCTAATACTGTAGCATAAACTAAGCATAGCGTAAATGTGCCTGCCCCCTCTGCATTCCAGTTTTATCTATCTGCCATTCTTGTCCATTGCCTTTCTCCCATACGTAATGGAACCACCTTTCATTAAAATGGCCACCTTCTTAGTCCTCACATCTTGAGTTGTATGGGCGACTACTTTTAAGCCTAATGAATTAAGCACAATGCTGTCATTGCAAGCTATGTGGGTCTCCTGGAGGCAGAACAGGTCTGTTTGTAAGAATGTAAGATCTTCTTGGATCCTCCTCCTTTTAGCCCTGTCATTTAAATCTCAGATATTTATGGTAGCTATGCGAACCTTAACCATAGTGCCAATAAATCATCTTGCCCAGCCATGTTTCCTTCCCCCTTTTATCATAGGCATCATACTGTCTAAAAAACCTCTCTATTCAAATCTTACACACACATTGTTCTACAACCTTTAATTCTTCCCAACATTCTAATAAAAACATTCTTTAGCTGCAAATTACATACTGACTTTTGCCAAGTAACCCCCCACCCGAACCCCTCTCTCGCAATCCCCCATCTCCCTTGTCCCTCCCCCTGCCCTTGAAAGCAGCCAGACCAACCAGGTCTGTGTGATGGAGAAAGTGAAAAACACTGTAGGCCCCATCCCCTGAACCCCCTATGCACCAAACCATAATTACAATCTAAGTTATCCATCGATAACACAAAGAGAGCCCCCAAGGAGCAGATTTCTCCATTTTATAAAGACCCGTAATGTAGAAAGAGGGAGCTGAAGAAAAAGGAGAGAAAATAAAAAGATAGGGCAGGGTCTACTTTGCAATGTACCGACTATATGATAAACGGCCCTATCTTGTGAAATTTGGCCCACGCCCCTTTGGCAAGCTGCTTATATGTTTCTTTTCTATGCCTGAGCCTGATCCAGATGCTCTCTGGCCTGTATTTCGGAAGTAAAAAACTTTACAGACACTCTCACAATAATTTTCAGCCTGGCCGGGGCCACCAAAAATGCCTCAAAACCAGTGTCTTGGTAAGGTTTAATTAACTGTAGTCGTCATCTGTGCTCGTCAGTTATATGTCAGAAATCAGGGAAAACAAAAAAAGAAGACCCCTTATACATCCTTCTAGCCTCAGGACGGGCTTTCTCAAATATCTCCTGCCTAAACATGAAGTTATCAACAACAACAACAAAAAATGGCCCTCGGCTGGTTTGAGTCTCAACTAGGGATTTTATGGCGAGCAAATGGAAACATGTGCACCCTCTGTATTTCCCGCTCCCAACCCCTCACCCTGTGAGTTCGGTGAAGGCATCTTTAAGGTCCAGAATGAAAGAATGGATGTCATGCCCTTCCAGACCCTCCTTAATCCCCAGAAATGAAAGATTATTTCTACTCTGGCGCTTTTCCAGATCCTCTGGTTTCCACATGACATCTGTAAGTTGAGCTTCATGAGCCTTTGTCTGCTCTCTCACTAAAGCCAGATTCTTTTCAACAACAGATGTTCTCTCCTCCATGGCGTCCAGCCGTTCACCGATCTCCACACAGGTTCTCCCCACTTTCCGTACTGCCCCTTCCAATTACTATGTGGCCCGTCTTGCTTTTTTTCCATCCGCCCTGGTCACTGCCCGATGTTCTTTAATTGACTCCAGAATCAAACTCAGAGCCGGGTTTATATTAGCGGCTGCCTCGTCTTGCTGTTCAGCTATGGAGCTTTCAGCCTGTGCTGACGCTGGGTCCATAGGTCCCATAATGCTTGTATGAGAATAGTCCCATTTCAAGCCTGAGCCGGAGATGGGTCTTCCCTTCTTTGTTCATGACTCATCGTGCCCGTAGACCCTTTAGAGCTCGTTCGGTATTTTTGGTGTTTAAGGGCAGTCTTGGGTGCTTCAAGCGTGCTTGAGCCTGAGGTTGATAGACTGTCCTCTGTTTCACTGCGTCCGGAATCGGAAGCTCCTGAGTGTGAGTCCTCATTGAGAGAGAAAAATGTATCCATCCCATCGGATATAATATCGGATACTAATAGCCCATCAGGGCCTGAATTGCAGATCAACCCTCCAGATGGACCTTCAGGCTGAGGAGATAGTGCATAGGGTTGTGGATCAGACATTGTGCAGTATTCATTCCAGGTGTTTTCCTGGGACACCTCTCTCAGTGCGCCTTCATTGCTGGCTGCTGTCTCTGGTCCCCCATCCCAGTTGATGGAGGTGTGCTTGAAGTACCAGGCGAAGATATAACATTGTCTGCCACTTTATATGATGTTTCATTTTCTTCCTGATCCTCCCTGTGCGCCCTAATATTGCCACTCATGCCTTACCTAGAAATTGATTCAAGTGTTTTGGAACCTATTTTAAGTGAGGGTTCATTAGGAATCTGGCCCCCTGGTCCATCCTTAATTTTGAAGAAGTTTGTGATGGCTAGTTGGGGTGGAACAGGGGTGGTAGCTACATTATCCCTATCAGAGATTGCCCCCACTTCCTCCACTGTATTGGGTGCGATTGTTTGCCCCCACTTCATTAGGTTCCTCCGCTTTCCTGCCCCCATATTATTATGTTTTCTGTGAGTACGGGGCTCGCTGGGCTTACCTGCATTAATCTCTACATTTTCCGGTGGGGACTCCGTCTTGAAACCTGTGGCTGGGCTAGATTCCGCCCCAAGGTCTCTGTAACTTGCCTCAATGTTTTTGGAGGCATTCCTTTAGTCTTGAGTGCCAAAATTGTATCAGTTACAACAGCCCATGTCCTCCAGGCAAATTCTAAACTGACAGCGGTAGCGAGACCTGCCCACGACCTCAAGGGGTTTTGTAGAGATCAGACGAGTCTCGCAGCAAAGACGCTACTCACACCGGGGCTCGCGTCGAGGCTGCTCCTCCTTCGCCCAGCAACAGCATACATGCAGCGCACCCCCGAGGCTTCCAGGGCAGCACACCAGACTCGCTGACAGCTTCTGCCCATGACCTGTAGGAAGGCCGAAACTCTGATGCCCACCAGGACAGACCGATCGTCTGCATCCGTGTCCCGTGCCTGTATCCCACAGGTAAGCCATCCAGCAGGGTGCTTTGCGGTGCTTCAGGAGGTCGAGGGTGGGAGCTCCACTACTGTGATCTACGCAATCGCCATCTTGCTTTCGTCTCTCTTAAAGAAAAATGTTAATGCATCAATGCAAAATAATTTGACTCGATGGGTGGTCTTGAAAAGTGCAATAACAGTGAAATAGTCAACTGTTATTTTCATCGCCAATACAATGAAGACCTAAAAAGTATACTACAAATAAAACATTCTACAACATTACAATAAAGTTAAAATACAAAGGATTATACAGAATTACCACATTAAAAATGTATACATACATAATTATTAACACACTACAATAAATTGGTTCCTCTTTTAAAGATAAATGTTTAGCAGATTGTACGTCTCTTTTTTTAGGGCAGATAAAAAGAAAGGCGCCAGAGATAAACAGGTAAGAGGGTCAGATAATAACTGCAGATAGTAAAGGGCCACAAAACACTGTTTAAAATTCATTTTTACGCATGAGGGGGATAATAAACCTTTTTCTTTCATCACAATACATTTTACAGAAAAACAAGAAGTGCATATCATTCTGTATAGATCGCTCATCACAGGTACAAAATGGGAGATCGGAGGCAACATAGATATCACAGTGAAGACCCAACATCAGAGGAATGTAATTTAAGCGGAATCTCACCAAGATATAATTGTGTTGTAGGTTAGTGACGAACGATAGATATGTTGAGTTTGTATCCATTTGCATTATGCTAGGGGCTGCCAGGTATGCTTTAACCGTCGACAGCTTAAAATTTAGAGCCTCCCTTCTTGTCTGCAAATTAGATAACAAATGAACTTTCAAGTCATTCTTAGAAATAAACCAACAGGTTGTAGGGTCTACAAAGAAATGATGTAACCCAGTTGCTTTCAGAGTAGATTCAACATATCGTAGCCAGCTGACATTACCCACCCCATCTAATTTCAAAACATCCTTTACAATATCTCTTGTCAGTGAGAGGGTCTCCTTTCGCCATATTAAATGCCACATCAAAATCGGTGCCACAAAGATTTTATCGGTAATATAAGGGGCTCTCAATTCCGTTTGGCACTTAAAATTGGAGCATGACTTTGGTAGTGAAATTAACTTTTTTAAGAAGTTATCTTCAATAGATTGCAGTTTCGCACAATCTCTGGTTTACTGTCTTAGCTTCATACACTGCTTTTATTACATCTACAGCTTTTAAGCTAGTTTTTTAAATAAATTTAGTTAGGGCCCCAATATTCTTTTCCATCTGCATCCCTCTATTTACAATCATGTTTGCCAGTTAATTTGACGGTCAAGCATAATCCCTAAGTGGTTAAAAGAATCGACAACTCCCAGTTTTCCCCCTTCAGTGTTAATTTGGGGCTGTTTCCGCTGTTTTGGGCCTGCCACTAGGATAAAAGACTTTGAGTAGTTAACTTTCATATCCAGATTATTCATAAATTGTGTGTATTCCAACACTAAACGATGCAGCGCATTACTGGTACGAGCTACAACTACTGCGTCATCCGCATATAATAGTATTGGTACCTGTAAAGAATTAATATAGGGAACATCTGGAGTAGATCCCAACAGGGCAGATTCTACATCATTGGTGTAGAGTGCAAATAGAAAGGGGGAAAGAACACATCCCTGCCTCACACCTCTCGCAATTTTAAAATACCTGGTACACTCACCACCCTTTCCATAGCGGACACAGGCTGAGGCACCGGAGTACAAGTCAAAACAAGCATTTGCAATGCAATAGGTCTCGCATTTGCGAGAGTTTAAGTTATTGGCATTGTAAATATCAACGCCTTTTATTTATCTGTTTCGCTAATTAACACATGAAAGGCATTGTCATTTACAATGCCAATAGCTCAACCTCTTGTAAATGTGAGACCTATTCTAAGAAGCGGCCGCCATTGTCCCGGCCGCTCGGAAAGTGATGCTCGGAAAGTGAAAGCACGCATGGCGATCTGAATGTTGCAGGAAAATATGTTGAGCCTGCAGTAGGAGAAAATCATTAAAGAAAATAGTGCTTACAGACTAAAAAATACGTACCGTGTAACAACCAAAGTAAAAGGGCCAGTCCTCATGGGAGGTTACAAATGAAGACAAGGCAGTACTAATGAGGGACTAACAAGCCTATTAACGAGTCAGAAGCCAGCATTTACGAAGGACAATGACACAAGCCAATGACAAATATTAGTGGAGAGTGGGCAGGACTTCCATTCCATACTCCAATACAGCATGCCGCAGAGCCGCGCCTGCACTGATTAAAATTGTGTTTTTCTGCACAGCACTGGCAGAACAATACACAAATGTAGCATAAAATTAGAAGGTGGTATAAACTCAAAATTAACATGAATTGCTACAGCAGCTTATTATTTTTGTAATGTTAGGCGGTCATATGAAAAGTTAGATTCCGCCCAGAATTTCTGTGCACTAAAGTAATGCGCTAAGCACAAACTTCAAAAAGTTATGCTTTTAAGAAGGAAAATCTAGCATTGAATTTTTCCATTCATATAACTGCGTTAAAATGGATATTGGAATCTATTAAAACACAATTTCACATACAGCATTTGTGAAAACAAAGTCCCTGGATGTTATTCAGCGCCACTATTTTTTATTAAAAACATACAGCCAACCATGCTAACGGTCTGCTGGTGAGCAGCTGCATTTAGTGGCTAGAACTGCTGCAACTAAATAACTGTTGGGCACGAATCAAGGCTGCATGGCGAAACATCACATGAGCTAATAAGGTTTCCAAATACCATGTAGAGCTTCATGCTGTTGGCTTCATCACAGGGCTGGTTGCTTTCACTTCTACATGTCTAGCTTGTCATTAAGAATGGATTCATGCTCGTTGTGTGCACTGTTACATTAGTGCCCTAGTCATTTGTATATAGCATGTGACCATGTTCGCCAAAAAATGCATTTTAGTACAAAATGTATAACATTTAAACAAGGGAGCAGGCACATTAAAAAAGTTATTTAAAACATCGATTACGGAAAGGAATGCCAGTCTGCTTGCACAGCAGCGGTGTGCGTCAGTGTTTTGGTTTTACTGTAAACATCCCAATGATTTTGAGAAATGTTTCTATTACTACCATATTTGAATAATGATTTCCATGCATGTACCTTCATTTATTCAACAGGCATGGGCACACTTCGACATTTACAGGGACTAGGGGGTAGGCACGTGAGGACAGAGCTAGTTTTAAGTAGCCTCTTGAGCTTTTTCAACAACATTTATGGGTAGGATGCCTTTGGTTTGAAAATTCGTATTTTTGGTATGACTGGTGATTGGAGGGTCAGCGGGAAAATATAGAAGGCGAGCACGTGAGGGTGCAACATGGACACCAGCGGTGTGGGCTGATAAGAAGCAATCCGCGCTAGGCATGTCAGACTACTTATGTTTTCTGCGGGGTGGGAGGCAGCACGGAGGGCAGTTAACATGGACAGTGATGGGTGGCCATTCCGGCGGTCTGTTTACCGAGTGCGGCAGATCTGCATGATTGCGCTCAGAAGCAGTATATATCAATTAGGAACCCTTGGTGTCTGGGGATCGACTATTCAAGTTGCCAAACGCTCATTCTCTGCGAGCAGCGAGGGGTTGTGACGTCCGCAGCTGTAGACGTGGGAGAGTTGGGGCTTGTGTGCAGCGCTGCAAATTCCAATTAAACATAAAGAAACAGTAACTAAACATTTTAAATGCACAAGTGCACTGTAAGTAATTATACATATTTTAAACAAACAAGCACAATGAAAATAAAAACAAGAGCTTCTGAATGAAATAGAGATAGAGGGACTAACGAGGGTAAAGAGAATGTCTCCGTGTGCCTCGGGCATGTTTATTGCTGGAACACATGGCAATGCAAAGCCATTAATCAAGCAGGATGGCTCTGTCTCCCTTCACGCCCAGGGAGGAGGGAGATACCAGCAGAGCATCAAAGGGCTGGGTGAGAAGGGAGGGGGGAATGCAAGGAGCAGCTGTGCACGTGCACGCCATCGTGCACTCAAGCCCTAGGCCAGCCAAACTATGTGGGTAGCACTTTTGAAAGCCCACTTACAAAATGTCTCAAAGAGACAGCTTTCGCTGTCTCAGCGAGACCTAAACAATATTAATAACATTCAGGTCAATCCCCATTGCCTCCATGCTGCCATGATCTGCCACAGCCTAGGCTGTGCCACGCAGTCAAAGGCTGCGGACAGATCCATGAAGGTAAGATAGAGATGGCCTTTTTTGGCTGCCGTGTATTTTGCTATAATTAGACTCCGGTTCAGGCACTGATCCACAGTGCCTTTCCCTTTTCTAAAGCCAATCTGACATAGGATTATGATATTCTTTTCTAGGTCCCATTCCTCCATTCTATTTAAAAGCAGCCGACCCATTGGTTTTGCAGTAGAATCTATCAAATAAATAGGTCTATATAGTTTTTTGGAATTGAGCTATCCCCCTTTTTGTAGATAGGAACAATTACAGTTGTCTTCCACGAAGGAGGGGCACCTATTTGGGCAATTTTATTAAAAACATATGTTAAAAGCGGGCCCGAAGATCTTGGTTCTCCGGAAATAAGTCGATGGGGACTCCATCCGGTGCCTTTGCACGTTTACACTGATTTAGAGCATAATTTTGAGTGTAAAACGAACAGCACCCCCTGCCCTTGCTAAAATTTCAGGAAAAAACTGAGCAGTTACCGTCTCATCAGCTCCAAATAGACTTTCAAAGTGGGTCACCCATTCCTCCTGTTTAACATGTGTATCTGTGGTCATGGACTGCTCATCTCTTAAAAAAGGTGCGTTAATCAGAGACCAAAATACCTGCGAGCTTTTTAATATAGCAGCCTTCTGCACATTTTCCCACCACTCTTCCTTTAGGGCTTTCACCCTAGTAGTCCTTGCTTTTTTATAAGCTTGGCGTGAAGACTTAATCAAAGGTGGGTTACGAGGTTTGGACTTTAAGGTTATATAAAGATTTTTTAGTGTTTTAGCACAGTCGTCATCAAACCAGCTACATTTTTTACGATGGCCATTGTGTATAACACAGGTTAAGTTGTTTTTAACATCAGAAAAAATCAGCTCAAAGGCCGAAACCGTGCTATCATGTGAAACTGAATCTAGGCAAAGCAATATCTCCCCAAGTCGATTGGAGACTAGTTTGGCCAAGAACCTCCTAGTATCCACTCTTTCCCACTTCAAAACAATGCCGTTCTCTCTTGCAATTACAGGGTTTACGGGGAGTTTAAAAACACATTTGTTTTTCTTTACAGAGGGGATAAGAAAAGTTATTGCAGCATGATCACTGAAAGGATAAAAATCTATCTCAAAATGAGAGAAAAGCCCTCTTATTGAATCACCGACCAAAACTTTTTATTAATCAAATGAGAAACAAAAACAATCAGCAATATCAGTTCACATTTGGGACCATGTTATATGCTATAGGTCTAGCACGGTGAAAACAATGTCGATTATAATCAAATCATACTTTCTTAAGACCTTCCAATCCTCTCCCCAAGGCCCCATAACTCAGTTGTTTTCCGGTCGATTTCTTAGTCTTGACGGGGGTATTGGTGCGCATATCGTACCTCGATACTCATTTCACCTCCCCCAAATTTTTGACCAATTGTCTGGGCAGCCCCTACTTAAGTATATCGTTTTCTCAGCAACCATGCATTAATCCATATTACATTTCCAGTCATTCAACCTAAGAGTTGTTGGGGCACTCCGTGATAAAGCAATGTTACGTTTAGCCACTATAAATCCCAATGTCACCCAGAGGCGCCCTTTACTTGTGAGGTTTGTTTCGCTCTCCGTATATTCAAAAGACACCACTGCGCTGATTACGATGTATTTATAGGGTGAACTTCCCTCATACAGGAGATAATTTCCTTCCAATATACCCGTAGGTCCGGACAGTCCCATATCATGTAGAGAAAGGTGCCCTCCTATCTGCATCCCCGGGTACACCTTGGGGAGCCGATTATACCCATTTTTAGCAGGGTAGTGCGGTTGAGGTATGATCTATGTAATACTTTTAACTGTACCAGTCTAAAACGTGAGTGGATGGCTACTGCCCTGGGAGAGGTCAGGGCTTCTTGCCAATCCTCATCCACCATCTGTCCTAGCTCTTGCTCCCAGCAGGCATGGAGGGCGAGCAAGGGATCTGGAGAATTATTCATGAGTTTACGATATACCAATGATATCGCCTTCTTATCCAAGTGATCTTCCAACAACCTATCCTCTAACGGCGAGGAATACAGAAGTTCCTCCCCTTTTTGACAACACTGCCTTAGTGCATGCCTAACCTGTAGGTATCTGAAGGTTCCGTGAATACTAGCTGATATTCTTGTTGTAGTACTGCAAATGATTTTACGTCCCCTTGTACCCACAAGTGCCCCAACCTCGAAAGGCCTATCAAATCCTACCTCTTAAAGCCAATTTTATTTGCCAAGAGTCCCAAACTCGCAGAGTCCCATACTGGTGTCATCTGTGTGAGCTTCTCTCGTCACCCGAGAGCTGTTAGTGCCTCTTTCCAGACATGTAGTTTAGTGGAGGTTGGCTCAAAAAAGGAATTCACCTTGTCCCCTCCATAAATGGCCCTTAAATAGCCTCCAGGTTGCATATTTCGGCAATCCATTTTATATGCTCGGTCATCCTGAGGATGGTGCACCCAGTGGTTAATCACTGTCAGCTGAGCTGCCCAGTAGTAAATTCATAAAGCTGGGAGTGCCACCCCACCGTCGTGCCAACCTCTTGTTAGTTTCTGCAGGGTGATCTTTGAGGAGCCACCATCCCACAGGAGTAATCGCACCGCTGTTTCAGCAGTCTGAGAATATGCTTGAGAGACCAGGTAGGGGGAGTTATGAAGTACATAAAGGAATCGCAGCAGGGCCATCATTTTAAAGAGTGGTGCTCTACCCAACAGAGACATTGGTAGGGATCTCCAATGCTGTACATCACTACGTAAGCGACGGAGCGGAGGTTCAAATTTATGGTCATAAACATCTGTGTGATCTCTGGTGACGTATATGCCCAAATACTTAAACCTGTCCGCCGCTATAGGTATCGTGCACCCTCGAGGCAGAACCGGTGGATCGCCCGAGAGCACATACAGCACTGACTTCTCCCAATTTATCGTATACCCTGAGTATTTTCGATACAATTTGAATATATGCAGGATCCTGTGGAGAGTAGTCCTTGGACTCGCTATATATAACAGGATATCATCCGCATGTAGCAAAATTGTATCTTCCCAATCAGGTGTGCATCTCAGTCCTCTGATCAGGGGGTCCCCTCATAGCCATACTGCCAAGGGCTCCAACACCAATGCAAATATGAGCAGCGATAGAGGTCATCCCTGTATTGTACCCCGACACAGCCGAAAAATCTTTGACGTGCTACTATTGACAGTCACTTGGGCAAGCAGATCACATATGACAATCTTATCCACGATAGGCATTGGGGCCCAAAGCCCTGCTTTTCTAGTACAGCATACATGAAAGGCCCCTCGATGGTATCGAAGGCCATCCGTGCATCCCGTGAGACCACCGCTGCATCTTCTCTAATGCTGGCCGCTCTCCCCAGGGCTCCATGTAGCCTTCTTAGATTGAGCGCAATATTCCTCCTCGGCATAAAGCCTGATTGGTCCGGTTGAATCAGAGACTCTAGAAACTTAGTCAGACGGGTTGCCAATAACTTAGCCAATATTTTCACTTCAGCATTTAAGAGTGAAATTGGTCAGTAGGAGGAACAATCCTCCTTAGGTGTACCTGCCTAATGGATTACTACTATATTAGCTATTCGCTGGTATCTTGACAACATACCAAGCCCAAAACTCTCCGGAAACATTCAGAGGAGCATTGGGGCCACCTTTGACTCCATCTGTTTGTATAACTCTATCAGAATACCATTTGGGCCCCCGCCTTCCCCGGCTTTAATGCCCTGATTTCCTGAATTATTTCACTCTCTGTTAATTCCTGGTCTAGGAGGTCCCTTTCATCATCTGTAAGCTCTGTCACCCGGAGGGTGGCCTGTAATTCAAGTGCCTCCTCTATCGTAGCTTTATTTGATGGCTATAGCATGCCGCAAACTCGTCTGCAAGTTCTTGCCCCTGTCTAACCATAGTGCCGTCCCTCTGCTTAACCTCATAAACACACCTTGCTGCCGCCCCTCTTTTATCTAACCTAGCTAATAAATTCCCAGTCCTTTCTCCAATTTCGTAGAGTTTATGTTATAGCGCGCAATGCCTGGCCTTAGCTGCCTCTCCAGTTACCTCTCGAAACTCCCTCTGTTTGAGTCTGAGACGATGTTGTATCGAATCACCGTCATCGTGGACCAATTTTGTTTTCAAATCTCAGAGTTCGTGTTCTAAACTTTCTAGTTTGGCCCTTTTATTCTCCTTGTGGCCTGCCACAAGGGAAATCCCTTGTCCCCTAACCTCCGATTTATAGGCCTCCCATAATATGTTAGCGGAGTTGATTGTACCCTCATTTTCTGTTATGTAGTGATCAGTGATCTCTTGGAGTTTGGTTCCAATCTGGGGAATTTTGAGATACCACAGGTTTATCCCCAAACGGTTGGAGCGGCTGGTGGGGCCAAAGTCATAACGTACACACACTCGGGAATGGTCTGAAAACCCACGTGCCAAGTGGTGTGCTTCGTGGAAACACTGGAGTAAATGAGCCAGCGTAAAAATGCAGTGAATGCAGGAGAGGGTGCCATGGGCTCCTGAGGGATAGGGGTATTGTCGTGTGATCGGATTGAGTGCCCTCCATAAATCTGTGAGGCCCAGAGCCAATAGAAATTCCACTAGGTTAGTGCCCAGCTGGTCTTGTGGGTGTGCGGGCCAATGGTCGATTTCAGATCAAAGAGCCGCATTACAGTCACCTCCCGCAATAAAGATACCCTCTGGGAGATCCAGGAGGAGAGCCGCTAAGTCCGGGAACAATTGTACCTGCAACCTGGCCGGAGCATAGAGTGAGATTATGTTGAATAGTTGACCCTCCCAACTGCCTGTGACAACTACAAATTGGCACCTATCAGCGTGTACTGTCTTATGTATTGTAAAGGGAAAGGAGGAGCGTAGCAATATACCCACCCCTCTGGAGCCTCTAGTTTATCCCGCATGAGCAATCATTTTGTAACCCCACCTCTGTGGGTGTTCCCTGGATATGGGTCTCCTGCAGCAGGACCATCTTGTGAGAGTATTTTTTTAGGTACTGTAGGATCACCCCTCTTTTTATCTTGTCCCCCAGGCCATTAACATTCCAGGAGGGAATCTAGAATACTTTAGTTGATGCCATATTACTTATCTATCTTCTCTCCAGGAAGATGATCTTTTGGAACAGGGCTTCTGCGCTAGTTCCCTTCGGGACCTGAAGAGTGAGTATCCCCCATGCAACATTCAGTCGTGGAGGCCTCCCCACAAACCTGCCATTGTAACTAGAGCCTGTGGGAAGGAGAGGGTATCCCCTCCTGTCAGAGCCTGGAACATTTCTTATTGTATATCTCACTGTTGATTTTCTAAAAAATAACCTTAAACAAAACCAAACAAAATACAACCCACTCCCCCATCCCTGCCTCTCTGCATGACGGATTAGAAACTGCCCGCCCCCAAACTATGCAGAGTGCCTTTGTACTCAATTCGAAGCATTAACTTATGCAAGGGGGGACCCCAATCCAACCCTGTAGGAAAGTAGGATCTGCTTTTATGGTTACCCCCTGGTGATATGCTGTTTTTGAGTAGTCTGACTGGGAACCTGCTAATCAGGACCCCAGACTCTGCGCTTTCTCCCCTAAATTGGTATGGTAAGTACTTAGGTACATCCCAGATTGGACACTGGTGTACACTTATCAGTCCCTAGTATATGGCACTAATGTACCCAGGGCATAGTCCCCCATGGGCTGAAGCATGTATTATGACACCCATGAGAGACCACCCAAAATGTAACTAAAGGGCCTGCCTTTGCAGCCTGTGTAAGCTGGTGCTAGCACCACTTACGAAAGATATAGGTTTCCCTATATCTAAGGTCACTGCACTTAAAACCTATAAGTCACCCCTAAAGCAGGCCTTTCAATCCTGAAGGCAGGGTGCTCGGTTCTAAGTGTGAGGGTGCCCCTGCATGAGCAGAACCCTCCTACAGCCTACGGAGTCCATTCTCCCGGATTGTAAGTGAGACAGCCATATAACATATACAGGGGCACCGCGTCATTACGCGATGACCATCTCTAAACTGGCTGTGACGAACCCTGTCATGTTTAGTATCAAACATGTTGAAATCATACCTCCCACACCGTAAATGGAATGTATGATGTTACACGGCATACATTTACATCGCGGTACATTACATCGCGGTTTTGACAACGCAAGTCGTTACAACGACTTGCGTTGGAGGGCGCTGGACTTAGGAGTAGTATCATTTACTATTCCAACTCCAGTCTACGTACAGTAGGGAAGGTGTTGCATAGTAAATTATACTATTCCTTGTCCTAGAGCGCCATCTAGCGCAAGTCGTTGTAACGACTTGCGTTGTAAAAAACGCGATGTAATGGCATCGCGATGTAATCCCCGCGTTGTAAACGATGTTTCCCGTCTTTCAGACCCGGACAGTAAGCCAGGGCTACTGTCAGCCAGAGACACGTTTCTGCCTTCCTGCTGCTGAGCCAAGCTCAGGCAGGGGAAGGCAGAACAATGGGTATCCTGTTGCAGGGAGGTGTGACCACCTCCCAGACAGGGTTTAGTGTATTGGGGCAGGGTGGGGGCCCTTGCCAGCGCCACATAGTCTGCATGCAGGGCCCTCCACACTTGGTGCCCTCCATGCATAGTCCAGTTCAAACTAGTTCAGGAAGCCATTGGCTCCTGCTCTGGCACGAAACTGGACAAAGGACTACCCTCCCCCTTGTCCAGCCCCTCCTTAGGGAGGAACCCCTGAATCATCCCAACCCTTTTCTTAGGGTATTTAAGGGCTTACCTCTGGGTGGATCCCTAGATTCGTCGTGGGACAAGATTCATTTCATGATAGCACTTCCTCTTCAACCATCTGGGCTCTCTAGACTTCACTGGACTTCGCTCTGGGCATCAAGGCTGCTCCTCCTGATCTCATCGCCCTGCTTGTCTGCTGCAACATCTGTGCTTGTGCTCCAAACAGGAACCTTCCAAGGCCTGTGGACATCCAAGACACCTGGAGGAATCTCCTTTAAAGTGAAGGAGTCACTTCCCTGCATCTGCAGGCATCGCAATTAAGCTGACTGGTCTGCTTATACTGGGCTCCCACAGAAAGGCTCAGCAACACAGGTAGTGATTCTTCACATCCTTCAAGGCCTGCCCTGTCCTCTCACCAAGTTTGAGTCCAGTATCCCTTGTAGGAGCCGCAGGAACTGAGCCCCTGTGCACTGCATCAACTTGCAGTTGCTTGTTGGCTTCCTTCCATCAAGATCTTTGGGTTCCAAGTAGCCCCAACCTCAAGGATCTCCTGTGACCAAGATCTTCATCCTCACCATAACACCTGCATCATGGTTTTGCATCTTAGGTGAGCTGCTCGAGGTCCTCTCGCGACTCCAGTGCCTCCGGCCTAGACATCTTTGAATTCCGCAGGCTCCCCTGATTACTCGGGCCTGCCCTGACTCCCCTGCTTATGGTGACTCTCCTGGACCTTGCTGGTCCCACCATTGCATCTTCTTCAACTTCCACGTTGGTTGCTGTTACCAAGGCTCGTTGGTGCTCCCGCAAGACACCGACCCCTCAACTCTCGACATCCGACATGGGACAGCTCATGTATGGCTCCTGGTCTTCCACAGAGTCGCCTGATCCACACAGCTGCAGTTTCAAGGCCATCAGCACTCCTGCAACACTCAACATCATTGGGCATTCGTCTTCCGTGCCTCCTGGTCACTCTTGAGTGGCATAGATTCTGTCCCCTCTGCTTGCAGGTTCTTCACATCTTGAATCCACCTTTGGATTCCACTGGACACTTTCACCTTCTCCAGCAGCGGCATCTTCCTGAAGTGCTCCACTGAGTTCAACAGCGGTCTCCAACGCAATTTCTCAACTGTGAACACTTCTTCCCTGGTGCAGGTATCCTGATTCCTAAGGTATCCATGGGTGGGGTGGTTCTTCCCACCTTCTGTCTTTCACTGGGTTTCGTCAGGGTCCACTGGGAAGGGTCCTTCTTCTTAAAAAGTGCAACCGCCACTTACCCATTGACTTGCTTTGATTCCGTGGTTGTGTTCCCACTCTACACACAGCCTTCGTGGGGTTCCTGGTTATTTACCTTGGGTAGGTTCTTGGTCCCCGGCACTTCAACGTCTTCTGGGTATAGTCTTGACTTGATTTGTGGTTCACATACCACTATTATAGTATATGGTTTGGTCTCCCCCTAGCGACCACTGTGTATTGTGTGCTACTTACCTGTTTCCAATACCAATACCAATATTTCTTTATTTCGGTTTTTCACCATAAAAGAGCAATCACAGATATGTACAAACAAATAAAAACGAATAAAAAAGTTTAAAAAAAGATAAAACAATTCATCTAGGAAATTGCGTTTAAGATAAGAAGATGGTAGGAGAGTCAGTCATAATCCAGTCCTTGGTTTTGCATATTGAGGAAGTACCTCCTGGCCCACCACATGGAATTCAAAAAACGTGAGACCGCATAAACTATACGGGAATCAGTATTATATTTTTAAATTCTGAATGCTTCCTTGCAATGGGTTGTGCTGTACATTTTTACATAGCTGTACCAACCATCTTGTTCTAATTAAGCGATAACACAGGCAGAAAAAGAACACATGGAGTTCAGACTCAACGCACATGTTGCAGGCTGGGCACCCACTTGGATTGCCACCCACCCATTTGCACGTCAGAGCGCGCAGTGGGAGACAGCCATGATGAAACTGCACATAAAGTTTCCTGCCTAACACCGGGCGGATATCGTCAAGGCATGCCTCCAACTTGCATGTTTCTTTCACATCCTAAAACTGTAGTGTAAAGGAACCGTGGGTGGATCCTGCGTGGAGTTTTGTGGTTATTCCGACCCAATAGCCAGAACTTAAAAGTTTACGTGATGTTCTCAAGCATGCTATGTCAGGGTTGTCCCATAGATCTTTTAGCCCTATTGCATAAAGGCCTTTCCAAATAAATAGGAGCCAAGGCAACTTTCCTGAGCCGGGGAGTCTCAGGATTTCCAGTAGCTCCAATCTGTACTCTGCCAGTTCCGGTGTTACCCAGAGGGGCCGCCAAAAGAATAGTGGCCTGCAGCCAATTTCCTCAGCAATAGATCTCACCCCAAGGTCCATGCGTAGCGGAACCAAAGGGGAGCTTATCGGTAGTCCGAATAATTGTCTGAGGAATTTGTTCTCAGTAGTAGCCATAAGCCTATGGTTAGAGTGCCCCCATAATTCTGCCCCGTATAGGACAGCGCTCCTAGCCTGGGTTTTATAGATCTCCATGACCGGGCTCACAGGTTTATGGAAGGACTTTCTGAAGACCTTGGCCAAGCCGCCTGTAGTTTGTGTCAGTTTGAGATTAGATTTACTGATTTTGGCCCCCCAGCTCATGTTTTCGGTAAGAGTTAGACCCAAGTAGTTGAATACAGAGACCTGCTCCAGAGGAGTGCCATTCATACGCGGATTGGGTTGTGTAGATTTGTTAGGGTTGAAGATCATGTATTTGTTTTTTTGTATGTTGATCTCTAATCCACTAATCCTACAGAACTCACAAAACTCATCTAAAGTTCTTTGGATGCCCATTGGAGACTTTGAAAGGAGAAGGGTATCGTCTGCAAACATTATGGCTGGAAATTGCTTTTGCGCGATTTTAGGAGCGTCTATATCCTTACAAACTCTCAACGCATCTACCAAACCATTGATGTAAATGCAGAACAGGATAGGAGCAAGCACACATCCCTGTCTAACTACCCTGTTTACAGGGATGGGCTGCGTCAGTTCCCCGTTTTTCCCATATCTAATTTGGGCGTAGTTTCCATTGTGTAGCCGTCTCAATATGTCTAGAAGGTAAGGGGGAAGTCCCAGCTCACTTAGAACCCTCCATAAAGCGTCTCTAGGTACCAGGTCGAATGCACTCTTCAGATCAACAAAGACCAGGTACAGGCTGTCCCCCTCCAGTTGGACTGTTTTCCAATAGAGGAGCTGGAGCCTGAAAATCTGGTCTATTGTTAATGTTTACGCCCTAAAACCTGCCTGCAGAGGAGTCAGGAATGTATGTTCCTCCATCCAGGATTGCAGATGATCTAGGAGAATCCCGGCAAAAACTTTCTGTGAGACATTGATCAAGCTGATCATCTGTAATTTACTGGTGATAATGGAGATCCCTTATTGTATACCGGGATGATCTCAGCACCTAACCAGGTTGCAGGAAGGGCCATTCCCTGCAGGATGGCGTTGAAGATCACCCAAAAGTAAGGGCCCCAGATCTTAGGTTCAGCCCGATACAGGTCCCCTGGGATCTTATCCAGGCCGGCAGCCTTACCAGGTGCTATTTTATTTAAGGCTTTACAGACTTCTGACATGGCTATCTCAGGAATGACTATTTCAGATACCGAGGGAGTCGGATATACTAGAGTCTGGTTTCTCTCTGGGTCATCTTGTGGGGCATAGAGGGCTAAAAAATGCTCTCTCCAACACTCAGCCGCGATATTTGGCTCAAGGACCGCTTCGCCATTTTTACTACCAGTAGATACAATGCTCCAGAATGATTTCATGTCTTTGAATTCCAGAGGCAGTTTCAGGTTGTCCCACTGGTCTGTTTCCCAAGTGGATTTAGCTGCGGCAATGGTGGATTTATAGTTATACCTGGCTGTTTTCACTGTGAGATTGCACTTTGTTTTTATGGCCTCTATTAATGCTTATTTGGCAGCCCGGCAGTCCTTGTTAAACCAAGATTGCCTTGGCTTCCTCCCACGGCCCCTGGTGTATGTTGTCCAAAACATCTCCTCCAGCTTAGTGATTGTAGATTCATTAATCATTGCAACCTCATCAAGAGAGGCGGCGAGGTCTCCAAGCTTCACTATCTCTGATAGGGCCTCAATATTGGAAATAATGGCATCAAATAGGAGAGCCATTTTCCCATGTGATTTTTCTACCCAGGCCCACCTAACTTTCCGCCTATTGCTTGTTAGGGTCAGTCTATGATCAGCAGCGGATGAATTTGCAGATTTTTCGCCAGTGGGTGGGAGATTAAGTACAAGTATTAAGGCATTGTGGTCACTATCATATTGCGGACAGACAGTGAAA
Organism: Triturus cristatus; assembly: GCF_964204655.1. Taxonomy (NCBI): domain Eukaryota; kingdom Metazoa; phylum Chordata; class Amphibia; order Caudata; family Salamandridae; genus Triturus; species Triturus cristatus. The sequence goes on along the minus strand of NC_140581.1, from coordinate 239,735,439 downwards.
TCCAGGATAGAGGAGTGGCCCACTCTGTTGAAGGTATGGTTCCCTGGGGAATCTGATCCAAAGCGACCGCTGGAGGCTCGCAAGGAATATTTCAGGGTAAGCGCCTTAATCTGGAGAGCCAGTGGTATCCAGACCCTAATTGGGGGAATATTGGTCTTGGGATAGCCCACAATTCCTCCCCTCTAATACGGGTACACTCGCTAGATCTTTCAGTGGTTCAAATTGGCAGTTTAGATCACCTCCCACCACCACTAAAGCATTGTTCGGGAGGTTAGCTAACAAATTGTCGAGATGTTCGATGGTTGGTGACTCTTGGCCAATCTTGACCGGCCTTGAGTATATGTTAATTAGGGCAATTTCCAACTCTGCATTGAACGTCCACACAAAGCACAGTATGTCAGGGGAGTTGTGCATCACTCGGTTAATCCTACATCCTAGATGACTCCCAACCCACGAGCAAAGCCCACCAGAGGGTCTGCCTCGTCCCTTGGTCACAGCCGAATATGAAATGAAGCAAAACCCTTACGAGTTGAATTCTCCACTGCCCAGGTTTCCTGGAACATGCAGATATCACACGTTTCTACAACCCCCCCCCCTCCCCTCCCCAGTCAGGGCAGTGAAGCTTATTTTTAATACCTGCCACGTTCCAGGACACAATTTTAAGCTCTTTTGCTTCACTACTAATTACTGTGGGGTCCCCCTGCTCTTGGTTCTTTGAGTGAACTGCAGTGTCAAATGTCACTGCGGTTTCTATAGTCACTGCTTGGAGCATATTCAGGGAATCAGAGGTTAGCATAGTGTCTATCCCCCTGTCTTTGTTGCCAGATTTTGCCTTGTTTTTGCAAGGGTGGTTCAGGACATAAGGATGTACAGTATTGACAGGTTGTATGTCCTTAGTGATGATGGGAGATTGGAGACTAGCAGTGGCCATTGGGTCTTTGGGGAGATCCAGGGGGGCACTTGACTCAGTGTGAGCGTTTGCAATAGTTATAATGGGATCGTTTTCTGGGGGGCTATGTGGTTTCTTCCTAGGGTCCAGGGCCCTTTCCCCTATATGATCCCTCACATAAGACAACCAAGATGGCCCCTCTACCAAATGTCAATCGACCTCTTCTAGGGCCCCATATCTGTTTGCCAGGGGCAAGTTGAAGACATGGGTTTGCATTTGGGGGAAACCCTGGCCTGTCATTATCTGTGTCTGACGCCAGGCGTCTTGTCCATGTCTAGAGTTGTCCCTAACATCATAGATGGATGCTGGTGCATAGAAGTGGGTGAGCCGGGAAAGTCTAATAGCAGAACCCATAGATGGAAAACAATGGCTCAGATGCAATAGATTTTGAACAATACTGGGGTTCTAAAATTGACTATGACACAGTCTCCCCTAACATTTTTGGGTCTATTTCACACCCAACCCACTCTGCGTGTCAGGAGTATTTCACCAGCGTGTGCATAATTAAATTGACAGTGTCTAGCAAGCAAGTGTAAGCATTTGCTTTTTAACTCAAGGTGGGTTTCATTCTGGCCATCATTTAGAGGTGGAACACCTGTAAGAATGATGACATATGGAGTAGAGGCTGGTGGGAGGTTTATTGTTGGCAAGTCCATCCCTGCCCTGCCTCTCAAACTCTTCATCCCCCCTTTGTCGGAAGTGGTCCCACAGGTACCCTCATTTATGGGTGCACAGACACTGGCTTTGTGTCCCTTCTCACACTGCGTGGTTTGAGCCTACGAGGAGACTTTAGGGACCCCGCAAGGTAAGATGGACCTCACTCTATTCTCAGTTGTTCCGGGAACTGTGAGGTCTACAGTCCCCTTGCTGGTCACCCTTGCCGATGTAGAGAGTTTAGGTCTTGTCCTGGCAGTACAGGTGCATGTAATGGAGATTTGGTCAAGGCGGGCAGATACCTGGGCAAGTTCCTCCCTTACAATGGCTCGAATTTGGCCTCGTAGAGATTCCAACATGGGAGCTACCCAGGCAGGTGGTGCCAAATCAGTGTGCTGAAGAGGCACCTTGGGCACCGTCAGGTCTGGCCCGTCACCTGAGTACTCCGGGGATCCATCGTTGGTCTTCGTCCGCTTGACCCCAGCCTTAGATGTCATAGTGGGCTTCTTTGAATTAGTGGGCTTAGCTGTGCTCTTGTTGGCTCCCCTCCTTCTAGTGACCACTTTGGGGATTGTGCCAATGTCCAGTCCTGGTGTCGACGTCAGTTTTGTGGTTTCGGATGATCAGTCTAGGCTGTTTCGCGTGATAGGGGAGACCGTGATAGTGCTGATCTGAGGGAGATCCGGGGTCAGTGACAGTCTACGTTTGGTGAGTTCAAACTCAGTGGCCACAACACCAATTGCCCTTTGGAGCATTCTATCAATGGATGTCTGCGGTAGAGAGGGGGGTACAACCCGCGGGGGTGCATGACATAGAGCGGTGGTCGTCTGCTTCCCCATTGCCAGCTGTCTTTGCTATGTATGTCAAGGGTAACCCTATTTCACTCTAAATGCTGCTCGACTGAACAGATGAGTGCCCCACAGGACTTTATATCCCAAGAGAGTACGGGAGGGGAATCAGACAGGCATGAATAAAAGCAGAAACAGCTAAAATAAGAGACTGGGATCACTTACAATTTGCTCCCCGGGGTACCCTCGCTGTGGCCGCGGAAAGTCCAACCTTGATTTTTCCTGTGCTTTGTCAAGATGCAGCCGTGTTGGAACAAACTATCCAGGGAGCTTGAGAGCAAGATAAAATAAGGCAAAGCCAAGAAAGGGGGCCCAGCCCAGGCTCGTCCGGCCGCGGATGAGGGCAGACTGGCCAGCCCTTGACCCGGGCATCGCCCGCGCGTGTCCTGCACCGCGGGAGCCCGCCGGCAGCTTTACCGCACCTCCGGGCGCAGTAAGAAGCATCGCAGCCCCACTGACTGCTGGGGACTGAAGTTCTGGCGGCCGTTCCCCTCACAGCAATGCTCGGTGTTCTTCTTACCTGTTTCTATTGAAAAGTATTGTGTGCATTGTGTATATCTCCGGCTAGGATATACCTGAATGTGTTAGTGAGTATATTATAATAAATACATATTTTTATAAATATACTGTGTGGTTCTTTTTCACTTAATCTATACCGATAAGATTATGTTATGGTAAAACAAGCTGCTTTACACTCCTTTTGGACTAAGCATGAAGGCTGCTCTCCACAGCTACCTCTTAGAGAGCTTTCTAAGGTTGTCTAAAACCGCTAAAATCACCATAAGGGTCGTCTGGATTGGTGCAAGGTGCCCACTTACATAAGTATATACCATACGCCAAGCCAGCTTCTCACATTGGTGTGCAGCGGTTGGGATTCAAGTCTGCATTTTACCAGATAATCTTGGTGTGGATTAATTGAAAAACCATCACTAATCCTAGGTACATATAATACAGATTAGAATAAGTAACTTCTACTGAATTTAGGGTTGGGTAGTTAAGGGTCTAGCACAACCCTTTCACCAACCTCAGAGAGTTTAGTTTCCACTAGGTAGGTGCAACACCTCACTACAGCTAGAACCATGTCTTTAGTTAGGGATACTAGTCTACCCCCTTCTGTTAAGTACAGTGGTCTAAAGTTCTAGAAAGATAAGGACAGGTGGCAACCCCACCATTAAGTTGCTTTTAGAGATGCTGCATCAGGATGATATCCGTCCTGAGATGCCAGAAGACCAGGAAAATGTGGGTGCGGATACTCCTGAAGAGGTAGCATCAGGAGCTCTTCCTGATGAACTCAATTCTGAGTATGGACAGGAGGACTCAACCTGCCAAACTCTGACCCCCCAGGGCATAGTGCAGATGGAACAGAGGAGACATTCTTTGTTCCTCCTGTGGGGGTCCAGAGTAGACCAATGAGGTCCAGATCCTCCTCTAGAGAATCCAATGTTTCAGGACATTCCAAAGGGTCCTCCATATCTAGTAAGAGGGACAGCTCTTTACACAGGGATTATCAACTGCTTGAACTTGAGAAATCAAGGCTTAGGCCCAGGAAGGATCAGTTGGCCCATGGCAAAGAGTCCCTAGAAGTCCAGAAGGCTAGGAAGAAATTAGGCCTAGAGTTCCATGGTGGCAGCAACAGTGGCCCTAGAATTTGGGAAACCTCTTTTGATAACAGGAACCTGAGCAGGAAAGTCCCTTCTTACCAGGAGGGGGACAATATCCATAAATGGATCACTGCTTTGCAGAGGGTCTTCAAAGTTCAGAGGTCCCTCAAGAGCAGTGAGCAGCTATTCTGTGTCTCTCCTTTGTTAACAAAGGTAGTGATAAGCTCCTCGATGTTAGAGAAGATGATGCTGACAATTACTCAGTACTAAAGAGTGCTCTCATAGAAAGGTTTGGCTTAACCAGTGAACAGTATAGGATTAAAGTTCAGAGACACCCAGAAAGCACAGGCCCAAGACTGGGTGGATTTTTGTAGACAGTGTTATTAAGGCTCTGGAAGGCTGGCTTCATGGAAGCAAGATACAGGACTATGAAGGTTTGTACAATTTGATTATGTCAGAATCAGCTTTTGCATCAGTGCCTGGTGGACTCTGATCTGACTTCTCCCCAAGAACTGGGAAAGAAGGCAGATAAATGGGTCAGAACCAGAGTAATGGCACTGACCAGAAGAAGCAAGATTCTTCTAAATCCCAGGATAAGGGTGGGGACAAGGGCAAAGATAAGAAAGAGTCTCCTCCCTTGATGTTTCTCAATCAGGCTTTCAGGCCAAACACAATACGGAGACGGCCTTAGTGGAGGTGACTGATAACATCAGGATGGCACTAGACAATGGCCAGGCAGCACTTTTGGTGCTGCTTGACCTTTCAGCAGCGTTTGACACTATCTCCCACCAGATTCTGTTGGAGAGGCTACAAGATTTGGGTGTTCAGGGACTCACTTTGAAATGGTTGACTGATTTCTTAACGGATAGAACTCAGACAGTCACCCTAGGCCCTTTTAAGTCTGCCTCTTCCCGGGTTACCAAGGGGGTTCCTCAGGGCTCGTGTTTGAGCCCGACTCTTTTTAATATCTATGTGACCCCTCTGGCGAAACTTATGAGGAGTTTGGGGTTTAATCCCATTTCTTATGCAGATGATACCCAACTCCTCCTTACTTTTGACAAAAATAGATCTGACATCCAGCATATCTTCTCCAAGGGCATGATGGCCATTGCCTCTTGGATGCAAAGTAATTTCCTCAAATTAAACTCTGAAAAATCTGAGATTATGCTGTTTGGAGGCGCCACCATCTGTTGGTCACCTACTTGGTGGCCTGAGAAGTTGGGAAAAGCCCCTACTCCTAAAGAAGTGATCAAAAATCTTGGTGTTAAAATCGATCAAAAGCTCACTCTAGATGCCCATGTCAACTCTACGATTGGCACCTGCTACTATGTTTTGGGTCTACTCAGGAGAATTTTTCCCTTACTTCCTCCTGCTACTAGAAAAACGTTGATGCAGGCTTTGATCATGAGTAGAATAGATTATTGTAATGCCCTGCTTCTTTCGACCAATGAAGCCTCCTTAAAGAAATTGCAGGTTGTGCAGAACACGGCGGCCCGCCTAGTTGCGGGAGCCCCGCTCAGGACTCCCTCTGTGCCCCTTTTGAAAAAGCTCCACTGGCTTCCAGTAAGGAAAAGAGTGAAATTTAAGATAGGCTGTATTGTCTTCAAGGCCTTAAACGGTCTCAGCCCGTCCTATCTTTCTAGTAAAATAACCAATTTATCTCCTCTACGCTCTCTTAGGTCAGGATCTAAATGCCTACTCTCTATCCCCAGAATTAAAAAATCGCGTAGCGGCGGTAAAGCTTTTTCTTATCTGGCCCCGGTTCTCTGGAATGAACTACCACAACATCTCCGTGATTGTATGACCATCTCCCATTTCAAGAAAACTCCTTAAAACCTATGTCTTTTAATCAGCCTGCTGATGCAGTAGGGCCATTACACGCGCAGAGATACCCCCTGGGGTGATTCAGCGCTATACAAAATCGTAAATCAAATCATATCAAATCAAATCTACTCAAGGGCCCCAAAAATCGGCATCTGGGGGTGAGTCTCAAAATTCCAAGAAAGGCTAGAAGAAACCTTGGTACTTCATTTGTAAGATAAAGACCCATTGGAGCAGGGATGCTGGGTGTTCAAAGACCAAAGAGACTACTACTACTACCACTGCCCTTAAGGCACCTGCTCCCCCTAGCACAATACAAGTGATAGTACAGCAACCAAGGGATTAGGGGGGTTAAGCCTGGGTTCTGACTTAATAAGAACTTCAGCTTAGGCTGTTTTAGTCTGTGATGGTGGCACAGACCTTGCCACCTTGCTGGTAAGTCCCACTAAGTTAAGCAAGTACCGACAACAGCCTTTAATAAATGGAAAAGAAGCAATGGCTCACAGGGACACAGGGGCCTGTGTCACTATGGGGACAGTGTCACTATGGTGACAGAGAAACTTGTGTCCCCTGGTCAGATCATAATTGGTACCAAGTCACCAATGCTAGCAATGTCAGGACTGACCATTCCTTGCCAGTTGTGAACCTCAGCTAGGGAGGGGTAACTGGCCCCAAGATTGTTGTGGTATCTCTAGACCTAACTGTAGATTGTTTGTTGGGCAATGATCTAGAAACACTTTAGCTTGGTCTGAAGTGGAGTTCAGGACTCATGCAGAGATGATGGGCATCTCTGCCAGTGTGTTTGCTGTCACCAGGGCTCAGGCCAAACAGCTTAGCAATGAACAAGCACTGGATCCTGGAAAAATGGACCAGTTGCCTACCAAGAGAAGGAGCAGGAAGGGTAAGGCTTTGCTCCTCACAAACTCCCAGTGAAGATCAGCCTCCTGAGGGACATGATCTCAGCCCATGTGAAGGTACTGCCCCAGAGGATCTTGGGCCTGACTAGGCAGAGTTCTTTGGGGCAGGGGGCCCTTCCAGGGTAGACTTGAGGTTGAAGGAGCAAACCTGACCCTCTCTTGAACCCCTCAGGCAGCAATCTGTTGCCGAGGAAGCAAGGAATATCAGTGGGTCCCATAGGATCTATTGGGCTAGAGACAACAAGCCTGGTGCCACCAGAAGGTTGGTAATACCCCAGAAGTTCAGAGGTTTCCTCCTCTCTCTGGCACATGATATTCCTCTTGCAGGACACTTAGGGCAAAGCAAGACTTGGGACAGGCTTGTCCCTCATTTTCACTGCCCCCATATGTCTGAAGACACAAAGGAGTTTTGCCAAGCCAGTGGTAAGTCAGGTGGAACAACAAAGGCCCCTTTAATTCCACTCCCAGTGGTTTGGGTTCCCTTTGAGAGGGTTAGGATTGACATTGTTGGTCCCTTGAACCCACCAACTGCATCTGGGAACAGTTATATGCTAGTGGTGGTGGACCATGCCACTAGATACCCAGAGGCCATTCCCCTTAGAACCACTACAACTCCTGTAGTGGCCAGGGCCCTCCTGGAAATCTTTTCCAGAGTGGGCTTCCCTAAGGAGGTCTTAACAGACAGAGGTACACACTTCATGTCTAGTTATATTACTGCCATGTGGAAAGAGTGTGGAGTGAACTACAAGTTCACCACATCCTACCATCCACAGTGCAATGGGCTTGTGGAACGATTAAACAAGGCCCTAAAGGGTATGACCATGGGACTCCCAGTGAAGCTTCGGCGAAAGTGGGATGTTTTATTACCCTGCCTTCTCTTTACCTACAGAGAGGTTCTTCAGAAGAGGGTTGGCTACAGCCCATTTGAGCTTCTGTTTGGTCATCCAGTTAGGGGTCCCTTGTGTCTAGTGATGGAAGGATGAGATCAACCTCTCAAGCCTCCTAAATAGGACATTGTGGACTATGTCCTTGGCCTACGTTCACGCATGGCTGAGTACATGAAGAAGGCCAGCAAAAAACATGGAGGCCAGCCAAGAACTTCAAAAAGCTTGGCATGACTGTTTACCACCCAGGCCAGAAAGTGTGGGTGTCGGAACCTGTGGCCCCAGCAGCTCTCCAGGACAAGTGGAGTGGCCCCCACACCATACTTAATCAAAGCGGTGAGGTCACCTACCTGGTGGACCTAGGTACTCCAAGAAGTCCACTTAGGGTACTCCATGTGAATCGCCTAAAACCTTTTGTTGACAGGGCTGACATGAGCTTGCTCATGGCAACTGATAAGGGACAGGAGGAAGAGAGTGACCCTCTTCCTGAGCTCCTCCACCTGGTGTACCCATGAAGTGGGCACGGGTGACAGTCTGCCTGTGAAGCGTAAAATCTACAGACAGCCTAACCATGTCAGGGATGTCATCAGGGCAGAGGTCCAATGTAGGAAGGTAGGATCTGCTTCTTATGGTTACCCCCACGTCTTGCTGATGCAGCACTGTTTTTGGCCTAGTCTGACTGGGATCCTGCTATCCAGGACCCCAGTCTATCTGCTTTCTCCCTTAAATTGCATGTATGTACCTTAGGTACACTCCATATTGGATACTGGGATACCCTTATCAGTCCCTAGTATATGGTACACCATGTACCCAGGGCATAGGTACCCCAGAGGCCTCCCCTGGGCTGAAGCATGTATTATGCCACACAGGAGGGGCCATTCAAAATGACACGACAGGCCTTCTACTGCAGACTGTGTAAGATGGTGCTTGCACCACTCACTGAGATATAGGTTCACTATATCTAAATCACTACACTTAAAAACCTATCAGTCACCCCTATGGCAGGCCTCATCAATCCTGAAGGCAGGGTGCTGGGTTTTACATGAGATGGTGCCCCTGCATAAGCAGAGCCCCTCTGCAGCCTTTGGAGACCATTCTCTGGAGTTGTCTGTGATGCAGCCAGACTGAAGTAATCAGTTCCACGCAGGTAGAAGTGGTTCAGAGAGGTTTATTCAGGATAGTTGTAAGATCACAATCAGGACCCCACCAGGAGCAGCGAGCATGCTACTCAGCCCAGCCAACTTTGTGTATTTGACTCCCAACATTCCATTTTATGTAGTTCAGCAAGATTCCATTGGCAGTGCAAGAATAACATTAGGGTCAAGATACAACACAGGCATATATGTTTAAGTGCATTATAACCTCGCTGTAAATGCTAACTTTAAAACGGCTGCTTAGAAACATGTCGTGTTTGGTGTCAAACACCTTGGAATCATACCTCCACACCAGTAACTGGTGTGGGAGATATGATTCCACCCTTCTTGAACCACTACTGTGGGTCACCGGTGTACCCGGTACCAGCTTTCATGACCTGGGCAGCACAAAATGGATTCTGCCAGCCACAGACACAATTCTGCTCTCCTGCTGCTGAGCCAAGCTCGAGCAGAGGAAGGCATGACAATAGGCATCCTGTCACAGGGAGGTGTGACTACCTCCCGAACAGGGTTTAGTGTATTGGGGCTGGTTGGGTGCACTCTGAGAGTGCCAGAAAGTCTGCACTGGGGGCACATTTGGTGTCCCTGTGCAAAGTCCAGCTCAAACCAGTTCTGGGAGCCATTGGCTCCTGCTCCGGCACAAAAATGGACGAAGGACATGGGTGTAACCACCCCTCTGTCCTGCCTCTCCCCTAGGAGGGTCCACAGGATGTTTCCAACCCCTTCCAATGGGTATGAAGTGGGTTACCTGACTACAGGACTTTAGATTTTACCTGAACAAGATTCTGCTAAGAAGAAACCAAGTACTTCAACTGTCTGCACGATGCTGGACAACTGAAGAATCTCCCTTGGAGTAAAGGAGTTACTCCCCTGAAAAAGCAGGCACCTAAATGCATCTGACCGGTTTGCTTCTCCTGAGAACTCCAAAGATTTCAGCAACACAGGAGGTGAGTTCCTGAAGATCGCTGAGGTTGATCTACCCTCTCAGTGATTTTGAGATCAGTATCCCTCGTGGGAACCGTGCAACCTGCACCCCTGTGCACTGCGTACATTTGCAGTTGCATATGCTTAGTGACAATTCCAGAGTTTGTGCATTAGACTCCGTGTAGTCCCAACCCCAAGCAGTATTTGCACTGAAGATTTCTGGCCTCCACTCACCGAGTGTCTTGTGGGATGGTACTTTGCAAACTTGCTTGAGGTCTCCTCGCAATTCCTGGTCCGTTGGCCTGTGGGTCCTGGCGAGAGTCACCTTGTTTTTTCTTGGGCTTACCTGGTTGCTCCAGATGTGCCTTGACTCTCCATTGCTTGCAGAGTCCCCTGGACCTTGCTGGTCCACACCATAACCTGTTTCTTCTGACCGCATGGGTTGCATTTGCTAAGGCTTGTTGGTGCTCCAGACTGACATCAACCTCTCAGCACTTGACATCCTTCGCGGGACAGCTCACTTCTGGATCCTGGTCATCCTCGACATCTCCTGGTCTCCGTGGCTGCAGAGTCAAGCAACCCTTCTTCACACCTGAAGCACCCGACATCGGTGGGCATTCGACTACTGAGCCCCTGGTCACCTGAAGTGACCCAGACTCTGTCCCCTCTGCTTTCAGGTTCCTCTCACCTCGAATCCAGGCTTGGATTCCACCGGACACTCTTCGCCCTCCTGGCAGCAGTACTTCTTTGCAGCTCTCCATTGAAAACGACGAAGGTTTCGAATTCCACTTAACCCCTATACACCCGGCTCCTCTGGGAAAGGTAACACAGGTACCTCGGTACTCACTGGTGGGTTGGCCTTAGAACCTCCCATGTGCCAAAGGGTTTCCTCGAAGTCCTCGTAGAAGTATCCTTAACTTGTAACTTTACAACCGCGACTTTCCCATAGAGTTGTACGGAGCACGCGGTGGTGTTTCCTCACTGCACCCGTCCTCCGTGGGCTCTCAGTGTCACTCCTCTGGGTGGTTCCTTGGGGTACCAGTGATTCTACGTGCTCTAGGCACTGTGTCTAGTCAAGTTGTTATTGTTATACCATTTTTTTAGCATATGGTTCAGTCTCCCCCTGGAGCCCGCTGTATAATTTGCTATTTACGAATGTTCTAGAGATTCAATATTGTGTTCTTTGTGCCCTAGTTTCACATAGAGACTAGTAGAGCGTGTTATATTAATGAATACATATTTTTATATAACTACTGTGTAGTTCTCCTTTCATTTAGTCATTTAGGAGGTGATATTCTGGTAAAACAAGCTGCTTTACATTCCTTCAAGATTAAGCCTGAAGGCTGCTCTCCACAGCTACCACTAGGATAGTTTTCTAAAGGTTATCTTTGACCTCATATATCATAAGGGTCGGGTGGACTGGTACAGGGTGCCCACTTTAATTAGTGGACAGCACATATCAGGCCACCTTCTCACATTGGTGTGCAGCGGTTGGGATTCAATCTTGCTATTGTTTTACCAGATAAATCTCATTGAATGATTAACCGAAAACCACTAAGTATTAGGTCCTAATTATAAATCAAGATTAGAAAAAGTAAGTTCTACTGAACTTGGAGTTGGGTAAGCCAAGGATCTAGCACACCCTTTCTCCAACTCAAGAGAGTTTAGTCTCCACTAGGTTAGGTAGGTACCTACACCACATAACACTAGTATGTCTTCTAGAGGAGAAGCCGGTGGCTCTCTGCCAACTAGATACAAGGCATCTCATTTCTAGAATTGAGAGCCATGTGTGCATCTAGGAAGTTGAGGACAGGGAGAACAGCAAACACCCAACGTCTCATTGAGATTTTACTCTTAGATGACCTTAGGAAGACCCCAGGGTCTGATGAGGTAGATAGAGTGGGTGGGGCAGAAAATGAGGATGGAGCGGGTGACTTTGCTACGGGCAGGCAGTACGGAGCTTCTTACCTGGGCAGCTGTGTTGAGGCGGACGCCCCCCCTTTCATTGCCGCTGCTACTGGCGCAGCAGGGCTCGACGTAGGGAGTGCAGGACTACGCCTCCCAGGAATCCCGGCAGCACTACCGGCCCCACCCATTGACACTTCCGCCCCAGGAGGCGATAAAACCAAACGACTCCCTCGGTGGAGCGGGTGACTTTGCTACGGGCAGGCAGTATGGAGCTTCTTACCTGGGCAGCTGTGTTGAGGCGGACGCCCCCCCTTTCATTGCCGCTGCTACTGGTGCAGCAGCGCTCGACGTAGGGAGTGCAGGACTTCTCCTCCCAGGAATCCCGGCAGCGCTACCGGCCCCACCCATTGACACTTCCGCCCCAGGAGGCGATAAAACCAAACGGCACCCTCGGTGGAGCGGGTGACTTTGCTACGGGCAGGCAGTACGGAGCTTCTTACCTAGGCAGCTGTGTTGAGGCGGACGCCCCCCGTTTCATTGCCGCTGCTACTGGCGCAGCAGCGCTCAACGTAGGGAGTGCAGGACTACGCCTCCCAGGAATCCCGGCAGCGCTACCGGCCCCACCCATTGACACTTCCGCCCCAGGAGGCGATAAAACCAAACGGCTCCCTCCGCGTCGCGGGACGCGCGCGGGCGGCGCCGGGCTAAGCCCGGGCAAAGGGCTGTGGCCGTCCGGGGCTGGCCGAGGCTGGGCTGGGCTACATCTTGTTCCAGTGTATTTCTTTGTTATGGATTATATAGACCTGGGATATAGTGCATTTCACCTTCAGGTCCTATTTTTTAAAAGAGGATCGTTTGTTGTTGCTTATTTGTATTTTAAATTGATTAACAGCTTCAGTGCCCATGACGAGATGGTCTCGTCATGGAGCGCGGTTGCGCTGTGCCCATGACGAGACTATCTCATCATGAACCCCGCCCGCTAATGCAACGGCCGGCACAGGGCGGGGAAAGGGCGTGGCACTGAAGGGGTTAAGGGATTCTGGTAGATCCAGATTAAGGCTTTTTCTGGTTTATATTTTAATCATACACTTGTATGTATATTTAGCGAGCCAATCATGTCTACTGCCAACAAGGAGATTGTACGTTCTAATATAGCCACCCTTGATAATTACCTTGTGAAAGTAGTCGACAAAATTAACAAGGAGCATCGACTTTCTTTGGGTCAGGGGAGTACCTTGGTTCCTCTACTCAGTACTCCCAACTCACCCACTTCTTTGCCTACCTTATTAGGGGATGGTAGTGGCAATTTGGAGTGTCCTGTACTTTCAACAACGGTTACTTATGAAGAACCAGATTCCAACCTGACTACGCCAGAGCCTTATCAAGTATTACCAGTTTTATGCTCTCCGGCTCCGAGAGTGCAGAGAGTATTAAGATCAGGGAAGGGCGTTGCCAGGACAACTCTCCCAAAACGGGGGGGGAATCATAATAAAAAAAGATCGGACCCCCCTTCTAAGTGTGTTGCTAGTGATTTAGGTACAGAAACTAATAACACCCAAGTAAAATTAGATCCCAAGCAGTTAGAGCTTTTGATTAGTATTATAGATACAAAGCTTGATAAAATTATTATGCCTTTAATGGATAGACTTGATACTCTTTCAGGGGAAATCAAGAGGTTGGGAGGTCTCTTGAATTCGCATACTGGGACAAAGGTTAGCTCAGTAGAATCATCAACGGTTAATGTTTCTGAAATGGAGACCTCTAAGATACCCAATGGGGGTTTATGCCCAAACACTGCAGTTGTATCGAACCCAACGGTGTGCCCAAGTACTTCAACCAAAACTGCGGCAGTGGATAAGTCAGGGAACATCACTGCTAAGTCTAAAAGTTATGGTTACTCGACGCCTAATTTCCCCCCGGAATGTGCACCATATGTGGTGGTTTTAACAAATGTTCCACCACTTTTGGACACCGGGACTCGTAGTAACCTAGAAACCCACGAGTCCCTTAAGAATAAAACTGTGGCTTGGCTTAATCGAGAGTGTGGTTTCCCAGTAGCTCTGTCTGATCAAATTTTAACCACTACCAGAGCTAACTGGATAGGGAACTCTCATAAAAGTATTAGTGGTGATTGTGTGATTGTCAATTTTAACAATCCCCAACCAGCTACCACTACTCTGCTCAGAGCCACTTCTCGACCCTTGAAAGATCAGGGAATCTCACTCAGACCTCTGGGGTTTTTCTATCAATATTTAATTAATCAACCACCTAATGCCTTTAAAAGGGGTAGCGGCAGTGCCTCTAGTGTGCCCAGCAGGTTTGAGGTGGTTACATCCAATCGGTTTCAATCCCTGAGTGGTTTAGATTGTAATGATTGACTGGATATTGATGTGGCGCCCTTTGAAGATGGAACAGTATTTTGTGGAGCAGAGTTTGAAGGAATTACTACTGGGCCCCTAGGTAATGTTAGTATCCCTCCTGACTTTTGCCCGTTAATTGACCTTGCGGGTGATGTTGAGGGGGCTAAAGGGGTATTGCCTGCAGTTGACAACCACAGCCTGAGTCCAAGCTTATTTTTCCAGGATGAAGGCACTGAAATACTCTCCGGGTCTATGAGTAGCTTTTTTGTCAGCTGGAATGTTGCTGGCCTAGCATCCAAAGAAGATAGCCTGGGATGGTCAGAGTTTATCAATCTTTTTGATATCTGCTGTTTTCAGGAAACATGGTGCAAAAAAATTTTTCAGGTTATAATGGCTTTGTTTCCTATCAGTTACCTGCTACGGCTTCCATTTCTGGTAGAGCTAAGGGAGGGCTTTTGGTTCTAATTTCTATTAAAGTCCCCATTATTGTTAAAAAACATGTTTCAGTGGGGGCCCATTCGCAGATTTTATGGCTCTCTGAGAGGGATGGAAGAAATATTCTTTTAATCAATTTTTACAATGATATATTTGACAGCACTAGGCACTTGGTGGTAGATGCACTGAGAAGTGCACTAGATGATATTATTGAGGGTTCTAATGTTGTTTTCGAATTTATTTTGGCGGGGGATTTTAATATTGTAGTCTGTCCCCTCTCTAACCATTGTTTGTGTGGGATTACCAACCGCTTTAGGGATGTGGATCTTCATTTTCCTCATAATAAGTATGGGGATTCTTTGAACCATCTCTTAGCGGCCCTTGACATGGAAATATTGGTCAACGAAAAGAATGATCATGGTGAGAGTATTCCCACATTTACAGGGAGGGGGGCAAAAACTGTCATTGATTTTATTAGCATGTCATCAAGTCTTGTCCCATGGAGTTTGGCACCTAAGGTCGTGGATATTGTGCTTAGCGATCATAACTGTATTATTGTAGAGGTTGTTTTATGGAATAAAAAACCTGTACTTGTACCGCAGGTTATAGTTAATATTGAACCACATAGACCCAATGGTACAAGGTCAAGATGGAATGGTGACAAAGCGGTTATGACGTCTGATTCAATTATTAATAGCTACCTATTTGAAATTACTGAGATTCTTGAGCAGGCTGACGTTACTGCCGATTCTGTTCAACATTTTATCCAAATTAATTCCATCATAGAACTAAAATTTACTAAATCAACTGAGTGTAAATTTAAACAACAAAGGGGTTGGTTCAATCATGCTTGCACTCGTGCTCTTAAAGACCTTAAAGACGCACTGGCAACCAAACCTAGAGTTAGGGACCAGGTGTCTCAGCTTAGATTAAACTATAAGAATACAGTTAAGCGTAGGAAGATAGAGCTACAACATGAGGCTTGGGATAAATTGACACAGGCAGCCGAAAGGAAAGATTGTACATTATTCTGGGCCACTGTTAACTGCCCATTTTTAAAAGATGAGAAGGTACCGGAATTAACCTCCACGGTTAGTATGGAAACATGGATTTCCCATTTTTCTATTATCTTTGACTCGGATAAAGTTTTGGCCAATTACAATGACTGCTGGCCCATAGTTCCCTTGGATATTAGTATCACCGAGGTTTTAGGTAGCATTGGTGCTAGCAAAGGAGGAAAGGCCCAGGGACCCGACGGGGTGCCCATTGATGTTTATAAGTTAGTCCCGGAGGTATGGGGTCCTATGTTGGTTAAAGTTTTTAATGCCGCAGTCTGCTTTGGGGTACGCCCAACCTGGGAGGAATCAATTATAATACCTATCTTTAAGAAAGGTGATCGGGGGGACGTGAAGAACTATCGCCCCATTTCCCTGTTGGATTCCTCTGTAAAAATAATGAGTAGGGTACTCTTGGTTAGGCTGGAAGAATGGGCAGAAACCAATGGCATTCTGGCAAATTGCCAGTATGGGTTCAGAAAGGGTCGCGGGACGATCGAGCAATGTCTGAATCTTGAACTCTTGATTGGGAAATATACCCAGGCAAGGAAGGGCTCTATTTATCTCTGCTTTGCAGATTTGAGTAGTGCCTTTGATTTGGTGGATCATGCTATTCTCTGGGCTAAGTTGATTGAAATGGGGGCCCCTGAGGGTATCATCTTTTTCTTGGCCCGACTTTATGCTAAACTTCGAACCAGTGCACGGTATGGTTCTAGTGGGGAGTGTACCACTAAATTTCGGATCGGGCGGGGCATAAGACAGGGGTGTGTTCTTGCCCCCCTGCTTTTCACCCTTTTTATTAATGAAGTGAACTCTGTCCTACAGTTAGTAGCGGCAGACGCCCCTAGAGTTAATAATATTAATGTTCCGGTATTACTCTATGCGGATGATGCCGTGTTATTGTCCAGGACCCCGATAGGTCTTCAACGCTTAATGGATGGGTTTTCACAGTTTATTACATCTAGAAAACTAGTGATCAACAAAACCAAAACTTATACCATGGAGTGTGGGCCGGGGAAGAGTAAGCCTCATTCTTATTATATTGATCAACACAGGGTCAAACTAGTTGATATTTTTAGTTATCTTGGAATTACTTTTTCCAAGAACTGTAGTTGGGCCAGTGAGCATACTAGTGTCAGAGCTAAGATGGCCAGAAGCGCCAATGGGGTTTTTACTTTTGGCACTAAACTAGGGGACAAACGGATAAGTGATATGCTTAAGATATTTCAGTCACGATGCCTTTCTACCGCCCTTTATGGGGCGGGGATTTGGGGCTTTGCCCCGGCCGGGTGCTTACAGGTGGAGGAGAATGTCTTTTTGAAAAAACTTTTGAATCTACCCAAATCTGCTTCAAATGACCTAGTTCACAGTGAACTTGGTATCCCATTTCTAAATGATCTGATTCTCCGGAGGCCATTATTGTTGTGGCGGTCAATCTGGCTGAAAGAAGAGGCGTCTTTAAATAGAGCCATTATTAACGACTGTCTCACTGCTGATAACCATTTAAAGATCCCATGGATTAAATATATTATCAACAGTTTTCAGGAGATCTATGGCATTGATATTAAAATTGATAGATATGGGGCCACAGAAATTTCTAAGTCAGAAATGAAGCATATCTTTCTGCTGTGTAAAACTGAGAGACGGGCTTGTAATACTGGCATTTTATCCACCTGTGTGCAATATAGCATTATGAACGAATTGGAGGGTTATCAACCTTATTTAACCCAGGTGACCAGAGTTTCCCACAAGTTTGTTTTAACTAGACTCAGAATGGGGATTGTGCATAAATTGGTCGCATTCCCTTCCGTGAACAAGCAGCCTGTTGGTCCCTGTCCGTGTGACAACTTGTCAGTACAAAGCACTATGCACTTTCTTTTGCTGTGTCCATTATATGGGAACTTTCGTGTAGCTTTTTTAAAACCCATTTTTATAAAGTTTGGTGTTAGGACAGTACATGATTCTTTTAAACTGCTTTTTAATCTGCATCATCCTGATATCTGTTTTTTTACTGCGACATTCCTACTAAAAGCTATTAATGTCAGGAAAAGTATGAGTTTTTAAGTATTTATTCTCCCCTCGTCTGTATTATATGTTTCTTTATAGTTATCTGCCGCCAACTGTGATGTTACTGTATTGCTATCAATTTTTATCATGTATGTGCTTATATGGACATTGTTTTTTGTTCCGAATAAAGCCTTATGAAATCAAATGAAAATGAGGAAAGACCAGAAAGTGAAAACTTTTTTGATCTGGACTCAAATCCTGAACAGGAGAATCAAAATGATTCCAACCTGGGCAATATACATCTTCCTTTAGGTGTGGGAGAAAGCCCCACTGGCCCTCTCTTAACTCCACCAGGAAGAGTACAGAGTTTACCTAGGAGATCCAGAACTCCCTCTGTTTGAATCTCATCACTCAGGAACTTCTGTAGAGACTTCCAAATCAAATAGGAGGGAATCCTCTTATGATAGACAGTGCCAATTTCTGGAGCTTGAGAGAGTCACGCTCAGGCTCAAGAAGGAGCAATTGACCCTAGACAGGGAATCCCTAGAGCTCCAGAGAGCAACAAAGAGATTGGGACAAGAGTCCCATGGTGGCAGCAACAGTGTCCCTAGGGTTAGAGAGTATACTCATGATCATAGTAACCTGAACAAGCTAGTCCCTCCCTATCAAAGTGGGGATGACATCCACAAATGGATAACTGCACTAGAGAGGGCCTGTAAAGTACAGAGGGTTCCTCAAGAGCAACGGGCAGCTATCTTGTGGCTCTCCTTTGCTGACAAAGGTAGAGATAAGCTCCTCACTGTTAGAGAAGAGGGTGCTGACAATTATTCAGTCCTGAAGAGTGCTCTCATTGATGGATTTGGATTAACCACTGAATAGTACAGGATTAAGTTCAGAGACACCCAGAAGGCATAGACTCAGGACTGGGTTGACTTTGTAGATTGTGCTACTAAGGCTCTGGAAGGCTGGTTACCTGGCAGTAAGGTGTGTAATTTTAAAGGATTGTACAATTTTATTATGAGGGAGCAGATTCTTAATAATTGCCAAAATCAGTTGTTGCATCAGTACTTGGTTGATTCTGATCTGACCTCTCCCCAAGAATTGGGAAAGAAGGCAGACAAATGGGTCAGAACCAGGTTGAAGAGGAAAACTCAGAATCAAGGTGGTGACCAAAAGAAGCAAGATGCTAAAACTTCAGATAAGGGTGGGGAGAAGGGTAAAGACCATAAGTCTTCACAAGGGCCCCAAAAACCTGCATGGGGGGGGGGGAGTAATAGTCTATCAAAGGAAAAGGTAAAAAGAAACCTTGTTATCATATCTGTAGAGAGAAGAGACATTGCACAAAGGCTGCCAATTGTCCATGGGCCAAGGAATCTATTCCAGCCACCACTGCCCCTAAGGCAACTGTTCCCCCTAGCTCAGTTCCAAGTGGTGGTATACAGAACAAGGGTATAGTAGGGTTAACATTGGGATCTGAGATGGATTCTGGCTTAGTCAGAATTCCAACTCAGGCTGTGTTTGTCTGTGATGGAGGCATGGATATTGCCTCCTTATTTGTCAGTCCCAGTAACCTGGGCAAGTACAGACAACAGCCTTGGATCAATGGTAAGGAGGCCATGGCATACAGGGACACAGGTGCAAGTGTCACAATGGTGACAAAAGATCTTGTGGACCCTGAACAGATCATACTTGGTGGGAGGTACCAGGTGACCAATGCAAGCAATGTCAGGACAGACCATTCCTTGGCAGTTGTGAATTTCACCTAGGGAGGGGTAACTGGCCCTAAGAAAGTTGTGGTTAGCTCAGACCTCCCTCTAGAATGCTTGTTGGGCAATGCTTTGGAGACTTCAGCTTGGGCTGAAGTGGAACTCAGGACACATGCAGAAATGCTGGGCATCCCTGCAGATGTGTTTGCCATGACTAGGTCACAGGCACAAATGTCTTCCACTGAACAGGCCCTGGATCCTGAAAAGATGGACGAGGTACCTTCCAAGAGAAGGAGCAGAAGGGGTAAGGCAGTGTCTTCCCCCCTGCCTCAGGGTGAGGATCAGTCTCTTGAGGGAGATGATCTCAGTCCCTGTGAAGGAACTGTCCCAGAGGAGCTTGAACCTGACCAGGTTGAGTTCTTGGGGACAGGGGGCCCTTCCAGTGCAGTACTGAGCCAGGAGAAGCTGAGCTGCCCCTCTCTTGAACCCCTCAGACAACAAGCTACTGCTGAGGCTGCTGGGAGTGCCAGTGGATCCCACAGGATCTACTGGTATGATGGACTTCTATATTCAGAGGGTAGAGCACCCACGTCTGGTGCAACCAGGAGGTTGGCTATACCTCTGAAGTTGAGGCTTCCTATTCACACCGGCACATGACATTCCATTAGCAAGACACTTAGGCCAAAGTAAGACCTGGGACAGGCTTGTCCCTCACTTTCACTGGCCTCACTTGTCAGAAGACATAGAGGAGTTTTGTCACTCCCGTATCCCTTGCCAAGGCAGTGGTAAGGCAGGTGGTACTACAAAGGCCCCCTTGATACCACTACCTGTGGTGGGGGTTCCCTTTGAGAGGTTTGGGATTTACATTTTTGGCCCCATGGATCCTCCAACTGCATCTGGGGACAGATTTATACTAGTGGTGGTGGACCATGCCACTAGGTATCCAGAGGCAATCCCACGTATAACTACCACAGCTCCTGCTGTGGCTAGAGCTCTCCTGAGAATCTTTTCCAGAGTGGGTTTCCCTAAGGAGGAAGTATCAGATAGAGTTGCAAACTTCATGTCTGGTTATCTGACTGCTATATGGAAGGAGTGTGGAGTGAATTACAAATTCACCACAACCTATCACCCTCAATGCAATGGGCTAGTTGAGAGAGTCAACAAAACCCTCAAGGGCATGATAAAAGGTCTCCCTGAAAAACTTAGGCGCAGATAGGACATCCTTTTGCCTTGCCTTCTCTTTGCCTACAGAGAGGTTCCTCAGAAGGGGGGTGGATACAGCCCTTTTGAACTTCTGTTTGGACATCCAGTTAGGGGTCCCTTATGTTTTGAAGGAATGGAAGTTACCTCTCAAACCACCTAAACAGGACATCGTGGACTATGTACTTGGTCTCCACTCCAGGATGCTGAGTACATGAAGAAGGCATCCAAAAACCTTGATGCTAGCCAGGAATTGCAAAAAGCCTGGCATAACCAAAAGGCTGTTTTGACTGTGTATCAGCCAGGACAGAAGGTATGTGTGTTGGAGCCTGTGGCCCCAGCAGCTCTCCAGGACAAGTGGAGTGGGCCCCATACCATTCTTGAGCAAAAGGGGAGGGTACCTACCTGGTGGACCTTGGAACTCCTAGGAGCCCCATAGGGTGCTCCATGTGAACAGGCTCAAACCATATGTGGACAGGGCAGACATGGGCTTGCTCATGGTTACTGATGAGGGATAGGAGGAAGAGAGTGATCCACTCCCTGATCTCCTCTCACAGAACCCTGATGATGGTTCAGTTGATGATGTAGCCTTGGCAGGCAGCCTCACTGAACAGCAACAGAATGATTGTAGAAAAGCCCTCAATCAGTACAGACACATGTTTTCACTGACTCCAAGTCAGACTACCTGGTGTACACATGAGGTGGACACAGGAGACAGTCTGCCTGTTAAAAATAAGATTTACAGGCAACCTGGCCATGTCAGGGACTGTATCAGGACTGAAGTCCAGAAGATGTTGGAACTGGGAGTGATTGAGCCCTCAGATAGCCCTTGGGCTAGTCCAGTAGTCTTAGTATCAAAGCATCACACCCAGGGTGGTAAAAGAGAGTTGAGGTTCTGTGTTGACTACAGGGGACTCAATACAGTCACTAGGACTGATGCTCATCAAATTCCAAGGGAAGATGAACTAATTGGTACTTTGGCCTCTTTCAAGTTCTTAAGTACATTTGACCTGACAGCTGGTTACCGGCAAATCAGATTAGCTGAGGAAGCAAAACCAAAAACAGCATTCTCAACCCTTAGTGGGCACTACCAATTTGTGGTGATGCCTTTTGGCCTGAAGAATGACCCTGCCACATTTCAAAGGCTCGTGAATAAAGTTCTCACAGGTCTGGAAGCCTATAGTGCAGCTTATCTAAATGATATTGATGTCTTTAGCTCCACCTGGGAGGATCACCTGGTCCACCTGAGAAATGTTTTGGAGGCCCTTCTGAAGGCAGGCCTCACTATCAAGGCTACCAGGTGCCAGATAGGGCAGAGTTAGGTTGTATACCTAGGCCATCTTGTAGGTGGAGGACAGGTTCAACCATTGCAGAGCAAAATCCAAACCATCATGGATTGGGTTGCTCCAACTACCCAGCTTTCTTGGGCCTGACTGGGTACTACAGGAGGTTTATCAAAGGATATGACTCCATAGTGACTCCTTTGAATGACTTAACTTCCAAAATAATGCCTAAGAAAATTCAGAGGACAGTTAGCTATGAAAAGGCATTTGATGACCTGAAGTAGACCATGTGCACTGCTCCCATTCTGCAAAATCCTGACTATTCCAAACAATTCATTGTTCAAACTGATGCATCTGAATTGGGGTAGGGGCTGTGTTATCACAACTGAATGAAGAGGGTCAGGATCAGCCAGTAGATTTTATAATCAGAAGGCTGACCCCCAGAGAGAAACGTTGGTCAGCTATTGAGAGGGAAGCCTTTGCTGTGGTTTGGGCTCTGAAGAAGCTGAGGCGATACTTGTTTGGCACTCACTTCATTGTTCAGACAGACCATAAGCCCCTCTTATGGCTAAAACAGATGAAGGGTTCAAACTCCAAACTTTTGAGGTGGTCCATTTCCCTACAGGGGGTGGACTATACAGTGGAACATAGACCTGGGAGTAACCATGCCAATGCAGATGGACTCACCAGATATTTCCACTTAGAACATGAAGACTCAACTGGTCAAGGTTAGTTTAATGTCCTTGCGTTTGGGGCGGTTATGTAGGAAGGTAGGATCTGCTTCTTATGGTTATCCCCACTTTTTGCTGATGTATCACTGTTTTTGGCCTAGTCTGACTGGAATCCTGCTATCCAGGACCCCAGTCTATCTGTTTTCTCCCTTAAATTGCATGTATGTACCTTAGGTACACTCCAGATTGGATACTGGGGTACCCTTATCAGTCTCTAGTATATGGTCCACCCCAGAGGCCTCCCCTGGGCTGAAGCATGTATTATGCCACCCAGGAGGGGCCATTCAAAATGACACGACAGGCTTGCTACCACAGACCGTGTAAAACGGTGCTTGCACCACTTACTGAGATATAGGTTCACTATATCTATCTAAATCACTACACTTAAAAACCTATCTGTCACCCCAAGGAAGGCCTTATCAATCCTGAAGGCAGGGTGCTGGGTTTTGCATGAGAGGGTGCCCCTGCATGAGCAGGGCCCCTCTGCAGCATTCGGAGACCATTCACCGGGGTTCAGGGGTGTAACGCAGGCCCCCGCAGCCCCCGTGGTGCGGGAGGGCCCCTGCGCTCCAGGGCCCCCCTCAGCAGAGCCAGCAAGCACTACACAGCCATGTCCTTTTTAGGTCTCGCCTAGACAGCGCTTGCGCTGTCTCTACGAGACATGCAGTGTACACTTTAGTGAGGAAGTTTCTGTGGAAGCTCCGCCCATCTTTTATATTGGCTTAGGTCAGTAACTACAGTCTTCCTATTGGTTTAAGGCTTGTTAGTCCCGCCTCATGACGATTAAGTCATCATTTGTATCCTTCCAAGGCTACTGACCCCTTTACCGGCGCACTTCTTTCTGACACGCGGCCTAATCCGTCTGGAAGCGTGTGTGAGCGCATGCCCAGTGCTTGGAAGGAGAGGCGTGTCGATGCAATGTCACTGCCACACTAAGTGTTAATTCAATGACAAGACCAAAGACTAACAAATGATGCTTATCTATAATTGATTAACGGAACCATCTCACGGTATACGTTACCTAAGACTGTTAGAGCGACATTGATAAAATTGTTAACAAGCAAAGTGTGACAGCCCAGTTCAAGTACTTTGCTGCCTTACACCTAAAATAGTGAGAAATATCGTTAAGTCGTTTGTGAATGGAAGATAGATACCTGTCACAGTGCATAGGATTGTGGGTATGCATATGCCCTGCTCAAGTCCCGCATGACGCTATCAGCAGGTCTACACGCCCATTAGGGCAAAGTCTCGCGACGTAACTGTGCTTGCACTGACAGCTCCAGCATTGAGTGAAGAGAGAGGGGCATGGCCATGCAGCCGTGCTGCTGGCAGACCCCAATCGCCCCCTCTCCCCCCCCCCCCACAGGACGACACCATGCGAACCCGCATCGGCATCCACAGCAGCCAAAAAAATAAAAAGCCCAGCTAACTCCAGTAAAACAAACATCATTTGTAAATATCTTTATATAGTAATGACATCGCCGCTCACCCACCGCCCCCCTCCCCGTTCGTGCCTTCAAATGAGTATAGATAATAAACAAAGCTAAAATCAAAATGAGCACACGATATGCTCTTGAAGAATGTAATCATGCGAGAACGAAACCGTGGCTGCTCTGTAGCAAAGCATTGTGGGAATGCAAATTTTCCACGAGTACTGTGCTTCCTGTAGACGTCATTTCCCCGTTACATATATGAGGGTGCAGTACCTCAGGTGATTACTAGGTGTCCCTGTATAGTCAGGCTCTACACAGCCTGCCAGGACACATTGAAAGAGCAGGAGCACTCCATAGTTTTAAGCGCAATCCTCCAGTTGTTGAAAATTATATTCATTAATTTGTTTCTTCGAGGGTGGTGCAACCCTACCACAAACCTCATGTTTCCAAACAACAATTAAAAGGGGAGCGCGTGCCCTAATGAGAATTACGCGCACGCGATGACGGGGTCTTTTCACGAATTGCTGTGGCCTAGCTTTAAACAGAAGGCAGCGCGCGAGCTACTTCTCGGATTCCCGCAGGATTCCTCCAAACATTTAACACAGTATCTTTATCACACGGAGTACAGTGAACGAATAAGAAAAGTTTTTTTTTCTCTATCTATCCGCAAGGCCTTATCTCAGCCAGCCTGCCACGGGCCGTTGCCCTCAGCAACTCGGCTCGGGGTACTCAGCACCACATTCCAGTCTCTCCACCCGGCAGCCAACTAGCCCAGCTGAACTGTGCGAACCACTTCACAGTCAGCCATTATCAGCCTTAGGCCAGTCGGGCCGGGAGAAATGCTCCATATATTTAACAGTATATCCCCATTCCTGTCACACGGAAAACAGTGGATGAAGACAAAGGGTTGTCTTTAATAGTACAAGAAACTTAAATCACGCCAATGTTACGGGGTGTAAATGCACATCAAACGTTCTCAAGTATAGATAATAAACAAAGCTAAAATCAAAATGATCACACAATATGCTCTTGAAGAATGTAATACATGCGAGAACGAAACCGTGGCTGCTCTGTAGCAAAGCACTGTGGGAATGCAAATTTTCCACGAGTATTGTGCTTCCTGCAGACGTCATTTCCCCGTTACATATATGAGGGTGCAGTACCTCAGGTGATAACTAGGTGTCCCTGTATAGTCAGGCTCTACACAGCTGCCAGGACACATTGAAAGAGGAGGAGCACTCCATAGTTTTAAGCGCAATCCTCCAGTTGTTGAAAATTATATCCATTAATTTGTTTCTTCGCGGGTGGTGCAACCCTACCACAAACCTCACTTTTCCAAACAACAATATTAAAAGGGGAGCGCGCGCTCTAATGAGAATTGCGCGCACGCGATGACGTGGTCTTTTCCCGAATTGCTGTGGCCTAGCTTTAAACAGAAGGCAGCGCGCGAGCTACTTATCGGATTCCCGCAGGATTCCTCCAAACATTTAACACAGTATCTCTATCACACGGAGTACAATGAATGAGTACAAGGCCTTATCTCAGCCAGCCGGTCGGTCAAGCCAGCCTGCCACGGGCCGTTGCCCTCAGCAACTCGGCTCGGGGTACTCAGCACCACATTCCAGCCTGTCCAGCCCGTCTCTCCACCCGGCAGCCAACTAGCCCAGCTGAACTGTGCGAACCACTTCGCAGTCAGCCATTATCAGCATTAGGCCAGTCGGGCCCGGGAGAGAGTCACCAGACAGAGGATCATTTAAACCTTTCGATTTAGCCGAGTACGTAAGCTTGGCCTCATAAGTATTAGTCTGGCCTGCACAGCAGTGCAGCTCAGCCAACCGACTTACGTTAAAAAAAAAAAAAAAAACAGGTAGGCCCATCTATCAGCCACCTTGCCTCACAGCAAGCTGCCCAGCCGTACAGTTACAAAAACGTAATTGAAACATCATTCAACACGTGACGGCTCTTAGCCATAAGACCGAGCATAAAGCTGCCACTGCATAGTCAGCAAATGGAATTGCAGATAAAACATACATCACACCAATGTTACGGGGGTATAAATATAAATAATAAAGCTGAAAACAAAAATCATCCCATGATATACTCTTAAAGAATAATCATGCGAGAATAAAACTGTGGCTGCTCTGTAGCAAAGCATTGTGGAAATGCAAATTTTCCATGAGTATTGTGCTTCCTGCAGACGTCATTTCCCCGTTAGATATATGAGGGTGCAGTACCTCAGGTGATTACTAGATGTCCCTGTATAGTCAGGCTCTACACAGCTGCCAAGGTTTCAAATTGCTTCTATGTGACATTTACATTATTTCAGTGTCATACGAGGCAATATTTCTCTCCATGTGTTCCCATACCTGGCGTGTCACGCAGCTTGGTGCTTACTTTCCCTCCATATTAAACAATAGTAGATGTTTCGGCACCCAGGCTAATATGCTGCATGGCTAAATACATACAAGGTCCCAAAGGCGAGACCGGTGCATTGCAAATGCTTGTTTAATACTGGGAGCAGGTTATGTAACAAACTCTTACGCTCGCTCTAGAGACTTGTCTTCATAAATTAAATGGTAAAACGTAAAAAATGGTAATGGTGCACACTGCGCAGCGTGCAGATGTCTCCGCCGCCACGTCTACGCGGTCTCTTCACCCTTAGGGTGGGGCTGGTGAGGTGACCAATAATTGCATGCGCAATGGGGCTCGCGCAATTAAAAGTGCGCGTGACTGGTGAGGCGAGGAGGCATCCAAGAGGCCAGAGACGATTGAGAGGCACCGCACTGTGCGACGGCGACCGACAGCCATAATTTAATTATTTCTAGCCCCTGGCTAGCCTTGTTTGCCCTGTCTTCTGCGGCCCGCGCAGGTGAGTTCCAGACAGTCAGAGTGAATGGAATGGGAGGGAATCAGGATGCATGCATCATCATGGGCAGTGGGCTGTGGGCGGCCGGGTCGGGATTAAAAACCAAGGGGCAGATTTATGAGGCCCGTTGCGCCATCGGAACGTCACTTTTTGTGACGTTCCGTGATATTTATCAGGCAGCACTGAGCCACTTTTTTTGGCTTAATGCTGCCTCATAAATATCAGTCCCTTTAACGCAGTGTTCTGCGTTAAAGGGGCGTGCAATGGGTGTTGCTGGGGCCGTTCCCAGCAACATCCATGGCCTTTTGACACTGCCCCAGATTTACGAGAAATCGTAAATCTGAGGCAGCGCCAAAAGCTTCCGCCTCCCCAGGGGAGGCGTAAGGGAGGCGCAACGGGGAGAAATATCTTTATTTCTCCTCGTTTTTCCTTTTTCTATGTGTGCTGCATTCTGCAGCACCCATACATAGAGGAAAAACCTCTTGTGATTATTTTTGTACAGAAAGGTTTCCCTTCCTGTACAAAAATATTCATCTCCGCAACGCAGGCACCCTTGCACCATGGTGCAGAGGTGCCTGCGTTGGCGCAGGCAGCCCATTGTGCGCCGGCGCAGGGGAAAAGGACAGGAATGCGCCGCATTTTATAGATACGGCGCATCCCTGCCCTTTTCTTTTGCCGTAGGGAAGCACAGCAGGAAGGCCTGCTGCGCTTCCCTACGGCAAAACCTCATAAATCTGCCCCCAAAGGTAATATAGGCCCCAGCCCGGTTCTGCGCAATGTGGAGACTGTGAAGCAGTTACATATCTCCGCTCGGATTCACGCTCCGCTTTAGCCGGGCTCTGTACCGTGGGGTAAAGCAGCAATTAGCCAGTAAACATTTGGCGTTCTTTTTAGGTCTCGCCTGAGACAGCGCTTTAGCGCTGCTCTCGCGAGAGCTTTTGTAAATGGGGGATCTGGAAGTGCAAACGAGTGCTTTTAGGCCTCCAAATACAGTGCATGTGCGCCGGCCGGGCGCGCGCACCATTTGGAGGCCTGAAAGCACTCGTTTGCTTTCACTTTCGCGGGCCGCACGGCCGCTTTGATGTTTTATCGCGATCGCAATCACTTTCACACAGTGCATGTGCTCTGGGCGCGCGCACCATTTGGCAGCCTGCGTGTACATTTCGTGGGCGCTTTGATGTTCTCAGTGAGCCGCGCCGCCACTGCGAACATCAAAGCGCCCGCAAAATGTACACGCCATTTGCCACCCCCTCCCTTAACCCACTTCCTGCTTGTCTTGTTTGACAGGCATCTTCACTTGCTTTTTCGAGTACCCTTGAAGAGAGTGATGCAACGTGTTGATAAAGTAACTTCTTGCGTAACTCGTGCTAGCACTGGCCTCCATCTGCCATAGGTCCCTTTGATGGTACTAAAGTGGTATTTTTCCAACACATTACAGCGTTGGTTTAGGCTTTTCATTCATTGATTCGGTCCAGCTCTGGTCTCCAGCTATGCATGCTACTTACACTAACAAGCATTTGCAATGCATTAAGTCTCGCAGTTACACAAGTTAAAGCTATTGGCATTGTAGATGACAATGCCAATAGGCATTGTTATTTGCAATGTCAATAGCTCAAACTCGCGTAAATGCGAGACCTAATGCATTGCAAATGCTTGTTTTTTCATCCTCTTTGCTTGGTCGACGAAGCCAAAGTTAAAATCTAACCTAAGGGGTGTGGTGGGGGGTGTGCGTCACAAGGGGCCTTGCTAGCTTGGCTTCTTGAGCTGTTTAAACAGCAGCATATTCGAGAAACGTCCTACTCTGGCACTGTCACTCCGAGCTTTCAGTGGCTGTATGTATCCCCCTCGGATACAGTGAGGGTTTAGTGTCGGACTCGTAGGTGAGGGTGGTGGGGGCGGGGGTCTGTGTCATTTAAGGTTGTAAACTCGGCGTGCACTATGTGGGGCGTGTGTTGTCCCCGCACCAAGTGCTCTGGCTCGTACTAGTCCACAGGTGGAAACTAATATCAGGCAGGCGCGCGATGAGCATGTGGGAGATGTGTCACCCTCTCCCTACCTGTGTTATGGTATAAATGTGTGTCATTCTGAGGAAGCAAACATGTCAGAAAATGTGAGCCAACCGTTCGAGTGTGTACTGCGGGTCTGTGGAGGAAGCCAGCAGCTGTGTCCAACAGCCCCCTCCCTCCCGC
This sequence comes from Triturus cristatus, assembly GCF_964204655.1. Taxonomy (NCBI): domain Eukaryota; kingdom Metazoa; phylum Chordata; class Amphibia; order Caudata; family Salamandridae; genus Triturus; species Triturus cristatus. The sequence goes on along the minus strand of NC_140581.1, from coordinate 239,706,514 downwards.
AGACGTGCAATCCGATCACAGTGGGTGTATCGCAGTGTAAACTCTCAATAATTGCTTGCGAAGCGCCACGGTGCAGGTGCAGTAGTTTAGCGGGTTGAGCGCCTGCTGCTGAGATAACTCACAGACTCTAAACCTGGTACATCTATTGTACCGCACTTCATAAAATGATTATGTTTCGTTTAATTGAAACATTTACTGAAATGCTGATTATCACACTGTTGTTCCTGTCTTCCCTACCCAGGCGGGCAACTAGAGCCAAATTTCAGGGGGGGCTGAAAAAGATTTCAGGGGCGGGGCTAAGTCTTCCAGCCATAGGCAGAGTAGCTGTAAGAAGGGGGGAAAACACAAAAAAAGCCTCATTAACGAGTAAATGGTCTTTTCAAGACCTGTGAAGTACTCGGGTCCGGCTGCAATTAGACGGACGCCAGCCCGCGAGGCTGTCTCAGCCGGGCTGACACACATGAGGGAGGGGGGGGGGGGGTAGAAGCCCGGTGAGCCCAATGGGTGTTGCGCGCCTGTCCCTACCCCCTGTTTAGTGCTTTGGGATGATTGCTAGTGATGTGGAAGTGAGAATTGTAAAAGAAAACACAATAAAAAACAATACATTTCGGTAATAATATCACTGTACATGGCGCGGAAGCTGCAAGTCCAATATGAATGATATATTGTTATTTTAACCCATTTCACCGGATCTTCACTGCAGCATTGTCTGGCAAGTCACATATGAAGGACTGTGCTGTCACTATGCCTGGCTCGAATAGAATTTCATGCAGTGGTCTTTAAATATATTATGCCATGTTCCCCTCACATCTAAGTAAAAACTGTTTACCACTTTGCCTCCTCCCCTCACACCACTCCCCCGGAAAAGAAAGCGGACTCTAAGTTCTTGCCTCTTAGACAGTGTATGTGCTCCATGTTGTGTGACATACTGTGAGCTTACCAACAACATGCAGGGTCTTGTGGTCCACCTGTTGCTTACCATTGGTTGGTTTTCCTGTCATTCTCATTTGCCTGCTTCTTGTTTGTGTCCCAGTTTGTCAATCATATGTTTGTTCCTCCCGTGCAGCATAGCCTCTTTTCCATCTCTTTTGGTTTGTTTGCTTCTATGCACCCACTGCTTGCTTTTCATGTTATACTTTTTTCTTTTCGGTTAAGCAGTTCGTGGGAGTGCATGTGTTTTTCAGCTGTTTCCTTCAGTGTTCCGTGATGCTCTCAAGCTCCATGTGCTTCTCTCCACCCCCATGTTGCGCTCACCTCATGTTCATGTATGCCCCCTTGCTTTCTCATCCATGTGCTTCTCTCCTGCCCGCCACAAGTTGCTCTCTTTCACCTGTTTATTCCTCCCCCGTGCTCCACTGTGCTTTTTTTTCATCTGCTTCCCCTAACCCGCCCTCAAGGTTCCTTCTGACCAAGTTGGTTCAATCCCCCCATGTTGCTCTGCTCCATCTGCTTAAAAAAAGCTTTTGCCTGTTTTATTTTCATTTCAGTTACTGATCCAACTCAGATCAGTAACTACAAAGAAAAAAAGATAAAAAGATAGCTCCCACATCATATTGAAGTCATGTCATGCGTGGTGTATATGCCTTCAAAATAACATGTTGGGCCATGTCAAATGCTTTTTTTTTTTTAGTTCTTTAAGCCATGCTGCACATAGCTAAAAATCATTGACAAAGCTAATTGGTCCTGTTAGACCTGTCAGCCCTTTGGGTGGTCCCTCCTCATCATTATTTATTTTGTCCCACTTTTGCCTCAAACCCTGTTTGAATTTTTCCTTTTTGGGAACCACCAGACTTTTTCGTGTTGCTGCAGATTCAGGGAGCCATTTTAGCTACCCCTGAAACTTCTGTCTGAGGGCCTGGAGCACAAAATGGTGGCCACCTGTGACATCACCAGCATCCACTGGAACCTACCAGCACCTTCCAGAACATTCCAGAACTCTGTGACAGTTGGAGGCGGTTTAGAATGTTGGGAGGTTAAGACAGAGTGTTGGCAGTTGGAGCTGGCAGTTGGCACCTGACTGGCGAAGGGAGAGCAGCACAACAGTGAAGGAGGAAGGAGTGAAGCAGCAGGGGTGGAAACTTGTGCCTGGAGTGGGGTCCATAAACCCACCCTTGATACTAGTCCCTACTGATGGATCCCAGCCTGTAGCCCTGTGTGGGAAGAAGCCAGAAAAACTCATCCTAAGGACCTGGACAGCAGGAACAGGCCTTAGAAACAGAAAGCAGCAAGATCCTGACCTGGAAACTGGTTTCCCTGGAGTCCGGCGTCGAGTAGCCTGAGACCTGGAGCCCGAGGTGGAGAAGCGGCGCTGACTGAAGAAGCAGACGTCGTACCCGGAGCCGCCTGAGGTCGTAAGAGGGCGCCGACGGAGGTCGTGAGGAATACCAGAGGTCGAGGAGGAAGTCAACCGAGGTCGAGTGAGCGGCGTCATCGGAGGAGTGAAGTCCGCCCTCCGGAGTCGTCGGAGACCGAGGTGAAGTGTACCGGAGGTCGGGAGTGAGGATCGCACTCCGGAGTCGCCCGGAACCTGAGAGGAGGAGCACCGGAGGTCGGGGGTGAGGATCGCACCCCGGAGTCGCCGGAAGTCGACATCGAGGCCAGGCCGGCTGACGTCATCGAAGCCGAGAGCGCCATCGGACCGGAGCCGCCCGAAGTCGACATCGAGTAGAGACTGCCCGACGCCGTCGAATCGGAGGTCGAGATCGAACCGAGGCCGCCGACATCGGACCGGAACCGCCTACCGGCGTCGTCAAAGAACTGACATTGTGCCGAGGCCGCCGAGATCGAACCGGAACCGCCTCACGGCATCGACACGACTCCAGCGGCGTCGGAGCATCAGAAAAAGGGCAGTAAGTGGAGTAGAGGGCGCCTAAGGCCCTGTGGAGACCTGAGAGACTACTCTAAGGGGCTAGGGAGGTGCTGAAACCAACCTGACTGTGCCAGGGGTGAACTGGGACTAACCTAGAGAGGTTGTGTGGAGAGAGAAAGCCAGGGCACTGGTATTCCCCCCTTGATCTACCTCAGTTTAGGCCTCAGCCTTGTCCCAGCCAGGGAGTAGCCCCCCTCAAGCCTTCCACAACCCTACAAGCTGTGCCTGGGCCAAATCAGCCCTTAGGAATTGAAAAGTGATCTGATTACATGAGTGTTGCTGTATACTTTTAATTATTTATTGGGGGCACTGTATTTATTGTGTTTTACCTATTTATTGCTTTACTATATTTATTGGTCCACAGGACTTGTTGGTGCACAATATTTATTGGTACAGTATTTATTGCCTCCGAATATTTAATTGCCTGTATTACCTGCACTTATATTTATGTCCTTTATATTTATGATCACCCCTATTTATTGAATCTTCAGACAGTATTTATTTGACCTGCACTATTTAAAATTTGTATATTGTGATTGACTTATTTATTTTTCCAATCAGCAACTAAGAGAAAAAGATAAAGAGAGATATTTTCATAATTTTTACGGTGTAGAGTCGTTTTTGGAACGGATGCACGCATGGTTATTGTATGGGTATATTGTATGCTTAGCACGGTGCCTGATTCCTGACCACTCGAGCCAAGCTACCACAGTGTGTTCGGGAAGTCCACCACCACCCCTTCTAGTGTGGGAGTGGTTTTCCAACATAAATTGGTGTTCAGTGGTGGGATAGAGCTGTGCCTACATATACTCAACAATAACTGTGGGTAGTCCATAGGCCTACACCGGGAGTTTTCTCAAAGCGGCCTTCCTAATTGTGGGATTTTGTTTTTTTCCAAATTTACTCTGGTGGTGGGAGGAGGTATTATTAAAGGTACCCCCCTGCATTGTTACTGCACAAAACCTGTCCTCTAACCTGAGTGGGCGAGATGGAGTTTGTACTAGAAAATCTAGAAACGTACACTGTGGCCCAACTCAGGGAGTTTTGCCAGCGGGAGGGGGTGTACTGTCCCCCAGGAGCAAAGAAGGGTGCACTCCAAACCAGCTTAAGGGCTTGGGGGGAGGCACGCAGGGAAAGCAAGGCTGAGGAGGAAGACAGGGATGGAGAGCCTGACCCCGAGGGGGCTGAGATGTACCAACCTGAGGTGGGGAACCTGTCAGCAGGGCCCAGGACACTTTCTAGGAAGGGCAGCACTGTCTCTAGTGGGGGCTTATCCGAAGTGGAGTTAGCAGATCGGAGGGAGAAAAGACAGCTCACATGGGACTTAGCAAAGCTGGAGAAGGAGAAGGAGGAACAGAGGATGGCTCATGAGACGGAGAAACAGAAGATGGCTCATGAGATAAGACTGAAAGAGATAGAGCTTCAGATCCTAAGAATTGGGGCACCAACTGTTCCTAATGGTGGCAGCAAAGACCAAGAGATCACCAGGGAATCCAAACCCTACCTGCCAAAGGACATAGTAGCTAGCTATGGGTTGGGTGATGATATCGCCAAGTGGCTAGCGGCCTATGAGGTCTCGTTAAGGGCCCATGGGGTTCCAGAGAAGTACTGGGGAGGGGGATTGTATAAGTACATGCCTCCAGCTGGTAGGGATGCTTTATTGGCCCTCGAAGAGGATGAGCAGACCCACTACCCCACCATGAAACTGGCGCTCATCAGAAAGTTTGGACTAACACCTGAAAAGTACAGACAGAAGTTCAGGGGTAGTCACAAACTGGGCACACAGAATTGGGTGGACTTCCTGGACTATGCAAAGAAGGCACTGGAAGGTTGGATTCAGGGCAGTGAAGTGAGGAACTGCGAGGAGTTGTTTGACCTAGTACTGAAGGAACACCTGCTCGAGAAATGTTTCCCTGAACTGCGGCAACACCTGGTGGATAGCAAGCTGACCAGTCCCCGGAAGCTTGCTGAGGAGGCGGACATTTGGGCTAGTACCCGGGTGTCCACAAGGGGGACTGGAGGGGATACTCAAAAGGCCGGACAGGGCGCCCCCCAGAAGAAAGAGGGAGGGGAAAAGAAAAAGGAGTTCTCCAAAAGCCCCCAAAATAGCTTCCAAGGAAAGGGAACAGGATTCACCCCTAGGGCTAACCCACCCAGAAACCCTAATCCTGGCCAGAGTCAGCAGCCAAGGGTTGTCCATTGCTACGAGTGCGGTGGCGTTGGACACTATAAAGGAGATCCGAAGTGTCAGAAACGATCACCCCCTCCCACTGGAGGAAAGACCCCCGGAGTAGCTAGTGTAGTGCTCGGGGAGGAGATGCCCTTAACTAAGGGAAGGGAGTGGGCGGGTGTCACTTTAGTGTCCCTGGGAGAACGGGAGATGGTTCCTAAGATCCAGGTGCCCGCAAATACCGCAAAGTATGGGCAGTGGATCACCATCAACGGCCAAAGAGGGGAGGCTCTGAGAGACACAGGAGCCAGTATGACTATGGTGCGTAGCCAGCTGGTGTCTCCAGAGCAGGTAATTCCCGATGTACTCCACCCAGCCGCGATGGCTGACGGCAGAACAGGCCACTATCCCGTGGCCGAGGTTCCCTTTGAATGGGGGGGGGTTGCAGGTTCACTTCGAGTTGCCGTAAGCCCTGCCGTGCCAGTCGATTGTCTGCTGGGGAATGACATGGAGCACAACGCTTGGAAGGAGGTGGAATACCGGACTCACACCGAGATGCTGGGTACACCTGACTGGGCCTGTGTTAGCACAAGGTCCGCGACTACCCGAAGAGGGAGTTCATTCCGGCTGGAGCCTGGAACAAAGGCCCAGCCAGCTGCCAGTCAAGGGAAGAACCGAGGACAGGAGGAGCCTGCCTCGGCGTCTCCACCCCGTAGGACGGATAGGCCACCGGAGGTGGTGGACCAGGAGTCTGCGGAGGGGGACGTTACCAACCTGGAGGACCTACCCATCCCGGCCGAGTGGCACGTGGAGGGAGGCCCGTCCAGGGAGGAATTCTGCCAGGGCCAGAGGGAATGCCCTACCCTTGAGGGGCTGAGGCGACAGGCCGAAGCCCAGGCAGCAGGGAACGTTGAAGGGAACTACAGTGTTTACTGGGAGGATGGCCTCCTCTACAGTGAACCCAAGGCACCCCTACATGGATCGTCACGAGCCTTGGTAGTTCCTCAACGTTATCGAGCCTTCCTTTTGGAGTTGGCTCACGAGATACCATTGGCAGGACACCTGGGGCAAGACAAGACCTTCGCCCGTCTTGTCCCACACTTTTATTGGCCTCAGATGAAAGTGTCGTCCGATACCTACTGCCGGACATGTGTGTCTTGCCAAGCCAGTGGGAAAACAGGGGTGAAGCTGAAAGCTCCCCTGGAACCACTTCCTGTCGTTAGCACCCCCTTTGAAAGGGTGGGCATCGACATTGTGGGTCCATTAGATCCACCAACTACAGCTGGTCACAGGTTTATCCTGGTTCTGGTGGATCATGCCACACGGTACCCAGAGGCAATACCTCTGAGGACCATAACAGCACCTGTTGTGGCTAGGGCCCTGATGGGAATCTTTACCCGAGTGGGTTTTCCCAAGGAAGTTGTGTCCGACAGGGGGACCAACTTCATGTCAGCATATATGCGGGCAATGTGGAAGGAGTGTGGAGTGACCTACCGGTTCACAACTCCTTACCACCCCCAGACCAATGGTCTGGTGGAAAGGTTTAACAAAACCTTAAAAGGCATGATCAGAAGTCTGCCTGAAGGCCTGCGGAGGAAATGGGACGTCCTCCTACCCTGTTTACTCTTTTCATACAGGGAAGTGCCACAGAAGGGAGTGGGCTTCAGCCCCTTCGAGCTTCTGTATGGGCACCCTGTACGTGGACCTCTTAACCTGGTGAGAGACGGATGGGAAAGAACTCCCAGGAAGCTCCCCCAGGATGTGGTGAGCTACATGCTGGCCTTCCGGAGCCAAATGGCTAAGTTGTGGAAGCAAGCTTCTGACAACTTGGAAGCCAGCCAAGCAGTGATGAAGGCGTGGTATGACCACAACGCTCACCCGGTGGAGTTGGAGCCTGGCCAGAAGGTGTGGGTGATCGAACCAGGAGAGCTTAGTGCCCTCCAGGATCGCTGGTCAGGACCCTTTGAGGTGTTGGAGAAGAAGGGTAAGGCTACCTACTTGGTGGACCTGAAGACCCCTCGTCAGCCCCTGCGGGTGCTGCATGCCAACCGCCTCAAACCCCACCACGAGAGGCCCGAAGTCATCTTGATGATGGTGACTGACGGAGGAGAGGACGTGGAAAGCGAGCCTCTCCCTGATCTGTTTGCGTCTCAAGAAAAGGATGGGTCGGTGGAGGGAGTGATTCTCTCCCCATCTCTAACTCCTGAACAGCAGGAGGACTGTCGCCAGGTCCTGGGGCAGTACTCTTCGTTGTTCTCCCTTGTCCCGGGTAGGACTCACCTGTGCGTCCATGACGTGGACACAGGAGACAGCCCACCTGTGAAGTCCAAGATCTACCGGATGTCAGACAAGGTGAAGGCCAGCATTCATAGTGAGGTCACTAAGATGCTGGAGCTAGGAGTGATTGAACCTTCTAGCAGCCCCTGGTCCAGTCCGGTGGTGTTAGTACCAAAAGCTGCACCACCGGGTGCCCAACCAGAACTGAGGTTCTGTGTGGACTACCGGGGACTGAATTCAGTGACAAAAACTGATGCTCATCCGATCCCTAGGGCGGATGAATTGATTGACCGGCTGGGAGCTGCCCAATATCTAAGTACCTTTGACCTTACTTCGGGGTACTGGCAGATCTCTTTGACTGATGGAGCAAGGGAAAGGTCAGCCTTCTCCACGCCCAATGGCCACTACCAGTTCTGTGTGATGCCCTTTGGGCTCAAGAACGCACCTGCCACGTTTCAGCGCCTGGTAAACCAGATCCTCACCGGAATGGAGAGTTTCTCTGCTGCTTATCTGGATGACATAGCCATCTTCAGTAACAGCTGGGAGGATCACTTGCGTCACCTGCAAGCTGTTCTCCAGGCCCTGAGACAAGCTGGATTGACGATCAAGGCCAGCAAGTGCCAGATCGGGCAGGGGTCGGTAGTGTACCTTGGACACTTGGTGGGTAGGGGAGCGGTGCAACCCCTCCAGGCGAAGATCGAGGCCATCATGGCCCCCCAAGACACAGACTGAGGTCCGAGCATTTTTGGGCCTCACGGGATATTACCGCCGCTTCGTGAAGGGGTACGGTACCATCGTAGCCCCCCTCACGGAGCTCACGTCCAAGAAACAACCTCGACGGGTAGTCTGGACGGAGGCTTGTCAGCAAGCCTTTGAGAGATTGAAGAAAGCCATGTGCGAGGCCCCGGTCTTAAGGGCCCCAGACTTTTCCAGGAAGTTCATTGTCCAGACAGATGCATCAGAACATGGCATTGGGGCAGTGTTATCGCAACTCAACGAAGAGGGCCTGGATCAACCCGTGATCTTCCTATCCAGGAGACTACTTCCCAGGGAACAGAAGTGGAGTGCAATAGAGCGTGAAGCCTTTGCAGTGGTATGGGCTCTGAAGAAGTTGCGGCCATACCTGTTTGGCTCGCACTTCCTGGTTCAGACCGACCACAGACCCCTTCGCTGGCTGATGCAGATGAAGGGGGAGAATCCCAAGTTGTTGAGGTGGTCTATTTCCCTACAGGGGATGGACTTTCAGGTGGAACATCGGCCTGGAGTGGACCACGCCAATGCAGACGGTCTCTCAAGGTATTTCCGCCTTAGTGATGAGAACTCCCAAGGGGTTGGGTAGCTCTCCCCACTTTCAGCTGGGGGGGACGCGTGTTTGTCCCACTTTTGCCTCAAACCCTGTTTGAATTTTTCCTTTTTGGGAACCACCAGACTTTTTCGTGTTGCTGCAGATTCAGGGAGCCATTTTAGCTACCCCTGAAACTTCTGTCTGAGGGCCTGGAGCACAAAATGGTGGCCACCTGTGACATCACCAGCATCCACTGGAACCTACCAGCACCTTCCAGAACATTCCAGAACTCTGTGACAGTTGGAGGCGGTTTAGAATGTTGGGAGGTTAAGACAGAGTGTTGGCAGTTGGAGCTGGCAGTTGGCACCTGACTGGTGAAGGGAGAGCAGCACAACAGTGAAGGAGGAAGGAGTGAAGCAGCAGGGGTGGAAACTTGTGCCTGGAGTGGGGTCCATAAACCCACCCTTGATACTAGTCCCTACTGATGGATCCCAGCCTGTAGCCCTGTGTGGGAAGAAGCCAGAAAAACTCATCCTAAGGACCTGGACAGCAGGAACAGGCCTTAGAAACAGAAAGCAGCAAGATCCTGACCTGGAAACTGGTTTCCCTGGAGTCCGGCGTCGAGTAGCCTGAGACCTGGAGCCCGAGGTGGAGAAGCGGCGCTGACTGAAGAAGCAGACGTCGTACCCGGAGCCGCCTGAGGTCGTAAGAGGGCGCCGACGGAGGTCGTGAGGAATACCAGAGGTCGAGGAGGAAGTCAACCGAGGTCGAGTGAGCGGCGTCATCGGAGGAGTGAAGTCCGCCCTCCGGAGTCGTCGGAGACCGAGGTGAAGTGTACCGGAGGTCGGGAGTGAGGATCGCACTCCGGAGTCGCCCGGAACCTGAGAGGAGGAGCACCGGAGGTCGGGGGTGAGGATCGCACCCCGGAGTCACCGGAAGTCGACATCGAGGCCAGGCCGGCTGACGTCATCGAAGCCGAGAGCGCCATCGGACCGGAGCCGCCCGAAGTCGACATCGAGTAGAGACTGCCCGACGCCGTCGAATCGGAGGTCGAGATCGAACCGAGGCCGCCGACATCGGACCGGAACCGCCTACCGGCGTCGTCAAAGAACTGACATTGTGCCGAGGCCGCCGAGATCGAACCGGAACCGCCTCACGGCATCGACACGACTCCAGCGGCGTCGGAGCATCAGAAAAAGGGCAGTAAGTGGAGTAGAGGGCGCCTAAGGCCCTGTGGAGACCTGAGAGACTACTCTAAGGGGCTAGGGAGGTGCTGAAACCAACCTGACTGTGCCAGGGGTGAACTGGGACTAACCTAGAGAGGTTGTGTGGAGAGAGAAAGCCAGGGCACTGGTATTCCCCCCTTGATCTACCTCAGTTTAGGCCTCAGCCTTGTCCCAGCCAGGGAGTAGCCCCCCTCAAGCCTTCCACAACCCTACAAGCTGTGCCTGGGCCAAATCAGCCCTTAGGAATTGAAAAGTGATCTGATTACATGAGTGTTGCTGTATACTTTTAATTATTTATTGGGGGCACTGTATTTATTGTGTTTTACCTATTTATTGCTTTACTATATTTATTGGTCCACAGGACTTGTTGGTGCACAATATTTATTGGTACAGTATTTATTGCCTCCGAATATTTAATTGCCTGTATTACCTGCACTTATATTTATGTCCTTTATATTTATGATCACCCCTATTTATTGAATCTTCAGACAGTATTTATTTGACCTGCACTATTTAAAATTTGTATATTGTGATTGACTTATTTATTTTTCCAATCAGCAACTAAGAGAAAAAGATAAAGAGAGATATTTTCATAATTTTTACGGTGTAGAGTCGTTTTTGGAACGGATGCACGCATGGTTATTGTATGGGTATATTGTATGCTTAGCACGGTGCCTGATTCCTGACCACTCGAGCCAAGCTACCACAGTGTGTTCGGGAAGTCCACCACCACCCCTTCTAGTGTGGGAGTGGTTTTCCAACAGGTCCCAAAAGTGAGACCTATTGGCTTTGCCATTCCTTATTTTTTTATGTGGCCTAGAATACTCCTTGTGCAATGCTCTCCCTATGTATTTGCGCTCCCATTGTTTTGTTCCACACATGGGGAGAGGAGGTAGATGGGTTGGACACTACAGCCAAAAGAGAAGGCTAGCAGTGATCAAAAAAATCAGCAGGAATGCACTTCTGTTCTCAAATCAAATAACTGTGAGGTGGTAGCCATGCAGTTTAAATTTAGGACTACATTCCTGATGCTTTTCACTCCAGTAGTGCTGTTCACTTGCCTCTACCTCCCCCCCATTTCTAGTGCACAGTTCCACATCAAAGCAGGGTATCACTGCACTGCTCTGTGTTTTAATTGTATTTGACACAGTGGCGTAGCAGTAGACCCAGCAGCTCCCATAGTGTGGAAGTGGGGACTCTGACCTCTAGGGGGCCCCCTTCATCAGTGCATGCGTGGCGGACCCCTGGCATGCGAGCTCCTGACTGTGCCTGGAATGTGGGGGCCCCCTCCATGTACTTTGCAGGGGGGCCTCCTCAAGATTTGTTACGCCACTGCCGGAGTTGTCTGTGATGCAGCCATACATATATGTTTTAGTGCATTATAACCTTGCGGTAAATGCTAACATTAAAACGGCTGCTTAGAAACATGTTGTGTTTGGTGTCAAACACCTTGGAATCATACCTCTACACCAGTAACTGGTGTGGGAGGTATGATTCCACCCTTCTAGAACCACTACTGTGGATCACCGATCTACCCGGTACCAGCTTTCACGCCTGGGCAGCACAAAATGGATGCTGCCAGCCACAGACGTGATTCTGCTCTCCTGCTGCTGAGCCAAGCTCGAGCAGAGGAAGGCATGACAATCGGCATCCTGTCACAGGGAGGTGTGACCACCTCCTAGACAGGTTTAGTGTATTGGGGCTGGGTGGGTGCACTCTGAGAGTGCCAGAAAGTCTGCACTGGGTGCACATTTGGTGTCCCTGTGCATAGTCCATCTCAAACCAGTTCTGGGAACCATTGGCTCCTCCTCTGGCGTGAAACTGGACAAAGGACATGGGGGTAGCCACCCCTCTGTCCTGCCCCTCCCCTAGGAGGGTCCACAGAATCCATCCAACCCCTTCCCATGGGTATAAAGAGGGTAACCTGACTACAGGACTTTAGATTTTACCTGGACAAGATTCTGCTAAGAAGAAACCAAGTACTTCGACTGGCTACATGATGCTGGACGACTGAAGAATCTCCCTTGGAGTAAAGGAGTTACTCCCCTGCAAAAGCAGGCACCTAAACGCATCTGACCGGTTTGCTTCTCCCAAGCTCCTGAGGACTCCGAAGATTTCAGCAACACAGGAGGTGGGTTCTCGAAAGTCCCTGAGGTCGATCTGCCCTCTCAGTGAATCTGAGACCAGTATCCCTCGTGGGGACTGTGCAACCCGCACTTCTGTGCACTGCGTACATTTGCAGTTGCATATGCTTAGTGACAATTCCCGAGCTTGTGCATTGGACTCCGTGTAGTCCCGACCCTGAGCTGGTACTTTGCAAACTTGCTTGAGGTTTCCTCGCGATCCCTGGTCCGTTGGCCTGTGGGTCCTGGCGAGGGTCACCTTGTTTGCTCTTGGGCTTACCTGGTTGCTCCAGACGTGCCCTGACTCTCCATTGCTTGGGGAGTCCCCTGGACCTTGCTGGTCTACACCATAACCTGTTTCCTCTGACCGCGTGGGTTACAATTGCCAAGGCTTGTTGGTGCTCCAGCCAGACATCAACCCCTCAGCACTCGACATCGTTCGTGGGACAGCTCACCTTCGGATCCTGGTTGTTCTCGATGTCTCTTGGTCCCCTTGGCTGTAGAGTCAAGCAACCCTTCTTCACACCTGAAGCACCCGACATCGGTGGGCATTTGACTACTGAACCCCTGGTCCCCTGAAGTGACCCAGACTCTGTCCCCTCTGCTTTCAGGTTCCTCTCACCTCGAATCCAGGCTTGGATTCCAAGGGACACTCTTCGCCCTCCTGGCAGCAGCACTTCTTTGCAGCTCTCCATTGAAAACGACAAAGGTTTCCGACACCACTTGACCCCTATGCACCCGGCTCCTCTGGGTTTGGTAACACGGGTACCTCGGTACTCACTGGTGGGTTGGCCTTAGAACTTCCTATATTCCAAAGGGTTTGCTCAAAGTTCTCATAGAAGTGTCCTTAACTTGTTACTTTACAACCGTGACTTTCCCATAGAGTTGTACGGAGCACGCAGTCGTGTTTCCTCACTGCACCCCTCCTCCGTGGGCTCCCTGTGTCACTCCTCTGGGTGGTTCCTTGGGATCCCAGTGATTCTACGTGCTCTAGGCACTGTGTCTAGTCAAGTTGTTATTGTTATACAATTTTTTTAGTATATGGTTCAGTCTACCCCTGGAGCCCGCTGTATAATTTGCTATTTACAAATGTTCTATAGATTCAGTATTGTGTACATTGTGCCCTAGTCTCACATTAAGACTAGTAGAGAATGTTATATTAATCAATACATATTTTTTATATAACTACTGTGTGGTTCTCCTTTCATTTAGTCATTTAGGAGGTGATATTCTGGTAAAACAAGCTACTTTACATTCCTTCATGATTAAGCCGGAGGCTGCTCTCCACAGCTACCACTAGGATAGCTTTCTAAAGGCTATCTTTGACCTCATACATCATAAGGGTCGTGTGGACTGGTACAGGGTACTCACTTTAATTAGTGGACAGCATATACCAGGCAACCTTCTCAAATCCAAAAGATGATGGAATTGGGGGTCATTGAGACTTCAGATAGCCCCTGGGCTAGTCCAGTAATCCTTGTGCCAAAACCTCACGCCAAGGTTAGAAAAAGAGAGATGAGGGTTTGTGTGTACTACAGAGGCCTCAATAGGACTGATGCTCATCCAATTTCCATGGCAGATGAACTCATAGATACTTTGGCCTCAGCCAAGTTTCTGAGTACATTTGACCTGACTGCTGGCTACTGGCAAATCAGACAAGCTGAGGATGCCAAGCCAAAAACAGCATTTTCAACCCCTAGTGGGCATTATCAATTTGTTGTAATGCCCTTTGGTTTGAGGAATGCACCTGCCACATTTCAGAGGTTGGTGAATAGAGGCGTAACAGGTCTGGAAGCCTATAGTGCAGCATATCTAGATGATAAAGCTGTCTTTAGCTCCACCTGGGAGGATCACCTGATCCACCTCGGCAATGTTCTGGAGGCCATGCAAAAGGCAGGCCTCACTATCAAGGCCACCAAGTGCCAGATATGGCAGAGCAAGATTGTATACTTGGGCCACCTGGTAGGGCCACCTCTCAGCCTCATGCAAATAAGAGGTCGCAGGCAGTATAATTCTGGTGAAGTTCTGGTTTATTCAAGGAAGGGGACTATCCAGTCCAGAGGCAGGTGAAGAATGACAAAGCATTATAATAAGCGCATAATCCCTGCTCCCTCCACATTTCAAAACATAACATAGAATTTGTACACAAGTAAGCCATGAGCCCGGCAACACTGACATGCTTGTGTCAACCTCGTGATGCAGAGCCAGACAGCACGAGCAGAGAAGCCCGCGTGAACCCAAAACACATCTTTCCCCCTTGGAAAAAAAACACAAGAAAAAACAAAACACACAAAAAAAAGAGTACAATAAAACAATGTAAAACAAAACTCAGCTTATAATATAGTCTTGAAATTTTGCAGGAAGACGGCGAGATCTTACACACCTGGGAACAAGACTAGAATTACAACCCGAATGGACGTCTTGGCACACAGAATCACTTTGTTCCCTGATGTCAAAGAAAACATTACTTCCAGAATCTTCCAAACAAGACTTTTCCCCTTTGTACAATGAAGCTCGATTTAAGTTCCATACACTACCACCATCCACTCCAACAGCATTTTTGTAGATATTAATGACCTTCTTTGATGATGACCAAACAGGATAACCTTTGCCAATCTCACCTTTCCTTTTGATACGTATAAGGTCACCAATAGCTAAAGTTTGTTTACTAACACAACCTTGTTTCTTCCTCGTCTCTTGTCACATTTTTTCTTTATACATCTCAACTCTATTTTGAACCTTTTCGTAGCCCACATGCGAAAAGTCACAGCCCTTACCTAGATTCTTCTTCAACCACCAAGGAACTAACCTCGTGCTGGGTTTACGCCATCTCAAAAGAACTAAATAAAGTCACAGAATTTGGTGATGTTCTATAAGCTAACAACATAGATTGCAAAGCATTACGCCAGTTCAGGCAACCTTACACAGACAATAGAATGGCTTATTTTACAACACGATTAAGTCTTTCAACTTGACCATTGGCCTCCGGATGGAAAGCAGCAATCCTTCTTTGTGTGATACCACATTTTTCAAAGGAAAGTTACATCTCCTTGCTGAAAAATTGGGATCCATTATCAGTGACAATTTCTTGAGGAATGCCCTCCCTACAAAAGACGTCATCCAGAAACTCTATAACCTTTTCAGAAGTAACATCCTTCACCATTTTTACCTCCGGCCACTTGGAATAGTAGTCAATTAAACCAATACCAAAAGCCTCTTGTTTAGGTAAGGCAGCAAAGGGTCCAATGATATCTAGGCCAAGTTTGCGCCAGGGAGCTACAGGGAACTCCACAGGATGAGGTTCAGGATGTAAAGCTAAAGCTGACTTAACGCTGGGAGCACACTTGGCAGACAACCTTACAGTATGTTCAACAAGTGAGCAACACCCGGCCACCAAAAGGACTCTCTGATGCATCTCCATGTGAATGAAATGCCTAAGTGGCCTCGTGGGCTATACTCACAATAATGTTCCTCAACATGTGAGGAGGTATACATTTATCACCCCTTACAATGATGTAATTCTCAATAGCAAGTACATCCTTCACTTTGAAATAGCTCATCATGTCACCAGGGAGCTACCTTTCTTCTGGCCAACCTTGTAAGATAAATTCTTTAACTTACTTAATTCCATGTCATTCTTCATTTCGTTTTGCCAAACATCCCATTGTACACAGGTTTGCACAGAGGGAGGATGAGATGCTATATTAACAAACAGAATGAAGCAAAATAAACAGGTAAAAAATAATCAGTAATCGTTTGTTTGAAGTCTTTGTCTTTTATTTCAAATGCGCTTGGTTTGCATCCTTATAGACAGCCAAAGTGTTTCGCCCAAACAAAGGGCTTCTTCAGGGCTGTAAATGACATACAATGTGCAAGTATTTTAGAACTGGCGCAAAGACAACAGTATTAGATATTAAATATGAGAAAGTGGGGGAAAAGAAAGGAAGAAGAGAGTAGTTTGAAAAATTGGACAAGCAACGTCCAACATCAGAAGGACCGCGAAGGAAAAGCCTGTTCATTGAGTTTGTGGTGGATAGGAAAAACGCAAATGGGAGTGAGAGTGTGGAAGGGAAGGGTGGGAAGATAGGAGGAAGTGTAAAGGCCGCTGATGGTCCTAGCCAGTAGTAAGACCCCAAACTTAAATGCCTGGTGCCAAATTGTGAGATGAAAATGTGAGAGGTCTCTTAGTGGTCCAGCTTATATATATATATATCTATATATATTGCTGAATATGTCATGCCAGGATAAGGCACAGCCAGGCCATGGTCAGTTAAGCGCGTCCGTGGTAGGACGAGTTAGGAAGTGAAACGGCCTATTAGGGAGAAATAATGGCGTTAAAGACGAGTGATTGTCAATTCTGTGCCTAGGGTAGACCATAAATAAGTAAGTTAACATACCGCAGGCTCAAGGGACCGCCTATTTGGTCTTAGTTATTGCGTTGAGTAAAAGGAAAGGTATCTTCAAGGTAATGCGGTCTAGGGGAACGATCAAGAAAACGATATCAGTCAGGTAGGTGCAGGACGAACAAACCTCATGAATGGCAGTTAGTATTCGAGAACGACCGCTTTGAAACCAGTGGAAAACGTGCCAGAAAATTAGCTGCTAGTGGTGTGATTAACGCGCATGTGTCCAATGTCTAGAAAGTCAAGGGCACAGAGAAATGCGGTTATGCTAGACAGTTCTGCTGCCCGACACATGTTACCCAGCCAGTATGGAGCCAAGTTCTATTATTTAAAAATATTCAACAAGCAATAGGCCCAGAAGCTCCACTAGGAGAGTGGATAGAAAAATCTAATGTAGAAATGGTATTAAGGAGTGTAAACTGGATCAGGGTCACAGAGTAAGGAGATACTGGGAAGTAATCCAGTCGGGTTGGCTCCCTAGTGAAGGGCGAGCACTCGAAGCCTTCAAAAATGTGAGCAACCACTGCGGAGATTTAAGTGTAATGCAAAAATAAGTGTGGCAGGTATGCTATGCACGGTGTGGCGTACACTTTGCTCCCGAATTGCCCCAAGACTTGCTAAATTGTGTACCCGATTTAATGTAGTACGGTCAGTGGCCCCCTGGTAAAGGGCAAGCACCCGAATCCTTTAAAGGAAAGGTGAATTAAAAAATGGGGAGATTAAGCACAGTCAAAGAATAATCCTGTTTGCGGCAATTCAGCTAAGCGCAGTGTGGCGTAGGAAAATCTCCCGAAGTTCCCCAAGGCTTACTTGTTAAAGTATTCGGTGCAATGTAGTATGATCCGTGTCTGGCTGGCATCCAAGTCTCTGCGGGACAACCAACGTACTGAGAAATCCCTGTTGGTTCCCGCCATAAAGCGTAAAGAACGCAAGATAGCTTCCGGGTAGCGGGAGACTAGGCCGCTAACCACCCAGGTTAACGTAACAGGCGGCAGCAATATCCGGTATGGGAAAGTGTGAGACGAAATGTGTGCCTAAAGGAATATGAAAATAAAAAATGCCGAAGCGCAGCCAGAAATCTTCGGAACGCATATAAGTAACTGACCAAATTGTGTCCGGTTTGATAGTGGAGTTTTTGAGGCGTGAGAAGTGAGGATGAGAGTTCTAGGATAATAAAAGCCCAGCATTAAATATAGCTGAGACTATGCCAGAGTAAAAGAGTGCACTAGACCGAGGTAGTAGCGTTTGTGACAGAAGGTGCCTAGGGATGGATAGGACATTACCAAGTCAATAGGGGTAACGGGAAGCATCAATTATAATCCATGGGACTGTACGCCTGCGTGGAGGGAAGAAGCCACGAGAAGGCAAGTGCCGTTAAAAAAAGGCGACAGTTTATAGTGGTGAGGTAAGGATGACTCATGGTGCCATACATGTGTGAACTCATGCGTGAACAATGGTAAAATCCAAGTTCAAGGACATTTCTGTATGCCATTTCTGCAAATCTATCTTTGATTTTCATTAAGCATTGAAGGTCAGCTGTATTAGGAAAATAAAGAGATGTGAGAGAGGCGTGAGTGATTAAAGCAATTCACAGGTTCATAAATTCAGAGGATCAGAGGTCATGGTGATAAAGGCATGGCTGAGAACGTAGAGAAACATACGAATAGAAGGTATTTCGAAACATGGGTAGTGGTACACTAGGGTGTGCGGACAGTAAGGTTACTCTGCCACACATCCAGAGGCACCACAGCAGGAGAAATTAAAGAAGTTGGCATTCACTAGAAGCAAACATAAAGTTATTAATTTCCTTCAATGAACATATCAAGTTCACTCATGACATAGCTAAAAAACAGATAGCATTTTTGGTTGTTTTTATTACAATTGAAAACAACACCATAAAAACGAACTTGTTTGCTAAAACCACGGACAGAAACAATTGTCTTCACTACCGGAGTTTTCATCTAAAATCCCTGAAAAATCACTTACCACTTTCACAATTCATCAGATTAAAACGCATTATATCCAATCTAGAAGATGCAACAGAAACCATAAAAAAATTTGGTGAAAAATATACCAAAAGAGGATATCCTAAAGAAATCGTGGAAGAATCAATGAAGTCAGCAAATTCCATGAACAGAGAAACTTTACTCATTGGATCGAGTAGTAATCAAAAGAATACAACAATTTGCATATTGAAATATTTGACACAAGCAAATAAAATAAAAAGTATCATGAATAAACATTGGATCCTAATACGAAATGACCCTGAACTACAAAACTTATATGATGAAAAAATCACATTCGCTTTTAAACAGGCGAAAAACGTTAAAGAATTTTTGTCACAAATGAAAGATCGAAATCCAAAACAGAAGTTTAAGGCATGCAAAGATGTGAGAACTGTACACACTGCAACAACGTCATGGTGGGAAATGAATTTTCACATCCGACAAAAGGCACGAAAATTACATTAAGGCACACAAGCACATGCGACACTAAGAATGTTATTTATGTGATTAAATGCCCTTGTGGCAAAACATACGTGGGACTTACAGAACGTAAAGTGAAAGTTTGCATGACAGAACACAAAAGTAATATCAGATTAAAAAATCTAAAATCAGACGGTTGTGGTTCTCCCGTCGCCCCCACCTCCCTCTTGCTCATCCTCATTGTCCACCTGAGGGTGGAGTTTGTATTGTGCAGTTCCCCGGATGTGGTTAGACGCCCCCTTTTTCGATGGTTTCCGCCTTGCTTTTTGGTGTTATTTTCTTTTTCTTTGTTTGTATTTCTAAAATCTATGTATCCTGATAATCTCTGAGGTGTACTCAGTAACTCGTTAATTCGGCTGGGCCCCAGGGGTCCTGTTGCTGCCCTGATGTTGTTGATCATGTACATATTAGCGGCCGGCCCTGGTGGTTGTAGGCCCATGTTTGTATTGATTTTTATGTACAATAAAGGTTTTCCCCCCCCAAAAAAAAAAAAAAAAATCTAAAATCCACGGTGGCAGCACCTTGGCACGAAGCTAATCATCAAGTTTCTCAATTGAGATTTACAATTCTGGAGGCAATACAGTTACGTCCAGATATGGACCCACAAAAACAATTATTAAGAGCAGAATTTTATTGGATCAGAAAGTTGCAATCAATGCAACCAACAGGAATGAATGATCGGATTGAACTGTCATGTTTTTTATAAAATTGCAGAATTTGATGAAATTGCAGAAGTTGATGGTACTGTTTTGCATTGAACAAATGTTTATTGTTATTAAGCTTTTTGTTTAATCGTGTATACACAGATCACCAAGCACGAAAAGCGTGAAGTAACACAGCGTGTGTAATGAGCGAATTGTTATGTTAAGTACGCCAATAAAATAGAGCTCACTCACTTTAGCACTAGAATAGAGACTTTTGGTTAATGGTGTTTTTAAGATCGACATCTTTTTGAGATATTACACGGCTATATCAAGTGCATTAACTATAGTATAAGCACTTAGATTCATGGGTTACGGAATCTTTAAGATCGGCACCTTTATGAGGCATCAAAATATATATAACGCGCGTTAAATAACCGTCTGGGCTCAGAGGCTAATTTTTTACGACATAGCGACTTTCACATACTACTCGTGTAACATACTACTCCTGTAAGAAACAAAGGCTTATGGTTACGAGAGTATGAGCAGTGACTGTGGGTAGGGACACTTTAAATATCGTCACACTCGAGAGAGGGAATCCACGCAATACGTCAGAACGTCGCAAGAGCAGCCGCGATCGGCAGAAGTTTCTGCGCTCCCCGCGAATGTAGCAGCATCTTTTGAAGTAAGTGGATTCGCGAAACGGTGAAACAATGTTACTGAGATGTTTCGCATTTTGTTTGTGCTAAATATCGCGAAAGCATGAAGTTATTTTCCGCGGCTTTCATAAACATCGCATGTCGAACTCAATACAACCTTACGGCCTTTCACGCTTGTTTAGTGCATTGCATAGACTAGGAAACCACAATGAGCAACGAATAATAATTTTTTTAATGCATGAAGTTCCTTTATGCTTATCTGGTCAAGTTGATGAGAACCATTCTTTACTTTAATATTCTGGTTTAATTGAGTAATCTATGTTTATTGACAACAATTAGATCTGTTTTGAATTTGATTTATACACGATGTGTGATCTGTGCTATTCATGTATTTGTTTTCAGAACCCTGAAGAAGGGTCGTACATGACCCGAAATGCATTGGGTGGAAATGGAATTTCAAGTGAATGTTTTTGCATCTGAGGATATAAGATGCTAAAAAGAAAAGTTCTTTACTTAAGAAGGAAATTTAAGTATAAAATAAATGGTGAAGATTCACGAAATGAATGAGGACTCACATTGAAGTTATTTGATTATCAATAAGAGAAGAAACAGTTTGTTTCAATTTGATTGTGCACACATCTAAGGGAAAGAAGTTCCTGCCCCACATATATTTGGATGTTCAAGGGCACTGTCAGACACAGTGCGACAGATGTTGTAGCACAACACAAATTATTCTAAAATAGAACATTTAGGAATACTCGAATGCACTGAGAAACTTTGTTATAACACATCCAGAGGCACCACAGCAGGAGTAATTAAAGAAGTCGACATTTTTCTTGGCTGGCAATAGGGTTACAGTGCCTCCCCCCAACATTTTTTTTTTATACACAAAAAACACAGTTAAGAGGCACAATTTGTTAGTTACAGCTGTGGTTAGAATGTTGTTAATGTCGACACTGGACTTGGCTGGCAATACGGTTACAGTGCCAACAGGGTGTTAAGAAAGACATTATAGCGGCAGATTCAACATGGGGGCAATTTGTTAATTACAGCTATGGTGTGATTTGCGATAATGTCGGACTGAACTTTGCTGGACAGCTGTAGTGTGATTTTTACTAATGTTGACACTGGACTAGGCTGGCAATAGCGGCACAGGGCCAAAAACGTAGTCAGAAATATTTTTTGTTTTTACGTTGGAGCGGCAGGTTCAACACAGGGGGCAGATCAGAAATAAAATAGAAGGGGACTTACATGGTAGCCAACAGTATCTTAAAGTCTGGACATCATTATAGGAAATAGTGCATTTCTTTGTCAGTGTTGAGACCTAGTGTTGAGGAGCGTAGAGTGCATATCCATCTAGCTTCCAGTTATCTGAGTCCCAGTTCCCTGTCCCCCCTCTTTTGTTGTTTAAGGCAACATCAATGCCATGGAAGCGGAACTTTGTCCTGTCTACCCCACCTATGCATTCGTGAGAAACAAATGCATAGGATGTGTCTCCATTCAGTATTGCCCTGTGAAGTTCCTGTATACGTATTTTGAGCTGCCTTGTGGTGCTGCCCACATAGATCTTGTTGCACCCACAAATAAGTATATAGACCACAAAACTGGTGAGATAGTTGATAAACTGCCGTATCTTATGCTGTGTACCCATATTGTAGTTGAAGGTCGTAGTTCTATTGCAGCCAAGGTTGCAAATGTTGCAAGTGCTACAGGTGTGAAACCCCAAAGGTTTGTGAAGCCAATTTTATCGTTGTGGAGTCTTGCAAAAGGTATAACTTGGACACAGAGAGTCCCTGATTGTCCTGCTTCATCTGAAAGTCATGGATGGTCTCTGTGAGATTATGTTGTTAACTCCGGGTACCCCCTTGAGCAGTGCCCAGTGTTTGCCAAGTATTTTGAAAACCTTGTAATTGAGTGCAGAGTGAGTCGTGACAAATGAGAGTCTTTGTTTTTCCATGACACTGTCCCTGGTCTTGCTCACAAGTGTGTCTTTCCTCTTTATGGCCTTGGCCCTATTCTCAGCCCCTTTGAGTTTACGATGTTCGTAGCCCCTTCTTTTCAGTCTGTCAGTGGCTAGCTTGGCTTGTGTGTCGAAGTTGGTATCCTCACTGCAATTTCTGCGGATGCGCAGCAACTCTCCTTTTTAGTTGAAGGTGGATGTGAGCTGGTGTAGTGCAAAATGCTATTCACTGCTGTTTCCTTCCTGTGTAGAGTGCTCTGGATTGTCTTCTCCTGAGGGTATAGTTCAAGATCCAGGAAGTGTATTCTGGACTGTGACATCTCAAGAGTGAAGGTGACATTCAGGGTGTTGTGGTTGAGGAAGTTGAAATACTCTCTAAGCTCTGTTCTAGTGCCTGTCCATAGGATGATAATGTCATCTATGTGTCTGCCCCAGATGTGCCTAGTCCAGCCTGAGGCTGCTCTTGACCATGCATGCGTGTGTTCCACACACCCCAAGAAGAGGTAAGCGTACGGATCCCATGGCAGTCCCCTGTTCCTGTTTGTACCAGATCATATTATACAGGAAAAAGTTATTATCGAAGATGAGATCAATCATGTCCAGCAGCATTCGGTTGTGGTCATAGAGGGATGCCTGTCTCTTGGAAAAAAAGAAGTCTACTGCCATTTTTCCTAGGTCCCTCCTGATGCACGTATAGAGTGATTCTACGTCAAGTGTTGCAAACCACATCCTATCGTCCCATTCCAGGTCTTCAAATTTGTTAAGTATGTCTGTAATATCCATGACATTAGAGGGCAGGTTGACCACTAATGGTTGTAGAAATGTGTCAACAAATTTAGAAAGTGCTGCTGTCATGGAATCAATGCCTGAAATGATTGGACGTCCAGGAGGAAAAGGTTGTTTTTTATGTATCTTCAGTAGATGATAAATGCAAGGGGATCTTGGATTGTAAGAAAGTTGCGTTCTGTGTCTGACAAGAGGCCCACTTCTTTCCAGTGTGAGAGTTCGGTATTGATCTTGGTAGCGGCTAAAGTGCAGGGGTTGTTGGTGAGTCTCGCATAGTGTGTTGGGTTGCTAAGCTGTCTGAGTACTTCTCCCTAATAGTCATCCCTGTTCATCACCACTACATTCACCCCCTTGTCTGCTTCCCTGATCACTAATGAGTTATTCATGCGTAAGCTTTGGATTGCTTTCCTCTCTTCTGTTTTAAGATTATCCTTTGTGTATCTCTTGGTTTTTCTGAGAGATCTGTCTTCTAGTCGGTGTAAGTCTTCGGTCACTAGGTTGTGAAATACTTCAATACTATTGAGGTGTGTGCCTTGAGGAGTAAATTTGCTTACGAGTGTGTAGACCACTCTCACAGGTGTAGTCCTGTGTGATGTTCATGCTGTTAAGTACATGTTCTAGTGAGGACTCATTGTCGATGTCCAAAGATAAGAGTGTGGAAACATCTCTAACATGTGACACTGTGACGTCAGTTTGCGGTGCAGTAACGCCAGTGGCAGTGCGTTCATAGCTGTTAATTGCAAAGTGACATTTGAGTTTAGCTGTTCTAACAAATTTGTACAAATTTGTACAAATCAATGTGCAGTTCAGAAAATCCACCCCATGATACAGGACAGTAGCCAAGTCCTTTGTTCAGAACATTTATTTCATGAGTGGTTAGTGGGTAGTCAGATAGGTTCACAACAAGATTATCAACATTTGCATTCTCAAGCATATGACTCATATTCATGTTAATGATATTATATACCACGCACACCAGGTTTAAACAGATGAAACAAAATTTGAAAGTTCTAGGCGTGCTGAAGAGGAGTCGTCCTCTAAACCAAGGCGGAAAAATACAAGCAATAGTTGCACCACTCTGCTATGAGTGGTGTCCCTCTGAAAGCACAGCCGTGAATGAGGCGACTACGTCGCAATTAATCCAAAACGTACAACAAGGTAAATCTTGAATTTTTTATTTGAAGATCATATCCATTGTAATCATGAATACTTCAATGAAAAAACTGCTTCAACAATTCAAAAATGAGAATTTTGAGGTAACTAAGGAAAATCCCCAATGCATTTCGGGTATAGGTTACCCTTCGTCAGGAGGAATCCTAAAAACATAAAGATTGGAGTGAGTTTCACGACCGTTTAGCGAGTAACTATCGTTAGTTAACACTGTGACTCCTAATTGAAAAAAACGTGTGTCATTGAACTCAGAATAAAAAGGAAAATGAACCAAACACTAAAATGAGATCAAATTCCCAATGGGTGAAATGTAAACGATAAAACAATATCCGTATAAACAAGTTTAGGTGCCGCTGGCCTGAGTCAACAGAAAATCATAAGCTTGTGTCAACAAGAGAATCACCGTGACTGCGTAAATATCAATGAGTGCAGCAAAAAAAGTGAAAACCGTTACCTAAGCTTGTATCGACGAGTAGGATCACCGTGATTGCGTAAAGCCCAAAAAAGTGCAACAAAAGAAGTAAAAACCGTTAACCATCATATATGAACTCCTCGAGTGATCAAAAAGGAAGTTACCTTAATCGATCCAGAGCAAACATATAGCGTGCTCGCGTTGAAAAATTACGAGTGTCAACCATTACTTACACCCGTTATAAACAGTGAAAAAGGGGCAATGCGAGTGACGCCAAAGGGCGGCCATCTTAGAACAGGTCAATGAAATGACCATAACGTAATAAGGGTAATAACAATATAAACAAAGATACGGAAGTTAGCTGCAAGAATATCCACGGTAAAAAAGTAATAATAACATGCATTGACTGTTGATGACACTCATGAGGGTAAGAAGCATAATACAAAACGAATAGAAACCAATAGTTAATAAAGTATTGAAAAAAGAATGTGAATTGAATGTGTTGAAAATAGAAAAGGCAACTATTGCTCATATTCATGTTAGACATTAGTGTTTGTTCATCTGACTTTTCTGGTACCTTGTTAGCACCCTTTCCTTTTCTACGATTTTGCCTCCTCCCCCCTCACCTGGTTTTTCTCTTTGTTTCTTGTTTCCGATGCTGTAGCAGAGTACCTCCTCTGAAAAAGCCGAGGAGAATGCTCCCTGTGCCCCTGTGTCTGCGTCCCCTTCCCTATTAGTTTAATCTATCGAAGAGGCGTCTGAGCTTGCACTGATGCTAGATATGCTTACAGTGCTGGGTGTAGCAAGTGTGTTGCTTTTAGGCACCTTTATGTTATCATACTGTTTTGCGAAAGTAAATATGCACCCATTGTCGTAGTCACGATCATCTCTCATGATCTTGTGCAGTGTCCTGCTTTTAACTACTGCCTGGTGTGCAAATATCTGATCCTTCAAGATGGCATAGTTTTTTGTGGTTGCTTCAACCAGATTTAATTGCTTGATTTCCTGCTATAGGTCTTTGATTTCTATCTGGAGTTTAGTGCATTTTCTCTCCGCATGTGCAATGAGTATCTTCATCATATGGAAGTAGGAATTGTGTAAGTTATCCTCCCAATCGGAGAGTAATTCCGGGTCAAGGTCATCAAAATTGGGGAACGTAAGGATCCTCAGACCGCTGGGTACTTTCTTATTTTCTAGGTACCTCTTGAGGGTGACCCCGTCCCACCATTTAGATAACTCATTTTCTTGAGTTTCTCTAGTTTCTGGAATTTGAGTTTTAACCTTTCATACTTGTTACCTGCATTGGAGACTACCTGTTTAATCTTGGTATTAGGCTTGAAAAGATCCTTCGCTAGCTCCTCTCAGTCATCATCAAAACTCATTGTGTGTGCTTATGTGGGTGTGTGCCAGGTGTGCTAGTCAACCCTTACAATATTTTCAAAAAATGGAAAGGCAGCCGGGTTCTGAGAGACTGCACTATCTAGGTCAGTCACGTTAGGTGTGAATATTGCCCGCCTCAAATGATCAGCTGCCACTTGACCACAAATACAAACATGCACAGAGGGAGGATGAGAGGCAATATTAGCAAATAGAATGGAGCAAAATAAACAGGTAAAAAACAATCAGTAGTCGTTTGTTTGAAGTCTGTCTTTTATTTCAAATGCGCTTGGTTTGCATCCTTATAGACAGCCAAAGTGTTTCGCCCAAACAAAGGGCTTCTGCAGGGCTGTATATGGCATACAATGTGCAAGTATTTTAGAACTGGCGCAAAGACAACAGTATTAGATATTTAATACGAGAAAGTGGGGGAAAAGACCTGGGACAGTGACATGGAAAAACAAAGACTCTCATTTATCACAACTCACTCTGCACTCAATCACAAGGTTTTCAAAATACTTGGCAAACACTGGGCACTGCTCAAGGGCGTACCCAGAGTTCACAACATCATCTCACAGAGACCATCCATGACTTTCAGACGAAGCAGGACAATCAGGGACTCTCTGTTTCCAAGTTACACCTTTTGCAAGACTCCACAATGACAAAATTGGCTTCACACCGGTGGCACTTGCAACATTTGCAACCTGGGCTGCAATAGAACTACAACCAGTAGCGGCCCGTGGAGGGAGTTCCGTGGGGCGGTGAGGCAGGGCGGGGGTAGTAAACACCGGAATATGGATGAACGGAGGTAAGTAAACAATTAAATAAATAAAACGAAATTGGTTACGCGCGCTGCATCGCAAAATGCGATGCAGCGCAAGCAACAACATTAATTTTATTTATTTAATTGTTAACTTACCTCCGTTCATCCATATTCCGGTGTTTACTACCCCCCACCCTGCCCCACCGCCCCACGGAACTCCCTCCACGGGCCGTTACTGACTACGACCTTCAGCTACAATATGGGCGCACAGCATAAGATACGGCAGTTTATCAGCTGTCTCACCAGTTTTGTGGTCTATATACTTATTTGTGGGTGCAACAAGATCTATGTGGACAGCACCACGAGACAGGTCAAAATACGTATCCAGGAATATCGCAGGGCAGTACTGAATGGAGACACAGCCTATGCATTTGTTTCTCACGAGTGCATAGGTGGGGTAGACAGGACAAATTTCAACTTCCATGGCATTGATGTTGCCTTAAACAACAAAAGAGGGGGGGACATGGAACTGGCACTCAGACAACTGGAAGCCAGATGGATATGCACTCTACGCTCCTCAACACTGGGTCTCAACACTGACAAAGAAATGCACTAGTTCTTATAATGATGTCCAGACTTTAAGATACTGTTGGCTCCCATGAAAGTCCCCTTCTATTTCATTTCTGATCTGCTCCCCATGTTGAACCTGCCGCTCCAACTATAAAAAAAAAACAATTCTTTCTGAATACCTTTTTGGCACTGTACCCCTATTGCCAGCCAAGTCCATTGTCGACATTAGTAAAAATCATACTACAGCTGTCCAGCAAAGTCCAGTCTGACATTATCACAAATCACACCATAGCCGTGTTGAATCTGTCGATATAATGTCTTTCTTAACACCCTGTTGGCACTGTAACCGTATTGCCAGCCAAGTCCAGTGTCGACATTAACAAAATTCTAACCACAGCTGTAACTAACAAATTGTGCCTCTTAACTGTGTTTTTTTGTGTATAAAAAATGTAAAAAGAAGTTGTGGGGAGGCACCGTAACCCTATTGCCAGCCAAGAAAAATGTCGACTTCTTTAATTTCTCCTGCTGTGGTGCCTCTGGATGTGTAGCAGAGTAACCTTACTGTCCGCACGCCCTAGTGTACACACTACCCGTGTTTCGGAATACCTTCTATTTGTATGTTTCTCTACGTTCTCAGCCATGCCTTTATCACCATGACCTCTGATCCTCTGAATTGCTCTAATCACTCGCGCCTTTCTCACATCTCTTTATTTTCCTAATACAGCTGACCTTCAATGCTTAATGAAAATCAAAGATGGATTTGCAGAAATGGCATTCAGAGATGTCCTTGACCTTGGATTTGACCCTAGTTCACACAAGAGTTCACACACGTATGGCACCATGACTCATCCTTACCTCACCACTATAAACTATCTGTCGCCTATTTTTAACCGCACTTGCCTTCTCGTGGATTCTTCCCTCTAAGCGGGCGTACAGTCCCATGGATTATAATTGATGATTTCCGTTACCCCTACTGACTTGGTAACGTTCCTATCCATCCCTAGGCACCTTCAGTCACAAATGCTGCTACCTCGCTCTAGTGCACTCTTTTTTTTTTTTTTAACATTTTTTTATTGTTTTCATAGCATCAACTCAATACAAGCCCCGCTACCCCCCCCCCTTCAAAGAGGATACTTTACATACAGTGTTGCCATCCAATATCCAGGAGAATAATCATCCAACCCATGCGGGCCCCCCCCTCCCTCCCCACCCCATGTCAGTGTGCCCCCTCCACCTTCCCCTCTCCTGATGTGCCCCTCCCCTACTATAAATCATGCATGGGTGCTCAACCTCCTCTAGGGAACCAAGGCTTTCCCACATGCCTAGCCACAGCCTTGCTTCCAGTGCTCGCCACTGCTCCCCTCCTACTCCCCGTTCAACGCCTCCTCCTGCCTGTCAGAGGTGTCCCCCTCTCTCCCGGTGTCAGACATCAGCCCCTGAAGTTCCACCACCAGCGCCTCCCACGCTCGGACCGTCGCCAGCGCCTTTTCGTCATCCCTCCGAAGGGCTAATTGCAACCGGAGCGTACCCTCTGCCCCCGCCCATCGCGCAAACGCCGCCCTCCACCGCAAGAAGCTAGGCCCCGCTCTGGACTTCCAGTGCATAGTCAGTTCCCTCTTGGCCATAATCAACCCTAAGTCGTAAAACTTGCTAGTAACCTTCGTCCGGCGGGTGTGGGGAAACCAAAGTAGTAAGCAGGCCACCAGTTCCGGGGCAATAATGCGGTCCGTCACCTGATTCAGGCAATCCATAACCTCTGCCCAATAGTCGCCCAACTGGACGCAGGACCAAAACATGTGACGAAAATCAGCACCCTCTCCCCCGCACCGCGGGCATTGAGAGTGCACACCCCCAAAATATTGCAATATCTTAACCGGCGTCAAATATGCCCTGTGCAACGTGAAAAATTGAACCAGCTGAAACCGGGCATTGCGCGTTCCCTTCCAGGCCCGCCGCACCAGCGTGGTCCATGTAGTCTCGGGGATCGGTTTCTCAAGGTCCAATTCCCACTTACCCCTCAAGGCGGCAAGAGGCAGCAGGCCTTCCGTCGATAGTCTGCGGTAGAGACAAGTAATGGCCTTGGACTTCCCCGCCGCCATCACTACATATTGGCAACCCGCAGCGATCGGTGGCTCCGAGAGCCCCATATTCCAATGTCTCTGGAGGCTCGCTACAAGGGCCGCGTGGAGCAAAAAGTCCCCACGTGGAAGCCCGTAGGAGTCCTGCAACTCCTGGAAGGCCAGCAGCACCCCCTCTCTGAATAAGTCGCCCACCATCTGCACGCCCAGCTCCTCCCAAACGGCCAGCCCACACCAATCGCCCCCATGCGGGAACGCCGTACACATTCCCAGAGGGATCTCCGGGGCATAGGGGCGAGTTATCGCAGCCCTCCTCTGGCACCTGTTCCAGCACAGCCGGAGTGTACGCTCTTCCAGAGTAAGCTGGGCAAGGTCCAACCGCTGCTGCAAGACTATGAAGGCGAGCACATGCCGCGGAATCAACCTGCCCTGTGGGCCCTCTGGGCCTCTATACTCCCTGGCCACCGCCTGCGTAAGCCATTGGAGTTGGGCTGCCAGATAGTACCACTCAAAGTCCGGGACTGGCAGGCCCCCCTCCGCTCTCGGCCGCCGCAGTGTGGTCAAAGCCACCCGCCTCCTCCCTGAGCCCCAAATGAAGCCCGTTGACAGTGCTCTGAGCCGTGCGAAGTACGACGCAGGTATCCATATAGGCAGGGTGCGAAAGAAGTAGAGGAGGCGTGGCAACGCCACCATCTTCAACAGCGCTACCCTCCCGGCACACGAAAGTGGGAGCGTACTCTAGAAACTCATGCTACCACGCAAGCCGCGAATGGCTCTGCCAATATTCCCCTCCAGCAAATCAGGCTGGGTGTGGTAGATACTAACCCCCAAATATCGCAGGCAGCTACCTTCCCATCGGATCACTCCCAGCGACTGGGGGGCCTGGCTGCCCGGCAACAGCGGGAACAAGCATGTCTTGCCCCAGTTGACCTTGAGCCCGGACAGGCGCCCAAAGGCCTCCAACAAGGCGATCGCTCCACGCAGTGCGCCATCTGCATCCGCCAAAAACATCAGCAGATCATCTGCATACAGGGAGATATAGTGGGCGTCCCCCCTCAATTGAACTCCAGCGTAGGAGCGCCCCAGTCGGGCATGTGCTGCCAACGGTTCAATGGCCAGGGCGAACAACAAGGGGGAGAGCGAGCAGCCCTGCCTCGTCCCTCTCCGCACCGGGTAGGAGGCCGATATGGTAGCCCCCGTCTTCACCCGGGCCGTGGCATCGTTATAGAGCAAGGTGGTCCAGCGCACAAAGCCGTCCCCCAGACCAAATGCCCCCAGCACTCGGTATAAATAGGGCCACTCTACACTATCAAAGGCCTTTTCTTTATCGACCGACAGTGTGCAGGCCTCTGGATATTCGTCCCGGTCCATCTCCATCACCCGCAACAAACGTCGAACTGAAGTGGCCGTGTGTCAAGAATTCCTGTCATGCGAGGGGAGGAAAACGGTAACCAGCGAAAACGGACTACATCTCCCAGGATGCTTAGCGGTTGAGAGGTTATGTAAACAGGAGAGCTGTTACATAACTCAAGGAAAACACGCCCTTATGTAAACAGGAGAGCTGTTACATAACTCAAGGAAAACACGCCCTTATGTAAACAGGAGAGCTGTTACATAACTCAAGGAAAACACGCCCTATAAAGGGAGGAACCGGGAGGTACAACGCTGTCGGATATTGTGTTTACACCGACGTACCTGCTTAGTGAAGAGCAGTGTTCCGGAGTGGTGCTCCAGTAAGGCAAGAACGGAGGTAGGTCGAGTCGTTACTCCCTGGGCCGTGTCTTGCCCCATCGTCACCTGTGAAGGACCCGGAAGCTCTACCGGATAACCATTGAGCTTCGCTTTTTGACTCGGCTGAGTCAAAGCGCAGTGGCGCTTTTGCTGGTTGGAGTCGTAACTCCCAGCCCGACCAGAGATACAGGGACTGCCAGCTGTAACGCACACCAGGAGGTGTTTGCCGCGTTACAGACTCGGAAGTCCACAGGATCGATCGAGCGGCTGCTCTCGGTTCAGTCTTCTTTGCTTGTGATTGGGGTATCGGTGACGCATCACCAGGAGGTGACTCCGCGTCCCGGTGCAGTCTGAGGAAGAGGTTGAGCGGCTGCTCCCTTCAGGTAGAGACCCCGGCTGGGTGTTTCCCTGACTCCTCGATTCTCCCCAACACTCTTCGTGCCCCTCACAGCCTACCGATTGGCATTGTCGGCCATTTCATTTCTGCCCTCTGTTGGCATACGCCGGGATCGGCGTTTATGCAGAGGACGGTTAGGACCATCCGTGCTGTGGGCTGGTAACGTACTTAGCCTGGAGGATTCCAGTGACTATAACCTTTGTTTATTCCTTGTATTATTTTTGCCTTCATTAAAATAACTAAACCTTCACAAGTGGTTGCGTTCTCATTATCGTGTCTGTTAAACGATCCTGAGACGTTCAGGGCGTTACAAAATATCCGACCTTAATAACACTAACTGTCTCCCGGTCGATAACAGACATGGCAACACTTGATGATGTGCTGGCTGCTTTAGCGACCGTGCAAATTGAATTGGCTGCCTCCAGGCAAGAAACAGCCGATGTAAAAGCCAGACTGGATGCTATCCAATTGGACCCGCTCACGCCCAGCACCTCCCTCACGAACCAGACCCCTGCGGTAGTAGTGGAAATGCCGGTAGCCGTCCCCTTGGCAACACCAGAGAGGTACAGTGGGGATCCTAACACAGTGCAGGTATTCCTCACACAAGTGGCGCTACATTTATCGTGCAAACCAAGGGCGTTCCCCACGAGTCAGGCTCGTATGGCTTTCCTTATATCCTATTTGGCTGGAAACGCGGCACAATGGGCCGTACCTCTGGTGAGCAGGGACGACCCCATCTTATGTGATTGGGGTGCTTTTCGCGAGGAATTCCTGAAGGTCTTCGACAGAAGGGCTGACTCGTACACGGCGGACCGTGAAATGCTTGAGTTGAGACAGGGATCCAACGACCTGGTGCAGTATCTCAACGCGTTCCGAAGGCTGGTTGCGGAAACCAAGTGGCCTGTTGCTAAACAGACGGCGCTCTTCCATCACGGGCTGTGCGATGAGCTCAAGGACGCCGTGGCTCATATTGACCCACAACCCAAGACATGTGAGGGCCTTATCAACCTGGTATTACGGCTGGAACATAGGCTAAGTGAAAGAAAGGGGGATCATGGGAGAAAAGGAAAATCCCTTCCATCCTATGTGACAGTGGGAAGTCCTGAAACTTCCACCGCATCCAAGGGAGAACCCATGGACATCGGCGCAATACGAGCGAGCCTCACAGCCACGGAGAAAGAGTCACGCCGTAAACAAGGATTGTGCCTATTGATACCCACGCCTAGGCTAAGGAAACAAGCATTCATCTGGTGCCATGACTCTCCATGCGCAGGTCATTTGGGCATTGACAAAACGGTGGCTAGCATGGGACGGCATTTCTGGTGGCCAACCATGAGAGTGGATGTCAGGAGGTGGGGACAGGAGTGTCCTACGTGTGCTACCATGAAGGCCGACCATGGCCGAACCCAAGGGCTCTTACATCCACTTCCGACCCCGGATAGACCATGGGATAGCATATCACTGGACTTCGTGGTGGGCCTACCGGTAGACCAGGGGATGACGGCAATACTGGTGGTGGTGGATTACTTGACGAAAATGGGGCACTTCATCCCCTGCAAGAGAGTCCCTACGGCCGGGGAATTGGCGTCACTACTCCTAAAGAATGTGGTACGACTGCATGGATTACCTGGGGTGATCGTGTCGGACCGGGGGTCGCAGTTTACTGCGCAATTCTGGAAGACTTGGTGCACTGCGCTGCATGTTAAGACCGCCCTGTCCACCAGCTACCACCCTCAAACGGACGGCCAAACCGAGCGCCTGAACCAAACGCTCAAACAGTATCTGCGATGTTTTGTGGACCAGGGCAGGGAAGAATGGGTCGACTTGCTATGGGTTGCAGAGATAGCCTATAACAACGCCACTCACAGCTCCACACAGTCATCTCCGTTCTATAGCAACTATGGCCAACATCCCAGGTTCTTGCCATTTCTACATCCGTTCAGAGAGGACAGGATTCCCGCCACAGCGGACAGGGTGGCACACATAAAAGACACGTTGATGCGCTCAAGGGCTGTCCTAATAGAGGCCAAGGGAAGATACAAGGCTGCGGCAGACAGGAAGAGAAGGCCCGGGCCACTGTACTGCACTGGAGACTACGTCTGGATATCCACAAGAAACATGGGGTTTCGAAAGAACAGTGTGTTCCATCCCAAGTACATGGGCCCCTATCGAATTACCAAGTGTATGGGTCCCGTGAACGTGAAGGTGTGCTTGCCCCAGTCATTGCGGATACACCCTGTCTTTCATGTATCATTGCTCAAACCAGCACCCTCCAAGCCGTCTGGGACACCTAGGCCGGTATGCGTGGAGTCGGAGGTGGAGTATGAAGTGTCGGGCATACGGGCGTCCAAATGGCGCAGGGGGAAGCTGTGGTACCTGGTTGCGTGGAAAGGCTATGGCCCGGAGGAGCAGTCATGGGAACCGGCTGAAGGGGTTCATGCTCCGCGCTTGGTCTCCTTGTTCCATCGGCGTTTTCCTGCCAGCGCTGGACCCGGGGGGAGCCGCTGA
Source organism: Triturus cristatus (assembly GCF_964204655.1). NCBI lineage: Eukaryota > Metazoa > Chordata > Amphibia > Caudata > Salamandridae > Triturus > Triturus cristatus. The sequence continues at coordinate 239,672,623 of NC_140581.1, read as the reverse complement.
GAGGGAGGATGTACTGTCAAGAATTCCTGTCATGCGAGGGGAGGAAAACGGTAACCAGCGAAAACGGACTACATCTCCCAGGATGCTTAGCGGTTGAGAGGTTATGTAAACAGGAGAGCTGTTACATAACTCAAGGAAAACACGCCCTTATGTAAACAGGAGAGCTGTTACATAACTCAAGGAAAACACGCCCTTATGTAAACAGGAGAGCTGTTACATAACTCAAGGAAAACACGCCCTATAAAGGGAGGAACCGGGAGGTACAACGCTGTTGGATATTGTGTTTACACCGACGTACCTGCTTAGTGAAGAGCAGTGTTCCGGAGTGGTGCTCCAGTAAGGCAAGAACGGAGGTAGGTCGAGTCGTTACTCCCTGGGCCGTGTCTTGCCCCATCGTCACCTGTGAAGGACCCGGAAGCTCTACCGGATAACCATTGAGCTTCGCTTTTTGACTCGGCTGAGTCAAAGCGCAGTGGCGCTTTTGCTGGTTGGAGTCGTAACTCCCAGCCCGACCAGAGATACAGGGACTGCCAGCTGTAACGCACACCAGGAGGTGTTTGCCGCGTTACAGACTCGGAAGTCCACAGGATCGATCGAGCGGCTGCTCTCGGTTCAGTCTTCTTTGCTTGTGATTGGGGTATCGGTGACGCATCACCAGGAGGTGACTCCGCGTCCCGGTGCAGTCTGAGGAAGAGGTTGAGCGGCTGCTCCCTTCAGGTAGAGACCCCGGCTGGGTGTTTCCCTGACTCCTCGATTCTCCCCAACACTCTTCGTGCCCCTCACAGCCTACCGATTGGCATTGTCGGCCATTTCATTTCTGCCCTCTGTTGGCATACGCCGGGATCGGCGTTTATGCAGAGGACGGTTAGGACCATCCGTGCTGTGGGCTGGTAACGTACTTAGCCTGGAGGATTCCAGTGACTATAACCTTTGTTTATTCCTTGTATTATTTTTGCCTTCATTAAAATAACTAAACCTTCACAAGTGGTTGCGTTCTCATTATCGTGTCTGTTAAACGATCCTGAGACGTTCAGGGCGTTACACCGTGTTACGCCGAGGGATAAAGCCCGCCTGATCCGGGTGGATCAAGGCGGTCATATGAGTCAACAGGCGTGACGCCAATATTTTACTCAAGATTTTGTAATCCACCGTCAGCATGGAGAGCGGGCGGTACGCCGTGCGTGCGCCGGCCTCTCCTCCAGGCTTCAACAGGGGCACCACAATTGCCTCCCGAGCGGAGGCAGGTAAGCGCCCAAGTCGCCAAGCCTCACTGTAAAGAACTTGCAGCTGCGGCGCCAGCAGATCCGGGCAAGCCGCGTAGAACTCAATGGGCAAACCGTCCGCTCCCGGGGTCTTTCGCCTGGCCATATGCTTAATCGCTGCGCGAATCTCGCCCAGCGATATAGCACCCCCGAGGTCCTTCCCGCTCTCCGGGTCCAGCAGGGGCAATCGAGCCGCCAACAGAAACTCGGCCAAGCCGTCAGGCTCCCCCTGCATGGTACTATCACACAGCCCTGCATAATAACTGGCAAACTGCTTATTTATCCCCGTCTGAGAATAGACCGGGATTCCCCCTGCCTCGACCAAAGAAAGTATCGGGGTACCTCGGGCCGTCGGGGTCGCCAACCATGCTAGGAGAGATCCCACCTTATCCCGTTCCGCATGCGCCCGGGTAAGATAGTCCTTATGATCAAAACAGCGAAGCTTCTCCACACACACTGCCACGCCCTCGCGCGCCTCCACAACCGCAGTCATCTCGCCCTCCCCTGCCTGATGCGCGCGTTCAGCCGTCCGCAGTTGGGCCTCCGCCCCCGCCACCTCCTTCAGCAAAGTCTTCCGCACACCAGCGGTGGACGATATACAAACTCCCCGAACCACCGTCATAAACGCGTCCCATTCCGTCGCCCGGCTCGACGCCGTTTCCGAGTTATTCCTAAAATACTGCTGTATGCATCCGCTAACCTCAGCCCGGAAAACCGGGTCCTCCAGCAACAAGGGGTTTAGGCGCCACGTGGGTATCGCCTGCCACTGCCTGGACCATTGCAGCATCCCCCATACAGGGGTTATGGTCCGAGATGGTTTTAGCCAAATATTCACTATGACGCATCAAAGTCTGGACATCCGGGGACCACAGTATACTATCCAATCGGACATACAACTCGTGGGGGGCTGAGTAGAAGGAGTAATCCCTATCCATCGGGTGATGTGCCTGCCACGTGTCCACCAACCCCCAAGTGTCCTGCCAAGCTCGTCTACTATTGGCCACCCGACGGACCACCGACTGTGCAAGAGGCGGGTGGGACCGATCCAGCTCAACATCAGTCACCGAATTAAAGTCCCCTCCCATCATCACCGTCCCCGTCAAATATGCCGCGAGCTGCCCCGACAGTCTGGAGAAGAAGGCGGCCTGGTCTACATTAGGGGCATACACACTACAGAAGGCCATGTCCCTCCCATCCAGTCGCCCTTGTACTGCTACAAATCTGCCCTCCGGGTCCACCAGGGTCGCCAATGGCTGGAAAGGAACTCCCGCCCTCACCCAAATCAGGGCCCCTCGGGCAAACTTCGAGAAGGTAGTATAGAATAATTGGCCCCGCCAGCACCGCTGCAATGCCTTCCCCTCCTCGCGATCTAAGTGGGTTTCTTGGAGGAAGGCTACCTGGACCCCTCTCCGTACCAGGTAGGCATGAACTTCATATCTCTTCCCCATAGAGGTGAGCCCCCTCACATTCCAGGTCAGAAATCTCAATTCAGGTGGGGACCCCATCCCATCGCCTAACCAACCACCCTTTCCTAGCCCTCCGAGGCACACTGACATTCCCCTGAACCCCCGCAACTCCCCAACTCCCCGAACGCCCTCCCTTCCCCAGAACAGGTGCTAAACTGCAGTTACCCATCCAAATACCACCCCAAGCAATACCTAACACTCTGGTAGCCACCAGCGTCTCACAACGTCCGTGAGGGTGAGGTGGTGGCTCTGCACCAGACGGGCCTGTCGACTGTCCCCTGCTGTGCATACGCGCCCAGTCTCTGCAAGTCCTCCCCCGGTGTTCCTTGCCCCTCAGACCTCCCGCTCTCTCCTCCAGTTCCCCCCAACAATCCCCCGCCCGCAAATCGTCATCAGGTACCGGTCTCACTCCCAACCCCGCAAAGCCAGGCCAGGACCCCCCTCCCCACATACATCTCCCGCCCTGCCCATGCCCCTCTTACTGCGCCCTGGGGAGTCCCAGAACCTTCAAGCGTCCAGCAGTTCATCCGCTGTCCCTGGGGTCACTTCAGGCAGCAACTCCACATCCCCGCCAGGACCATCCGAGAGGGAGGCCTCCGAGCCCCTCTTGGAGCCCGAATCCTCACTGGGCTGGGAGGCCGCGGCCCCCGATATCACAGAGACTGCCCGCAGCGCAGCCCGCTGCTCCAGCACCGTCTGGGACGCTCCCGGTGATCGGACCCCTGCTCGCTCTAGTGCACTCTTTTACTCGATCATAGTCTCAGCTATAGTTAACGTTGGGCTTTTATTATCCTAGAATTCTCATCCTCACTTCTCACGCCTCAACAACTCCACTCTCAAACCGGACACAATTTGGCCAGTTGCTTATATGTGTTCCAAAGATTTCTAGCTGCGCTTCGGCATTTTTGGTTTTCATATTCCTTTAGCCTCACATTCTGTCTCACACTTTCCCATACCGGATATTGCTCCCGCCTGTTATGTTACCTGGGTGCTTAGCGGTCTGGTCTCTCGCTACCAGGAAGCTGACTCGCGTTCTTTACGTTATATGGCGGGAACCAACTGGGATTTCTCTATGCGTTGGTTATCCTGCAGAGACTTGGACACCAGCTGGACATGGATCTTACTACATTACACTGAATACTTTAACAAGTAAGCCTTGGGGAATTTCGGGAGCTTTTGCTATGCCACACCGTGCGTAGCTGAATTGCCGCAAACAGGATAATTCTTTGACTGCCCTTAATCTCCGCAATTTTTAATTCACCTGTACTTTAAAGGATTCGGGTGCTTGCCCTTTACCAGGGGGCCACCGACCGGAATACATTATACTGGGCAGACAATTTAGCAAGTCTTGGGGCAATTCGGGAGCAAAGTATATGCCACACCGCGCATAGCATACCTGCCACGCTTATTTTTACATTGCACTTAAATCTCTGCAGTGGTTACTCACATTTTTGAAGGCTTCGGGTGCTCGCCCTTCACTAGGGAGCCACCTTGTCTGGATTACTTCCCAGTATCTCCTTACTCTGAGACTCTGCTCCAGTTTACACTCCTTAATACCATTTCTACATTAGCTTTTTCTATCCACACTCCCACACATGACCACCTTAGTGGAGCTCCTGGGTCTGACGCTTTTTAAATATTTTTAAATAAAAGAACTTGGCTACATACTGGCTGGGTTACATTTGTCGGGCAGCAGTACGGTCTAGAAGGACCGCATTTCTCTATGCCCTTGACTTTCTAGACCTTGGACACATGCGTGTTACTCACACCACTAGCAGCTAATTTTCTGGCACATTTTCCGCTGGTATCAAAGTGGTCGTTCTCGAATACTAACTGCCATTCTTGAGGTTCGTCCGTCCTGCACCTACCTGACTGATATCTTTTTCTTTATTGTTCCCCTAGACCTTGAAGATACCTTTCTTTTTACTCAACACGATAACTAAGATAAAATAGGCGGTCCCTTGAGCCTGAGGTATGTTAACTTACATACTTATTTATGGTCTACCCTAGGCAGAGCATTGACAATCACTCGTCTTTAACACCATTATTTCTCCCTAATAGGCCGTTTCACTTCCTAACTCGTCTTACCACGGATGAGCTTCACTGACCACGGCCTGTCGGTGCCTTAACCTGGCACGACATATTCAGCATTACTTTTTGGTAAGCTGGACCACTAAGAGACCTCTCACATTTTCGTCTCACAATTTGGCACCAGGGTGTTATTTAAGTCTGGAGTCTTACTACTGGCTAAGATCATCTATGGCCTTTTCACTTCCTCCTTTCTTCCCACTTCCCTTCCACACTCTCACGTTTTCGTTTTTCTATCCACCACGAACTCAATGTACAGGCTTTTCCTTTGCAGTCCTTCTGATTTTGGACGTTGCTTGTAAAAACTTTCAAACTACTCTCTTCTTCCTCTTTTTTTCACCACTTTCTCGCATTAAATATCTAATACTGCTGTCTTTGTGCCAGTTCTAAAATACTTGCACATTGTATGCCATTTACAGCCCTGAAGAAGCCCTTTGTTTGGGCGAAACGCGTTGGCTGGCTATAAGGATGCAAACCAAGCGCATTTGAAATAAAACACAAAGATTTCAAACAAACGATTACTGATTGTTTTCTTACCTGTATATTTTGCTTCATTCTGTTTGCTAATATTGCCTCTTATCCTCCCTCTGTGCATGTTTGTATTTGTGGTCAAGTGGCAGCTGATCATTTGAGGCGGGCAATATTCACACCTAACGTGACTGACCTAGGTAGTGCAGTCTCTCATAACCTGGCTGCCTTTCCATTTTTTTAATATATTGTACACAGGTTTGGTCACCACACACCAAATTGACATTGTGAAAAGTGAACGCAACTTCACAATCCTCTTCCTCGATATCCCCCAGATAAGTAATAGGTGGGGGAAACCTGGACATGCAATCGGCATGTACATTTACTTTCCCTTGAACATATTCTAGTTGGTAGTGGAAACTTTGCAGTCTAGATGCCAAACTTGCTAGTCCAGCAGACATAGTGCATCAACCACCAGGTGCCATCATGTAAACTAAGGGTTTATGGTCAATTTTCATGGTGAACCTAGTGCCCCATAGAAAGGTTCTGAAGTGTTCAGCACCCCAAACACAAGCTAGAAGTTCACTCTCTATAACAGAATAGCACTTCTCTGCATCCCTCAAGGCCCTGGAAGCATATGCCACGATCCACTTTTTACCATTGTCCCTGGATTAACACACCACCCAAACCAGAGTTACTGGCATCAACCATAACAATGCATTTTTTTCCGCTAACAAACGGTTTTAAACAAGGGGCATTTATCACAAAATTCTTTAGGCTATTGAAAGCAGTAGACATTTCTTCAGTCCATTCAAACTTTGCATTCTTTTTTAGGAAGTACCGAAACTGATCCACTTTGGATGCATAATTCGAAAAAACTTTGGCATAAAATTTGGTGAGGCCCAGAAAAGCTACAAGTTGTTCCTTAAAAGTAGGAACAGTAGCATTGGTAATGTTATCCACATGGTTGCGTTTAGGTTTGATACCCAAACTACTGATTGAATTTCCTAAATATTCCACTTCCTTTGCTTTAAATTTACATTTGTCAAAAAGAAGAGTAAGACCTTTGTTTGACAGTGCAGAGAATACTTGTTTTAAGTTTTGATCATGTTCTACAGCATTTTTACCATACAAACGTATATTGTCTTATAAAGCTATTGCGCCAGACAATCCTTCAAGCGTCTCTTTCATTAACCTTTGAAAGACTGATGCCGCACTACCAAGACCGAAAGGCATGGGACAATACCTAAAAGGCCTTCAGGAGTAATAAATGCAGTTAGATTTATTGATTCCTCAGCCAAACTACCTGGTGGTAAGCACTGACTAGGTTGATGCAGGAAAATACTTGTGCACCAGCTAAAGTGGACATCATCTCGTGTAAATTAGGTAAGGGGTGGGCATCCACCCAAATTGCATTGTTTAAACTGCGTAAATCAACACATAGCCTAAGTTCCCCTGAAGATTTGACCGAAATCACCACCGGAGAAACCCATGGTGATGACTCAATAGGTCCCGCAACTCCCCAACTCCCCGAACGCCCTCCCTTCCCCAGAACAGGTGCTAAACTGCAGTTACCCATCCAAATACCACCCCAAGCAATACCTAACACTCTGGTAGCCACCAGCGTCTCACAACGTCCGTGAGGGTGAGGTGGTGGCTCTGCACCAGACGGGCCTGTCGACTGTCCCCTGCTGTGCATACGCGCCCAGTCTCTGCAAGTCCTCCCCCGGTGTTCCTTGCCCCTCAGACCTCCCGCTCTCTCCTCCAGTTCCCCCCAACAATCCCCCGCCCGCAAATCGTCATCAGGTACCGGTCTCACTCCCAACCCCGCAAAGCCAGGCCAGGACCCCCCTCCCCACATACATCTCCCGCCCTGCCCATGCCCCTCTTACTGCGCCCTGGGGAGTCCCAGAACCTTCAAGCGTCCAGCAGTTCATCCGCTGTCCCTGGGGTCACTTCAGGCAGCAACTCCACATCCCCGCCAGGACCATCCGAGAGGGAGGCCTCCGAGCCCCTCTTGGAGCCCGAATCCTCACTGGGCTGGGAGGCCGCGGCCCCCGATATCACAGAGACTGCCCGCAGCGCAGCCCGCTGCTCCAGCACCGTCTGGGACGCTCCCGGTGATCGGACCCCTGCTCGCTCTAGTGCACTCTTTTACTCGATCATAGTCTCAGCTATAGTTAACGTTGGGCTTTTATTATCCTAGAATTCTCATCCTCACTTCTCACGCCTCAACAACTCCACTCTCAAACCGGACACAATTTGGCCAGTTGCTTATATGTGTTCCAAAGATTTCTAGCTGCGCTTCGGCATTTTTGGTTTTCATATTCCTTTAGCCTCACATTCTGTCTCACACTTTCCCATACCGGATATTGCTCCCGCCTGTTATGTTACCTGGGTGCTTAGCGGTCTGGTCTCTCGCTACCAGGAAGCTGACTCGCGTTCTTTACGTTATATGGCGGGAACCAACTGGGATTTCTCTATGCGTTGGTTATCCTGCAGAGACTTGGACACCAGCTGGACATGGATCTTACTACATTACACTGAATACTTTAACAAGTAAGCCTTGGGGAATTTCGGGAGCTTTTGCTATGCCACACCGTGCGTAGCTGAATTGCCGCAAACAGGATAATTCTTTGACTGCCCTTAATCTCCGCAATTTTTAATTCACCTGTACTTTAAAGGATTCGGGTGCTTGCCCTTTACCAGGGGGCCACCGACCGGAATACATTATACTGGGCAGACAATTTAGCAAGTCTTGGGGCAATTCGGGAGCAAAGTATATGCCACACCGCGCATAGCATACCTGCCACGCTTATTTTTACATTGCACTTAAATCTCTGCAGTGGTTACTCACATTTTTGAAGGCTTCGGGTGCTCGCCCTTCACTAGGGAGCCACCTTGTCTGGATTACTTCCCAGTATCTCCTTACTCTGAGACTCTGCTCCAGTTTACACTCCTTAATACCATTTCTACATTAGCTTTTTCTATCCACACTCCCACACATGACCACCTTAGTGGAGCTCCTGGGTCTGACGCTTTTTAAATATTTTTAAATAAAAGAACTTGGCTACATACTGGCTGGGTTACATTTGTCGGGCAGCAGTACGGTCTAGAAGGACCGCATTTCTCTATGCCCTTGACTTTCTAGACCTTGGACACATGCGTGTTACTCACACCACTAGCAGCTAATTTTCTGGCACATTTTCCGCTGGTATCAAAGTGGTCGTTCTCGAATACTAACTGCCATTCTTGAGGTTCGTCCGTCCTGCACCTACCTGACTGATATCTTTTTCTTTATTGTTCCCCTAGACCTTGAAGATACCTTTCTTTTTACTCAACACGATAACTAAGATAAAATAGGCGGTCCCTTGAGCCTGAGGTATGTTAACTTACATACTTATTTATGGTCTACCCTAGGCAGAGCATTGACAATCACTCGTCTTTAACACCATTATTTCTCCCTAATAGGCCGTTTCACTTCCTAACTCGTCTTACCACGGATGAGCTTCACTGACCACGGCCTGTCGGTGCCTTAACCTGGCACGACATATTCAGCATTACTTTTTGGTAAGCTGGACCACTAAGAGACCTCTCACATTTTCGTCTCACAATTTGGCACCAGGGTGTTATTTAAGTCTGGAGTCTTACTACTGGCTAAGATCATCTATGGCCTTTTCACTTCCTCCTTTCTTCCCACTTCCCTTCCACACTCTCACGTTTTCGTTTTTCTATCCACCACGAACTCAATGTACAGGCTTTTCCTTTGCAGTCCTTCTGATTTTGGACGTTGCTTGTAAAAACTTTCAAACTACTCTCTTCTTCCTCTTTTTTTCACCACTTTCTCGCATTAAATATCTAATACTGCTGTCTTTGTGCCAGTTCTAAAATACTTGCACATTGTATGCCATTTACAGCCCTGAAGAAGCCCTTTGTTTGGGCGAAACGCGTTGGCTGGCTATAAGGATGCAAACCAAGCGCATTTGAAATAAAACACAAAGATTTCAAACAAACGATTACTGATTGTTTTCTTACCTGTATATTTTGCTTCATTCTGTTTGCTAATATTGCCTCTTATCCTCCCTCTGTGCATGTTTGTATTTGTGGTCAAGTGGCAGCTGATCATTTGAGGCGGGCAATATTCACACCTAACGTGACTGACCTAGGTAGTGCAGTCTCTCATAACCTGGCTGCCTTTCCATTTTTTTAATATATTGTACACAGGTTTGGTCACCACACACCAAATTGACATTGTGAAAAGTGAACGCAACTTCACAATCCTCTTCCTCGATATCCCCCAGATAAGTAATAGGTGGGGGAAACCTGGACATGCAATCGGCATGTACATTTACTTTCCCTTGAACATATTCTAGTTGGTAGTGGAAACTTTGCAGTCTAGATGCCAAACTTGCTAGTCCAGCAGACATAGTGCATCAACCACCAGGTGCCATCATGTAAACTAAGGGTTTATGGTCAATTTTCATGGTGAACCTAGTGCCCCATAGAAAGGTTCTGAAGTGTTCAGCACCCCAAACACAAGCTAGAAGTTCACTCTCTATAACAGAATAGCACTTCTCTGCATCCCTCAAGGCCCTGGAAGCATATGCCACGATCCACTTTTTACCATTGTCCCTGGATTAACACACCACCCAAACCAGAGTTACTGGCATCAACCATAACAATGCATTTTTTTCCGCTAACAAACGGTTTTAAACAAGGGGCATTTATCACAAAATTCTTTAGGCTATTGAAAGCAGTAGACATTTCTTCAGTCCATTCAAACTTTGCATTCTTTTTTAGGAAGTACCGAAACTGATCCACTTTGGATGCATAATTCGAAAAAACTTTGGCATAAAATTTGGTGAGGCCCAGAAAAGCTACAAGTTGTTCCTTAAAAGTAGGAACAGTAGCATTGGTAATGTTATCCACATGGTTGCGTTTAGGTTTGATACCCAAACTACTGATTGAATTTCCTAAATATTCCACTTCCTTTGCTTTAAATTTACATTTGTCAAAAAGAAGAGTAAGACCTTTGTTTGACAGTGCAGAGAATACTTGTTTTAAGTTTTGATCATGTTCTACAGCATTTTTACCATACAAACGTATATTGTCTTATAAAGCTATTGCGCCAGACAATCCTTCAAGCGTCTCTTTCATTAACCTTTGAAAGACTGATGCCGCACTACCAAGACCGAAAGGCATGGGACAATACCTAAAAGGCCTTCAGGAGTAATAAATGCAGTTAGATTTATTGATTCCTCAGCCAAACTACCTGGTGGTAAGCACTGACTAGGTTGATGCAGGAAAATACTTGTGCACCAGCTAAAGTGGACATCATCTCGTGTAAATTAGGTAAGGGGTGGGCATCCACCCAAATTGCATTGTTTAAACTGCGTAAATCAACACATAGCCTAAGTTCCCCTGAAGATTTGACCGAAATCACCACCGGAGAAACCCATGGTGATGACTCAATAGGTTCTATGATATTTGTATCGCATAAATCCCTCAGTATGTCCTTGGGTTTACCTCTATAAGAAAGAGGTAAATTTCTTACTTTGTGGCGAATTGGAACAGGATCATCACACAGTTTAATCCAATGCTTGAATCCTTGGTACTCACCCAATTTTCCACTAAAAGCCATAGGAAATTGTGTTTTTAACTCAGAAATAAATTTGGGGTCGCAACACTCGTGTACCTTTGAAGATCCTACTACATAAACAGGAGGGCTGGCTCTAGGATCAAGTTTAATTCCCATTTGCTCTTGGTGTGGCCATCCTAAAAGAGACAGTCCTGACTTTGCTACATATACTTACCAAATGTGTGATGTCCTAAAAATTCTATGTTGGTCCAAAAATATCCAACTAAGTCAATTTTGTGCCCAGTATAGCCTCCTGGAGTGACATCAAGAGCAATCAATTCTCTGTTAGGCCACTTATTGTTTAAAACATCTTGGAAAATAATAGTGTACCATGCACATGAGTCTACTAAGAATTGCAAACTAACTCCATCTATGGCAATATTACAGGAAGGAAATTTGCTAATGCCTTCATTCCCACACATATTAATAATGGTTTGATGTCGTGTTCATGAGTGTCAAAATTGCTGTCACAGTCGTCAGAACACTGTATCATGTTAACTTTCTTGGCAAAGACCTACAAACTCTACTAAAGTGACCTTTCTTACCGCATTTTGAACAAGTTCTATCAACAGCGGAACAAGATTTTGAATTAGCTAAGTGCCCACTGCTACCACATCTATAACAAAGTTATAAATTATTTTCAATAATAAACCCTAGCAGTGAGGGCTTCCAACTGGTGTGCACAGGACAGGATTATTGCTATATCAATTCAATGTTATTAATCCAATCAATCACGCTCAACCTTCTGTAGCCCACCGCTGCAGGACCACCACCAATGAAAAATACCACAATGAAGGGAGCGCCGTATTCAGTAATCAGTATTTGCAAATGCAAATTTGTTCCCAACTGATTCAATCAAAAAGACAGATTTCCTTGAATCCACAGATCCACAATTTATTGCACGTCACTTTAGAATAGTGTTTCCACAACGATTATGACAGTTCATCAAAAATTAATTGACAAGCTTGCAGCAGTTCATCAAAAGAATTTCCTAATAAATTCAGCCAACGCGTTTTGTTCAACGTAGGACGTCATCAGGGCTATAGTTCAGTGTTCTTTCTGTGTAACTTCTACCTATCACGCAAAAGGTTCATATTTTCATTTTTATTTTTCTTCTAAAATAATGGTTTCCAAAATGTCATGAGCACCGTATTTCATTAGGTCATCCGTGCCTACTAAATTCCCAATCAGCAGTTTTTATATATATCCGCATCCAAATTCAACAACGATTTCCAGCGGGATTTATCAGGCCGACTGCGAGGAATGAGGCTCTCTTAGCTAAATGGGGCTTTAATTGAACAGATTGGACTGCAAATAAGTAAGATGTGTTTACTGGACCACTGTAATAGCTGTTTACAGGGAAATCGTTGTTGAATTTGGATGTGGATATATGGAAGAACTGCTGATTGGGAATTTAGTAGGCAAGGATGACCTAATGAAATACGGTGCTCATGACATTTTGGAAACCATTAGTTTAGAAGAAAAATAAAAATAAAAATCAGAACCTTTTGCGTGATAGGTAAAAGTTAGACAGAAAGAACACTGAACTATAGCCCTGATGACATCCTACATTGGACGAAATGCGTTGGCTGAATTTATTAGGAACTTCTGTTGATGAACTGATACAAGCTTGTCAATTAATATTGATGAACTGTCATAATCGTTGTGGAAACACTATCCTAAAGTTATGTGCAATAAATTGTGGATCAGTGGATTCAAGGAAATCTATCTTTTTGATTAAATCAGTTGGGAACACATTTGCATTTGCAAATACTGATTACTGAATACGGCGCTCCCTTCATTGTGGTATATTTATAAATTATTTTTACTTTCCATTTTCGTGCCTTTGTACTTCCCTTCAAACTTTTGGAAATTCTCAACTTTTTGCGTAAAGTTCTTCTTTGGTTTATCAGAATCTTTAGAAACGCTAAATACTTCATTTTTCTCATTACCTCTTATTTCCTTAACAAATTTCTCTGAATGTTCAATAGACTTGGCAGCATTTAAAGACATATCAGTAGTAGTCCACAATCTTTCCTGTACTTAATTGTTATTTGTCCTCATTAAAATCTGGTCTCTAAGTACCTTTTCATAAGAAATGTGTTCAAAATCACATGTTACAGCAAGAGACCTTAAAGTTGACACAAAGCCTTCAATAGATTCCTCAGGTTGTTGTTCCCTAGAATAGAAAATAAACCACTCCATAACAACATTTTTCTTTTTCCCAACCTCAAATTGAGTTGCATTGAAGCGTAATTATAAACATTAATATTGCAATAATTAACTAAAGGAGGTAGGTTTTTAAATTCTTTTAGACCAATTCCCCCTAAGAAGTGCTTCAAAAGTGCCAGTTTGCGTTCAGACTCACATACATCTCCTTCAAGCACCTCAATATAAGCTAAAAAACCAGGTTCCCATACCTCCCAATCCATTGAAGGTTCACCAGGAGTCGCAAGGAAAGAAGGAGGTGGAACAATGCTAGACATTCCCATAAATTGTGAGGAAGGAGAGCATTAATAAATACAATTATTGTAAGAGAACAGAAAAAAACGGTGACTCCTCTTGTTGTCCAAAGATAAAATTAGCGGGTAAGGCAAAAAAACAAAAGGGAAACCCTAGCTAACCCCAAAACAGACTGTCTGCTCGTTGGAAGATGAAGGTGGTACGCAATAAAAAGGGTTCACTATCAGTATCTATAAATAGTAGTTCCAATGGAGTTGTTCAATCATTAGGGAACAATTTTAAATAAGACGAGAGAAAAAAAAACAACAACAAATTTAAAGGAAACGAGCATATCACTGAAAGTAACATATGCACATATGAAGCCGGCTCCATGAATGAAACTGCTTGTACGCGCTGTGTAGAAAAATATATATGGCTGCCGAGGGAGGACACAGTGCGTGACCCCCTGTGATGACGTTGGTATGTGATCCAGCGCTGAGACGTCAATAAAGATTGAATCCTTCTTGAAGTAGTGTGATGATCCAGTAGGTATGCACGTGGAGTTAGCGTGATGATCCAGTAAGCATGCGCGTGGAACAATAGACGAAGCACATAGGAACACACGCTATGGCAGCACTGAAGATTCACCACTTGCCGTTAAGGAGTGGCGTTTGTTAAATTCCTCAAAAATACTTTTCCAGTAGAAGTCCGCTGCAATTAGCAACGCCTGCACACCATGGCAAAGGTCCAGATACATCCTCACGCAGTGAAAGACAACACTGCTGTGGTTACAGGCGCGCAAAGTAGCCACAGGACATCTCAAAGCAGCCGATTCCAGGAATCATCCGCAAAGAACAAAATAAGCAGTATCCACCATATAGTAAACAAGCTCTGAAAGGGGCTAGACCAACCACAATGCATTGCTTCAATCAGTGGGTCTCACTCTTGATAAGAGAGAAACCCAAAGTAAAAAAAAAAAACGTAATCCTTAAAAAGGTAACACAGCTCCGTGCCCACTCGTCGCCAGTGTTGGAAGTATTCCTTAGATGACCCCTTACACAAATAAGAGGTCGCAGGCAGTATAATTCTGGTGAAGTTCTGGTTTGTTCAAGTAAGGGGACTATCCAGTCCAGAGGCAGGTGAAGAATGACAAAGCGTTATACAACCGCATAATCCCTGCTCCCACCACATTTCAAAACATAACATAGAATGTGTACACTAGGAAGCCACGAGCCCGGCAACACTGCCACGCTCGTGTCCACCTCGTGATGCAGAGCAAGACAGAACGAGCAGAGAAGCCCGCGTGAACCCAACAATATAGCTGTCTTTAGCCCCACCTGGGAGGATCACCCGGTCCACCTCATCAATGTTCTGGAGGCCCTGCAAAAGGCAGGCCTCACTATCAAGGTGACCAAGTGTCATGGCTTTGGTCTGGGTGGGCGTGTCTGTGGGGTCTTGTGTACACGTCTCCTCGATTCAGCCGTCCGGCTGCACCAGGAAGTGAGTAGACCGGTTAACAGTCTAGCCTTCCTCCTAGAAGCGGCCACTCTACAATCTGGCATAGCACTTCCGGGAGAGACCGCATATGAGCCCGCAGTGCTCGGCCCGGCAGTGCTTCGGATTACAGCTTCACCTTCGCTGATCCCTTTGCACCTCCGTGCTCTGCATACCTTCAGGTACACCCACGCCGTAGAGCTGTGCGCTTTCTTTTCTATGTCCGGTGGCTCGCGCAGGAGCGCGTTGCCGGTGACTTGTGGGGCTTGGACAAGCACAGGTGCGCTTTACTTAATGCTCTTGTTTCGCTCTGGAGCGCATAGCCCTTTCTCCAGACCCTGCCTGTTGCCTAGCGCTGGAGCGATTGGGCTATCTTGTTGAGGTTAGTGCAGGAGCTTGTGCCTAATTGCTATTGGCTCATGCTGGAGCGCGTAGCCTCATTACCTTATCCCTGCCATTCGCCTAGCACAGGAGTGCTTGGGCTACATTTGATGAGGCAAGCGCAGGAGCGCTTGCCTCATTTTTTTTCTTTTATTGTGTAGAGCAGGAGCGCTTGACCTTAATGTCTTTGGTTCGTGCAGGAGTGCGTTGCACTATTCATGCCCCGTAGTTAGCGCAGGAGCACTCGGATAGCTTCCTTGTAACAACACCATGCGTAGGAGTGCTTAGTAACATTTCCTTTGTCACCACGTGCAGGGGCACGTTATACCTTTCATTTGCCATCACGCGCAGGAGCGCTTTATCATTTCTACACCATCCTGGCGTGTGAAGACTTCTCTTTCTGCCTGGCATGGTACCACACCCCAGGTGATTACGCTATTCCCAGAGTTATAATGCTGACTGTGTGTGTGCATTTGTCTGAATGTGACCAGTGGTGATGATACTTACCCTTACGGTTTATCACTACAGACGGTGTTTCCTAGAGGGTTCCCATCGTCATCAAGAGGTGTAGCCAACCAGGTCTTCAGTAAGGACACTTCTCTGTCAAGCCCAGCTTCGCAGGATTTGGTCGCAGCAGAATATGGTCCACCTCCAGATATGACCCACACCCAACCACGAAGGGGAACTGGGTGTGCGAAAGATCAGGCGGGGGAAAGGAAGGGAAGGGACAGCAGTGGATAAAAGGATCTGAAATGACAAAACAGACAATGACAATACACAGCAAGAATGTCTACTCTCAATAAGGTCTCACTAGTATGCGAGTATACCTGTATCAACCAAAAAGCCACAACCTCTGAACACAGCTGGCCCGCCTAATGCTCTCCTCGAACCTAGTAAAACAAAAGAAGACAAACTGAAGTCACACGCTTCACGTTACAGTCACGCTCAGCGCTACCAGGTCTACCCTAGCATTCCCTTACATAAGCAGCTTGTTCGAGGGGCGGTCCGGCGTCCTTGATACGCTGTGGAAAAGAATAGTCCCGCACCCAAAAGGATATAAACACAAAATCCACTGGAGATGTGAAAGCTCTCCCAGGCTGTCTCCCTAAAGTCACGAATGAATTCCCCCAAAAGTCTCGAAACGGTTTCCCTAATAACGGTTCCGTAAGGCTACTTGCCTTTAGGGTCTACACAGATACCAGAGACGGTGCACATTCCTTCCCTGATGTGTAACAGCTCCCGCTCCGATAACTACAGGCAACGGGGCACCCAACCGCGGTTTGCTCACCTGCCGGTTGATGCCTATCACTCTAAGGAGTTGCGCGGCAACTCTTCAGCACTCGACGGACACGCCACTGGTGCCACACGTACTCACGTACTGCCCTCTCCGTGTCCGCTCGCGTCTTCCTTCGGAGCTTCTTCTCCGTCCGCAACCCCCACGGCGCTCTGATTCCTCACTCCTCCGCAGCTCGCCGAGGAAGTGTTCAGTCCTGGATTCAAAATTACGCGCAACTTCCGGTGCGCCCGCACTCCCTATATCCTGTGAGCCTCAGGGGCTCCTGGGTATTGTAGTTCGTAGGGTTTATTTGGGAGGCGCGGCCATGGTCGGATCCTGACAGTTGGTCCCCCTCCCCTAGCGCCTTCCAGGCCCAGGTTTCCGAGGGAATCTGCGGTGAAAGGAACGTATGGCTCTGGGTGCATGTACATTCCTCCATGGTTCCCAGGAGTCATCTTCTGTTGGATAACCTTTCCAGGAGATGAGATACCAAGTTCTCCTCTCCTCAACTTGGAATCTTTGATGCTTCTGACTTCGTATTCTAGGCCTTCATCTTGCAACACCGGAGGTGGTGCTCGTTGGCGGGCCCCACGTGCTGGCTTTAGAAGACTACAATGGAACACCGGATGTATGCGAAGTGAACTGGGCAACTTTAATTTATATGTTACTGGATTGATCTGACGGAGCACCTGATAGGGTCCTATGTAACGCGGATGAAAGATGCTTCGCATCTTAAATCGTATATTCTTGGTTGACAACCAGACTCGATCTCCGATTTGGTATTGTGGTCCCTCCCGTCGGTGTCGATCTTCCCATCTTTTGTAAGTCGCTTTAGCTTGTTGCAAATGCCTTTTTACCTGGCGATGTATCGAAAGAAGTTTCCTGGCTTGTGACAGAACCGTGGGTTGGTTTCTTACTTCTTCGGGGATGGAGATGGGCATAACCTTCGCTTCGAATCCAAACGTGGCATGGAACGGTGAGAGGCCAGTGGAGCTATGCCATGTATTGTTATAGGCCAATTCCGCCATCCAAAGCATGTCGGTCCATGAATCCTGAACCTCGCTGGCGTAACATCGAAGGTACTTCTTCAGGGTTTGGATCAACCGCTCCGTTTGTCCATCCGTCTGAGGGTGGAAGCTGGTTGACAGAGAAGATTCGATGTGTAATGCTTTACACCAAACTTTCCAAAACCTCGCTACAAATTGCGGGCCTCTGTCCGAAATAATGACCTCCGGTAGGCCGTGCAACCGGACCACGTGGGTTAAGAGGAGTTGTGCCGTGGCGCTGGCTGTTGGGAGGTTAACGCAAGGGATAAAATGCCCCATTTTCGTGAGTCCATCCACCACCACCATGATGGCTGAGTTTCCCTTCTCCTTGGGTAATCCGGTGACGAAATCCATGCTGATGTATTGCCATGGGCGACGGGGAGTGGGTAACGGTAGAAGCATTCCTAGTCTTCCCCTTGTGTCGGTCTTTGCTCTTGCACATACTTCGCATTGCGCTACCCAGGACTTGATGTCGTTTGGGAGAGCTTCCCACCAGAAGTGGCGTTGTACTAATTGCAAGGTTTTTCTTATTCCAGGATGTCCTGCTAGTGGGGAAATATGACACCATTCGAACGCCTTTTTCTGTAGTTCCTTAGACGGCAAGAATAACTTGTCTTTATAGAAAGGTAACCCGTCTTTTACTGACCGTTCTTCCTTGTCTTGCGCCCAGTTGTCCCAATTCCTGTGGGGATGCTGTTTTCTTATGTCCGATAGGAAATTCTCAACTCGTACTACACACAGTACCTTTGAGGGATGGATTATGGGTTCCATATTGTGTTCCCGAGGGGCCTGGTCGGTGGTTTGCTGTCTGGACAAGGAGTCCGCCTTTTTGTTGTCCACCCCTGGACGATAGGTCACCACAAACTCGTACTCTGCGAAGAACAACATCCACCTCATTTGTCTTTGGGAAAGGTGTCTCGCGGATTTCATATATTGGAGGTTTCTGTGGTCTGAATATACGGTGACAGGGTGTTTGGCTCCCCATAGATAATGCCTCCAGTCTTGAAAGGCTTTCTTAATTGCTAAAAGCTCCTTTTCGGCCACAGTATAGTTTCTTTCAGCAGGGTTGAGTTTTCTGGACATATATGCCACGGGGTGTAGCTGACCGGTGTCTTTATCCCTTTGTGATAAAATGGCTCCTACTGCCTCATCTGAGGCGTCCGCTTCAACCACGAAAGGGTGCTCTGGGTTTGGGTGCGCTAGTATGGGAGCCGTCGTGAATGCGGTTTTTAGGTATTCAAACGCTGCATTCGCTTCGTCGGTCCATTGGAACGGCACTCCTTTTTTGAGCAGTCTCGTGATAGGTACGGCTACCTGGGAAAAATGTTGGATAAATCTGCGGTAGTAATTCGCAAAGCCCAGGAAGCTTTGAACCTCCCGTACATTCATGGGAATAGGCCATTCTTGGACTGCCGCCACCTTTCTCTCAGCCATGCACAACCCCGCTGGACTAAGTATAACTCCTAGAAACTCTACCTGCGTTACTCCGAATTCGCACTTACTTAACTTGCAGTAAAGTGAATGCAATCGTAGGGTATGTAGTACTCGAAGTACATGTTGAACGTGCTCTTCTGTGGTGTCCGAGTATATAAGGATGTCGTCAATATACACTACGACACAAACATCCACATAGTCTTTCAGGACGTCGTTTAGAAAGTACTGGAATGCCGCCGGGGCGTTACACAACCCGAACGGCATTACAGTATATTCGAATAACCCATATCGGGTTTTAAACGCCGTTTTCCACTCATCCCCGGCCCTCACGCGCACCAAATGGTATGCACCACGTAAATCTAAACGTGTGTATATCTTGGCTCCTTTAACTTGGTCCAGCAGGACCGGGATGAGTGGTAACGGGTATCTATTGCGAATGGTGTTTTTATTGAGAACGCGGTAGTCCACACACGCTCTCAATTCCCCGTTCGCCTTCGGTATAAAGAACAGGGGAGAAGCCGCAGGGGAACGTGATGGTCTTATAAACCCTATAGCTAGGTAGTGATCTAAATATTCTCTTAGGTGCCTAGTTTCGGGCACCGAAAGAGCATATACCCTACAAGTTGGGATGGTGGCCCCCTCTACCAGGTCTATCCGACAATCGTAGTCCCTGTGGGGAGGCAGTTGCTCGGCTTCCTTCTCACTAAAAACATCCTGATACTGTGAGTACTCTGCCGGTAATGAAACGTCCTTTTCAGCGGCAGTGGCTACTGAGTGAGAATGGGTCAAAGACTCGCTCTGTGAGCTGCAAGTATTGGAAACGAGGTGGTCCCTGCAAAGGTCGGAAACGAAGAGCACTGTCTTTTTTCTCCAATCTATCGTAGGGTTGTGGTGTCTTAACCATGGCATGCCCAGAATCACCTCATATTGGGGGGCATCAATTATGTTAAGTGAGATCATTTCTTGGTGTTTCTCCTCCCCTACTCCCACACTCATGAGCAGCTCATCGGTTTGCTCTACAATTAGCCCCGATTTTAACGGTTTGCCGTCCACCGCGAAGACTTCCTCCGCGGTCCTTCTCGGTACCCTAAGTAACCCCAGTTTCGTCACCAGCCCGCTGTCAATAAAGTTCCCGGTGGCTCCCGAATCCACCATAGCCGTAATCGGAGAACAGGAATCTCCCTGAGTGAGTGTACTGGGGAGCACGATATGTGTTTCTGTATCGTGGGCATCGGTTTTTGCCAGGGATGGCAGAAGCCAGCCGGATTCCTTATCTTGTTCTCCCGTTATCTTCGTCTCTGCAGTCCCTATCGGGGCCAACGTGGACACGGCTACTTTCTTTGGTCTAGTCCAAACTTCGTTGGGTTTCGGTTTTGTGGGACAGTCCCGGACGTAATGTCCTTTTTTGCCACAGTACATACATAAGCCTTGTACCCTTCGGCTCTCTCTCTCTTCTCTGGTTAACGGACTCTTTACTACTCCTATTTCCATAGGTTCAGAAGGGGCTTCAGAGCTTAACGCCACCTTGCGTTGCGGTCTCTCACCTCTGTACGCTCCCCTATCCCATCTTTTCTTTTCTCCCCTTTCCATCATCCTCCCATCTAAGCGCAAGGTCAAGTTAATCATGTCGGTACAAGTGCTGGGCTGAGGGTCTATTTGCGCCAGCACATCCTTCATTTCATCACGTAGTCCTTGATAATATAAGGACATACGTTTTTCTTCCGGCCAGGCAGTTTCTGCTACCAGTCGTTGAAATGTGGTTAGATAAGTAATCAAATCCCCTCTCCCTTGTTTTAGTTCGAGAAGTTCCTTATCTGCGCTAAGCGTGGTAGCTCGTCTGTCAAACACTTTTTCAAACTCTGATCTGAAAGCATCCCAATCTGATAATACTTCGTCATTGTTTCTGACAAGAGGGACAGCCCAATTAGCTGCATCCCCTACCAGATACGAAATGGCGAATGCCACTCGGGAGTGATTAGTCGGAAAGGATGCGGGTTTACAGGAAAAATGAAGCAGGATTTGAGTCAAAAAGACTTGCACCTTCAAGGGATCCCCCGCATACCTCTCAGGTGTTGCCAGGGGTATGGGTGGAGGTACAGTGACTTGAATCTGCGAAGCCGCCGAGGCGACGTCAAATGGATTCCGTGACAACCGCTCTACTCTATCTCTTAGGGCAGCGGCTACTGCTTTAGAAGCGGCCAACTCATGCTGAACAGCCAACAGCGCCTGAAGAACCTCATCTAGGGTGGCCATGGTCTACCGCAACCGAACCGGGCAAAGCTATAATTCGTGGGCGCGTAATTCTGTCAAGCCCAGCTTCGCAGGATTTGGTCGCAGCAGAATATGGTCCACCTCCAGATATGACCCACACCCAACCACGAAGGGGAACTGGGTGTGCGAAAGATCAGGCGGGGGAAAGGAAGGGAAGGGACAGCAGTGGATAAAAGGATCTGAAATGACAAAACAGACAATGACAATACACAGCAAGAATGTCTACTCTCAATAAGGTCTCACTAGTATGCGAGTATACCTGTATCAACCAAAAAGCCACAACCTCTGAACACAGCTGGCCCGCCTAATGCTCTCCTCGAACCTAGTAAAACAAAAGAAGACAAACTGAAGTCACACGCTTCACGTTACAGTCACGCTCAGCGCTACCAGGTCTACCCTAGCATTCCCTTACATAAGCAGCTTGTTCGAGGGGCGGTCCGGCGTCCTTGATACGCTGTGGAAAAGAATAGTCCCGCACCCAAAAGGATATAAACACAAAATCCACTGGAGATGTGAAAGCTCTCCCAGGCTGTCTCCCTAAAGTCACGAATGAATTCCCCCAAAAGTCTCGAAACGGTTTCCCTAATAACGGTTCCGTAAGGCTACTTGCCTTTAGGGTCTACACAGATACCAGAGACGGTGCACATTCCTTCCCTGATGTGTAACAGCTCCCGCTCCGATAACTACAGGCAACGGGGCACCCAACCGCGGTTTGCTCACCTGCCGGTTGATGCCTATCACTCTAAGGAGTTGCGCGGCAACTCTTCAGCACTCGACGGACACGCCACTGGTGCCACACGTACTCACGTACTGCCCTCTCCGTGTCCGCTCGCGTCTTCCTTCGGAGCTTCTTCTCCGTCCGCAACCCCCACGGCGCTCTGATTCCTCACTCCTCCGCAGCTCGCCGAGGAAGTGTTCAGTCCTGGATTCAAAATTACGCGCAACTTCCGGTGCGCCCGCACTCCCTATATCCTGTGAGCCTCAGGGGCTCCTGGGTATTGTAGTTCGTAGGGTTTATTTGGGAGGCGCGGCCATGGTCGGATCCTGACATTCTCCACACCACTAGGATTTCCTCCCCCGATTCCATTTTGCCCTGGTCAGTATACATACCATTTTTAACAAAAGTGGGAGAGGGTGGAGGTTGTTCATGTCTTCCCTGTGAGATTACTCCGCAAGCAGAAGGTAAGACTTGTGGGGTCCTGACAGAATCCGAAGCCCAAGACACTTATCTCGCCCGGGCGACATGAGCAACCCCGATATCTCCTTGCAGGATATAGCAGCCATGCTGATCTGCATGCAGACAGCGAACCTTAGTCTATGACAGGATATAACTACCTTACAGGGGCAAGTTGCCATTGGCCAGATAGGTGCTTGGGGTCCATCTCCTGCACTTGAGGTTAGACAGGAAGGGTTTTTGAGGCCTCCCATATTCAGTCCCGGGGGTTCCTCACTGACCTCTCGACACTTCACCCCTCCCATACAAGTGATATGCCCTCACTCGGTCCAATTAGCCGCCCCAGAACACTTTTATGGTGATAGTACTAAGTACAGTATTTTCCTCAACCAATGTCAACTGCACTCCATGGCTCGTGCATCTGCCATCCCGGATGATGCTTCCAAGGCCGCTTTTATCCTTTCCTATCTGGGAGGGGATGCTGCCCAGTGGTCCATATACTTGGTTGAGAATGACGACCTCATGTTGTATAGTCTTCCGGTTTTCAAAGAAACCATGCGTAGGATGTTCACCTGTCACACGTTTGCACAAGCTGCTGATAACGAACTCCTTAACCTAAAACAGGGTACTGCTGATCTGTTGCACTACATCACCACCTTCAACAGATTAGTGATCGAGGCACGCTGGCCCGAGTCACAAAAGGTCTCCGTTTTCTACCGAGGATTGCGCGACAAATTAAAGGTTCTTATCGTTCAGATGTTGGAACCCCCGGAAGAGATTGGACCATTCATCGATCTAGTGATCAAACTGAACTACAGGATGCAAGGGTGAAAAACCGAAAAAACCAGGGGCAGTGAAACCAAGTTCCTTGCATTCAGGGAAAACCCCAGAAATGAGTCAGCAAAAACCGTTGAAGCCCCAGAACCCATGCAAATAGGTGGAATCCGTGGTCCACTAACCAGGGAAGAGAAAGAAAAAAGGCGTAGACAGAACCTATGCTTGTACTGTGGCAAGAATGGACACTTTGTCAGGGAATTTCGAGTGAAACCTGCCCAACTGAGACCGAATAAACTGTTTGCCCTTCCGATCACTCGTGGAGATGGGGTGGGAAACTATTCAACTCAGTAGAAGTTGGGTTCTTCGTCCATCAAGACTCCGATCTGTGCCTCCTATGGTAGCAATCAACATGTGGGCATGGCTGTGACTTTGCAGTCTCACACAGGCCAGTTATGGCAGGTCACAGCTGTAATCGATTCAGGTGTCACCGGCAACTTCATAGGCACCCAGTAAATGATGGGCTTGGGCATGACTACAGTGACCAAAGAAAAAACAGAAACCGTGAAGGCAGTGGAAGGAACAGATTTAACCTCGGGACTAATACGTTTTCAAACTGAAGTTGTGAAGATGACATGTAGGAACGATCACACGGTGTCCGTTACCTTTGACGTTATTGATGCACCTCTATTCAGACTCATTTTGGGTCTTCCTTGACTAGTAACCCACAACCCACATATGGATTGGGTGTCCAGGAGAGTGACATTGGATTCCGCTCACTGCAACATCTCCTACTATCGCAGAAAGAAACCTCCAGTAGAAGGGCGATACAAGCCCATGCTCTACCCCTGTCTGGGATGGTTACGATTACACAAGGAGTTGTACCAGAGGCATATAGGGACCTGGTCACGGTGTTCGACAAGAAAGGTGCCAATACTGTACCGCCTCATCGTTCTTTTGATTGCAGGATATACCTGATCCCAGGATCCAAGCTCCCATGTAGCCGTGTCTATTCCCCCCATTTTGGGTCTTCCTTGACTAGTAACCCACAACC
This sequence comes from Triturus cristatus, assembly GCF_964204655.1. NCBI lineage: Eukaryota > Metazoa > Chordata > Amphibia > Caudata > Salamandridae > Triturus > Triturus cristatus. Next base: position 239,648,355 of record NC_140581.1, on the reverse strand, counting down.
CACATATGGATTGGGTGTCCAGGAGAGTGACATTGGATTCCGCTCACTGCAACATCTCCTACTATCGCAGAAAGAAACCTCCAGTAGAAGGGCGATACAAGCCCATGCTCTACCCCTGTCTGGGATGGTTACGATTACACAAGGAGTTGTACCAGAGGCATATAGGGACCTGGTCACGGTGTTCGACAAGAAAGGTGCCAATACTGTACCGCCTCATCGTTCTTTTGATTGCAGGATATACCTGATCCCAGGATCCAAGCTCCCATGTAGCCGTGTCTATTCCCTCATGGAAACAAAGAACAACCACTTCAGCGTCTACCTGGATGTGTATCTGAAGAAGGGATTCATACGCCATTCCAAGTCACCTGTTTCTTCCCCCCTCTTTTTCGTGTCTAAGAAAGAGAAGGATCTAAGAACGTTTATTGATTACAGGGCCATGAACACCATAACAATCAAGAATCAATAACCTCTGCCCCTGATTTCCAACCTGTTAGATCAGGTAAAAGACGCAGCCATCTACACCAAACTGGATCTACGAGGGGCCTACCATCTCATCAGGGACCGGAAGGGAGATGAGTGGAAGACCGCGTTACAGACAAAATATGGACTGTTCAAGTACCAGGTCATGCCCTTCGGACTTTGTAACGCCCCTGCTGCCTTCCAATACTTTATCGATGAAGTATTCAGAGAATACATTGATCTGTTTTGCATCGTCTACATCGATGATATATTGATTTATTCCACAGATGTCCCAGAACACATCCAACAAGTACGTACCATCCTTCAGCGGCTACAACAACATGGCCTATACGTTAAGCTGGAGAAAAGCGTGTTCCACACCGATGCAGTTGAGTTCCTGGGTCACATCTTGACTCCTGCAGGGATTGAAATGTATACCAGGAAGGTCGAGACCATATTGCAATGGCAGTCACCTTGCTCGGTGAAACAAGTACAAAGATTCCTAGGATTTGCAAACTACTATCAACGCTTTATCGCAGGATTTTCCAGTATCATTGCTCCCATTACCAGGCTGCTACGTAAAGGCGTAATGTACGCATGGGATATCAAGGCCGAAAAAGCCTTTCAGGAACTGAAAACCAGGTTCACTAGTGCCCCCATCCTGATACATCCCAACCAAGAGCAGCCTTACATAGTAGAGGCCGATGCCTCACAGAATGCCCGGGGGAGTGTACTTTCACAAAGGGACGACAAAACGGGCCTGTTACATCCTGTGGCTTTCTATTCCCGTAAACTACAGCCAGCAGAATGTAATTTCACAATATCCTATCGAGAACTCCTAGCCATCAAAGCAGCATTTGAAGAATTTGCGCATTACCTGAAAGACGCACAGCATCCGGTAACCATCTACACAGATCACAGAAACCTGCAGTTTCTCCGCTCGGCCAGGGCTCTAACATCCAGGCAATTATGATGGACCTTGTTTTTCAACGAATATGACTTCCTAATCACATATCAACCCGGAAGAGAGAACGCCAAGGCTGACGCCTTATCCCGACTCGAAGAACTCGAAGAAGAAACAACCAAAGTGGATCCAGTGCCCATCATTCCTGAATGCTGTTTTCAAGGTGTAATCCTTTCATCTTCCTTCTTATCCCAATTACAGGATGACATCAAACAAAAAGAACCGGTAGTGTGGATCGGTGACCTCAAAGGAATCATTGCACAAGATGGATTTCTGTATAAAGGAGACCATTACTACCTCCCTTTGGCTGACCACCAACAATAAGCAATATACATGTGCCACGACCATCTCTTGGCAAACCATCCTGGATACCATAAAACCATGGACCTCCTACAAAAGCATTTCTGGTGGCCATCGATAGACACCGACACTCACGCCTACATAGCTCGTTGTTCCATCTGTGCCCAAGGAAAGACCCTGTCCAAACCCATGGTCGGGTTATTAAACCCTATTACCATGCCTCCTTATCCTTGGCATACTATATCAATGGATTTTGTCGTTGAACTGCCCAGGACCAGAACAGGGTATTCCACCATTCTCACCATCGTGGATCACCTGACCAAAATGGCACACTTTATCCCGTTAGGAAAGCTACCATCAGCTGCTGAACTGGCTGTGATCTTCATGTACAACGTGGTGCGGTTGCATGGTGGGCCATCTGTACCGATTACGGACAGGGGTTGCCAGTTCATATTGAGATTTGGAATAAGGTTTGCAACGCTATGGAAATGGAAGCACGTCTGTCCTCAGCGTATCATCCACAAACTGATGGGCAGGCGGAAAGAACTAATCAAACCATGGAACAATACCTCCGTTGTTTGCTACTGTCCGTGGAGAAAGAATGGTTGGAAGTACTTTGGGTAGTGGAGTATGCCTATAACAACACTAAGCATACTTCCTTAGGAATGTCGCCTTTCTACTGTCTTCAAGGACATCATCCACGAACAGCGCCCTGGAAAGAGCCTCTAATCAGTCATATGCCCACCGTCCACGAATACCACACCCTTCTACACGACCTCTGGAAACAAGCCCGACTTGAGCTAGCTAAAGCCAAAGAGAGCTATAAACAATACTCTAACAAACACAGACAGGCAGAACCTGACTACTAAGTAGGCGAGAAGGTGTGGGTGTGCATAAAAAACCTAAATGTGCATGGGCCCAAGAAATTGTTGTCCCGTTACGTAGGCCCGTACATCATTGAGAGGGTGATCAACCGGGTGTCCATGAAACTCACCTTGCCTCCACAAATGAAGGTACACCCTGTGTTCCATGTGTCACTCCTACGGCCGGTTCACCCAGAATGTCACACCACTTCCCCTCCTCCTCCTGTGTTTAAGGACGATCATGAGGAATATGAGGTTCGGACTATTCTTGATTCCCGTAGGACTAGGGGGAGGCTATTCTATCTGGTGGACTGTAAGGAGTATGGTCGGAGGAAAGGTACTGGGTGCCGTTGTCCCATGTCCGCCACGCTCTTCTGTTGGTCTGTGCTTTCCATGCTCTGCATCCACTGAAGCCTCGTCTTGCCACCCCTGTTTGACGGGGAGGGGTTCTGTCTTGGGTGGGGGTGCTGTCATGGTTTTGGTCCGGTAGGCATCATTGTGGGGTCTTGTGTGCACATCTCTGTTTTTCCTCGATTCAGCCGCCCGGCTGCACCAGGAAATGAGTAGACCGGTTAGTGGTCTAGCCTTCCTCCTAGAAGCGGCCTCTCAACAATCTGGCATAGCACTTCCGCATATGAACCCGCGGTGCTCCACCCAGCAGTGCTTCAGATTACAGCTTCACCTTCGCTGCTCCCTTTGCACCCCGTGCTCTTCATATCTTCAGGTACGGCTATGCCGCAACGCTGTGCGCTTTCTTTTCTATGTCCCCGGTGGCTCATGCAGGAGCGCATTGCCTCTCTCTTGTGGGGCTTGGACAAGCGTAGGTGCGCTTTACTTAACGCCCTTGGTTAGCGCTGGAGCGCATAGCCGTTTCTCCAGACCTTGCCCATTGCCTAGCGCAGGAGCGCTTGTTCTATCTTGTTGAGGTTAGCGCAGGAGCGCTTGCCTCATTGCTTTTGGCTCACTCTGGAGCGCATAGCCTTATTACCCTATCCCTGGCATTCGCCTAGCACATGAGTGCTTGGGCTACTTTCGATGAGGCACGCGCAGGAGCGCTTGCCTCATTTCTTTTCTTTTATTTTATTGTGTAGCGCAGGAGCGCTTTACCTTATTGTCTTTGGTTCACGCAGGAGCGCGTAGCACTATTCATGCCCCATAGTTAGCGCAGGAGCGCTTGGATTGCTTCCTTGTAACGACACCACGTGCTGGAGCGCTTTGTAACACTTCCTTTGACACCACGTGCAGGGGCACATTATACCTTTCATTTGCCATCACACGCAGGAGCACTTTATAATTTCTTCACCATCCTGGTGTGTGAAGACTTCTCTTTCTGCCTGACATGGTACCACACCCCATGTGAATACGCTATTTCTAGAGTAATAGTGCTGACTGTGTGTGTCTGTCTGTCTGAATGTGACCAGTGGTGATGATACTTAGCCTTACGGTTTATCCCTACAGGTGGTGTTTCCTAGAGGGGTCCCATCGTCATCAAGAGGTGTTGCCAACCAGGTCTTCACTAAGGACACCTTATCACACCACTAGGATTTACTCCCCTGATTCCATTTCACCCTGGTCAGTATACATACCATTTCTAGGGAAACTGGGAGACGGCGGAGTTTTTTAATGTCTTCCCTGCGAGATTACTCCGCAAGCAGAAAGTAAGACTTGTGGTGTCCTGACACCAAGTGCCAGATATGGCAGAGCAAGGTTGTATACTTGGGCCACCTGGTAGGTGGAGGTCAGGTTCAACCATTGGAGAGCAAAATCCAGACCATTGCGGACTGGGTTGCTACCACTACCCAAACTCAGGTCAGCGATTTCTTGGCCTGACTGGGCACTACAGAAGATTTGTAAAGGGATATGGGTCTATTATGACTCCCCTGAATGATCTGACATCAAAGAAAATGCCCAAGAAAGTACAGTGGACAGTAGGCTGTCAAAAGGCATTTGATGACCTGAAGCAGGCCATGTGAACTGCTCCCATCCTGCAGAGTCCTGACTACTCCAAAACTTTCATTGTCCAGACATATGAATCTGATATAGGAGTAGGAGCAGTGTTAAGCAACGTAATGTAGAGGGCCAGGATCAATGAGTAGCTTTTATCAGCAGGAGATTGACCCCCAGGGAGAAACATTGGTCAGCCATTGAGAGGAAAGCCTTTGCTGTGGTCTGGGCTCTGAAGAAGTCGAGGCCATACCTGTTTGGCACTCACTTCATTGTTCAGACAGACCACAAGTCCCTCTAATGGCTTTAACAGATGAAGGGTGAAAATCCCAAATGTTTGAGGTGGTCCATTTCCCTGCAGGGACTATACAGTGGAACATAGACCTGGGAGTAACCATTCCAATGCAGATGGACTCTCCAGATATTTCCACTTAGAAAATGAAGACTTAACTGGGCAACGTTGATCTCTTCTCCTTACTTTGGGGAGGGGGGGTTGTGTAGGAAAGTAGGATCTGCTGTTATGGTTTCCTCAACATTTTGCTTGATGTAATGCTGTTTCTGACTAGTCTGACTGGGAGCCTGCTAATCAGGGCCCCAGTCTCTGTGCTTTCTCCCCTAAATTTGTATGGAAAGGACTTAGGTACATCCCAGATTGGACACTGGTGTACACTTATCAGTCCCTAGTCTATGGTACTAAGGTACCCAAGCATAGGTACACCAGGGTCTCCCATGGACTGAAGCATGTATTATGCCACCTATGGGAGCCCACCCAAACTGTAACTACAGGCCTGCTTTTGCAGCCTGTGAAAGCACCACTTACAAAAGATATAGGTTTCACCATATATATGGTCACTGCACTTAAAACCTATAAGTCACCCTTACAGCAGGCCTTTCAATCCTGAAGGCAGGGTACTAGGTTCTAAGTGTGAGGGTGCCCCTTCATGAGCAGGACACCCCTATAGCCTACGGACTCCATCCTTCCGGGTTGGAAGTGAGACAGCCATTTAACATATAGAGGGGCACTGCGTCATTACGCAATGACCATCTCTAAACTGGTATCAAACATGTTGGAATCATACGCAAACACCGTAAACGGTGTGAGAGGTATGATTCCATGCACCTTAAAGCTCTTTTGGGAGGCCCTCGTTGCTCCCGGTACCAGTCTTCCAGACCCAGACAGCAAGCTAGGGCTGCTGCCGGCCAGAGACACGTTTCTGCCCTCCTGCTGCTGAGCCAAGCTTGGGCAGGGGAAGGCAGAATAATCAGTATCCTATCGCAGGGAGGTGTTACCACCTCCCAGACAGGGTTTTGGGGCAGATGTACAACTGTTTTTTGCTGGCGTCAAACAGGAATTTACCATTTTGCGACTGCAAAATTGGTCTGCCCCATGCACAAACCATATTTTGCGAGTCTCTAACCTATTAGTGACTCACAAAATGTGGTTTGCGACTGGGTATTAGGAAGGGGCGTGCCAAGGGCATCCCTTCTTAATAGCGAGTCTAACACCAATGTATGATTGTTTTGTGACCGCATTTGCGGTCGCAAAACAATTGCAGTTTACCACCTACTTGAAGTAGGTGGTAAACCACTCGTAAACGGAAAGAGGTCCCCAAGGGATCCCTTCCCCTTTGTGTATGGGTGCAAAATATTTTTGAAGAGCAGGCTGTGGTCCCAGGGACCACTCCCCGCCCTTAAAAATTTTAACTTAAAAGTTTCATTTTTCTTTAGGGCTCGCCTGAGCCAGCGCATGCGCTGCTCTGGCGAGACATTTAGGAGTGGAGTTTTAAAAGTCCGACCACAGCTTTACGTGGCATAGTGTGCGGTTACGCGCACAAGCATGAGCAGATCCGCCAACTGGCTTTCCTCTCGCTCATCCAAGCGTGCACGCCTCGCTTCAATGCCCCTCCCCCTCCCCACCCCCACCACAGAGCGCGTCTCGCAGCTTGTTTTTCCTGTTCTCCCTGTGCCCCACATTGCTCTATTTTGCCCGTTTCCTTTTATCTCTCTATACCCCACATTGCTCTCTAGTGCCTGCTTCCCTTTATATCCCTATGCCACACATTCCTCTCTCTCACCATTTGCTTTTATCTCCCTGTGCCCCACATTGCTCTCTCTCGCCCGTTTCCTTTTATCTCCCTATGCCCCACATTTCTTTCTCTCCCGTTTGCTTTTCTCCGCCCCACCTGCTCTCTCTATTGTTTTCCCCCACTCTTGCCCCATGTTGCTTCATGTTCCTCCCATGTTGCTTTCAAATCCCCAGTTCTTTCTGTTGCCTGCTTTCAAACAAAAACCCAAACTTTTTGTTCCATATTTATGATCCAAAATAAATAATGAAATTAAAAATTAAAAAGAAGCACTGCGTCATTTTTTAGGCATATGCATGCGCAGTGCTCATGTCTACAAAATAACGCTGGTGGCCGCCATTTCTCATTTCACAATGCTGCAGAACATCGGGATGATGTAGGGCATCTCTAAAAACCTTTGGCAATGTCAATTTGTCCCAAAGGCGAGGCCTATTACCTTTGCTAGTGTTTGTTGCTAATGGATGCTTAGGACATGTGGTCCATAGGACCTGTTTCTTTCCTCATCTGTCCTGATGTGGTCATAGTAAGGGTAATAGGTATTGTGCATTTGGAGACGGGCAGGATCCCCTCAAACCCTCTGTCAGTACTTGCCTGGTTCTCTGCTGGTGTGTGCTAAACCCCTGTCAGTACTTGTCTGGTTCTGTGCTGGTGTGTGCTTAGTCAGGATTTCACGATGGGACTGGGCCGACCTTGTGGTTCTAAATGGCTGACACCATTTCTTTTTCTTTTTTCAGCTTTGTGAAGATCTTTTTGCACGGATTGGTGACAACAAGTGTGCTGATCTGTCCTTCTCCGTGGAGGTATGCTTCTTCAGAGTACTTGCAAGTAACACTGCCTAAACAAATGTCCACCCAAAGTTGTTGTTTTAAGTGTGCAGCGCCTTTAAATATAAAAGAAAGCACTGCTCTGTGAATAGTGTATAGGGAGAATAGTGTGCACTTGTGTAAGATATGGGAAGTGTTTAATCACAGCACCTCGTGTTGTTGCACAGTGTAGTCCTCCCAAGAAACCCTTTCATGGTGCGCGTGTTTCGTGTGTCCCAATGGCCCTTGTTTTAAGATCATAACCTCTGCACCCAGTTGGATTGCCTAGAAGCTCATTTGTACCTGGATGTTGTGGTACCCATGACCCCCTGCTTACGGTTTCTGCTTTGCAGACAGTTCTCTTAGTATTTGTTTCCACCAGCCTTCTCATTTGAGCAGACATTACCTTCTAATAATGGTTAATGAGGTAGTGGGATGTGCTGCAAACTTGCATTATTAGGATAATGGCCGGAGCCTGACTTGGGGACGGGGAGATGCTTCAACCCAGCAAATTCTTTTGCCCTGTATGTGAAAGATACCAAGTGCTAACTCAGGGCGATGCACCAGTCACTTTATACTCGATGCGAAGGTTTGACCTATTGCAAAATAAATTGGTGTTCTACAGAAGACGACATTTCTCATCTTAGATGTTATTTTAAGGCAAGTAGATCTGTTGTTTAATGTATAGTGAATGTGACATATACATAGAACAAGCTGTTTTCGGAGCTAGAAAATTGTATCACTTTTTAGCTATCAGATGTTATATTTCACTCACTTTTATAATCAAAAATTATGTTAATAATTTATATTTGTATAAGAGGTTATCTTGGAAATAAAATAAACTTTATAACTTTACTTGAAACACTGCATCTCTAAACACCTCAAGATTTCCGTCATCGTCCATCCTCTGCATTATGCCTTCGTGGCTCTTTAGTGTTTTTCCATGGTCTGGCAGATTAAGACTCCTCTACGGTGTGTCTTATGTAGGCAAACTGCATATAATGTGTGTTTTTTTCCAAGTAGTCCACAAGTAGTAAAGGCATTCCTATGAGGAAATGGTGAAAACTGAGTGGGGAAAAACAGATATTCTTATGTCTACTACAACCTGCAGCTTCTTTATCTCCGCATTGCCCCAGGCACCACTTTGGATCCAGAATTATCCATAGAAGTTGCTCCCATGTGCTGGCAGCGACTTCACACCACCTCAGGATGTACCTGCGTAGAACCCCGTATAAGTGCCACTCATGTGTGCTGATGTCATTTCCTTCCTTTCTTTCCCCGCCTTCGACACGGACCTGGAACTCTTTTCCCTACTTGGTCAGATATTACAGACGCCAAAATCTCATTTCGTTCAGTATGCCAAGGAAAATGTCTGCCCTGAAAACAGTCTTCGAGCCGTGCCTTGGCTGCAGGAAGCAGATGGTGGTCACAGATCCACCCAGTGCCTACCTGTGATGTTCAGGGCTCAACTCAGTCATGTGGAAGTGTGCAAAATATGCATAATTTGCTTTTGTGTAATTATTCATAATTTTGGGAAAGTTGCATAGAGCTACGTGTAATTACATGAAATACAAATCTGGCACATAGTGCTATATTTTAGTGCAAAGTATGTTCTTGTGTGCATTTTGGATGTGAGGATGCATCTCTCACAAAAAAATGGCACCAAACATTCAAGTTCCACGAACAGCAACTGCTTTTGTTCTAGGAGTTATTTCTGCGCTGCCACGCTATGTATGAAGTTTCTATAATTAAGCAACATGGTGTAATTTCGGGATTTTGCTGTAACAAGCTTAACACTAAATTCCTTACATTGCGCTAATTATGCTGCCTTAATTCAAATTTGGCCCGGAGATAGTCATGCAAAAAATGCTCCCTTATGCACCCGAAAGGCAATCGATGCGCAGGAACCAATGCAAAGCATAACAAGCATTGGCATAGCCAATAGGTCTCACCTTTGGGACCTTATAAGTGTTTAACCATGTTGATGTTGTTGCACCACAAATAGTGTGCGGCATAACTAAATACTTATAAGGCCCCAAAAGCGAGACCTATTGGCTATGCCAATGCTTGTTTTTAAATGCAGTCCGTTTCCCTTCAAGGAAAACAAGCTGCATTTTAAAAAAATGGCTTTATTGAAAAAGCAGTCACAGACATGGTGGTCTGCTGACCCCAGCAGGCCACCATCCCTGTGATTGCTAGCCATTCCCAATGGGCTGGCAAATTGCGCTTGCCATATGAATATAATGAGGCATGCAATGTGCGACCCCATTGGGAATCGCAACAGTGTCCGGGACGCTGTTGCACATTCAGTTTAGGGAGTCTCAAATTGTGAGTCGCAATTCTGCGCAATTAGTGACTTGCTAAACTGAATGGTCGTACATCTGGCCCCAAGTATATTGGTGCAGTGTGGGGTGCTTGCCAGCGCCACATAGTCTGCATACAGGGCACACTTGGTGCCCTTCATGCATAGTCCAGTTCAAACCAATTCGGGAGAGGTTGTCCTGCGAAGACTCCTGCTCCTCCTGATCTCGTCCTTCTGCTCGTCTGCTGCAACTTCAATGCCTGTGCTCCAAACAGGAATCTTCCACGTCCTGTGGGCATCCAAGAAACCTGAAGGAATCTCCCTTGAAGTGAAGGAGTCACTTCCCTGCATCTGCAGGCACCGCGACTAAGCTGATCGGCCTGCTGATCCTGGGCTCCCATGGATTCCGTAAGGCTCAGCAACACAGGTAGTGGTTCTTCACATCTTTCAAGGCCTGTCCTTTCCTCTCACCAAGTTTGAGGCCAGTATCCCTCGTTAGAACCGCAGGAACCGAACCCCTGTGCACTGCGTCGACTTGCAGTTGCAAAGGCTTGTTGGCTTCCTTCCATCAAGATCTTCAAGCTCCAAGTAGCTCCAACCTCAAGCATCTCCTTCGTGACTCCAGTGCCTCCGGCCTGTTGGTCCTCTTGAGGGTCATCTTTGAATTCCACAGGCTCCCCTGATTGCTCGGGCCTGCCCTGACTCCCCTGATTTTGGTGAGTCTCCTGGACCTAGCTGGACACGACATTGCACCGTCTTCAACTTCCATGTTGGTTGCAGTTGCCAAGGCTTGTTGGGGCTCCCGCTGTACACTGTCCCCTCATTTCTTGACATCCGACGTGGGACAACTTGTGTACGGCTCCTGGTCTTCCACAGCGTCGCCTGGTCCAACCAGCTGCAGTTTAAAGGTCACTGTCAGCTCTCCTGCAACACTCGACATTGGTGGGCATTCGTCTGCCGTGCCTCCTGGTCACTCCTGAGTGACATAGACTCTTTCCCCTCTGCTTGCAGGTTCTTCACATCTTGAACCCACCTTTGGGTTCCACCGGACACTTTTACCTTCTCCAGCATCGGCATCTTCCTGAAGTCCTCCATTGAGTTTGACAGCGGTTTCCAACACCACTTCACACCGATGCACCAGGCTTTCCTGGTGCAGGTATCCTGGTTCCTAAGGTATCCACGGGTGAAGTGGCTCTCCAACATTCTGCCTTCGACTGGGTTTCTTCAGGGTCCACTGGGAAGGGTCCTTCTTCTTTAAAATTGCAATTCGGCTTACCCATTGACTTGCATTGATCCAACGGTTGTGTTCCCACTCTGCAAACGGCCTCAGTGGGGCTCCTGGTTACTTATCTTGGGTGGTTCCTTGGATCCCTGGCACTTCTACGTCTTCTGGGTATAGTCTTGACATGAGTAGTGGTTCACATACCACTATTTTAGTATATGGTTTGGTCTCCCCCTGGCAACGTGTATTGTATGCTACTTACCTGTTTCTATTGAAAAGTATAGTGTGCATTGTGTATATCTCTGGCTAGGAGATACCTGAATGTGTTAATGAGTATATTATAATGAATACGTTTTTTATAAATATACTCTGTGGTTCTTTTTCACTTAATCTATACCTATAAGATTATGTTCTGGTAAAACAGGCTGCTTTACACTCCTTCTGGACTAAACCCGAAGGCTGCTCTTCACAGCTAAAACTTAGAGAGCTTTCTAAGGTTGGCTAAGACCACTAAAATCACCATAAGGGTCATCTGTATTGGTGCAAGATGTCCACTTACATAAGTGTACACCATATACCTAGCCAGCTTCTCACATACCCACATAAATTCTACGGCTACCTTCTTTTCAGGCTTGCTGGGTGGTTCCAGTGCAGAGTCTATTATAGTTGAATAAGTCCTGCCATTTGCCTGCCGCAATTAGGAGTCTTTAGCCAACGCCAAGGCAGCATTCTCCAATCTTCCCAAAGCACGGACGTGAGGAGTGTATGTGGCCCGATCTGTGGAAGTAGGGCTCTTCCCCATGCCTGATCCCTGCAGCCTGCACCCATCGCTCCTTCGCAGGTTCCGTAGTAATGTCGTCACGTGTGCCAGAGGTTCCTGGATCCAACCCTCCATTGTTCTTTTTCCCCTTGGGTCTTCTGCTTTTAGGAGTTCTCCAGCCGTCCAACCAGTTCCACACCTCCTCTGGCGTGTTGAAAAACCAGGTTTTCCCTTCTGAGATCACTCTTAGCTTGGCTGAAAACAACATAACATACTTAAGTTCCTTTTCTCTGAGGATTTTTTTGACTTCCAGAAATGAATGCATCTGTTTCTGGACTCGCACTGTGAAATCCGGAAAAAAGGAAATCATACTATTCCCCCAGCGTGTTGGAGGCGCTGTACATGAAAACTGCAGAATTACATCCCGATCTCAATAGTTAAAAATGGGAGCAATAATGGGTCTCGACGGGGCCCCCGGCTTCGGCGCAGCCCCTGGGACTCGATGCGCCCTTTCCACTGAATTTTTTTTAGAGACCCCAGGGCTTCAGATGTTTCAATATGAGATCCTCCATAAAGAGGTCTTCCGCCAGGCCCTTAGATCTCTCTATCTCTCTGGTACCCCAATTATTCTTACATTATTCCGGCGACACCGGCCTTCAGCGTCTACCATCCTAGCCTCCAATAGTTTTACTGTTTCTTGTAGGTCCCCTACTTAAGCATGCAACATTTCCGCTTCGGATTGGAGGGGGGTTATGGAGTCCTCTGCTTCCTTGACTCAGGTTCCAGTGTCGCAGAGGTCTGAATGCACCAGTGTTACCTCAGTACCATCAGGGACAATTGTTCAGATAGAACTAGTGGGTGCAGGTCTCCCTGGGGGCCTTGGAGCATTGTTCGAGACCACGGAAGGAGAAGAAGTACTGGGAACCAAGGTTGAGCTTTCCACACTGATGTGATTAGAATAATTTCTGCCTGCTGGAGGACTATCTAGTTCGCTACTCTGGGAATCAGAATGAACGGGGGGAATGTATAATTCAATGACCTCGACCAGTCCTGTGTGAATGCATCCATGGCCTTCGCCAGAGGGTCCGGCCTCCAACTGAAAAATGACTCTGGTTGGCGATTAAGCCTTGAGGCAAAAAGATCTATCTTGCAAGGCCCCCAAACTGCCTGAATCATTTGAAATAACGAGGGATGGAGCTTCCAGTCACTGTAATCCCTCAAGTGATGGGAATTCCAGTCTGCTACGGCATTGTCTTGCCCCGGAAGGTATTCCGCTATCACTGTTATTTGGTGAGCAAGGCAATAATGCCAGAAATCCTTGGCGATCTCCGCCAACATCGGTGATCTCGTCCCCCGTAACTTGTTTATGTACCTCACCGCCGACACGTTGTCCATCCTCAGAAGGATGCAACAAGACACCTTCTTGGGTGAAAGTGATCGGATTGCAAAGATCCCGCCAGGAGCTCGAGACAATTGATGTGTAATGATAACTCCTGGAGAGACCATCTGCCCCCTGTGGCTATCTCCCCACATCTCGACCCTCAGCCCCACCAGCTGGCATCGGATTTTATCACCACTTCCGGGCGAGAGCCGAATATCGCTCAGCCGTTCTAAGCATCTACGTGGGTTAGCCACCATTTTAGCTCCTCCCTCACCTCATCCGTGAGGGGAACCTGGTCTGAGTAGGAAAGGCCCTTCTGCAGGTGCTGAATCTTTAAACGTTGCAGGGCCCGGTAGTGCAATGGGCCTGGAAATATCGCTTGAATTGAGGACGCTAGGAGTCCCACCACGCTTGCAATGGCCCGCAATGACATTACCTGCTTGGTTAATGTTACCTTCAGATCTCTCAACTTGGTTTTGGGTAATTGAAGTTGAGCCGTCTAAGAACTGATCACAAAGCCTAGATATTCTATCGACTGTGTCAGACACAGGATAGACTTGGATGAGTTGATCACGAATCCTAGATTCTAGATTCTCCAAAAGCTGCACCGTCTGAAGATGCTGAGAAGCTAGGAAGACGGACGGTGCCATGATGAGTATGTCATTCCAGATAAATTGTTAGACGAATACCCTGCTCTCTGAGATGAGCGGCCACCAGCTTCATCAGCTTGGTGAACCACAAAGGAGCCGGGGAAAGATCGAAAGGAAGGACCAAGTATTCCAGCCATAAGTCCTGCCACCGGAACTGTAAGAAGCGTCGGTGTGGAAGAAAGATCGGTACCGTTAGGTAGGCATCCTTGTGATCCAGTCGGGCCATCCAATCAGCCTGCCTCAAAATGTCTGTCAGCAAATGGATCCCTTCCATTTTGAAGTGCCTGTATAGGACGAAGTGATTGAATCCTCTCAGATTCAATATCAGTCTCTGACCACCCGCTCTTTTGTGCACTAGAAAGACATTGCTGCAGAAGCCCTCAGGCCTGTTGTCGCAGTAAGCTACCACACACTTCTAAGCAAGTCTATTTCGCACTCTATAAAAACTTTGTCTTGATGGGGAAAAAAACAACTGGTGTGGTAAAAATTCTTGAGTTGGAGTCTGGAAAAAAATCTATGTGAAAACCCTGAACCATTTGTAAGACCCAAGTATCTTGTGTAATCTGTGCCCAATTGTGCATGAAATGATGAATGCGACCCCCCAGAGGATATAACAGTGAGGTTAGAGCTCTTACTTCAAGTGATCTGGGATTGGAAGTTTCCCCTTTGTCCTCCTTCTAGTCGGGTGGAAGGTACCACCTCTGGTACTGTCCTGCCAGTCCCCTCTACCACGACCGTAACCTCCTCTGGGAGGGCCCTGATAGTATTGGCGGCCTGGCGAGCGGTCTCTTCCTCGCCCAGCCTGTCCAAAAAGGCCTGCTTGGAAAACTGTCTTTATGTTTGTTTGAGCTTTGTCCAAGGAGGTGAATGTCCCACATATTTATATACGTCCTTGACGAATTTAATCAGAGGACCTGCTTCCGTGGAAGCTAGTTCGGTGAGATTGCTGTCCATCCGCATTAGTAAAGACTTCCTTCTTACTGTGGAGATGGCGCAATTGGTGTTTCCCAGGAAGCAGATGGCACGTTGCATCCATGCTGCTAATATGTCCAGGTCAACAGGGGAACCAGTGTCCTTGGCCACCAACGCCATTTCAAGTATTTTTGCTAAGGGCCCTGTGATGTCCAGAATCTTGTCTTGGCATCCGTGCCAAGCCCTGTCGATGCCCTTTTTGGGATTCTTGGCGAATTTTTTCAGAAACGCCAGCATATTGGGATCAATATCTGGGGTGTCTGCAACCTTATCTGGAATATCTGGCCATGGGCATTCCGATCTTAGCCTGTTACGCACCTCCTTAGCAAAATTTTTTCTCAGATTTGATGGAGATAGTCAGCTACTTCTGGGGCTGGAGCCCAATCTGAGGATCTCGGGTGGACAATGTCCAGAGGATTAAAATCAAAGGGTTTGATGTTTGGAAGGAGGGAGTCGGTGGGTCTAGATGCGTCCTTTTTAGGTCGAGGGACCGTCCGGTCTGCCGAAGGCAGAACCGGAAGTCCGGAGATCTTATGTTTCTTAGAGTGGCTATTTAGCCCGCCTCTCTTTTTGCCTCTCCTCCATTGGCTGGCTTCCTAAACGGAGGCCAGCCATTGGAGGAGAGAGCCGTCCCTCCAAATCTCCAAATAGGCTCCGTCTTTTTCAGATTCGGGGGCGTGTTCCGTGCTCTTCTTTCCACTTTTTAGCCACGCCCTTTTTTTAGGCGTGTTTTTCTCTCCTCCAGCCAATGGCAAGAGGAGAGAAAAAGAAACACGCCCCCGAATCTGAAACCGCCGCTGCGTTTCTCCGAGGCATTTCTGCTTCGCCTCGGAGAAAGGCGGCGGTGTGGGTGTTTTGGTCTTACTCGTGACTCTGCAAGTTGTGTTTCTTTTCTGTAAGTATTGTCTTTGTACAGCGTTGGTTTTTATCGGTTCTGTTCCTTCCTGGTGACTTTGGTGTCCGCACTTAACTTGTTTTGTGGTTTAGGGCTCTGACGCTCGTCTCCTGTCCGAGGAGCGGGTGTTTGGAGGGGAGCGGGCGAGCGCTGGTGTTTGTTTTATACTCTTCCTAAATCCTCATTTCTTTTGAGTATTTTCGGGGAAGCGGATGCGGTCCGTCGGCTACACTGCCGATTTTGGTGCTGGAAACCAGAGTTCGACCCTCGGGGTCGCGTCCACGTCTTGTGATCCTGGGTGAATCACTTAATCCCCTCGTGCCTGAATGTGCAACGTAACCGGCGCGCATGTAAAGCGCTCCAATACCTTCACAATGTAAATAAGTCTCCCCTGAGCGGAATGCTAAGTGGGCGCCATTGGTGCGGAGGGCGTAGGAGTCAGAGGAACAGATGTAAGGAGGCTGTGGCCTCAACGTTCAGGTCCCTAAAAAGATTTGCCATGACCCACAAAGGGAACTGCACACCTTTGCCCATCAGAGACGTAATGTATGCAGCTTGGCCCGCCCCTCCTGCCCGAGCCCGATAATCACTGCCCCGGCAGCATCTGTGTTTGCTCCTGTGGGAACCCTGGTTCCCTGGACTCGTGTTTCATTAACGCACTAAGCACTGGTGACAAAACCGTGACTCGTCTCTCATTTCTAAGGCACAATAGACCAGATCGGGGCTTCTTAGCTGTGGACATTGCAACTTTTAATCTCCCCGTGCCCGAATGTGTAATGTAAATATTGTGCCTTTTTTCTCCTGCTGTCCCCTTTGCTGCCCCCGTGATTCTGTGCCTTTTTTGTCCTGTCCCCTTCGCTGCCCCCGTGATTCTGTGCCTTTTTTCTCCTTCTGTCCCCTTCGCTGCCCCCGTGATTCTGTGCCTTTTTTCTGCTGTCCCCGTGATTCTGTGCCTTTTTTTTCTCTTTCTGTCCCCTTCGTTTCCCCCAGTTACCCTTTCCCCGGCCTGCAGACTTCCAGTAGCTGCCCCGTTGTCTACCCCATGGGGATGTCGTTCATTTGTTCACCTCTCGTGTGCGCTGCGAGGGTGCCCCTCCACAAAACGCTTGAAGTTGTGGGGTACTGGATGCCATTATACCCATCTGATAAAAAAATAATGAGCAATACCAATAGCTCTACCTATAATATTGCCGAGACCATTGAATTGTAAATGCTTGTTGTTTTCTTCTTTCTAGGAGGGGAGTTATTACTTGTGGAATCAGTGTCAGGACTCGTATCGCTGTCATGGGCTTAGTTGGGTGCTGGAGTGGTCACTGCAGCCGCAAAGTACTGATGGTCCCCGGAATTAGCTGGAGGTAATTGTGCCAAGGCCTGCGCATGCGCCCCATTGGAGGACTTGGCTTTACCTTTATTTATCCCCTCTGAAGTCTGTGGCATTGAACCTGTAGCTTCAGGGGATTGAAGCCCGTGCCTTCTGGCTACATTTTCTAGTTGAGCTGTGATGGGTTTGAGGGCGGCTGCCAGAGCTTGATTTACCGTCTGGGGAACCGCTGCTTCAATGGCCCTGTTCACGGATTGCTGAACTGATGCATCCAGGGCATCAACCAATTTGTCCTCAAGGAAGGGACCTTGCTCCTCTTCATAGTATACATATTTATCCTCCTCAAATGTAGCCCATTCTTGCATTGTTAGAATGCGTTGTTTGAAAAATAATGTACGACTCAAAGTTCAAGCCAAGTCCAAATTCCCTGGGAATTGATAAAGGGGAGCCACACATCGTGCACCACAGAATAATTTGCTCCTCAGCCCAGCTGTACTCACTAATTATTCCAGCCCCAGGTGGGCGTAAGAGAGCCAATTGTGTACACCAGCCGGCACCCGGCTAGGGCCTTCGCTGTTATTCCATCCTGGAAAGGCCTCCGTCTGCACAGGGAAAGAGAGAACTACCCTGTACAGTGTTCCGCTTTCAAAAACGGCACAGAACGAGGGGGAAACACACACTGGGCGTCGCGTAGCCCAAAAGGAGCCCATCTCCAGCCCAATTGGGCTACACGACGTCTGGCTCTAAATTATGTTGCGGGCCCGATCAGGGATGGCTCCGTGGACACTGAAGATGCGGCGTCAGTTGGCAGCGGGCTCAAAGCAAAATCTGGTGGAGGTGAGCCGCGGTGCGTAAACCGCTTTACATACGCTCGCTGCCACCCGACCGCCAAATGCCTCACAGACAAGTCGCAATGTTCGTGCTGACGGCGTTCGCCACAGATGCCAAATTCCACAACTGCAATTATGAATATAAATACCATCAAGAAAGGATAATCATACACATGTGCTAACCCAATATAAGCATACAGCACATTAGATTGTTCAATAAATAAATAATGTATAAAGCACTTAACATGGCTGCAAGCAGCAAAGAAAGAGGAAGTGCTTGTGTTTGGGACCCCATAAATAGAGCTATAGTCTCTATGGTTATTGGATTGTACCATGGTATTATGGGAAATGTGATTTATTGAAATGTTAAAATGTTTTTCATTGGCTGCTGCGAATAAACAGTGAAGAAAGAGCCAGCATAATCCGAAGCCTCCGCTCCTGTAATAGAATCTAGAAACCAAGAACAAGGTAATGGTGAGAAAGTGAAAAAATTAACTGTGGCAGAAGGTACAGTCTGTATGGAATGCCAAAGACAGACTATTGCTGACAGGGTAAAAAGTTTCCCAAGATAAAAAATTCCGTCTAGAAAAATCTTGTTTGATGACTAGTGCCACCTGTGCATTGTTTAGAAAGGGAGATGTGTTATGTTTAAATTATTAAGGATATTTGTGATAATGTTAACAATTGTTCAAATTATGTTCACATGGTACGTTCCGTATATCTCTTCCATCACCCCTTCTCCTTCCTTTTGGTTTTACCTGTGCCCCTGCGCAGGCATGGAATGCGGGCTATGGAAACGTTCTAAAACGAATCCAATTTCAAAGTAGCGACTGCACACCTTCCCTTCTTATTTTAAATTCAGTTTAGTTTAGTTTTGAAAATACGTGCATGCAAGCAGCATGCTGTGATCGTCCCTGCACAGCATCTGTATGAATGCAATCTACCAAGGGAGGCGACTGTTGCGCCCCAAGCTGCTGCACTGCTAGAGTGAGGAACCTTCCTCTGAATGTTTTATGTATCTTGTTTAATTCAACAATTTTTTTATGTTTACGGTTTGGTGCATTGTGCGTCTTAACATGTATTCACAGTTTTGTTGATTTGCTGGTATTAGGTTTTGTTCATGTGTTATTATTGATAGGGGCAATGCATCATGGGACAGTGAGGCACCAATCTTTTTGCTTAACGCATAGAGGGCAAGGGAGGTCACGTGGTTATTTTCAATCAGGGAGAATATCAGGAAAACGTGCGTGAGAGACGGCTTTAAATAAGCGCAGTGTAGGCGGGAAGTCGATGACTCCCTGAACACGGAGATCTACGGGCGCAGCCGAAACCATTGGTTACGGATTATGAGGTAAACGCATAAAGTGGGCTTTCTTTGGAAGTTGGTTAAAGCGATGGGTGATTACTTTTGGTTGCCTCCTTTGGTTATATTGCTGTGTTACTTTAGTTATAATCACGAGGGGAGAACGGGGGCATGATAAACGTGGGGATCTGTTTTTCATTTAAGTCCTGTATTACTTGTAGATTTTGTTAATGCAGTATGGTTGCTCATGCAGTTCTTTTCGATTTATTGCAGTACCCCTGACGAAGAACTTTCACGGTTCGAAATGCATTGGGTGTTTTTATATGTGCCAGCTCGAAGGAATGTTCAAAGCACGTGTCTATGTTTAAGCAGTTGCAGCATGAGACATTTGAAAATGCTAAATAAAACATTCTAACCCGTCATCAACGTCTCTGGAGTGACTACATATGATCGAACAAATTGGGACTTTCAGGCAACGTTGTTTTGAGTACTATTGAGTAATTTGGAGCACTTTGGTTAAAAGGAAGCGTAACATTCAGAGGAAGGTTCCTCACTCTAGCAGTGCAGCAGCTGGGGGCGCGACAGTCGCCTCCCTTGGTAGATTGCATTCATACAGATGCTGTGTAGGGACGATCACAGCAGGCTGCTTGCACGCACGTATTTTCAAAACTAAACTAAACTGAATTTAAAATAAGAAGGGAAGGTGTGCAGTCGCTACTTTGATATTGGATTTGTATTACTTGACGTCCCGCTTGCGAGGTTGCACCCCAACAGAGCGCTAAACAACGAAGAAACACGAAGTCTTAAAGCATCACCCCAGAGACTGTACAACATTTAACCAGCACGAGCATATGGCCATCAGCATCATATTGGTTGGACTGCATCGTCTAAATAACTTGAATGAAATATCTTTGCTAATTCACCATGGATTTATATCGAAAGCAAATGTTTTATGTATCTTGTTTAATTCAACTATTTTTTTATGTTTACCGTTTGGTGCATTGTGCGTCTTAACATTTATTCACAGTTTTGTTGATTTGCTGGTATTAGGTTTTGTTCATGGGTTATTATTGATAGGGGCAATGCATCATAGGACAGTGAGGCACCAATCTTTTTGCTTAACGCATAGAGGGCAAGGGAGGTCACGTGGTTATTTTCAATCAGGGAGAATATCAGGAAAACGTGCGTGAGAGACGGCTTTAAATAAGCGCAGTGTAGGCGGGAAGTCGATGACTCCCTGAACACGAAGATCTACGGGCGCACCAGAAACCGTTGGTTATGGATTATGAGGTAAACGCATAAATTGGGCTTTCTTTGGAAGTTGGTTAAAGCGATGGGTGATTACTTTTGGTTGCCTCCTTTGGTTATATTGCTGTGTTACTTTAGTTATAATCACGAGGGGAGAACGGGGGCATGATAAACGTGGGGATCTGTTTTTCATTTAAGTCCTGTATTACTTGTAGATTTTGTTAATGCAGTATGGTTGCTCATGCAGTTCTTTTCGATTTATTGCAGTACCCCTGACGAAGAACTTTCACGGTTCGAAATGCATTGGGTGTTTTTATATGTGCCAGCTCGAAGGAATGTTCAAAGCACGTGTCTATGTTTAAGCAGTTGCAGCATGAGACATTTGAAAATGCTAAATAAAACATTCTAACCCGTCATCAACGTCTCTGGAGTGACTACATATGATCGAACAAATTGGGACTTTCAGGCAACGTTGTTTTGAGTACTATTGAGTAATTTGGAGCACTTTGGTTAAAAGGAAGCGTAACATTCAGAGGAAGGTTCCTCACTCTAGCAGTGCAGCAGCTGGGGGCGCGACAGTCGCCTCCCTTGGTAGATAACGTTCTAAAACTACCATTGGTTTGTTATTTAACAGTGCATACCTCGATGAAGATGGATTTTATTAAAGCTCTGTTATTTTTCTCTCTTTTGATGCCTTCTTCGTTTTAATACAACAGCTATCACTTGCAGCGAACTTGGTTGGAGGCACGCACGCACTTACCTGGGCTCCGAGAGACTTTGGCTGGGACGGCAACGCTGTGGGTCTCCCCTGCCGCCTTTGTGATCGTTGGCCACAATGGGGGGAGACTACAGCTCCCAGGCCTCCTAGCGGCATTACACCGCTTCCGCCCACCATCGCGCCCGGAGGCGCTCAAATAGCAGAGGCTCCCTCGGTGGAGCGGGGGCAAGTGTCACTTGCAGCAAACTTGGTTGGAGGCACGCACGCACTTACCTGGGCTCCGAGAGACTTTGGCTGGGACGGCAACGCTGTGGGTCTCCCCTGCTGCCTTTGTGATCGTTGGCCGCAGTGGGGGGAGACTACAGCTCCCAGGTCTCCTAGCAGCATTACACCGCTTCCGCCCACCATCGCGCCCGGAGGCGCTCAAATAGCAGAGGCTCCCTCGGTGGAGCGGGGGCAGCTGTCACTGGCAGCGAACTTGGTTGGAGGTACGCACGCACTTACCTGGGCTCTGAGAGACTTTGGCTGGGACGGCAACGCTGTGGGTCTCCCCTGCCGCCTTTGTGATCGTTGGCTGCAGTGGGGGGAGACTACAGCTCCCAGGTGTCCTAGCGGCATTACATCGCTTCCGCCCACCATCGTGCCCGGAGGCGCTCAAATAGCAGAGGCTCCCTCGGTGGAGAGGGGGCAGCTGTCACTTGCAGCAAACTTGGTTGGAGGCACGCACGCACTTACCTGGGCTCCGAGAGACTTTGGCTGGGACGGCAACGCTGTGGGTCTCCCCTGCTGCCTTTGTGATCGTTGGCCGCAGTGGGGGGAAGACTACAGCTCCCAGGTCTCCTAGCGGCATTACACCGCTTCCGCCCACCATCGCGCCCGGAGGCGCTCAAATAGCAGAGGCTCCCTCGGTGGAGCGGGGGCAGCTGTCACTTGCAGCGAACTTGGTTGGAGGCACGCACGCACTTCCCTGGGCTCCGAGAGACTTTGGCTGGGACGGCAACGCTGTGGGTCTCCCCTGCCGCCTTTGTGATCGTTGGCCGCAGTGGGGTGAGACTACAGCTCCCAGGTCTCCTAGCGGCATTACACCGCTTCCGCCCACCATCGCGCCCGGAGGTGCTCAAATAGCAGAGGCTCCCTCCGCGTCGTGGGACACGCGCGGGCGGCGCCGGGCGAAGCCCGGGCAAAGGGCGGGCCCTCCGAGGCCCTCAGAGGTCAACAGTGGTCGGGCGGGCCATCCCTCTAAGCTGCTAATTAAGGTGAGCCCTGATATATATCGAGAATGGGGAAACGAAATCCTAACACTACCATAAAGCCATTAGTGGGACCTTCTGTCCTCCCGCCGTCATTTGAAAGTATGCTGGACAATGCCTTCAATATGGTCACTAATGAAATTGCTAACACTGAGAGGAGAATGTCTATGGAGTATAAACGTTTACATCCAGAGCCCCAGGAAACAAGCTCAAATCACATTTTGCCGCTGTCCCCTGTGGTCACAGTTTCTAAACCCAATTTGGTCAATCCACCGTCTACGCCATCAGGGGGTAACAGCGGTACCATTATTATTGACTCACAGCCAGACTCCATTGGCATGCTCCTATCCCTTCTCTGTCCCCGAACAATAAAATCGCTGGAGAAAAAAGGAAAAGAGGCCCTTTGAAATCATTAGTTAACAAAAGGAAACAACTCCCCCGCAATAAGAGCCAACCGACACCTCAGAGTATGTGGACTAGAGGGACGCAACAACTGCCAGGGGGCAGCAGTGTCATCACTGAGTCTTTGCAACTCGCTGAGGGGCTTTTAGACATTATTCCTCCTAAAGAAGGATATAATTGTGCATGCACACAGACTGAGCCTGTAATTGAAAGTGTCACCCCAAAAAAGTCAAATGAGAATTTTATTGAAACTATAGTCGATACTATTTTTAAACAAATGAAAAGTCAAATGATCAAACAGTTTAATAATATTTTTAAAAGATTAGATAGACTGGAAAACCTGATAAAAAATGAAGATGCAAAAAGGAAAGGGGTGATTAGCCTTGATTTAATGAGGGGAGATCGCCTTTTGAAAGACTTGGAAGTCGCCAGTAAGGGTTTTTTGGGTGGCGGGTCTAATACCATTAGTAGTACAGCCACATCTAACATTGCATCAAGGGGCGACAATGGAGGGAAAAATCAAACTGCCATGACTCCACAGTATACCCCGGTTGCAGCAACTGAACCACCTTGTCCCACTAGCGTGGCCTTCAACACGTCAAAGGACGCATCCATCTTGCCCTCTACGAGGCCGGAGGCACCCACTAATATTGGGTCAGACAAGGGCCAAGCCGTTGTCACTAGGCCTATAAAACATCTGGGGCCTGTCCTTCATTTGCCCCCTGATGCCTGCCCTTATGTTTTAATTTTGGCAGGCGTACCGCCGCTAAGGGAGGGACAGGGTGAGTCCTGGGTCCAGCTGAAAAACAAGTGTATTGACTGGTTGTCTAAACACAAAGGGGTAGGTTTTAATATTTCGAGTGAAATTCTGTCTGTTCGCCGGGTGAGCTGGGTTGGTCCATCATTCAAGAACATGACAGGAGATTGTATTGTAATTAACTTCAGAAACCCCACTACAGTTAAATCTATCCTAGTCAGTAACAATACTTATTTTTGCCCTCCTACCGTCATAACCCCATTGCCATTGGGTTACTTCTATAGACCCCACCACAGACTACCCAGTCCTGCTCTACCATCTTATCCACTGCAAAATAGATTCAGTGTACTATCTGAGATGGGCACCCTGGACTGACCATCAGCTATCATCCCAGACTTAGCAACCAGAAATTATATTAATACACTTAGCCCTGTGGGTGAACTGTCAATTTACCCCACTACAACGGTGTCTAATGGCACTAAAGCACTTGCGTTGTCACTCCACCCTAAAATAACTACCCATGCCACTGCTACGCCCATACTGCACCATAACTTGACAATTCTGAGTTGGAATGCTGGAGCAGGGTTTTCTACATAAACCCAAACATCCGTTTATATTTTTGTATGTCATAATTAAAATTACTAATGATTAATTATTAAGTACTAAGTTTTGTTGAGTTTTTTATTAACCAACCTTATTAATGAAAGAACTATACGTGGGAATGCAATTGCATGGCTAAATTAATAAGTGAACTAAGTTGGTGAGCAAATTAATTAAATAAGTGTGGCTTATGTGATATTTGTTATGTGATTGCGCTTTAAAATAATATGCTTTAATGCCTTTTTTATGTTGCAAATGGCTAGATAAATACATACACATAAGGGTATTAGTGGGAATTAACACTGTATAATCAATACAATGTAGTAACGTTATTTTGTGTTTCTTTTTTAATTAAGTTGTCCATTGTGGCCTACTAAGAAAATGGCCGACATCTACAGCCTGCATTTGAGTAGATGAAATATGAAGAGAGGCTTCGCTGATTGTGACCTCGGCCTCTGCCTGAACTAAAAGCTATGAAAAAAAAAGATGACAACTCTGGGATGACCGCCAGTTATCCTTGGTAGAGAACATTTGTCACAAATGAACATTTTGATAAACTTGTGGTGGCTTCACTGCGAGTGATACAATTCCAGAGAAAGACATCCGTGGATGTTACGAATTAGTTTTGGACTTCCTATTTCCTTGTTTTGAATTTCGAGATATCCGAGAGCGGAGATTCTTCTAATGTTGCAAGCTGACATCTTTTCCTGCTTAACGGATGTTTTAGAGCTTTGTTTGTAACTTTTAGTATGTACATTTTAGTATAAATATTACAAGACTAGAGAGGGTCTGTGGCCACTTCTTCCTGAACTTATGATCAGAAGACCGATGCTGACTGAGAGGACGGTGACTCTACATGACAGCTCGAGAGACTTTAATTCGTTGCCGAGAGACCTGTCCTGACTTAGAGAACGACATTTAGCCAGAATAGGTAAATATGAGAATAATGATCTTGCAATAGAATGGCTTTCCATATGAATTAATTTAGATAAACAATTCTTGTTTGAATCACAGTGTCGGGTGGTTATTTCTTTGTCATGTTATTGAGATCTCAAATGTGTTTTAATTGTTTTATCAAGACTCAAGATAATTCAATTTGGTTGCATTGACCTCAAATTAGGTGCAGATTGATTAAAGAGTTCTCTCTTATATTCAGTGTGGATAGAGTAATAGAATGAATGTTGGTGTAATGGGCCCCACCAGCGTATGATGAATGTATGTGCGCATGACTGTGAAATTGCTTTGTCCGTGGAAGTAGGGAGAATTTATAAGCTTTGATCTGCAGCAGGAACATTGCAGGTCTCAATGCGAAATTGAAAATCAGGGACTGGGCAGACTGGGTCATCAATTTTGACATTTTAATGTTCCAAGAAACTTGGTGTACTAGCTCCTTACTTTTTGAGGGCTACAGCTGTCATAACCAAACTGTACCGATCCCGGTCATGGGTAGACCTAGCGGGGGACTATCCATTTGGGTCAAAATCAGGGCAGAAGTTAAAATTGAACCGCTGGAAACTAATGACATGAGTTTTCAGGCCCAGCTTTATATTAGTAGGATAAAATTATGTTTAATTAATTTTTATAACAACGATTTCACAACACATCCCAACACGAATTTTATAAAATTGTTTGATTTTATCGATGAAATTGTAGACGGTCAAAAGTATGGTAAACTTGATGGTATATGCTTAGGAGGAGATTTTAATGCACACATTTATCCCAGAACCCCTCCTTGTAAAAGAGGTGAAGAATTGTCTAACCATCTAGCCACACGGGACCTAGTTAATGTCATGGAGAAGGCAAATACTGCTGCAAATAAAGGACCTGTGGCCACCTATGTTGGGCGCGGGAGTTCAACTACAATAGATTATGTATTCATAACCTCCCTGCTCGAGGCCGCAGTCGTTAGTAGCATATATAGTGACCATCACCCTATTTTATCTTGTTTTAAATCCATTAAAAAAGTGGTGAACCGTAGAGAAATTGGGGCTAAAAACTTAGCAGTGTCAACAGACAAATTTAGGGTGGTCTGGAAGGGGATTGACAATAACGGGGTTTTAGCTCGCATCATAAAGACGCATCCTTCACTAGTATCTATCTGTCTATCTACTGATAGTTCTGGACATGATATCGTTGAGGCATTTACAGGGCTGTGTAAGGCTATAAAAAAAGGAGATTTCCAAACCAGTCCCAGCCAATAACATCAAAAATCCAAGGTGGTTCGACAACTCATGTTCCAAAGCAAACCGGGAACTAAGGGTTGCCCTCACAGCTGAACCACCAGACCAGTTACTGGTGAGGACTCTGAGGTCAAGATACAAGCGTACCTTAAAAACAAGATCTGAAGAGCTTTTAAAAGTCCATTGGGAATCCCTTGTGCGCACAGCGGCAATGAAGGATGCTGCTGGGTTCTGGAGTGAGGTTAAGAATCTCAGATCAATTGGATCTAATATCACCCCCATAAATTGTAATATATTAGGGGATGTGTGGGTGGAGCATTTTTCAAATATTTACGCCGCACCACAGTCTTCCATGGAAAACTCTCAGCCCCTTATGACACTGAATATTTCTATAAAGGAGGTGGAAGATGCCATTTCACAAAGTGCAGGGAACAAAGCCCCTGGCCCCGATGGATTATCTATCGACTTAATCAAATCAGAGCCTGACTTTTGGTCACCTTTATTGTGCAATATCTTTAATGATTTATCTAACACTCCACTGCCAAGTTCTTGGTCTAACAGTATTATTGTTCCAATTTTCAAAAAAGGCAACAGACTTGACCCTGGCAGTTATCGCCCAATATCTTTAATCGATAATACTTTGAAGATTTTAGCCAGGGTTATTTTTAATAAGATCAGAACCTGGGCTGAAGAAAATATGATCCTACATCCATGCCAGTTAGGCTTTAGAAGCAATGTAGGGACCGTGGAGCAATGCTTAAATGTAAATTTATTATTGGCCAAATACATCATTGCTAAAAAATCCCCACTGTATTTAGGATTTATGGATTTAAGTTCTGCTTTTGATTTTGTTAACCGCTCCCGTTTATGGTCAGTTTTGTTGAGTTATGGCTTAGATGAACCCTTGGTTTATTTTTTGGCCCACTTACACAGTGACTTAAAAGCCCGTGTCCGAATAAATAATGATGGTGAGGTTTCGGGTGAGATTTTAATTGGCAGGGGGGTTCAGACAAGGCTGCGTCTTGGCCCCCTTGCTTTTTATTTTGCATATAAATGAATTAAGCAAATCCTTGTGTAAACTAACTAGTGATGTTCCGCACATTACCGGCAAACCACTCCCCGCACTCCTTTATGCGGATGATGCGGTCCTTATGGGCCGCACACCCAATGCACTGCGCACTTTAATTTCAGGTTTTGTCTCATACATGGCCGATCTCGGCTTATGTACTAATTTAAAAAAATCCTATATAATGTCCTGTGGCCCAAAGAAACATAAAATTTGTCACATCATGTCAGGGAACAATGTTTTAAATAGCACTTGCACTTTTCCTTATTTAGGCCTGTTGTTTTCCGACTTCGGATCCTGGCAACCTCATGTTGCCAGAGGGAGGAATAAATTGGGTAAAGCTATTAATTCTATAATCACCCTCCGAGAACCTAAACATGCTGAGGTTATTATGCCACTTCTACAAATTTATAGAACCCAGTGCTTACCAACAGGATCCTATGGCGCAGAGGTGTGGTGATACTCGAACTGTACCAATATACAGATTGAAGAGAATAAATTCTGTAGGAAGGTTTTGGGGGGGGGTCATTTCGGCCCCATCTTACGTGTGCCACAGAGAACTGAATCTCCCCTACATAGAGGACTTCATAAAATCTAGACCCGCCCTGTTTTGGCTGAAAATATGGCGGAATCCTGCTGCTTCCTTGACCCGTGATATTATCTCGGACTGCCTAAAAAGCGAGCGGGCCAATCATATACCTTGGCTCAGGGCAGTTGAGAAAAGTTTAGTAAGCGTGGAGATGGGGCACCTATTTTTAGCACCCCAAACTATTGATTGTATGCATAAGAATTTAGTAAAAAGGGCGTTGTATGACCTGTACTGAGAAAATAGAGAAAAGACCGAGTTTGTAAAGCCAGCCATTCTTAGGTACATCCCCATTCAGCAAACATGTGGTAGGCCCCACAATATGCCCCTGGGTTACCTGCGAAAGAAACTTGGTAGATGGAATAGGAGTTTGCTGTGTCGGTTCAGGGACGGGAGTATTGTAAATTTACCTTGCTTCCCTTTAGGCTATATTAAAAATCTGGGAAATCTAAGCTGCCCCTGTAACCTAGGTGGCAAACAAAGCCTGTTACATTTTAAATTTTTTTGTGGTTTCTATGTAAAATACACCAAACATTACCTAAATCCGTATTTTAGAGAGAGTGCCTTGACGGATTTTAACCTAGCATTTAGAGATTTATTGTTGTTAAGCTCCGATGAGTTAGTCGTTTCTTTCAATCCGCTGTCCGATCTCGAGCAGCAATGAACACGGCCTGATAAGTTTGTACTATCTCTGCATTATTTGCACATTGCATATTTGCACCAATGGTTGTTCCCTTGCACATGTTATAGCTAACAATGCTCGTTTTTATTGTTTTATCGGGATGATTGTTGTGATTTATATGTACTTTTATGGATGTTTTTTTTAATATATCCGAATAAATTTGACTTGACTTGAATACAACAGCTACATTGGTTTTGTATAGTACACTACTCAGTTTATAGCAGCAACCTTCCACATGTGAGGCAAGAGTGCATGGAGTAAACCTAGAGACGCAACGTGCTTTAAAAAGCAACATTTACCATGTAGTTCCTCAAATATTCCTTTGGGAAATTTCCCAATACCTTTAAATCAAATTCATGTCAAGTTATACCCATTGGAACTGTCCGAACGTTTGCTAAAATGTGCAGTTTCTAAAGAATTGGTGGAGGCCTGCAGCCACCAAGTAAAACTATAGGGCATGGGAATGGTGAAGTGTGGAGTTAAGCAAATATTGCTAACGCCACGCTCCGCCATTCTGAAAACGAAGAGATGTGCCATATTCAAAAAAATGCTGCGCACCCTTGCGTTTCCCAAAGCAATTCTAGCTGACTGGCGCCAACGCAGGCACCTTAGCACCATAGTGCATGGATAGCTGCATTGAGGGGAATGATTGTTTATGTGCAGGAAGGTGTCGCTTCCTGCACATAAACAATCCAGAATGGCAAATTGTAACTTCTATGTGTGCTGTATTGTGCAGCACACATAGAAGTTGCAAATTGTAATTTTTTTTAAATGATTGTTCAAGTGCAGGAACTGACACCTTCCTGCACATGAACAATCATTCATGGTGATATGCTGTTTCTGTGTATTCTGCACAATGCAGCACACCTAGAAACAGCAAAAACAAGGAGAACTTAAGTATTTCTCCTTGTTTTGTCTTGTTAAGACCAGGTTTTCCCTGGTCTTAATTTTGACGCTGGCTCCTGTTTATGCCACCCTTGTAAATTGGGGGCAGCGTCAAAATCAATGGGTGTTGCGGCAGAATGCCTACCGCAACACCCATTGCACACCCCTTTCACACTAAGTGTAGCGTGAAAGGGGGTCTTATTTACAAGGTGGCGTTAAGCCATGTTAAGTAAATAAGGCAAGGGGTTTATTGCCACAGAAACGTCATAAAAAGTGACGTTCCTGTTGCGATAGGGGCTTGTAAATATGCCCCTGTGTCTTTAAACTCAATGCATTTCTGACCAATGTTACAGCCCCAGTGTGCTTTAAAATGAATAATTTCCAACAACATTTAAAAATAATTTCCTTGAGGAAGATGCTCCTAAGACCTCTCTATAAAATGGCCTTCAAAACAGATCAGCAGTGACCAAATATAATCACAATAAGCTTGAGAGTGTTCCACAATTTACACAAACAAAATCATTGGGGAGTCATTTCTTGACTCAATTGCGTTCACATCACTCTGCAGCTATCACCCTAATTTTGATTGTGAATAGTTGAAAAGTATGCTTGTTAATTTCCATTATGTAAGGGATGCATAGTTCTTCCACACATTTCTTTTTTCCATTCCATGTTGCTACTTATAGTTTTTATATTTTCATTAGGAACATAAAACTAGATGTTCTTGTATGCAAAGGGCAAACAAGAATGAATATGTGCAACTTGCACCACTTTTCTGCTTTTAATTAGAAGTCAAGGTGGACAGGGCTTTGACTTTCCCAAGCGTTGTCAATTTGATTAAGATTCCCTACATTTTATTTAAAAAAACAGCCATTCCTGAATGGCTGAATTGTCGCAGGTTTAAAGGGGAGAAGAAGGGTCTCCTTTACCAAGAAGTGAAAGAAAGGAGAGATAGCTAAAGAACAAGCAAGACTTTTCACCAAGGTGCCTGCTACCTGACAGAAATGTAAATGTGTGCAATTGGTTAATTGGCAAATCTGAAGGCTGCTTGAGAGCCAGTATGGGTTTTAATTGATTGATAGAATCTGGAATGAGTCATTTGAAAGGAAACCTATAAAAAGGTTTTGCACTAGCTACAATCAGCACACTACTAAAAACATCACTTTTGAAAGCACTATAAGCATTTAAACAAAATTGTTTTGCACATTTTGTGACAGCCTGTGTGCAACCTATCTTATACTGTGTTTTAAACTAATGGCTCACTTAGTTCACTGTACTTTCTGCCACAGGCTTGGACCTGATAGCTCTACAAATGCACATCACTGTTTCCCTAGGGCACCAACCATGATTCAAATCAGTGACAGTCCATGTCCATCCACAGATATCAGGAACTCATATATTTGGATTCAAGGTATGGCAGATGAAAGGAGGTAGGAGTCCCTAAATGCAGAGCTTGAAAAGTAGAATCTGACAGGCAACTTATACATTTCTTCAACAAAATCTGCTGTAAATAAATTGGCTACAAGACATATGTGACAGTAAGTCTGTTTTAGATTACTTAATTGGTCACAAAGGCTGCATTTTAAACTATCTTATAATTGTAAATGATATTTATATAGCACTTACTAACTCTGAGAGGCACTGAAGTGCTTTATGGCAAGTAACACGCTGCTCTGGAACCCAAGATCTGAGCTTAATGGTTAGTAGATTAGGATTTTTTTGTTTTTATGCATTAATTTATTTAGGTTTGTGCTCTTGATTTTTTGTGTGTTTAGTGGAATTTAGAGCAGGGATAGTATGATGGAAAGCGATTCGAAACAGAATTAGTAACTTGTTTTTTTGTAAGTAGTGGTTGTGTACGCCTGTTAGTTTGGTGACATGGCTAAGAAGGAGGGGCTAGTTTGAGCAGGATGTTTGGGAGTTCATAGTAGTCAGAAAGGTTTGCAGTCAGAGAGAGATGGGACAAACGTTGAAAGGAGGATATTTTTTAACAAACAACTTTAACTAACATATTCATAAATACACAAGCCACTTTGAAAGGTTGTATTGGGTGGAGAAAACAGTCTATATAAATATTCATATATGCATAAAAGCTGCAATATTTAAATGGTATGACATGCACAATTCTCTAGTGGTGAAGTAGGCACGTTTTTCGTGATATTCGTTAAAGTTTTACTAGCAGGCATACACTTCTCTATATATGCACCTATGGGTATATATAGAAGCAGCAACTATTACATTGTTTTATATACACATGTATCTTGTATCTGCTTATAAAGGAAGCATATTTTAATGTCCAATAACACTTGTATAACAAAAGATTAATCTCTTGTCATGTCTGAGAATAGTGTCATTATCTTACAGAGTTAAGGCATCTGCTGCAGAGATCATCATGTGCCCAGCAATTTTGAGGAGGCTATAATAGGGGGTAAGATAACTCTAGTGGTTAACATAGTTCTGGGAGAGTGCTGTGCTTTGTCCAGTCACAGGTTTTACTCATAAAGTAGCATAGATGGTTAATTTGCCT
The DNA here is from genome assembly GCF_964204655.1 of Triturus cristatus. NCBI lineage: Eukaryota > Metazoa > Chordata > Amphibia > Caudata > Salamandridae > Triturus > Triturus cristatus. The sequence continues at coordinate 239,616,401 of NC_140581.1, read as the reverse complement.
GCTGCAAAGCACATTGTGTAACATGCAGATCACAGATTCATATTTTTTAGATAAGTAAGTGGGCTACTGCTTTTGACACTGAGATCATGTTGTTACCTCCAGTTCATAACAGCAGCGGCCGGTACAGGTAAGCCTGGAGGGGCGGGGTGGGGGAGATGTCAACAGACAACGGAAAAAGGAAAATTAAATTAATTTTAAATCCTAGTCCGTCGTCATCTCTCGACATCCCCCCCGCCCCGCCTCACCGCGCTTACCCCTGCACCGGCCGCAACTGGTTCGTAAGTTGCAAGCCTTCTAATATAGCACAGTGATTGATTTATTTACTGGCATCAAGGAACTGTGTGTAAACTGTAAGTCATGGGTTTAGATCCTTATTATTTTCTCGTCAGTGGTACTACTAAGCTTGCAAAGAAGTGTTCCTTTGGGAAGTAATAAAGTCTTGTAAGTACAGACAACCCCAATCACTGTGTTATGTTTTTGATCCTGTCTTTGTGCTTCTCCTGACCATTCACTCTAAACATAAAGGGCCTCATTACGATGTCGGTGGGACTGACACCGTCGGTGTCGGTCCCACAGACATCTGAAGCAGCAGTCAGACCGCTACAATACGATGCGGTTGGTCCAAACGCTGCAGTTCCGACGGGATCAAGGAGCCTGTCGAGTAATACTAACAAACAAGAACCCCACTGCCTAACAGCTTATTGTAGTAGTGCTAATCGTCACTAATAAAATTAAACAAACAAGGGAAACCTATCCCGCCACACAAAAAAACACACTAATTAGAGAAAAATGGTGAAACAGAGTCTGAAAATCAATTAAATCAAGTTTATTATAATACATTGCATGAAACAGAATAATGGGAAATAAGTAACAAAGTTGAATAACCCAGGCGCAACCAGTAAAAGTATCAAATGGAGCAAATGCAGGGTTTATGTGAGTGGGTAGAATGTGGCGCCTGCAGCGGCTATACGAAAGTCTCTATGTAATAATCGTGGGACGGTGCCATAAGAAAGGGGTTAACCCCCTAAATTACAAACCAGAGGTCTGATAAATGTGACACAAGCCTGTGCACACGTCTAAATTATGTTGCAGAGTAAGTACTCTGTCTATTGAGATCCAACAAACACATGCAGTGAGTACATAAATTCAGAAACAATCAGCAATACAGAAGGTTTGTTATGTTCTTCTTTAATCTTGCAAGGTTGACCAGCCAACACGTGTTTCCTCTGGGGAAGTGACTCAAGACTTCATCAGGGCTTAAGACAAAATGAAAGAGACCAAGGATCTCTCTGCCGGTTGTACTTCTGTCCCGGCTGGTGATAGAGATAAAATGAGATGGAAGAGGTACTCCGTATAAAGGTCAGGAGATGGGTAAATCCCTTCGTACCGGTTATACTTCCATCCCGGTTAACGGGTAATGTTTTGTATGAGGGTTGGACGAGTGTGGTCCGTCGTAGTAGCCGGTGGCGGCCAGAGTAAAGGAGAGTCTGACAGCGAGTACGCTGATCTTGATGAATGCAGTCAAAGCCCCGGAATGACATGCTGGTGGAGGAGCCTACCAGCCCCTGTAGCTGTACCCTGCTGCTGTGAGAGGAGCGGCCTTGAACGCAGAAGCCTTTGCAAAGGAATCGCGCTCTGTGTGTGTGAGCGTCCGCGACTGCCTGGAGGTGCCCTGCTGACTATTTGGACATGGGCGCCAATCCACGCCGCCGGTGCGGCCTCGCCACCGAGTCTTTATTTGCCTTGAGGCAGCTGCGAGGTGCTGGCTGCATCGGGAGGGGGTTGGCTGTGAGTGCGCCGCCCTGCGCAACTGCTCTCCCGTTGTGCGGCAGAATCAGTGGTGGGTTGGGTGCGCGGCCGCTTGCAGCCTGAGGTCTGCGCACTTGGACTCAGTGGGCCCGGGCTAACGGAGGGCCGATATTGCCTGCGGCTGGGTCGGCGCCACACTCTGCCGCCTACGTGAGTCAACGGAGGAGCGAAAACAGAACATCGGCGGCTCCGAGGTGCCCCGCTGATCGGACTCTGCGCCTGAGGTAGGGGGGCCGCGCAGGATGCTCCGTGCCAGCTCAGTCTGCCGTAGCTCCACCACCTCAATCTAGTACCTGCTTCCTACCGGCTGGACCGCCTGGGGGCTGAGGGTATAATTGACCGAGTCCGGCCCTTTCTCCCCGTGTCCTCTTGGGTGAGGTGCCGGTGTATCGTGACCACCTTGCAGCTGGTTAATTTGGGTGTGTTCTGTGAGGCCCTCCCCAGAAATAGTAGCTGCGCCACTGACTGCGTAGTGGGTCCCAGCCTTGGGCTTGTGTTCCTGTGGCCACCCCGGTTTTCATGGTCGATTGGAGTGCCTGGATTGCTCCTGGGATCCAGGGGTGAGGCCGGGGCATTTACTGTTGCTTGAGGCCCACACTTCTACGCTTCACATCCCCTGAGGACCGAGCAAAGTCACCGTATCACTTGTGAGGTGCTACCAGGACGGCCAGCTTTACTGAGGTCTGGGCGCTTCTGGTAAAAGCCGACAGGCCGGTGTGGGCGAGTCCCACTGCAGGCGGGGGTGAGTAACTGGAAGGGCTCGACCTTTTCACTGGTGCCTCACACCCACCTGTGCCATCATGGCAAGCGGCCGCAGTGGTCGAAACGCGGTGCAAGTGAAACTGGAGAAATTTGCGTGGCAGAAGGGCCAGGATGGGGACCATGCTAACCCCAAATCGCAGGAGGGAGCGGCCAGATCCCACGTTACAGGATATTTTAACGGCCATAACCACTGTGAGAACCTCACTTGAAACCCGCATCGATACGGGGTTTCTCTGATCCGCGCTGACATGCGGACGATGTCGGACTGCATTGGCTCCGTCGGGAGTACAACCAAGGAGCTGAGGAATGACTCGGAGCTTCTCAAGCATCAAGTAACCGAACTTCAAACTAATCAAGAGGCCCTCATGCTGCAGCTGGACGATTAAGAAGGATGCATGAGACGCAATAACATAAGAATTTTAGGAGTGCCGGAGCTTGCAGAGGGACGGACTGCTGACCTCTTTGTCGAGGAATTGATCCTCCGGCAGCTTCAACCGAGGGGCCTCTCCAAGTGCTTTTCGATTGAACGAGCACATCGTGTCCCTGGGGGCAGACCGAAGCCTGGGGCGCCTCCCTGACCTCTCCTTGCAAGAGTTTTTAATTTTCGGGATAGAGATGTAATTCTCCAGACGGCGAGGGCGGCCCCTCCATTGACGATCGATAATAGCAAAGTAACCTTTTTCCCGGATTTCACCCCGAGGGTTCAAAAACAAAGGCGTAGCTTCCTGGACGTGAAGCGAGCGCTAAGGGACCAAGAACTTAAATACGCCATGTTGTTTCCAGCGAAGCTGTGAGTCGAGTCGGAGGGTAAATTGTGGTTCTTCACCAGGCCCGAGGATGCTTGGGACTGGCTTGATGCCTGGCGAACTGTTGGTCAACGTCCCCAAAAATCTGCTGACAACGCAGGTAATGCAAGCAATTGACGTCGGCGGCAGGGGTCCCCATCTGATGGTGAATTGGAGGCACAGACCCCGAAGTGTTGAAGATCGGCAAGTATAAGTGACTGTCCCCTGCGCCCGATGAACTTCTCAGATGGGCATTTGGTAGTGGCTCTCAATTTTAAAGTGCCTCATCTTTTGCATGGCTCCCGATAGCATGGGGTTCCTGTTGATTCGATTCCGTTTTGTTCCTAATTAACAGGGTGCACTGTAATGCTATTTTCAGGCTAGCTGCGACAATTTTATTTACTGTGCTCATACTGTGTTATGGGATTATAGGCCGGGGATGTTCCTATCTCTACGAATCGTTGCCCCAGGGAGTGGGGTTGTTCACGTTCCAGACAATGTTGAGGGAGGGCGACAGGCACTCTGCAAGTTGGGGGCGGCAGGTGGTTTTGTACCCGTTGGGGTGGGGGGCGGGTGTTGAGTTCTGGGGGAAGAGTGGGGCTTGTTGTTTTTGGGGTTTTGTTTATGGTACTTGTGCAGTGCTCTTATTTGTGTGTTCTACTATCACTGGGTCCAATCGTCCTACGCACGTAGTTGCTGGTTCTGGGTCATGCTTGGCTCATCGCCAGAGTACAGTGGTTTCACAAGTGGGAATGCTGGGGATACATGGAGTCCATCACACATGCCCTCTTGTGAGGGCTTCTGGAGCTCTATCAGTCTCGTCGCCGCGTGGCGGGCTCCCCGGCTTCCGCTGCCATAACTCGGATCCTATCCTCTGAATACCATCTGTTTGTTGTCCAAACAAATCACCCACATGGCGTCACACTCAGTTCTTAAACTCCTCACGTGGAATGTCAATGGTCTGGGTGACAAGATCAAGTGGGGGGTAGTGCTGCATACCTAAAGAGACAGGCACCGGATATTGTCCTACTCCAAGAGACACACTTAGTTGGGAATTCTTGTGGGGCACTGAACAGGTGGGTGTATCGACTAGCCGCTCACTCTGGATTTACCTCGGGTTCGAGGGGAGCGGGTATCCTTCTTCGTAGGGGCTGTCCATATGTGATCCACAGGACTTGGACAGATGAACAGGGTAGATATATGGCACTGTCTGGCACCTGGGAGGGGCAGCTTCTCAATGTCATCTCCATATATGTCCCCCCTGGGTTACAGTGTCCCGCGTTGAGGGACTTGGGAATGCTCATACTTGACTTACCGCTTGGCTTACTGGCGCTGGGGGGAGACTTCAGTCTGGCACTGGACGGCTCTAGGGATCATCTCCAGCCCCGTAGGGAAACCCCGGGGGGATCCCATCTGACTGAGTTTTCATCTGCCATGGGCTTGGTGGATATCTGGAGATGGCTTAACCCGAACACTACACAATTTACGTTTCTGGGGTCCATAATGGTCAGTCCCGCATTGACCACATGTTAACACATGCCAAAGATATCCATGTTTTTTCTGAGTCCCGGTGCCTCGCACGGGGGATCTCTGACCACTCCCCCATCCTCAGGCTTTTAACCTTTGGACAGACTAAGCGCCACATCACCCTCTCTATCACCCCTTGGGCGCTTAAAGTACCACACATTAGGGAAGCGCTGCTTAAAGACACTGAATATTATTTCACAGAGAATGTGGGGTCGGTCACTTCCGCCTGTATACTGTGGGGGGGCGTTTGGCACTGTCATTAAGGGCCGAGCCGTATCGCTACTGGTGGGGCATAAGAGGGAACTTGCCAAACTGTGGTGGAGTTGGAGGAAGACATCCTGGTTAGGGAGAAAGCCCTAGCGTCTGCTCCGGACCCTGATGCACAGCATGCATTAGACATGGTGTGCCTGGACTATCGACAACTACTAACGGAGGCTGCCACGGCGCGCTATATGGCCACCCGCCACAAGATTTACGAAAATGGCGAGCGAACGGATAAACTCCTGGCCTGGCTAGAAAAAAAGGAGCATGCTTCCCAGTGGGTTCACTCGATAACTGGTGCTGACGGTGTACTCCTCACGGATCCTCAGATGATCGCCGAAACGTTTGCCAATCACTTCTCGTCGGTATATACTTCTGCTGCGACATCCCAGGCCCCCATGGCAACGGACCTCTTGTTGACTATACAGGTGGCTTGTTTGTCCAAACCCGATAGTGACTCCTTAGAGATTGCCATTACAGAGACTGAACTTCAAAAAGCAATTCAGGACGTGCGTTCGGGTAAAGCGATGGGACCCAACGGGCTCCCAATTGAACTTTTTAAGCCAATGGCGTCTAAGCTCTCTCCCCATCTATTGCGCATGTATACCGAAAGCTTTGACCTAGAAATTTTACCTCCTGATATTAGGACAGCCTCGATAGTGGTCATACATAAGCCGGGTAAACCTGCGGAGGAATGTAAATCCTTTCGCCCTATCTCTCTCCTCTCCGTGGAGGCGAAAATACTAGCAAAACTACTGGCCAACAGACTTCTCCCCTTTCTTCCCGAGCTGGTGCATCCGGATCAATCCGGGTTTATGCCAGGATGGAATACGGCCTTGAACCTGCGGCGGTTGAACGGGGTCCTTGGCAGACTGGGTACGATCAGGGAGGATGCGATTCTGCTATCCTTGGACGCCACTATGATGTTTGACACCATAGAGTGGGAATTTCTATTTGCGGTCCTGGCTCGGATGGGCTTTGGGCCCAAACTTTATCAAGTGGATCCAGCTGCTCTATACTCAATCGACCGCACAGGTAACAGTGAACAATCACGTCTCTTGGACTTTCCCATTGCAGCGGCGCACGAGGCAGGGGTGGCCCCTTTCGCCCCTACTCTTCGCCCTCGTCTTGGAACCGCTGGCTACCTGGATCAGGGGCGACCCGGAGATAAAGGGACTTAATTGGACAGCGGACCATGAGGACCGCATTTCGCTTTACGCGGATGACATCCTCCTCTATTTGGCCTCACTCTCGCGGTCTCTACGCAGGTTCTCCACATATTTCACATATTTGGTGCCCACTCTGGGTATACGATTAACTGGTCCAAGTCCCAAAAGTACGTCTTGTGGGGAGAACCGCCCCATAGCCCTAGGGACTACGATATACCTGTGGCATCGCAGGGCTTCAAATATCTCGGCATTTTCATTACCCCGGATCCGACTCTATTTTCCGAATCCAATCTGCTAGGGCCCTTGACCCGTCTTAGATCAGATGCCCAACATTGGTGAACTCTCCCGTTCACCCTTCATGGGCATGTCGTGCTTTTTAAGATGCTAGCGCTACCGCGCTTCCTATACGCACTGCAAAATACTCCCAATGTGAACTCCGATACATAATACTTTAACAGTATTGACAGCGTGGTGCGAGGACTGCTGTGGGAGGGGCGGGCACCGCGTATAGCCATGACCAAACTTACAATGGGGTGGTATGAAGGAGGTATTTCCTTGCCCGAGATGCGGCTCTATTACCAGGCGTCTCAGCTGGTTGCGGTTAATAGGTGGGTTCATGGGGATTATGATGATCCAAATTTTCGCACGGACCGCTGGATTTTGGGACAGGGAGGGTACAACAGAGCACTGTACACGAACCCCCGTAAGCTTCACCTAACGGGGCCCACCGCGCGCACAGTGGAGGTCTGGCATGGTATCACTAAGAAATGGGGCTGGCACATCCGACTTACAAAGGCTACACCACTCTGGGAACCGGACATGCTGGGTCAGCTTAGCAAGTGTCCAGGGTTCGACAGATGGGATATGATAGGCATCTCAACGGTTGGGGACATGTGGGTGAGGGGGAGACTGGCCACATTTGCTGACCTGCAAACCAAATATCAGTTAGTGCCCACCGAGGCCATCAGATATCTACAGATCAGCCACACGGTCTCGGCTGCTATGCCCAAGGGGCTTTCTCTGCCTGAATCATCTCCACTGGAGGACTGATTGATACTAGACCCTATGCCCACTAAGGCCATCTCCCTTACCTATAAAAAACTACTAAATAATCGACCGGATCCTATGCTATGTCTACGGCATGGGTGGGAGTCGGACATGGGGAGCATTGAAGATGAGGACTGGCGTGATACACTGGCATCTCCTAGAGAAGTGGCTATTTCAATGAGACTGCGCCTAGTCCAATTGAAAATTCTCCACCGTGTGTACTTTGATGCCAAGCTTCTGTTTAAGTTGGGTAGGCAGCCTGATTCCCAATGCCTTCGTAATTGTAATCAGACGGGTACTTTCTTCCATATCCCATGGGAATGTCCAATGGTGGGACAATATTGGACTAAGGTCACAAAAAAGATGGAGAGGGCGGGAGGCAAGACTTAGAAGGCCTCCCCCCAGCTGTACCTCCTTAATGTGTGGGAGGTCACGGACCTCACGCAGATCGAGCCATGGGCCTCATTGGGGTGGGCCATTGCAAAATGCAACATTGCGCAGAAGTTGGGGGTGCAAACTGCCCCGTGCTTGCGAGATTGGGCTATTGACATGGATAGGGCAATGATTGCCGAAAAGGATGTGTTCAAGCATAGAGGGTTCCCCAAGAAATGGAACCATAAGTGGGGCAGGTGGAACAAATACAGACGCGATATATGTTTGTCTCCTACAGTTGAACCGCAACGTGAAAGACGCCTTTTGTTGGATGAACTTGGAAGTGACGCGACGATACTGCCCTAAACCATGTAACTACCGATTTGATAGTGAGATGCCACTTGATATGTACGCTGTTTGTATTCCGCTATACCTTTATACCGGATGTTCACTGCTCAGGCTTGACGCTGTCACTCTGGCTTATCTTTAGGAAGTGTATGGTGCTTATCGATTGAGTTTTGCTTTGCTATATGTGTTGTTTTATGTAGATCCACCTATTGCTTTATCATTGCCTTGTACCTTCTCTTTCTTTTCCTAATAAAAAAAAAAAGAGACAAACAAGGAAGCGCCTGGGGAATATAAAAACAATTCATATATAGATTCTATGGGAATGAAGGGATGAACTAGTAAACACTAGGGAGAGGGTAATATAGGGGGAAGGAACGTTCATGATACACAAAAGACAAAAAAAGGTTAAAATTGGGAGATGTGCCACAAACATGGAGTAATTGGAAGATCAAGAAGAGGGTGCAAAAAGGGAAAAAACTAAAGAGAGTGAAGATATAGTTCATTCACATCCTTGAGGCTCCACACCATAGTGGTGTCAGAAACGAAAGTGCAATATAAAGTGAATATTAGACCCTGCCACCATGATACCAGCAAAAGGGCTGGTCCCAGAGAAACGGGGCACTGCACTCTACCTGGACTGACCAATAGGGATCAACATCCACGTGAGGAGAAATGAAGTAAGAATCCAGGAGGCAGATCGATGGACCGGTATTCTGTTGGAGGCAGTAAAATGAAAAAAAGCACACAACATATGTGGGTACATGGCAGCTAGGAAGTACAATCGACCCGGACCCAGTCTGACAAAAGGGTAAAACTACCCGCATCTGGAGATTCTCTTACCTAGAGAGAAGGTAAATAGCCTAGGCGAAACCCACAGGTTGTGCAGATATGGTCCAGGGTATGGGAGTGCCGGGTCCCAGCTAGATGCAACAGAGGGGGGCCAAAAGCCCGGCCGGATGTTTTCTGTGGGGCCGGTTACCGGGCTAGTTTTGTTATTGCATCCACAGGTATCATTCAACAATGAACATATACCAAATACAATTCAGTCCTGTTGGTATTGCCACTGCTAGTTAGCAGTATCAGCCTGTGGTTGCAGCTTCTCAAGTGTCATTGCATTGCTAGCAGGCTGTGATTTCTCTCTCTTAGCCAGTGAAGTCAAGGCCGCCCTCTCCCTCGAAGGAGTCCTGGCAGGTGAGGGCAGGCTGTGGCCCTTTTAAAGTTTCAGTCTTTCACCTCCGGCTGCTCCGTGAGGCGGTTGCCAAGGACGAGACCGAGAAGGCTGGCAGTAAAATGTCTTAACAGAAAACAAAGGAGAGAGAAAGGGTATTGTAAAGGGAATACTCCTGGTCCCCTTGTAATGGAGTAATCAAACAATTGGCGGAGTACACCCTGGAGACACCTCAATGTCTCCGAGGTATAAGGAGAGGTGCACAAAAAGGCGAATTTCTCTTTTTTAATAAGACCCCTCAATCAACAAACTAGTTGGTGACATGCTTCAATGTAGGTGTCCCACCAGAATAGTCTAATGCTATCCGGATGTGCTACGACACCTGATTACAGTGGAGTGAGTTTTTTCGTGGTGCAAGTGTGTGAAAAAAGTGGATTAAAAATTGGCCAGATTTAACACTCTCAAAAAACTTTTTATTCTGGAGCAACTGGACAATGTTAAAAAAAATTGTCAGATGCCGTTCTCGGTTAAATTGACCTTTGGTATCTTTGTAGTGAAACAAAAGTGAGTAAAAATGGTCTACATGTTTCAACCTGAAGGCGATAATACCAGGTTTTCGTCAGGACCAGTGGATGTGATCCGGGCGATCTACACGCGCTAAGGTGTACCCTACCCTTGGTCACTACAGAACCCAACCATGTACTCACAGTCAAGCGCCCTCTCTTCAATTGGTGAAAGGAAAAATATCTGTAAAGACAAACAAACAATCACAAGCGAAACATAATAAGTTGCATCAAGGGTGTCTTTAGAAAAATGAATAAGTGCTCCTCTTGTTCACAATCCAGTGCATTTAAATGTAAAAATACACAAGATGTGTCTCGTGACTACTGGTAGTAATCACATGTAGTGTGCCACATAAAGTGTGGGGCACCATTGGGCAATATTAGCCAATCGCACAATCACTCCGGATAAAAATCAGCCCGTGATCATGCGTTACGACCCACTATCGGCATTCATTAAAGTGATTGTGAGAAAATTGGCCTGGCATATGCTGGTCACTAGTTATAGTGGCCACCTTGCACCAGTCCAATTCGACTCTTATGGTAGATAGGTTTAAAACAACCTTTTAAAGAAAGCTATCCTAGTGGTAGCTTTGGAGAGCAGCCTTCAGGCTAAGTCTCAGAGGAATGTAAAGAAGCTTGTTTTACCTTATAATCTCTTGAATTACCAAATGAAAGGACACCACACAGGTATATATGTATATAAGCACAAATATAGCTAGGGCCCTAGGGGCGTACCGGACCACATACTAAAAAAGAGGGTTAGGAAAGTCGACTTGCAAAATGACAAGGCCTAGGGCCTGTAGAATCGCTGGGGCTCCACTACTGCAGTGAAAGCAGGTACTTGGGAGCATACAAACGTGAAAATCGCACAACGGTGTGTCGGAATGTGATGGCAGCACATATGCAGTGAAAATACGGAGTAAGCTGACCTGGTTCCTGTCGAAACTGCCGGAGATCACTGCCACCTTGGAGCTCAAAATGGCGGCGTCCGCCGACTGAAAGGCAGGTTGGGACTGGCCAGAGACCGAGAGCCTGGTGTGTGGGAAGACAGGAGGTGCCGGCCGTCGGACCGGAGCTCCATGCCGGGCGAAGATTGCGGCGTTGTGGTTGTCTAGCTACAGTTGAGCGGATATGCGTAAGAGTGTGCGGCTGTGGCGGGGCCGTGTCACGGACCCAGAGTCGCTGCTGCCCCTGATCCGGTGAGTACACGTGCCCCCCCCCCCCTGCGGCCAGCCGCTGTTCCCGCGCGGCGGGGGCGGGTGGCGGCTGAGTCGCGTACCCTGCGGCGACGCTGCTCAGGTCCCGGGAGCGCACATTGTCCCCTGAGGCCCGGTGCTGATCACGCGGGGTGGCGGTAGGCGCGGGGGACTGTTGTTGCTCTGCCCACGCCTTTGCGCTGCAGGAGCGGACTGCCTGATAGACGTAGCGGGAGCTTGGTGATGCGGCGAGGTACAGAGGGCCGTGAGAAGCTGTACTGGCCCCATTGCTGAGGGGGCATTGTGGAGCTGCCTCCTCTTCACCAGCATTCCTGAAACGCCTAGATAAGCCATAATCAAGTGGCCACAGTGGTGGCATTGCCTATTTTGTGCAGCCTCACCTCTGGGACTAGTACTGTGTCTCCCATTGTGGGCCCTGGACCTTACTGCCTGGATTTTTGGGGTTGGAGGTACAGGAGCGGCGGACTGGGAGTTGGGGGCATTGCTCTTGCTGGACATTCTCTTTGGGGCAACGGTGCGGAGGCTGGTTGGGTCAGCTCCTTCCTGCTACTAACGTCTGGCTGGCTGCTGGCGGTTTCTGGAAGGGACGAGGCGGGCCGGGGGCAACCTACCAACTGTGGAAATTCAAGGCGATGTCGGCATCAGAGAGAGCGCGAGGTGTGCTGGGGCGGCTGCCTAACTACTTGCCGGGTGTACAGGAGGGCGGTGAAGTGCAAGAGGGGCACGGCAAACTACATCCTGCTCTGCATTTCTGGAGGTACCCCCGCAATCGATTGGGACCACACTGATTCCCCCCCCCCCCCCCCCCCCCAGTCGACATGGGTAAATCCGACGTACGCCAGTTGAAGCTGCCTTTTGAGGCGCGAAAAGGCACCCGCTCTCAAACGGATCCTGAGGACAATCCATCAGGGACTCTGGCGCCTTCGACTGCGGACCTGAAGGAGCTACTGTTGGCTATGCAATCCAGCCTAGCTTCCATAGAATCTAAAATGGACTCCATGAATGCTAGATTGGATGGGGTTACACACTGAGTCGATAAGCATGAGGAGCGCTTGACGGAAGCGGAAAGACGGATCTCGGATGTGGAAGACACCTCCACCGCAACTTCGTCAAAAATGCTAGAAATGGAGAAAATCCTTAAAGTGATAGCGACCAAGAATGAGGACTTGGAATCCCGTTCTCGAAGTAATAATCTCCGCATTCTGGGGGGTGCCGGAGTCCAGGCTACTGGTAGGATGGAGAAATACGTGGAACACCTGCTAATTGCGTTGTTTGGCCGGGAGGCCATCTCTCCGGTATTGGTGGTGGAGCGGGCCCATTGCTCGCTGGCGCCGCGCCCGGTCCCTGGAGCATCGCCCCGCCCGCTAATCGCCAGGATGCTCAACTACCGGGATCGGGATACAGGCCTGCGCCTTTCAAGAGAACGGGGTCAGCTCCGCTACGAGGGAATGAGCATATCGCTATATGCCGATTTCACCATGGCTGTGCAAGAACAGCGAAGGAAAATCCTCTTGGTCAACAGGCGGCTGCAGCAGCTCAATATTCCCTCTGCGGTGCTCTTCCCAGCCTGACTCAAAGTGACATATCAGAATAAGCACCATTTTTTCAATTCTTCACAGCTGGTGCAAGACTTCCTCAAGACCTTGCCACGGCCTGGGATGGGACACTCCTCACCACCCCATCGAGGGGCGGATGGGGGAGGAACTTCTGATGTAGAGTGACTGGGGCATGAGAAACCCCATGAGGGACGTGTTCCCGGACGGATGCCACTGAATTAAGTCTACCGCTTATAAGGTCTGTGGGTGAACATCACTGAGAGGCAGAGGATGGTACATGAGTACGGAACCCCCACACTGGGGGGCGCTGTTGGCCCCTCCTCCCGTCGTGGATGAGGCTCGCAGCTCTAGAGATGTGGACTTTCAGGGGTAAAGTGCGAGGGAATAGCGACCCATGACCCAGACCCAGCTGAAGCAATTGGACGCATCGTGTGACTTGGCCGCAGGGATGGAGGACTTCATTGAACTCATCCGGTGCACCAGACACCAGATCAAGTAGACTCTCCGTAAGATCACCCAAACACCCTCGCTCGTGCGAGGAGGCACCTGGTCGCCCTCTGGACTCCACCCATCAGGTGAACCCTTACCAAGACAATTGACTTTTTGTTGGGGATGTTAATGGTTGCGCCATATTCCCACGTTGGGATTATGGTCTTACGGGTGCTGAGGGGGGGAGGGGATGAAAGCCACGGCAGGTTTGGGCTGCTGATGTGGGAGGGGGAGGGAAGGGGGGTTGGTTCGATTGAGAACTCATAGACCATATGTTAAGCCACGTGCCACTGCTGTAGTAATCACTTACGCGCCCAGACGCCGATACAGATGTGTTTCAGGGCTTCCCTCACCAATGAGATCCCGAGGGGATCGTCATGACTGACGGCACTACCCCCCCCCCACTTACCGGTTCCTCACTTGAAATGTGCAAGGGCTGGGGGAACCCCGTAAGCGCAGACACATACTCTCCTATTTAGACCGACATGGGGTACATTGCGCGATGCTGCAGGAAACGCATTTCAGCCCTACTGCCCCTACCTCCTTTGCAGCGCGCTGGGCCAGTTACACCTGTTTTTCCTCATACTCGTCATATGCCCGGAGCACCTGCATCCTCATTAGGAAGTCCCTCCCCTAAACTCCAGTTGGCTCTATTACGGATAAACAGGGGCGTTATGCTATCCTATGGGGCAGGGTGGCTAGTCAGTCCTTTACCTTTGTCTCTTGTTATGGGCCGAACTATGATGACCCTGAGTTTTTCCGGATACTCTGGGGTAAGATCTTAGAGATAGGGTCCACACATTTACTATGGGGGGGGATTATAATGTCACTGTTCACCCTGAGATGGATCGTTCACACCCGCAGCCACATCATTACTCTCATGCGCAATCAACCCTCAAATCGATTATGCATGATTTCGAATTGGTGGACGAATGGCGATATATGCATCCGATGGGGAGGGAAGGCACCTGCTACACTACGGCCCGGGCTTCCTGGTCCAGAATCAATGCCTGGATTATAACCAAGGGTCTTACCTCCTGGGTCAAGCACACCTCACATCTTGCCCAGACATATTCGGACCACTCTCCGGTGCTTGTCGCCCTCGCTCCTCCGCATGTGGAATCTCCATATATTTCTTGGAGACTTAATCCGTTATCCTTGCTACACCCTGTATTCCAGCATGAACTTGAGCAGGAGATTAAGGAATTTTTTTCTCGCAATGTTGACTCGGTTCCGCACTATTCTACAGTCTGGGATGCCTTTAAAGTCACCATACGGGTTTGTGCATCGCAAAGAGTGGGGGGGGTTTAAAGGACAACGCTCTACCCTGCGCAGATTGGAGGCGGAGCTTAAGAGCATTGAGGTTACGCTGCAATCTGACCCCACACCAGAGATGCAGGCTCGGCTACGGAGTGTCCTCAGTGATTATCAGGAGACGGCTGAGAGGGAGTGTAGATTTAGGGGGAAGTATTTTAGGGCTTGCCAGTACGGGGAAGGGGATCGACCAGGGAAAGCCCTTGCGGCGTTAATTCGTCCTCCGCAATTTTCCAATACAGTCTTGGAGGTGGTGAATGAAGATGGACAGGCGCATAGAAACACGCTAGAGATAGTGGAATCATTTCGCAGGTTCTATAAAGGGCTGTACAAGACCCGTAGGAGCGGTCCTGTGGACTTCACCTCCTTTTTTGATGATACCGCAATTGCTTGGTTGGGGGATGGTCAGAGGGAATTCCTCTTGTGTCATCACAAAGATAAGGAAATAATAGAGGAGTTCATCCCCCATGCCCTTAGAACTGTTCTACTATGTGCGGCTTAGGCAGGACATGCGCTCTGCGACACCGTGTTTCCCATTGGAGCCTACTGTTATGCTTCCTCTACAAATTCTGTTACAACTGCCCTCCCCAGATCGGGTGATATCGCGTCTGTATCGCACAACACAGGCGGAGTGGGTGCGGGATCCGGCTCCGGCTAAGGGTAAATGGGAAAGGGACTTGGGAGGTTCCGTTACGACTGAACAATGGGCCTTTTGTGGAGCCCCTGGCCCCTCTGGGTTCTGGCTGCTCGGCGAAGGGGCCTGGTGGGGCGAGAGGAACCTGTGTGGCCACCTAACAAGGCCCCCAGCGGGAATTACCCCAGATCAAGCACCCACGCGCAGAGTAGGGGTGCTGTAGTACCCTTGGTTCAGTTGTGGGAATTGGGGGTATGGGGAGAGAACACATCGCTGGCAAGTTGGGGTTGCTTCAGTGGGAGGGGGAGGGGACAATCAATGGGGTTGTTGCTTTATATATGGTTTACTCCCTCCTAGCTAAGGAAGGACAGGGAGCGGTAGCACACAGAGAGAACTCGCAAGTTAAACATCTCAAGATATGCATGATACGAAGCTGCAGGAGGGCACGCAGACTAGCTCGCAGCGGTTGGCAGAAACACCTAGGCCCCTGTACCACTCAGGGTTATGGCTGAGGGAGGAACTAACAATTTAAATATCCTTACATGGAATGTTAGAGGCCTGGGAGATGCACGACAAGTGTTAGCTTATTTAGACAGGCGCCACACAGACCACAGGGCCTTCTCCTCGTATTCTTCGTATGCGTGAGGCACGGCCATACTGGTAAAAAACAGGTGCCTTTTCAGCTCGGAGGGAAGATGGAGGACCCACAGGGCCGTTTTTGCCTAATGTGGGGACGATTGGAATCAATATCAGTGACTCTGGCATGCTGCTACGGGCCTAATGTAGATGACCCCGTATTTTTCTCTTCATTATGGGCCAAGATCTTTGAAGTGGGCTCCCAGCACATTATTTGGGGAGGTGACATTAACGTTGCATATTGCCCGAGCTGTGACAGATCTCAACCTGCCCCGCACCACTACACCAAGGCGGCGGGACTGATTGGGGACACCATTGAGACGTATCAGCTTTTAGACGCCTGGAGGCACATGCACCCTACCACAAAAGAGGGTACGCACTTCACAGCACGCACAAATTCCTGGGCGCGAATTGATTATTGGCTAGTGTCAAGGGGCCTGGGGCCGGCGATTGCCCAAGTACAACATCTAGCGAGAACGTATTCGGACCATGCTCCGGTGAAACTCGCATTATCGTCGCCGGACCTACAGGTACCGCGTAGTGGCGGGGAACAACCTTTACAACGCAACTGTTACAACGCACTACACTTACAACGCATTTTTTACAACGCAATATCCATTACAACGCACTACACTTACAACGCATGACACTACAACGCATTTTTAAAAAATACCTTTACAACGCATACCATTACAACGCCTACCATTACAACGCATAATATTACACTACACTATCCAACACTTACCCTACTGTTGCACCCCCTGGAGTTAGAATAGTAATTTTTACCCCTATACTATCCAACACTTACCCTACTGTTGCACCCCCTGGAGTTAGAATAGCAATTTTTACCCCTATACTATCCAACACTTACCCTACTGTTGCACCCCCTGGAGTTAGAATAGTAATTTTTACCCCTATACTATCCAACACTTACCCTACTGTTGCACCCCCTGGAGTTAGAATAGTAATTTTTACCCCTATACTATCCAACACTTACCCTACTGTTGCACCCCCTGGAGTTAGAATAGTAATTTTTACCCCTATACTATCCAACACTTACCCTACTGTTGCACCCCCTGGAGTTAGAATAGTAATTTTTACCCCTATACTATCCAACACTTACCCTACTGTTGCACCCCCTGGAGTTAGAATAGTAATTTTTACCCCTATACTATCCAACACTTACCCTACTGTTGCACCCCCTGGAGTTAGAATAGTAATTTTTACCCCTATACTATCCAACACTTACCCTACTGTTGCACCCACTGGAGTTAGAATAGTAATTTTTACCCCTATACTATCCAACACTTACCCTACTGTTGCACCCCCTGGAGTTAGAATAGTAATTTCTACCCCTATACTATCCAACACTAACCCTACTGTTGCACCCCCTGGAGTTAGAATAGTAATTTTTACCCCTATACTATCCAACACTTACCCTACTGTTGCAGGCCCTGGAGTTAGAATAGCAATTTTTACCCCTATACTATCCAACACTTACCCTACTGTTGCACCCCCTGGAGTTAGAATAGCAATTTTTACCCCTATACTATCCAACACTTACCCTACTGTTGCACCCCCTGGAGTTAGAATAGCAATTTTTACCCCTATACTATCCAACACTTACCCTACTGTTGCACCCCCTGGAGTTAGAATAGCAATTTTTACCCCTATACTATCCAACACTTACCCTACTGTTGCACCCCCTGGAGTTAGAAAAGTAATTTTTACCCCTATACTATCTAATACTTACCTTAAATGCAATTAAATATTATGCGTTGTAATGGTATGCGTTGTAATGGTAGTTTTTAAAAATGAGTTGTAGTGTCATGCGTTGTAAGTGTAGTGCGTTGTAATGGATTATGCGTTGTAAAAAATGCGTTGTAAGTGCATGCGTTGTAAAAGTGTGCGTTGTAACGTCATACATCCCGTAGTGGCTGGAGAATGCAGGCCACCATGTTGCTCGACGCGGTGTTCCTGGAGGAATTGAGGGAGGAGGTGCAAGACTTCTTTATCCGCAATAAAGGCTCGGTGGACAGTGTGGAAATTATATGGGAGGCCTTCAAGGTAACAATTCGTGGTTTCTGCATATCCAAGGGGTTTGGAGTGCTTAGGGACATACTTAGCTCGCTGAAAAAACTGGAAGGGGAACTGAAACAGTTAGAAGCTGAGATGGCACTAACTGCGTCCGTTACGGCGCAGGTGAGTTTTCGGGACACGCTTACGGAGTATATAGCCACAGCAGAGAGGGAAACGCACTTTCGAGGGAAATATTGGAAAGCCCGAAGGTATGGGGAGGGAGAGAGACCTGGGAGGGTGCTGGCAAGTCTAGTTAGAAAACCTAGAAATGCAAACTACATTCTAGAAGTGGAAGATGATGATGGAGAAACCTCCCGAGACACAGCTAATATACTCAAAGTGTTTACAAAACACTACTAGCTGTTATACTCCACCCAAAGAGGAGACGAGCTGGACTTGGAGGGATTTCTGGGAGAGGTAACGTTAGGTTGGCTCAGCGATAGATAACGAGAATTCTTGTGCGCTCCCTTTGAATTAGATGAAGTGCGAGACGCAATTATGAGTATGCAGTCAGGTAAAGCCGCAGGTACGGATGGCTTCCCAATAGAATTCTATAAAACATATATCGACATAATGGCCCCGGTACTGCGGGAAGTATTTGAAGAATCACTAGAAGTTGGCTATCTCCCAGTGTCGATGAGAGAGGTGATTATGATCTCTCTGCTAAAGCCGGGAAAACCGCCGCGTTCGTGTGATTCCTACAGACCGCTCTCCCTTCTGAATTGTGATGCAAAAATACTAGCCAAGCTGATCGCCAATCGCCTAAGTCTGCTGCTTGATAAATTGATACTCCCGGACCAGTCGGGCTTTGTACCTGGTAGGGCCACGTCCCATAACTTATGAACGCTATTCGCAGTTCTTAACAATGTTTCGCCTGATTTGCCGCTTGCGGCAGTTTTTCTGGACGCCACTAAGGCGTTTGACTCGGTAGAGTGGGACTACGTCTTTGGAGTAATGAGGCGAATGGGATTTCCGCCCCTATTTTTATCATGGATCCGGTTATTGTATACTCTGCCGGTGGCTAAAATAGTGATCAATGGACACACGTCAACTCCAATATCCATTACAAGGGGAACTCGGCAATGGTGCCCGCTCTCTCCGCTGCTCTTTGCAATAGCTATGGAGCCAGTGGCGGCAAAGTTGAGGCAACACCACCGAGATAGAGCGTTGAGGTGCAATCTGCGGCAGATCCTGATTTCACTGTACGCAGATGATATCACATTGTATATTCGGAACCTGCAGGAAAACCTGAATCCAATTCTGAGAGAATTTATAATATTCGGGAAGATATCCGGAATTGGCATCAATTGGGGTAAATCGTGCGTATTTCCACTGACATCGGCGACCCATAGATTCTCACTCGACTATCCCCTAGAGTGGTGTGAATAAGAACTGCGCTACCTCGGGGTGCGAGTGACTAGAGACAGAGACGAATTAATGCGATTGAATTACGGCACTACTATAGTGCGGATAGCGGATTGTGTGACCCGATGGATCACCTTGCCACTGTCAATGGCGGGGCGGGTGTCACTGATCAAAATGGTGATACTGCCCCAGATACTATACCTTTTCCTCAATATTCCCTTTTACCCGGGGAAACACTTCTTTGGGACACTCAGGTCAGAGTTGACGCTTTGGTTTGGGGTGGCCGACAACCAAGGCTGCATTGGGACGTTCTGACAAGACCATATTCGCAAGGGGGCTTTGGGATCCCTGATTTTGAGCTGTACTATCTTAGTGCGCAGGCTCATTATGCTTGGTTCTGGGTGAAGCAACCCAGGTATATGCCGCAGGTAGCGGCGGAGCACTGGTTGGCACACCCGATACCCTTGGATGGCACGCTTTTTACACCGGTGACACCCAGAGATAAAAGCCCAACAACAGTTACATGTACAATTAGTGCTTGGCGTAGGAACGGGCTCCTCATGGGAACCCCCATGCAATATGCGACCACTCTGCCGCTTACGTATCACCCGAATATGCCTCTGTTACAAGAGACGCTGTTTCATCGGTTCAGAGACCGAGCCCATATAGTGTCGTGGGGGGATCTATATAAGGAAGGGAAGTTCCGCTCAGCTGAGCAGATGCTACAAAGCCAACAGCAGACCCCAATGGATAGATTTTTGTATGTCAGACTGAGAGAAGGTATACGTGCACTCACACCGAATTTCCCAGAGGAGCCTCAGACGCTAGCCCCACTTCAGGCGATGCTTAAATGTACATCGGCCACACGACTTGTCTCTCTAATCTATAGAACAGTCCACACACAGAGGGAATACGCAGACCCAATCTCTAGAGCGAAATGGGAACAAGAATTGGGTGCGATACTCACAGACGACCAGTGGGAATTTTGCTGCCAGCAAACCGAAAGAGTAGTAGCCAGCAGTAGACTCCTCATGATACACTATAAATATTTACACAGATTATACTACACACCGGCTAAGATGCATCGATTCCACTTGCGAGATACAGATTGCTGTGACAGGTGTAGAGCGCCTGCGGCGGATTTTATGCATCTAGCCTGGGAGTGCCCTGAGCTAAATGAATATTGGAACCAGGTCTTTGAAGCATTGTCCCATATGACGGATACACCTATGGGTCCTACGCCCCTGACGGCACTGCTAGGGTATGTCAAACCGATACAGACAACACACCGGAAATATGTCGCTGTTGCGCTCTTAATGGCAAAGAGGAGGGTGGCCTGTCGTTGGGGAAGAGGAAGGGCCCCGAAGTTCAAGGAATGGATTGCTGATCTTGTGACTTGCCAGGAGCAGGCTATGCTATATTCGGAGCTCTTGCCTAGGGCCTCTAGGCCTCGAAATATATGGGCACCGTTAACATGCTACTTACTCGAACACCCACTAGAAGGCACGACTCCATAGTGCGAAAGAAATACACATTAATGGTGAGGGAGGGGTGAGAGTTGGGGGAATGGGTGGCACAGGCTGTGCAATTGACGATAGCTGCGGGTTGACTTGGCGGGGGACTACTTGGTGTTAACTTTGGAAGGGGTTACATAACGGGTCTACTGTATGAAGGAGTGGGGCTATGCCAGGAGAAGGGCGCTGCGGGAGTGGGGGCCTCACGTGTCGGCAATCTCTCCTACTTAACATTAGTTGGCTCTGTAGAATGACAGACACTAGAAACACTGTAAAGCTTTGATGTATAACTGCAAATATTGTATACATACCTGTACTGTGGATGCTACCTGAGTAATATGTGATACGATTGTTGATGATGATACGGTTTGAAAAACTAATAAAAAGAATTAAAAAACAAAACAAAACAAAAAAAACAATGGGTCTTTTGTTGCCGGCAGATAGGCGCCATATCCGCAAACAGCAGGCTGCGCCTCATACATTATAAATATATCCATAGATTGTATTACACGCCGGTCCAGCTCCATCGCTTGCACTTACGAGACACTGACTGCTGTGAGAGATGCAGAGCGGAGGGGGCGGACTTTGGACACTTGGCCTGGGGCTGCCCTCCTATCAGGGAATATTGGAGGGAAGTACTACACGCGCTAGATGAAATGACGGGAGTACATGTGCCAGATGACCCCCTCACGGCCCTTCTCGGCTATACCGTGAAAATCTCAGTTAAGGTTCGGAAGTATGTCTCATTTGCTCTCCTTATGGCGAAGAGGCGAATAGCCAGTAAATGGGGACGAGGACAAGCTCCTAAATTCAAGGAGTGGTTGGCCGATTTGATTTATTGCCAGGAGCAGCTGCCTACTTATGCTGACCTAATGCCACCTTCTTCTCGCCCTAGGGATATTTGGCCTCCTCTTCACACATATTTGTTAGCACACGCCACATCTGCGAACACGAGTCTTGACCCAATTTAGGGGGGGGACATGGTGATGTGCTGTGGAGGGGCTGGGGGTGCTTGGGACTGTTAGCGAGTATGGGCCGAGCTGACTACCTCCCTGGGATTGGGGGGACTGTGCTAGGTAAAGATGAGGATGTACGACCTGGATAGGAGTGTGCGAACTGGATAATGCACTGGGAAGGATTTGGTACGCTAGGTACTGCTGGCTTTCTAAAAAGTGGCTTATGGTTCTTGAGGGAGTTATGTCTTTGTTTGTGGCCTTTGTTGGTAACTGCCCATATTGATTACCCACCTGACGCGGCCGGCCCCATGGGGTTGTAGGCGACTTGCTGTGATCACCTCCCCACTGGCATGAGTCAAGACTGATGGCTGTCGCAATGCCGCCCCGTTGGGATGTGGGCATTTTGCTGTGTTTCTGATGTGCGGTGTCAATAAAGGTCTTAAATAAAAAAAAGTAACAGACCCACGGGAGACGCATGCAGTGTGTGAACACAGCCGTGGGTTCCCTATTGATTACAATGGAGCAAGTCGCGGTTTGATTTTTAAAGTTTTAGGGTACTTTGAGAAAGTCTACAAGCAAGTCTACAAGCAAGCCACTTACAAGGTAAGTAATTCGAGGGCCAACACACACTAGGGCATCGGAGTGCACGAGTTACCTCACCCAGGGAAGCCGGGTGCATAGGTGTCTTTTGGTGTCGGGTCGCGTCGCTGTTTTCTATGGAGACCAAAGAAGACTTGCTGCTTGCGGCGACTGAAGAAGTGTCCGGTGGAATCCAAGGGTGGATTCGAGATGCAGATGACCTGAAAATTGAAGGGACAGTGTTCACAGTCACTTGCCAGTGACCGGGGGCCAGGAAGCTGGTTGCCCACGGAAGTCGGGTGATTTCAGGTGATCAAGGGTGTTTTGACTCTTCACTCACGGGGTCCAGGAAGGATCAACGATGACCAGCAGCTGGATTCAGAGTGTCCCACGACGTCTGCAGCTTACTGAGGTGTCGGCAACCGGATTGGAGCCAACAAGCCTTGGCAACAGCAAGTCTCGTGGAAACCGAAGAAGGTCAGCGTTGCAGACCAGCAAGGTCTGAGGGACTCACCCAGCAAGGGTGAGTGAGGGCAGGCCTGGAGCAACTAGGGGAGCCCTTTGAGTTGATAAAGTCTTCGGGGGACCCACAGGCCAACGGGCAAGGGATCATGAAGACGCCTCTTGAGGAAAGGCTTCACAGGAGCCCACGCTCACTCGGGAAAGGGTAGGCCTCTGATCTTCGCTGAAAAACCTGCTGGAGGCTTGGGCCACAAATGATCCAATGCACAAGTTCGTAGAACGTCGTAAAGGGGTTGCACTCGACAATAGTGCACGGTATCCGGGTATTGCTGTTCCTCGTCACTCGTGAGGTCCACTCGCCTCAGCTTTGCTGGGGAATCACAATGGCCGTCGAAGTCAGGAAATCTACTTCCGGGGCTGCAGGGACTTTGAACTCCGGCGGGAGCTGGAAAGTTTGCGACAGTTGATTAGAATTTCTGGTGCCTGCCAAGCAGGGGAGTCACTCCTTGACTCCAAGGGAGATTCTTCTGTTTTCCAAAGGTAGTGGAACGTCGAAGGGCCAGATTCTTCTTTGTAGAGCGTTGTCCAGGGTTATCTGTTTTACAATGGCAAAGTTTGCTATCTTATACTGAAGATAGGGGATGGACTAGCTCTATGACCACTCCTCTGGGAGAATCAGGGTAGGGGGTGGTTACACCTACTTCCCTTTGTCCAGTTTCGCGCCAGAGCAGGGACGGGTAGCCCCTGAACCGGTTTGAGCTGACATATGCACAGAGGAGCCTACTGCTTCCCCAGTGCAGGACTTCAAAGGACTCTAGAAGTGCACCCACCCAGCTCCAATACACTAAATCCTGTCTGGAAGGTAGTGACACCTCCCTGTGACAGGATGCCTATTGTTGGGCCTCCTCCACTGCGAGTTTCAGTCAGCAGCAGGAGGGCAGCCCAGTGTCTGTGCTGGTGGCATCCATTTTGTGATGCCAGGGCTCTTTCAGATTTCTACCGTGTTACCACAGTAGGTACATGTCGTCTCCTCTAGAAGGGTGGGATCATGCTCCCACATCATGGACTGATGTGGGGGTATGATTCCAAGTTGTTTGACACCAAACACGACATGTTTTGATGCAGTCATTCCAAAGTTAGCATTATAATGCACTTAAGAGTATATGGTTTAACCGCATCCAGAAACAGCCACAGGGAATAGACTCTGCCAGCTGCAGAGGGGCCCTGCTCATGCAGAGGCACCCCCTCACATTGTAAACCAAGCACCCTGTGTGAGAAAGTGGCTCTGTATATACTGTTCCTTAATAGGTACAGGGTGTACAGAGTCCACAGTCCCCAAGGGTTTGACAGAGGCTACAGTTAGATATAACCTTACTCTCTAAAGTGGTAGCTTGGTCGAGCAGTAAGGCAGTATCAGAGGACAGTGTAAAGCATTTGTTGTACACACTCAGTCAGCAAATGATCTCACACACTCAACAACTGAACTCTAGGCCAATGGTTTATATATAAAAAATATATGCTTGTTTTATTTTAGAACCAACACTTGGATTTAAAATATATTTTCTCAGAATGCAGAGGCACCCCTCACATTGTAAACCAAGCACCCTGCCCTCAGGATTGATAGGGCCTGCCATAGGTGTGGCTGATAGGTTTATATGTGTGTGTGTATGGTGAGATATAGAAACCTATACCTCAGTGAGGAGTGCTACCACTACCTCACCCAGGCTGCAGTAGCAGGCCTGTGGTGTCAGATTGAGTCTGCTTCCCAGGGGTGGCATAATACATGCTGCAGACCCTGGTAGGCCTGTGAAGTGCCTATGCCCTAGGTACCTAAGGTACCATATACTAGGGGCTCATAAGGTACCACAGTATCCATTCACTAGTGCATCTAATATGCACACCAAGTCGTTTAGAGAGAAGAAAGACTGGGGCCCTGATTAGCAGGCACCCAGCCAGACTGTAGCCAGAAACCAGTGTATACATCAGAAAAAAAGTGGGGGCAACATAAATGCAGATCCTACTCTCCTACACAACCCCTCCCCCCCCCCCAAACGCAGGGACATTAAACTAACCTTGACCAGTTCAGTCTTCATGTTCTAAGTGGAAATACCTTGAGAGTCCATCTGCATTGGCATGTTGGGTCCCAGGTCTATGTTCCACTGTACAGTCCATCCCCTGTAGGGAAATGGTCCACCTGAGCAGTTTAGGATTTTCACCTTTCATCTGTTTGAGCCATAGGAGGGGCTTGTGGTCAGTCTGAACTATGAAGTGAGTGCCAAACAAGTATGGCCTCAGCTTCTTCAGGGCCCACACCACAGCAAAGGCCTCCCTCTCTATAGCTGACCAACTTTTCTCTCTAGGGGTCAGCCTTCTGCTTATGAAAGCTACTGGCTGGTCTTGACCTTCATCATTAAGTTGAGACAGTACAGCTCCCACACCCAGCTCTGAAGCATCTGTTTGAACAATGAACTTCTTTTTGTAGTCTGGACTCTGCCAGATGGGGGCAGTGCACATTGCCTGCTTGAGGTCATCAAATGCCTTTTGACAGCTAGCTGTCCAGTGAACCTTTTTTGACATTTTCTTAGAGGTCAGATCATTTAAGGGGGTCACTATAGATCCATATCCCTTAACAAACCTCCTATAGTACCCAGTCAGGCCTAAAAAGGCTCTAACCTGTGTCTGGGTGGTTGGAGCTACCCATTCCATTATGGTCTGGGTTTTGCTCTGCAATGGTTGAACCTGGCCTCCACCTAAAAGGTGGCCCAGGTACATAACTTGACTCTGCCCTATCTGGCACTTAGTGGCATTGATAGTGAGGCCTGCTTTTTGCAGGGCCTCCAAAACATTTCTGAGGTGGAACTAAAGACAGCAATATCATCTAGATAAGCTGAGCAATACGTTTCCATACCAGTCAGAACTTTATTCACCGACCTCTGAAAAGTGGCAGGTGCATTTTTCAAACCAAAGGGCATTACCACAAAGTGATAGTGCCCACCAGGGGTTGAAAATGCTGTTTAGGCCTTGGCATCATCAGCTAACTTGATTTGCCAGTAGCCAGCTGTTAGGTCAAATGTACTAAGATATTTGGCTGACGCCAAAGTATCTATAAGTTCCTCTGCCCTGGGGATTGGATAGTCATCAGTCCTGGTGACTGCATTGAGGCCTCTGTAGTCAACACAAAACCTAATTTTGTTCTTACCACCCTGGGTATGAGGTTTAGGCACAAGGACTACTGGACTAGCCCAAGGGCTATCTGAAGGCTCAATAACACCTAGTTCCAACATTTTCTGGACTTCAGTCCTGATATAGTCCCTGACATGGTCAGGTTGCCTGTAGATTTTACTCTTTACAGGTAGACTGTCTCCAGTGTCCACCTCATGGGTGCACCAGGAAGTCTGACTTGGGGTCAGGCTAAACATATGTCTGAACTGTTGCAGAACTTGTTTGCATTCAGTTTGCTGATGATCAGTGAGGCTGCTTGCCAAAGCAACACCATCAACTGACCCATCATCAGGGTTCTGTGAGAGCAGGTCAGGGAGAGGGTCACTCTCCTCCTCCTGGTCCTCATCAGTTGCCATGAGCAAGCCCATGTCAGCCCTGTACACATATCTTTAATCTGTTGACATGGAGCACCCTAAGGGGGCTCATGGGAGTTCCAAGATCCACCAAGTAGGTGACTTCTCCCTTTTTCTCAACAATTGTATGGGGGCCACTCCATTTGTCCTAGAGAGCTGCTGGGGCCACAGACTCCAACACCCACACTTTCTGGTCTGGCTGGTAAACAGTCAGGACAGCCTTTTGGTCATGCCAAGCTTGTTGTAATTCTTGCCTAGCCTCAAGGTTTTTAGTTGCCTTCTTCATGTACTCTGCCATCCGGGAGCGGAGACCAAGTACATAGTCCATCACAACCTGTTTGAGAGGAAACTCCCAGCCCTCCTTCACCAACCAAAATGGGCCTCTGACAGGGTGCCCAAACAGAAGTTCAAAAGGGCTGTAGCCAACCCCCTTCTGTGGGACCTCCCAGTATGCAAACAGAAGGCAGGGAAGTAAAAGGTCCCATTTTCGCCTAAGCTTTTCTGGGAGGCCTTTAATCATTCCCTTTAGGGTTTTGTTGAACCTTTCAACAAATCCATTGCATTGTGGGTGATAGGGAGTAGTGAATTTGTAGTTGACACCACACTCCTTCCACATTGCTTTTAGATACCCTGACATGAAGTTTGTAACTCTGTCAGATATAACCTCCTTAGGAAAACCCACTCTGGAGAAGACTCCAATGAGGGCTTTTGCCCCTACAGGGGCTCTAGTGGTCCTGAGGGGAATTGCTTCTGGGTACCTGGTGGCATGATCCACTACCACCAGGATAAACCTGTGCCCAGATGCTGTTGGAGGGTCAAGGGGACCAACAATGTCAATCCCTACCACAGGTAGTGGTATCAGGGGGGCCTTTGTTGTGCCACCTGACTTGCCACTGGCTTGGCAAGTGACACAGGAGCGACAAAACTCTTTGGTGTCCTCTGACATGTGTGGCCAATGAAAATGGGGAACAAGCCTATCCCAGGTCTTGTTCTGGCCCAAGTGTCCTGCCAATGGGATATCATGTGCTAGGGTCAAGAGGAACCCCTAAACTTCTGAGGTATTACCAACCTCCTCGTGGCTCCAGGGGTAGGATATCTAGCCTCAGAATATAGGAGTCCCTCATCTCAATAAACTTTATGGGACCCACTAGCACTCCCAGCAGCCTCAGCAACAGCTTGCTGTCTGAGGGGTTCAAGAGAGGGGCAGCACTGTTGCTCCTTACTCAGATCTTCCCTGGAATGTCCCCGTGCCCCCAAGAACTCAACCTGACCAGGCTCAAGTTCCTCTGGGGCAGTTCCTTCTTCAGGCTCTGCTTCTCCTCCCTCAGGAGGGGAATCTGAGATCTGAGACAGAGGGGAAGGCACAGCCTTAACCCTACTGCTCCTCCTCTTGGCTAGCATCTGGTCCATAGTTTTAGGATCCAGAGCTGGTTCAGCATTATGCATTTTGGCCTGTGACCTGGTCACAGCAAATGCTACTGCAGGTATGCCCAACATCTCAGCATAAGTCCATAATTCCACTTCAGACTATGCTGAAGTCTCCAGATCATTGCCCAACAAACATTCGACAGGGAGGTCTGCACTGACTACTACCTTTTTGAGGCCAGTTACCCCTCCCCAGGAGAAATTCACAACTGCCGGACTATGGTTGATCCTGACATTGCTTGCATTGGAAACTTGGTACATTTCACCCAGGATGATCTGTGCAGGGTCCACTGGATCCTCTGCCACCATGGTGACACTAGCACCTGTGTCCCTGAATGCCAAAGCCTGTTTGCCATTTATGATAGGCTGCTGTTTGCACTTGCCCAGATTACTGGGGCTCACTAGGAAGGACATACCAAGGTCTCCCTCACAAACTAGCAATGCCTGTGTTGGTACTCTGACTAGGCCAGAGTCCACATCAGAACCCAGGGTCAACCCTTCTACACCCTTATTCTGATTACCACCTCCACCAATAACTGCACTAGGGGGAACAGGTACCTTAGGGGCTGGAGTGGTGGTGGTTTGGTCTGTGGACGTGGTACAATCAGAAGTCCAGTGCCCTTTCTGTTTACAGAATTTGCACCAGGGCTTCTTTTGGCCTTTTCCCTTTGTAGACTGTGAATCCCCACCAGATGCAGATTTTTGGGGCCCTTGTGAAGACTTCTGGTCTTTTGCCTTATCCCCACCTTTATCTGAGCCTTTAGGATCTTGCTTCTTAGTGTCACCCCCTTGGTTCTGGGTTTTCTGCCTCACCCTGGTTCTGACCCATTTGTCTGCCTTCTTTCCCAATTCTTGGGGAGAGGTCAGATCAGAATCCACTAGGTACTGATGCAAGAACTGGTTTTGGCAATTATTAAGGATCTGTTCTCTCATGATAAGATTATACAATCCCTTAAAATCAGTAACTCTACTACCAACTAGCCAACCTTCTAGAGCCTTGTTTGCACAATCAACAAAGTCAGTCCAATCCTGAGTCTGTGCTTTCTGGGTATCTCTGAACTTCAAACTGTACTGTTCAGTGGTTAAGCCAAACCCATTTATTAATGCACTCTTCAGGGCTTCATAGTCATTAGCATCCTCTTCTCTAAAAGTGAGGAGCTTGTCTCTACCTTTATCAGAAAAGGAGAGCCACAAGATTGCTGCCCACTGTTTCTGGGGGACCTGTTGAACTTTACAGGCCCTCTCCATAGCAGTTATCCACTTGTGGATATCATCCCCACTCTGGTAGGGAGGAACAGCCTTGGACAGGTTCCTATGGTCTGGAATGTACTCTCTGCCTCTAGGGACATTGTTGCTGCCACCAGGGTATCTAACCCCTCTTTTCTAGAGGCTCTCTGGAGCTCAAAGGCTTCTCTATCTAAGGCCAATTGCTTGGTTCTGAGGACAAGCCTAGCTTCCTCTTACTGGAGCATCTTGTACCTTCTTTCAGAGGAGGTCTCTCTATGTAAGTATGAGTTCCTCTGATGGACAGAATCCTTGTCAGAGTGATATGAGTGGTTAGATTCCATTGAAAGGGACCTAGGCCTCTCTTCCACTCTGCCAACTCTCTTAGGGAGAATTCCTCTGTCCTGTTCATACCTTTCTGGGTCTGGCCCTTCAATCACAGAATTCAGGTCATCTTGATTTTCATCATCAGACCCAGAGACTATGGCTGACCCACCCCCTGATCCAGATCCACTAGCTCCTATAGCTAGTCTAAGATCATCTACTACTAGTAGATTTATCAGGTGTTGTGTGGAGGGACTCTGTCCTAATCCCAGGTGTCTTTCAACACACATGGCCTTCAAGTCAAAGAAGGTCATGTCCTTATACTGGGGTTGGGAGGACCCACTGGCTCCATCCCTTGAGGACATTCTAGTGTTATGCAGTGTTGCACTACCTACACTAGTTTGTGGCCTACTGTTCCTAGCTTGAGCTGTAGCAAGGGTGTGCTATCCCTTCACAAACAACTCTAAGTTCGGTAGAACTTATTGATACTAAGCTTGACTTTTATATGTACCTTGAGTACCTTTAGTGGTTTTCAGTTAGTAATTCAAATAGAGATTTTCTGGTAAAACAATGGCAAGCTGGAATCCCACACGCTGCCCACCAATGTGAGAAGTTGGCCTGGCATATGCTGGTCACTAGTTATAGTGGCCACCTTGCACCAGTCCAATTCGACTCTTATGGTAGATAGGTTTAAGACAACCTTTTAAAGAAAGCTATCCTAGTGGTAGCTGTGGAGAGCAGCCTTCAGGCTAAGTCTCAGAGGAATGTAAAGCAGCTTGTTTTACCTTATAATCTCCTGAATTACCAAATGAAAGGACACCACACAGGTATATATATCAAATATATATGTATTTATTTCTAGACACACTCTACTAATCTCTTTGTGAGATTAGAAGCCAGGAACACATTCAAATATCAACGTTTCACAATAAGTTAAGCACAAATATGGCTGGGGCCCTAGGGGCATACCAGACCATATGCTATAAAAGAAGGTTAGGAAAGTCGACTTGCACGCCTAGGGCCTGTAGAATTTCTGGGGCTTCACTACTGCAGTGAAAGCAGGTAAGTAAAACCCACGGGAGACGCATGCAGTGTGTGAACACAGCCGCGGGTTCCCTATTGATTACAATGGAGCAAGTCGCGGTTTGATTTTTAAAGTTTTAGGGTACTTCGAGGAAGTCTACAAGCAAGCCACTTACAAGGTAAGTAATTTGAGGGCCAACACACACTAGGGCACCGGAGTGCATGAGTTACCTCACCCAGGGAAGCCGGGTGCATAGATGTCTTTTGGTGTCAGGTCCCATCGCTGTTTTCTATGGAGACCAAAGAAGACTTGCGGCTTGCGGCGGCTGAAGAAGTGTCCGGTGGAATCCAATTGTGGATTCGAGATGCAGATGACCTGAACATTGAAGGGACAGTGTTCACAGTCACTCGCCAGTGACCGGGGGCCAGGAAGCTGGTTGCCCACGGAAGTCGGGTGATTTCAGGTGATCAAGGGTGTTTTGACTCTTTGCTCACGAGGTCCAGGAAGGATCGACAATGACCAGCAGCTGGATTCGGAGTGTCCCACGACGTCTGCAGCTTACTGAGGAGTCGGCAACCGGATTGGAGCCAACAAGTCTTGGCGACAGCAAGTCTCGTGGAAATCGAAGAAGGTCAGCGTTGCAGACCAGCAAGGTCTGAGGGACCCACCCTGCAAAGGTGAGTGCGGTCCGGCCTGGAGCAACCAGGGGAGCCCTTTGAGTTGATAAGAATGTCTTCGGGGGACCCAGAGGCCAACGGTCAAGGGATCGCGAAGACGCCTCTTGAGGAAATGCTTCACAGGAGCCCACGGTCACTCGGGACGGGGTAGGCCTCTGATCTTCAGTGCAAAACCTGCTGGAGGGTTGGGCCACAAATGGTCCAATGCACAAGTTCGTAGAACATCGTGAAGGGGTTGCACTCGACAATAGTACACGGTACCCGGGTGTTGCTGTTCCTCGTCACTCGTGGGTCCACTCGCCTCAGCTTTGCTGGGGACTCACAATGGCCGTCGAGAAGTCAGGAAATCCACTCCCGCGGCTGCAGGGACTTCGAACTCCAGCGGGAGTGGGAAAGTTTGCGACCGTTGATTAGAGTTACTGGTGCCTGCCAAGCAGGGGAGTCACTCCTTGACTCCAAGGGAGATTCTTCTGTCTTCCAAAGGTAGTGGAACGTCGAAGGGCCAGGATTCTTCTTTGTAGAGCGTCGTCCAGAGTTATCTGTTTTGCAATGGCAAAGTTAGCTATCTTATACTGAAGATAGGGGAGGGACTAGCTCTATGACCACTCCTCTGGGAGGGTCAGGGTAGGGGGTGGTTACACCCAATTCCGTTTGTCCAGTTTTGCGCCGGAGCAGGGACAGGTAGCCCCTGAACCGGTTTGAGCTGGCATATGCACAAAGGAGCCTAATGCTCCCCCAGTGCAGGACTTCAAAGCACTCTAGAAGTGCACCCACCCAGCTCCAATACACTAAATCCTGTCTGGAAGGTAGTGACACCTCCCTGTGGCAGGATGCCTATTGTTGGACCTCCTCCACTGCGAGTTTCAGTCAGCAGCAGGAGGGCTACCCAGTGTCTGTGCTGGTGGCATTCATTTTGTGATGCCAGGACTCTTTCAGATTTCTACCATGTTACCACAGTAGGTACATGTCGTCCCCTCTAGAAGGGTGGGATCATGCTCCCACATCATGGACTGATGTGGGGGTATGATTCCAAGTTGTTTGACACCAAACACGACATGTTTTGATGCAGTCATTCCAAAGTTAGCATTATAATGCACTTAAGAGTATATGGTTTAACCGCATCCAGAAACAGCCACAGGGAATAGACTCTGCCAGCTGCAGAGGGGCCCTGCTCATGCAGAGGCACCCCCTCACATTGTAAACCAAGCACCCTGTGTGAGAAAGTGGCTCTGTATATACTGTTCCTTAATAGGTACAGGGTGTACAGAGTCCACAGTCCCCAAGGGTTTGACAGAGGCTAAAGTTAGATATAACCTTACTCTCTAAAGTGGTAGCTTGGTCGAGCAGTATCAGAGGACAGTGTAAAGCATTTGTTGTACACACTCAGTCAGCAAATGGTCTCACACACTCAATAACTGAACTCTAGGCCAATGGTTTATATATAAAAAATATATGCTTGTTTTATTTTAGAACCAACACTTGGAT
This sequence comes from Triturus cristatus, assembly GCF_964204655.1. Lineage (NCBI taxonomy): Eukaryota > Metazoa > Chordata > Amphibia > Caudata > Salamandridae > Triturus > Triturus cristatus. Next base: position 239,584,055 of record NC_140581.1, on the reverse strand, counting down.
TTAAAATATATTTTCTCAGAATGAGATGTTTCATATAAATACTTTTGCAATATGCAATTGACTTTTGTAAACAGTTACAAGTGGTTGCAATAGGCAACTCTATTTTAAACACAACAATGCATTGAGCTCAATGGAAATTTCAAGTTATTTGCAACAGATTACTTTTTGGATTACTTTTGGAATTCCAGGACTGGATCCTAGATTCAGTCCTGGGTCAGTACTCAGAATCAAGTGATGAAAGTCGACTTAATTACTGTAAGGATTTTTAAACAATATTTAGCTATTTTAAGAGTTGGCAAAAAATATTTCAAAGAAAACAGTCAATGATTCCCTATGGAAGAAAATTCAAGTTGCAGGTACAGTATGTTCTCGTTACTTTTGTAATCCAGTACTGGGTGCCTAGACTCAGTACTGGGACATTTATCCAAAACAGTTAAGTAATTACATTTTCAGATATTATACGATTTTTAAAGAATATTTAAAGATTGCAGAAATTGACACTTAGAAGAAATTTCACAGAAAAACAGTCAATGATTTCCTATGGAAGAAAATTGGGTTACGGGTAAGTACAGTTGTAAGTATTTTTCAGAGTCATTGCTGGGCACCAAGATCCAGCACTGGGAGCTCACCTAAGAGCAGGTGAGTAATTTCGTTTTCGTTACTCGGCTGATTTTTGGTGAATATTTTAAGAATTGAAAAGTCCACACTTAGAAGAAATTTCAGGAAAAAGCCAGTCAATGTTACCCTATGAGGAAAATAGAGTTATCGGTTTAAGGGTAAGTACTCGACTGGCGGAGTTGAGGTTCTGGGCATAGACTCAGGGGTCCCCCAGGGTCAGGTAGGTACAGTTGGTTCACCCTCAGCGACTCTAGGGCGGCCGGGTGCAGAGAGAGTTAGGCCCAATGTTATCCTATGAGGGATGGGGGGGCCTTGGTTGGTGGCTGCTGACTGGCAAGCCACGCGGCTGTGGGAGCTGGGCTCCTGGTCACTTACTCAGGGCAAATGGGGAAGTAGGTAGGTGTAGAGGTTTCACTGCCAGGGCCACTCGGGCGGCTGGGTGCAGGGTGCTTTTGAGCCTTCGGGCGCTCAATCGATTTCAATGGGAAATCTCCGGTTTGGAAAAAGACTGCAAGCTCGGGGACGAGGATTCTTCAGGTGCCACCACCACTTCGAGAGGTAAGTTGGGTAGTTGGAGGATAGGTAGGTACCCTGGGATTGGGCACAGAGGGCCGCGGGGCGCCGTGTGCAGGGGTGCCTTTTGGTGTCGGGAAATCTTACCCTCTGTTGATCGCGGTTGGGGGGGCACCATGTTCTGAGGCTGCAGGCTCCTTCAGGAGTGTCGAGGGAGGTCCTTGGGTGCCGGACTCGGGATCACAGTCGCCGTGGGGTCATCCTCGTGGTCTTTGTCCACTCCGGCACTGGCCAGGCTCGGCTGGTGCAGAGTGTGCTGGATTCGCGGTTCCGGGCTGCTGCCAGGGATTAGAGGTAGGTTTTGAGTAGAGCCTCTACTCATGGGAGTCCCAGGGGCTTAGAGCCAAAAGGTAGCCAGGTCCTCCGGGGTTTGTGAGGTTGCTGGCCACAAGAGATGCCGGGTTGGAGCAGGAGCAGGTTCGAGGGTCGACAGGCCGGTAGGGCTGGGGCCAAAGCAGTTGGTGTCTTCCTCTTCTTAGCAGCTGCAGGGCAGGTCTTCTTTCATGTTGCTCTTGTTTGTAGTTTTGAATCTGGAATCTGGGGAAGGAAGGTTCAGGGTGCCCCTAAATACTAGATTTAGGGGCGTTACAGGTAGGTGAAGGGCAGGGACCAATGGGTCCCTGTCCTGGGGTGGGTACACCCCCTATCCTGCCTCTCTCCTGTGGGAGGGGGGCAGTAGCCTAGTCCTGATAGGGTAGGGCTCCCCATCTTCAAGATGGCGAGAGCCCGGAGATGTGCTTCATCTCGCCTCCCCCATCTGAGGGGTGGGGTTGGCAGGCTGGCACATCCCCTGTCCTTATTTGGGGTTTCCGGCCAAAGCTTCCCGCCAGAGTGGCGGTTGCAGTGGTCTGGGGAAGCTCACAGAGGCGGCATGCCTTTGAAGCTTCCCCCTGCCCATCCTGGGGGAGGAGATTTAGCACCTCGCCCAGGATGTGCATTGTTGCAGGCCCAGGAGAGCAGGGGCTCTCCTACCCAGGGGTCCAGCAACATGTCTGCTGTGTGGCAGCCTAGGCAGCCTCAGAGCAGACGTGGATTGTAGGTTAGGTTTAAGGGGGCACCTCTAAGATGCCCTCTGGGGTGCTTGGTACATTAAATCCCACACTGGCATCAGTGTGGGTTTAATGTGCTGAGAAGTTTGATACTAAACTTCTCAGTCTTCAGTGTTGCCATTATGGTGCTTTGGAGCTCGTGTTTAACGAGCTCTCAGCACCATGTACTCTTAAATGGCAGCACTGCACTTACAGTGCTCAGGAATGGACCTGGGCACTGTAGGGGCACAGGGCTCCTGCTCCTGTGCCCACCCCATTGGCATAAGGCACCCAGCTAGAGGGGTGGCTGATGTATGCCATGACAGTGTAGGTGATGGGCATGGCACACAGGGATGTGTGTCATGTCGACTTTGTTTTTGTCTTGCACCCAAACACTCAGCCTGCCAAGGCAGTGTGCATGTGTGAGGGTACAGGGCCTCTAAGGGTGGCACAATGAGTGCTGCAGCCCTTAGAGGCCTTCCCTGGTCACAAGGCCCTGGGTACCTAGGGTAGCATTTACCAGGGGCTGACATGTGGCCAGGGTTTGCCAATTTGGGTTTTGTTTGTTTTAGGGAAGGAACATAGGCCCTGGGCACCTGATTGGCAGGAGTACAGGGCACACTCAGTCAAAGTACATTCAGCAATTCAGCAAAAACTGGGGGCATACCATGTAAGAAAGATGGCACTTTCTCACACCCTGCCCTCAGGATTGATAGGGCCTGCCATACGGGTAGCTGATAGGTTTATATATGTGTGTATGGTGAGATATAGAAACCTATACCTCAGTGAGGAGTGCTAACACTACCTCACCCAGGCTGCAGTAGCAGGCCTGTGGTGTCAGATTGAGTCTGCTTCCCAGGGGTGACATAATACATGCTGCCACCCCTGGTAGGCCTGTGAAGTGCCTATGCCCTAGGTACCTAAGGTACCATATACTAGGGGCTCATAAGGTACCACAGTATCCAATCACTAGTGCATCTAATATGCACACCAAGTCCTTTAGAGAGAACAGAGACTGGGGCCCTGATTAGCAGGGACCCAGCCAGACTATAGCCAGAAACCAGTGTATACATCAGAAAAAAAGTGGGGGCAACATAAGTGCAGATCCTACTCTCCTACAGTTGGTGTCTGCGCGCTCATGCAAATTTGTGAGATAACTGGAGTGAAGTTATGCCAGTCGCACAATCACTCATGGTACATATTCAGCCTGTGAATATCTTGATCACCACTTTCATAATTCTATTAAAGTCGATGTCTACGCGCTCAAACAAATCGGTGAAGGCGTACTGAAAGGTAAAAGCATGCATGCTGGTTCAGAGCGTGAGAAAGGAGATGCCGTGAACAGTGTTCCCAGTAAGGCGCGCGCCCACCTGCGCACCTTTAAGGCACCGGGCGCGCAGTGTACCGTATAAAGTGCGCACAAGTTCGTGCCGCTGCCCGCATTTAAAAAGCGAGCGGCGAAAAACAGCAATTCCCGGGTTGCATGAGGCCTTTGTGAAAGGATTCCTGTTAATCACAGCGCCCGTCATTCTCTGCAATTAACAGGAATACTTTCACAAATGCCCACTATCAGCCCGCGTTACAACAAACAAATGATGGACAGAATACTGACAATGCAGACATTCTCCCCCAGTCAAGAGATCTGGGTTAAAGCCATCGTTCTTTTGCCCACTACGCCACCCCAGTTTAGACATGGCCATATGCAAATCAGTCTTGACCCTGTGCCTCATGGGAACAGTCCAGCCCGAACTGCCAAGCCATGTCTTCCCTGGACCGGAATCAAGCATCCTAGGACCGGTTTCTGGCTATCAGCCATCATCAGCCAGGATAACTTGACACCAGTGGCGTAGTGAGCACGGGTCCCACGTCTGGGAATACCCATCCCACTTAGGGCGAAAAGCGTTACAACAAACAAATGATGGACGGAATGCTGACAATGCAGACATTCTCCCCCAGTCAAGAGATCTGGGTTAAATCCATCGTTCTTTTGCCCACTACGCCACCCCAGTTTAGACATGGCCATATGCAAATCAGTCTTGACCCTGTGCCTCATGGGAACAGTCCAGCCCGAACTGCCAAGCCATGTCTTCCCTGGACCGGAATCAAGCATCCTAGGACCGGTTTCTGGCTATCAGCCGTCATCAGCCAGGATAACTTGACACCAGTGGCGTAGTGAGCACGGGTCCCACGTCTGGGAATACCCATCCCACTTAGGGCGAAAAGCGTTACAACAAACAAATGATGGACGGAATGCTGACAATGCAGACATTCTCCCCCAGTCAAGAGATCTGGGTTAAATCCATCGTTCTTTTGCCCACTACGCCACCCCAGTTTAGACATGGCCATATGCAAATCAGTCTTGACCCTGTGCCTCATGGGAACAGTCCAGCCCGAACTGCCAAGCCATGTCTTCCCTGGACCGGAATCAAGCATCCTAGGACCGGTTTCTGGCTATCAGCCGTCATCAGCCAGGATAGCTTGACTCCAGTGGCGTAGTGAGCACGGGTCCCACGTCTGGGAATACCCATCCCACTTAGGGCGAAAAGCGTTACAACAAACAAATGATGGACGGAATGCTGACAATGCAGACATTCTCCCCCAGTCAAGAGATCTGGGTTAAATCCATCGTTCTTTTGCCCACTACGCCACCCCAGTTTAGACATGGCCATATGCAAATCAGTCTTGACCCTGTGCCTCATGGGAACAGTCCAGCCCGAACTGCCAAGCCATGTCTTCCCTGGACCGGAATCAAGCATCCTAGGACCGGTTTCTGGCTATCAGCCGTCATCAGCCAGGATAGCTTGACTCCAGTGGCGTAGTGAGCACGGGTCCCACGTCTGGGAATACCCATCCCACTTAGGGCGAAAAGCGTTACAACAAACAAATGATGGACGGAATGCTGACAATGCAGACATTCTCCCCCAGTCAAGAGATCTGGGTTAAATCCATCGTTCTTTTGCCCACTACGCCACCCCAGTTTAGACATGGCCATATGCAAATCAGTCTTGACCCTGTGCCTCATGGGAACAGTCCAGCCCGAACTGCCAAGCCATGTCTTCCCTGGACCGGAATCAAGCATCCTAGGACCGGTTTCTGGCTATCAGCCGTCATCAGCCAGGATAGCTTGACTCCAGTGGCGTAGTGAGCACGGGTCCCACGTCTGGGAATACCCATCCCACTTAGGGCGAAAAGCGTTACAACAAACAAATGATGGACGGAATGCTGACAATGCAGACATTCTCCCCCAGTCAAGAGATCTGGGTTAAATCCATCGTTCTTTTGCCCACTACGCCACCCCAGTTTAGACATGGCCATATGTAAATCAGTCTTGACCCTGTGCCTCATGGGAACAGTCCAGCCCGAACTGCCAAGCCATGTCTTCCCTGGACCGGAATCAAGCATCCTAGGACCGGTTTCTGGCTATCAGCCGTCATCAGCCAGGATAGCTTGACTCCAGTGGCGTAGTGAGCACGGGTCCCACGTCTGGGAATACCCATCCCACTTAGGGCGAAAAGCGTTACAACAAACAAATGATGGACGGAATGCTGACAATGCAGACATTCTCCCCCAGTCAAGAGATCTGGGTTAAATCCATCGTTCTTTTGCCCACTACGCCACCCCAGTTTAGACATGGCCATATGCAAATCAGTCTTGACCCTGTGCCTCATGGAAACAGTCCAGCTCGAACTGCCAAGCCATGTCTTCCCTGGACCGGAATCAAGCATCCTAGGACCGGTTTCTGGCTATCAGCCGTCATCAGCCACGATAGCTTGACTCCAGTGGCGTAGTGAGCACGGGTCCCACGTCTGGGAATACCCATCCCACTTAGGGCGAAAAGCGTTACAACAAACAAATGATGGACGGAATGCTGACAATGCAGACATTCTCTCCCAGTCAAGAGATCTGGGTTAAATCCATCGTTCTTTTGCCCACTACGCCACCCCAGTTTAGACATGGCCATATGCAAATCAGTCTTGACCCTGTGCCTCATGGGAACAGTCCAGCCCGAACTGCCAAGCCATGTCTTCCCTGGACCGGAATCAAGCATCCTAGGACCGGTTTCTGGCTATCAGCCGTCATCAGCCAGGATAGCTTGACTCCAGTGGCGTAGTGAGCACGGGTCCCACGTCTGGGAATACCCATCCCACTTAGGGCGAAAAGCGTTACAACAAACAAATGATGGACGGAATGCTGACAATGCAGACATTCTCCCCCAGTCAAGAGATCTGGGTTAAATCCATCGTTCTTTTGCCCACTACGCCACCCCAGTTTAGACATGGCCATATTGCAAATCAGTCTTGACCCTGTGCCTCATGGGAACAGTCCAGCCCGAACTGCCAAGCCATGTCTTCCCTGGACCGGAATCAAGCATCCTAGGACTGGTTTCTGGCTATCAGCCGTCATCAGCCAGGATAGCTTGACTCCAGTGGCGTAGTGAGCACGGGTCCCACGTCTGGGAATACCCATCCCACTTAGGACGAAAAGCGTTACAACAAACAAATGATGGACGGAATGCTGACAATGCAGACATTCTCCCCCAGTCAAGAGATCTGGGTTAAATCCATCGTTCTTTTGCCCACTACGCCACCCCAGTTTAGACATGGCCATATGCAAATCAGTCTTGACCCTGTGCCTCATGGGAACAGTCCAGCCCGAACTGCCAAGCCATGTCTTCCCTGGACCGGAATCAAGCATCCTAGGACCGGTTTCTGGCTATCAGCCGTCATCAGCCAGGATAGCTTGACTCCAGTGGCGTAGTGAGCACGGGTCCCACGTCTGGGAATACCCATCCCACTTAGGGCGAAAAGCGTTACAACAAACAAATGATGGACGGAATGCTGACAATGCAGACATTCTCCCCCAGTCAAGAGATCTGGGTTAAATCCATCGTTCTTTTGCCCACTACGCCACCCCAGTTTAGACATGGCCATATTGCAAATCAGTCTTGACCCTGTGCCTCATGGGAACAGTCCAGCCCGAACTGCCAAGCCATGTCTTCCCTGGACCGGAATCAAGCATCCTAGGACTGGTTTCTGGCTATCAGCCGTCATCAGCCAGGATAGCTTGACTCCAGTGGCGTAGTGAGCACGGGTCCCACGTCTGGGAATACCCATCCCACTTAGGACGAAAAGCGTTACAACAAACAAATGATGGACGGAATGCTGACAATGCAGACATTCTCCCCCAGTCAAGAGATCTGGGTTAAATCCATCGTTCTTTTGCCCACTACGCCACCCCAGTTTAGACATGGCCATATGCAAATCAGTCTTGACCCTGTGCCTCATGGGAACAGTCCAGCCCGAACTGCCAAGCCATGTCTTCCCTGGACCGGAATCAAGCATCCTAGGACCGGTTTCTGGCTATCAGCCATCATCAGCCAGGATAGCTTGACTCCAGTGGCGTAGTGAGCACGGGTCCCACGTCTGGGAATACCCATCCCACTTAGGGCGAAAAGCGTTGCAACAAACAAATGATGGACGGAATGCTGACAATGCAGACATTCTCCCCCAGTCAAGAGATCTGGGTTAAATCCATCGTTCTTTTGCCCACTACGCCACCCCAGTTTAGACATGGCCATATGCAAATCAGTCTTGACCCTGTGCCTCATGGGAACAGTCCAGCCCGAACTGCCAAGCCATGTCTTCCCTGGACCGGAATCAAGCATCCTAGGACCGGTTTCTGGCTATCAGCCATCATCAGCCAGGATAGCTTGACTCCAGTGGCGTAGTGAGCACGGGTCCCACGTCTGGGAATACCCATCCCACTTAGGGCGAAAAGCGTTACAACAAACAAATGATGGACGGAATGCTGACAATGCAGACATTCTCCCCCAGTCAAGAGATCTGGGTTAAATCCATCGTTCTTTTGCCCACTACGCCACCCCAGTTTAGACATGGCCATATGCAAATCAGTCTTGACCCTGTGCCTCATGGGAACAGTCCAGCCCGAACTGCCAAGCCATGTCTTCCCTGGACCGGAATCAAGCATCCTAGGACCGGTTTCTGGCTATCAGCCGTCATCAGCCAGGATAGCTTATCTCCAGTGGCGTAGTGAGCACGGGTAACACGTCTGGGAATACCCATCCCACTTAGGGCGAAAAGCGTTACAACAAACAAATGATGGACGGAATGCTGACTGGGGGAGAATGTCTGCATTGTCAGCATTCCGTCCATCATTTGTTTGTTGTAACGCTTTTCGCCCTAAGTGGGATGGGTATTCCCAGACGTGGGACCCGTGCTCACTACGCCACTGGAGTCAAGCTATCCTGGCTGATGATGGCTGATAGCCAGAAACCGGTCCTAGGATGCTTGATTCCGGTCCAGGGAAGACATGGCTTGGCAGTTCGGGCTGGACTGTTCCCATGAGGCACAGGGTCAAGACTGATTTGCATATGGCCATGTCTAAACTGGGGTGGCGTAGTGGGCAAAAGAACGATGGATTTAACCCAGATCTCTTGACTGGGGGAGAATGTCTGCATTGTCAGCATTCCGTCCATCATTTGTTTGTTGTAACGCTTTTCGCCCTAAGTGGGATGGGTATTCCCAGACGTGGGACCCGTGCTCACTACGCCACTGGAGTCAAGCTATCCTGGCTGATGATGGCTGATAGCCAGAAACCGGTCCTAGGATGCTTGATTCCGGTCCAGGGAAGACATGGCTTGGCAGTTCGGGCTGGACTGTTCCCATGAGGCACAGGGTCAAGACTGATTTGCATATGGCCATGTCTAAACTGGGGTGGCGTAGTGGGCAAAAGAACGATGGATTTAACCCAGATCTCTTGACTGGGGGAGAATGTCTGCATTGTCAGCATTCCGTCCATCATTTGTTTGTTGTAACGCTTTTCGCCCTAAGTGGGATGGGTATTCCCAGACGTGGGACCCGTGCTCACTACGCCACTGGAGTCAAGCTATCCTGGCTGATGATGGCTGATAGCCAGAAACCGGTCCTAGGATGCTTGATTCCGATCCAGGGAAGACATGGCTTGGCAGTTCGGGCTGGACTGTTCCCATGAGGCACAGGGTCAAGACTGATTTGCATATGGCCATGTCTAAACTGGGGTGGCGTAGTGGGCAAAAGAACGATGGATTTAACCCAGATCTCTTGACTGGGGGAGAATGTCTGCATAGTCAGCATTCCGTCCATCATTTGGTTGTTGTAACGCTTTTCGCCCTAAGTGGGATGGGTATTCCCAGACGTGGGACCCGTGCTCACTACGCCACTGGAGTCAAGCTATCCTGGCTGATGATGGCATGATAGCCAGAAACCGGTCCTAGGATGCTTGATTCCGGTCCAGGGAAGACATGGCTTGGCAGTTCGGGCTGGACTGTTCCCATGAGGCACAGGGTCAAGACTGATTTGCATATGGCCATGTCTAAACTGGGGTGGCGTAGTGGGCAAAAGAACGATGGATTTAACCCAGATCTCTTGACTGGGGGAGAATGTCTGCATTGTCAGCATTCCGTCCATCATTTGTTTGTTGTAACGCTTTTCGCCCTAAGTGGGATGGGTATTCCCAGACGTGGGACCCGTGCTCACTACGACACTGGAGTCAAGCTATCCTGGCTGATGATGGCTGATAGCCAGAAACCGGTCCTAGGATGCTTGATTCCGGTCCAGGGAAGACATGGCTTGGCAGTTCGGGCTGGACTGTTCCCATGAGGCACAGGGTCAAGACTGATTTGCATATGTCCATGTCTAAACTGGGGTGGCGTAGTGGGCAAAAGAACGATGGATTTAACCCAGATCTCTTGACTGGGGGAGAATGTCTGCATTGTCAGCATTCCGTCCATCATTTGTTTGTTGTAACGCTTTTCGCCCTAAGTGGGATGGGTATTCCCAGACGTGGGACCCGTGCTCACTACGCCACTGGAGTCAAGCTATCCTGGCTGATGATGGCTGATAGCCAGAAACCGGTCCTAGGATGCTTGATTCCGGTCCAGGGAAGACATGGCTAGGCAGTTCGGGCTGGACTGTTCCCATGAGGCACAGGGTCAAGACTGATTTGCATATGGCCATGTCTAAACTGGGGTGGCGTAGTGGGCAAAAGAACGATGGATTTAACCCAGATCTCTTGACTGGGGGAGAATGTCTGCATTGTCAGCATTCCGTCCATCATTTGTTTGTTGTAACGCTTTTCGCCCTAAGTGGGATGGGTATTCCCAGACGTGGGACCCGTGCTCACTACGCCACTGGAGTCAAGCTATCCTGGCTGATGATGGCTGATAGCCAGAAACCGGTCCTAGGATGCTTGATTCCGGTCCAGGGAAGACATGGCTTGGCAGTTCGGGCTGGACTGTACCCATGAGGCACAGGGTCAAGACTGATTTGCATATGGCCATGTCTAAACTGGGGTGGCGTAGTGGGCAAAAGAACGATGGATTTAACCCAGATCTCTTGACTGGGGGAGAATGTCTGCATTGTCAGTATTCCGTCCATCATTTGTTTGTTGCAACGCTTTTCGCCCTAAGTGGGATGGGTATTCCCAGACGTGGGACCCGTGCTCACTACGCCACTGGAGTCAAGCTATCCTGGCTGATGATGGCTGATAGCCAGAAACCGGTCCTAGGATGCTTGATTCCGGTCCAGGGAAGACATGGCTTGGCAGTTCGGGCTGGACTGTTCCCATGAGGCACAGGGTCAAGACTGATTTGCATATGGCCATGTCTAAACTGGGGTGGCGTAGTGGGCAAAAGAACGATGGATTTAACCCAGATCTCTTGACTGGGGGAGAATGTCTGCATTGTCAGCATTCCGTCCATCATTTGTTTGTTGTAACGCTTTTCGCCCTAAGTGGGATGGTTATTCCCAGACGTGGGACCCGTGCTCACTACGCCACTGGAGTCAAGCTATCCTGGCTGATGATGGCTGATAGCCAGAAACCGGTCCTAGGATGCTTGATTCCGGTCCAGGGAAGACATGGCTTGGCAGTTCGGGCTGGACTGTTCCCATGAGGCACAGGGTCAAGACTGATTTGCATATGGCCATGTCTAAACTGGGGTGGCGTAGTGGGCAAAAGAACGATGGATTTAACCCAGATCTCTTGACTGGGGGAGAATGTCTGCATTGTCAGCATTCCGTCCATCATTTGTTTGTTGTAACGCTTTTCGCCCTAAGTGGGATGGTTATTCCCAGACGTGGGACCCGTGCTCACTACGCCACTGGAGTCAAGCTATCCTGGCTGATGATGGCTGATAGCCAGAAACCGGTCCTAGGATGCTTGATTCCGGTCCAGGGAAGACATGGCTTGGCAGTTCGGGCTGGACTGTACCCATGAGGCACAGGGTCAAGACTGATTTGCATATGGCCATGTCTAAACTGGGGTGGCGTAGTGGGCAAAAGAACGATGGATTTAACCCAGATCTCTTGACTGGGGGAGAATGTCTGCATTGTCAGCATTCCGTCCATCATTTGTTTGTTGTAACGCTTTTTGCCCTAAGTGGGATGGGTATTCCCAGACGTGGGACCCGTGCTCACTACGCCACTGGAGTCAAGCTATCCTGGCTGATGATGGCTGATAGCCAGAAACCGGTCCTAGGATGCTTGATTCCGGTCCAGGGAAGACATGGCTTGGCAGTTCGGGCTGGACTGTTCCCATGAGGCACAGGGTCAAGACTGATTTGCATATGGCCATATGTAAACTGGGGTGGCGTAGTGGGCAAAAGAACGATGGATTTAACCCAGATCTCTTGACTGGGGGAGAATGTCTGCATTGTCAGCATTCCGTCCATCATTTGTTTGTTGTAACGCTTTTTGCCCTAAGTGGGATGGGTATTCCCAGACGTGGGACCCGTGCTCACTACGCCACTGGAGTCAAGCTATCCTGGCTGATGATGGCTGATAGCCAGAAACCGGTCCTAGGATGCTTGATTCCGGTCCAGGGAAGACATGGCTTGGCAGTTCGGGCTGGACTGTTCCCATGAGGCACAGGGTCAAGACTGATTTGCATATGTCCATGTCTAAACTGGGGTGGCGTAGTGGGCAAAAGAACGATGGATTTAACCCAGATCTCTTGACTGGGGGAGAATGTCTGCATTGTCAGCATTCCGTCCATCATTTGTTTGTTGTAACACTATCAGCCCGCAGCCTCTCTCTATTGAGAAAAGACATGCATCAAGTCCAAAAGCATGACGTGTGCTTTACACATCGTGCTTTCGGACTTGCTTCATTTCTTTTCTAAATACAGCGCAGCTGGGTGCAGATTGTGGGCCATTGTGAAACTATTTATGTTAATTGCAGTGCATAACAGGCGCTGTGATTAACAGAAATACTTTCACAAATGCCCACAATCAGCCCGCTGCCTCTTTCTATTTAGAAAAGACATGCAGCAAAGACATGGCAAAAGATAGCTATAAGCCATTCTTGAACAAAAGGTAAAGATTTTTGGAAAGCAGGGGAAGGAATTCCATTTTGTAGGGTTTAACTTCAAGAAGAATGTGCCCCATGGGCACCGTTCTGCAAGGAGGTAAGAGAACTCCTGGAACCGACATCTGGTAGTAAAAGAGAGATGGCTGTGGGCCCCTCATGCCCCTGGGCTTAGGGGCCACTAACGTTAAACCTTTCCCTAGCCAAGCCTTTCCAGGTCTCGCCTATACACAGCCTTTAGCTGTTGTCGAAGACATATTGTGGACACAGGGATAGCCAAAAAGCAAACTAAAATACCCCCCTCAATTCGATTGGTACCTCAAATGCCATCAGGAGAGTGAAGCTAGTAAGGCCTGTCCTCCCTAGAAGAGGTCCGTTCATCCCTCTTTCTATCTATTAATCTCTCTACCCTTTAAACCTTTCATCCAGCGTCCATTTTGAGGAACTTCAATTTCTGATCGCGATCGAATCGACCCGCCATTTTGTACTCCGCCGCCATTTTGTGTTGCCATCACTCAGGCAGCACGGCAAACAAAGTCTATTCTGCTTTTTCTGCAGCTTCGTGTTAAAAACAGCCTTTCTGCCTCTATTTGCAAAGCTGGTGTTAGGACTGGCCGAGTACACTAATCCCCGTCTGGTTTTCTAATCCCCTTCTCAACTATCTGTTGGTTCACACTATTCTTTTCTGACTTTATCTTCTCATCTGGCCTTCACTGTCCTCTGCTAGCATTCTCTCGTTTCACAACTGTCCTCCAACACACACAAATGTATCTCGCCACCTGCAAGTTAGTTACGAATCCGTTAATAAATTAGTTTGAGGGAGGGGTGACAAACATAGTTGGAGGAGAGGTTTCTTCGAGTCATCTGACACTTTGTTTTCCAATCTCTCCTATTGGTTCTGTCCTGTTTTCCAACTTTCCTTATTGGCTCTTTCTTGTATGCTCTGGGTGTATATTTGGTTAATGTATATGTTTCTATATGGCATAAAAGATTGTGCGCCACAGAGTGAAGTGGCAGTCTCCTGAGAACCTACCTTGTGTACTTCTGGGATAACTGTACTAGCTGCAGCTAATAAATCTGATCTTCTAACGCCGACAGAGTGTCCCGTGTCTCTGTGTAGCTGAGCAGGTGAATCCAGGAGATTAAGGCGTACCATGCGCCGCCAGGCCCAAAATGTTCTGGTTCTTCAACTGGCGCCCAACGTTGGGCGGCTTCAGTGGTACCGGTTCTGCCCGAAGGTCGTGAGGAACCCCACAAGAAAATTCCGGAGGGTTCGCGAGCCAAGTTAAGCGACCCCTGTATGTCGAAAGTGGTCCGAAGGTCTTTTGCAGCGCGGTTACTCCTTCCTGACGGCTACTGACGACCGCTGCCTTGACTGCCGCCTGCCTTGGCCCTTTCTTTGATGATGTATGGTAAGGCGAGACGATAGACGGGCCTCTGTTGGTGTAAGAAGACGTCCTTAGTTAAGTATCTTCGTGGGTCGCGCCCACAATTTTTGTCCTTTGTTTTCTTAGTATTTGTGGTCCTTAGATTCGACTATTGCAATAGCCGAAGCCGAGGGTAAGTGCATTTGCGCTGCGTAAACTGAGTTTTACTCCCTTGAAGTTTGTGAACAGTCCGGTGAAATCACGAGATGCCTGGTCTAACTAAGTTTGGAAAATTTTGTTGCTTTGGTTGTAATAGGGATTCCCAACTTGAGGACTCTTGTCCGATTCCTTCGGTTGGAACTCCCACATATGAGCTCTATTCGAAACATGGTATTGGCCCCATTGCCTTTAACGAGACATGGACCCAATACACGAAGAAAGATGGTGTTCTAAAATGGCCAGAAAATGGTAGTTTTGATCCTGATGTGTTAGACAATTTAGAAGCAGTCTTGTTCAAAAGAAAAGCCCGGCCAGCAATGTTTGACTCTTTTCGCATTTGGCGTAAGGAAGCCAAACAGAAAGAAATTAAGCAAGCAAAACGAGATAGGAAAGCACAGGGTATGACAATTATACAGGCTGCGCAACAATTCAAAGACGATGAAATTGATAATGCGACTGAAATTTCAGAGAGACAGCATCGCATGGCGATAGATAAATGCTATCCGGTGTTGCCTGTTTCCCCTTCCGAAAATAAGAAAGATTTAGAAGAAGATCCCCTAATGTCCCATTTATTGAGGTTGCCTCCGCCCTATGCACAAAGTGCCAATGCACCCCAATTGCCTGTTCAGCCGCCAGCGGTACCTCCGCCTGTTCCGGCTCTTCCGCATTTGCCTCCTCCAGTATTACCGCCTCTGCCGGTTTTACCATTAACTTCAACTTCTTTGCTCTCATCTCCTGATCTTAGATCTCCTTTACCTTCTGCTCCTCCTGCAATTATTGGTTCTCCTCCTGCCAGTTCTCCTAATACTTTGTCTCCAATTCTTATGTCCAATTCTCCGTCTGTACGTAAGCGTCTCACAGACACTGTCACTGGTATTCTATCTCCTTTCTTTGGAGCTTTAAATGTGTCTCCGGCTTTTGCTCGAAGACAATCTCGTAGTCAGTTCCCAGATTTTGAACAACGAAAAAAGGTTGGACTCTCTCGCACGTAAATGGATCAAGAAGGGTCCTCAATACAGTGTGCTTGATATCATGTCTACTTTCTCGCAATGGAATGCGCCTGCGCATAGATATGTTTTTAATGCAATCTGCGATAGCGATACTCTCATTAAAGAATGGGAAGATGTAAATTCGAGTCCGATCCCACAAGATCTGTTAGATGTTCAGGCTGATTTTGATAAAGGACTTGTTGTGGGTTCTAAGGTTGAGAAAGCTGTAAGGACACTTATTTCTTATAGATCCTTATTGTCCTCTCAAGCTTTCCTTGATTCTGATCCGTCGGTTAAACTGACACTGAAAAATTATCCCATGAGAGAGGTTCCTCCAGTATGGAAGGAAGAGGTTCCAGCAGCAGGTGGTAATCCACTTATTCCTGCTCATTTTCAACGTATATGGGTACATGTTCCATGGAAACGATCTGAAGTTTTGGCCCTTAAGCAGACTCTACCGGAGCCTCGTAAAAACCCTGCAGGTTATTATAAAGAATTATCACAGACAGTTGATGCTTGCATCATGAACCTAGCTGATATCGATATGTTGATGGGAAATGTAGTCCCACAGACAATATGGGCTAAGATTCGTAAGGAGGATCACGCGCAGGAATTAGGTGCTACTTGGGATGTTATAACTGCCGCTGATAGAGACCAAGTGGGTGGTGCAAAGCCTGAAGCATTGATTTCAGAACTCTCTGGTAGGATTATTACATTAATGAAAACGATGATGCCTGCATTAAGAGTTAACTGGGATAAACTAGCAGCATGCAAACAGAAGAAAGACGAGAGTGTCTCTTATTTCTTCACTCGTTTTGAGGAGACATTTATTGATCACAGTGGGCAAGATATGGCTACAGAGGGTGGACAGCGATTATTTGTGGACAAATTCGTATTTAATTTGCTTCCCGAGCTGTCACACAAATTGAAAGATTCTGAAAGTTCATGGGCTGTTTCTTCTTCTGCTCAGATATTGGCTACTGCACAATATTATGAAAATAGAGATAAAGAAGAAAAGGAAAAGCAAGATAAAAAGACGAAAGAACTAAAAACGAAGGTTCTCTTGCAACAAGCTTATCCTCCTCGTTATGCTCAGCCTCAGTTACAGCAGCCTCCGCAGTTTCAGAGGTTGTATCAAAAACCTGAGCCATACATTCCGCGACCTTTGTTAGGACCTAATCAATGTGCCTATTGTAGAGAGGAAGGTCATTTTAAGAATAGTTGTCCGGTTTTATTGCAGCGCAATGGAGCATTATCTGCTCCACGAGGTCGTGATGGCCTCCAGTCAGCAAACAGAGGTAGAGGTCGGGGTGTGTTGACTCAAGAACAGCGTGCCCTTCCTTCTCCCAATTCCATGAACTACTTTGACCAGCAAAATGTTAGGTCTACACAGCATTACAATGAAGACCATTTATATTGAAAACGGAAATGAAAGTCTTCATGCTAACTAGGACAGCCATGGACAAAGTAAGGGAGTTGTGTCAGTTCCAGTAGATCAGAATGGACCTTATGTTAACGTCACTACAATGGGTGTTTTAGAGCCATTTCTTACAGATACTGCGGCGATGAGAAGTTCTATCATTCATTCCAAACTCCCTGGGGCACCTTTGTCTGGCTTAACATACGTTTCTGTAGGATTTTCTAGCGCCCCTGTTCGCAATCCAGTTTCTTGCCCTTTGCCTATTTCAATTGGCCCTTATGATTTGGAAGCTCCACTTCTTTTGACGAATGGTTGCGGTGAGAATCTGTTGGGTTTGGACCTATTGAAAAGAATGCATGCTACGATATATTGTTT
Source organism: Triturus cristatus (assembly GCF_964204655.1). Classification (NCBI taxonomy): domain Eukaryota; kingdom Metazoa; phylum Chordata; class Amphibia; order Caudata; family Salamandridae; genus Triturus; species Triturus cristatus. Next base: position 239,567,105 of record NC_140581.1, on the reverse strand, counting down.
TCCTTCTGGTGTACATCTTACTTTAGGACAGAAACTGATCTCTCCAATGTATTTGTCCAAATATCAGTTTCCACCTGAATTGCTTTCCCTTCCGACAACGCTTTGGGCCACGGGTCCGAATGATGTGGGTTGTCTTGAGATTCCACCTTATGTTGTCACTCTCAAGCCCAATGTTGAATTACCGCGCATCCCGCAGTATAAAATTTCCACTGAAGGTGAAAAAGCGCTTTTGGAAATCATTCATGATTTGATTCAGAAGGGTGTGGTTGAGGAAACAAGAGGAAACACATGCAATAGTCCTATTCTTCCTGTTCTTAAACGCACTGATCCTTCGCAGCCACCTGTATATCGTTTCGTAATTGATTTGCGGGAGGTAAACAAAATTGTTGTACCACAGTTTCCTGTTGTTCCAGATATAACTGCTTTGTTGACAATGAGACCTTCCACAGCGACTTGGTTCTCTGTTATTTATCTAAAGAATGCCTTCTTTAGTATTCCCATTGCAGAAGAGAGTAGGGACATTTTTGGCTTCTCTCTTGGAGGCCGAAGCTTCCGGTTTAAGCGCACACCTCAGGGCTATTGTGAAAGTCCCTCCATTTACAGCCAAGCTTTAAAATGTCACCTTGATACTTTTCATTTGCCGTCTGGTGCAGCTCTTATCCAATACATGGATGACCTGTTAGTCGCTGCTGATTCAGAAGATATTTGCAAAAATGTCACTGCTGCATTGTTACGCCATTTGTTTAATCTGAATCATAAGGTTTCACCTTCCAAATTACAATATGTCTGTCGAGAGGTTACCTACTTGGGTCATCTCCTATCAAAGGAGGGACTACGATTAACCCCAGAACGAATTCAGGCGATTACGCAAATGTCTGTGCCATCCACACAAAGGGAAGTACGTGCCTTTCTGGGTATTACTTCTTATTGTAGGCAGTGGATCCCTAACTTCTCTCTGATGGCCAAGCCTTTGTTGACACTCACTTTGAAAGATACGCCTCACCCCCTTGCTTGGACTGATGAGTGCCAAAAGAGTTTTACCGACTTACGTACTGCTCTGTGTTCTGCTCCTGTATTGGGTACTCTCGATTACAGTAAGCCTTTTACGCTCTATGTTCATGAGAGAGAAGGTTGTGCGTTGTCAGTTTTAACACAGCAATTTGGGGACAAACAGCGGACATGTGCCTATTTTTCGGCTACATTAGATCCTGTAGCTAAAGCATTGCCCAGTTGTCTCAAAGCGACAGCAGTAGCAGCAGCAGCAATTTCTATTCGGCAGTCTGCTGGAATAGTGTTGGATAACACTCTCATTGTCAGGGTACCACATGTAGTGGATACCTTACTAAACAGAACAAAAACGCAGCATCTTACGAGTGCTCGTCTAACTGGATACGAGCTGACACTTTGGCTAGTTATGTACACATCAAACGATGTAATACCCTAAATCCAGCTACTCTGTTGCCCCTTCCAGATGAGAAAAGTGTTGAGGAGCAACATGATTGTTTCCTCCGTACTGAGGAAGAGACAAAAGGAAGAATTGATTTGAAAGACACACCGCTAGAGAATCCGGATGGAACTCTATGGGTAGACGGTTCTTGTTTTAAAATGCCTAATGGAGATACAGTTTCAGCCTATGCTGTTACTACTTTACATACAGTCATGGAAACAGCACGCATCAGACACAATTCGGCTCAAGCAGCAGAATTGATAGCATTAACGAGAGCATGTGTACTATCAAGAGGAAAGAGAGTGAACATGTACACCGACAGCCAATATGCCTTTGGTGTAGCGTTTAATTTTGGGCGTCTTTGGAAGGAACGGGGTTTCCTCACTTCACATGGCACCAAAATACAACATGGTCAGTTAGTGACTGATCTCCTTGAATCACTTGCCTTACCCACCCAAATAGTGATTGTGAAGTGTAGTGCACACAAAAAGATTACAGATGATGTTGGCCGAGGAAATGCATTTGCAGATGAAGTAGCGAAAAAGACGGCGAGAGATGCAACAAGTCGAATGTATGTGGCGGGTCCTGCAAATTGGGTTAGAGAGAGAGAAATGTATGAGGATACAGTGGAAAGTGTAAGAGCGATTCCGAAAGAGGCTTCAGAGAAAGAGTTGAGCAAGTGGAGAGAAAGTACAGGAATGTTGGATGAGATGGGTTGTTGGGTAGAATTATCTGAACACCAACGTTGGCTGTTACCAGATGCCTATGTACTCCCAGTGGTTACTATGGCGCATGGTCCAGCCCACTTAAGTGCAAAAGGTATATGCAAACTTCTGGCTCCAGTGTGGCAAAATGAACAAATCCCAAAATGCGCAGACAATATAGTGAAACATTGTATTGTTTGTTTAATGTACAACCCGGGAAAGGGTACCCCAACTCCAGCGGGTCACTTTGCTCCTCCAACATATCCATTTGAGGTGTTGCAAATCGATTATATTCATATGGAGCGATGCAATAACCTCAAATATGTTCTGGTGGTAGTATGCGCCTTTCAAGATGGATAGAAGCATACCCTTTAAAAGACAACACAGCCTTATCCACAGCTAAAGTTCTATTAAAAGAATTCTTCCCCAGGTTTGGTTTGCCGCGCATTGTCTGGAGTGACAATGGGAGGGAATTTGTTGGCCAAGTCATGCAAAAAGTTTGTGCAGGTCTTGGTATCAAGCAAAAGTTCCATGCGGCAAATCATCCAAAGTCAGCGGGTTTAGTAGAATGCTACAACGGAACCTTAAAGTTAAAACTAGCAAAGGTTCAGGCTAGTACAGGACTCAATTGGCCCGATGCTTTACCATTGGCTCTTCTGTCCACCAGAACTGCAGTACACTCTCGTTTGGGACTTAGCCCTTACGAAGTGGTTTTTGGATGCCCGGCTAATGTATGGGGAGTCCCTCGCCCTAAGAAATACTCAGACTTGCCATATCCAATGTTGATTGACTACTTGCATGATCTTACGACTAAATTGCGTGTTCTCCATCAACAGGTTCAGAGTGCTTTACCAGAGGCTTCCACCGACCCAGGTCATTCCATCCGACCAGGTGACTGGGTCTGTACCAAGAATTTCCAAAGGACGAGAAATTTGGAACCCAGGTGGAGAGAGCCCCGAATGGTTTTGCTAACCACGAGAACAGCAGTCAAAGTTGAAGGAAAGAAAAATTGGATTCACGGTGTGCATTGTAAGAAAGTGCTTTTGCCTCTACCTTTTGATCAGTGGGTTCGTAGAGGTGTTGGTGACTCAGAAAGTGAGAAGGTTCCACGATTCGTGCCCTTTAGTGATGCACGCCTGAATGGGACATTGTCTGAGAAAGAGGACGACGACATTCTGCAGAAAGCAATCACGCCACATCATCGCTTGGATACGACTAATCCATGAACATTGTTCCAAGATCAGACCACACCTGGAAAAGAACACTACAATCTAAGACCTAGAACAAAGAACTCTCAAGATTTCTCTCTTGTGTAGTATTCTGTCCCGGTTGCAGGGTCGCGGTAGGAGTCTTAATTGTGACCTGAGTAGTGGCAATAGGCCTGCAGGACTTGCAGTGTCATAGGACGGCAGATAATCATAATTGAGTGATCGAGGAAGATTGCCGTGAGCATCCATTAGAGAGATGGAAACTACACTAGGAAAAAGAGAGAGAAAGGATGAAATGAAGAAATGAAGAAAGAATCCTGTAAATTGATGTACAGTTGTTTCAATATAACCTTATGTATTATTATATTATTGTGTATTTCTTTGGCGTTTATAGGTTGGATTATTTATGCTCTGCAGCAAAAAGTTGTCTCTCCTTCTTCCTCTCCGTCTTCTTCTACTGTCTCTCCACATCTCTTTCATACCCTTCCTCAACATGAACTCATTAGAAGAACTGAATATTATAACAATTCCTTTGTCCAGCTGTTACATCAGCATCAGTTAGTGGTCAATACGACTAACTGTTGGGTGTGTGGACTTATGCCACATACTACAGAGAAAGGAATGCTATATTTAGTTCTTCCGTTTTCTTATGAGGGTTCTGCTTGGGCTTATTTTGTCATCTTCTCTAATGCCTATCAAAGCAAGTTCAAACGATCCATTAGTTCATATATTGGTGGTCCGGATTTTAGTCATAGTTCGTTGATAAAGGGAATGGTAGCTATGGCTAAAATCATGGAAAATAGTAAGATTTCAGTTGATGAAAGAAAAGCGTATACAAACTGGAACGTCACCCATTATATCAATAGCCTTAGTAATAAGGTCAAACAAAGAAAATCTCCACCAATTTGGACTATACCACATTAGGGCAATTTCTGTTTACAGATAAATGGTCAGTCTGCTGATACTATACAAAGAAATAGCTGTTCCCACACATATGTCTACTCCTCTCAAAACTCGCTTCCTCTAGTGCCGTCTCAAGGCACATATTTCATTTGTTATAATAGGGCTTCTACGTGGTTGCCAACGGGTTTCTCCGGTACTTGCTATATAGCTTTCCTTCTTCCCCCTACTTACACCGCTTCCGCAAATCATCGTCGAAACAGATATGGCAGAGGGATTATTGATTCAAAGGACACAGCAGGACAAGAGGGAGGAGATTTCCTAAAAGGATTTCTTCCTTTTTGGGGTCCAATGGCCAATAGCAGAAATATAAGGCAATTGTTTTGTGTCGTAGAAACTACAATAGACATCACTGTAGGAGCCTTAAGTAATATCACGGCAGAACTACAGGCGGATTGTCCTATGACCTTACAGAATCGAGTTGCCTTAGATTTTGTTCTTGCAGATCGTGGTGGAGTGTGCAAATTGATCGGGTCAAGTTGCTGTATTTTCATACCTAATGACGCTCCGACAGTATACCAAGCTATCTCCAAGTTGCATATAATCTCTGAGTCGATTCATCAGGACGAAGGAGATTGGTCCTTTACAGAGTGGTTTTGGGGACAACTGTCCAAATGGGGTTGGAAAGTGTTGACATTTCTTGGAATAATTCTGACCATTATTTTCTCCTGTTGCCTTTGTATGCACTGTGGTCCCGCCATCTGTGACCTTTGTGCTACTATGTGAATCCCTAAACCCAAACCACAAGTAACAGAAAATATAAGAATGATTTTACAGCAACAGCTCGATGACCTCATGGCTATCGACATTGACTCAGATTAACATGAGTCTATCTTGCCTGAGTTCTGGCAAAAGGAGGGTCTGAGGAACTTCGATTTCCGATCGCGATCGAATCGACCCGCCATTTTGTACTCCGCCGCCATTTTGTGTTGCCATCACTCAGGCAGCACGGCGAACAAAGTCTATTCTGCTTTTTCTGCAGCTTCATGTTAAAAACAGCCTTTCTGCCTCTATTTGCAAAGCTGGTGTTAGGACTGGCCGAGTACACTAATCCCCGTCTGGTTTTCTAATCCCCTTCTCAACTATCTGTTGGTTCACACTATTCTTTTCTGACTTTATCTTATCATCTGGCCTTCACTGTCCTCTGCTAGCATTCTCTCGTTTCACAACTGTCCTCCAACACACACAAACGTATCTCGCCACCTGCAAGTTAGTTACGAATCCGTTAATAAATTAGTTTGAGGGAGGGGTGACAAACATAGTTGGAGGAGAGGTTTCTTCGAGTCATCTGACACTTTTTTTCCAATCTCTCCTATTGGTTCTGTCCTGTTTTCCAACTTTCCTTATTGGCTCTTTCTTGTATGCTCTGGGTGTATATTTGGTTAATGTATATGTTTCTATATGGTATAAAAGATTGTGCGCCACAGAGTGAAGTGGCAGTCTCTTGAGAACCTACCTTGTGTACTTCTGGGATAACTGTTCTAGCTGCAGCTAATAAATCTGATCTTCTAACGCCGACAGAGTGTCCCGTGTCTCTGTGTAGCTGAGCAGGTGAATCCAGGAGATTAAGGCGTACCCTGCGCCGCCAGGCCCAAAAGGTTCTGGTTCTTCAACTTCCCCTATCTATTCATGCTCCCATCCGTCTGTCTTTTCATTTAATCCATCCATACTTCCTTTACCATTCCATCCATCCATCTATCCATCCACCCATGCATCCACCCATCCATCCACCCACCCATCCATCCATCCATTATTTCACCCACCTTTTATCAATCACCCATCCTTTCACCCTTCAATCCAGGTTTCCATCCATCTATTCAAACATTCATCCTTCAATCCATTCTTACGTGCACCCACCCATGCAAATATAACTTTACTCTTCCATCTTTCAAACCTTTCACCTTTGTATCCATCCTTTTATTGACCTCTCCTTCTTGTCGAGGTTTCTTCCTTCTTTTCATATTTCCTATATTTCATTCTTCCTTTCTGCCCTCCCTTTCTCTTTTCCTCTATTTTCCTTATTCTTTCTCCATCTGTTATGGTTTCTACCCCGCATTTAGAAAAGGAATGCAGCAAGTTTTTATATAGTGCAAACTCAACTTGAAAGTATTGGAACGCTTTACATGATTTGTTATTATATATTTTTTTTGTATGCATGGGGAGATTAATTGATTTGTCCAGAATCACACAAGCTGACCCAAGACTCAAAACCCATCTCCTAAGACGACAGCTTGAGCATTAAGCCACAACCTCAACTACAAGAGCAGAAGCATTTTCAATATTATATACAACTTGATGCAAAAAAAAAAAACATTGACAAAGCCAATAGTCGTGGCTTCTTGTCGGTGCAATGTTACTTGTATTATAAATCTGAATGCAATGACAGAAGCAGCAAAGTATCAGTCAGGTGGCACACTATGTGATGCACATATTTTTAGCTTAATTGCTTTTAAGCCACACCCTTAATTGCATTGGTTATGCCCCTTTGAAAGATCCCCGAGTTTTTTCATCCCACTCAAAGCCCTGGACTACACGCGTGGTCAGGTTCTTGGTGCACATACCCTTGGCTGCAGCGCACAGAGACCTTACTCTGCCGCACACAGAGGAAAATAATTAGAGGGAACATTGGCCGTGAATAACAAGTGTGAAGAAAAAGGGGGCTTACTAGAGACGCTGGCTCTACTCACAGTCTGGGAAAATGGAAGGGTTGACATGTTAGAGCAATCGTATTGCGCGTAAAAGTAATGGGCTACAAGGCGGGGAAGAGCAGGAGAGAGCGGAGCCCACCCGCATCCTGTCTGTCATACTCACTGCGTGAAGACCAGTCACCGGCTGCTGCGCCTAGTAAGAGACCCGAATCAGCACCCGGAGAAACACCGAAGTGATGTATCACTGCTTTATAAGTGCGAGGTGCTTCCGGATACGTACCAGGGGGGCGTGGTGACATAGTCATATGACCAGCGCAAACACGTTCAGAGTAGGTGTTACTGGCCGTGGCTAGCCGCGTTGTTAGGGACGCTATCGGGTGGGGCATTGCGGCGGATGGTTGTGAGTGCAGTGGAGGGGGCGTGACTACAAAACACTGGCGTAGTGATGCTCCTACGGGGTAATGCCAGGTGTGACTGTAGGATTGTTGGACTTGGCCCTTCTGGCAGGTTCACCCCTAAACTTTTTTGCTTTTACTGGTGACCTGGTGGTCGTGATTTTTGGTTTCTGCGCTCTTTCCCTGTGTCCCAGAGTAAAGTGCGTGCGCACTCTGAGTGCATGTGGTGAGATAGGCCTGCCCTCCCATAGGAATGCATGGGGAATGTATGTGTCCCTGGTAGTTCCTGATGCGTGGGGTGTGCAGGCTCGAGTTTGGTATGTGCGGACTCGTGTGATCGAATGCTTCGCAATGATGTATAATGCATGATTATGTCATGTGCGGAAGTGCCACTTCTAGGAGTTGGCATATTAGTGTAAAGTGTGTCTGGCGTGTGATTGGCTGGAGCTGGCTGGTGAGCCTGGCTCCAGGAGTCTGGTTGGGTCTGCCCCAGTGGTGAGTGTGAGATTAGCATGCTGATGGCCGGGGAGGAGTGCACCTTGGACCTGAATAGGGCAGGGCTTTCCCCACACAATGCTGGCTCCGCACCCTGTGGTGCGACTGATGACCCTAGCCCTGCCAGTGAATAGAGTGAGGGGCTGAGCACATCAAGGGTGCTCCCCAACCAGCTGCGACTGGTTTTCCCCCTCACCCTGAACCAAGAACAAAGGGTTTTACAGTATAAGAAGGGGCTGTGTCCCCTTACAATTTGTTCTCTTCCAGGATCCTACCTGAGGGGGGCTGCTGCTGCTGCTGGACCAGAGGACCGCCACTTGGACTACCTCCCTGCCTGGAGGCCCAGTGAGCTGGCTCTGGGTCCAGCCTTGCCCCCCACCCCTGCCTTGCTGTGTGCAGGGGAGACCTTTGCTGGACTTGGTGTTTATTGGCATCCCTAAGCGCCTGGAAGCGCTTTTATTTTCCTTTAGCGCTCGGAGCGATTTACTTCTGAAAGCCGGTGCCCACCCGGCATTTGCCCCGTTCTGGACTAATCCTGAAGACATTGCCACCGTGTCGAGTGCCCACCTCGATTTGTGGTGTTTTGCACGAGCCGGTGCCCACCCGGTGTCTACCCCGCTTTGTTGGGAAGTTGCGATCCCTAGCGGGTGCCCACCCCGCCAGGGACTTTGCCGTTTTCACTTTTGACCCCCCTAGCGGGTGCCCACCCCGCATCACCGCGACCGACAAATCACCGCCGCATCCCGGAGTCCCGGCCGCGTCATCCCCCTGCCACGCTGGGATTGGTCCAGCGGGAGGGAGTGTGGCCCACGTGATCGGGGCCTCCAGGAAGAACGTCGCGCTGACGAAGGGAGCCGCTGGGAGCCCACCCCGCGCTCCGGCGACCGAGAAGTGCTGCCGGCAGAGGAGCGGAGTCCCCAGAGAACAGCCCGGTGAGTAGGGAAGGGCTTGGGGACTCCGCACGGGTACTGTGGGTGCCGGTCCCAGACCGGCTGATTCTTCAACGCGGGCCCGTTGTTACTGAGAGCCTCGCTCAGCTCTCAACGTCCAGGGGCATTTTCTTTTATGTGGTGAGCCCACGAGGCTCCCACGCGGTGCCGTGAGTGTTTCCGAGCCCCGAGAGGCTCCAACGAGGCCCGCATTTCTTGGTCAGAGCGCCCTGCGCGCTCCAACGTACGGGGGCAGTTTCCTCCTGATAAGAGCGGCCCCGGAAGGCAGCGGGCCGCTCCAACGTTGCCCCCACACCTGTTCTAGAGCCCATGAGGCTCTCACATTGCCCCAGAGCATATTTGCATACCAGAGCCCAGAGGGGGCTCCAGAGGCACGCCGGTGCCAAGTTCCGTTCTACAGCTGCCCAGCACTTAGTGGGCAGCTGCACCGTTTAGGTTGTGCCTATCCACGCGTTGGCTTGCGCAACCTGCACAGCCCTGCCCTGACTCTGGGACAAAGGGCGTTTTAGTCCCTGATAGGCCAGGTGGGCCTGGGGACAGTTGCTGTATTGTACCTTCACCTAGGGTACCTGGCGCCGTTTGGCGCAATTGTGTTTTCCTGCACCCCTGAATGTATTTTTATGCGTCATGTGCCTTGTTCTTACACCCCTGAATGTATTTTTATGCATCATGTGTTTTTCCTTTCTTACACCTCTGAATGTGATGCATCATGTGTAAGGTACGTTTACCCCTACAGGTATTGTGATACTTAGGTGGTTGTTTTCTCCTAGTACAGGTGGTGCTAGTGAGGTCCTGATTCCCTGCGTAACATTTTCCTAAGGTGGTTAGGGTTGCGGAGGTGGTACTTACCTGTTACCAGTAGTTACTGGTCGTGTACTACATGTGTTATTTAGTGCTACAGTGATTGTATGTGCTATGTTCTAAAGCATTATTCCTATGTTCTAAGTGCTAATTTCTACAAAGTGCTAATTCCTGACAGTGGTCCATGTGGCCCTGTCCCCTGTACATATAATCCCTTGTAAACTCTGCCCGTGCCTGTTGGCACATTGTAAAGTGTGTGTTTTTATCTAATGTGTTTTGGTAATACAAAGGCTATTTTTATATAATACCTTGTGTGGAGGTTCTTTTGTGGTGGGCCTTGGGTGTTGTTGCTGGGTGCGCGCGCAAACGTTTTACACATCGCCTCCGGGATAAGCCTGACTGCTCGTGCCAAGCTACCAAGGGGGTGAGCAGGGGTTATCTTTGGCGTGTAACTCCCCAGCCCTGACTAGAGTGGTGGTTTCTGCCTGGCTTTGGCGCAAGCCCTAGCCAACCAGAAATCCCATTTCTAACAAGGATGTAAAGGAAACCACAAAAAGTGTTCAAGGGGCCAAAGATGGAATAATGACAGGACTCGAAGGTAATGTGACATAGTCGTACCACAAAACACATAATAGGGCACGCGCTTCATTGGCAGACGACCGGGAGCACTGGACAATCGCTGCAAAAACTGTCTTAGCCAGCTGTTCTTAAGGTGTCAGTGCTGGCAGGGTTGCAGCAGTTCGTAGCCCAATACCCCAACTAGCAGTCCTGCCCACACCGGAAGACCCAGCAGCCACTGTGTGACTCAGCGAGGCCGGTAGGTCTTGCAGAGGGAGCACAATTTTTTGTTTACGGCTGGGAAAGATACAATGTTTACCCGTGTGCCCTGCCACCATGATAATTAGTCATCTGGGCCCGTTTGCCGCAAGCTAAATTCCTTTCCAGGCGTAGCGCAGTGTTCGGTGCTGCACACAAAGTAATTTTGGAGTGCCTCCGTAATTAAAATGCGTTAGTCTAATTACAGATATGTGGTACTTGGCAGGGCTGCCTTAGTTTTTGGCCCTGCTGGATGATAAAATAAGAAAGTCTCCTTACTTCCTGCAGTTTAATGCTCCAAACAGAATGCAGACACTGCTATGTCCTGGTATTAAAAAATGACACTAGGAAAAATTCAGCATGTTTCCCTGGGGCGGCCTGATTCAGCGGGGATAGCTGCCAGAACCGAGAACACCGGCAGGTTCACCCAACTTTCTAGCACTAGAAGTGATCACGTTAACCAACAAAATGGCCTACCCGAAAAAAGTATTTCGCCACAGATTAATTTAAGTTTTATTTACTTTTCATTTGAGGTGTGTGTATTTATTTCTTTTTATTTATTTGAGTTTTATATAGCGCTGGCTAGACCAGGAGGTATCAGAGCGCTTTACATGAGATTCCACATTGTTCCAAAGTTACATCAGTTACAAGTTACATCTGTTGCTAGAAACATTTAAGGAGCATAGAAGATGAGATAAGTGGAGAGTAGAGGGGTAAGGGGGTGAGGAAGAAGGGTAAGAGGGAGATAAGGTGGAGAGACGAAAGAAAGTCTACCCAAAGTCCAGCTGGGTAGGTGACGGCCGATGGGGATATCAAAAGCCCATCTCCTCTATAGCTAGCAAGGTAGCTCCACTGGGCATTGGCCAAAATGCTAGGTCTCAACGGTCGGTGGCAAGATCACAGGTTCAGTGTCCTGATGGGTGAGCCGGATGGGGGATATGCTTGAGGTCTAGACGATGTCCTTGTTTAGGGCTCCCAGTTTTCCGTTTTTACTGATTTTTACGGATAAATACAGACAGAAAACTATGTCTTTTCTGTCTGTATTTATTTTTTTAAAGCGGAAAATTGTGCTTTTTGTGGGCGACTCTCCATGCTGTTTTTCCTAATTTCCAGGACAACAGCTGAGCAGCTAGACAGCATGGGAAGTTAAAAACAGGTTTAGATATCCCTAAGTGCAGTTATATGTTAACATATATTTGTATTATAAAACTGATATTTGCCTGTAAGTGTAGTGTTTTGCTATATTTGGCTGCTTAATGCGCTAAAATGCAACAGGCAGCAAAGTATGAGTGCATGTTTATCAGTTAAATTAATGTGGAAATGTACCATTTTACGGCTCAATATATTCGCAAAACACAAAATAAATATGGATAAATACCAATAAGATGGCCAAAAAATAAATATGGATAAATACAGACGGCAATGTAAAATATTTAAAAAATACTATAAAACCGGGAGCCCTAGTTATGTTTTATATACAGTTACCTGTAGCTCAAGGCTAACCACATATTTACAGCATATTAATATTTTGTTATTTCAACCGAGTCTCTGACTCCGCCCCCACATTCGTTGACACGCCCCCACTGTACTCAGGAATACAGATCGCCTACTTTTTTTTTATCTACTTCGACGCTGCTTTTAATTAAGTGTTTAATGCATCACGCAAGAGACTTGAACAGGCCATACATAGATATTCTGCAAAACAGAAATGTCACATATGCATACAGATAAATGGCCAGTCGTATCATGGGGTGTGAAGTGCAACCTAGCCTAAATCAAAAACTTTAGCCAGAGCCACCGAGCTGGAGCTTGGAGCTGGGGAACGAGGTTCGAGAGTCGGCTCAACATCCTGTGATTCTGGGCAATTCGCTTAATCTCCCCGTGCCTACCAAAAATGAAGGTGTCCTTCCTTGTGCGACGTAACTGGTGCTCACGTAAGCACTCCAGTACCTTTGGGTCGAGTTCCCACTATGTAAAACCGAAAAGAAACAAGCATTGGCATAGCCAATAGGTCTCGCTTTTGGGACCTTATAAGTATTTAGTTATGCAGCACAATATCCTTGGTGCAACAACATCAACTGTTGCATGGCTGAACACTTATAAGGTCCAAAAGGCGAGACCTATTGGCTATGCCAATGCTTGTTTATGGTGTAAATAAATCCAAATGGTCGCACACTGCTTGGGGCAACTTGCTGGTAAGACGAGCAGTGTGCGGCCAATTGGATTTGTTGTATTAAGGCTCCCTTGAGCTATTGGGCCGACGGGCCCTGGACCAGCACCTGCGCGCCATGAGTGGTACGTTACCTGTTAATACGATTTTGGCAGTCTACGCGGCACCCCCTTACACTCACCTACTCCCTGCTGACGAGAGGCAACTACCTCGAAACACGTGTCCAGGGATGGCTAATGCTACATTTACTTTCTTCTAACACTGTGGCACAGGCGTACTCGCCGTCGACACTACATGGACCATAGTTCCTTGGGGCAACTTGCTGGTAAGACGAGCAGTGTGCGGCCAATTGGATTTGTTGTATTAAGGCTCCCTTGAGCTATTGGGCCGACGGGCCCTGGACCAGCACCTGCGCGCCATGAGTGGTACGTTACCTGTTAATACGATTTTGGCAGTCTACGCGGCACCCCCTTACACTCACCTACTCCCTGCTGACGAGAGGCAACTACCTCGAAACACGTGTCCAGGGATGGCTAATGCTACATTTACTTTCTTCTAACACTGTGGCACAGGCGTACTCGCCGTCGACACTACATGGACCATAGTTCCTTGGGGCAACTTGCTGGTAAGACGAGCAGTGTGCGGCCAATTGGATTTGTTGTATTAAGGCTCCCTTGAGCTATTGGGCCGACGGGCCCTGGACCAGCACCTGCGCGCCATGAGTGGTACGTTACCTGTTAATACGATTTTGGCAGTCTACGCGGCACCCACTTACACTCACCTACTCCCTGCTGACGAGAGGCAACTACCTCGAAACACGTGTCCAGGGATGGCTAATGCTACATTTACTTTCTTCTAACACTGTGGCACAGGCGTACTCGCCGTCGACACTACATGGACCATAGTTCCTTGGGGCAACTTGCTGGTAAGACGAGCAGTGTGCGGCCAATTGGATTTGTTGTATTAAGGCTCCCTTGAGCTATTGGGCCGACGGGCCCTGGACCAGCACCTGCGCGCCATGAGTGGTACGTTACCTGTTAATACGATTTTGGCAGTCTACGCGGCACCCCCTTACACTCACCTACTCCCTGCTGACGAGAGGCAACTACCTCGAAACACGTGTCCAGGGATGGCTAATGCTACATTTACTTTCTTCTAACACTGTGGCACAGGCGTACTCGCCGTCGACACTACATGGACCATAGTTCCTTGGGGCAACTTGCTGGTAAGACGAGCAGTGTGCGGCCAATTGGATTTGTTGTATTAAGGCTCCCTTGAGCTATTGGGCCGACGGGCCCTGGACCAGCACCTGCGCGCCATGAGTGGTACGTTACCTGTTAATACGATTTTGGCAGTCTACGCGGCACCCCCTTACACTCACCTACTCCCTGCTGACGAGAGGCAACTACCTCGAAACACGTGTCCAGGGATGGCTAATGCTACATTTACTTTCTTCTAACACTGTGGCACAGGCGTACTCGCCGTCGACACTACATGGACCATAGTTCCTTGGGGCAACTTGCTGGTAAGACGAGCAGTGTGCGGCCAATTGGATTTGTTGTATTAAGGCTCCCTTGAGCTATTGGGCCGACGGGCCCTGGACCAGCACCTGCGCGCCATGAGGGGTACGTTACCTGTTAATACGATTTTGGCAGTCTACGCGGCACCCCCTTACACTCACCTACTCCCTGCTGACGAGAGGCAACTACCTCGAAACACGTCTCCAGGGATGGCTAATGCTACATTTACTTTCTTCTAACACTGTGGCACAGGCGTACTCGCCGTCGACACTACATGGACCATAGTTCCTTGGGGCAACTTGCTGGTAAGACGAGCAGTGTGCGGCCAATTGGATTTGTTGTATTAAGGCTCCCTTGAGCTATTGGGCCGACGGGCCCTGGACCAGCACCTGCGCGCCATGAGTGGTACGTTACCTGTTAATACGATTTTGGCAGTCAACGCGGCACCCCCTTACACTCACCTACTCCCTGCTGACGAGAGGCAACTACCTCGAAACACGTGTCCAGGGATGGCTAATGCTACATTTACTTTCTTCTAACACTGTGGCACAGGCGTACTCGCCGTCGACACTACATGGACCATAGTTCCTTGGGGCAACTTGCTGGTAAGACTAGCAGTGTGCGGCCGATTGGATTTGTTGTATTAAGGCTCCCTTGAGCTATTGGGCCGACGGGCCCTGGACCAGCACCTGCGCGCCATGAGTGGTACGTTACCTGTTAATACGATTTTGGCAGTCTACGCGGCACCCCCTTACACTCACCTACTCCCTGCTGACGAGAGGCAACTACCTCGAAACACGTGTCCAGGGATGGCTAATGCTACATTTACTTTCTTCTAACACTGTGGCACAGGCGTACTCGCCGTCGACACTACATGGACCATAGTTCCTTGGGGCAACTTGCTGGTAAGACGAGCAGTGTGCGGCCAATTGGATTTGTTGTATTAAGGCTCCCTTGAGCTATTGGGCCGACGGGCCCTGGACCAGCACCTGCGCGCCATGAGTGGTACGTTACCTGTTAATACGATTTTGGCAGTCTACGCGGCACCCCCTTACACTCACCTACTCCCTGCTGACGAGAGGCAACTACCTCGAAACACGTGTCCAGGGATGGCTAATGCTACATTTACTTTCTTCTAACACTGTGGCACAGGCGTACTCGCCGTCGACACTACATGGACCATAGTTCCTTGGGGCAACTTGCTGGTAAGACGAGCAGTGTGCGGCCAATTGGATTTGTTGTATTAAGGCTCCCTTGAGCTATTGGGCCGACGGGCCCTGGACCAGCACCTGCGCGCCATGAGTGGTACGTTACCTGTTAATACGATTTTGGCAGTCTACGCGGCACCCCCTTACACTCACCTACTCCCTGCTGACGAGAGGCAACTACCTCGAAACACGTGTCCAGGGATGGCTAATGCTACATTTACTTTCTTCTAACACTGTGGCACAGGCGTACTCGCCGTCGACACTACATGGACCATAGTTCCTTGGGGCAACTTGCTGGTAAGACGAGCAGTGTGCGGCCAATTGGATTTGTTGTATTAAGGCTCCCTTGAGCTATTGGGCCGACGGGCCCTGGACCAGCACCTGCGCGCCATGAGTGGTACGTTACCTGTTAATACGATTTTGGCAGTCTACGCGGCACCCCCTTACACTCACCTACTCCCTGCTGACGAGAGGCAACTACCTCGAAACACGTGTCCAGGGATGGCTAATGCTACATTTACTTTCTTCTAACACTGTGGCACAGGCGTACTCGCCGTCGACACTACATGGACCATAGTTCCTTGGGGCAACTTGCTGGTAAGACGAGCAGTGTGCGGCCAATTGGATTTGTTGTATTAAGGCTCCCTTGAGCTATTGGGCCGACGGGCCCTGGACCAGCACCTGCGCGCCATGAGTGGTACGTTACCTGTTAATACGATTTTGGCAGTCTACGCGGCACCCCCTTACACTCACCTACTCCCTGCTGACGAGAGGCAACTACCTCGAAACACGTGTCCAGGGATGGCTAATGCTACATTTACTTTCTTCTAACACTGTGGCACAGGCGTACTCGCCGTCGACACTACATGGACCATAGTTCCTTGGGGCAACTTGCTGGTAAGACGAGCAGTGTGCGGCCAATTGGATTTGTTGTATTAAGGCTCCCTTGAGCTATTGGGCCGACGGGCCCTGGACCAGCACCTGCGCGCCATGAGTGGTACGTTACCTGTTAATACGATTTTGGCAGTCTACGCGGCACCCCCTTACACTCACCTACTCCCTGCTGACGAGAGGCAACTACCTCGAAACACGTGTCCAGGGATGACTAATGCTACATTTACTTTCTTCTAACACTGTGGCACAGGCGTACTCGCCGTCGACACTACATGGACCATAGTTCCTTGGGGCAACTTGCTGGTAAGACGAGCAGTGTGCGGCCAATTGGATTTGTTGTATTAAGGCTCCCTTGAGCTATTGGGCCGACGGGCCCTGGACCAGCACCTGCGCGCCATGAGTGGTACGTTACCTGTTAATACGATTTTGGCAGTCTACGCGGCACCCCCTTACACTCACCTACTCCCTGCTGACGAGAGGCAACTACCTCGAAACACGTGTCCAGGGATGGCTAATGCTACATTTACTTTCTTCTAACACTGTGGCACAGGCGTACTCGCCGTCGACACTACATGGACCATAGTTCCTTGGGGCAACTTGCTGGTAAGACGAGCAGTGTGCGGCCAATTGGATTTGTTGTATTAAGGCTCCCTTGAGCTATTGGGCCGACGGGCCCTGGACCAGCACCTGCGCGCCATGAGTGGTACGTTACCTGTTAATACGATTTTGGCAGTCTACGCGGCACCCCCTTACACTCACCTACTCCCTGCTGACGAGAGGCAACTACCTCGAAACACGTGTCCAGGGATGGCTAATGCTACATTTACTTTCTTCTAACACTGTGGCACAGGCGTACTCGCCGTCGACACTACATGGACCATAGTTCCTTGGGGCAACTTGCTGGTAAGACGAGCAGTGTGCGGCCAATTGGATTTGTTGTATTAAGGCTCCCTTGAGCTATTGGGCCGACGGGCCCTGGACCAGCACCTGCGCGCCATGAGTGGTACGTTACCTGTTAATACGATTTTGGCAGTCTACGCGGCACCCCCTTACACTCACCTACTCCCTGCTGACGAGAGGCAACTACCTCGAAACACGTGTCCAGGGATGGCTAATGCTACATTTACTTTCTTCTAACACTGTGGCACAGGCGTACTCGCCGTCGACACTACATGGACCATAGTTCCTTGGGGCAACTTGCTGGTAAGACGAGCAGTGTGCGGCCAATTGGATTTGTTGTATTAAGGCTCCCTTGAGCTATTGGGCCGACGGGCCCTGGACCAGCACCTGCGCGCCATGAGTGGTACGTTACCTGTTAATACGATTTTGGCAGTCTACGCGGCACCCCCTTACACTCACCTACTCCCTGCTGACGAGAGGCAACTACCTCGAAACGCGTGTCCAGGGATGGCTAATGCTACATTTACTTTCTTCTAACACTGTGGCACAGGCGTACTCGCCGTCGACACTACATGGACCATAGTTCCTTGGGGCAACTTGCTGGTAAGACGAGCAGTGTGCGGCCAATTGGATTTGTTGTATTAAGGCTCCCTTGAGCTATTGGGCCGACGGGCCCTGGACCAGCACCTGCGCGCCATGAGTGGTACGTTACCTGTTAATACGATTTTGGCAGTCTACGCGGCACCCCCTTACACTCACCTACTCCCTGCTGACGAGAGGCAACTACCTCGAAACACGTGTCCAGGGATGGCTAATGCTACATTTACTTTCTTCTAACACTGTGGCACAGGCGTACTCGCCGTCGACACTACATGGACCATAGTTCCTTGGGGCAACTTGCTGGTAAGACGAGCAGTGTGCGGCCAATTGGATTTGTTGTATTAAGGCTCCCTTGAGCTATTGGGCCGACGGGCCCTGGACCAGCACCTGCGCGCCATGAGTGGTACGTTACCTGTTAATACGATTTTGGCAGTCTACGCGGCACCCCCTTACACTCACCTACTCCCTGCTGACGAGAGGCAACTACCTCGAAACACGTGTCCAGGGATGGCTAATGCTACATTTACTTTCTTCTAACACTGTGGCACAGGCGTACTCGCCGTCGACACTACATGGACCATAGTTCCTTGGGGCAACTTGCTGGTAAGACGAGCAGTGTGCGGCCAATTGGATTTGTTGTATTAGGGCTCCCTTGAGCTATTGGGCCGACGGGCCCTGGACCAGCACCTGCGCGCCATGAGTGGTACGTTACCTGTTAATACGATTTTGGCAGTCTACGCGGCACCCCCTTACACTCACCTACTCCCTGCTGACGAGAGGCAACTACCTCGAAACACGTGTCCAGGGATGGCTAATGCTACATTTACTTTCTTCTAACACTGTGGCACAGGCGTACTCGCCGTCGACACTACATGGACCATAGTTCCTTGGGGCAACTTGCTGGTAAGACGAGCAGTGTGCGGCCAATTGGATTTGCTTGTTTATGGTGTGTTTATTGAAGCTCCTGGCAGCTTCACGGCAAAGCCACCAGGGTTGGGTATATTTTGTTCTTCTTTTTTCGATGGGTGCCAAAGAAGCATTTAGCATATTACTATATTACTTCGTTTGTTATAGAAATAAACACAAGACTACAATGAAGGCTCCTTGTTTCATCCTATTATTGTTCTTCATAGAAACGAATACTGGTTTCTTGCCTTCATTACATTCCTCTTTTTATTTCTGTGTGAAATCAAGGCTCAGATGGCATGGAGCTCTTCTTTATATTCTTTCATTTTTTTCTATGTCACCGAAATAACACTATAATTAAGTTGTTTTTAGTATCTGACCTTCATTTCACTTAGAAACCAAAGGTGGGTTGTAATAAAGGCACAGGTGCTTTCAATACAGTCCGGCTTTTTTTTCTTATATTTATCAGACCATAATGTTCTAACGCATTATTTGCAGGATTTAGCACATTAAAACCAGATGTATTGGTTATGCCAATGCTTGGCCTTCTATTGTACACATCAACAGCAGGAAATAATCAGTCTTGCTTTGCCCAAAAACCACATACATTTGGATTGAAAAGAGACTAAAAGGGGAAGGAGGCTGAAAGGAATCGTTTCAACACTTCTTAGGTTTGGCTTCATGCCAAGCCTTTTAGAGATAAGATAAGAAGAAGTGACAAGGGTGTGCCTTGGCATCACAATGATATAGTGCCTAATGTTTTATTGGTGGTCGAGCTAGAATGAAAACACCTCGGCACCAAAAAATTCAGGCAGTTTCCTTTGATTTTTGTATCTATGTAACATGTATCACATGCAACCCAGTGGCAGCTGTGAAATATCAATAACGATTGGTTGCTGAAAATCTGTTACAGACTTAAAGAATTGAAAAGTTAATTTACTTTGTTGCATAAGGCTGTTAACCATAGAAAACAGAAATACAACATGTCACCAAAACCAAACGTAGGCATTACTTTTACGCCCACGTCTATATTTTATATGGATTTAGCCAGTTCTGCCTTCATAGCGAACATCATTTTCATTCTGGGATGTACAGGATGCTGTTGCTTGTACACAACACCTATACTAGCATGCCTGTTTTTCTTCTTTGTCGATGCAGGGGTGCCACCCTAAGTTGTGTGTTTGCATGGGTATCAATTTTTTTGTCTAAGTATGGGTGTTTTTATGTTTATGGTCTGAAAACCTGTGTAAATTAGTGCTTTCATAGGTGTTGTTTGGGCGCCTAAATGTATGTTAGCCATGTGCAAACAAGGTCTCTGCCTGTAGGTTTGTAGGTGTATGGAATCCTGCAACTGTCTTGTCTGCATGTATCCATTTTTCATGTGTTTCGCGAGCATGCATTAAACAGAATACAAACCATGCTTATCAGTGCTTGCTGAATTTTTTCTTACTATATGCACCACTAGCTGGGCTTCGTTCACAAGTTATAGGTTTAGAAATCAAGTGGAATGAATGGAGCCTTGCACTGTAAAGAGGCAAACGCATTTGCACTGAATATTTTAAGGTGTACGATTCCTTCAAGGAAGGTCTTCATGGACTTAAAATCAAGACACTCGAGTTGTGTTTATTGATACTCAAGACCAGCAAACATTGGGGCAGGGAAAAAGGCATTTTGTCAGCTGTACAGGCATTTAGCTAGTAAACGTTGATTTCTCATTAAAGTTTAATTGCATTCCAAGAGCCCTTGATGGGCTTGTCATAGGTTCCATAGGGATGCAGTGTTTCCAATGATATTGTGTCACTCTACTATTACGGAGGAACCTTCTCTTGATGTTCCTCATTCAACCCATAGGGAAGCAACTTCTCCATTAATGACTCTTCGCTCAAGCAGGAGGGAGATAATGACTTTATTGATGTTGTGCCATTCGATAGCAAACGGGAGTAGATATAAAGAGGGAGGGGAGAAGGAAAGAGGTCAAGGGTGGGAGCGTGGGTGGACTGGTATGGGAGGTGGAGGAGTGGAGATGAGAGAGAAGAAAATAGAAGTGGGGATGCTGAGGACGAGAGTGCAAGGGGTGGGAAAGCGATGTAATGGAAAGAAAAGTATGGTGCAAGTAACACTATAATATGAGCGAAGCCAGAAATTGCAAGGGAACAGGGCACCATGACTTTGAGAAGTCGTGTTAATGCCGTAAGCATACCTGGACAGTCAGGACAGGTTGGAGGGTCAGGACGAGTAACTGCGGTCAGCAGAGACGTAAGCACAGAGTGTAGGAAGGCAATCTGGGGAGGCTGTAATGGAACACTGTGGTCAGCAGAGACGTAAGCACAGAGTGTAGGAAGGCAATCTGGGGAGGCTGTAATGGAACGCAGAAGTTTGGTGTTAAAATAACTCTAAAGAGAGTGAAAACAGAAAAATGCAAGGGAGCGAGATGGCGTGGCATTGGCAAGCCAAGTATATGCCGAGAAAGTACCTGAAAAGTTGAAGCTGGTCGAAAGCCTGAGCGAGTCACTGCAGTCATCAAGGCTCTGTTTGGTGTGTGACAGGAAAAAATACTAGCGAACCAGAAGTAATAAGGAAGCCGGGAAGTATATAACATTTGTTGGGACGAGGAGAGAATTTAGGCATTTCCTAACTAACAAGACCAGCCCGGCTTCGAAAGTGGTGCGCGGGCCAGCGAAAGGGAAAGCAGCGTGTTTGCACATATGTTTCCAATTAACGCGAGATGCAGCAGGGGAGGGGCGGAGGAGCGTTCAGAGAGCAAGCGAGAGGAAAGCCAGATGGCGCCTGATCGGGCGCTGAAAGCTGGGTGCTGCGTGCGTGCACGCGCACGTAACCGCAAGCGCTAGGCCAGCAAAAGCGTGTGGTAGCACTTTTAAAAGCCCACTACTCAATGTCTCGCAGAGCACCGCATGCGCTGGCTCAGGCGAGACCTAAAAAACACAGAGTCAATCTGTCAAGCGCTAGGAACGACGAACAAGCACAGTCAGCCAGGAAGTAGCCAAAGGCCATCTGCGATCTTTCTCTATCGGAGCACCGTTACCAGCGAACTGCTATTCTGCCAGTCACAAGATGGCCCTTTTGTCTTCCTCATGAGTCACTAGCATCCGTATCACTCGGCTCTTTCGCCAACCACAACATGCCCATTATGGTTCTCATTGGGGCTATGTCGTGACGCACTGCGTTACTATAGGCACTTAGTCGGTGACGCTAGGTGGCCCGTTCTACTGTTGCGAAAGACGTCACTTCCGGTTATAAATCCATCTCTGGAGGCGATAACAAGAAAGGGGAAAAACAGGCAAGCCAAGCCGAGCCGGGAGTTGGGATTAAGGGTATCAGGGGCAGGGTCCGCAGCACGTTACCACTGCAACTCAGGAAGAGGTGAGATCTGCGCGTCAGAAACTGCGACTCCGAATGATTGTGCGGGGGCTAAAGTCACCAGGTTGTGTCCGTGCCCCCCCCCCCCCCCAGGCATCTTCTGACCTCTACATAAAATCACCACCATCTCTGCTGTTAGCGCCCTGGTTTTTAAGGCCTCACTGCGGCTCTCGGGCACACGGGCAGGCGCCATGTTGAAAATAAATAGCCGTGCAAAATGGCGGGGGGAGCTGGCCGTCTCGCAGCGTTCATACAACTGGATCTCGAGGGAGCAATCCCTGCGGGTAGTAGTCTCATTTACGGAAGCTTGTACCTTACCTAGCTGCTATAATCAGGGGATTTTCCAGGCGCCTCCATACACTCTGCTGGGGAGAGAAACAGATGTTTAGGCTGACACCACTTCACTGCTTTTATAATCATTTTGGTCTTTCTCTGAAAGTAGACAGTGTCGCCCAGACACAATTGTCCCTTCTTTAAATTCTTAAGGGTGAGAGGCACACTGTTGTATGTAGCAATGCAAGAACTAAGTAATTATTAAAAGCATGGAACATCTTTTTTAAGGGGTTGCCACGTTCAGCAGCTCCTGCACCAAGCGTTTCGCAGATTGTGAAAACTAGACGCCTTATAAACCCTAATCTGGGAGTGTTTGGAGGCAAATTTATACTAGACTATTAGCCACGGCTTCTTATTTGAGAGTGAGGAGTGTACAAGGCTCCTCCTCTCATCTTTGCTCTCGAAGGCAAAGATTATTGTTGGTTTGTATTTCTCGTGTTGAAATCGTGATTTTAAAACCCCGATCTTAAGATGTTACTTGTAAAACCGTGGTTGATCAATAGTAGATTCTGACGAATCTGTAGTGCAAAGATCTTATTTTACCAGTGAACAGCTGACCAGTTACTGAAGCAAATGCGGATACCCACATTTCTCAAGGGATTACATTTAGGCAGACGGTGTCCGGAAGTACACAATTGCGGGCGTGCGACCTTTTAACTCATTGTGCACATCCTGACTGGCTTTGCATTCATTAAATACAACCATTCACAGGTGACACTTTGCTTACAGTGCACACCACGCACAGCCTTTTTTTTTTTGCATCTTTATTGTTTTCATTAAGCAGAACAATACCGTATTTTACATTTTCATCATTAGTCTTGTACAGTAAGGCCAATTTTGATTTGAGCATGCACCTTATACCACTTAGCAGCAGTCTTCTCCTCATCCCTAGGCACAGCCTTTGTATTTGACTTCCAATTTCAGTTTAATTATGAGTAATACATGAGGTGGCAGGAATCCAACACCAATTCTAACAATTTTTACTCGCCGCATCTTCATCAGACATTGCTGAAGGGCTCATCTTGGTGGATGATTGCCCCTGACTAAATCCTATAACACTTTTAATATTCTACTCGTAAACACGGGCAGGTATCACCAACTTGCCTTATCTTTACCAATGGCTGTTAACAGGTTGTTTTGTTAGGAACCCTTAATCACAGGTCCTATTTGAGCGTCTTTAAGTGAAAGGTACCCACATCAGCTGCGATCACTGTGACATGCCCTTTAATACGAATACAGGAAGCCATCCCTGTACCAGTTTCCAGAGCAAAGCTCTACTGACGATTCCCGTGACCTCCATCTATTTGCATTCAATTTAACGGTCTACCTTTTTGTATATATACAACCAAACACTGATTGCTTTCCTCTGGAATGCTATGCATAGATTGATACATCTACAATGCTGAGAGCCTGTTGACCTCTTCATTAACGCTAAACTTGTACTCTGCTGAGCCGGTTAGTCTCTTACTAAGACGTCTTATCTATCACTCCTTTAGATTTGTTCATGCAGTCTATCGAATCCATATTATATAACTTATGCAATGGGATCTTAGCTATTCAAGGTTTAAAATAAAATACGTTTAACACAATTTACGAAAATCACAAGCAAGTAATATGATGGAGTACAGTCCATCTGTCGTTCTATTCATTGACTGCGTTTAAACAGCCACTTTCGTTCTCTATTTGTTCCAATTTGCATAAAATACACGAAAGTGAATAATTTATGGCAGTCAGTAGATGCTTCGTTATGCTCAGGTGTGAAAACGTTGCTACTTTTTTGTATTTTATGGAGCCGCTTATGTGTCTGTTTTTAAAAGCTATTTCTAAAAATTGTTACTTATTATAGTAAGCCCGGCCTAATTGGTGCCCATAACGATAATTTGTATGACAAGCTTGTCTTTAGATTTGTGCACATATGTTTTCTTCTTTGATGTGGACTTTTCGACTTTAAATTGCTTATGCTAAATTTGGTCTATTCGTTTCTTGGCGAAATATGAATTTCGACCTTTCTGTACCATGTTCTTTACGCCTTAGGTTTGGATGTCACTTCCCATATTCATCCCAAATCCATTCTGAAAATCTTAAGTTTGAATTGGCCCCCCAACTTGGAGGTAGTCTTGGGAAAGACAACTTTGCTAATTGGCAGGTTCTTTTGTATGGCTTGGTAGCAGAGGGTGCTTTTAACCCCATACTAGAGTTAATCATTTAAAACTTAGGTTTTAATGACCTAATTAAATATTTCTTCACATAGTTTTGGGTACTGCTAGAATGGCCTTTTATCTTGATTTAGATTGGCTCTTCAAGTAGTTTCCTACTTAGATAAAATTCTTGTAAAGTGTTGCCTAGATTAGGAACTTTCGGAATGACTTTTAAGCATATGTGTGTATGTATGTATATATATATATATATATATATATATATATACACACACCCAGCTGTTGATTTTGTGCGCATTTCTGATGTCTCCAAGAGAGAAAGAACTGACTCAGCAGAATTAGTATCATTGGTATTCTCAGTGACTGCTTGACTGACAGTACTTTCTTTAAAAGGTCCTAATTTGTGATGCATTGCTTATGTAGATGTGTGTTCACTTACCCTCACCCTCGCACAGTTCTAGGTGAAAAGATCGGAAGACAGCTGGTAATTTGACCAATGCAAGGTGACCTTTTGAGAAAGGACATGTTTAACTGAAATAAGAATTCCACAAAATAGATTTGAGAGATGAATCGGATTTAATTTTCAAATACTTTCATTGTGTAAGTACCAAATTTAAAAATAGTTACCCAGAACTTTTGATTTAAAGCTTAGGAAAGCACTACTGTGGAAACAGCAAAAACAGTTACAGGCAAATTTAACTACGAGGCATGAGTTGTAACGCTAAAAGACCGTAAGAGTGTCATTATTGAAACGCCTCATGCTCCAAGAAAGCACATAAACAAATGACACAAGTGTCAAATAATTAACACTTGTCTATATTTACATACATATGTGTAGGGCCAATGCAATTATGCATTGCTGCAGTATTTTGCGCATAACTGATGACTTTCTTCTCTTGCCACATAAGAATATGCTGCATAATTTACAGATTTGACCAACACGTTCCTTTTTGTTTCTAACTCATTTGAATACAACGTTACTAAAAATGCGATCTTTAATTTTTCTGCACACTGGAAGGCCATTTGCAAAGGTTAACTGGTCACCTTTCAGTAGCTGAAAGTGATCCATGCTAAACCAAAATTCTCTGGTTATAGGATAGTTTAATGTGGCTAAAATAAAAGACTAATTACACATGTTGTTGGTAATGGATCTAAAAGTCTTTTTACTGTTGCTGCAAGAAGTGTTTAGTGAGACTGGCAGTAAAAGCACGCTGGTTGGTGTCAGTTTGTCTGACGGGCTGAAAGTTCTCTTGTTTTGTTCCCTGATCTGATCGGTGAATAGGGAGAACTGTGATGCTCGCAATGCTTTACCACACCAACTGATCTTTTTGAGTATTTCTAAGGTTTAGACTTTATTTTGGCAGTTCCTATAAATTAGATCTGGACTGTTGTCGAATAGGAAGATAGGTCAATCTGCACGCCTTTAACTAGATTCTGAGAGTCTTTTATAGAATGAGCTAGCCCTTTGTGGCTAAGTAACTGTCCGTTGTGATGTTCATAACTCGAAACACTACATGAAGCAAGATTTTAATTAAGGGTCTTACACATTGCCGTTATGCCTATGTTGAGGTACTAGACACGCCTTTCCAGTGGTACCGTCTTTCGTTGGTACTTTCTGTTTCATCTATGGCTATATTTTTAGTGCAGTGAAGACTGGATGCGGAGCTGGTCCATCGCCATGCCCTGTGCCAAATTGTCATGATTTTGGCTGTCCTCAGCAACCTCTGAGTACAAGACACTGCCTTGGTCACATCCTGCACCCAACTCAATTGCACCTGGGCTTTCATTGCATTTGTTCGTTACAGTACAAGACCAAGTCTTTGTTTTCCCCAACGTACTGCGCACAGTATCTGTCCCGTGTACAGCAGCAGCTGTTTTTGGGGTGAATAGCGCAGGGCAGTGCATTATACCCACTTTGTGCCCCCAAAACCTAGCTTCGGTCATGCCTGGCAGCTAGTTTTCATGCTCTAATCCTCAGTGCGTCGTTTTCTGCTGCTGTTAGTGGCCACTGGGTGCCGGGCAATAGCATAGCACAGACCCGATACCTTTTGACCTCAATTCCCCAATCTGCTGACAGTTCTCAAAACCAGCATCTAGTTCCCTCGTTGTGTTTTAGGTTTTGCATTGTAACAATTGCATTCCCCTCTGTCGTGGTGTTTGTTGCAAATTTCAATGCTTTATTAAATATAAAGATAATTTCTCGTGATTAAAGAACCATACCTTTTATTTATTAGGTCTCGCCTAATCCAGCGCATGCGCTGGTCTGGCCGCGACATTTAGTATACTGGGTTTCAAAGTGCTGCCTGTGGCCTAAAGCTTGTGTGCACGCGTGCAGCCGCCATGTGTCTTACCTCCGCCGTGCTTGATCGCGTCCGCAATCCTTTAATTGATGCATAACACTTACAGCCACTGCTATCAATCTTGGGGATTGTTGTTTTCCTGCATGTGAACATCAGAATAAATAATGAAAAGATACAGAACAATGTCAGTTTTAGTTTGTGTTTTAAAAAGGAGGTACCAAAAAACACTGAAGATTGTTTAAACGTCGTTGCATTTCTTTCACCCCACGCAGCAACTGAAATCAATTCAATGTAAACTAGAGTGGCAAAATATTTAGCAAAAGAACACCCTTTATGTTATGTTTCCAGATTTCTAAAGCGCATAGCTGCCCGTGAGCGTCCCAGCGCTGAACAAGTACAGGAGAAGTCAAAAGGGAAGCTCACGGGAACAGCCAGGTCTTCAGAGATTTCCGAAATGTCAGAAGGTTGGGTTGTGCGCGGAGGTCGGAAGGGAGGGAGTGCCACAGCTTGGAAGCATGGTGTGAAAAACGGCGACCTCCTGAACGTCCTAGGCGGACGCATAAGGCGGGCATTAGAAGATCGAAGGGAGGTGGAGTAGGGAGTCACAAGGTCTTTGAAAATGGGGGGTGCTTTTCCATTGAGAATTTTGTGCGATATACAGAGTGCCTTAAACTGCACCCTTTCCAAGACGGGAAGCCAGTGTACAGCTCTCATGGCTGGTTTGGCCGAAGAGCGGCTCTTAGTGTTGGTCAGAATCCTGGCTGCTGCATTCTGCACTACCTGTAGTTTGGTTGTAACTTTCCGCGGTGCACCCAAATACAAAGCGTTTCCATAATCCAACCTTGACAAGATAAGG
The DNA here is from genome assembly GCF_964204655.1 of Triturus cristatus. Taxonomy (NCBI): domain Eukaryota; kingdom Metazoa; phylum Chordata; class Amphibia; order Caudata; family Salamandridae; genus Triturus; species Triturus cristatus. The sequence goes on along the minus strand of NC_140581.1, from coordinate 239,539,460 downwards.
CCCTGGACCAAAAGTTTCCTTGACTGAAAAGGGAGCAGTGGTAAGATTTTCCGGATGGATCGCAGGAGGCCAAAGCAGACTCCAGCCGTTTTCCTGGCTTGGGTATGCATGGTAAGGTTTTGGTCTAGCCATAAACCGAGGCTTTTAATTTCGGTTTTGGGAGTTGGAGGCTTGCCCATGCATGGGGGCCATAGAGAGTCTGGATGGAAGTGGGCCTGATTTCCCATCACCAGAATCTCCGTTTTGTCGCCGTTAAGCTGCAAGTGAGATCTGTCCATCCAGCTGACCATGTCTCTCAGGCAGGAGTGAAGATCGATGTTGGGATTTTCCTGCTGGGTAAGGGACACCACCAGCTGCGTGTCATCTGTGTATGTCAGGAGTTTAATCCCATGAGGGGTGACTATCTTTTCCAGGGGGGGGACATATACACGTTGAAGAGCGTGGGGCTCAAAGAAGAGCCCTGTGGCACTCCGCAGCGTATTGGGGTCTCTTTAGAAGTATAGTTGCCCTCAATCACCTGGAATGAGCGATCCTGAAGGAACGATTTCAGCCAGGACAGGGCTATACCTGAGATTCCAAGATCGTTAAGTCGCTGTACTAGGATCTGATGGTTAACCGTGTCAAAGGCCGCACTTGGGTCCAGGAGGATCACTGCCACTGATCCTCCTGCATCCATGATCTTCCTGGCCTCCTTGACCACCGTAACCATGGCAGCTTCGGTGCCCTGGCCCGGGCGAAAACCTGTCTGTGACGATTTAAGAAGTTCGTTAGTTTCGAGGTAGTTGGACAGTTGGGAGTTGATGAATTTTTCTGCTATCTTACTGATGCATGGGAGCAGGGAAATCGGCCTAAAGTTGGAGAGGTTAAGGGGATCTAAGTTCGGTTTTTTGAGTAGGGCCCTAACCTTTGCCTTTTTCCAGCTAAGGGGTACTAGTCCATTAGTCAGAGAGGCGTTGATCATATTAACCATTGGCCCAAGGATGGTGGATGTTACCTGCTTTAAAATTTTTACTGGGGCAGGGTCCGCTGGTGAACCACTTTTAAGATCAGAGGACAATGGAAGACAGGGTATCCGGACTAATGGGGGCGAATGTGTCACATCTCGTGTTAAGGTTATTAACCTGCGTTACATTCTGCGGTGAAGGGTCCATCGGGGAGAGGGGCGGGAGTTGCTGCAGAAAATTTTGTATCTTTTGATCACAAAATGTGGCCAACTTGTCACAGTATTTCAAAACACAAAAGCAACCCTTATGTCCTTGTGAACCGGGTAAGTACAGAGTAGTGCAAACAATATTCACAAGGAACTCATTTGAAAATTATTTAAATGTTTCATACAACAATAATAGTTGTTCATGAGTTAATCTCGCATACGTAATTCAAGAATAATTGAAAATAGAAAATATGAATAAATTAATACTAATCATAATACACCCTCATAAAAATAATTTCTAGAAAAATGTTTTAAAGCCTCAGCCGAGGACTTTGTTTAATGTACAATTTTTAAATCGCATATAAAAAACATTTCATATATACATACTTTTCTTTCTTACATAAACAGTGCAAAATGTGCCCCAGTGAAAACACCATAACCTTTGTACTGTGACCAAACAGAAAAAACAAACGATATCAGAGGTTATTGGAAAAATTATAAGGACAGTTTATATACAATATACAGTGATTCAGTCAGGGCTGTCTCTTATTTATGTTGTCGACGGCGTTTCGACCCACTTTTAAATACCGGGTCTCATCAGGACTGTATTTCTGGGGACTGAAGGAAGAAAGAAAGGGAATATAGCTATAATACTTTTAATATTCAATACTCTAGAGATTAATTAAAATAGTTGAGGGCATGAAGGTCTCAGCTTACCGGAATTAAACATACAGTCGTCCACATAGGATCCAGTATGTAAACACATATGGCGGATGAGGAATTTTATATCCAAACCTAAGGGCAGGGAATATTGTTTTTAGTGAAGGTTTAATCACGCAATTATTTGTAACGATCACCCAGGTGTAGTCTATAGTAATACACTTACTTGGGATTTTTTCATTTCCAAGAATGGGGATCACGTTGTGCAATTAATGAATTGGGGAAGTCATAGGATAATTGAATTTCCTAGAGTACTTGTAGACTCCTATTCCGACACTACTGTAATGAGTAGAAGACTTTGATTACTGTCCATATTCCAAGGAGAAATGGACAAAGGTACAAATACCGATCATTTTACTCGCATCTTACCTAGCCTCCTGTGGTGAAAAAACGGACTTCTTCTTTCATCAAGAACTACGCCGAAAAACGATGTATTCAGCGTTCACCCTCTGTAAATAATTACATATGTTCTTGATTAACACTATTGTCCTACAGCATTTGTCCAGGTTATAGTTTCCTGAATTCGAAAGTACACTTACTTCGTTATCGGTACTTTGGTACGTATTTAATCCGTGCTATAGCTATGGTGGTGTCATTCTCGCTACTTCCACAACCCGGAAATAACTGGTTTTTATTTATAAAGGGGTTGGGCAAACAGACGGCAAAGGAGGCAGCCATCTTCTAATGGTAATTGGTAAACCTCATTCGGTTAGGATATTTTAGCGATGAACCAAAACTCCATTAAATGATTTCGGCCAACAGGAGTATCAGCTGACTACAAAGATTGATTATTTAGTCAACTATTTGTGCATACGGAATGCGCCAAAATCCAAAGTATAGGCAGTGTAAATATACCCCTGATACAGGAAACGAAAGCCGCAAGTATGGTGGCCATCTTTGAACGGTATAGAATGTGTCTCATTAGCGATACCGTGCCTGATCATAATTGACCATTAAAACAGAACTGGGCTAATGTATAAAGTGAGGAAGACTTGGTTCAATACAGTGGACTTGCAAATAGTATCTCTATGTAATAGACGTGCCGATGTGCTGGACCTCTTAAAGAAATGATATCATATTCATTCATAAGATACAGTGAACTATTCATTATTGACAAAGACTTTATCATACACGTATTCAAACATCAATACTTTTCTGAATAAAAGAATCAATTTTTGGCAAAAGAATCAGTGTCATACGGTTACATTGCGATCTTTTGGTAATTTGTCAACAAAATCATCAATGAAATAAAAACACAATAAGTCGCCATTGAACAAGTCAAAACACAACAATGTTATACTGATCATGTCAATGTGAGTATGTTATTAGCATTCTTTAAGTCATACTACTCTATAGGTGAATCCCAGTATACAGCATGTGGTACATAATTATCCATGTATCAGAGGACATTCGGTCCCCTTCATTCTGACAGAGCCCTGTCAGATACATCAGAAAAAAGAGAATGCATGAATTAAAAATAAATGCAAATCTCTTCAATGTAGACTTATAAATCTGCGCCACTCTTCAAGGCTATTCAGACCATTTCTTATAGACCCACACTTGTCTATCCATTTGCATTCTAGAGTCTGGAGGATCAGGGAGATATCACCCCCCCCAGGTGGCAATTTTGCTTTTTCCACCACCTGCCATAGTAAATCATTTGCTGTGTGGTCTTTTTCAATGAAATGGTCTACCAGGGGTGCATTCGGGACTTTGCACCGAATACGGCTTCTGTGTTGGCCAATTCGAGCCTTTACTGGTTGCGTTGTCTGCCCTATGTAAATTAAATTACATGGGCACCAGATACAGTAAATGACGTTCGATGAAGAGCAATTCGTCATATCTTGCAATTTGACATTGATGTTACCATGTACAAAGAATTTTGTTTCTTTTGTCACACCACAGGCCACACAATTACCACATTTATAATGTCCTGTTATAGCTGGTAATGACCATAATTCTTGTATGCTCTTATTGTTTTGATGCAAACTGGTGTCAGAGTGGACCATGTGATCCCTGATATTTTTCCCTTTTCTAAAGGAAAACAAAGACATTTCTTTACAGGAATCCATGGTGTTCAAAGTGGACCAATGTTTTTTAATTATCTTTTGTATCTGTGTGCTCCATGGGCAAAAGGTAGTAACGCATACAATTTTTTTTATTGGTTCCCTCACTGTTTTGTCCAATAAAACCTCCCGGGGACTAAACCAGGCTCTTTTCATTGAGGTTTTTATCAGTCTTTTTGGGTAACCTCTCTCCCGTAGCCGTGAGCTCAGAATATTTTGCTTCTACGAAGAAATCTTGTTTTTCTGTGCAATTTCGTCGCAGTCTTAAAAACTGACCATATGGTAGGCCATCTCTGAGAGATCTAGGATGGAAACTGTTATACTGCAACAAAGTGTTTCTATCGGTTGGTTTTCGATACAGTGTAACATTTAGATAATCATCTCGACACCTTATTTTTAAGTCTAGGAAGGGTACCATTTCTCTACTTTTATGATATGTGAAAGTAAGTGCGGATTGGCATGTGTGTAAGTACGTCAAGAATAGATCTAAATCTTCCTCAGTGCCAGTCCAAATTATGAAGATGTCATCTATATATCTCTTCCAACACTTGATTTTAGTGTGGAAGGGATTATTGATGTTGTTAATATGTTTCTCTTCTAGATCTCCAACATAGAGATTCGCCAAATTTGGGGCAAAAATTGCACCCATAGATGTACCCGAGCATTGCTGATAATACTCAGAGTTGAACTTAAAATAGTTTTTGGTCAAAGCGATGTTCAATAAGTCAATAATAAATTCCGTGGGAACCTCTACTGGTGATGGTCTTTTGTCCAAGATCTGCTTAACCACCCCAATGCTTTCTTGTTGAGGAATGTTGGTGTACAATGAATTAATATCCATTGTAACCAAGATTTCTGTAGTAGGATTAAACTCCATGTTTTCAATCAGGTTGATCATGTGGGTACTGTCTCTGACATAGGTGGGTAAGACAGGGACAAACTCTTTGATGAAACTATCAATGTAATGCCCTAATGGTTCCATTACCGACCCACAACCTGAAAGAATTGGCCTCCCTGGAGGGTTATCCAAATCCTTATGTACTTTTGGTAGAGTATACAGGACAGGAGTCCTTGGGAAGCTTTTATTTAGAAACTCAAATTCCAGTTTTGCAGCGTGAATCTTTCTGGATTCACTATGCTGAGCATTATTCCGCGATCTTGTGGTTGGGTCCGGATTCGTAGTCTTTAATTTTTTTTTTTTTTTTTTTTTTTGTAGCCCAGGTGGGTGTCGACGTCCACCATTTGGTGCACCTCCCGTGACGTCGTCGTGCTTCCTGCGGAAGTCCCACCTTTGGGGCGCCATCTTCAGATTCTTTTTTCCGCCGTTGGGTCTGGATCGTCATCGGGAAGCTCCAGAATTACACTCGGAGGAAGAAGGAAGAAAAGCGAGTTTCGTCGATACAATCACTAGAAGATATCAGGAAAGGAAGAGATTTCATCGGGAGCGCGAAGAAAAGAGGACCAGCGCCCTTTTTCTTCGACGGCCTTGGAGAATGCACGCTCAGAGACCCTGAGCGCAATGGACAAGACGCCATTCAAGTTCTGCCCAAACTGCCACCACAAGTTCGCGCAGAAAGACCAGCATCCGGTCTGCAACCTCTGCCTACCGGTCGATCACCAGAGTATCGACTGCAACGCCTGCTCAGCCTTCGCGCCGAAGACACTCAGGGTGAGAGAGCGACAGAGAAGAGCCAACGCCAACATGGATGGCAAGGGGAAGCCCCCGACGCTCTACGATCTGGGCCTCTCCACGGACGACGAGGACAACGTCGCCGAGGCAGCCGAAAACTTCACGGTCGTAGAGACCGACAAGAAAAAAGAAGACGAGGTAAGAGAATCGTCGAGCGCAAAACAGAAAGTACCTCAAACACGAGGGTGACTCGAGAAAAACTGAGTCAAAGTCCACGAAAAGAGCCCCGGCGCCGAAAACTTCGACGTCCAAAGGGGGAACCACGGACAAGAGGCCGAGCGGATCCTTAGAAAAGGACTCCCTGGTGCCGAAAGACGCCGAAAGGCAAGGGTCGTCGAAAACATCCCATGAAACGGGCCGATCGACGCAGAAAGAACGTTCGACGTCGACGCAAGTTTCATCGAAAAGACCCGCGGTCGACGCCGAAAGCATCTCCGAGATGGAGAAAAAGAAGAGGCGGCTCGAGGCCGAAATGGAGAACATCCTTCAAAGGAAGAAGGAGTTCGACGCCAGGATGAAGGAATTCACGATTCCAACGGTTTCATCGGCGGACGTCGGTGAGGTCGAAGACGAGTTCGACGCCGAAGGGCTGACAAGGGATCTCGAAGAGGAAGAAGTGCCCTATTATGAGGCAGAAGCCGAGGAAGAAGACCAACGGTCGTTCTACGAATCGGCGGCATCTACCAGCAACGACGTCGAATGGCACGATCTCGACACCGAAAACCCGGAGGAGCCCGTGGACACGTACCCTTCGAGGCCTTCGCCACCCGACGACATCGGGGTGTACAATATGGTGGTCAGGAGCGCAGCAATGGCCTTCGGCGTCAAACTCGACGAGGAGAAACCGAAAGCCGATTTTCTCGTCGAGACACTGCTCCCCATCCAGACAAGGAGCCAGTTCCTCCCCATGCTACAAAGCGTGATGAATCAGGGGAGAGAAGCCTTCAAGGAACCTGCCACCTGCCGGTCGATCACGCCCAGGACAGAGAAGAAATATAAGCACTCCTCCCTGGACCCCCCTTACATCAAGGGTAGCGTGACCGCAGACTCCATCATAGCCTCCACGGCCAGGAGAAGGCCCAATGTACCAGCAACTTCGGGCCCACCTCCGGATAAGGAGAGCAGGAGGATTGACCTCACAGGAAGAAAGGTCGAGAGGAACGCCGCAATGCACTGGCGCATGGCGAATTCGAATGCACTCCTCAATAGACACCAATACCAGCACTGGGATGAGATGGGGGAGCTAGTAAAGCACCTCCCCGAAGAATACCGCCAGAGAGCCTCTCACCTGATAGACGAAGGGAAGAACATCGCCAACTCCTGTATAAAGACGGCGTTGGATGGGGCAGAGACTTCAGCAAGACTCATGGCCATAGGGGTCACAGAGAGGAGGCATGCATGGCTAAGAATCTCGGGATTCAAACCGGAAGTGCAGAACAACATCCTTGGCACCCCCTTCAACGGAGAGACACTGTTCGGAGCAACGGTGGACGAAAAGCTCACCCAGCTGAAAAAAGAAAACGAGACGGCGAGGTCCATGGGGGCCCTACAGCTGAGGGGAATGAGGCGAGGAAATCCCTCGAGGAGACCCTACGGTAGGGGAGGAAGCCAGCAGGGGATGTCGCACCAGGCGTTCCAACAAAGTCAGCAGGGTGAAGGTCACGGACAAGGTCAGCAGAAGCAAAACTGGCAATATCAACCTCGGGGCCAGTCCTTTCGCGGGAGAGGGAACGGACGTGGCCAAAGGAGGAGAGGGGGCGAGCAGCCCTCGTCGAAGTGACTCAGCACGCAAGAGGACGCCTACCCTCGTCAGGACCCCAAGGGTGAGGCGCAAAAAAGTGTCATCAGGGGGAAGAGAAGATTCAAGAGCCTACGAGCATACGACACCAGTAGGCGGAAGACTGAGGTTCTACCTTCAGGAGTGGCGGCGTATAACCACAGACAAGTGGATACGGAACATTGTGCAGTACGGATACTGCGTAGATTTGGAGAAAAGACCTCCAAACAGGAAACCAAAGGGAAGACTGAGATCGGCCCAAGAACTGGCAATACTCAGAGAAGAAACGCGGAAACTCCTACAAAAGGGAGCCATAGAGACAGTGCCGTTCAGAGAACGCAACAAAGGGGTCTACTCAAACTACTTCGTGGTTCCGAAGGTAGACGGAGACCTCAGACCCATACTAGACCTCCGTTACCTAAACAAGTTCATCAGAACGCAAAGGTTCAAAATGACTTCACTGCAGGAGGTTCTGCCACAGATAAGAGAAGGGGACTTCATGGTCACCGTGGACCTCAAGGATGCCTACCTTCACATCCCAATAAACAGAAGGCACAAGGGCCTTCTAAGATTCAACATCGAACAGGAACACTACCAGTTCACAACCCTGGCCTTCGGATTAAAATCAGCACCAAGGGTCTTTACAAAATGCCTGTCGGCGGTAGCGGCACACCTACGAAGGCAGGGAATACATGTCTACCCCTACTTGGATGACTGGCTGGTCAAGGCAAACTCACGCGAAAAGTGCGAGAGGCACGCAAAACGCGTAACAGACACCCTCACGAATCTGGGATTCTCGATCCACTGGGGAAAATCATCGATGGAACCGGAACAGGTGAAGATTTTCCTGGGGGCAAAGATCAACTCCCGCAACAGTACAGTAGTGCCCAGCGACAGGAGGACAGATGCTCTACTGAAGGAGGCGAAGCTCTACCAGAAGGGGTGAGCTCTGACAGTGAGGGCTGTGAGCAAGATGATGGGGATGATGGCGTCCTGTATCCAGCTGGTGCCGAATGTACGCCTGCACATGAGACCATTCCAGGAATGGCTACAACAGCAATGGTCACAAGCAAACGGAAGTTGGGAGGATCTAGTGGTTGTTACGCACGCAGTGCAGGAGGAGATAACTTGGTGGAACAGAGACAACATAACAACAGGGAGAAGCCTGACACCACCAATCCCAACAGTGACCATTACCACGGACGCATCGCAGAAGGGATGGGGAGCGCACATGGACAACCTCCGAGTGAGGGGTCTATGGGCTCCAGCAGATGCGGTCCGCCATATCAACTACCTCGAGTTGAAAACCATCCTGCTAGCCCTGAAGGCATTCCAGAGACACCTGTTCAACCAGAGGGTGTTGGTCCAAACAGACAACACCACGGCGATGTTCTACATCAACAAACAAGGGGGGACACAGTCGTTCCCACTCTCATCCCTAGCTCAGGAGATTTGGAGATGGGCCATACCTCTCAGGATAGATCTACTGGCAATTCACCTACCGGGGAAGGACAATGTGGAGGCAGACTGGCTAAGCAGGCAGACCTCAGCATCACACGAGTGGGAGCTCAATGGCCAGGAAACGGAGAAACTCTTCCGGAGATGGGGGACTCCCACAATAGACCTATTTGCAACACGCCACAATGCAAAATGCCAAAGCTTCGCGTCCAGGCAACCAGATCAGCAATCCAAGGGAAATGCCCTATGGATAAGCTGGTCGAGGACATTTGCCTACGCCTTTCCACCGATACCCCTGTTGCACAGAGTGCTCGACAAGTGCAGAACCAGCAACATGACTCTGATCCTGGTGGCTCCGCAGTGGGCGAGGCAGACATGGTTCTCACAAATTCAAGAAATGGCACAAGGCAACCCATACAGGTTCGAGAGGAGGAAGGACCTGCTCTCAATGCAAAACGGAGAGGTCCTGCACCCAGAGCCAGAGACCCTCAACCTGGCGGCATGGCTCCTGAAGACCTAGAGTTCGCACACCTAAGATTGCCGCCGAGCACGATGCGAGTGCTACGGGAGGCGAGGAAACCAACTACACGAAAATGCTACAGCGCAAAATGGAAGAGGTTCACTGTGTGGTGCCGGAAAAAGGGCCTGCAAAACAGAATGACAAGAGACTCAACAGTACTGAGGTACCTCACACACCTTCTAAAGAGTAACCTCTGCTCGAGCTCACTAAGGGTACACCTAGCGGCAATCGTGGCCTACACCAGAGGTGAAAAAGGTGGAAGTTTCTTCAGCTCGCAGGTGGTGAGGAGATTCATGGAAGGAGCCAAAAGGATGGCCCCCCCCCGAAAAGGTTGCCGCCGCCGGCATGGAATCTGAATGTGGTCCTGACGGAGCTCATGAAGGCACCGTTTGAACCCATTCACAAGGCCACACTGCAGATGTTGACTATGAAAACGGCCTTTCTGGTGGCCATAACCTCACTACGCAGGGTGAGCGAGCTTCAAGCACTAACGCTGCAGGAACCCTACATTCAGATTCACAAGGATAGAATAGTCCTGAGAACGGACCCACACTTCATGCCCAAGGTGGTGTCGGCGTTCCACATGAATCAGAGTATTCAGATACCAAGTTTCTTCCAAAACCCGACTTCAAACGCAGAAAAGGCCCTGCACACCCTCGACGCAAGTAGAGCGGTGATGCACTACATTGAGAGAACCAAGGAACTCAGGAAGTCGAAACAGCTGTTTGTGTCCTTTGCTACTAGCTTCATGGGTAGGCCAGTGACCGCAAGGTGGATTGCCCTCACTATTCAATTCTGCCACAAACAGGCTGGACAGAGGCTAGCGGAGGGGCCGCAGGCTCACTCCACAAGGAAGAAAGGGGCCACCGTGGCCTTCCTGGCGAACACGCCCATCCAGGACATATGCCTCGCGGCAACTTGGGCATCTGTGCACACGTTCACGAAACACTACTGCGTGGACATTCAGATGAACAAGGAAGCACAGGTTGGACAGAAGGTGCTTCAGCACATTTTCAACGACCAACGCTCATCTACCACCCAGCCGCCACAGAATTAGGAAAACCGCTACAAAGTCTATGCTCAGCATAGTGAATCCAGAAAGATTCACGCTGCAAAACGAATAGTTTCTTACCTGTCGGTGTAGTTTTGCAGCTTGAAGATCTTTCGGGATTCACTAGCGAACCCACCCACCTCCGCCAGGAAGATGAGGCTGGAGGAAGAGGGGGTAAAATGGAAAACATCAAAAAAATGAAAACATACAGAAAAATGGACAAGAAGGATTAATCAATCGCCTAGGGTTAAAAAAAAAAAAAAAAAAAAAAAGGAAAGGAAAAAAGAACCCGAAGATGGCGCCCCAAAGGTGGGACTTCCGCAGGAAGCACGACGACGTCACGGGAGGTGCACCAAATGGTGGACGTCGACGCCCACCTGGGCTACAAAAAAAAAAAAAAAAAAAAAAGAAAAGACTACGAATCCGGACCCAACTACAAGATCGCATAGTGAATCCAGAAAGATCTTCAAGCTGCAAAACTACACCGACAGGTAAGAAACTATTCGTTTCGTCAAAAAGCCATCATCCAAACCCTTAACAGTGACAACTTGTATTGACTCTTGAATATTTTTGAGGGGCTCTCGAGGCAGTTTTTTGTAGTGTTCTTCATTACTTATTTGCCTTATAATTTCTGCCTCATATTTGAATCTTTCCTGGATGACAATCCCACCCCCCTTGTCAGCGGGTTTTAAGATGATATTGTCATTATTCTTTAGGGAAATTAGAGCATCACGTTCTAATTTGGAGATATTGTAGGGAGTAAATTTCTTCTGTATTTTCAATTTTGAAATATCCTCTAAGACACCCTTTTCAAATGCTAAAATTTCAGGTGGCATCCTATTATTGGTTGGAATAAAGGTAGATTTGGGACGCATCTGGGGTCTCCGAGAGTTCGGAATTTCAGCACGATCACTGAAGAAAACTCGTAGGCGCAAAGATCTGAAAAATGTATGTAATTCTGTTTGGAGTTGGAAAAAATTGGTTGATTCCGCTAGGACAAAAGACAGACCCTTACTTAGGAGTGATAATTCATGACTGTTCATGACATGAGTAGACAAATTAAAAATTGGGATACTTTCCTCTTCTTTCTGATGTATTGTGTCTACTGCAATTATGGTATCATCGTGAATTAATCCTGCACTAACATCAACAACCCTAGTATAAGGGTCCATCATATATTCAGAGCTGGGGTTCTGTATTATCTCTCTTTCTTGAGTAGTTAACTGTTTGGGCCCCATGTGTAGTATTGGCGGCGCGTTTGTCTTTCTCCGGCAAATTGGTGCCAGACTCTTCTCTGGTTCCGATTGGAACCCCTTCCTCTCTGTGCCTGTCCTAAAAAAGGCTGCTGCTGTTGTCTTGCTTGTGCACTAGTGCCTTCTCCAGCGTCGTCTGAAGATTCTGATCCAGCTGATGAATCTGAAAAGCCTACTAGGTTATTATTCTTAAAGCGACCCCAAGTTACGTTCTTCTTAAACTGTTGTGGCTGAACATAAAAGTCTTCCACTAGATATGGGAATGCTTTTTCCTTGCTGTAGGCGTTAATGTCCTTTTGGACCTTGTCTGCTTTTTTCTTTAATTCAAATGAGTTGAACTCCTGTATGGTCTTATTCAGTGTATCTAGAGCTGCTTTAGACTCTTCAATATTATCACAGCCAAATAGTTCCTTCTCTAGATTCTCAATTTCAATCAATTCTTGTTTGCTGTGTTCTAGGGCAGTCTCTATCCCTAAGACCATCCAGTGTCTTGAGCATGTAGTTGATATATGAGAAAAACCCCCTTTGAATTTTTTATCGTCTCTAAAGATACCCGGAATATTCCTCACTATTAATCCTTGTGGAATAATATTGGCTCGTAAATATTCCGTTAGCATGCGGGCATGTAGTTCCGTCCGGACATGCTTCTTTTTTGCCCGTTCTAGTTTATCTAATAATACTGTTCTGGGATTGGTATTGATGGACTGTGTGGTGGTAGAGAAAAGAGAGGGACCACTGATGACTTTTGCAATATAATCCTCTGTATAAAGAGGTGCCTCTCTATTTGACATAATCCTATATCTGATGACCTAACAAGATATGGAGAGCCCCCCAAAAAAAGAACAGATTTATACCAATTGGGCTTACAAACAACAATTTAAACACAAACCACCCAAAAATTGGGTAAAAAGCAATATATAGTAAAGCTTTTGCAGGAAGACCTGCGCAATCAATATTTCAAAACACAAAAGCAACCCTTATGTCCTTGTGAACCGGTAAGTACAGAGTACTGCAAACAATATTCACAAGGAACTCATTTGAAAATTATTTAAATATTTCATACAACAATAATAGTTGTCCATGAGTTAATCTCACATACGTAATTCAAGAATAATTGAAAATAGAAAATATGAGTAAATTAATACTAATTATAATACACCCTCATAAAAATAATTTCTAGAAAAATGTTTTAAAGCCTCAGCCGAGGACTTTGTTTAATGTACAATTTTTAAATCACATATAAAAAACATTTCATATATACATACTTTTCTTTCTTACATAAACAGTGCAAAATGTGCCCCAGTGAAAACTGTATGTTTAATTCCGGTAAGCTGAGACCTTCATGCCCTCAACTATTTTAATTAATCTCTAGAGTATTGAATATTAAAAGTATTATAGCTATATTCCCTTTCTTCCTTCAGTCCCCAGAAATACAGTCCTGATGAGACCCGGTATTTAAAAGTGGGTCGAAACGCCGTCGACAACATAAATAAGAGACAGCCCTGACTGAATCACTGTATATTGTATATAAACTGTCCTTATAATTTTTCCAATAACCTCTGATATCGTTTGTTTTTTCTGTTTGGTCACAGTACAAAGGTTATGGTGTTTTCACTGGGGCACATTTTGCACTGTTTATGTAAGAAAGAAAAGTATGTATATATGAAATGTTTTTTATATGTGATTTAAAAATTGTACATTAAACAAAGTCCTCGGCTGAGGCTTTAAAACATTTTTCTAGAAATTATTTTTATGAGGGTGTATTATGATTAGTATTTACTCATATTTTCTATTTTCAATTATTCTTGAATTACGTATGTGAGATTAACTCATGAACAACTATTATTGTTGTATGAAATATTTAAATAATTTTCAAATGAGTTCCTTGTGAATATTGTTTGCAGTACTCTCAACTTGTCACAGTGGTTGTCCGAAGGATCAGTTGAACCTGTGGGTTCAGGTGATTTTAGAAGTTGTTTTACGATAGTAAAAGTCTCCCTAGATGAGCAAGATGCCGCACTGATTTTCTCTTGGAAAAAAACGGTTTGAGCAGTTTTAAGGGCTTTTTTATAATTAAGAATGGACAATCTGTAGTCCTTCTTGCTATTAGGATCGTAGCTTTTTCACCACACTCTTTCAGCCCTTTTACAGAGTTTCTTCAGATGGCGAGTTTCCTGGGTGAACCATGGGGAGGAGGTTTTTTTTACAGGAAATAGTTTGGTTTTTTAGGAAGAATCGAATTAAGAGAGTTTTCAATCCATGAAGAAAACTCCATATCTGCTATAGTAGGGTCTATTTCATGGTTAGGTTTACAAAGTTCCAAGGCCTGCTTCCATTTATCAGTGTCCGATTTGGCCCAAGGGCGCGTCAGTTTGCAGGGGGGATTCTTAGGAGGAGAGATGTCAGGAATCTCCCACCTGAAGGGGATGAGCCGATGATCCGACCATGGCAGGGGGATCGGAGCGTTAATTTTCAGATCATCAATATTGCATATGATTGGTTCAAGTAAATGACCCAGCGAATGCGTAGGTTGGTCGCTCTTAAGATGGAGATAAAGAGCAGCCAAATCTATAAGTAATTCTGATGCAGTTTTATCCTCGTTGTTGCCCAAATGGATGTTAAGATCCCCTAAAATTAACATGTTGAATGAAGTGCTAGATATGGCCGTTGAGAATTCCAGAAGGGAACTGCAAAATTGACCCAGAGGCCCTGGAGGGCGGTAAATGAGGACTCCTGCAAGGGAGTTGCATGAGGACAGTTGAACGCTAAAATGGACATTTTCCCAGTCCAATAGGGGATAGTCGATAAATCTACATGTGAATTGGTTCTTGTGGATAATAGCAATCCCTCCTCCCTTTCCCTTCGTCCGGTCCCAGTGATGTAGCAGGTAGCCCTGTGGAAGCGCCTGAGCAATATCGAAATCTGAGTGTGGGGTGAGCCATGTTTCAGTGAGAAACAGAATCTCAAATTGCTACTCTTCTAGTAGCATATGAATTTCATGCGCATGTTTAGGCAAGGAACGGCAATTGAGCACAGCCATCGTAATGGTTTTCGGAGTTGCTTGGTTCTTCAGTGCAGAAGTAAATTTAAATTGACAGTGAGGGCATTGGGCAAACAAGCTTTCGCCTTTAAGAACATTAGAACAGGCAGGCTGTGGGGCTTGATTCAGTTGGAGCAAGACGTCTCTGGGATATGACAGCCTCACCTGAGTAGTGTGGTCTAAAGTCCCTGGCCCTTGGCTCGTTCTGGCACGGACGGGCGCAGACGGGCTTGCCTTAGGCGCGCTGACGGCGCGCCTGCTGCGCTCGTCCGCTGCGCTTCCGCCAAATGCACATATCTAACGGTAGGGGGAGGGCACTAGTTGGGGGGCGTGGCCTCGAAGGGGCGTGGCCTCAGTGCACGCCGTCAATAGCGTCCGTCAGAATAGTTTGTTGACAGAGACCGCGATCAGCGAAAGGATCTGCTGTGCGGGATGTCAAGTAGGATGCTAGTCCTAGAAGGTGCCCAAGGTAAGGTGGGGTTTAAAATCAGACAAGCAAAGTGACAGTCAAAGGTTAAAAACAATACAGTACAGTACCGCTCCCGGCTTCCGCCTCAGGAGTAAATGTTCTGAAAGCGCGCTAAATCTCCGCGCCTTTAAACAACGAAGGGGGGCGTGGCCTCGAAGGGGCGTGGCCTCAGTGCACGCCGTCAATGGCGTCCGTCAGAATAGTTTGTTAACAAATTCTTACTTCCTGGTTAAAGCACATCAACTCTTGGATTTGTAGAATTTCCATGAAATGTTGGGGGAACCTATTTATCTTTAAACCCTCACAACCCAAGTTTAAAAAAACACACAGAATCCTAATTTGCAAACCAGAAAGCGATGGTTCAGCATTGTCATAGGCTAATGTTAGTTTTGGGTGGGGGGACACGCAAAAATTCTATAACCAGGAAAACAGCGTCCCCTGGAGATGATAGCACGTGTATGTGTCACAATTTACCAATTACTGTTGGAAGTAATTTCTGAATGTATGGTGAGGGATATGTTTTATGCAAGCAAGCTGTGTTTTTTTTTTTTTTTTTAGAACGGGGCTCACTTTCACGCTAACAAACACTCCTACAATTAGGTGTTCTGCCTCCATTCACAGTTACACGTCATGCAGCAGCCTGGGAGACACAAAAGACAACACTATGTCCCATTAATAAAGGCATTTTAAAGCATCAGATAGACGGCAGTTGAGACAGAGGAATAAATGGGGAAACACCTTCACATTGAAGTAAATAAACAACAGATGTGCCATACAATCCAACTGCATGCAAAAGCGACATTTTTGCCAAATTTTTATCTTGTGCTGCAAAACAAGGAATCTTGCCGTTTCCCAAAGTGAATTCATTTTCTTAAACAAATGTGGTATTTTATGTGTAAACAATAAAGAATGGCAGTTATTTTGATGCTCGCTATCCGTTCCACACTGATCATGCTAGAGTGCCGTCTCAGACAGTATTGCTTCTTTAAACAAGCATTGGCATAGCCAATAGGTCTCGCTTTTGGGACCTTATAAGTATTTAGTTATGCAGCACAATATCCTTGGTGCAACAACATCAACTGTTGCATGACTTAACACTTAGAAGGTCCCAAAGGCGAGACCTATAGGCTATGCCAGTGCTTGTTTTTTAAAAAGGTGTGTGCGCGCAGTATAAAATAGTATTTTGTAACAAGCTTGGAATTCTGGATGGGCTTTTATTTTGAATGACCTGGGCTATATTCACAATCCAAATGTACACCTCTGCGCATCTCTTATGGCAGGACCACCCCTTTTTTTCCTTCCTCAAAATATATCGGCTCTAGTTCTGTCTGCAAGATGTATTGTTGCCAACTCTTTAACATATACATGGAGCAGACTGCCTATATCTCTCCCAAGTGTTTGTATTCCAATACATGGACGACTATTTTACATCTGTAGAAAACACTAAAATCACAATCTCAATTTATAAGCTCATATATGGTTTGAATAGTGAAAGCAACCCGTGTATTTTTAACTGTAGTAGGCTTTTTAAATGTTCTGTTAGGATTAGAATGAGAGCCTGATCTTGAGGTGGGTGCCTGATTGCTTTTATTTTTTTTACATTTCCCACATTGGTCTTGCCCTTAAGTCTTTCCTGTGTCTCAATATGGTACCTCTGCTGCTGTGCTGATTTCCACGTGCCCAGTATCTCTCTTCATGCTGCTCCATTGCACTCCTCCAGGGTACCCATGTACGAATCGCAGAGCACACACCAGCATTGTTCCCTTTGCTGCCCCTCCCCACCTCTCCCCTCCACATGCATCCAGTAATCTCCTAATGCCCCGTGTTATGTCTCGCTATGCTCTTCCACAATTTCCACTACCAACATCACCACACTGCATTAACTACTATTACAGCCACCATTAAACTATGAATAACATCACTGTTACCAACGCCACCATTTCTACTTACACGACTACCGTCTGTACATAATTGTGTGGCCAGGCAGTTCAAGGTACTGTATAGTCATTTCCTAGGGTCATCTGTAAAAGGCCTTAGTAGTTTTGACCGCCTGGTCCGTGGACAATCCGGTTTATTTTTTATGAATTTAGTAAATCTTTAATTGATTTTAGCTTTACTACAAGTGAGCCTCCACCTGTCATCCTTTCCTCGTTTGGAGTGCAGTTTTGAACATGAGAATATTTCACTTGCATAATTTTTCCAGTTCAGCATAAAATTTGGCCTCACCTGCAGGGGGTAATGGTAACTGCATTGGGATGCTTAAGAAACTGAATGTCTCGTAAAAAAGAACTTTTGGATGTCCCTTTCTCTCGCCGAATCCATGTTAGACCATTTATGTTAACGCAAGTGATGCTGCAGGGCTCTCTTGAAGCATCTCTCAGTATCAGTAAAATCCAGCATGTGCAAACTAAGCACTCTGAAGTGTTTGAGTGCTTTATGCTAGTTAGTTGTGTATAAAGCCGCCTGCTTATCACTCGAGTGATAAGGATTCTGAGCAAGGTAATCCATCTTGTCCGTCTAGTTGTATGATAACCTCTGTTTGTCTAATTGGTATGTAAAAAAGGACAATATAGGGGGGGGGGGGTGGGGGTCTGGCTAAATCTTTCCTGGCTTTGTTATGAAGGCATATATAAACCGGAAGGTGCTCTTGACGGCTTACTAAAACATAATAAGAAAAAAAAATGTTGGATTTAGGTAGGGGCCCTTTTTTGGTCTGTACATGCAGTGACCAAATAATGTCTATTGTGGTCTTGCAGCGAGGACTTTGTAATGGGTAAGAGACGCCATAAGAATTTTTGATGTTGTTCTCCAGATTGGGCAGCTGCTGATGCTTTTTGGTGGTAGGAGTGTGTGTAGAACTACTTCTCCTGGCTTGTCAGGACCAACCACATGTATTGATTTTGCTGTCAGGGTAATCTCTGGTTTACTAATTTATGTTGA
This sequence comes from Triturus cristatus, assembly GCF_964204655.1. Taxonomy (NCBI): domain Eukaryota; kingdom Metazoa; phylum Chordata; class Amphibia; order Caudata; family Salamandridae; genus Triturus; species Triturus cristatus. The sequence goes on along the minus strand of NC_140581.1, from coordinate 239,521,326 downwards.
TGTGACTGGAAAGGAAGCTTGCAAAATGTGCTGCAACAGTTGATCTGAAATATATTCTTGTGTAGGAAAATTCATGTGTCTTCTATTTGATTATCCAATTTTGGTTGGGTGGGTTTTGTGAGGAATGAGAGTGGTTGTGATATTACGGAAGTCACATTTTATTTGCTGGTGGAATTGGTGTTGACTCGGGCAGTGACTGAATTATATTGGGGGAGGTTAGCTTTGATTCCTAGCATTGGCATTTTGGATCCTTCCTCTGGGCCACCGGGGATCTGTCAAAACTGCTGTCTCAGTAGAGGAGTGTCTCCCTGCTGGCATTTGCCTCCTGCCTTTGAATGTTTATGGTTTTCATAGTACTTACTTGACTGCAGCTTTATTATTGATTTTGCTTTTGTTACAAGAGACTTGGTTCAAGGAAAGCCCTACTGTCTTGGTATTTACTTCAGTGGATAGGCTTCTGCTGTTGAACACCACTTGTCATTCTTCAGGTGTCTTAAGGCTACTTTTTAGGTCTCGCCTGGCGTAGGCTGCGTGCATGCGCAGTCTCGCTGGTGAGATTTAATGATATGAAGAATTTTCTGTAGGGGGCATTAAGCCCCGCCTCTCTTTTCCATTGGCTGGTGTCACCGTTTATGCTAAACTTTGGCCGGCCATTGGAAAAGAGCTCCTTGTGACGTATTCGCTCGGCTTTTTCGGCCGTCCCATTTGGACGGCCTCGCCTGCTGTGCGTTCGTCGCAAATGGTTTCTTATCTTTATGGGGCCAAACACAAGGCCTCATAAAGGCAAGAAACCCTTTAGCAGGCGAGGAAGCCGAGCAAATACGTAATGGCAAGCGCTTGTTAGCCTTGTTTATCTGAGGTGCTAATGAGCGCGCTGGAGCTACAGGGGTCGGTAGTCTGTGCTATCTGGCCGAATGAGGAGATTCTGTACTGGACGACGCTCAGGGCTATGTTTTCTCGTCCCTTGCTCGCACAACCATGTCGCGGATTTCATCCCGTCTGCACCTGGAGGCGATCCAAAGAACCCTTATTTTTTTGTACGGTACTAGGGTGGGCAGTCATTTACAAGTTTTGTAATCTTTCAAGTCTCTACCCCATGATAAAAGGCACAGCACGCCACCCCCCCCGTTCCGGGTGGATCCCTTTAACTGATGAAAAGAGGGGGCGCACAAATCTCCCCAACACCCTCGCCGGGACGCGTTCTGGATTATGGGCCGGGCACAGCCAGGCGACAGCTGGCTCCACAATAAGGACATTATCCGCCTCTTGTAGAGGCCCTCCACCCTGTAGCGTGAATTATGAGACGCCCCCCCACCCATCCCTCTTCAGGTTGAGCAATAGCCCTGAAGGAGGAGGGCAAGTGTGTGACGTGTGCAGCGTTCACTGGAAATGTACTTCCTCTTCTCCCTAAGTATGCCGGTGGAAGAAGTCCAGGGGAAAGAGGGTCAGCAGGCGGACGGGTGCTGTGGGCTGCCAAGACTACATTTCCCTGCATGCTCTCGATGCACAGAAAGCGGCTTTAGGAGGGGCGGGCGATGATCCTTGAGCCGAGTTTGCATAGGAGCCATTATGTGTACAGCCGGAGCGGCTTCGTGAACTCCACCCTCAGTAATACAAGGTGTCTTTGTACTCGTTTTAAAATGAAGATTGGAAAGGTAATGCGTGCGATCGTTTTTACTTTTTAATGCTTGTTTTGCTATTCCTTTTATTCCTCCATCCTGACGGGTACCACAACCAGCATCCCGAGTCTTTGCCCCCCTGCCCCCCGGCTTCATGGTCACGTGACCTCTGTGCTGTCTGACACTTCTTTAATTGTGGTGCAGATGGCGTTGAAAATATTTCGGGGAATGTGGGCAGATTTGCCACCTTCATACTGATGGGAGGAAGGGTTGGAGCAAGAACATCTGCTAGACTTCGAACATTTTAGTGTACATGGCCTTAATACCATCCGGGGGAATTCTGCTTTTCAATTGCATGACTTGAAACACTTTCCACCATCTCTGACCATAATGTTGGTTGGGAGGGAACATCGCCCCTGTTGCAGCCGAGTTCCCACTCCGACAACATTTAAATCGGGCCATAAGTCATTATGCCACTCGGTAGGATCAGAGTGTCCGCGCCTGAGGACGACCTTTAGAGGAAGTGGTTCTGAGGATAGCCTCAAAAATCTCCTCCAATGCTTTAGTTTTTTTAAAGTAGAGGGGCAACTCTCATGCTAAATGCGGCCGTCCTGCCATTTCTTTTCTATTTCTTTACTTTTGGTACAATCTTTACATGCATTTGCATTGTGACAGAACAATATATTCTCTCCTCTCTCTGTGTACATCCAGCCCTGCTGCCGGGAGCAGAGGTCACGGCGTAAGCCAGGCCGGGATTATGACATATTTCTTAATGGAGCTATAAAAGCTATGACAATTGATCATTTAGTTAAACTCTCACCGCTGCTATTGGCATTTATCCATATGTCACTAGCTCGAATCCCAGCAAGACCAACTCTGCCTCTAGTTGTTTGAAATGACAGAAACGGATACATTTAAATTGGTAAAATTGCCTCCTCATTTTTACAGCCCTTAAAAATGGCAGGCTCAGTATGAAGCGCTATTTAAAAAGCAAGCCGTTATTACGAAGTTACGTTTCACTGGAATGTGTTCAGTGTGGGCAATGCAGGACTACAAATTAAAGAAGCATTTGCAATGCAGTAAGCCCCGCATAATTGAACGTTTGAGCTATTGACGTTGCAAATAATAATGCAGCGCCAATATCTCAAACTTTCAAGAATGCGAGATCGTTGCAATGCAAATGCTTGTTAACTCTGCTTCTAAGTAGTCAGTTATTTCTATTCCTCTTGTGTAGTTGGTATTTTGGTTAGCTCAGTGAATTTCTGTCCCCTGAAAAATGTTGAAATGTGTTTAATTTCTGCATCACATCTGTAAGGTATAGAAAAAATTAGGGGGGGGGGGGGGGGAGTATGATTGCTTCAAGTAGATTTGTTGTGTTTACACTTTAGTTATCTGAAGCACCATTTGCAGGGGTGTTAAATTTAATAAAATATCTACTTGTCCATGGGGCAGATTGCTTCATAAATCTATTTGTCCTGTAACAAAATCCACTTGTCCCTTTTGTTCTATGTTATGCTGTGACAAATTATGATCGCAATCTCATTATATAAGCGCTCCAAAATAGCCTCTCTCATTATGCCAGTGCTCCTTCTTTAGTAGGGTTTGAATACTAGCAATTCCCTTATGTTGTCATGTTTCCACAGATCTAAATACTGTTGCTGTAGTTAATGGTAAGCAACAGTTCCAGGGTTGGTATGCCAGTTTGAGTCTGTGCAAACCTACTAACTTGCATGTTTTAAGGGTTTTCACCAACTCTTCACTAATCTTTTGCCATTCTGAGAAAGGTTGGAAATATACTCCTGACAATGGCAGACAAAAAACTTCTAGGGTTGGGAAAAAAGTGGTTGGAGGGAAAGTGAACTTGCAAACACTCAGATTTTTGCATGAGCAAATCTACACCTGCTATTTGCTAGTGCTAAAATGCTGTTAACAAATATTTTCAAGGAGTACTATTTCTTGTCCTACTTCTGTAAGTCTTGTGAATTCATGACAGTTGTATATCTGCACTTAATGCAGGGACATGAGTGCACTTTTGAGACTTTATTTAACAATTGGGCCCTGTAGGAGAGTAGGGTCTGCTATCCTATGGTCACCCCAAATTTTTGCTTTTTGCTTCACTGGTTTTTGACATATTGAGGCTGTGGGCCTGCCAATCAGACCCCCAGCCTGCTGTTCTCTCTACTAAATTAAAACTATGCACCCTAGGTGCATAACCAATTGGAAGTGGATCACCCTGTCAGCCCCTGTACCAGTGTACACTAGGTACCCAGGGCATTGGTGTACCCAAGGCCTGCCAAGGGCTGCAGCATGTATTATGCCACCCCAGGCTTGGCCTAACAATCTGACACAACTGGCTGATCACTCAGCTGGGGTAAGTTGGTGTAATCACCTCTTACTTAGGTGTAGTATACCTATACCTAACCTTAAATGGGACACCTGGTAACCTATAAGTCACTCCTATGGCAGGCCTTAACAATCCTGAAGGCAGAGTGCTTGGTTCCATGTGAGATGGTGCTCTGGCATGAGCTGAGCCTGTCTGCAGTGGTCGGAACAACTTCCTTCTACTGTTTCCAGATATCGTCATACCATATACTCTTAAGTGCATTATGAACCTCGCGGTTAAATGCTATCTTTGGTTTGGCTTTATCAAAACATGTCGAGTAAGGTGTCATACGAATTGGAATACTAACCCCTCGCCAATTCTGGCGACGGGGTTAGCATTCCACCCTTCTAGAGGGACACGACATGTACAGTGCCTGAAACCCGGGTAAAATCAGACATAGCCTCAGCTCCACAAAATGGATGCTGCCACCACCGACACAAGTCTGCCCTCCTGCTGCTGGGAGTCCTTCCAGCTTGGGAGGTGTGGACAAAGGGTTTCCTGCCAGGGGAGGTGCGTGCACCACCCCAGACAGGATTTTGTGTATTGGTCAGGTAGGGCTTGAAAGAAACCAGACATGCCTGTGGCTCACAAGGAGCCTCGGGGCATATGCCAGTTCAAACCGGTCCTGGGGCACACCAGTCCCGGGCCTGGGGCGAGCTGGACAAAGGATTGGGGGTGTAACCACCCCCCCTTCCTGGTCCCACCCATAGGGAGGGACCTAGCAGGTAGTCCGGCCCCTAGAATCCGAATAAAGGTAGGAGCTGTGTCCTAAGACTTCAGACATCCTGGAATCAACTTGAAACTAAGAAGAAGACGGGAACTTCGACATTCTGCTGCACAGAAGACTGAAGAAAATCTCCCCTGTGGTCAGGGAGTGACCACCTTGCTAACGCAAGCACCATCCAGCGAATCACCGTCTGCTTTGCCGCCGCCTCCCGCCGGAGCCCGAGCCCAGAGACTGACAAGACCTGGACCTCCAGACCTCTCACCGCCCGATCCACAGTCCCTGAAAAGAGGAGACCCGTGGAGGCACCGAGACACGTGGAGCCAGCCATCTTGGATCGACTACGACAAGCTGACAAGTGCAACAACCGAGGCTCCCTCCAAGTTGTGCTTTGGGTCCTGAGAAGCCCAACCCTCGAGCAGCATCTGCACCAAAGGTGAGCCCTCCAGCATCTCCACGATCTGCGTGGGGCCCTTCTGCATTTTGCCACTCGACGCGCCTAACCGGTTGCTGGCCCGCTGGCTAGTGGCCATCTTGGCGACGAAATCTACGACAAACACCGCTGGTCTGGTTGCTCCAGACTGGCCCTTGCTCCCCTCCAAAGGAGCAGTCCCTCTGACCTTGCTGGTCAGAACCATCCGCTTATTTCATCTCCTACAACAATTGCTTTTGCCAAGGCTTGTTTGCTTCGATCAAGTCGCCGACACCGCCGACAGCGAGAGCCTGCGTGGGACAGCTCGTGAGCCGACTCCTGGACGTCGTCGACCTTCAGGGACCACGTGGCTGCGGAGACAAGCTACCCCTCATCACCTGTTTGCACCCGACATCGCCTGGTACCCACCTGGTGCCACGCTGGTCACTGGCTAGTGACTGTGAACACTGTCCCCTCTGCTTACAGGTCTTCAACATCTCCGATCCACTCTTGGGTCCACTGCATCTCTCCCGGACCGACCGCCTGCAGCATCTTTGTCTTCAAGCTCAACGGAACAGATAGAAGAAACCCGACGCACTTTGAGGCCTATGCACCTGCTTCCTGTGGGTGAGGTAAAGCTGGTACTCCGGTGCCCAAGTGTAGTAATACATCTCTAGTGCCTGTGTTCCAAATCTTAAGTTCCTAGGTCATCCGGAAGATTCCTTTTGCAGTAACTTTGTACTTTTTACGCACCCATTGAAACCTATGGGAGCACGCGTGTGACTATTTGCTCTGCACACGCCACCCGTGGACCTCCTGGTCACTAACTGACGTTAGCTCCTTGTAGGCCCAGCGATTCTAGAGGCCCTAGGCCTTTTCCCTTTTCTGTTCGTGGTACTTATACCACTATTTTAGTATATGGTTCGAGTGGCCACCAGGGCCTATCCATATAAAGTGCAACTTCTGTGTATTCTGTGATAATCTTGTTTGACGATTTGTGCTCCTGTGCTCATAAAGAGACTAGGGGTTACTTTGAGAAATAAATACATATATATTTTGAATATATATCTGTGTGGTGTCCTTTCATTGGTATAAAAGGGGGTTACTATTGGTAAAACAGCCTGCTTAACACGCATCACGAGTTTAGCCTCAAAGACTGCTTAGCCTACGCTACCACTAGGGCAGCTAGTCCGAAAAGGTTGACTTACAACCACACCACAAGGGTTGCTTGGCATGGTACAAGGTGATCACTTTAACTAGTGAGCATCATATACCAGGCCAACTTCTCACATTGGTGAGCAGCGGTTGGATTTGAGCTTGCTGTGTTTTACCATTGTAATCTCTTGGTTACCAATTGAAAGATCACATAGGTACCTGTAGGTACATATAAAACAAGATTAGATATACATAAGTTCTACTGAACTTAGTTGTTGTAGAGCAAAGGGAGTAGCACACCCTGACTACAACTACTAGATAGGTTTAGTAGGTAAACCCAAGTGTAGGTAGATTGCAACACATCCACCCACACTTAAGAGCAATGGCCGGGGCAGAGGGGTCCACTGTACCCATCTCTGTTGAGAGTGACCCCCAGAGGGCACCATCCAGCTTTGCTACCCTTAATCAGAATGAGCTCAGGCATTTGGCAACTCTTAGAGGCCTTAAACAGCCCAAGAACCCAAACTCTGCTGAGCTCAGAGAGCTCTTACAGAATGATGAGAATCAGAGAGCACTCAAGAAAGCTTCCCAGTTAGCCCCCTTAGGGTCAGGAACAGGAGGCCCCCCTTCTGAAGATGCCACTGAGGTACCCCTTTCCAATAGTCACCCCTTAGATGGGATGCCTACCACAGAGGATGAGAGTGAAAAGGATACTGACAGTAGTGAGGATGAAGGGAGAACTAGCCCGGTGCCAAGTGTTATACTTGGCCCAGCTAAACTAAGGCTATTGGGGACTGACAGTGGGTTCACCCCACTGGATCTCCCCAGTGGACTTAACACAGGGCTTGGAAGGCAAAGGAATCGCTCAGGTGACTCCAATGCTTCCCATGGCTCTAGAGGCTCTCAAGGTCACTCCAGGAAAAGGATGACCACCCCTCAGAGGAGGGAACATGAGGCCAGAATGCAGGAAGCCCAGCTGAGGATCAGGAAGCAGGAGCTAGAAGTAGCCCTGATGGAAGAAAAACTGAACAAGGCTAGGCAACCTAGAGAGAGTGGGTCTATACCCACTGGTGGCAGCATTGTCCCTAAGGACAAAGATAGGGTTTTCGATAATAGAAACCTGTCTAAGGTTGTGCCCCCCTACAAAAGTGGGGATGACATCCACAAGTGGATAACTGCTCTTGAGAGGGCCTGCAAAGTACAGCAGGTTCCTGAAGACCAGTGGGCAGCAATCCTCTGGCTCTCCTTTGAAGGAAGAGGCAGAGACAGACTCCTCACTGTTAGAGAAGAGGATGTCAGAAACTACAGAGTCCTGAAGAGTGTTCTAGTTGATGGGTTAGGCTTAACCACTGAGCAGTACAGGTTAATGTTCAGAGACACCCAAAAGACACAGACTCAGGACTGGTCTGAATACATTGAATGTGCCACTAAGGCTTTGGAGGGTTGGTTGCTGGGAAGTAAGGTATCTGATTTTACAGGATTGTATAATTTGATGATGAGAGAACAGATTTTAAATAACTGTCAAAACCAGCAACTGCATCAACACTTGGTTGACTCTGATCTGACCTCTCCCCAAGAATTGGGAAAGAAGGCAGACAAATGGGTCAGAACCAGGGTTAAGCAAAAGAACCAGAACCAGGGCCAAGGGGGTGATCAGAAGAAAACAGACCAAAAGGGTGGAGATCAGAAACCTAAAGACCAGAAGTCTTCAACAGGGCCCCAAACTACTACTAAGGAGGGTGGGTCCCAACAGTCCAAAAAGAAGAAAGAAGGTCAAAAGAAACCCTGGTGCAATCATTGTAAAAATACAACTCACTGGACTAGTGATTGCAAAAAGGGTGGAGCCCCCAACACTGTTGCCCCTAAGGCACCTGCGCCCAGTACTACTGTTAGCAGTGTTGGTCCCCAGACAAAGGGTGTAGTGGGAATCACTATGGGAACTGAAGGAGATTCTGACTTAGACAGAACCCTGACACAGGCAGTCTTGATCTGTGATGGGGACATTGATTTGTCCCTGACTGTGAGCCCCAGTAACCTGGGCAAGTACAGACAGACCCCTTTAATTAATGACAAAGTGGCTCAAGCCTACAGGGACACATGTGCCAGTGTCACTATGGTGACACCAGGCTTTGTGGATCCTGGACAGTACATACCAGGTGAGAACTACCTGGTGACCAATGCCAGCAATGCCACTACTTCACATAGTGTGGCAGTTGTTAACTTCTCATGGGGAGGGGTAACTGGCCTCAAAAGGGTTGTGGTTAGTGCAGACGTCCCAGTAGAATGTTTGTTGGGCAATGACCTAGAGAGTTCTCTATGGTCAGAAGTGGAGTACAGGACTCATGCAGAGATGTTAGGTATATCATCACATGTCCTTGCTGTGACCAGGTCACAGGCCAAAAAGTGCCTCACTGAACCAAAGGTCTTGGATCCTGGAACAATGGACCAAGCACCTACCAAGAAGAAGAACAGGAGGGTCAAGGCTGTGCCTTCCCCCCTGCCTCAGAGTGATGATCAGCCTTCCCAGGAAGCTGATCTAGAGGACCCTGAAGGAACTGTCCCTGAAGAGCTTGAACCTGACCAGGTTGAGTTTCTGGGGACAGGGGGACCTTCAAGGGCTGACTTGAGGCAGGCTCAGTTATCCTGTCCCTCTCTTGAACCCCTCAGACAGCTGGCTGCTGCTGAGGCTGCTGGGAATGCTCAAGGTACCCATAAAGTGTATTGGGATGAAGGGCTCCTTTATTCAGAGGCTAGAGACCCCAAGCCTGGTGCAACCAGGAGGTTGGTTATACCTCTGCAATTTAGGGGCTTCCTCCTTACCTTGGCCCATGATATTCCTTTAGCAGGACACCTAGGCCAGAACAAGACCTGGGACAGACTTGTCCCTCACTTTCACTGGCCTCATATGAATGAAGATACAAAGGAGTTTTGTCGCTCCTGTGTTACCTGCCAAGCCAGTGGCAAATCAGGTGGCACAACAAAGGCCCCCCTGATACCACTACCTGTGGTGGGGGTTCCCTTTGAAAGAGTGGGAATAGACATAGTGGGTCCCATGGATCCTCCCACTGCATCTGGGCACAGATTTATACTGGTGGTAGTGGATCATGCCACCAGGTATCCAGAGGCAATTCCCCTTAGGACCACTACAGCACCTGTTGTGGCCAGGGCCCTGCTGGGAGTATTCTCCAGAGTGGGGTTTCCTAAGGAGGTAGTATCTGACAGAGGTACCAACTTTATGTCAGGATACTTGACAGCTATGTGGAAGGAATGTGGTGTCAACTACAAGTTCACCACCCCTTATCACCCACAATGCAATGGGCTTGTTGAGAGATTCAACAAGACCCTAAAGGGTATGATCAAAGGATTACCTGAAAAGCTCAGGCGAAGATGGGATATCCTTCTACCCTGCCTTCTGTTTGCTTACAGAGAGGTCCCACAAAAAGGAGTTGGCTACAGCCCCTTTGAATTGTTGTTTGGGCACCCTGTGAGAGGCCCACTGTGTTTGGTGAAGGAAGGATGGGAGTTACCTCTCAAAAAGCCTAAGCTAGACATAGTGGACTATGTACTTGGTCTCCGCTCCAGGATGGCTGAGTATATGGAGAAGGCATCTAAAAACCTTGAGGCAAGCCAGGCCTTACAGAAAGCTTGGCATGACCAAAAGGCTGTCTTGGTTGAGTATCAGCCAGGACAGAAGGTATGGGTGTTGGAGCCAGTGGCCCCAGCAGCACTCCAAGACAGATGGTCTGGACCCCATACAATCCTGGAAAAGAAGGGAGAGGTCACCTACTTGGTGGACCTAGGAACTCCCAGGAGTCCCCACAGGGTACTCCATGTTAACAGGCTTAAAGCATATGTTGACAGGGCAGACATGGGCTTGCTCATGGCTACAGATGAGGGACAGGAGGAAGAGAGTGACCCTCTCCCAGACCTGTTGTCTCAGAACCCTGAGGATGGCTCAGTTGAAGGAGTGACCCTTGGAGGCAACCTCACTGCCCATCAGCAGACTGAATGTAGACAGGTTCTACAATCATTTTCACATATGTTTTCCTTGATACCTAGTCAAACTGACTGGTGTACCCATGTTGTGGACACTGGTGACAGTCTGCCTGTAAAGAACAAACTTTACAGACAACCTGACCACGTCAGGGACTGTATAAAGGCTGAGGTACATAAAATGCTGGAATTAGGTGTCATTGAACCCTCAGAGAGCCCCTGGGCTAGCCCAGTGGTTCTGGTCCCCAAACCTCACACCAAAGATGGCAAGAGAGAGATGAGGTTCTGTGTGGACTACAGAGGACTCAATGCTGTCACCAGGACAGATGCACACCCTATTCCAAGGGCAGATGAGCTCATAGACAAACTAGCTTCTGCAAAGTTTTTGAGCACATTTGACTTGACAGCTGGCTATTGGCAAATCAGATTAGCTGAGGAGTCTAAGGCCAAAACAGCATTCTCAACCCCAGGTGGGCATTATCAGTTTGTGGTGATGCCCTTTGGTCTGAAGAATGCACCTGCCACCTTCCAAAGGCTGGTGAACCAAGTCCTTACTGGGTTGGATGACTTTTGCGCAGCATATCTTGATGACATTGCTGTCTTTAGTTCCACCTGGGAGGATCACCTGATCCACCTGAAGAAGGCTCTTGAGGCTCTGCAAAGGGCAGGCCTCACTATCAAGGCTACTAAGTGCCAGATAGGGCAGAGTAAGGTTGTGTATTTGGGCCACCTTGTAGGTGGGGGCCAAGTTCAACCACTGGAGAGTAAGATACAGTCCATCAAGGATTGGTCCCCTCCAACCACCCAGACTCAAGTTCGAGCTTTCTTGGGCTTGACTGGGTATTACAGGAAGTTTGTTAAGAACTATGGGTCCATTGTGACTCCTCTTAATGATCTGACATCCAAGAAGATGCCCAAAAAGGTTCAGTGGACAGTAAGCTGTCAAAAGGCATTTGATGACCTGAAGGAGGCCATGTGCTCTGCACCTATCCTGAAGAGTCCTGACTACTCCAAAGAGTTTATTGTCCAAACAGATGCTTCTGAGTTGGGTGTGGGAGCTGTGCTGTCACAACTTAATGTAGATGGTCAAGACCAACCCATTGCTTTTATTAGCAGAAGGTTGACCCCCAGAGAGAAGAATTGGTCAGCTATTGAGAGGGAGGCCTTTGCTGTGGTGTGGGCCCTGAAGAAGCTGAGGCCATACTTGTTTGGCACTCACTTCAAGATTCAGACCGACCATAAGCCCCTCTTGTGGCTAAATCAGATGAAGGGTGAAAACCCCAAACTGCTTAGGTGGTCCATTTCCCTACAGGGGATGGACTTTACAGTGGAGCACCGGCCAGGTACTGACCATGGGAATGCAGATGGTCTCTCCAGGTACTTCCACTTAGGACATGAAGACGAGACTGGTCAAGGCTAGTTTAATGTCCCAGCGTTTGGGGGGGGGTTGTGTAGGAGAGTAGGGTCTGCTATCCTATGGTCACCCCAAATTTTTGCTTTTTGCTTCACTGGTTTTTGACATATTGAGGCTGTGGGCCTGCCAATCAGACCCCCAGCCTGCTGTTCTCTCTACTAAATTAAAACTATGCACCCTAGGTGCATAACCAATTGGAAGTGGATCACCCTGTCAGCCCCTGTACCAGTGTACACTAGGTACCCAGGGCATTGGTGTACCCAAGGCCTGCCAAGGGCTGCAGCATGTATTATGCCACCCCAGGCTTGGCCTAACAATCTGACACAACTGGCTGATCACTCAGCTGGGGTAAGTTGGTGTAATCACCTCTTACTTAGGTGTAGTATACCTATACCTAACCTTAAATGGGACACCTGGTAACCTATAAGTCACTCCTATGGCAGGCCTTAACAATCCTGAAGGCAGAGTGCTTGGTTCCATGTGAGATGGTGCTCTGGCATGAGCTGAGCCTGTCTGCAGTGGTCGGAACAACTTCCTTCTACTGTTTCCAGATATCGTCATACCATATACTCTTAAGTGCATTATGAACCTCGCGGTTAAATGCTATCTTTGGTTTGGCTTTATCAAAACATGTCGAGTAAGGTGTCATACGAATTGGAATACTAACCCCTCGCCAATTCTGGCGACGGGGTTAGCATTCCACCCTTCTAGAGGGACACGACATGTACAGTGCCTGAAACCCGGGTAAAATCAGACATAGCCTCAGCTCCACAAAATGGATGCTGCCACCACCGACACAAGTCTGCCCTCCTGCTGCTGGGAGTCCTTCCAGCTTGGGAGGTGTGGACAAAGGGTTTCCTGCCAGGGGAGGTGCGTGCACCACCCCAGACAGGATTTTGTGTATTGGTCAGGTAGGGCTTGAAAGAAACCAGACATGCCTGTGGCTCACAAGGAGCCTCGGGGCATATGCCAGTTCAAACCGGTCCTGGGGCACACCAGTCCCGGGCCTGGGGCGAGCTGGACAAAGGATTGGGGGTGTAACCACCCCCCTTCCTGGTCCCACCCATAGGGAGGGACCTAGCAGGTAGTCCGGCCCCTAGAATCCGAATAAAGGTAGGAGCTGTGTCCTAAGACTTCAGACATCCTGGAATCAACTTGAAACTAAGAAGAAGACGGGAACTTCGACATTCTGCTGCACAGAAGACTGAAGAAAATCTCCCCTGTGGTCAGGGAGTGACCACCTTGCTAACGCAAGCACCATCCAGCGAATCACCGTCTGCTTTGCCGCCGCCTCCCGCCGGAGCCCGAGCCCAGAGACTGACAAGACCTGGACCTCCAGACCTCTCACCGCCCGATCCACAGTCCCTGAAAAGAGGAGACCCGTGGAGGCACCGAGACACGTGGAGCCAGCCATCTTGGATCGACTACGACAAGCTGACAAGTGCAACAACCGAGGCTCCCTCCAAGTTGTGCTTTGGGTCCTGAGAAGCCCAACCCTCGAGCAGCATCTGCACCAAAGGTGAGCCCTCCAGCATCTCCACGATCTGCGTGGGGCCCTTCTGCATTTTGCCACTCGACGCGCCTAACCGGTTGCTGGCCCGCTGGCTAGTGGCCATCTTGGCGACGAAATCTACGACAAACACCGCTGGTCTGGTTGCTCCAGACTGGCCCTTGCTCCCCTCCAAAGGAGCAGTCCCTCTGACCTTGCTGGTCAGAACCATCAGCTTATTTCATCTCCTACAACAATTGCTTTTGCCAAGGCTTGTTTGCTTCGATCAAGTCGCCGACACCGCCGACAGCGAGAGCCTGCGTGGGACAGCTCGTGAGCCGACTCCTGGACGTCGTCGACCTTCAGGGACCACGTGGCTGCGGAGACAAGCTACCCCTCATCACCTGTTTGCACCCGACATCGCCTGGTACCCACCTGGTGCCACGCTGGTCACTGGCTAGTGACTGTGAACACTGTCCCCTCTGCTTACAGGTCTTCAACATCTCCGATCCACTCTTGGGTCCACTGCATCTCTCCCGGACCGACCGCCTGCAGCATCTTTGTCTTCAAGCTCAACGGAACAGATAGAAGAAACCCGACGCACTTTGAGGCCTATGCACCTGCTTCCTGTGGGTGAGGTAAAGCTGGTACTCCGGTGCCCAAGTGTAGTAATACATCTCTAGTGCCTGTGTTCCAAATCTTAAGTTCCTAGGTCATCCGGAAGATTCCTTTTGCAGTAACTTTGTACTTTTTACGCACCCATTGAAACCTATGGGAGCACGCGTGTGACTATTTGCTCTGCACACGCCACCCGTGGACCTCCTGGTCACTAACTGACGTTAGCTCCTTGTAGGCCCAGCGATTCTAGAGGCCCTAGGCCTTTTCCCTTTTCTGTTCGTGGTACTTATACCACTATTTTAGTATATGGTTCGAGTGGCCACCAGGGCCTATCCATATAAAGTGCAACTTCTGTGTATTCTGTGATAATCTTGTTTGACGATTTGTGCTCCTGTGCTCATAAAGAGACTAGGGGTTACTTTGAGAAATAAATATATATATATTTTGAATATATATCTGTGTGGTGTCCTTTCATTGGTATAAAAGGGGGTTACTATTGGTAAAACAGCCTGCTTAACACGCATCACGAGTTTAGCCTCAAAGACTGCTTAGCCTACGCTACCACTAGGGCAGCTAGTCCGAAAAGGTTGACTTACAACCACACCACAAGGGTTGCTTGGCATGGTACAAGGTGATCACTTTAACTAGTGAGCATCATATACCAGGCCAACTTCTCACAGGCCCCTAATTAGGTCTGGCGTTAACCATGACCTTTTGTGTTTATCACAATTCTGTCCCTCTCTATCGGCTAGCTTCATTGTGAGTGACCGCATTCTGTTCTTTCACAAGGAGCATAATCGACAGTCGTTTTGTTCAGTACCAGGAACTGATGTGGCAATGTGTGCTTTTTGAGACAAAAACAATTTTTGCTGTTGCTAATGTTTGTTATAATGGTGAGGGGCCAGCAGCTTCCACACCAATACGTTTTTACAAATACCATGCCAAAACAAGATACACATTGACAAAAACAAAAGGTTGACCACCAAGTTCAGACATTTTGGCTTTGCCAATGCTTGTTTATTTTTGTTTCCCATGATCTTATTGAAACTGGTTACACTGATTTTTCCATTATGAATATTTTGAGAAATCCTAGCGTACGTCAACACATTTTACTAAATGATGCTGCAAAGAAATGGTACCTAACATTTTACAGTAGTTTAGCAAAATGCTTCCTATTTGCTTTTTTTTTGTGAACATTCTATTTTGAAAGCAAAGAATCATCAGTCTTGCTTTCAAGCTTCTGAAAATATTTGCATCTAATCAGAGAGCATTCTGGGAGCATTATACATAGCCCCATATTGCTAAACTGTGAAAACGTGTGTACACATTTTTATACTGGAACTACTGTCACTAGTTCAGTCCCGAGTTTACAACATTTACTTAGAGCGCTCACTCTAATAATAAAAGCTTTGCTTTAATGAACCATAAATACAAGTTTGAACAGCATTAACACATGGACTCAACTATTATCTTAACTGCAGACAATGCCCGTCCCAGATCCATAATGTGGTACTGTACACTGGCAGCCAAAGGGTTTGTGCTGTAGGGGTTTGGGCCTACTTGTCCCAGGGGAAAAAAGAAAACTTCTTGTCCTTGACCCCAAACAATATGTCCTGGGGGTCGGGCTATAGGAATTCCACAACCCTCCATGTGAAATCTGTCACCAGGATGTCCGTGAGACCTCATCAAATCCAAAGTGATATAGGCTTCTTAATGTAAGGGGAAACAGATTTTCCAACTTGCCTCTTTCAAAAGACTTTTTAGTGTTTGGCAACGTCAGTAAAGTGAGTTTGACTGACATGTCAAACTCCGCCTACAAGAGTGTGTGTTAGTGGAACATTTGTGGACATGTGGTCTTGGGAGTTTTAAATATTTAGCTAGGGTGTGTACAGAGTCAAGCCTTTTTTTGTTTTTAAATACACAACGAAAAACAAACACGCCAATTTAATTTGAAATATAATTTTTTTGCTGCTTAATGCTAATATTAACATAACATTTTCCATCTTTTTCAGGTGTTTGATTTTCCGCTAATGAGAAGAGGATAAACGTTGGTGAACTACAAACCGTACTCATGATTCCAATATGCCCAGTTGTGTCCTTCACCTATGGTGAGATTAACCTCTGTCTTTCATAAATGGATGACTACGCATTTTAAAAAAGTTTGCATAATATTTTTGCTAATATGCATGTCTGACCCATTATATATATTTTTTTTCTCATTCTTCTGTGTTTCTTGTGAATACTAAATCACAGTGCCAAGCCGGCTGGGTGAGGAGGCCAAAATGGCTACTGGCAACTACTTTGGATTTACTCATGGTGGTGCTGCTCAGTATGGGTAAGGTATCTTTTTCTAAGTTGGAGGAATTAGAGAAACAATACATTGTGATTTTGAAGATTGTAATTAAGTAGCTTGATCTCTGTCTAAACTGCTTTGCAGAGTGGCATGAATATGAGCCAAGAGTGCATGTTAATGGAATGCATATGAGGGTACGATGGGGGTGGTGGGGCAGGATGAAACTTCTGTTTAGATTGGGCTGTAGTTGTAGTCCGCTTCTTGAAGTTATTTTCTGATGCATTGGACTGATTGAGGGGCAGTCTGAGATTCAACTGATTAGTCTAGAACCTTAGGCCAAAGGGAGCAGATTTACAAATTTTTCTTTTGACATCTTCTGGATCTCTCCTCTTGCAAGGTGAAAACTGCAGGTTGACACCACCGTAGATGAGGATTTTGACAGTAAAATAGTTTAGATTACACAGGTCTTTATGCTGACAGTGGGTGGACGGGGTCAATGAAGGTGATATGGTAAAATGTCCTTTTGTGTACTATGTAGTGGGCAGTGGCATGCAGAATTACACGACTAGGCAGGCCATTGTGGTGGAGTGAATACTGACCAGCATGGCATCACAGATGTCTGTGTGAGGACTGGACAATTCGCAAAAGATGTTTGGATGCTATGAGACTTGTAGTTTATTTAGGTACATTAGTTGGACCCAGGTGGTCTAGACTTTCTTTTTCAAATAATTTTATAGATACGTTTGGAACTAAGGTGTTGGTTCAAAGGTTGCTGTGGAGAAAGGTATTTGAGGTTCATGTAGTATCTAACCCGGGATCTGAGTTTGGAGGAAACCAACTTTTTAGTTTGAATTGTTATGTTATTCGACATTAGTATAATACGAACAGATTTCTGTAATTTATTTGGAGGGATCATCAAAGACAACAATAGTTGTTGGCAGACAACAGAACTGTGTACAGATATATATGTCTATATACCGCTACTGGTTAGTTATAGTTGGGTCAGCTGTTCCATAGCAAAAGCTTTTTTTGTGTTGCTAATAAATACTTTCTGACTCGGCCGGGCTGACACACACGACTGGGGGGCTGAACCCCGTGAGCCCAATGGGTGTTGCGCGCCTGCCTGGGCACGTGGGTGTTTTTGACGTTGCTCCTATGTACTGTGGCAACCCTGCTTCGTGACGTGAATACAGGCATGGCACAGGCGAGAAGCCAACCATCCGAAGAAAAGCTCAGGGGAGCAGCGAGCTAGACAGAGCGTTGTTGGTCCAAAGATGCATTTGGTCCGTGTGGCCTCCATTCTATAAGTAAGATTTAGCGTGGAGTACCTGAAGAGAGCCGCAGTAACCATGCTCTTAGAGATGAATGCTTCGCGGAGCAACGCTTGATCAAGGAGCGCAATGTGGGTGCCGTATTAGCAACAAAGCCTTAGTGCTTGGGAAAAGGCTTACTTGCACTCTGGAGGAGACGGATGACCTTGGAATAGGACTTGGGGCCCCTGAACTCCTTGTTCCTGATTAGAACTTATGTCTACAACTGAGGAATGCGGACACTCAAAGACTACTTCCCTCAGAAAGTGCATCACACTCGCACAGCAAGTAAAGTGGTACATGTGAACAAGCATTGGCATAGCCAATAGGTCTCGCCTTTGGGACCTTATAAGTATTTACTTATGCAGCACAATATCTTTGGTGCAACAACATCAACTGTTGCATGGCTAAACACTTATACGGTCCCATAGGCGAGACCTATTGGCTATGCCAATGCTTCTTTATTTGAAGGGGAGGGTGCCACATGCCCCCCCTCGCCGACCCTGATAAGGCCCTGGGGCGCCCAGGCCCACTAGTAATAATAAAAGACAGGGACACCGCGCTGCCCCCCCCACCCCCACCCAGTGAAGTTATTGGCCCCAAGTATCCCATCCCTTGAGGCCCTCACTATGAAAGGTTAGTGCCCTGGTGCACCCGCACCCACCATACTCTTGTGGGGGCTACAGGGTGAGACCCAGGGCCCCCGCTGGCTTCCTGCATGCAGAGGGAGCCAGCATTGCTCCTGCCTGGAGGGGGCAGCTACTAACTTGATCAGTTTGCCTGTCCGCATCACTGCAGGCAGGGAAACAGATCTAAAGACTGCTCCCAGCTGGCAGGAACATTTTACTGCTGGATGGGAGCGGACATAGCATGTGAGCTGGCCATGGGGGATGGGGGTCATGGGGGCCATTAATAGCTCAGGGAGGGGAAGGAGGGTGGGGCTGGGGGTGGGTTGCCTGGGGCCTCCCCTTATTTGCAAATTTTGGCCTCTGGGTGGGCTTCACTGGGGGCTATATTTGGCTCGGGGGAGGGGCAGCGTGGTCCGCGTCTTTTATTGTAACTAGCGGCCCTGGGGGATGGGGGCCCCAAGGCCTTATCAGGGCCGGCAATGTATCATGTGGCACTCTCCCTTTTAAATAAAAAAACTGACCTGGTAGATGAGGTCCACGGTGGTGAGGTTGAGCTTTACATATGGTAATAAAATGGTACTTTACGCAAAAAAAAAAAAAAACAGAAATTAATTGGAAAAAACCAAAAGTTAAAGTTACTTTATAGTTAGGTGAATGTCAGTGACAACATTAAGGTTTTGAAAAAACACAGAAATTCACCAGTTATAGTTAGAGCAGCTAACCATAGCTTGTGCCCCCACCATGCACTGCTTGTCATTTATGACATCACTGATCTCAGATGACATAATTGATGATATCACTGATGACCTCCTCCAAGAATCTTTTTTTTTTTTAAATAAACAAATTTTTATTTTCAGCATCAAGGACAATGTCAAGGATGATACACAACAGTGCATTGAACATGGCATCAATAACATCAATCAGGGAAGCATTGACAAGCAGATGTAAAGACTCCACCCCCATCCCCCGCCCCCCCACCCCTCAAACCATGCCCCCCAGCCATTTCCCCCATATCTTGCGGAATTTTTTGGGGCAGCCCCGGGCAGCGTATAACGACCGCTCCTGGGCCGCACACCAATCCACCCCTCTACTCCAAGTAGCCCTTCTAGGTGGGTCTGGCTGTGACCACACGGCCGCTATATCCCTCTTAGCTACCATTAAGGCAGTAGTGATAAAATACTTGTCGTTACGGGACCCATCCAGCCCGTCCGTGATGCCCAGCAGAGCCATTTTAGGCTCATGGGGGACCTCCCATCCCAGGACCTCCGCTAGGTCGGCCTCAATCGCTGCCCAGTAGTCCTCCAGGCGGGAGCAAGACCACACCATATGGAAGAAATCCGCTGGAGCCACCCCACAGCGAGCGCAGGAGGCGTCCACGCGGAGGCCCGCCCGGTAGAGGCGGTCCGGAGTCAGGTAAGCGGCGTGGAGGTAATAGAGCTGGATGAGCCGCAGCCTAGCGGAGGTGGTGAGCGATCGAGGGGCCATAAGGGCGTCCCTCCAATCCGCATCATCTAGGGGTCCCACCCAGACCTCCCATCGCTGCCTCAGTCCAGTCCAGTCTACCGGGGTATTGTTAATCAGGGATTTGTAAATGCGGGATATTCCACCCTTCCCCAGGCACCCCAACATCACCTGAGCTTCAGGTGGGCTATGAGAAGGCAATCTGGAGTCGAGAGGGACGTGGGCCCGAACCGCATGGCGTAGCTGAAGGTAGCGATAGAATTGGGAAGACTGCAGCGAGAAGCGGGTCTGAAGCACCTGGAAGGAACACATGTGGCTCCCCCGCCATATATCACCTAGAGTGGAGATCCCTAGGAGATCCCATTGCCGAAAACCCGCCAGTCCCACCACCTCCCGAAGCCATGTCCCGTGCCACAGCGGTGTGAGCTGTGTTTTCATCCCCGACCATCGAGTGTGCCTCAGAGCTGCACGCCACGCGAGAAAAGGGGCCCGCACGACGCCAGGGAGCGACAGGGGGACCGATGCTCCATAGAGCATGTTTTGGATAGAGGAGAATCCGAGGCATTGCACCTCGAGGCGGTAGGCCGGATCGCTCCATCCATTCGAGAACCAGTCGTGGATCACCAGCAGCTGGGTGGCCAAGTAATATAGATGTAGGTTAGTCATGCTCAGGCCGCCGTCGTAGGAGGGGACCCTGCAGCGATCTAAGGCCAGCCGGGGCCTGCCGCCGCCCCAGAGGAATTTGACCACCATCTTATCCAGTTCCCGGAACCACGGGCGCGGAAAGGAGCACGGGGTGTTTTGTAGCATGTACAGAAACTTGGGGAGGATCATCATCTTATAAAGGGCGACTCTCCCCAACGGATTCAATGGGAGTGTCTGCCACCGGAGCATATCCGATCTGGTTTTGTTGACTATGGGAGCCACATTGAGGGCCCAGCAGAGTTCCGGAAGGAGGGTGACTCAGATCCCCAGGTATTTAAAGGAGAGTCTCCGGAGGGGAATGTCCGATTGCCAGTCGAAACAGTCCCGTGACGGGTGTAGCGGGACTAGAACGGATTTTTTTAGGGTTCAGGTGAAGACCCGACGCTTGGCCAAACCGACGGAGGATCCGGCGGACCCGGGGCCCCGAGGTCGCTGGATCAGAGAGATAGAGGAGGACGTCGTCCGCATACAGGGCGATCTTATCGGGGGTCATACCTGGCCAGTCCCACCCGCGAAGAGCGGGATCCGAGCGAATCAAGACCGCCAGGGGCTCCATGGCCAGAGCGAAAAGGAGGGGTGAGAACGGACATCCCTGGCGCGTTCCACGATCTATGGGAAACGGGCGGGATAGAGCTCCGTTGACTAAAACACGGGCCCGCGGGCTCGCGTATAGGACCGCAACCATGGCACGGAACTGGGGGGCCGAAGCCCATATGCTCCAGGACCTCGCCCAGGTACTCCCACCCCACTGAGTCGAAGGCCTTTTCAAAGTCGACCAGCAGGAGGGCCAGATAGGGGGAGAGGCGGCTGCGGTGCGCTAGAGCGAGGTGCAGGCGCCGCAGGCAGTGTCTGGTCCCCCGTTCCGGCATGAATCCACATTGGTCCGGGTGGACCAGGGAGGCAAGAGATGGGCGCAGCCGCTGCGCGAGGACCGTGGCATAGATTTTGAGCTCGGTGTTGATAAGGGATATCGGTCGGTAATCCGAGCAGGACTCTGAAGGGAGCTGCGTCTTAGGGAGGACAACTATGGTTGCTGTGTCCGTCTCGGGCCGGAACGAACCCTTCTCCTCCGCGTCCGCAAAAAGGTCCAGAAGCCTCGGGGCCAGTGTCTCCCGATAGTGAGCGTAGTATTCCTGAGGGAACCCATCAGGTCCCGGGGTTTTCCCGGGCGCCAGGCGGCTGATCGCGGTCTCGATCTCCTGCAGCTCGATAGGTGAATCGAGGGTCTCTGAAACCTCGGGCAGCAGCCGCTTGAGCACCGTTCCATTCGTCCCCAGCAACTCCTCCAGGGAGAGCGTGGACGGCCGGCGTCGGTACAGCCGGGAGTAATAGCCAGCGAACGCCTGGGCCATCGCCACCGAGGCCGTGTGGAGGCCGCCCGCAGAGTCCGCGATGGCTGGAATAATCCTGCCTGCCCGAGGGTAAGTAGCCAGCCGGTGGAGAAGAGTGCCGTTTTTGTCCCCCCAGCCGTATACCCGGGCCACCGAGGAGCGCCACAACGTCTTTGCCGCCTCCAGGGAGTGTAGGCGAATTTCTTCCCGCAGGAAGGCCAAGCGACGCGACCGGGTGCTGTCTCCCAACTCCCCCAGGTTGCGCTCCAGTTCCAAGGCTTGAGCTTTGCAATCCGCGAGTTTCTGGGATTGAGCTCGCCGTTGCCGTTGCAGATGCCCCTTAGCGGCCCCCCGAATAGTCGCCTTGCCGGCCTCCCACAGGACAGCAGGGGAGCCCGCGTTGTGAGAGTAATAATCGGCTATCTCGCCACCGATCACCCTCCGAAAAGCCTTGTCGTGGAGGAACCAAGCGTTCAAACGCCACATTGGACGGGCAGAGAGGGGGGGGGGGGGCCAGGAGCACCGGCGAGTGGTCCGAGAGGCCCCTCGGGAGAATGCGCGCATCCTGCACTCCGGCACAGTCGGTAGATGGGACGAAGATGAGGTCGATCCGGGCATGGGAGTGATGTGCCGCCGACGTGTGGGTGTACTGGCGAGCCCGCGGGTGCCAGATCCTCCAAACATCACAGAGGCCCTGAGATTCGGCCCAGGTCGAAAGCTGCTTTGCCCGAGTGACGCGGGCCAGGGATACCGAACCCGTCGAGTCCAGATGGGGCGCGTAGACCGCATTAAAATCCCCGCCAAGGATAAGAGAACACGCCGGAAGCTTCGGGAGGAGGTCCCCGGCGTAAGAGAGGGCCGACGACAGGAGGGAGGGAGCCGCGTAGAGGGACATCAGGGTGAGGGGTCGCCCTTCCAGAGTACCACATACCACCACCACCACCATGCCCAGGGGGTCCAAGCGCACCTGGGTCAGGACGAAGGGAAAGGATTTGCGGAGCAGGATAGCTACCCCTCGGGACCCCCGTGCAAAACCGGAGTGCCACACCCTGTCATAACCATAGCGGGACAGAAAAGGACAATTATTGCCCAGAAGGTGAGTCTCTTGGAGGAGGAGCACATCAATCTCCGCGCGTTGCGCATATTTGAGGACCGCCATGCGCTTAAAACGGTCTAGAAGACCATTAACGTTCCAGGACAGTACACGCACGGCGGCCCTAGGAACAGGTGGGTCAGTCATAGTCCAGGACCGAAGAGGGGGCCATTGGAGGCGCGGCTGGGCACGCCCCTACAAGGAAGGGACAGCGGGACATCTGGCAGAAGAGCAGGTCAAAGAGTACAAGATGCCTTGGCACAACAACAAAGAAGGAGTAACCCCCCCATCAACAAAACCTTCCCCATGAGGAAGAAACAAACCAACCCCAAACCCCCACCCCCCACCCTATACTTCGAAAACAGAAGCATCTGTCGCCCGAACCAAGTGAAAGAACCGCCAAGCTAGAACGCTCGGGCTTGAGCACTAGTGGACCCCTGGTACAACGGAAATCAAGCCTGATTCACCTGCCCTGGCCAAGAGCAACATTAACAGCGGAGCACTCCAGCCCCCGCCTGGGCACCCCCCCCACCCCCCCAAAGAAACACAGAGAGTCAAATGGCAGGACTGCGTGAGAGGTCTGAAGTATCCACCAAGGTGGGTCGCAGGGCCCGTAAGCCGGGGCGACACGGCCTGTCGCCCGTCAGCTGCGGGACTGGCGGGCGTAGTCGAGGAGGCAGAAGATGCTCTCGACCCCCGGCGCGGCCGTCCCCCAGAGCGAGTGGTGATCACCTCCTCCGCTGTGCGCTCCCGGGGTAACGTGCGGTGCCGCCGGCGGGTCTTCGATGTCCGGGGCCTCCCCCGTCCCCCCTGCACACCCGCAGGCGAGCCGCGCCCAGAGCGGTGCAGAGGATGCTCCTCCGTCAGCCAGGACCAGGCCGCTCGTGGCGTGTCGAAGAACAATGTCTTGTGCTGGAAGATGACCCGGAGGCGGGCCGGAAACTGGAGCTGGTACTGGAGGCCCAAAGAACGCATCTTCTGCTTCACTTCAGTGTAGGAGCGGCGCAGTTCTTGAACTTCGCGAGTGTAGTCCGGGAAGATCATAATTTTGTGGTTTTAGTAGTGGAGGGTGTCAGTGCGCCGGGCCTCGCGGAGAATGGCGTCTCTGTCTCTGAAATTCAAGAGTTTGAGGGTGAATGGCCGGGGGGGCGCCCCAGGGGGCCTGGGGGCCAGGGCGCGATGAGCCCTCTCCACCACGAACGAAGCAGAGAGGCTGTCCGCCGGCATCCAGGATCGGAACCAGCGTTCCATAAAGTCATCCACCCGGCCCGATTCGACCCCCTCCGGGAAACCCACCAGGCGCAGGTTGCTGCGCCAAGCGCGGTTTTCTGTGTCTTCGACACGGCGATGTAGCTCCTTAGAGTGGGTGGTCAGCTCCCGAACCTGGTCCTGGAGATGGCGGATGTCATCCTCTGCGGTGGATACTTGTCATGATCCTCGCGAGCCATGTGGCTTCCAGACAGCAGATCGGCGCCACCCGGGGGTATCTAACAGCGCGGCAAAGGAGCGCACTCCTAAGGCCGACTACAAGTCCCAGAAGACCTCGGAACATCCAACGGCGGAGCACCGGAAGCGGGGTCGGTCACATGACCGCAGCTATAAGACCATCCCCCTCTGGAGAAACGGCGCTTGACAATCCGAGGAGGTTCCCTGAAGACAGCGCTTAGCGGATGGTATTCCCCGCTGGAGGACGAGCGCTCGCTTACCATTGCAGCATCGTGACTTCCCTGTCCAGTACCCGTTGTTATGCCGCTCCTGAAGTCTCCCTGGTTCCCGTTCTTGCCTGAGGTACCTAGAGCCGGTATCAGGTAGGACACTCCGTCGGGAGGAGCAGGAGCCCCCGTTTGCATAATCATCTGCTAGGCAGTGACGTAACTGCCGTAGCCCAGAGTCTTTCCCGAGGAATTCCCGATTTCCGTCTCCTTCGTCTGCGTCCTGCGCGAACAGCGCGAGGAGGCGTGGAAGCCCTGCCGCTTACTTCGACAATTGTTGACAGAGAGAGAACACCATATTGTTTAGATAGGCATTGCTGGATACTGCCACGGTAGTGAGGTTAACTACCGCGTGGGCATCAACAGAACGAACTGGTTCTGCACAAGCCATACCCTATCTACCGTTTCCAAGACCGTGATGCCAACGGTCTCCCTGACTGGGGAATCGAAGTTAGCGCCCACAGTAGGTGAGTGGTGGCCCTTGAGAGGGGAGCAGGGAGGTAGGAGGTAAGTGGTACTTCCGTCCCTAATGCTGTGCCTTGTCTGTCTCCCCCTTACTGCAGCTTACTAGAGCACTACCCGTCAGACCATCCGGTTCCGAGACAAGCGGAACCGATCCTTCCCTTCATTCGTTCCTCTCTTTTCCCCCCTAAGTGCCTCTACCACGCGTTGGTTGTTTTGGTTCGCCAGCGTGGGGTTGCACCAGTGGGAAGGGAGAACTATTCTACACGCCATCGTTCCTGCCGATCGATCCGCAGGTTAGTAGGAGCCTAGAGTATACGGCTACTGCCGGCCTGACAGATTGTCAAGCCCACGTATACCTTTCGGCCTGAACGATGGACTCCAATGTCGTGTTGACCTCCCTGTTGGAAAGCATTACGGCTTTACAACAGGAAGTGCACGATTCTAGGTTAGAGAACCAGGATATGAAAAGAGAAATGAGTACCTTGCGTAGGGAGGTTGCAGGCATTACAAGACAAGGCCCTAGCAAGAGTACATATATAAAGGATTGGACCCTTCCCCCGCCTGCGACACGCACAACCCCGGTAATGGGGGGTGGTGCTACTGGTACAGGGTCCTTTACTCCTTCGGGCACGCCCCAACCTCCACAGGATTCTGCTCCGACAGTACATGTCATCCAGACTCATGGTATACCACTAGCTCCCCCCGAAAGGTTCTTTGGGGACCCAAAGAAATTTGAGACCTTTCTTAACCAATGCCGGCTACACTTCCTTTGCAAACCAGCGATCTTCCAAGAACATACCGCCAAGACTTCCTTTATGATGTCGTACATGGGGGGCAATGCAGCCAGCTGGACTATTCCGTTGATGGACAGAAACGACCCGGTGCTGCACAACTTCCACGATTTTTGTACCGCACTAAGAAGATTGTTCGACCGCAAGTCGCACATGCTATCCTTGGATCGGGAATTGCTCACTCTGAGACAAGGCACGCAGGACCTGCTATCGTATATCACGACCTTTAATCGATTGGTGGTGGAAACCGACTGGCCTACCGAGAAACGCTCCACCCTCTTTTACCAAGGTCTTCGAGGGGAGCTGAAAGACGTGTTATCGCAAGTGGTTCAGCTGCCTCCCACTTGTGAGGAGCTGATTGATCTCGCGGTGCAATTGGAACATCGCCTACAAGAACGGAAGACGGATAAAGGCCGAGGTGAGAACCGCTTCCCGTTGCCCAGAATGCGATCGCT
Organism: Triturus cristatus; assembly: GCF_964204655.1. Lineage (NCBI taxonomy): Eukaryota > Metazoa > Chordata > Amphibia > Caudata > Salamandridae > Triturus > Triturus cristatus. The sequence continues at coordinate 239,495,274 of NC_140581.1, read as the reverse complement.
CCCCGAAGACCGTCAGAAGACCATAGATCTCAGCGAACCTATGCAGATCGGGGGAGTGCGAGGTCCTCTTACCCCCGAAGAACGGGAAAAAAAGAAGACAACAGAAGCTGTGTCTTTACTGTGGGAAGAGCGGGCATTTTATCAGGGAATGTCGCGCGAGAGCCAAGGCCCCGGAAAGACCCGGTCCCCCACAGGTACCTGCAGCGACCTTCTCACAGGAGTCGGAAAACTAGAGAGCCCACGACAGGAAGGGATCACTGCCATGGGTACCGATTCGTCACGGATCCCCCTTGCACTCGCTAACACTATGCAACCCGCCGTAGCACACATCAATGTGTGTGTAACCTTATGGATCACTGAAAACAGCCTGCTAGAGGTGGCGTCCTTGTTGGATTCGGGCGCCACCGGAAATTTTATGGATCTCCAGTATGCTCGACGGTTTGGGGTGCCATACGAAAAGAAGATGATACCCGAAATAGTGAAGGCTGTAGATGGGAAGACCTTAACCTCCGGACCGGTTAGGTATCACACCGTTCCCCTGAAAATGAGGGTGGGGGAAGAACACTACGAAGTCCTGCAGTTTGACCTGATAGACGCGCCTCAATTCCGTTTGATCCTAGGCATGCCGTGGCTAACGCTACATGACCCGGTAGTACGATGGGCAGAACGTACGGTGTCACTGACCTCTGAGTATTGCAAAACGCACTGTACTCGGCACGTCTTGCAGGACAATGGTTCCAGAACACAAGCCAGTTTCCTCGCCGAAGGTCGGGAAGAAGCCGAGTATTGCTGCGCTGTATCCTTACCCAACGAATATCTGCAATACCAACCGGTGTTCGACAAACAAACAGCGGCCACATTACCTCCCCACCGAACATTTGATTGTCGGATCGATCTACACCCTGGAGCGGACATTCCCTGCAGTCGTGTATACGCTCTAACAGAACCAGAGACCCGTTACCTCAAGAAATATCTGGAAGAGAACCTGGAATCAGGATTCATCCGCCCTTCCTCGTCGCCGGCCTCGTCGCCCCTCTTTTTCATCGCCAAGAAGGACTGCGATGAGTTACGAGCCTGCATCGATTACCGCGCCATCAACAAGATAACCATCAAGAACCGGTACCCTCTCCCTTTGATTCCCGTATTGCTAGACCAGCTCAAAGGGGCCCGAATATACACCAAGCTTGACCTTCGAGGTGCATACCATTTGGTTCGCGTGAAATCTGGGGACGAATGGAAGACGGCGTTCCGAACGAAGTTCGGTCTCTATGAGTACCAAGTAATGCCATTCGGGCTATGCAACGCCCCAGCAGCATTTCAGTTCTTCATGGATGAAGTTCTCCGAGGTCTGCTGGAGGTGTGTTGTATAGTCTACATAGATGATATACTCATCTATTCGTCCACCTTACAGGAGCACATCACCCATGTGCAGGAAGTGTTGACACGTCTTCAACGACATTCGTTGTATGCCAAGTTAGAGAAATGCTTATTTCATGTACAGGAAGTTGCCTTCCTAGGGTACATCATTAATGCACAAGGGTTTCAAATGGATACCGCCAAAGTAGATGCAATCACTTCCTGGAAGGCCCCAAGCCACGTTAAGGCGGTACAACGATTCCTGGGGTTCGCCAATTACTATAGGCGTTTCATAAAGGATTTCTCGAAGGTAATCCACCCCATCTCTCGTCTACTAAGAAAAAATACTCCTTTCGTCTGGGATCAAGAGGCGGAACGGTCTTTTCAGGAACTAAAACGGCGGTTCACAACAGCTCCCATTTTGTTACACCCAAATACTGACCTGCCGTTCGTGGTGGAGACGGATGCGTCTCAATACGCCATAGGAGGAGTGCTATCACAACGGCACCAACAAACGGGGCAACTCCATCCGGTGGCGTTTTATTCCAAGAAACTCTCCCCGAGTGAGGTGAACTACTCCATTACGGACAAGGAACTACTGGCCATTAAACGGGCGTGCGAAGAGTGGAGGCACTATCTGCTAGGGGCAAGCCATACTGTTGAGATGTACACTGACCATAGAAACCTTTTATTCCTGAAATCGGCCAGAGCCCTCACACCACGTCAGTTACGCTGGTCCCTATTCTTCTCAGATTATGACTTTCTCATCAAATACAGACCTGGACCCCAGAACGGCAAGGCCGACGCCTTATCCCGTATGGAAGACACCATACCCCCTGAAGAGAGCCTACCCTCCGATCCACCGTCGATCCTGCCCAGCAAGGCGTTTGCTCATCAAGTGCATGCTCTCACCTCGTCGGACGAATACCTTGAGGCTGTAAAGGCGTCCTTAACGGACGTCAACATTTCATCCTGGATACAAATCGACCCAGCCCACAGAACAAAAAGAGGGGACTTCCTGTTCCAGAACGATGCCTTATTTCTCCCGCAGAAAGCACAACAACAGCAAGCGATTGCCTGGGTTCATGATTCCGCGCTAGGAGGTCATATGGGGGAATACAAAACCATAGCAGGACTTGAAAGATCCTTCTGGTGGCCCACATTACGAACAGATGCCAAAGAATATCTGAAGAATTGTGCCATCTGTGCGCAGAGTAAGGTCAGCCATTCGAAACCAGCAGGGCTGTTGCGTCCCATACCCATTCCACCAGCCCCATGGCATACAGTATCGATGGATTTCATCGTGGAGATGCCACCCTGTGAAGGTTACACCACCGTGCTAGTAATTGTAGATCACTTAACAAAGATGGGCCACTTCGTCCCTCTCAAAAGACTACCCACGGCGGGCGAACTGGCTCTGGTATTCCTACAACATGTGGTGAGAGCGCACGGACTACCAAAGGTGCTTATCACAGACCGAGGATCCCAGTTTACCTCACGCTTTTGGAGAAAACTATGTGACACTATGAACATTGATGCCCGTCTATCCACAAGTTACCATCCCCAGACGGATGGCAAAACAGAACGTCTGAACCAGACATTAGAACAGTACCTGCGCTGCTTTACCCTCCAAAACACCATGGAGTGGTACCCCTTAATATGGTTAGAGTTCGCCTACAATAACGCAGAACACACCACCCTAGGGTGTTCCCCGTTCTTTTGTCTTTATGGTTTCCACCCCGACATTCTTCCATTCGAGTGGCCTGTAGTCTCTACACACCCTACAATCCAAGAACACCATACACATCTCCGCACCATTCTCCGAGAAACCAAACTCCATTTAGAGACAGCGCAAAACACACAAAAACTATACACTGACAAAAAGAGAACGCCAGAACCCGAGTATAGGGTAGGAGACAAAGTATGGTTATCCACCAAGAACTTACATCTAAAGGGGGTGGGTAAATTGGCACCCAAGTACGTAGGGCCATACAGAATAGACCGCGTCCTGAATCCCGTTGCGGTAAGACTAAGCCTTCCTGCCTCCTGGAAAATACATCCTGTTTTCCATGTTTCCCTTCTCCGGCCATGCCCTGCCAACATGAGACTACCTCTGACTCCCCTCCCAGTGGAGGTAGAAGGGCAAGAGGAATATGAAGTCCAGGCCTTATTAGACTCCCGACAAGTGAGGGGAAGAGTGCAATACCTGGTAGAATGGAAAGGGTTTGGGCCGGAAGAACGGACTTGGGAACCAGCAGCTAACTTACATTGTCCACAACTACTTCGACAGTTTCACGCCCAACATCCTGGTAAACCAGGACAACCGCCGAGACGGCGGTCCTTGAGAGGGGGTACTGTCATGATCCTCGCGAGCCATGTGGCTTCCAGACAGCAGATCGGCGCCACCCGGGGGTATCTAACAGCGCGGTAAAGGAGCGCACTCCTAAGGCCGACTACAAGTCCCAGAAGACCTCGGAACATCCAACGGCGGAGCACCGGAAGCGGGGTCGGTCACATGACCGCAGCTATAAGACCATCCCCCTCTGGAGAAACGGCGCTTGACAATCCGAGGAGGTTCCCTGAAGACAGCGCTTAGCGGATGGTATTCCCCGCTGGAGGACGAGCGCTCGCTTACCATTGCAGCATCGTGACTTCCCTGTCCAGTACCCGTTGTTATGCCGCTCCTGAAGTCTCCCTGGTTCCCGTTCTTGCCTGAGGTACCTAGAGCCGGTATCAGGTAGGACACTCCGTCGGGAGGAGCAGGAGCCCCCGTTTGCATAATCATCTGCTAGGCAGTGACGTAACTGCCGTAGCCCAGAGTCTTTCCCGAGGAATTCCCGATTTCCGTCTCCTTCGTCTGCGTCCTGCGCGAACAGCGCGAGGAGGCGTGGAAGCCCTGCCGCTTACTTCGACAATTGTTGACAGAGAGAGAACACCATATTGTTTAGATAGGCATTGCTGGATACTGCCACGGTAGTGAGGTTAACTACCGCGTGGGCATCAACAGAACGAACTGGTTCTGCACAAGCCATACCCTATCTACCGTTTCCAAGACCGTGATGCCAACGGTCTCCCTGACTGGGGAATCGAAGTTAGCGCCCACAGTAGGTGAGTGGTGGCCCTTGAGAGAGGAGCAGGGAGGTAGGAGGTAAGTGGTACTTCCGTCCCTAATGCTGTGCCTTGTCTGTCTCCCCCTTACTGCAGCTTACTAGAGCACTACCCGTCAGACCATCCGGTTCCGAGACAAGCGGAACCGATCCTTCCCTTCATTCGTTCCTCTCTTTTCCCCCCTAAGTGCCTCTACCACGCGTTGGTTGTTTTGGTTCGCCAGCGTGGGGTTGCACCAGTGGGAAGGGAGAACTATTCTACACGCCATCGTTCCTGCCGATCGATCCGCAGGTTAGTAGGAGCCTAGAGTATACGGCTACTGCCGGCCTGACAGATTGTCAAGCCCACGTATACCTTTCGGCCTGAACGATGGACTCCAATGTCGTGTTGACCTCCCTGTTGGAAAGCATTACGGCTTTACAACAGGAAGTGCACGATTCTAGGTTAGAGAACCAGGATATGAAAAGAGAAATGAGTACCTTGCGTAGGGAGGTTGCAGGCATTACAAGACAAGGCCCTAGCAAGAGTACATATATAAAGGATTGGACCCTTCCCCCGCCTGCGACACGCACAACCCCGGTAATGGGGGGTGGTGCTACTGGTACAGGGTCCTTTACTCCTTCGGGCACGCCCCAACCTCCACAGGATTCTGCTCCGACAGTACATGTCATCCAGACTCATGGTATACCACTAGCTCCCCCCGAAAGGTTCTTTGGGGACCCAAAGAAATTTGAGACCTTTCTTAACCAATGCCGGCTACACTTCCTTTGCAAACCAGCGATCTTCCAAGAACATACCGCCAAGACTTCCTTTATGATGTCGTACATGGGGGGCAATGCAGCCAGCTGGACTATTCCGTTGATGGACAGAAACGACCCGGTGCTGCACAACTTCCACGATTTTTGTACCGCACTAAGAAGATTGTTCGACCGCAAGTCGCACATGCTATCCTTGGATCGGGAATTGCTCACTCTGAGACAAGGCACGCAGGACCTGCTATCGTATATCACGACCTTTAATCGATTGGTGGTGGAAACCGACTGGCCTACCGAGAAACGCTCCACCCTCTTTTACCAAGGTCTTCGAGGGGAGCTGAAAGACGTGTTATCGCAAGTGGTTCAGCTGCCTCCCACTTGTGAGGAGCTGATTGATCTCGCGGTGCAATTGGAACATCGACTACAAGAACGGAAGACGGATAAAGGCCGAGGTGAGAACCGCTTCCCGTTGCCCAGAATGCGATCGCTCCCCGAAGACCGTCAGAAGACCATAGATCTCAGCGAACCTATGCAGATCGGGGGAGTGCGAGGTCCTCTTACCCCCGAAGAACGGGAAAAAAAGAAGACAACAGAAGCTGTGTCTTTACTGTGGGAAGAGCGGGCATTTTATCAGGGAATGTCGCGCGAGAGCCAAGGCCCCGGAAAGACCCGGTCCCCCACAGGTACCTGCAGCGACCTTCTCACAGGAGTCGGAAAACTAGAGAGCCCACGACAGGAAGGGATCACTGCCATGGGTACCGATTCGTCACGGATCCCCCTTGCACTCGCTAACACTATGCAACCCGCCGTAGCACACATCAATGTGTGTGTAACCTTATGGATCACTGAAAACAGCCTGCTAGAGGTGGCGTCCTTGTTGGATTCGGGCGCCACCGGAAATTTTATGGATCTCCAGTATGCTCGACGGTTTGGGGTGCCATACGAAAAGAAGATGATACCCGAAATAGTGAAGGCTGTAGATGGGAAGACCTTAACCTCCGGACCGGTTAGGTATCACACCGTTCCCCTGAAAATGAGGGTGGGGGAAGAACACTACGAAGTCCTGCAGTTTGACCTGATAGACGCGCCTCAATTCCGTTTGATCCTAGGCATGCCGTGGCTAACGCTACATGACCCGGTAGTACGATGGGCAGAACGTACGGTGTCACTGACCTCTGAGTATTGCAAAACGCACTGTACTCGGCACGTCTTGCAGGACAATGGTTCCAGAACACAAGCCAGTTTCCTCGCCGAAGGTCGGGAAGAAGCCGAGTATTGCTGCGCTGTATCCTTACCCAACGAATATCTGCAATACCAACCGGTGTTCGACAAACAAACAGCGGCCACATTACCTCCCCACCGAACATTTGATTGTCGGATCGATCTACACCCTGGAGCGGACATTCCCTGCAGTCGTGTATACGCTCTAACAGAACCAGAGACCCGTTACCTCAAGAAATATCTGGAAGAGAACCTGGAATCAGGATTCATCCGCCCTTCCTCGTCGCCGGCCTCGTCGCCCCTCTTTTTCATCGCCAAGAAGGACTGCGATGAGTTACGAGCCTGCATCGATTACCGCGCCATCAACAAGATAACCATCAAGAACCGGTACCCTCTCCCTTTGATTCCCGTATTGCTAGACCAGCTCAAAGGGGCCCGAATATACACCAAGCTTGACCTTCGAGGTGCATACCATTTGGTTCGCGTGAAATCTGGGGACGAATGGAAGACGGCGTTCCGAACGAAGTTCGGTCTCTATGAGTACCAAGTAATGCCATTCGGGCTATGCAACGCCCCAGCAGCATTTCAGTTCTTCATGGATGAAGTTCTCCGAGGTCTGCTGGAGGTGTGTTGTATAGTCTACATAGATGATATACTCATCTATTCGTCCACCTTACAGGAGCACATCACCCATGTGCAGGAAGTGTTGACACGTCTTCAACGACATTCGTTGTATGCCAAGTTAGAGAAATGCTTATTTCATGTACAGGAAGTTGCCTTCCTAGGGTACATCATTAATGCACAAGGGTTTCAAATGGATACCGCCAAAGTAGATGCAATCACTTCCTGGAAGGCCCCAAGCCACGTTAAGGCGGTACAACGATTCCTGGGGTTCGCCAATTACTATAGGCGTTTCATAAAGGATTTCTCGAAGGTAATCCACCCCATCTCTCGTCTACTAAGAAAAAATACTCCTTTCGTCTGGGATCAAGAGGCGGAACGGTCTTTTCAGGAACTAAAACGGCGGTTCACAACAGCTCCCATTTTGTTACACCCAAATACTGACCTGCCGTTCGTGGTGGAGACGGATGCGTCTCAATACGCCATAGGAGGAGTGCTATCACAACGGCACCAACAAACGGGGCAACTCCATCCGGTGGCGTTTTATTCCAAGAAACTCTCCCCGAGTGAGGTGAACTACTCCATTACGGACAAGGAACTACTGGCCATTAAACGGGCGTGCGAAGAGTGGAGGCACTATCTGCTAGGGGCAAGCCATACTGTTGAGATGTACACTGACCATAGAAACCTTTTATTCCTGAAATCGGCCAGAGCCCTCACACCACGTCAGTTACGCTGGTCCCTATTCTTCTCAGATTATGACTTTCTCATCAAATACAGACCTGGACCCCAGAACGGCAAGGCCGACGCCTTATCCCGTATGGAAGACACCATACCCCCTGAAGAGAGCCTACCCTCCGATCCACCGTCGATCCTGCCCAGCAAGGCGTTTGCTCATCAAGTGCATGCTCTCACCTCGTCGGACGAATACCTTGAGGCTGTAAAGGCGTCCTTAACGGACGTCAACATTTCATCCTGGATACAAATCGACCCAGCCCACAGAACAAAAAGAGGGGACTTCCTGTTCCAGAACGATGCCTTATTTCTCCCGCAGAAAGCACAACAACAGCAAGCGATTGCCTGGGTTCATGATTCCGCGCTAGGAGGTCATATGGGGGAATACAAAACCATAGCAGGACTTGAAAGATCCTTCTGGTGGCCCACATTACGAACAGATGCCAAAGAATATCTGAAGAATTGTGCCATCTGTGCGCAGAGTAAGGTCAGCCATTCGAAACCAGCGGGGCTGTTGCGTCCCATACCCATTCCACCAGCCCCATGGCATACAGTATCGATGGATTTCATCGTGGAGATGCCACCCTGTGAAGGTTACACCACCGTGCTAGTAATTGTAGATCACTTAACAAAGATGGGCCACTTCGTCCCTCTCAAAAGACTACCCACGGCGGGCGAACTGGCTCTGGTATTCCTACAACATGTGGTGAGAGCGCACGGACTACCAAAGGTGCTTATCACAGACCGAGGATCCCAGTTTACCTCACGCTTTTGGAGAAAACTATGTGACACTATGAACATTGATGCCCGTCTATCCACAAGTTACCATCCCCAGACGGATGGCAAAACAGAACGTCTGAACCAGACATTAGAACAGTACCTGCGCTGCTTTACCCTCAAACACCATGGAGTGGTACCCCTTAATATGGTTAGAGTTCGCCTACAATAACGCAGAACACACCACCCTAGGGTGTTCCCCGTTCTTTTGTCTTTATGGTTTCCACCCCGACATTCTTCCATTCGAGTGGCCTGTAGTCTCTACACACCCTACAATCCAAGAACACCATACACATCTCCGCACCATTCTCCGAGAAACCAAACTCCATTTAGAGACAGCGCAAAACACACAAAAACTATACGCTGACAAAAAGAGAACGCCAGAACCCGAGTATAGGGTAGGAGACAAAGTATGGTTATCCACCAAGAACTTACATCTAAAGGGGGTGGGTAAATTGGCACCCAAGTACGTAGGGCCATACAGAATAGACCGCGTCCTGAATCCCGTTGCGGTAAGACTAAGCCTTCCTGCCTCCTGGAAAATACATCCTGTTTTCCATGTTTCCCTTCTCCGGCCATGCCCTGCCAACATGAGACTACCTCTGACTCCCCTCCCAGTGGAGGTAGAAGGGCAAGAGGAATATGAAGTCCAGGCCTTATTAGACTCCCGACAAGTGAGGGGAAGAGTGCAATACCTGGTAGAATGGAAAGGGTTTGGGCCGGAAGAACGGACTTGGGAACCAGCAGCTAACTTACATTGTCCACAACTACTCCGACAGTTTCACGCCCAACATCCTGGTAAACCAGGACAACCGCCGAGACGGCGGTCCTTGAGAGGGGGTACTGTCATGATCCTCGCGAGCCATGTGGCTTCCAGACAGCAGATCGGCGCCACCCGGGGGTATCTAACAGCGCGGTAAAGGAGCGCACTCCTAAGGCCGACTACAAGTCCCAGAAGACCTCGGAACATCCAACGGCGGAGCACCGGAAGCGGGGTCGGTCACATGACCGCAGCTATAAGACCATCCCCCTCTGGAGAAACGGCGCTTGACAATCCGAGGAGGTTCCCTGAAGACAGCGCTTAGCGGATGGTATTCCCCGCTGGAGGACGAGCGCTCGCTTACCATTGCAGCATCGTGACTTCCCTGTCCAGTACCCGTTGTTATGCCGCTCCTGAAGTCTCCCTGGTTCCCGTTCTTGCCTGAGGTACCTAGAGCCGGTATCAGGTAGGACACTCCGTCGGGAGGAGCAGGAGCCCCCGTTTGCATAATCATCTGCTAGGCAGTGACGTAACTGCCGTAGCCCAGAGTCTTTCCCGAGGAATTCCCGATTTCCGTCTCCTTCGTCTGCGTCCTGCGCGAACAGCGCGAGGAGGCGTGGAAGCCCTGCCGCTTACTTCGACAATTGTTGACAGAGAGAGAACACCATATTGTTTAGATAGGCATTGCTGGATACTGCCACGGTAGTGAGGTTAACTACCGCGTGGGCATCAATAGAACGAACTGGTTCTGCACAAGCCATACCCTATCTACCGTTTCCAAGACCGTGATGCCAACGGTCTCCCTGACTGGGGAATCGAAGTTAGCGCCCACAGTAGGTGAGTGGTGGCCCTTGAGAGGGGAGCAGGGAGGTAGGAGGTAAGTGGTACTTCCGTCCCTAATGCTGTGCCTTGTCTGTCTCCCCCTTACTGCAGCTTACTAGAGAGATATCCGTCAGACCATCCGGTTCCGAGACAAGCGGAACCGATCCTTCCCTTCATTCGTTCCTCTCTTTTTCCCCCTAAGTGCCTCTACCACGCGTTGGTTGTTTTGGTTCGCCAGTGTGGGGTTGCACCAGTGGGAAGGGAGAACTATTCTACACGCCATCGTTCCTGCCGATCGATCCGCAGGTTAGTAGGAGCCTAGAGTATACGGCTACTGCCGGCCTGACAATACTCTGGATTCGGCTTCCGAGATGCGGGTGGTGGCATTCCGCAGGTCCTGCCGGAGGAGAGCAACATCCACCTTGACCTCTCCCACCATGCCTTCAAGGGATGCACGGGATGAGTTGATGGCCTGCAGGATGGCAGCAAGGTCCGCAGCGGGGGCCGGGGCCGGTTCGCCAGTGGGGCCGGACCCCTTCTCAGAGGTCGTGAATTTGTCCATCCTGGTTTGGGTGGCCCCGGACGCCGGCTTGGTGGCCCTGTCTTTACCCATGGCGGGGGCGGCGTTCAGCGAAGCCGGGCAACAGGATGAAGACCCCCCCCGCGGGATGAGGACGAGTGCCCGGGCTGAAGCGGAAGCAGAAGGAGGGACGGCCGGGGGGTCTCGCAGTGAGAAGTGGAGGGGCACCGCCCGCCCCAGCGGGACTCCCAGCGGGACAGCCGATCTGACCCCCGGCCACAGTCTCGCCCGTTGCCCTCCGCCGACAACGTGAGGGTCAAGGTCCCGGGCCCTTAGAGATTCCCCCGAGTGCCCCGCAGCCGAGAACCTCCAGGCCCCGACTCCTGCGCACAGTCCACCTCTCTGGGGCTGCGCCTCACCGGTATGGTCCCCCCCCACAGCCCCAGGGGGGGGCAAGTCGTCACTCGGCGGGTCTCTTCGGCCGGGGCCCAAAGCGATGGGAGGGGGGTGGGGGGGGGGAAGGAACGGCACACTCGCCCCCCCCCCGACCGCCGATGTGCGGCCCGAGTCAAGAAGGGCGCCTCTGCGCCCGGAATCCAGCAAGCGACCTCGGGCCCGTAGGACCAGTGCAGCACTGCAGCCCGGGGGAAGAGGGAGAGGGGGGGGAGCTGGGGACCCGAGCCCCCGGCTGCCGATGTACAGCCCGATGGGGGGGTCTCCCCTCCGCACCCGGTCTCAGACGGTCCCACGCAGCCGCATTCACCGCCCGCCCCACAGCTTCAGTCCACTCGGGGGGGGGGGGGGGGCGCGCAAAGGCAGGACTGCTTACTTCTTTCCGCTGTCTTCCGTCACAGGGGGTCGTCGCCCCACTCCCGGGTCTCAGCGATGTGCCAGTGGGGGAGGGCCGCGCCCCCCTGGTGCCGCCAGGACCCGCGGAAGCCTCGCGGCCGCCCTCACCTCGGCCTCTGCAGGATCCGGCCTGTGGTCCTCGTGGGCGCCGCGGGCTCAATTGTGCAGCGCGGCTGTGCCAGAGCTCCGCGGCCGCCACCATCTGCCGCCGGTCAGGATCTGCGATGTCTGAGCGGGTCCCGCAATGTCCGCGGCGCCCCCGGATCAGGCCTGGGACAGCCGGGCAGCTCCCCAGGTCACTGCCGCCCAGAGCGCGCCGGCCAGGGCAGTGCAGGAGGGAGTTAGAAGGATCAGCGGGGACCGGCGCTGGGAGCCTCACGGAGAGGCGTCCATGACAGACAGGCGCCACCTAGCGCTCCCTCCTCCAAGAATCTTATATACACATTGCTCTATAAATGGTTCTTGCATTAGAACATAAAAAGTAAGTGCAAAATAGCTCAGAATAATAATATGTAGCATAATTACTACTATCATACATATAACTCCATAGGTAAAGCAAGTTTGTGTTGTGTACAACATTTACCCTATACTATACACTTCATGGGTAGCCGAGTTCATGTTGACTATGAACCACAGATGAAAGGGTAACCTGTCCTGCACACTGTATTCAATCTGTATACAGCTGTTCAGGGAAAACCATGTTCATCTAGATACTGAAGCCATGTTACATAACTAATACCCTACTCCGGATAGTCTTTACCTGTATCAAACCCCTCACACTCACTGATCCCAAATTGACAAAAGAAGTGGATATACGAAGAAAAGTGGGTACTGTTAACCTTGTTTTCTCTATGGAGGGAGTTTACTCTGTACCACACTGTTTGCAGATAGTGACATTCTCATGAGAAATACACCACAGAGTATTAAAAAGAATCTACTAAGAGCATTGTACGCTCTATGAAAAACTTGTCAATAAGAGAAGCTCATAAGATAATGTCATCAGTAATGTCATAAATGATGTCAGAACCAAAGTGCATGATTGACGGAGTATTGAACAATGCAAGTACTCTCCCCCAGTCAACTGATCTGGGTTTAATCCATCGTCATTATTTAGCTCACTCAGCCACCCCAGTTCAGACATGGCCATATGCAAATCAGTCTGGCCCTGTGCCTCATGGGAACAGTCCAGCCCGAACTGCCAAGCCATGTCTTCCCTGGACCGGAAACAAGCATCCTGGGACCGGTGTCTGGCTAATCGGCCGTCATCAGCCAGGCTAGCTTGAATCCAGTGGCAAAGTGAGCAAGGGAGGACCTGGCTTGGTAGTTCGGGCTGGACTGATGCCATGAGGCACAGGGTCAAGACTGATTTGCATATGGCTGGGTTCAAACTGGAATGGCATGGTGAGCAAAAAATCGATGGCTTTAGGCCCAGATCTCTCTACTGGGGTGAATGTATGACATTGTTCTGCATTCTGTCTATCAACTGTTTTTATAAATGATGTCAGAACATTGTCATGAGTGATGTAATATGTGAGGTCATAGGCTGTGCATGGCCAGGTTGAATGTTCTAGTTGGCTCTGCGGACCATAACTGGTAAATTTCTTTTTTTTTTTTTTTTGGTCAAAATGTTAATGTCACTAATATATTCACCTAATTATAAAGTTACTTTAACCTTTGGAGGGGCGCTAGGTGGTGCCGCGCAAGATGGCTGCACTAACGTGAGGCTCCTGCCGCCCGGTGCCTAAATCTGACATTTATCCTGCTCACAGGCATCTGAGCCTGCCGTATATGCCTGTGCCGCAAGACTGCCGCTGGAGTAACTGCCGGTCCGAGTCTTGGCCTGCTGGTGATCGCCTACAGCCGTGGGAGGGCTGGCTGTTCTGCGCCGCTGTGTTCTGCCGATTGACGTGGGTCGGAGTCCCGGCGGGCAGCTCCACGCGAAGCCGCGGCTGCACACGTGGTGCCTGGGCCTCCTGGCCGGACGGAGAGGTGAGGAGTTGCGCGGACCAGATGTGAGTCTACTCCTGGAGAGAGGCCGGGGCTCCCGCCGAAGCTGCCAGACAGCGTGAAGACCCTCATAAGGGGTAGGAGGCACCCCGGCGCTGTATATTCCTGCGAGCCCTGCTCATTTCTGCCTATGTACGGCCCACTAACTGCAGCGGCAGGATATAACGTCCCTTGTATATCCCGGAGCACTCCGAAGCTTTTGGAAATACAAAACCCCCTTATCGTAACCTTAAAGGCTTCCCAGATCATCTCCACACTATCCACCGATCCCCTATTTCTCTGAAAAAAATCCTGTATCTCTTCCCCCAACTCATGATGGAAAACGGTGTCAAGCAGCGCTGTGGGTTGCAATCACCAGCTAGGCTTGGGTTTGTCAAATCCAGGTTGGTGGAGTGTCAGCGTCACCGGACAGTGATCCGAGAGCGTTCTGGCAGGATGTGTCACTGTGCGTAGAGTTGGCCCCAGCCCCCTCGTAATAAGGATGTAATCTATTCTAGCCCAGGTGGCCGCGTATGTTGTAAAATGTGTTCCTTTCTTGGCCTGGAGATGAAAGTGGCGCCAGGTGTCTAACAGTACCCCCTCCGCAAGGATATCTTGCAGCACCTCCTGGGTACGATTATAGTGGTGGGAAGCAGGATTGGACCTGTCCAGTGCAGGGTTGAGTACAGCGTTGAAGTCTCAGCCCCATATGATAGTAGTCGACCCGATATTCACTATCTTACCCCAAAGTGTGGTGAAAAAGTCAGGTGTGTCCGTGTTAGGGCCATAGCAGCAGGCAAGAGTAACAGAGTCCGTGCCCAGTCGGCCCCATGCGATAACGTATCGCCCCTGTGGGTCTGTTACGGACCCTGCCAATGCAAGAGGCGTCTGTTTATTAAAATCGCCGTGCCACGGGCATAGGAGGAATATGAGGAGAAAAGCCTATAATCTGCCCATTTAGCAGCAAACGTGTTGGAGAGTGCAGGGTTAACATGTGTCTCCTGCAGCATAGCTATACTAATCTGGTGGCGGTCCAAGTAGGCCAATACCTGACGTTTCTTTAGGATCCCCTAGGCCCCGGACATTCCATGACATAATCCTTAGTTGGGATGTGTTTGTCCTAGCGCTCATGTCCCCCATGTGTGGCAGATCAAGGGAAGTGTTCGTGCTCCCTACGTAGCAATTAAGCAGAAAAGTGGAAGAATCCTCACTTGAAGGGCTGTCGGTGTTGTTACCGTGCATATGATGGTATCGTTCTGCCATTCAAGGTGCGCTGCTGTGCCGTGTGCTCACTAACATAAAAAAAAAACATACAATATCCCTCCCCCCTCCCACTGAAGCAACCCCAACTTGCCAGAATCACATTTCCACCCTGAGCGACATTTTTCTTAAGACTCCGGTCCGAACTCATTAGGCTACTTTTGGGTGGCAAACAACCCAGGCTCAAATGGTCCATACTTACGCAGCCCTATGCCCGGGGAGGATTCGATATTCCGTACTTTGAAATCTATTATCTTAGTGCGCAAGCCCATTATGCCTACTGCTGGATTCGCCCCCTCCTCCGTACATGCCACAGGTGGCTGTGCAACACTGGTTGGCAGACTCCATCCCATTGGACGGAATGATACAGGCCCCAAGGCATACTGAGGACATCCTCTCCCCCACCCCACACCACTGTTGCATGCACAGTGGACGCGTGGCATAGTATCGTCGGGCTCTGTGGCTCCCCACTCCTGTACTCCCCGAAGCTCCTGCTCGCCTATCAACCCTGTATGCCGTTGTTGCAGGAACGGGTCTTTCATCAACTGTGTGCACGGGCACAGATTACCACATGGGGCGATCTTTTTCGCGACGGTCTATTTCGCTCGCTCAAATATTTGGGGAGTCTTCTCCCTCGCCCCTTGATACATTCCTATATATCCGGTTACTGCACGGAATTCGCGCTGTCCTTCCAGGATTCCCACAAGAGCCCACGATCTTTGCACCGTTGCATCAGATGCTGGGGTCTGCTGATGGCAGACATCTAGTGTCCCGACTTTATCATAGCATACGCACGCAGTATTCGGGGCCCCACTGCACTGCCCGGACCCAATGGAGTGAGGAGCTGGGTAGGGAAGTGACTGAAGAACAATGGGAATATTGCTGCCTCCAAACCTCACGGGTCTCTGTTAGTAGCAGATTGCGGGTCATACATTTCAAGTTCTTGCAGCGCCTCTATTACACGCCTGCTAAAAAGTTTCGATTCGCACCGGCGGATAATGATAGGTGTGAGAGATGTCACTGTCCGGGAGCAGGTTTTTTACACTTAGCGTGGGAATACCTGAGAATATTGGATTTTTGGGCACAGGTTTTCCAGGCTCTTGGGAAGATGGTAAATGTACCGGTGGAGAGAGACGCCATACTGGCGCAACTAGGTTATACTGCACAACTCCCTCAGGCGCATCGCAAATTCATTGGCACGGTCTTGCTCTTGGCCATGCGCAGGGTGGCTTGTAGGTTGGGTAGGGGGAGAGCTTCCAAATACAAAGATTGGATTGACGATCTGACCTATTGCTAGGGACAGTTGGCCACATATGCCGAGACCCTTCCGCCGAACTCCAGACCGAAGGATATTTGGAGTTCCCTCCAGAACTACCTCCTAACGCGCACCGCGGAGGGGTCTGACCCCTCTCCCTTGGAGCTGGCCACCGGGGAATAACGGGGAGACTTGCTTTCTCTAAGAATTTTTGGGTTTTTTTCACCTCATGGCTGTCGATACACAGAATGTTCAATACGGCAGGGTCTTGGGGTCTGTCTCAATCCCCCTCCCCCACCCCTCCCTCGTGCAGGCTCGTCCCTTGGTGGGGGCTCCTTGCCACCTCCACTGTTCGCTTCAGGTACAACTACACAACAAGTGGTTAGTCAGCGCTGTGCTCCAGGGGTACGATGGTCAGGTGCGTTGTCCATATGGTGCCGGAATCTGGTTTTACACAACAATGTCATTTTGCTATGAATAGGGGCATCCATAGTGCTGGTTGAGATGTGTATCCTCTGCATGACTTGTAACGAGTGTAGTCCCCCCGTGGTACCCTATTGCCCGCCTATGTTGTGCTTTGTCCCTCCTTTCTTGGTGTCTTTTCCTTTTTTATTTACCCATGCTGTGCTGTGTGATGTCTGTATTGCGATAAAAACGTTAAATAAAGTTTTAAAAACAAAGTTAATTTAACCTTTGTGGGTTTTTTTTTCAGTGAATAGGTAAATATAATTTATGCATCACAAAGCTATCCAAAAGGCAGCGGACTACTGTACATTGTCAAAGAAAAACATAGTCTGGCCAGTTAATGCATTCTGATGTATTGTTCATTAAAGATGTAAGTCTCGGCTCTTTCCTAAATCTGAGCATTCCTGATGGATACCAGGATGATGTTTAAGATCCTGGGTGCATAGATGAAAAAGACCGACTGGCCTGTTTTTTTCTCTTAAACACTTGGGCCCTAATTATGATGTCGGTTGGAAGAGCGTCCGACTGACATCGTAACTGAAACGGGCAGCCCGACAAGGAGTTGGCGGTCCCGGTTCCACTATTATGACGCAACCGCCTTCACGACGATCGGAAAGTGTAAATTTTCTCTTGCGGCTTGTGCTGCGGGTTGCAGCATCAGTCTCATTAGAAAATAGACACATTTTAAACATCCATGCACCATGATGTGCCTACCACATGCTGCAAGGATGTTTTGGGGTGCCCCTCAGACCCCTTAATTTACGGGCCGATTGAAGGGCACATAGTTTTGATACACGGAGAATTACAGAATCCACTTTCATTTAGAAATTGCTGATTAATTTTGCTGTGTACCCGTTTGCAAATCTGAGTCGGTTTCCTGCCTCTATTTCGATTAGGCCTGCAGAATATAAGGGCTCCATGCAACTGCAAAAAAAAAAGTACGCCCCAGCTTTTTGAAGGTGTTAATATTTATTCTTTTGGTCGTGGATATAATATATTTTTCTCTGACCACACTGTTTGTGGGTCACTACACAATGCCTGTGTGCATTGTTGAATAACACCCCAAAAAATAGTACCGTTCTCTTAACCCCTTCAGCGCGGCGCGGATTCCCGCGCTGAAGGGTTCGAGCGCGGGCGGGGCCATGACGGAACGGTTCCGTCATCCGCACAGCGCAACCGATGCTCATGACGGAACCGTTCCGTCATGAGCATCGAAGGGGTTAAGCGACACATTTGGTTTAAAACGATCATTTTGTATTCCATTTATTTTGTATGTTAACTTTACATACAAGTTATTTATTGTGTGTTTTACTTAACCAATAATTCAGATCGCAAGGAGAAACAATGTTATGTGACTATTTAACCCGATCTGCTTCGTAATTAATAATAAAATGCATGGTACAACTAAAAGCCTGGTTATTGAAAAAACATAACTAGTGAAAGGGCCACCTCGTTTTTTAGGTCGAGCCTAGGAGATGAGCATTAGAAATAGGTCTTCACTTTTCAAGCACTCTTGCTTGTGGTGGCATCCACTTTGCGGGAGCGAGCAGCGGCGCGCAGGGGCCATCTGTTTGTAATTAACGTGGCCACACGTGCTTGTTTATCCTCTTCAATGCTCATGACTTCTCCCGGCCGTCATATGTCACAATGGGCGTGTGCGGACGACGGCCGGGAGACGTCATGACCACGCCCACGAATGGAATGTCCAGCACTGCGGCGGAATTTGCGCCGCAGCGAAGAGGTTAAATTTCTTTACTTTCCCTTCCACCTCATCCTCGCACTCCCTTGTCAACCGGTTCCTTTTAAACAACTTTGTGGCTTTTTGATCTCTGCCAATTACTGTGCTACATATCTAACGGCTGTATTTAAAAAATAAATAACAAAATATATATATATATATTCTTACTTTGTTAATTTATCTGCTAGCATGTATTTTTGTAAAATACATTAAAACAGGGGCTGCTCTCTACACACACCATATAAACAAGCGCTCTCTCCTAGCACATGCTGCCTCTCTTCTCAAGTTATAGGAAGGATGAAACTTAGTCAGCCCTGCTTTAATTTGAACTGTGGCTGCGCACAGATTTCTGGGGCCATCTGTTTTTGTGGCTTGTTGATCTCTGCCAATAACTGTGCTACATATCTAGCAGCTGCACTAAAAAATAATCGTATTTTATCAAAAGTATCTGCTAGCATGTATTTTAGTATAATACATTAAAACAGGGGCTGCTCTCTACACACGCCATAAAAACAAGCGCTCTCTCCTAGCACATGCTGCCTCTCTTCTCAAGTTATAGGAAGGATGAAACTTTGAGTCAGCCCTGCTTTCATTTGAACCTGTGACTGCTGCGTGTGCACAGATTTCTGGGGCCATCTACAATAACAACACAAGTGCACAATACTGAAACATATCAATCTATGTATATTAGCAATGAACTTCTAATGGTCTGGTTTATGATCAATACAGATGTGGAAGACTTATCCGATGCACTTATGCCATATTTACCGCAGACATGTAAAGTTATATTTTGCAATGGCATTATTAAAAACAATATTAAAAGATATTGCAACAGATTGAATATATTTATAAAACATGTAGAAATGTACATTTTTTTTTTCCACTCCACTTACTTTAAAGTACTAAAAATTCTTGCAATAAAATTTAAACTAACAAACATTTGTCCGTTATTCCTGTGCAAACCATTGCCAATATCTTTGGTTACACACTTATAAGGTGCCAAAAAAACAACACCTATTAGCAATGCCAATAGCTCAAAAATAACATCTATCTAATCACCATACCTCCTTTGGGATATTGCTCGCAGGCGGGGTGGACAAAAACTAGAAGGTACTTGCAAAACACGGGGGTGGTGTCCCACAAACCTACGCAAAAACACGAAGATGCTAGGTATACATTTGCTCATTGGGGGCTGAGTAAAAAAAAAAATTAGAACGCTTTTGCGGTTTCAAAATATTTAATTAACTAGCAAACTAATTCTCTTTTATATGTCATTTACCTTTGATTCCAGTCATATGCAGGGCAGTGAAATATGAGCCCATTTCATGTGGACGGTCACGTACGCCATGTAGTTTCCCCGATGAAAAGATAAGGGATTGTGAAGTAGCATGGTGGCTCCTAGGTTCGTTCCCACGCGCAGAAGCGTAGCATTGTAGTTCTGGCGAGTATTCTTGCCGTGCTTACCTCTTGTGCGGAGGTAACGGTTTGCTTCGTTTTCAAATTCTGAACTTTCGGTAGTTGCTACAACATTCTTTGTAAGTGCCTGTGGCCTTTAGGGTACATGTTGTATAGCTGGGAGGGACATTAGCAAGTAGGTCACCTGAATGTTTCATGTATGCTCATTTGTCATCAATGCAAATGGGCAAATTCCAAGAGCCCAGCTCAGCCTATCGCCAGTAGGAACCGCAAACCTGCAGAAAATTACCCTCAGCCGCTACTGATTGCAAGTGTGAAAACAGCGCGCACAGATCGACGCTATAACTTTCCTTATTTTCCTCTGAGAAACTAATTACAAAGATAATAACTAACTGGGGTTTATCTGCCCCCTCCCTCTCCCCGATCTCTGCACAGGAAATTGAGACGGTGTTCCGGTCTTTCCTTTTGCAGGTC
The DNA here is from genome assembly GCF_964204655.1 of Triturus cristatus. Lineage (NCBI taxonomy): Eukaryota > Metazoa > Chordata > Amphibia > Caudata > Salamandridae > Triturus > Triturus cristatus. The sequence continues at coordinate 239,475,156 of NC_140581.1, read as the reverse complement.
GGCTCCGCTTGATGCCACTCAGGATTTAAAGTTTGGATTGGTGAAAAGAGACATCACGTCGTGACTCATTTTTGTTGCAGATTTCTATGGTTTTGTACATTTTTGCTAGATTATTGACTTGGTGTTTGATTAGAATAATGCATTAGCAATGCAAATTGTGCCTGTTTTTCGAAAGTGGAATGTCACATCAGACATAGTTAACTTAAAACCGCCGTAGGCCATTACCACAACTCTTTAGTTACTGCTACACATGCATTCCTTCCTGTCATCTCAGTATACTTACGGAACACCCCCTTCCTTCCTCTGGATCGACAGATACGACCCACATTGGTGGCAGGTGGCTAGAGGTGTCTCACTCTGGAATGTGCTTTGAATGCGTCCCCACCAGGGCACAAGTCTTAAAAAAAAAAGTGGGGGGACGCTCCAAGTTAGGTGGTGTCACCGGAAGTGACCTCACAGCCGGAAGTGACGTCACGAGATGGAGTCCCCACTAATTAACAAAGGTTAAAAGGCATGGGGGCAAGTTCAAAGGGAAAAGGAGAATGTTTACGTTGGAATTAGTCACCGTATTGACACTCAATGGAGCGGGGAAATTAAAGATGCGCTTGTTCGGTGCGTATTTATTGCCCACAGTAAATTTGCCGGTCTCCGTCTGAAATGCATAAACACATACTGACCTTTTCTAATATACGGCCACGAGCGCCCGTCTGTCATACTGAACGGCTCCATCAACGTGAAACAACTTAAAGAGCTCTGTTCGCCCTCTCTCGACAATAGAAGGTTAGGTTTGGTGAGTGCTGAGCGCGCGCGCAGGCTCGGGTACCGGCTCCATCTTTTGGGCAGGGTGGACGGCGTCCACCCGCTAAAACCCGGTAAAATAAGTGGGGGGGACGCCGTCCACCCGCGTGGTACCCCGACTCGAGCCCTGGTCCCCACCATGTCGCAGGTTCGTTCGATCTCTTTCATATCTCAGCACGATTCGCTCCCGAAATCTGAAATTTGACTGTTAGGATTCTTGCTTCAAGTCTCATGGTAGCCGTACAATATTATGCATTACTGAACTCTGTTGTATTGCCCTTGTTATTTGGATATGGGAAAAACTTCTAATAAAGAGCATTCTTTTTTTAAAGTAACAAGCATAGTTATTGACCTTTTCACCTCTAACAAGAGAAAGTGACATTCTTGTAACACAATTATGGAGTAACCGGTGTTGTCTGGTTTTGGCTGCACTTTCCAGACCCTTAAAAACCCTGCCCTTCTTCACCCGGGCACTACTTTCCAGTTTTGGGTCTCCCCTTCGCAAATCAACGAATCAAGACTACAACGCTCATAGTTTGTTAAATCAAAGCTTAGTATTGGGAAACTAGTGTGCAGGTGACAAGGATCTCTCTCTCTCTCCACACCTATCTCTCTCTCCACACCTATCTCTCTCTCTCTCTCTCTCTCTCTCTCTCTCTCTCTCTCCACACCACACCTCTCTCTCTCTCTCTCTCTCCACACCTCTCTCTCTCTCTCCACACCTCTCTCTCTCTCTCCACACCTCTCTCTCTCTCTCCACACCTCTCTCTCTCTCTCCACACCTCTCTCTCTCTCTCTCCACACCTCTCTCTCTCTCTCTCTCCACACCTCTCTCTCTCTCTCCACACCTCTCTCTACCGGTGTTGTCTGGTTTTGGCTGCACTTTCCAGACCCTTAAAAACCTTGCCCTTCTTCACCCGGACACTACTTTCCAGTTTTGGGTCTCTACACACCTGGGTCTCTACACACCTCTCTCTCTCTCTCTCTACACACCTCTCTCTCTCTCTCTACACACCTCTCTCTCTCTCTCTACACACCTCTCTCTCTACACACCTCTCTCTCTCTCCCTCTCTACACACACCTCTCTCTCTCTCCCTCTCTACACACACCTCTCTCTCTCTCCCTCTCTCTCTACACACACCTCTCTCTCTACACACACCTCTCTCTCTCTCTCTCTCTCCCTCTCTCTACACACACCCCTCTCTCCCTCTCTCTCTCTCCACACACACCCCTCTCTCTCTACACACACCTCTCTCTCTCTCTACACACACCTCTCTCTCTCTCTACACACACCTCTCTCTCTCCCCTCTCTCTCTACACACACCCCTCTCTCTCTCCACACCTCTCTCTCTCTCTCTCTCTCTCTGCACACACCTCTCTCTCTCTCTCTCTCCACACACCTCTCTCCACACACCTCTCTTTCTCTCTCTCTCTCTCTCTCTCTCTCTCTCTCTCTCTCTCTCTCTCTCTCTCTCTCTCTCCACACACCTCACTTTCTCTCCACACACCTCACTTTCTCTTCCTCTCTCTCTCTCTCTCTCTCTCTCTCTCTCCACACACCTCTCTCTCTCTCTCTCTCTCTACACACACCTCTCTCCCTCCTCTCTACACACACCCCTCTCTCTCTACACACACCTCTCTCCTCCCTCTCTCTACACACACCCCTCTCTCCCTCTCTCTACACACACCCCTCTCTCTCTCTCTCTCTCTCTCTACACACACCCCTTCTCTCTACACACACCTCTCTCTCTCTCCCTCTCTCTCTCTACACACACCCCTCTCTCTCTCCACACCCCTCTCTCTCTCTCTCTGCTCTCACCTCTCTCTCTCTCTCCACACACCTCTCTCCACACACCTCTCTTTCTCTCTCTCTCTCTCTCTCTCTCTCACACACCTCACTTTCTCTCTCCACACACCTCACTTTCTCTCTCTCTCTCTCTCTCTCTCTCTCTCTCTCTCCCTCTCTCCACACACCTCTCTTTCTCTCTCTCTCTCTCTCTCTCTCTCTCTCTCTCTCTCTCTCTCTCTCTCTCTCTCTCTCTCCACACACCTCACTTTCTCTCCACACACCTCACTTTCTCTCTCTCTCTCTCTCTCTCTCTCTCTCTCTCTCTCTCTCTCTCTCATCTCTCTCTCTCTCTCTCCTCTCTCTCTCTCCACACACCTCACTTTCTCTCCACACACCTCACTTTCTCTACCTCTCTCTCTCTCTCTC